>NC_068575.1:55771905-57021905 GCF_025698545.1 Gossypium raimondii
ATATGAAAGAACCGACAATCAGAGTCCATTATCCATGGTAGTCCGAACTTGTAAAGGCACTTGCAGGGGAATACTGTTTAGCGTCTTAGTCGATAACTGTATCTTGTTGTTAGGTTTCTACAAATATCTTAATGAACATTCATTTAGAAATTTAAGATGCAGATTCTTGTTTTTAACATTGCTTGACTTGTGGTTATGGTTGTCGTAAGGTTCTTAAGCCCCCGAGCATATATGAAAACCTCTGATTTTGGATTTCCAATCTGGTTGTGAATAATCAATGAATCTCACATGGAAATGAACTGCCGACATCCATTTTTGCCATCTATCGGTTATGCATCTATGGGTTCCATCTGGACGCATTCATAATTTACTTTTCGTGCATGTGCTGATGTCTTTTAGGGGGGTTAACTTACTCAAAACAAAGAAAGCATTCAAAGAACTAAAGTAAATGACTCTAGGCAAGAACTAAACCCAATCACAAATAAAATAAAATGGAAATAACATATCAACTATAGTAATTATTATATTACAATTAATCAATTAAAGTAGGAGTGAACTTTGATAAAGATCTGAGGTGGCAGAATTTAGAAAGAGAAATTTGACCAATATTTGCCTAGTAACTAACCCCAACTATATATGGATTGGGCCATCCACCTAAATGTAAAAAATTTAGCATGCATTGTTCTTAAATATTCATGGTCAGGTGCTAGCAAGCAACCTCCTCCTCCTCTTCTGTTTAATCGTTTATCTTAACAGCTTAAAATGGTCTAACCAAAAATAACAATAAAAAGTAAATTCCAACCAGTTCTGAATTTCTGACATTTGTTAGAATACTTGTGGGATGCTGACCTAAAATCTTTTATGTAGATATATATATTCAATATTCAAATAAATGATGAAACCATTTTTTTTCCTGATCTACTCACCATTTCTTTAAATATATGCCCACAGAAAAGTGAATGAATCACATGCATGGTATTCCATATTTACTTCACGGTTGACCCCATCCTCTTCATCAATGGATCAACTTGCCGAATAGGTGAAAATAAGAGAAAAAAAGATACTTACTCACACATATATATGTGGGTTTATTAAATTGGTAAGTGGTTGAAAATGAAAGTTAAAGTAGAGAGTATGATCTAATGCATGCACCACCTAGATTAGACCTACGTTCGACCGGTTCCGTTCTTACACGTTATGTTATTTGTTTTGTTTTATATCAGTGTTGCAACATGAGCCAACTGCGATGGACCAGCTGAGGACTTTCTACACAAAATACACCTACTCTCCCTCTCCCTCTCCCTCTCCCTTCTTTATTTATTTACCTTTCTTTTCTTCTCTGAATTTTACATATCTTATTGGTTGACTTCCACAAGAAAAGAAACAAGTTTCTAATTTCTTCCTTCCCAAGCTATTTACACCCACATCCCTATATGAATCAATATCTTTTGATAAAAAAATATATTCTAGTGTTCTTTTTTAAATTTGAAATGGTTGTTGTAACTTGTATATATCAAATTTTGCATAAACTATTTTTCCCATTTTGTTTCTTTTATTTTTAGAGTATGTATTTGAAATTTATGTTGAATATATATTTATATATGAATCAATATGAAGCATGATCTTAAAAAGTCAATTATATTATGAAATACATATTTAAATTTGAAATTCACCTAAAATATTGATAACATAATTTTTAATTTTCCTAAGTAAATCGAAATATTTAAAGAGTTACAACTTCTATCAATAACTCCAATCAAATTAATTAATTAATTAATTAAACTTTAAAAATGTAATTATAATAAGAAAAACCTACATATTTAAATAGAGTGGAAGTCCACCTCAATTTTGGCATTGATTATTGTCCACGACCTACCTATTTCAACTACGTAATTTAGTATAAGTACAGCAAATACTCAGTGCAAAATTAAACCTCCTACTAGCTAGTTTATGTGAAAGATCCTTCTGTCATAATTTTTAAATTAAAAAAAAATCAAACATAACAATTAGAAATCAAAGTTATTATATATATAATGGTGCTGCTGAACCACCTGTGCTCTCTGAGTCTCAGCATTGCGTTCCCATTTATGCATTTGACTTTTTTTTCTTTTTTGTTTCTCATTTTAGCAGGATATATTGTGCCGTGAGATGAGAGAGGCAAATGGGTTGGGCACACCTTTTTTTAACATAGAAAAAGCATTTAAAGAAAGCAAAGGTCAAAGTTTTTATGATCCATGGAATCGAATTTCAAGAATTTTATTTTGCAGGATCATATACATGTATATATAGCAGGAAAAAAAAAAAAGGAGAGGGTGGGGTGGGGGAGGGGGCATATAGTAAAAGTATACAGATACAGGTGCAGCAGCAGCAGCAGTCAAGGAGCTATGAATTGTAGGTGGTGGTGGCTGGTGGGTTGCTCATCCAACACTAACCAAAGCTCACATGACTAAACCCATTTTCATAATTTACATCTCCCATTCCATCCTTTTCTATTAAACCCTAAAAGGGACCAAGAAAATACACACTGTTTATCTTTGCGTCACTTGTTTCATCTTTTTATTGCTTCATTGACATTGTAGTCTTCTTCTTTTTTACTTTCTCAACTAAACTCATTTAATTCTCTTCATTCAATGCTTGAATTAAAGACCCTCTTTCATACCCTGCAAAAATTAGGTGAAAATTCGTAGAGGAAAGAGAAATAGGAAAAACAAAGAATAAGATGAGAGTTAATTTTGGGCTTTGCTACACCGAGTAATGGTTAGGACTCTTTTCTTTTTTTTAACAAAAAAAAGGCTTTAAGAGGTTTCAACGACCTCTCAGCGCATTTATGGTGGTGCATCTGATAGATGACACTAAAGAGAAAGAAATTAAAAAGAAAGTGGAAACAAGAGATTTGATGGTGCAATTCAAAGGAACAGTCTGTCCTTAATAATTGCCTTTCTTTATAATTTCACCTATAAATCCTCTTTCTATACTCCATTTTTGCACAATCACCTTCTTCTTCTTCTTCTTCATTTTTTTCTCTGTTTTTCAGATCTTTAATCCTCCTTTTTTTTTTTAATTTCTTGATGAAGCAGCTTTCATGTACGTAAAAACTAAAAAAAACAAAGCAGAACCCTCATTTCTTTTACGTAAAAATATCTCTTTCAGTGCTTCGTGTTTCCACATTTCTTTTTGAGAGAAAACCCATATTTTAGGTAAGTTATTGTTTTCAACTTTTCTTAGAACCATTTTTTTCTAGAGAAAATTTGAGGTAGGAGCGAGTTGTTTTGTTGTAGTTAAGAGGTATATGGATATATCGACTGCATTGCTCCTTTTGGCGGCTATCACAGCTTACCTGCTGTGGTTCACGTTCATCTCACGGTCGTTACGAGGTCCACGTGTCTGGCCTCTATTGGGCAGCCTTCCGGGCTTAATCGAGAACTGTGACCGCATGCATGACTGGATCTCCGACAACCTCCGCGCTTGCGGCGGTACGTACCAGACCTGCATTTGTGCCATCCCCTTCTTGGCTCGAAAACAAGGTCTCGTGACGGTCACGTGCGATCCCAGGAATTTGGAGCACATCCTCAAGTCTCGTTTCGACAATTATCCCAAAGGTCCCACGTGGCAAGCCGTGTTCCATGATCTTCTCGGTCAAGGCATCTTCAACTCCGACGGTGACACGTGGCTCTTCCAAAGGAGGACCGCCGCGCTGGAATTCACCACCAGGACTCTCCGCCAAGCCATGGCTCGTTGGGTTAGTCGAGCCATCAAGCTACGCTTCTGCCCCATTCTAGAGAAAGCTCAAAGCCAAGGTCAGCCGGTTGATCTACAAGACGTATTGCTTAGGCTCACCTTTGATAACATTTGCGGCTTAGCTTTTGGTAAAGATCCACAAACATGCGCCCAAGGTTTACCCAAAAATGGCTTCGCTTCAGCTTTCGACCGAGCCACCGAGGCCTCTCTTCAAAGGTTTATTTTGCCAGAGGTTTTGTGGAAGCTAAAGAGATGGCTCCGGCTTGGCTTAGAAGTGAGTCTGAGCCGAAGCTTAGGCCACATGGATGAATATCTATCCAACGTCATCAATACACGTAAGCAAGAATTGCTGAGTCAGCAAAAAGATGGGAACCCACACGACGATTTGCTGTCGAGATTTATGAAGAAAAAGGAATCCTACTCAGACGAGTTTCTCCAACACGTGGCACTCAATTTCATCCTAGCTGGACGTGACACATCAGCCGTTGCTCTAAGCTGGTTCTTTTGGCTCATCTCTCAACACCCAACAGTTGAAGACAACATCCTAAGGGAAATCTGCAACGTCTTAATCGAGACACGTGGCATTGACACGTCAACGTGGCTTGACGAGCCCTTAGGGTTCGAAGAACTTGACCGACTGATATATTTGAAGGCAGCATTATCAGAAACCCTAAGGCTATACCCTTCGGTGCCGGAGGATTCAAAGCACGTGGTGGCCGATGACGTGCTGCCGGATGGGACTTTTGTTCCGGCGGGGTCGTCGGTGACGTATTCAATATATTCAGTAGGGAGAATGAGGTCAACATGGGGTGACGATTGCCTCGAGTTTCGTCCTCAAAGGTGGTTGTCAGCGGACGGGGAGGAATTTATAAAGCATGACTCTTATAAATTCGTGGCGTTCAATGCAGGGCCAAGAATATGTTTAGGGAAAGGATTGGCTTATCTACAAATGAAGTCGGTGGCGGCTGCGGCACTGCTGAGACATAAGCTGACTTTGGTGCCTGGCCATAAGGTGGAGCAGAAAATGTCACTGACGTTGTTTATGAAATATGGGCTTAAAGTTAACGTGCATGGAAGAGATTTGGGGGCAATTGTTGAAAAGATTACGAGTGAAGAGAAAATGCAGGGTAAATTGTGAATTTTAGTGCAAATATATAAGGCATGGTGATGAGAGTGATGATCAGATGGGGCGGGGGCCACTCAGAGTTGCATTCTTCACGGATATTGAGCAAGCAAGGAAGTTGGGTACATAAATCATGGAAGATCCTTTTATAAGATAGAAAGGAAGGAGAGGTATTTTTAATTTACAATTTAATATATATACTTCTTTGCTTTTCTTGTAGGGAATCTTTTGAATTTATTTTATAAAATTGTTTCATAAATCTTCTTGTTTGTTTGTAATGGAATTGGGCGTGACATGAATTCAATCATTCAATGAATTAATTAAGTTAATTTACTTTGAATACATATTGGGATCTGATTATTTTATTCTTTCTGTTGTCTCAAGTTAGGATGATATGAACATCTTCCTTCCAAAAGGGTTTTTAAATGATAAGCTTGCTTTCAGTATTAAATAAAATAACAAAAATATCCCTTTTAATTTTGTCACTTTTATTTTGATTTTTAAGTCTTTACACTTTCGGACGGAAGTATTAGCTGTTTGTAGGCCAGAATAGACCCACATTTCCCCTTGAAATCTGGCCCAAAAAGTCCCGTTCGAATAGTACCCGTTCTAAATGAAGGCATACAACTATAAATGTATGCACCCAACTTCAAATTACAGCATTAAGGACCCCTTATCTCTCCTACAATTAGACATGTAATGTATGGCCCACCATGTTAGGGAGGTATGCAGCACAGGGTGAAATATTTAGTTTAACTCGGGCATCCGAATTGTACACATTATTTGTGTCTCAACATTTTATGGGCAAAGATATTGTTTCATGGGTCGGAACAAAATATTAGCAATAAAGTCAATACACTCGAAACAAAAATGAACTAAGAAAAAAAACAAAGGAATTTAGCCTTTAAATAAAACATTTCTCCGGCCAACTAAGTGTTTTTTTGAACTGCACAAGAGGCTTATAAGATGGTATAAAAGGCTGTTTGATCATGGATTTTTCACTCACCTTCGCTCCTTTTTCTATCGCTTCCGAAAGTTGTCTTGCTTGGTTATGTAGGATGCAGTTGTTCCGGGTATAGTATTTTACTAGTCGAGTATCTTCTCTCCGGTTGAAAATAAGTTCCAGACTAATGTGCCTATGATGTACAATGCAACCGACACCTTAAACACATCATCCCATGAGCCTGCGGAGGATATGTTTGTAGATGTGAATAAAATAAACTTGATGTGGCATATAGGAGAATCAAATCAACATGAGGCCAATTCAAACCTCGTTGGAGTATGTAGCCAGTAGCAGCTGTACCAAAAACACCAGCCAGCACTCCAGCAGTGTTAGACAGTCCTAATAGAACTCCCTGTGATCGACCTAAACAAGTTACTTCCAAAAAAGGAAAAGAAAATTGCCATTCTTGAACACTGATGATTAAGGGAATTGTTTAAATAAAAACCACATAGAGAATTACTCTTCCAAAATAGAAAAAAGCCTTACTAGTTATGTTTATTTGAGGATTATCATATCGATATGCTATTATTGGTTCTAGCACTTGCAGACATGTCAAACTGATTTTACCATGTATCGCCCTAAGTGTTTGGGAAGATTGCTTCCATCTTTCACATTTTTACAAAAGTACAGTATGAGCAGAAAAGTACTGGGATATCATTATAATAAATGACATCTCCTTTTAGTTATAAATTATATTCTATTATAAGAAACTCACAGCATAGCGTGGGCCAATGTCTTGGTGATTGGAATAAAGACCAGACTGAGAAAATGCATCTGATCCCTGTCGAGAAAATAAAATTATGGATCACTATCTCTGCCAGATGTGACAAATTAAGAACCTCAATAGAAACCAAACACCTAAGCCGGTTTGTATGGCCAGTCTAATACAGGAGTTTCCTGCACACACTGTTTTTTATATAAAAAGAAAGGAAGTTTATCTGGATAAGAATCTCATAGCTGTGGAGGAATAAAAATGAAGATGGCAATGCCCAAATTCAAAGATGAGGTTAAACTGAAAAACAAAAAATGATACCTGACTACATGCCATGCACAGCACTGCCATAGCAGGAGTTCTGACATAGCTTAGCTGTGTAAGGAAGAAGGCTGGCCCCAGAAAGCCTATCGATTGCATGATCTGCAAAATTAACTAGTTATGACATGATTACATTAAGAGGCATGTATCAAGTAGTCTTACAATCACTTCATCAACTTTCTGACTGAACTACTAAATTTCTTTTCTATCTTATCTCAGGTCAAGTCTAAATGCCATGTGAGACTTCTACTGTATAACCGCTGGCTTCTAGGTGTGATTTTGTTCCCTCAATAAATCAAGTTAACCTTTGAAATTTATAAGAATTTCTAAGATGGTACGAGTTGTTTGTGATACCATGCAACCATGATGCGTACAGAAAAGACCAGGAGATTGAATTTAACTAAGACGCAGAAGGGTTATAACCAGAGTTATCAATCAAATACTACAAATTGGTACATTCAAGCATTTAATAATCCTTTGAAATAGTCAAACTTCAAGAATCAACGAAGAACTAATCCTTGCCTTCCTCACTGCTGTTATGGAAAGACCTCTGCTAACGAGTGTGTCTGCAATCCACCCTCCTATATTTGCAAAGGCGGCCATAGTCAACCAAGGCAAAACACAGAGGAGTCCAGATTCAGTGAGATTGAACTTTAAAACCTATAAGAACAACCACAAAGTTAGCTATCATTTTCTGGCTGCTAGATTAGATTTGTAAAAAAGGCTAAAGGTAAGATAGCTAGGAAACAGTAGCGAGAAATTAGAAATTAATGATCAGCAAATCTAATTCACAGCACACCAAACATGAATTTTGGCAGGTAAGGATGAATTCATGGAAAGGCATGGGCTGGAACAGCAATACAGCCTGCACCTGAGCTGTGAGCCATACACACTTCATGCCTCATACCCAGCAAGGCAATAAGTGCTGATGAGAGATGCCAAGTCTCTTCAGAAACATATGCCAAAGCTAATATCTGATATTCAGATAAAATATTGCAAATGCAAGTGAAAATTTAAGCAAATGAAAAGCATGTCTTGTAGACTTTACTCGATGCCAATTGTAAGGTTGACATTGTTCATTGAACATGTTTCAAATACCTGATTGTAGTAAGTAGGCATCCATGTCAAGAGAATAAAAGTTCCCCAATTATGGCAGAAGTGAGAGATTATAAGAGCCCAAACAGGAGCTTTTGATAAGATTAACCGCCATGGAATGACCTTAACAGGTTCCTTTGATATGCTGCCTCCCATGATTAGTTTCTTTTCTTCTTTACTAAGTTCTGGGTCTTCCTCTGGGGAGCTATATGCCTGAGAACCAACACCCACAAGTGGTACAAAGAAGTTCAAACTGAGTATTAAGGAGTGACATCCAAATGAACGTACATTAATTCAATCACTTCCCCTTTTTATGCATAGAATATCCCAAACTAGTTGTTTAGAGTGTCTGATTTATAGTAAAAAAGTAAGCTTGGCAGTCAAAAACTTTTAGTTATAATGGGAGCAGAAATGGCTGGATTTCTAACATGTCTCATAGGATATGAACAGGTACGGTTTGTTTTAAGCTCATTTCAAGCATCATGCAGCCTAATCACTTACAAATGATTAGTTCCAGAGGAGAGATTTTTATGTCGATTCTTTTAATATATTTTGAATAAGGCTAAAGGAATTAGGGCCTTACTTTTCTGAGCCATAAAGCAAACCAGATGCTTCCAAGGGAGCCAAATGAGTAGAAAACAGATGGCCACCCGAATTTGTGGATTAAGATGGGGGAGAAAGCCAGCCCAGTAACAGAACCAAGATACATGCCACTGTATACAAGTGCAAGTGATCTACTTCTCTCTGACACTGGAATCCACTTAGAAAGTAGGTTGTTCATTGCTGGCATAGCCACACCCTGCAAACAAAATAGATCAAACAGATGAGAATTCTTGCGTTTTCGTTCTGGGAAGTTAGGAACTATTGGCCAAGTGAATAATGTTACGGAGTTATAATAGTAAAAGTCTCTAATCCATTAAACCTGACGAATTATTTTTCTTTTCCTATCATTCTTTCACCTACTTCAAACTTACAAGTTGATTAACATTAATAAAAATTTTCTAACTTCTTAGCCAATTAGAACAGAAACAAAAAGGCTGCTTCACTCAGCAGGTGAATTTTGGAGGTAATAGGTGATCAACCACAAGTCAGCACAGGATAAATATTAGAAACCAACAAGCAAAGCAGGGCCAACCTCGCCAATTCCCATAAAAGCACGCATAATAAGTAAAAATGGAAGTCCAATTTTCGCAGCGATTGGCGTCAAAATTGTAGCTACTGACCACCAGACAACACCAAAACCCAGGACTAGCTTTCCACCTATTTTGTCTGCCCATATGCCTCCAAGAATCTATGTGTCAAAAGAAAAGACCATATTAAAAAGATTAGAAGAATATCTGGCATCAACAAACACTGAATGAAAACCACATAGAGGTTAAAGCGTGCCAATGTAATGAACTTCCTAAATAGAAACTAAATAATTCTGCATATTTTAAAGTAGTTGAACCACACCTGAGTGAGCAGATAGCCCCAGAAAAAAGAGGACTGAATCAAACCAACTGTTGCACTATTCCAGTTAAACTCTTTTGACATAGGGAGTATAGCAATGCTCATGTTGACCTGCAAAACGAATATATAACACACAGCTGAGTCAGCAAGCATATAGAGATGTATAGTGGTCCTATAGTTTATAAGAGAGTTACTAACACGGTCCATGTTGCATAACAGAAATGCTGCAAAACACAGGAGTACAATAACCCAGCGCTTTGGAAAACTCTGCCACCAAGGGATATCTCGTTCAACTAGAATAGCTTCATTGTTTTCATCAGGAGACGGCAAAGAGTCCAACTTCGCTTCTGTTATGTCATACTCCTCAGATTTATAGAAAGCAGAAGTCCTGTTTTCTACTATTTTGTCCTTGTCACCTGCCTCAAGCCAACCTCCAGGCGAGGAACTTGAGAAAGAACAGCATGCAAAACTTCCTTTACTTATTTGTTGAGGATAATCTCTGTGAGACTTATCACTATGGTGCAGTGACAACAAAATAAGTTGCCTTCCATTCGGAGAAACTGATATAGGTTTCACAATGTTCCCATGCACAACAGCTACAGATAATCTTTCTCCCCTGGGAAGCAAGATGGCTTGCTCCCCTCGACATAGTATACCTGCCATTGTCATAGTTTACAACACTCAGCCAGAGCTACCAAATTACAGAGATATTCCAGATGTAAAAGACACTTGATTTGTGTGCCAATTCAGTATAGTAATTGACATTAAATGGAGAATGAAGCTAATAAGGAATATCCATTAAATACAGTATTTAAAATTCAAAGTAGAACCATTGCATTTAATACACGTTTAATATAGATAAAGGGGAATCATGGGACTACGCAGACAAGGCGGATTTCCCAAAGTTTATGACCAGTCAATAACTTTTACTTACAGTCCACAGCAACCTCATATCCATCGAAACCGTAAAACAATTGAAACCCCCATTTTATGTATTATCCAGTTTGGCAAAACAATCTTCTAATTATTTGCAGAAAAAGAATGGAAATCGAAAAGATGAGAAGACTGAAACTGTAGTTTCATCATCAATTAATCAAAATTCAAACTGTTTACCAAGCAAACCACTAAATTCAGCAGGAAAAAGAAATCAAAGCAACATCATTTATCAATTATCCACTTCACATTTGAACTTCGGAATAGAAAAATCAAGATATATACTTCATGCAATCATATTTAATCAGATTCCACGGTAGCTAAGGCTCCAAGCTACTGTTATCCACCTCAAAATGAAATTCAAATCCAAAGACGTATCAATGCAAAATTGATAACTTCTAAGAAAAAAAATAAACCAGGAGGCGAGAAACCAGGGGAAAAGAACATGCAAGTATTCAATCCTCGAGAAAAAAAATGCAGATGAACATTAAGCTCAAACAACAATTGGAATCATCTCCAATTAAGGTAGTAAAACAATACCTGAACCGATAAAATGACCGAAATTCCGGTTGGAAACCAAACCGCTCATAGCCATTGCAGAAACACAAGTTTTAGAGCGAAAGAGTGTGAGGCTTAAAAGCTAATTATACCATTCAGCTATAAAAGAATGCTCAAAAAATCTATAACCGATACAGTGTTTTTAGCTCTTTGTCCAAACGTCCTTCGACGCTTGAACGGATAAACAAAAGATTCTTTTTTTTTCTTCGATAGAAATTTTGTTGTGGATGCTTTATTTTTATTATTATTATTAATTTTCTTTCAAAGCGGGAAAAATCTCAGTGGTTTAATATAAGGAAGCAAAGGAGGGTCGAAAGTGTGACACGTGAGATATTAATCCACTGAAAGATGAAGAAGCAACAGGATCCTGAAAATACCCCTCCATGCACTTCGATATTACGGTGAGATTTGTGTGGCATAGACGGTAAATAAGTTGTTTTAAAATGAGTGTTTTTGGAAATGAGATGGGGGAAATCTCAACCGCGGTTAACGAGAAGCGCCGCCACCCTCCTTGTCGCTAAAAAGTTATAAGTTGGGACAAAGGCACGCCGGAAAAGGACCTGAACTAATATTGAAATTGAAGTGCTAGCAAATTTTAATTAACTACTTTTTTATTTTAGAAAATCCATTTGTGGAATTTTATCATCGTGACAATTGGAAGTGGAAAATATGGTACAATGAATTTTTCTTTTCTTTTTCTGCATCATATCATATTTAACAAAATTTCCATTTTTCATTAAACCGATTCAATTAATTGACTGACCTTATTATAATTTTTATTTACTAGATGATACATATATAGAGGTATTCTCAGACGTTGAACCAAGTAGTTACCTAAATTGGTTCGGAAAAAAATTATTTTGATTAATATTTTAATTACGAAGAAAAATATAATGCAAAAGTATAAACATAGATGCATTCGTCACTCAAGTCCAAAAAATAGCTGACTTACATGCAAAAGGGCCACATGGCCTAGCACAATCAATCAACCTACAACAACTCAAAAAGCTAGATTGATCAGACTCCATGGATCAAACAATGGAACCCAAAAGGCACAAAATCGAAAGGAAAAACAAACCAATAGTATCAAGCAACATAAATAAAAACTTTAAACAATCTATACTCTACAATTAAAGTGGTCTAGGCATCGGGCTTATCATCAACCATTTTTTCAAAATCAAACCTTCAGATTAGTTGGATTAAGATATTGATTTAGAATAAAAGATTGAATTAATTGAATTGTAAATTGTATAAATTAAATTAATTTTATCTATTTTTAATAATTTATTTAATTAAATTAATTAAATTGATCGAATTAAAAATTAATAATTTAATTAGTAACTAGATCGAATTAAAAATCAACAAACGAAAATCCACTTAATTTGAGTTTTTGAAAGAAAACACACATTAAATTGAAGCATAGATCTCATTGAGAAAGGAAAAATAAAGAATCATCCTTGAAAAAAAAAATAAAGGGAATAAAAATAAAGTGAAAAAAGGTGCACTTTCGCGTAAGAAAAGGGGCAGGGAAATAAGCGCAGAAACAACTCGTAGAAAAGACCGACTCAACTCTTTCTAACATGCAAAATTAACTTATTCGAAACACCTGCCCTGCCTGCAAATTAAATTTTAGTCATACTAATACAACATCATTTCATTATGGAAATGGTAAATGTAACCCATCAAACAATAGCAAAGTTTGCATGAAAGTAATACGCAAAAGTCGAAGCAATTATACATTTTAACAAATATGACATAAATGACGAATCCCTCAAAGACCTCTCATTTCATAATATGCTCAAAGCAAATTAGTGCTCCCCAGACATCCACTTTAGAAAAATACCAAACTAATTAAGCCTCCTAATGTCACTTTCTAAATCCATATGTTTTGAGAAATTCTCCTGAAATGCGACAAACCCAACTTATTTCTTGCCATTGTACATCGATTCTACCTTACCATCGTTTCCTCCAAGCAACATGTATTTATCTTTCCTAGTCAATCCAGTGCATTCAAACCCCAGGACATCACCCAACACCTTCTGCACGTGATTCGCTACCTCGATCGCCGATTTCCCTCCGGCCTTCACTGTCATCTCTTCCGGCAATCGATCAAGGAACGTGACCTCGTATGTTGGCCTTGGATTCATGAAGAAGAAATAAGGGTCCCAGAATTTGACCCCTCTCACGGTCGTCCCGTAGAACATGCTCTGCTTGCAATTGACGGCAACGGGGACGATCCTATCGCTCATTTCTGCGAACAAAGCACTGAACCTCAACAGGAATTGCTCACGACACGTGGTCCCCTCCGGACAAACTACTAGATCACCTTTTTGCAACAGTTCTGAAATTCGGGCAGCATCGGCCGCACGATCACGAGTTAAAGCAATGGCTGGGATTGGAGATAGGAGCCTCGAGAGACGGCTTACGCTGTATGTGACACACGAGACTTTGCGTCCAAGTGCGATGGCGATCACAATCGGGTCAAGAGCTGTGCGGTGATTGCAGACGTAGAGGTTGCCTGGGGTCCCGGGAGATGGTGGGGGAGGTCGCTTTCCGCGTATCACGAGGTGAATGCCGAGCATCTCGTAAGTGTAGCGTACGATACGCTCGGGTAAAGGTAGATTGAAGTAGACACGAATAATGGAGAGGATGAAGCCAAATGGCAGCCAAAGGTAGGTTAGCAAGGCATTGAGTGGGTCCGGACGTTGGACAAAGCGACCATCGTGGAAGATAATGCGGCTCTTTAGGCGATCTAGCGGTACCGGTGATGCTGATTTGCTAGGGTGCACCATGTACCCCTCCTGTTCACATCCCAAATTTTCATACACTTGTTTAGTTTATAGTGCAAAAAGAATACTATAAATCCATCGAAGGTAGATAACTTGTAGAAATGAATTGCAATATCCTACATTTTGTTTTTCTATATACGTCCGTATTTTAAGTGAATGTTTCAAATTTATAATAACTTATCACTTGCTTATCAGTTGCTTTCATGTTGAATTTCAAAGTTCAATTGATAACATCTAGAGGATACTATTAAATTACATTACGTGGTAATTTTTGTAAGGTATAATGATTTATTTAGACCTCTAATTTTATAAAAGTATCATTTTAGTTCTTTTAATTTTTCATTTTTTAGCTTTTAAATTTGCATCTTTTATTAAATTACTCAAAATAGATAAAATTAACATTTTTAGATTTACTGATGTGACATACACGTGGATTGCCACGTGGATGACACATTACCATTTAATTACTTTTAAAAATTACAAAATTTATTTTTTAAAATTAAATATCATTAAAATTAATAAAATAATATTATTTTTAATATTTTTAAATTTTAAAAATTAATTAAATACTAACGTGTCATCCATACAAGAATCGCATGTATGCCACATCAACAAAGTTAAAAATGTTAATTTTTCTATCTATTTTGGGGTGATTTAACAACAAATACAAGTTAAAAATTAAAATTAAACAGAAAACTAAAATGACTTTTTATAAAATTGGAAGGCGAATAAAATTATTATACCTTTTATAATTATGTAAAATTACATAGAAGCCCTATAAAAAATAAAAGTATTGGTAAACTACAAAAATAATCACTTTTGTCTGCCTCATATGATATTTTAGTTGCTTATGTTTGAAATATTACGTTTTAGTCACTTACTTTATCATTTTATTACAAAGTAGTCACTCTACCGTTAAATACTGTTACCTCCATAACAACAGTCCAAATGGGTTTTAAATGCCAACTTGAATGTCCTACATAGCGGTCTAAATTAAATATATTTAATTAAAAACCTATTTTTATTCCAACAACTGAACATCCAAGCCATTTGGATTGCCACGTAGGACTGTCGTTAGGGAGGTAACGGTATTTAACGGTAGAGTGACCACTTTGTAACAAAACAATAACGCAAGTGACTAAAACATAATATTTCAAAAATAAATAATTAAAATATAATTTGAGACAAACAAAAATAATTATTTTTATAATTCACCTAAAAGTATTGACTTTCACTATATTCTCTAAAGTAATGTTAAAAAGATCTTACAACTACAATAAATCTTAAAATCCTAAATTTAATATTTTATTTGCTTATTTTATTTGATCTCCCACATGTGTAATATTAATTATGTTATTTTTTTATTTCATAAATATTATTTTATTTTATTTAACAATTTTTTTCTACGTGGACTTCAATTGTTAAAGAAAAACACGAGATTAAAAGGAAAAATAAATAAATTTTAAATGTCCAAAAATAATACAGACACTGAAGGTAGGACTAGACCTTCTTAGAGACTAATTCATCAATAAATAACAAAATTTAGATTAAACGAGTTACGAGATACGATCATTAAATGAAACTATGCCACCCAAAAAGGTACACATTTATGAGGTGGACCCGCACCTCATTGTGTTGGTGGGCTGTTGAGCTATGTTAAAACTGTGGGTCCAATCCAAAAATTAATACTTTAACCTAACCTTATCTGTTTGGATAAAAATTAATTATGAACCTTAACTTGTTGGATAAAAAATAATTATAATGACAGTCTGAATTAAACTTTTAATAAAACTAGACTTCATTATTTGTATACTCCATAAATTTATGAAATGTTAATTTAAATTTTGAAAAAGAAAAAATATTTCAAACAAATTTATGTTAACTAGATTTTGGCTTAATTACTATGTGGGTTAAAATCTATGCAACAAATTTATAAAATTAAATATAATTTTGATTGAAGTAGTAAAATTAATATAGTAAAATTTTAAGTTCAAATATTATATTTTTAAATTTTATATAAAAGATAAAACTATATTCAAAATAATATTTATTATTTTATAAAACAATAATTTTTAGTAATTTTGTAATTGAATTGTAACTATATCAAATTTTTAAATAATAACATAAATGTTCTTATATAATAATTAGATAAATTATTGATAGATACATATGTAAATAGACAAAATCTATGTTGTTTAGGCTAATTAGAGTGATGGAAATATTACAAATTAATTACAGCAACAAAACAATTCAAGTTAATCAAGTTTACACCGACCATGACTTTAATGATATAAATAAATATGTTTTGCAAGATTATCACGTTAACTCTACCCTGTATATTACCGTTTAAAGATTTTTCTGAACTTATGTCGCTTTAATTTCATAATTCAGAATGTCCCTCGATTATTAATTCCTCTCGAGAGAAAAAAGTGACAGAAACAAAGAGAAAACCTATGAATCAAAGCTTAATATAAATGAAGAATATCGATCAACATAGAATAGATGATCGTAGGTCGTAGAAAGACGAGAAAAGTAAGGCTACTTCTAGTAAGAAGACTAACCTTGCAAATTGACATGAAATCATGATCAGATTCACGGTCTCCGATTCCAAGATCAGGCGATTCATCACCAAACTCCTTCAAAATGGCTAATCTCTTAAACTTCCCTACTAAAACCCCGGGCTTCTTCACAAATCCCGTCGCCTTCTTTGTTTTAGGGTTCACTTCAATCTCTGTGCCTAAAACTTTATCTCCGCCGAGAAAATCCTTCACAAACGGCTCCACCATGAACGTCGGATTCGCCGTTACCACTACTTTCCTCTTGCATCTGTCAAATACCTCGAAACTTTCCTTCCTTACATTTGCAGCATAGAATCTATGAAAAATAAAATAAATCAGCAAGATAAGCTTAAAATGCTTCTAAAAGTTTAGCAAGAATGAAGTTGGACAATATTTTAAAAAAGGAAAAGGTTCGGATCTCTTTTGCTGGTGATACCTGGGAAGAACAGCGCGAGATACCAGCTCGATGTCGCGGATCTTGAGTCCAGCGAAGGAGATGAAAATGAGGATTTGAATACCAATAGCTTCGGAAATGAAGAGATAAGATATGATGACCAGAGGCAGAGAAAGAAGAAGGATAAGACCTCGAAGGAGGCTTCCCGCTTCGACGGCAATAAGCATGAAGTAGGGGAAAGAGCTTCGTGAGATTAAAAGCGTGCCATCCAGATCGGCGGCGATCGATTCGTACTTCAATCCATCGCATTCCGTTATCGAAGGAAAGGTTTTCCCTGCTTTTGGTGGAGCCATTTTTTGTTTTTCTCTTTGTAGCTGTGCTGTTTTCCCTCCGCTCTTTTAAGGGGGGAGGAGAGAAGGGAAGGGAACGTTGTGTTTTAAATGTGGCGGTTGAACTTTAAATTACGAGAATAGGCCTAAGGTTATGGCGGGTCAGAATGACGGAACACGCAAGGTTATACTGAAGTGACTGATACACCCTTTTCTTGTTAGTATTTGAAAAGAAACTCCATGAATGATTAATAGTTTAATTTGAATTTTGAGATTATGGTTGCTCACTGCTCAACCGCTTTCTGCGCGCCCTAATTAATATATTTACTTCCGAAGCACCCAAGGTTTTTTTTTCTTTAAAAAAATTTATGTAAGATTAAATGCACATTGGTCAATTTCCAAATCAGTAATTGTTTTTAACAAACCCCTACCATTCAAAAACAATACTGGCAAATTTTCCATTAAAATTTAAATTTTCTATTGATTAAATAAATTTATTAAAACATTATCAACATATGTATGAAAAGGTAAGTATAGTTATACTTTTGTGTTCCATGCAATGTTGGTTGATAGCGTAACTATGGCTCAAATTAAGTCGAAAGGTGGGTTGCCAGTCGCCACCACCCCAAGATATATAATTAGTTATTTTTAGATCAAAGATTGGTGGCCTACAGACCAAGAATTTCGCCTATCTTTTCCCTTTAGAAGAATATGACGTCAATTTTTTTTTCCTAGGCTTTGATATCTAGTTGTTACACTCAATTTTCATTAGATATAAAGTTGAATTAAATCCAGGATTGAATTTTTTTTCAATTTGATTCTTTTAGTCTGTCTATTTGATGCATCGAAAGGTATTATAGTCACTTAATAACGAGGGTGATATTGGTTGGGTTCAATTAGATATTTTGGATATTTTAATCGTCCATCTTAATTTGGTTCGAATGAGTTTGGTTCTTTTTTTATTATATTAATTTTTCGTATTGAATTTTTAGGTTTATTTTAATAGAATGAGCTTTATTTTATAGTATTTGAATATTATTTGAAAAAATTTCAAAGCATTTTTCATAAATATTTTTAGAAAATAACAAATTTTAGTGTATTTCAAATTATTTTTCCTATTTTAAATAAAAATATTTAAATATGAAATATTTATTTTATATCACAAATATTTAAATTAATCTTTTATAAAATAAAAATAGAATTCAATTCGATTTCAAATAATTGCAATTTTTAAACTTGTATTCCATAAATGATCAGACACATTGGTTCAAGTCGGTTTTAAGTTTTTCGAGATCAGTCATACATAGTATGGTCCACTAATAGTGTATGAACTTACATACCACCGGTGTATCAAATATGAACTCTTAATATATAGCTTAGAGGAGGACATTCGCTTCCTTAATAAATGGACAAGTTTTAATTGTGACCCCTCCCAAAAGTAATAATTCGATTCAAGTTTTTTAGCCTATTAAATTAAATTAAAATTTTTTAACACCTCTTAAATATTAATAATTAAATTTAAGATTTTTAGGGATAACAAATTGAGATAAATGTTAAATTTGTATGTGAATTTTTGTTCAATGTGCAATTTTATATATGAAATTTAAATTGTGATTTATATGTATACATAAAACTTTGATTTTGATTCAATTGTACGTATTTAAATAAATATTTTCATATTGGATTAATTGTTTGTGTATGCAATATATCAATCTAAAATAGTGTTAATTCGATAATGTTGTTAGTGGTCTGTGAAAACTGAATCAAATCAAAATTTTATATATAAAATCACACAAAATTAAAATTCACATTAAATAAAAATTATATATAATTTTAATATTTATGGTAAAGAAATTTATAAATTTATTCCTAGATTTTCTTCGCCATATAGACTAATAGATTACAATGTGAAGAAAGAATATTATAATATATTGTCATGTTATTCAATTTAATAATATTTAAAATTCATCCTTAAATATTGGACTGGATTCTATGTTTGATGATAATACATACATATAATCAAACTCAATCAAATTATAATACGGGAACAAAATTTTGCGTGTTTGGCAAACAAAATTGACTTTGAGGCTTTAGGTGAGGAAGTTTTCATATTAAAAGGGACTTGAAATTAAATGACATGTCCAAAATCTTCAGCAAAAGTAAATAAATAAAATTTAGTATTTAATGCCACATGGTGAAAATTAATATGTGAAAAAGACATATTGACATGTCCGCTAATGATAGAATTCATTGCACTTCGTCTTTGATGATTACATGAATAAATTATTGTCATAATGTAAAATTTTGCTTTTAATATTTACATTTTTTGTTAATTTAAATTTTATTAAATTTGATTATTCATTTTTTAAAAATTAAGTCAATTTTATTAACAAAATTGCAATTAAATTATTTTTAATAACGTTGGTATAGTAACCCACATGATAACTCACATGTACTTCATTCTAACATCACAATATGTCTTATATTCCATGTCAACGAATAATTTAAAATTTAAAAAATCAAAATTCAAAAATATAAAGTGTTCATATTGATTGAAAATCAATATTTTCATTAAAAAAATTAAAATTGACTTTTTAGTCAATATTTTTATTAAAAAAATCTATTTGACTTTTTTTAAAATGTCTATGGTCAAAATTAATTCTTTTTAAAAGGTTGAAAATCAAGTTTAACTAAAAAAAAAAACCCCTTTCTACTTGCGGTCCCTCTTCGTCTTTGCATAATTGAGTATCATTAACCCAAGTTTTAAAGTCTCACTCTCAACAGGCTCCGCTTCATTCCCTTTATTGATTGCAGACATCTTGGATCACTTTGGATAGTCCTGCATCCTATGCAAACCACAATATAAGGCATTTCAATGGCTTCGTCTCATTTTATCTGACCCTCTTGGCTTCGACAGAATGCACAATCGAACCAAGTCTCATCGATGCTCTATTTGGCTTATCGTCCCATTCGATGGCAAAAAGCGCAGACTTTTTTAGACAGTCCTTTACCACATACGAACCATCACAAAGGAAGCATTTCACTAGCCCCTTCGATCTGTTGTTGGGCTTCCACTTCCCATTAAGTGGTTTCTCATTGCCACCATTGCCATATAATGGCCCGATTTTCAATGGTGCCGAAAAAGGTAGTTTCAGAATCCCATTTCTATAAACCGGGACCGTGAATATTAAATATTTATGGAGTTGGTATAAAAGAATATTAAAGTTTGGCCCATCAAATTTGTCTATTAATTATTTAATTTAGTTACAAGGATTAAATTGTAAAGTCCAAATGCTATAGAGTTTTTAATTGACAAAATGCTTGAAGACCTAAATGGAAATTAAACTATAGTCCAAAATACCAATTAGACCCTAAATTAAGAATTATCAATAGTTAAATTTAAGTTACTAAAACCAAATTAAAGTAATTAAGTTAGATTAACCTTAATTAATCAAGGTATATAAAGTTGAGATAGTGGAAAATTCCATTATACTCTTTTCCAAATGACTGTCCTTCATAGATGAACAAAAGAGAAAACCTTGTAAGCTTTCTCAACTTTTGACCAAAAATTATTCAAGGTAATTAGGTCATTTTTCTTGTAATTTTTATAGATTTAAGGTCACGAGAACTTGATATAACTACCCTGTAACACCCCTTTCCCGACTCGATTGTCAGGTCAGAGTTACAAAATGCTATAGTCGAGATATGAAACAGTTACAGATTTCAATCGATAAATTCTAACTGAAAAACCATTTAATTCCATTAATTAAAACATTAAACAAAATTTAAAACATTTATTGAGTCATATTCGAGCTTGTGTATGCTCTGAGGTTGACCCGGGATCGAATAAGGACCAAACTACAAAAATTTCAAAAGTTTAGAATGACGTTGTGGTGTAACATCCCAAATGTTAGACAAGTCAACTAGCCAAACGAAAAATGCTACAATTCCCACTAAGTTCATGATGAAAGCATTAGTACATAATCCAATGATGGTTACTAAAATATATTTATTCTTTTCTTTATAACCTTCGACCCATGCTAAATTAATACACTGTTCTTGAATTCCAGTTACACTAATCCCTGATCCTAAGGCTTAGCCTATTGATTTCCCCATTATATGCATGCTACAACTTAGAAAAATAGCTCACGTTAGCTCAAAAACTTTTGGCTTAGTCCCTCTCCAGCATCTCGTATAGTCAATTACCTGAGAAGCATTACAATAAGCTAAGTAAGTCTGAATGGACCTCGTGTTATTAAAATAACATACTCGATATTGATATTATCATATGACTTCAATGGTCTGGTCTTATGTTTGACGTCACTTGTATGATAGTAGACCTTGTGTCATCCCGGTGCATTATTGACACCATTCCCTAACACAACTTTCAAATTGACACATTTTATACATTGACACAGTTCTCCATTTTCATCGTTCGTGCGTTAGTATATCTTATAGGATGATTCCACTTGTGCATATATATTGATTTCATACATGCATATCCATAGATACGGATTCATAGTTGCGGGTTCCTACCTACGAGTCTCTAATTAATGGACACGCTTACACAAGCTCACACATGTAGACCCATATGCGCGGAGTATTGCATGTGAACTCATTCTTGGTGGACTTAGATTCATGAGATAATACACTGGTGAACTTAAACTTGAGGATTCATACTCATCAATTAGTTCTTGGGGATTCTTATTTGAAAGATAGTCCATGCGGACTCCTACTTGAAAGATAGTTCATGCGAACTCTTACTTGAAAGATAATCTCGCTGATTTTTATATGACAGGTCTATTGTATAGCCTTAATATGGAAACTTGAGGACACATCTAATGAACCATTATAACTTGCGTGTGCCCATGACCATGGGACTTGCATACATACACGAAGGTTAGTGTTTTAGACTCCACAAAGTCTCATACTTGAGAAGAACCCTCTTAGGGTTATCATATACTTGTGCACATATATCTCTTACTATCCAACCAAACCTCTGCAAAGCCAAATAAGATATGGTACAATGTGCACAACATGACATCTCTTTATTCTTTCATCCATTATTACATCCCTCCATACTCCACATATCATTCATTTTCACCAAATAACACATATCAAGCATTCATTAATATATCATAATCCATAGCATTTTACCCAGTAACAACTTATAAATACAACAAGCTTATGCTTATAACCGGGCATACATTTGCATACCAAACTTAACATAAATCAACATTACAACAAAAATCTCACCAAAACAACAGGCATGCAAAGTAACTAGTGAACAATTTAGAAATCATCATACACCATAACACTGTACTTATCAAACAATTCATTGATACCATCACTTGAGTTCACAACCAAAATGCACATTTGTTAGCTCGATAATTCAACTTGAAATCGCCAAGAGGGAAGAAGAATTGACTTTTAAGAAAAGTGGTGGAAGCAATAAAAGAATATGAAATAAAGAACACAAGAATTTAAAGTGGTTTGACCTCAAGTACCTACTTCACTGCCTTAGCTTTCCACAATTAAGGATTTTCCCAAATTCACTGATTTGATAACCTTTGAGGACAAGGTTTAATCTCACAATCTTCTTTAAGATTTCTATCCAAAATCTTAAGATTGCAACTCACTTAAGGTTTCAACCCAAACCTTAATATACAACCCTCTCAAAGAGATACATAGAAGCAAACAAAGAAATAATTCTTACAAGATCAAAATGTTTGCCATTAAAGCTCAAATAAAGAAGAATACACTTGAGCTAAAGAAAAACAATGAAAGCTCACAAGTGTGCATAATAAAAGTATGAAAGAATTAAGCACTAAAGTTGTTTTTATTGATCTTTAAGCTTAATTATCCCTCTTATTATTGTAAGATCTTTGGATGTTGGTATTTATACCCCCTAATTGATTTCCAACCGTTGTGGTTGTTGGAGATATGAATAGAACCGTTGAGGATGTAAAACTAGTGCATTTAATTTACCTATAATAATAACTATCGGTACCAGTTAAAAAGATATTGATAATTTTTGCATTTAATGCAAAGTTAGTGACCGTTGGAACTAAAGATACCGATAGCAATGGACTTAGTAAAAAGTTAGGATTCGTATGACATGCCATTAGGGTTATACACGCATTTGATTAGGGATTTACATGTTATTATGAGATCTAACATATGTTACAGATTCTCGAGTTAAACGTATTGTAGGTTTAACCCGGACATGTAACTTTGATTTAATGTCAGCTTGTGTGAGCAATTAGAATTGCCCACGAGCAACTAGAATTGTTGCTATAACAACCCGTTTTTAGTGAAATCAGAACAGTGGTTTCGGGATCACAAATCTGAGTTCGAAAATAAAAATTATTTTAATATTATTTTATGGTCTGAATTATGATAGAAATATCATATGAAAATTTTGTTAGGAAAATTTTACCGATTACATGTTTAATTGATAAAAGGACCAAATTGCATGGAATGCAGAAGTTGAGTTCTAGTAGCTATAAGTATCAAATAGCTATGGAATTCAAAATTGGAGGTCCTTATATGGTAAATAGACCATTAAGAGGAGTTAGTAGATAAGTATGATGATTCAGCCATGAAAAATTAAGAAAAGAAAATGATAAAATTGGAAAGATGATAAATAATAAAATAAAACTAAATATCATCATTTATCATCTTTCCTAAAATCAAAAGACATGGAAACCCTAGTTTGAAGCTTTAAGATAGAAAAGCTTACTTTGGCTCAATTAGGTGAGTATTCAAGTCCCGTTTTTAGTAATTTTTATGTTTCCGAGATCGTAATAGCTTAAGTTAGCTATCTCAGGGATTAATTTGCAAAGTTATCAAAGTACTAGGGTTTTTCCATGGATGAATATAGTTGAATTATGAAGTTTTATGGTAGAAAATGAAAGGTTGTTTATAGATAAACAACTTTTGTAAAGGGAATTTTGATGAAATTATGATTTAGGGACTAAATTGAAAAGTTTCAAAATTCATGGAAAAATTTTGAATTTTATGAAATACATGGGCTACTATTGTGACATTGAAAAACCGGCTAGGCTTGGAATAAGGATTAAATTGCATTAATTTCATTTTCTGAGCCTAGGGACAAAATCGTAATTAAACAAAATTATAGGGGCAAAATGGTAACTTTGCCTAAAATGTGAATTGGATTGAATTGAATATGATTAAGTTAAATTTACTCGTATAGATCCGGATAGACCAAATATAGAGTTAGATCGTGGGAAAGAAAAAGTATCGAATTAGTAGATTTTGCGAACACGAAGATTAGTTGAGGTAAGTTTGTGTAACTAAATTGTATATTTATATGTTTAAATTGAGTAATATGTATGTGAAATATATAATTGTCATGTATAAGTATTGATCTGTATCCGGGAAATATCTGACAAGTATTAAGTCCCGTATGAATAAATGAAATTCGATGGATACAGGGTTTCCGGTTGGTCGTGGTCCTACATATGTTGCAGACACACCATAGCTAGAAAGAGCGTCCCGTTATTAGCTCTCATGAGCATCCCGATATATGGCCCCCTAAAGCTTCCCGTTATATGGTTCTTGTGAGCTTCCCGTTAATAGCTCTTCGGAGCATCCCAATTGGTCGTGATCGTGTATATGTTGCAGACACACCAAAGCTCTTATGATCGTCCCAATATATGGTTCTTCAAAGCTTTCCGATTAAAGGATCTTTTATGAGCTTCCTAATATATGGCTCTCCGGTGCTTCTCGATACTGGCTCGTTTGAACTTCCTGATTATGACTATTATGAGCTTCCCGTTATACAGCTCGAATAAGCTTCCCGTTACATGGCTCACATGAGCTTCCCGTTATATGGCTTGAGAGAGAGCTTCCTATTTATGTGCTTACATAAGCATTCCCGAATATGAATTGGCGGATTTCATATTTGTACACTTCGTGTGTACTACCCGGGTATCCATCGATATTTTAAATGATTCAACAAGAAAAATCCTGATATGAGAAAATAAATGAATTCAAAGTGAATTGTTATCTGTATAGACACGAAATATATGGAAATTTGATATTGATGAGCTCATACTTGATTCTTGATATTCATGTGATAAATGACTAACATGTTTGATGAAGTTGTGTGTTTAGGCTATTAGCCAAATTGCTTGGATGCATTTTGTATATTTATTTTAATGAAAATGAATGGTAAGTTAATTTCTTGTTATACGAACTTACTAAGCATTAAATGCTTGCTCTGTTTTATTTCCTCTATTTTATAGTACTCGGAGGCTCGTAAAGGTTGGAAGCTGGTTGGAGTCATATCACACTATCCCTCGGACTTTTCGGTATATATATAGGCTAAATATGACCAATGATGACAATGTAAATGTTTGGTTGTAAGTAGTCATTGGAATGGCTTGTGAATGACATATTTTGATGAGTTTATACATGGTCTTAATGTGTTTGATGAGTCTTTGAATTGCTTAAATGATGGAAATTATATAGGCTCATTATTAATTGATTTGAGTTAGTATCATTGGTAAGATATGCATATATGTGAAATGGTTCAATTAGGGGAAATTGAATACTTGGATATATAGGATGTTATAATATATACTAAACTTGGTTTTAGCTTGATTTGAATGATTGGTATTCCCTTGTGAATGCGTTAAAGTGTTGATGTAGGTGGAAGACAATTTGGGTGAGAAAAGTGACCTTAGAAATGACCTATTTTTGTCCACACGGGTAGAGACATGGACGTGTGTCTCAGCCGTGTGTGACACATGGCCTAGCACATGGGTGTGTGATCTGGCCGTGTGTCCCCTGTATCTTTAAAATTCAAAACAGAATGCTTAGAATTGATCACAAGGCCTGGCACACGGATGTGTGGCTTGGCCGTGTGACCCAAGTCAGAGAGTTAAACGATTATGGACACGGCTGGGACACGGCCGTATGCCTTATCTCGAATGCCCACACGGCCTGACCACACGGGCGTGTGTCCCCTGCACCTTGAAAAAATTTTGAAATTTTGTAAAAAATTCTTTGAGTGCCTGGTTTAGTCCCGACTTGTTTCTAATGCATATTTTGGGCCTCGATGGCTCATATAAGGGATGATATGATTCATTATGAATGATTTCTTATATGAATGTTAAATAACATGAAATGTCTGTTATATGTTCTATAAATTTCGGTAATACGCCGTAACCCTGTTCCGATGACGGATACGAGTTAGGGGTGTTACAGTTGCACATTTTTTGCATTTAAGCAAATAAATTATTTAATAATTCTATTAACATTTATTAAGGAATAAATTAATATATTTTATTATATTGACTTAAAATGTTGGTAGTTATACACCACATGCATGATACATCCATAAAATATTAAGCAACTTCTTTTTCTTAGGTTGCAAATATATAACAATTACTTGAGTGAGGACTAGTTTAACATTACTTTTCGAATTGGTTTTAAAAAGTGTTGTGGAAAAGTAATTTTGAGAAATGCTTTTGAGAAATAAAATGTTCATTTTAGACATGGTGTTATAAAGTAATAATTATATATTTAAATAATGTTCAAATTAGTTAATATTATGATATTTTAGTAAGAATATAAAATCAATTTATAATAATTTGTTGTTAATATTTTAATATATGAAATATAAATTTTAAATATTTTAAGCAATTAATATTAATTATCTATAAAATTTAATTGAATATATAAACTATATTTTAAATATTAAAATATAACCAATAAAATTTTAAATATATAATATTATATATTTAAAATAAAATTCAATAGGAAAGTAATTACATACCCAATATAAATATCATATAAAATACTTTATAAGGGTTAAAATTGTCCTTTGCTCCTAAAAATGTTTTTGCTAAAAGCAAAAGCTAAAAATATTTTTACTTTTGGGGTCAAAAGCGCTTTTGATTTAAAAAATAATTTTGTTTAGTATTGTTTATGGCTCTAAAAATGCACTATTAATAGTGCCTAATATCTACTTCAACAAAATTCTTAAAATAAATAGTAAAAGCATTATTAAGATAATTAACATAGTAATTAATTAAAAAATTAAAAAAATCCTTATATTTACGTAGAGCAAGACTTGAAGCTAAAATAGTAAAATCTACATGACCTGGTCAACCCATGCTTTAATTCCTTTTCAAAATTTATTTACATATATGATATTGTCAGTGCATGACATAAGAATGTTGTTAAGATCTATTTAAATTAAGGGGTTGATATGTATATAAGTACATTTGTTTCCTAATTAATGTAAAATTAATATAAATAAGTGTCATGTATGGCATTGATTAAAGTGGTGTATATATATCTACAATTATTTCCTAATTAAATTAAAATTAACATATTAAATACAAAAGATTAAAAAAATAAATAAATAAATAATTGAATTGAAGTTGGTGTGGTAGAGGTTTGGTTGGAGTAGTTGGAAGATTTTGAAGCGTTTTCAATGGGTTTTCTACTTTAATAGGTGGCCTTAAAATATTCTTAAGCAAGTAATAACGTTAGAGGCAAATCTCATTCCTTGAAAAATATAGATTACGTGTGCAGTGGGATTTAGAAGAATTTGGAAAACCTTCTTGTTTTAAAAGAGAAGCATAATTCGAATGTTTGCAGTTTTTTTTGTAAATTTAATTTAATTTTATCACAATCTTTTGAGAATATTTTAAATTTGTGTCTCATCATTCATAAGTTTAATTCAAATATAATATTTTTACTTAAAAAAACTAGTATATGAAAAGTTATCTTTATACATATTCTTCCAATAATACTATTCATACTAATTAATGTCTTTACATCAAATGTATTGTCATTCATTATCAAAGTCAACACAAGCAGACCCATATTTTATTAAGAGCTGCATTTTGGTTCAAGAATTAAATGGAATCAGAGAAAAAAGAATCAAGTAAAACAACCTATTTATCAAACATCCTTATTTATACTAATGGTGTAATGATAATATTGTATATTGTATTTTAAGTGACAAATGATGTTAAAATTTTAGATTTGATATTGTTGAAATAAATAATCACAAATCTTAAATATAAATCCTAAAATAAAAAATATATATCGTTATTTGTAATTCTCATGACTTATTAAAGTGATTTAAAAATTTATGAAGCCAACAATAGCAACATCTAGCATGTAGAATTCCATGGCATTTAAATATTGGGGTATATCCACACACAAAAAAGAAAAAGAAAAAAAAAGGTTGAAAGGGCCAAATAGGCTTCAACTTAATTTGAACAGCATTTAATTTGGGAAATTGTGAGTCACCTGATGCAGAGTTATGACGGCCATATTGGGTAGGTAGATGCAACGACCAACGCTAACCTCACCAATACTTGCCTTTTTTCTTTCTTTTTGCTGGCCAAATTGGATCCGGGTTTTGTGTTCGAAAATTTATTATTATTTTATGTTTATAAAATATTAATATTTTATTATAATTTCATTATAAAATATAATTTCATTTTTTTATAAAATATTTAGAACTACTCACAATCTTTTCTTACTCTTAGATGAGAGAATCAATAAGTTTCAGCACATTCAAATACTCATCTTCTGCTCTAATAATAATGTCGATACCAACCAAACTAAAATTCAATGGATAATTCAATCTTTTTTTTTTTTACCCTTTTTGTTTCAATTATTTATAACAAACAAGTAGCAACTCTTGCAATTCCTGTTGCATATATGCTATAATTATTTGTGTCGACTGAAGAGAAATTGGAAAATAAAAATACGTAATGTGCCAAAAACGATGAATATGATTGTTGATGCTATGTCTAAATGGATTAGGGGCTGCGCAACTGGATTTCATATTTTTGTTCACCCGCCTCCAGTGGTGCAAGATACTATGTTGCGAGATAAGTGTTAAGCAACAAAAATTTGGCTTCATGATTAAACTTTGAAGTTCAACTTCTTACATTGTAACCAAAAAACAAACAAACAAATAATATATGGGAATTATAATTACTATTAATATATTTGTATAATTATAATTTTAATGAAATTGTTACAAATTAAATTAATAATAAAAGTATATTAGAATTTAGATTAAAATAAATTTAAATATGGGAACTTAAGTTTAAAATAAAATCTAAAGTAGAAATTAATATATATAAATGTTTATAGTGAAACTCAAACTTCAACTATCAATATGTAACATGATCTACAAGTATTTAATTTCCATTGAAGGTAATGTTTCTACAACGAAGAAAAACAAGAATGCATTAAGTTTCCATCATAGAGGCATGAGTTGTAATCCACGTAGTTAGTATTATATCGGTGTATTGTTTTTATTTTAATATTGGTATGTACATATTTTGATATATTATTTTAAGCTTATTCATATTTTTAAATATTTTCACATATATATTTATTATTTAAATTTTAGTTTCTTAACAAATTATAGATGTACTTAAATATTTCTCACAAACATATTTCTAATATAATTTTTAATTTCTTAACAATTTATATGTTATTTTGATAAAATATATATATATTAAAGATGCATACAAAATATCTCATTAATTTACACTCATATAAAATATTTATATGTAAATATAAGTTAATGCTTAATTTTGTAACTTTTAATTTTAAATGTAATTATAAAAATTTAAAATGATCAAGTAAAAAATTTAAAAGTTAGTTTAAAATATTATAAATTTGTACCAACTAACACATACTAATGTATTGATTGAAACGGGCTGAAACTTATCGAAATTGTTGAAATCCATCAAAATATTGATTAGAATTGACCTTAGGACTAAAACGATACGTGTCCAAAATGATACGTATCGGCTAGTTCAATCAATGATCACACAAAGATAAATATATTTGCATGGAAGGTAAGAAAAACAATAATGCATTAATTAATTATTTTCCTTTATGAATATCATATTGACCAAAATGAGTAGCATTGATTAACATTTTCCTCATTTATGAATGATATTGACCAATATGATGTTTCGAAATGACACCTATGCGACAGATAAACATTATTGCCCAAAGCACGAGCTGAGCGAGGAACGTAGGCCACAATACCCTTCCGAATGACGGACAAATCAGAAGAAGGACCAACAGTGTTGGCCGGGCCGCTCCTACTTCTAATTGGATTAAGTTAGAACACCAATGGAGTGATGAAAGCAGTATCCGAAAGAGCTTCATCTGATATGAATACAAGTTAGGATTTGTACAGCTTTTCGGGCAGAGCTGCAGGGGGTTCATGATGGCTTAATGATATTGGCAATATTTAATATAATTTTGATTCAAAATTTATGCCATTTTAAAAAAAAATCGTGTCATATATAAGTTTACCAAGGCAAAAGGGCATCACTTGAGTGCAAAATCATGCAACATAAATTAGTATAATAAAATGTAATGAAGATACAAATATTTTATTATAATATTCTTTTAAGTTCTTAGCAAGTAACCTATTACGCTCTTGCAGCGGAAAGTTTTTAGTACGGAAATAAGATCACTTTACACACAAAGTAGTAGATAAAGAACAAAACCCAGATTTCATGCTCTACTCTTGAACGGGATGGCTCGAATGACTATTTGGTGATAAAGCGCAGCAAGTGCAGCCCCAATGAATGGTCCAACCCAAAAGATCCACTGTCAAAAGGGTGAAAAATGCAAGCCATTATGTCAAGCATATGAACAAAGAAACAACAACAATATATATAGTTATAATAGTTTTTAAACCTACATGGTCATTCCAAGCATGGTCCCTATTGTAGATGATGGCTGCTCCAAGGCTCCTGGCAGGGTTAATGCCTGTTCCTGTGATGGGGATGGTTGCCAAATGAACCAAGAACACTGCAAACCCAATTGGCAATGGGGCCAATATCTGCAATGTCAAACAGAACATGAAAAAGTAGATCAAAAGATGTCAACAACCAGCGGCCTTCTCGGTACCAAATAGTTCTCCAAATTCAATGGCTTGTCCAAGCTGAAGGAACACTGATATATCGGATATGAATGAGTTAAAGGAAGTACGTACACGTGGTTTATGGTGAGAGTTTCGATGCATATGCATTACCTAATTACTTAAACGCAAAGGAAGTACACACATGGTTTTGAAGGAGAAATAGTACTTACAGGGACATGAGAGTCTCTGGCATTTCTCTTGGCGTCGGTTGCTGAGAAAACAGTGTAAACGAGAACAAATGTACCAACAATCTCAGCTCCAAGGCCGTCCCCTTTGGTGTATCCATGGTTCACAACATTGGCTCCACCACCCAACACCTCATATCTTGATGGCTGGAATCCTTTCACCACCCCAGCACCACATATTGCGCCCAGGCATTGCATTACCATGTAAAAGATGGCTCTGGTCAGAGAAAGCTTCCTTGCCAATAACAGACCAAATGTCACAGCTGGGTTTATGTGTCCACCTACTCAATGCATGAACATGAAAAGCAAAAAAAAAAAAAAAAAAGTTAATAAAAATTACCTGAAATTTCCAACAGTCTTTTTTATAGAAGTCATTAACAGTTCTATGACTCTCCTAGGCACTAGACAAGGGAGAGAAATAGACTTCTGAAACGTAATATTTTCCAATTTTTTGGGGACCTAATGAAACCTAACCTCCATTTTATGACCCAACTGAACATATAAAGGAGATGAAACAGAGCAAAAACCGAGAGTGAAGCAATAACCCAAACATTTCCTAGTCTTTTCATTATTTTTCTCAGCACACAACAAGGTTTAAGGAAATTGCAATTGAAATAAATATAATATAAATCTATGTCAAAATAGTAAAACCTAACAAACGAGATTTTGACCTTTTTTTTTTTGGTCCAAAAATCAAATATTCAGTCCATGCATTCCCATTATGTTTCTCCATGTTTGCCTTTTGGGTCAAACAAGTTCAATGTTTATTATTTTTTAGTCAAATATTCATACAACCAAGCCTAGAGATAAGAGATAGATGATGTAAAAACTAACCTGAGATACCAGCGGTGCAGTAAACAAGGGCAAAGATCATGCCACCGAAGGCCCAAGCAATGCCTTGGATACCAACACTGGCACACTTAGAAGGTGCCCTATTAACACCCATGACGGTCAAGACGGTGATGTAAAGGAACAAGAAAGTTGCCACAAACTCAGCAATCCCAGCTCTCCAAAAAGACCATGAGTAGAGCTCACCATGTTCGAAAAGTGGAGCTGGTGGTGGCTCATTGTAGTCCTTGTCTGTCTGTGCTGTTGTCCCTATAGGTTGCCTTTCTGAGAACTTGTTTGCTCCCAGCCTAACATCCTCTTCTTTGCCTTCCATTTCTTTTTTCTCTCTAGGTATAATGGAGAAAGAATCTGAAGCTTGATGGAATTAGATAAGGTAAAGGGTTCTGAAAAGGTGGTGAGAGTAAAGGTAATATACAGAAAGGCTAACAAAGAAGCAATGTTGATTAAAAGTTGTTTCTTATGGGATTAATGAAGAGTGGAAAGTGCCAAAATGAAAACGTAAAAGGATCTGTCATGACGTCAGTATATGTTGGCTCAAAGGCTCTGATCTTATCTATTTCTCCCAGGAATAGCAAATTTCGAAAGAAACTCTCCTTAATGGCCGAATAAGCGAGGAATTGCATTGCATGTGCATGTGAATGTGCATGTGGAGGCTGATGAGGAAACCATTTTGGCCGCTGTGGGAGAGCGTGACACATTCGGGGCCTCGAGAGAATAAAATATTTTGGACTTGAGTTCTTTAAGTTACCTTGATAAATTACTTTGGCTGATCAAGCTGGTAGCTTTAAACTATGGGTGTATTAATGCAGTGCCTTTTCTTACGAGAATGACAAAACGATGACAAGTGGTAGGAAAATGTGACCAAACCAATCCATTTCCATTATGAGGTGGCTACCTTCGCATCATCGGTTTCTTTTTTGGCGGAACAGTACTAGTAGGAGGTTCCATTCAAACAAGAACAAAACCTTTGATAAAACCATCCGTCAAAGTGGTCAAAGGTACGAACTGACTTCCTAAGGCATCAGTGCTCCTATTTCCTTCTCTGAAGCCATGCCTAATCGATGAACTCTGAATAGTAGTTAGAAGTATTCTACAATCATCAATTAAAGTAGGTATTAGAGTTCTGATCATTGGAAATAAAGCTAATTACAACCGTCAAATGGAGTCCATCTCTAGTAGCCCACAACTCGACTTCGGCACTTGTGGTGCAAGGGATATAGCGAACGATTCTACTACCCAATTTTCATCATGGTCTCGGATAATGGCATCCACACCCGTCTTCCCCAAGTTTCTTACAGAGGATTCGTCCGTATTAAGTTTCATCCAATCTCATGGTGGATTAGACCATTTTACCGGAACAAAAGAAAGAAGATAGTGTCTCTTACGTGCCATGGAAATAGCAAAAAACTCGACTGCTCCAGAGATGACTTTGCTTTGATGGTCTTTTATTGACCATCAGTTTTTGGATCATACTCATCTGGATATATATTTATATATATTATTTCGATTAGAAAGTAAAGGAGTTTAAATATGGTAACTTTACTTAAATTTGGTGTAGTCCAAAATATAAGTTTGAAATTTTGTTTAAATTTATTTATATTTATAAATAATTAACTCAAATCTATTTTAGACCACCCAGATTATTTTTATTTTTAAAAATATTATATTGTATTGTATTTATTTTTATATTTAATAATGTCTTTTTTTCCATTTATATTAAGGTAAATTATCAAAATAGTCATTTTGTTTCCTTAGATTACATTTTAGTCATTTATTTTTGAAATGTTACGTTTTAGTTATTTACATTAATGTGTTGTAATATTTTAGCCACTGATCCATTATTGTCGTTAACAGTGTAATGGTAAGCTGACGTGTTGATAACACTCTAGAATAACGTATTTTTATGTATTAATTATGTATTTATTCTGAGTATGATCCTGCTAATTTGAGCTATTTATGATCTTTTATCTCATAGGGACTAAATTTGAGGCAAAAGTGAAATTAAGGGCCAAAAGCGTGAATTTAGAGATAAAATGGGCCAATGTGCGACACAAGGAAAAGTTGGTGCCAAAAGTGCAAGCATGGAGGACACAAGGGTTGAAATGCAAAAAGAAGAGATTTTATTTTATTAAACTCTATTTTAATTATATTAGGATAATTAATATTGAGATAATTATTAAAGATTATTTTTAGGATTTTATTTTATCTTTATATATCTTCAATTAAATGTATTTATCTTTTAGGAATTTAAGTAGAATTAGAATATCTCCCCTAGCACTATAAATAGGGGGTGAAGTGACTCAAAAGGGGATCTCATCTTTTTCTTTTTCTGTAAACACCCTCTCCCCAAAAGTCTAGGCTTTTGTTCTTTTCATATTTTCTTTCAATAAAATCTTTGTTTTTATTTTATTTATTTTCTTTTCTACCACAACCATGAGCCACTAAATCCATCTAGCCGAAGGTTGGCAAAAATCCCCAAAAAGGTTCTTGAGGCTAAGAATCCGTACTTAGCCTTCTCGCTGAGTATTCATCGTTTCTCCGCACTACGGGGCTGACGCTTCCGTCCAAGTCCCTTAAGAAGTAAGTTTTTCAACATATGCAAAGGCGGCCGCTTTGTATGTTTTGGGAAGGTTGTACAGTCGGTTCGTTAGCTTACTGCGTCAGAGGTTGGCGAGCCCAAGAGACAAAATGGCGTGGGATTCGCCATTGAGAAGCGTTGATCTAGCATAAGACGATCCCACAGAAGCGATTGTTAGCTAGAGTCAGGTTCCACCAAATCGTATTCTAAATCATTGGAGCTGGTGGTCGTAGGCGTCCTCTTCAACTATAACTGGCTTATTTGGTTTGGGAAGGATCATCTAAAAGCCGAGATTGAACCCAAGGCGAATGAGACAACTGGAGGCCGGAATCTCCATAAGAATTTTCTTTCTCTTAACTTTATTTTTAATTTTTCAATTTTCAATTAAATATTCTTAATTACTTTTTATTTTATTTTTCGTTTCTAGATCCAACAATTTAATTACGCTATTGTTTTATTTTTTTCAGAACGCAGTTGTCTTGGGCAAGACTCTTTTGGGATATCACGAACAAGATATTTTGCAAGTTCGGTCCACAGTATTTGACCCTACTTCCCTTTTACTATTCTTTTCATTATTTATTAGGGATAGGATATTTTTGGTGCTTCCAACGACCGCATCAAATTTTGGCGCCGTTGCCGGGGACTAGCAACGATACTAATCTTGTTTTTGTTTCTTATGACCAGATCTGCTCCGGTACTCTTGCGTTCGATTCGAAATTGAGAAGATCGCTAGAGCCAATCGCAAGGAGACAAAGTTACTGAAAAAGCGATCGTGGTGGTTGGAACTCAAAGTAATCCTTGCCGAAATTGAAGTCGACGAAGCTGAGTCTAGGGTTAACGAAAATCCTACTCGAACACTTGAAAGCGAAAAAGTAGAAGTCGACTCACCAGAAGAAGTGTTTAACGCTAGGGTTAACGAAAACCCAAATTTAGCACACGAACCAATGGCTCAAACAATTCGGCAACTGGCCGAAGCTCCAACAGAACAACCGCCATTATGCATCGCGTATCCTACTATGGATACTGATTTTGAATTGAAGTCAGGTTTAATCCAGTTATTGCCAACTTTTCGTGGGTTACAAAATGAAAATCCCCACAAGCATCTGAAAGAATTTCATATGGTTTGTCTTAGCATGAAACCTCGGGGTGGCGAGGATCGATTAAATTAAGTGCTTTCCTTTCTCCCTAGCAGATTCCGCTAAAGAATGGTTATTTTATTTACCCCCTGGATCTATTACAACTTGGGCTGATCTATCTCGTTTGTTTCTGAACAGGTTTTTTCCAGCGTCTCGAGCAGCTGAGTTAAGAAGAGAGATCGTTGGAATAAGGCAAAAAGAAGCTGAGTCCCTTTACGATTATTGGGAGCGGTTTAAGAAGTTGTGTGCAAGCTGTCCACAACATGGTATAACAGAGCAATCTCTCCTCCAATACTTTTACGAAGGTTTGAAGCCCATGGAGATGAATATGGTAGATGCTGCTAGTGGAGGAGCATTGGTCAACATGACTCCCCAACAAGCGAGAGACTTGATCTCCACGATGGTTGCAAATTCTCAGCAGTTCCGAGCCAATACTGAACCCCCTAGAAGGGTTCATCAGCTAAGTAATTCAACCTTAGAGGATAAAGTTGATAGACTTACTAATATGATGAATTCTCTTATTGCAGAAAAAGCGAAGACAGCTCGATTATGCGGAATATGTGCTACACCTGATCACACAACTGATGCATGTCCCAGTTTGTATGATGATACCACGGCCCATCTGGATGCTGTTGGAAATTTTCCTGGGCCACCACAAAGGCAGTACGACCCCTACGTTAATACCTACAACCCAGGGTGGAGGGACCATCCTAACTTAAGTTATGGGGCCAACCTACGAAATAACCACCATACCAAAATAGATTTCCATAATAGTAAGAGTTCGGGTAATTTTCTAGAAACCATGGTCAATAAGTTAGCGACTAATGTTCTTGATTTTCAAGACAAAATCTTAATTTCCAAAAGGAGATGAAGGATTTTCAATAGAAAACCGAGGCGTCTATCGAGAGTTGACCACATCGATCGAGAAATTAAACTCTCAAGGAAGCCGCCGTCACAAATGAACCAAACCCTAGACAAAATGCAAATGCAAAGTGGCGTTCTGAAGTGAAAAGTCTTCGAATCGATTCTGACGAGAATCTTGCCCAAGAAATTGCCCAGAAAACCCAAGAAAGACGAACAGTCCGAAAAGAAGCCTCCATTGCCTAAAATTCAACCTCCATTTCCGAACGATTCAACCAAAGTCGAAGAGGTAAAGAGGACAAGGAAATCCTTGAAACATTTAGGAATGTCGAGATCAATATTCATTGTTGGGCGCCATCAAGCAAATACCACGGTATGCTAAATTTCTTAAAGAGCTTTGCACCAACAAGCGAAAATTAACGGTAATGAAAGGGTGAATGTTGGTGAGAATGTATCCATGATGTTACAACGAAAATGCCAAAAATGCAAGGATAGGGGCATGTTTGCAATACCATGCAAAATAGGCCATCTAGGAATTCTGAAGGCTATGTGTGATCTAGGGCTTCTATAAATGTAATGCCATATTCTATTTATGAATCACTTAACGCGGTTTTTGACAAAACAGGTGTTATCATTCAATTGGCGGACAGTGCATTGTGCATCCGAAGAGTCCTTGAGGATGTTCGGTAAAAGTTAACGAGCTTATTTTCCTGCAGATTTTTATGTGATCAAAATGGAGGAGGATAGCACTCGGATCTTGGATCTCTCTTTGGTCGACTGTTCCTTAAGACACATTAGTACTAAAATTGATGTTCAAGTGGAACTCTCACGATGGAGTTTGATGGGGAAATCGTAAAGTTTAATGTCTCTGACGCCATTAGCCATCTAAGCGAAATCTTGAGCGTAAATCGTATCGATATAATTGACTCTTTGGTGGAAGAAAATTTTCAGTCAATTTATGGAGATAATTCTGAACTTGATGAAATTGAATTTGTTAATGAGTTATTATCTCCAAATACTAAACTGTTACCTTCTGTTATACAGGAACCAGAGTTGGAGTTAGAACCCACAGGAAAGGCAAGGAAATTAAACATTCAAGAGTTAAAAGAAATTCGCAATGATGCCTACGAGAATGCTCGCATTTATAAAGACAAGACAAAGTTGTTTCACGATAAGAGAATAGCTTAGAAGCATTTTTCGGTAGGACAAAAAATTTTACTTTATAACTCCGTGTTAAAGTTATTCTCGAGTAAGCTTCGATCACGATGGCAAGGACATTTTATTGTTACTAAAGTGTTCACACATGGAGCGATTGAAATAGAGAGTGAAGAATCTGGAAAGCGGTTCGTAGTCAATGGCCAGCGGTTGAAGCCATTTTATGAGAATTTTCAAGCCCACACGGTTAAGAAAATCTATTTGGAACCACCATAGAACCAATAACGGCGTCGAGCTAACGACGTTAAACAAGCGCTTGTTGGGAGGCAACCCAATTATTATTATTATTATTATTATTATTATTTTTCTTTACTTTATTTATTACTTTATTTTATTATTTATTACCTATTTGGATATTAATCAATTTTTCTTCTTTTGCTTAGAAAAAAAAATGAAGCAAACCGTTAAGCAACACTTAAAGCGCATTAAAGCCTGACTTGAAACCTTTGGCCAGCAACTGACCAAGCTCATTGCCATCATTTGTGATCACATGGGGAGTTTTTCTAAACTTTTCTACCTATTTATTTCTTTTCGTCCACATTGAGGACAATGTGCTTTCAGTAGGGGGAGGTACTCTTCGTTATTACTATCATTTTCTCATTGTGATTTTGGTTATTGTTCTTTGTTCTTTGTGATTATTTTTGGTGGTGTTTCGCTTGAGGCTTTATTTTGTCCATATTTATTTTTTTTAGAATCTTCTGCCTCTTTTCATGCCCAAGATTTTTACCAAGAATTGCCTACTGTTTGACCTACAAGCATGATTCTTGTTTTCTGAGAAAATTACGAATTTTTCATAATTGATGCCATCTCCACTGTTTTATTTTTATTAGAGTAAAAATAATTGTGATTCATAAAGTTAACTTTATCTTGCTTTTCGTAAAATTGATCAAGTTTAAATACAAAGTGGACACTTAATATGTTTGCATGCTAAAATATGTTGATGACTATTAAGGTAATTACTGAAACTTATTTTTGACACTTGATTATTATTATTTTTCTCTAAAGTCCTCATAAAAGAATTTATTATTAATGTCATTTAATGTTCTGTGGTTATGAGTGCAGCTTAAAAATGTGACTGACTGAGTAACCGGGGTAGGGTGCTTGGGTTGTCATCCTATTTCGCGTCAAAAGGTTGTGTGACGTGTTAGGTAAAACTCCGCTAACCGGAATTAATTTTTAAGAACATGTTGGGCTGAGTAACCGGGGAGGGGTGCTTGGCTGTCATGTTTCTTCGCGTCAAAAGGTTTGATGTGTTCTTAAGAAAAATTATAATAAATTAGGAGTTTGTCAATGAAATGTAACCGGTGGGGTGCTTGGTCATCATCTCTCTTAGCGTCAAAAGGTTCAAGATATTCCTAAAGCATAACAAAAAAACAAAAAAAAAAGCAAAAAAAAGAAAAAAAATAATTTGGGGACTAAAGGAGGAAACAAATAGGGTGTCTTGGTAGGTTTGGTAATTTACCTAATTTTCATTAAATAATTCAAGTTGATTCTAATTTTTGCGTGTATTAATAGGAAATCTTTTTCTGTTTTACTTAAAGCAAGCTTAGGGTTCTCTTTATTTTTCATATGCATTTTTGACTGATTTTTATAAAACTTTTGAGTTGTATTTCTTTTATGGCAGAATCTAACTTTCACAGTAGATAGGAACCATACTTGAGGGCAAGCATGGGCTAAGTAGGGGGGATTAGGTACTCTTCGTTATTAATATCATTTTCTGCTGTGATTTTGGTTATTGTTGCTGTTGCTGTGATTATTTTTGGCTGGTGTTTCTGCTTGAGGCTTTATTTTGTCCATATTTATTTTTTTTGGAATCTCCTGCCTCTTTTCATGCCCAAGATTTTTACCAAGAATTACCTACTGTTTGACCTACAAGCATGATTCTTGTTTTCTGAGAAAATTACGAATTTTTCATAATTGATGCCATCTCCACTGTTTTATTTTTATTAGAGTAAAAATAATTGTGATTCATAAAGATAACTTTATCTTGCTTTTCGTAATATTGATCAAGTTTAAATACAAAGTGGACACTTAATACGTTTGCATGCTAAAATATGTTGATGACTATTAAGGTAATTACTGAAACTTATTTTTGACACTTGATTATTATTATTTTTCTCTAAAGTCCTCATAAAAGAATTTATTATTAATGTCATTTAATGTTCCGTGGTTATGAGTGCAGCTTAAAAATGTGACTGACTGAGTAACCGGGGTAGGGTGCTTGGGTTGTCATCCTATTTCGCGTCAAAAGGTTGTGTGACGTGTTAGGTAAAACTCCGCTAACCGGAATTAATTTTTAAGAACATGTTGGGCTGAGTAACCGGGGAGGGGTGCTTGGCTGTCATCTTTCTTCGCGTCAAAAGGTTTGATGTGTTCTTAAGAAAAATTATAATAAATTAGGAGTTTGCTGGGCTGAGTAACCGGGGTGGGGTGCTTGGCTGTCATCTCTCTTCGCGTCAAAAGGTTCAGTATATTCCTAAAGCATAACAAAAAAACAAAAAAAAAAGCAAAAAAAAAAAAAAAAAATAATTTGGGGACTAAAGGAGGAAACAAATAGGGTGTCTTGGTAGGTTTGGTAATTTACCTAATTTTCATTAAATAATTCAAGTTGATTCTAATTTTTGCGTGTATTAATTGGAAATCTTTTTCTGTTTTACTTAAAGCAAGCTTAGGGTTCTCTTTATTTTTCATATGCATTTTTGACTGATTTTTATAAAACTTTGGAGTTGTATTTCTTTTATGGCGAATCTAACTTTCACAAGAGATAGGAACCATACTTGAGGGCAAGCATGGGCTAAGTAGGGGATTTGATAACACTCTAGAATAACGTATTTTATGTATTAATTATGTATTTATTCTGAGTATGATCCTGCTAATTTGAGCTATTTATGATCTTTTATCTCATAGGGACTAAATTTGAGGCAAAAGTGAAATTAAGGGCCAAAAGCGTGAATTTAGAGATAAAATGGGCCAATGTGCGACACAAGGAAAAGTTGGTGCCAAAAGTGCAAGCATGGAGGACACAAGGGTTGAAATGCAAAAAGAAGAGATTTTATTTTATTAAACTCTATTTTAATTATATTAGGATAATTAATATTGAGATAATTATTAAGGATTATTTTTAGGATTTTATTTTATCTTTATATATCTTCAATTAAATGTATTTATCTTTTAGGAATTTAAGTAGAATTAGAATATCTCCCCTAGCACTATAAATAGGGGGTGAAGTGACTCAAAAGAGGATCTCATCTTTTTCTGTAAACACTCTCTCCCTAAAAGTCTAGGCTTTTGTTCTTTTCATATTTTCTTTCAATAAAATCTTTGTTTTTATTTTATTTATTTTCTTTTCTACCACAACCATGAGCCACTAAATCCATCTAGCCGAAGGTTGTCAAAAATCCCCAAAAAGGTTCTTGAGGCTAAGAATCCGTACTTAGCCTTCTCGCTGAGTATTCATCGTTTCTCCGCACTACGGGGCTGACGCTTCCGTCCAAGTCCCTTACGAAGTAAGTTTTTCAACATATGCAAAGGCGGCCGCTTTGTATGTTTTGGGAAGGTTGTACAGTCGGTTCGTTAGCTTACTGCGTCAGAGGTTGGCGAGCCCAAGAGACAAAATGGCGTGGGATTCGCCATTGAGAAGCGTTGCTCTAGCATAAGACGATCCCACAGAAGCGATTGTTAGCTAGAGTCAGGTTCCACCAAATCGTATTCTAAATCATTGGAGCTGGTGGTCGTAGGCGTCCTCTTCCACTATAACTGGCTTATTTGGTTTGGGAAGGATCATCTAAAAGCTGAGGATTGAACCCAAGGCGGAACGAGACAACTGGAGGCTGGAATCTCCCATAAGAATTTTCTTTCTCTTAACTTTATTTTTAATTTTTCGAATTTTCAATTAAATATTCTTAATTCATTTTATTTTATTTTTCGTTTCTAGATCCAACAATTTAATTCGCTATTGTTTTTATTTTTTCAGAACGCAGTTGTCTTGGGCAAGACTACTGCAGGATATCACGAACAAGATATTTTGCAAGTCCAGTCCACGAGGATTTGACCCTACTTCCTTTTACTATTCTTTTCATTATTTATTAGGGATAGGATATTTTTGGTGCTTCCAACGACCGCATCACGTGTTATGTTAAAACATCATTTCAAACAAAAAATTTAGGTTAAATTATACAATTGGTCTCCATATTTTTTCGTTTTGAGCAATTTTTTTCCTTTTATGTTCTTTTAACTTTTTCCTTTTTTTTTTCTTTATTTTTCATTCCATTCTGCTTCTCATTCTATTTTCCTCCCTTCTCCATCTCTTTTAACGTAAAAAATTAAATTAAATTACTCAAAATGAAAAAAATATAGGGACCAATTGTAAAATTTAACCTAAAATTTTTGTTTGAAATGATGATTTAACGTGCCACGTCAGCTTACCGTTACACCGTTAATGGCAATTAACGCCTAGTGACTAAAATGTTACAACACGTCAATGCAAGTAACTAAAACATAATATTTCAAACATAAGTAACTAAAAGGTAACCTAAGAGAAATAAAAATGACTATTTTAACAATTTACTATAGAATTAATTTTTATATATTAAAAGTATAATCCATAAATTAGTATTTAAATTAAACTCTTTTTCTCAACTTGCTACCTAATTTTTTTTCATCACAATAGCTATCTAAATTACTTGGTTATAATCCTATCATCAAGGTTAGTGACTCTTTGGACTCTTATCATGTGAACCACTGTCATTTCAACATCTTTATACCTCCGTAACAATGTGAACCGTTTTTTATTATTAATTTTCAATATTTTGTATCGTAGTATTTTCAAGTATTTTAAACGATATTTTATTGCTATATATCACCTCTTATTATAATGGTACGAATCGACTACTTATTTAAATATTGTTTAATCTGTCACAAATTTTACCAAAGTTAAATATCAAACTCTATAAAATACACAAGTAGAGACGAACGCACAAAAACTTGCCTCGGTCACAATCTAATGAAAATGCACGGGCGACTGGCCCTACACCAATCACCATTTTTTTTTCTTTTTCTCCCTCTCAGAGGAGGAGAACGCAAATAAAGCCCACCAAGGCATGATATTATTATATATTTATTTTTATGCAAAAATATCTTCATTTACTTAAAGTAAATAATGTAAATATTGATAATTAACCTTTAAACTTACATGAATTAACCTTTATTAATTCTATTGCTTTTTGGCATGGTATCATCAAATTTGGTTGGTTAAGTTGCATCCAAAACAAAAACGTGTGTTACCATGCTTGTGGTGAAACTGACAGGAAGTACGGTGGTTCATCATCCTAACTAGCATGGTGATGGTCCAGGTACATGGTACTACCAAAACAAGACACAACTTTAAAGGCCATTATTATTAATTAAAAAGTATATTAGATGTACGTGATTATGCCAATGTAACATTACATTATAGGTGATTGGTGATTGAAAATTGAGAGACCACCTTATTTTGATTCATTGATTTGATTTTATATGATTTTATTCTATTTTAGTTGGGTTATCAATCATCTCTTTAACAAAAATATCCACCCCATAACAAGAAAAGTGCCAGCTCAAGTGACCTACTCTTACTGAAAATGCCATGACCTCTCGTATGCTAGAATTTGGACCAAAAAAAGGAAAAGCAAGGAGAGCTTGGTACGGTAGCATCAGTTGTGAGTGGTGCGTGGCCAAAATTGCTGCGGCATTATTGGATCATTCAAATAGCACGCCCACCACTACTGGCAAAGTGACTCTACTGGACAATTTTCCTTTCATTTTCTACACTTTTACCATCCTATATATATTGTTTGTTTTAATAATAAAGTAAAAAAAAAAAAAAAGAGTTTGGAGGCATTTTTTTAAGTTGTGTAAATCTAAATATGATATAATTTATCAAATATATTAGAATTTCAAATAAAAATATGATATTAATTAAAAAATAAATAAAATAATACCATACTTTTTAGGGAAAAGTATTTAAACCTGTGATATAATTATAATAAAATAAAAATGACCGATCCGCGGTCTAACCTGGTATAATAAAAGGAAAACCTAGACCCAAAAGTGAATGGGGCTCCTTCTTCGGCTTCCATTTTATTTTTCTCAAAAACAACAGAATACCGTTTTCTCTCATTTTGGGACCTCCATCTTTACTTCTGTTGATTCATTGTATCAACAATGGTGCGGTAAGTTAAAAGCTCACAGCTGTCCTCCAAACAGTTAAAGAGAGTTAAGAGCTCTCAGTTGTCCTCTAAACAAATAGCGAGAACGAGAGTTAAAAGCTCTCAGTTGTCCACCAAACAGTTAGCGAGAGTTAAAAGCTTTCAGCTGTCGTATTAAGGCTAGCAGGTTCAATACCGCAGCCTCCAAAACAGTTAGCGTGAGCTCACGCTCCCAGCTTTAATCTCAGGCTCGCAGGTTCAACACCGCAGCCTCCAAAACAGTTAGCACGAGCTTAAGCTCTTAACTGTAACCTTAAGGCTCATCGGTTTAATATTGTGACCTCCAAAACAGCTCACAGACCTACTTTCTCAGCTCATATTATAAAGGTTAGTTGATTTAAAGTCACAACCTTCAATTATTTGAGTTAGTTAATTTAAGATTGCAACTTCACATAGCTCGTTGACTTAAGATCTCAGCCTCCGAATAGCTCGTTAGTTTAAGATCGAAACTAATATCAAATAATTTTCTCTAAGTCCACTAATTTATAATTTTTTTTCTTATGGGGAATACAGTTTACAGTATTCTACATTACAATTCTTGACTCCTATTCCACACTATCGGACAACAAAATTTTGTTCAATAAAGTTCCAGCTTGTCTCAGAAGAGTCACTTTATAACTGTTCTTCGACTAGATGGAGGGGGGACAAATTATTATATAATTATAATAAAATAAAAATGACCCGACCCGGGGTCTGACCCGAAATAATCAAAAGAAACCCTAGACCCTAAAGTGAGGGGGGATCCTTTTTCGACTTCCATTTTATTTTTCTCAAAAACAAGATAATACTGTTTTCTCTCATTTGGGGACCTCCATCTTTACTTTTGTTGATCCATTGTATCAACAAAACCTATAAAAAATCCATCTACCCTTAAATTTTGAAAAATATTAACTTTTAAGATTTACCATCTAAAGTTTATTTATGGAATGAATTTCAAATAAAATGACAACTTTATCTTTTATTGATTAGTCATTATTTTTATTTATTTCTGTTATCCTTAATCTTTTTATTTAATAATTTATAATTAAAATAAAATCTACTTTATTATAAAATATACTAATTATCAAACTTAATTATAAATTATATTATAGTTTGATATAACTATATGTTATTTGAAATTACATGTATAATCACATTACAATTATAAAGAATATATTTAAAACACGTTGATTTAGACCGGACTAAATTATATCTAAAAAAAATTGGGGATCGAATTAAATTGTATATTTTACGATAGTAAAATACAAATTCTCCATTTTCATAGCCTACATCTTTATAATTTTTTGAACAATATATCTTTATAAATTTTAAAAGATTAAATCAAAATTTTATCATTTTTGAGGGTCAAAATGCCATTTTACCATTACTAATTTAAAATTTTATTAATTATAAATAACCCTAAATAAAAAAAATTTCATTTTAGGGGGGACCGGGGCCCTACCAGCCCCCTTAGCTTTGCCATTGCCAAATATGGTGCAACATAAATCAAAATTAATATGGATTGAGAGCCAATCCATGATTTATATTGAGAGCGGCTCAAACCTAATATATTAAAGTTTTTAAGTCCTTAATCTTACCATTAAGATAACTGATCATTGACTATAATTTTATTATTATTATTTATTTCTTAAGATATCTATCAGAGCAAGTCCAGTAACTAATTCTTCGCATTTTGTAGGCCTATTAGAGGGTAGATACTAGTCACAAGTTTTAAAACTTTTAATTTTATTATTTTTGGAAAAGCTGAAAAGCATATATGTCTCCTCTCTTATTTATTTATTTTAATATTTTTTAAGCCAATGCATGTTAACTTCTTAAATTTTAATTTAATTGTATATATTAATTTTAAGAAAGCTCTTTTAATAATTTAATGAATTTATTTCAAGGTTAATTTATACCAATTAAATATAAATTTGAAATGTTTGATTTTAATTGAAGCTAAATATATATTATAAAAGGTTAGATATGTTTAATTCTATCTCACTTTAATATGTAATTTAAATTTCATTACTTTTGTAATTAAATTGAAAAAAAAAATAAACAAAATAGAAATATACAAATCAATAATATCAATAGTATAATTGTTTTTTATTTAAATTTTGTTTAGGGTGAGTTTGGATGGACAATGTGTTTACTCGTGGTTGGTGCAAAAACAACGGTGGCTATGAGATTAGATACTGTAGTGTGAGACAAAAAGTAAGTTAAACGTATCGCACCATACCGCCCATCCAAACCCATGCTTAGTAAATGCCGATTGAATCGTAGCTCAATTAGCATGGACATTGTTGTTAATGCAGGAGGATGTGGGTTCAAGTGCGCTTAAGCGCATCATCCTCCTATTTATGGGTTGGGAAGGGACTATCGGTAGTTTTAGGCATTGTGTTAAAAATAACAGATATAATCAGAAACTATAATAAGATTGTTTAAAAAAAATGCTTAGTAAATAGATTTCAATGGGCTACAAGATTTTCTTTAAACCCCTATAATAAATGGGCATTTTCGAAATCATAAGAGGGTAATTGCATTTTGCACCAACCTATTGTGTCTTTTATCATGTTTTAGGTAGTGATATTTGTGCTGTTTTCTATTGGATAGGGGTTGACATTTTTGAAGTGTCGTCTACCAAGCAACTAATCGATCCCCTATAGTGGCACTAGCCAGGTGGGTCCAAACCCCACTAAAAGTAAATGCTCACATCTTTTTGGTAAGTGAGACGCTCTCACTTTATGAATCCCTTAGGGCTTTCAATAGATGTAAGAGACAAAATCCTGGCACATGTGCAATATCCGACCATTATTGGGGTCATCTAACTAACTTAAGAGACGTCACTTCAAAAAATTATTCCAAAAGAGTTAATCCCCCAATATGGCTATAAATTTTTATTTTTATCTTTAAAAATATATTAAACGTGTCATATTTATATTTTATCGTTAATGTTATATTTTGTTGGTATGTGAAATAGGTAAGAATTTGCTTTTAATGTATTGAAAAGCGAAAGACTTTTAAGGCATAACAAATTTTTTCGTCGTCCAGCTTTATAAAAAAATTATGTTTGTCCTTCATTTAAAATTGTCTCTTTTAGCTCTTAAACTTGTAATTTTTTGTTAAATCACTTCAAAATAAATACAAAGTTAACATTTTAAACTTTTCTAAGATGGCATACACATGTACAACCATGTGGATAACATCTCAGAAATTAATTAATTATTTAAAATTTAGAAATATTTTTATTTTTAAACATTTTTAAAATAATTAATTAAAAGTTAACATGACAATTCATATATATGCCATTTTAGTAAAGTTAAAAACGTTAATCTTTTCATCCATTTTGAAATGATAGCTAAATAAATTTTAGCTCGACATTCTCGAAATCATAAAAGAGTAATCACTTAAAAAGCAAAAATTAATAAAGAGTTAAAATAATCTTTTAAAAATTATAAGATAAAATAGATCATTATGCAAAATTTTTATTCCCGTGTTTGAAAGTACCCGGCATTTCTCCAACACATTCTCTCTCTCTCTATATATAAAATTATAAGCATAGATTAAATAAGAAAACTGTTGGGATACTTTCTCTTTTCTTTTCCTCCTAATTTTTAAAACCATTGTCATCTAATAGTATTTTCGTTATAGTTGACTAGAGGATAAAAGTAAAGCTAAAATACTACAAAAACTTTGAATTTCTTCTGATTTTCAAGTACCACCTGTACCCTTTATTGTACCTCAAAAGAAAAAGAGTTCTGTACAAAAATAAATATTTTTCTTCAAAATAAAATATTAGAAAATTATTTAGAAAGTTTGTTCAAATATAAATAAAAATTAAAATATGTTACAAATTTATATATTCATTATACATTTAGAATTTAATCACTGTTTTTATTTTCAGAATTTAATTTTTTATTTTTAGATTTTAAAATTAGATTATTTATTTATATTGTTAAATTTTTGGTGTAATATATTAAAATAAAAAAGATATTAAATTTACCAAAAGAATTATTAAAGTTTGTATTTTAAATTCAAAAGTAAATGAACTAGTGGAGATTTTTGGTTAGTTGAATATTATATAATTGCCCATAATATTTCATGTTGGAATGAGATTACGATGTTTGAATTCTCAACATTTTGATCATCTCACAATTACATATTCTTAAATTGTATCAATAAATCATAATCTCATTCTTAATTTATCTAATATTCCAAGTAAAATATGAAATGTAGATCAAAATTACAATTTTTCTTGTTATATTAATCAATATAATTATTATTTATAAATTTATAAATAAAAAATCTCTTTTTTTACGGATTGAGATTTATGCCGACAAGGGACGCTGGAATGAATATTCCATAGATTTTCCATTTACTTGACTTCACTGGTGTTTATTGATTTTATTTCGACGGTGACGATGTGCTGGCTTTGATTTATGGAATTTTTCTTTTGCAATGACAGCTTTATTTTATTTTTCACCCTTTCAAACTTCAAATCATGTGAATTATGCATAATAAATTTAATACAAAAAAAAGTTAGCGTTTAAATTTGTATTATTTATCAAATTATTTTAAATGATGAAAGAGTTTTAACGTCTATTAACTTTACTAATATGATATATATATATGGATTATCATATGAATTGCACGTGTATGTCACGTTTTCAAAATTAATAAACGTTAACTTTTTCAATCTTGAAATGATTTAACAAACAATATAAAATTTAATAGTTAAAAATAAAAATAAAATATTTGTTTATAAAATTAAAAGGATAAAAAAGTATTATACCTAAATTATATTCAAATCTCCTCTATTTATCATATTTACTAATATGAATATAAAGATATGTGTAGTATGGGAAAGGAAGAGATCCAATTATTCTCTATTCGAGGAAAGGTTTCTATCATCGCCCGCTTATGATCTCCTAAAATATTAATAAATTATCATAAATAGCTTTAACAGACATTCAATTAAATTTATATGATAAAGTTAATATGTAATAAAATTAACTTATTTAGTTATTGTAATTTTATGAAACACTTGAGTCTAAAAAACAAAAAAAGGCTAAAAGACGTAAATTTGTAAGAGACAAAATTTTATAACAAAGATAATATAATAAAATTTATTTTAAGTAATTTTATATGTCGTTAATTAAAAATTTTATATTTCAACTAAATGAATCAAATAAAATAATTTTATATTCGGTTAACTAAGCACTTGAATATTACATCCCATCAATAATTGTACTACTGAAATACAATTTTAAATTTTTGAAATTAAAATAGAAGAATTGTACATAAATTTCGAGCATATTTTAACATTATCTAAATATAATAAATAAGTCCACAATCACATATTATGTATCATATTTTTACAAAGTTGAAGTTGAAATAATAAAATGAAAAAACAATAAATATAGGCTTAGTTGTGAAACTGAGAGGAAAAGAATTATATTAATCCTTATTAATTTCATAATTTTCTTTAATTGGATAAAAAAAGGAATTTAGAATTTTCTTTAAAGAGAACTGCATCTTGGGTATTTCCAGGGTGGCTGGTGGGGTGGGCGGAAATGGAAAAATAAGAAAAAAATAAGAAAAAGAAAAGAGAGAACCACCTAACCCTAACCAACTCTAATAGGGTTCACGTGCGTGTGTGAGAGTGTGTGGGGACGTTTTATCGGACCCTTCGCTCGTCGAAAGACAGCGACACGGCTCGCACCTTGGGCACAATCCCTTCCTTTATTTTCCCTTTTTCCACAATATTTATCTTTCCGAAAATTTAACTTTTTTTAAATAAAAAAATTTATACGTTATAAATTAAAGAAAAAAACACTATATTTTTCTCTTTCTTTTTCCGTTCTCTATCTCTCATTTATCCATTTCGGAGTTCGCCGACAACCGCCATATCTGAGCAGTTCGAAAGCTTTGAAATCTCTGCTGCTTTCTACACACAGGTACAATCGGAACCACGCCTTTTTGCCTATGAATTGCAAAAATAAATGAAATACTATATATTTAACATTAAAAATGAAAGAGAAAATCGGTTTTGTACTTTTCTGTTAAGATTAACTTTCTCGAATCGTTCGTTCATTGTTTTTGGTTTATCTTTAGGATCGATTGGTGACGGAAATGTGTTTCATTTTCTTATTCTGATTTAATTTTTTGTTCAATTTATTAGTTCCCGATACATTAGCTGCTCGACTGTCTGAGCTAGGTAGGTTTAGGTTTTTTATTGATTTTGCAAATAAATTTCTGTTGATTTGATGCTCTCCGTGTTTTAATTTGTTAAAAAGGTGTTTGGTTGCTTAGAAAACGAGTAGAGGTAATAAGACTAGAAAAAGTGTAGGAAAATGAACTAAATTTAATATTGAATTGTAACGCGTTTTTGGTTGTGTTGGTAACTAATACATGCAAGAAATGAAGGTAATAAAGGTGGAATGGTTTTCTCCCAGAAGCACGGCAGATGAAAGTTTTCGCTGCCACGTGGTGTTTCAGTATTTTTTAGAACTGTTGAGTGACCTAGCTCTCCTTCTTGGTAACAATTTAAGTTACCATAAGCTGAATAGCTCATTTTAAAAGTCAATTACGTAAAAGGGTAATAGAGGTGGAATGGTTTTAATAACAGAAATAATATTCTGGAGTGATCAAAATCAGAATCTTTGGAGGTAGGGTCAAATAAGGACTAATTCAGGAATGGTGGTAATCCAGCAAAGGTAGTTTTGTACGGAGTACAGTTAGAGAAATTGGATGTAATGCACGCGTGTTTATGATTTATTATCCACACGCAACAAAGACAAATGGAATTAAGAGGTGAAGTACTGAGAGGATACGTGTTGACTTTGGAAGAAGGGTTTCATTTATCTCGCGTTTACCATTTGCGCATCAACAGTGGGGCTATTGCTGCATAACTTTGAATTCTTAATTGATAACTATAGTTTATCGGGGGAGTGCTTAACAATAGGTGTCAAGCTCTGTAACAGAAATTTGTATGTTGATTTCCTATGAGGGAATCATCGTGCCATGACTCCTGCTTGTCCTGCTGCACTGAAACTATCTGTATGCTTAATGTTGGAGTTTGGTTCTTTAAAGCAAATTCAGCAGAAAGAAAGTATTTTTTCTTGGTCAGAGAAAGGTTGAGATAATCCTAGTAAATGATTTACTTTTTCGAGTTTCGACTACTTTGCTATTTTCCCTTGCAATGTCAAGTATTTTAATTCTGCTGCTGGCTTTGGCTCTGATGCTAGTGGTTGCAGCAACTAGAATCATGATAACATTGAGATCCCTGTTTTGTTTTGAAAGGCCAATATTTTGCTCAGTCGGAATGGTTTTAACAGTGTGTCAAAGCTTAACTCAGACATGGATAAAAAATATTGATTGACAGAGTCGGTTTATTTGGGTTCTGGGGACAGCTTTTCGATGTTTAGTGCAGGGCTTAGGTGTATATTTTCTTGTAACATGTTATGTGATTAACTTCGGTAAAAGTACCATGGAGGCCCTTATACAAGGAGTCAAATTGCATTTTGCCCTCTCTACTAAAAAATGGGCAAATTAGTCCCTGTTCGTAAAATCAAAGGCCAAATTGGTGCTTTTTGTTAAAAATTTAATTCATTTATTCTGTTAAAAACTGGCGTAGCTGACAAAATAACAAAAAGGTGTGTACCTTATATTGATGTACAAGAACTGGTTTTTAACAGTAGAATTGAATGAAATTTTTTACAGAAGGACCAGTTTGCTTTTTGATTTAACGTACAAGGACTAGTTTGCCCATTTTTTGAATAGAGGGGGCAAAATGCAATATGACTCCTAGTACAGGGGCCTCTATGGTACTTTTACCAATTAACTTCTTAACTTTAGAAATTTGTCTATATTTTGATACAATTGTTTATTAATGCAGTTATTCTAATTGAGCTGAAATATCTGTTGTAACTCTGCTGCATATTTTTGTATTGTTTTTGATTGAACAGCTTCATGATCCAAGTTTAAGTACTTCTTGAGATCTACCTCCAAAATCAATGTTCGTGCAAGTGGGAAAATTTCCATTGATAATAGTACCCTGGGAAACTTGTAGGTTTGAGAGTCTCTATCACTTAAGAAGTGCAAAGCCGTTGTTTGATCTACTTTACTCAACCTTTTGAGTTCCAGAGAAGCAGGGTGCAGAATTTATCCCGCAACAAGCTTTACAGGAAGTCCTTTCTTGGTGTTTAAAATTTAATTTGAAATGTCAGAAGTGGATATGGCAGTCATTAAACCTGAGGTAAGATGTTCTGAGTCCTCTTAAATTATAGAGTATTTATTTTCCTGGTGAAGTATGTCCTTTTTTCTATTCACTTCTTTTATGTTTTAGGTTGATCATAATTATATAGTTCAAAAGAGAGAAATTTCTTTCAAATTCTTCCAGATTCTGTTGGTAGGTATCAGAGGCATATTGTTCAGGATTATTTGCATTTCTATAGAAACTAAATAACCTAGGTAACTTGGAAAAGATTTAGCTCTGGTGCAATATGGACCTAAACATTATGCTGTAAACAAATTTGTTTGGCTGTATTCTTAGCAATTTATCTTTTTGATCTATTTATTGCGGGCACCCCATTGGAATAATGTCTTGAGAGGGGTGGTGAATGACAACTATGTTTCTATTTGGTGAATTTGGTTTTCATAGTTTGGCTGGGCTTGGTTGGTTTTCGAGTGTATCTTTAAGTTTTTATTCTGATGCCTTGCTGGATTTGTTCTCAGATGATGAAGTCATACATTTGGCTTCAAACTGCTGATGGCTCAATCCAACAAGTGGAACAGGAGGTTGCAATGTTTTGTCCCATGATATGTCATGAAGTGATACAAAAGGGCATGGGATCCTCCAAGAATTATGCTATATCTCTTCCGCAGCGAGTCAATCCTGCCATGTTAAGCCTAATTCTTGATTATTGTCGGTTTCATCAAGTGCCTGGTCGCTCTAACAAAGTAGGTTAAACATGTCTCTCAATTAGCATTTACCTCTTATATTTGGTGTTATCCTCTTGCTTTCTTTAATAGATGTTTAATCTTTCTGGAGTGGCATATATGGAGCCAATTTTAACTTCCTTTAGGTATAGATGGCTTTTTTTTTTTTTTGGGTGTATAATTCATTTCTTTTGCCACTTCTATTTCTGGAAAAATAAAATTTATATGTGTTTCTAGGATAATTCCATGTAGCAAACTAACACTGAGCTTCCTTTCCCATTCATTTGTGTTTGTTCTTTCTGTTGGAAGGAACGCAAGTCTTTTGACGAAAAGTTTATCCGAATGGACACAAAGAGGCTTTGTGAGTTGACATCTGCTGCTGATAGCCTTCAGTTAAAACCTCTAGTTGATCTTACTAGTCGTGCCCTTGCACGAATTATTGAGGGAAAAAGTCCTGAGGAGATACGGGAGATATTTCATTTGCCTGATGATCTTACTGAGGTGTGTCTGGTGCTAGTTGAAACCTCCTTATTTATGATGTCTGTTCTCTTAATCTCTTTCGTATCCTTAATACCTATTTTACTGGTTTAGGAAGAAAAGTTGGAGCCTCTGAAGAACACAACTGATGACCCACGCATTCGACTGTTGAATAGATTGTATGCAAAAAAGAGGAAGGAACTAAAGGAGAGGCAGAAACTAAAGGTCACCGTCTCTTGTTTTTGCTTTTACTTTTTGTTTTTCCTGTTTTCTTTTATTATTTCCTACCCTTTGCAATTTTACTTATTTGTAAAGCCTTTTTCTGGTTTAGATGAACTTGCTTTGTCAATTAATTTTATAAGGCATCATTACACACTCCTCTTAATATGCGTGTAAATAAATGAAAACTTCTGTGTCTCAGAACATTGAGGTTGAAGAAGAGCGTGTTGATGATCGTTCAGTTGATGATCTCTTGTCATTTATTAATGGAGACAATGGAGGTATGCTTAAGTTTCATTTTGATATAGTTTGAATATATTTAATTTTCTATCCAAAGATAATAGTTCTTTAAACCTTCTGTTTTAAGAGTATATGGTTGATTGACTTGCTTATATTGTTAGAATAGTCTTGATAGATGGTTTTACTGATGAGATAGCTCTTCTCCTAGAAAGAATTGTAAAATTCAGTTCTGTTGTGTTTGCATCTCATGTATCATTCTCAACCTCAATGCCCAAATATCTTTTATTTCCCTGCAGTCATTTGGGCGTCTGAGGGCTGAAAAGTGAATGATAGAACTTCGACTGGACAAGAGAAGCAATTTTTTTGTGTTTCTTTATCAGAAACCAGTTTGATGATCTATAATTGTGAAGGCATGGAAAACACATGATGTTTCTTTGAAGATTATGGAGAGATTTTAGTGAATAGGATTATAAAATGATCAAGTGCTTATTTGTTTCCTTCAATTGTCATTGTTGAGGATCCTTATCTAGAGTAGTTTTCCAACAAACTAAAATTGAAAATTGTCGAGATTTTTTACTCTATTGTGAATATCAAGTAACTGATAAGTGTTTAGAGAGCTAATTATACTTGTTTGTTTTATATTTGGCATTGGTACCAGCACATAAGTTTTATATATTGGAACTATAACCATTTAAATTGTTCTGCTTTCATGGATACCATAAGCTTTGCCTCTTAGTCTTCCTTTTATAATTCCTTCTGAAGGCCTCATAGGAGGTAAGGGAATTCTGTTTTGCAGATTCTAAAGGAATAAAAAATTCAAAGAGTAAAAAGAAGAACCGAAGAAGAAAAGATCAGCAGAAGAACACATCTGCCAATGAAGCCATTAAAAACCATAATAAGGTGTGAACCTCTAGATTATTCTTTTTTTTTCTGTTGGAATATTGACAAGGTACTGAAGTTCCTCTCCTGTTCCAGGAACCAAATGGTCTTAACCAAGTGTGCCATAGTGCCGAAGTTGGTCAGAAAGTTCGGGCTGGTGTTGGTGCTACCTCAAACTTACATGATGTCAAAGATGATATTTTTGACAATAAGAATGAGCTTGATGATGGTGATATTGATGACGAGATTGATCCGGCATTGAAAGAAAAAATAGACAGGTAAAGACGAATTTTTGCCTCTAAATCTTCCTGTTCCTCTTTGCTCCCTTCCTCCTCATCTCCTCTGGAGCATTGAAGGAAAAGTGGTCACGTAACCCTGTGCTTTAAGACTTCGGTGTTTTCATCTTTTTCAATTGCCTTTTAGTCTAAGAGAAATAATTCATGATTTTGTGGTTTGACGTTTTGTCTTAAGTGGTTTTTTTTTGCATATTTGGGAGGCAAAATAAGGGTTAAAGATATGCTGGGTTTGTTTCTCCTTTCTCTCGTTTTTCCCTTCTCCATTTTCTGTCGATTTATTACAGACAAGGTGTCCCACTGAATGAGCTTCCAAATAAACATTGTAAAGACTAGACTTTAGACACTATGACCTAACCTTATTTGTTTCTCAATGATAAATGTGCAAGTCCATTTATATATCTAGAAGGAAGCGCTGCTGCATCTCTTTGACAGTCTGATATTGTGTTTATTCTGTATATCGGGACTATTTTGGAAAATTTAAAGAATCTGAAATCATTGGTCTTGACCATTTGAAATCTATGTACTTGTCCATATTATTTTTAGGTATTGTTCATATGAATTGAGGAAAAGTAGTAAGCTGACTGTATCCAATGAAGTAACAATGTCAGTATCTTGTACTCGTTTTAGCTATGTTGGAGGAAGTTTGTATATATAGCCCAAATTATCTATCTTTTTATCTTTTGTTTAGGGAGGTGGAAGATTTTGCCCGTAGATTGAATTCAGATTGGCCAGAAAGAATGCAAGAAATTCTATCTTTTGGTCATGAAAGGAAACCGGTGCATTTTTCTCTTAATGGAAATGGTTCACTAAGGAGATATGCAAGTATGTTGCTATCCTTTTTCTATTATTAAGTTTGTCTGGTGAAAAGTTTTGATAGAATTATTATCTGTGGTTCTACTTGCTTTTACACCATGTCAATTGTTGTGAAAGTAACTAGTTGAACTTGTATACAAAATAAGCTACATGTTTTGCATTATTTCCTGTTCTCCTGATGATCAGTTAATGAGTTTTCTTGGTTGTGATGGTTGGGTTGGAAGTTAAAACCAAACTTTGTTTTCTCTTTTGTTTTCAAGTCTTGTTTGATCGAACAAGTAAATAGCTAACAGTAAATTATTTGTGTATTGATGGCTAGATTCTGAGCAAAGATGATGAGCACTTCCTTCGTTCGGCTCACAGCGTGAACAATTTTTGATAAGAGGCTTTTCAGGTGGTTGAAAGATGACACCTATAAGGGTTGGGACTTGGGATCCTTGGCATTGTGGATCCTTTGTAAGTTTTCAAATTTCTTTTAATTTTTTTTTTTGTTGTGCTTAGTATGCAATTTTGATTGTGAGGGCAACCTCTTTGTATTTTCATAATAGAAAGAAATAAGAAGGGAACTGTGTTTTGTTGAACCAGTTCTGGTCATATCAATTACTCTTCTCTTGCAACAAAAAACCAAAAGAAAGTAGCTTATCTTTTGTGTGTTAGAATTCATGCTGTTTTCAGTTGGTCTGTATGAAGACCGAAGGGCTTTTCAACTACCATATGAAGGCCTTCTATTCTGGTCACCCACACCATCTAATCACCAATAATTTATGAAGAAATTTTCTTGGGAATTGTTTATAAGCTATGGAATTTGGTTGGATGTTGTTGGCCTGCAGTTTAAAGGGGATATCCGTAAATTCATGTTACTTTACAACTTGGAAGTCAAATGTTCAATATCAGATTGGAATTTGTGGGGCCTTTTAGTGCAAATTTTAGTTTTTTTTTTCTCATTATACTTTTCCCCGCTAAGATTAACATACTATTTATACTAATTATTGTGTACTAAATGCAGTAATATGCCACTTTATATATTATTTTTAATGTATTATATGTCATAGCTTTTTAAGTATTGGTGCTAGACTAGTCCTTGTGAATGTAGATTCCCTGTCGGCATTGAATAAGTGGATATACCATAAAAGGACATGGACCCTACATTATTACGGTGTTGAACATCAATAATGCTCCTCCACTCATTTCGATAGCAAAAATTAGAACGAAAATTGTGTGCATATTTGGTTCATTGGTTGAGAAATATTCAGTTGTCTAACCAAACAAAGCAACCACGGCTTGTTGCTAGGACCCAAAGTTTGTTCTGGTGGATTGGACCCAACATCTCATAAAAATCATAACCGAGCACTGACTGGGTTTTCTTGGGTCATTTGTCCACCACGATTTGAAATGTCCTTTCGAGATACATATACGTATTCTTTTGTATTTGAGATAAAAGATTCCAACTTTTCAAAATGAACAGAATACTATGTATTAATTATTCCGTACTCAATTATAAAATGGTTTTTAGTATTTTGTTTCATTTTGGAAACGATTTTGATCTGTGCCAAAGAAGATCGATTAAACTTGATTTTTATATAATATTGGACAATATGAAAAGGAAAAAAAAACAAAAACATAATTTGAAATACAGAGACATGAAAAGAAAAGTAATATTCTAAATATAATTATAAAGACGACGCGAATGCGTGTATGTTTTCAACGATTTCTTGATAAGAAAATCCTAGCTGAAGTTTTCTCGTACAGATTGAACAGGTGGGCTGGTCGACACTTGTGCCATTTGCCACACGTGTGATCCACCTTTAAAAAGAATAGGCTGCCATAACTGACCGGGTATCCATGTGAGGGCCCGTCCTTTTGCAGCTTCAGTGCCGTCCGTGTCAAGCATCTCTATAGTCGCGTGTTTTGTTTTCATTGGCTGGAAATGGATACAACCAATAATCAGGTAAAATGTAGCGAGAAATCAGTGAGGCTGGTATTACCTAATCCAGATCCAAGTAATTATTTATTATTATGCCGTCTTATCTGTACGGTCTATACGGAAACCTTTAACCAGTTCAGACAGTAGCCGGTAACCTTTGAACTTTGATTACATAGTGTCTGTTTGTCCCACGCGCTCTCTCGATTCCAACTATTTTACACCCCCACCGCCAAAGGGCCTGTTTGGTGACCTAACAATGGAAATGAATCTATTCCAAAAGCGAAAATAAATGTCAGTTGACTTTAAAAAAAATTCCAACCATTTTTATGTTTTCTGTAGCGCAATTAGTGAATTAAGATATAGATATTATTCCAAAAAATTAATCATTATGTGTTAGAACTGCTTTTGGTTTGTGGGAATCACCTCACGTTTTGCTGCCCATTACTTTCATTTCACACATTTGTTTGTGTGATGGTGTATATGTAGTTGGTAAATGTTTTACGAAGAATCACCCTATAAATATCAATTAAGTTTAAGATCTTTAAGTATCGAAAATTTAAAAATAAAAAATATTTCATTCAGTGAGGTTTTTGAGTGTTTATAAGATTTTAGAGATTTTTAATTTTTCTAACAACTAAATTGACGTCTTCGTCGTCAGTAGTTTGACGTGATCGTAAATGATGTCACAAAATTTGAATTTTGATATTTGATTCAGGTAATAATTAAAAGTATTTATGTTTGATCTTTTCGCTACTCTATATTGTAAACTAATATTTATACTAACAATACGATAATAAAAAATAATTAAAAAAGTGTAAACAATGAATTTTTCAAACACTCTAATGCATTAAATAAAAATATAAATTAATAATGAAATGATATCAATTAGTGTGTATAAATAATGATATTCTTTTTGTGAGTACTTAAAGTAAAATTTTACAATAATATTATTCCAATTAAAATAGCTGGTTTATTTATTTATGAATTGATTAAACTACAGTAGTTATTAGTTTGAACACTATTAGACAATGATTGATGGCTTACTTTAATTAACAAGTGAAGTTATGATAAAGTAATAACTACAATTACAATTTAGACTAAGATTTGGGTTAGTATAAAAATAAAACTATAAATTTTGGTTTTCTCCTTGCAACATAGACCAAGTCTTCCCCAAGATAGTAATTGCGTGAGGTGCAGACGCAGAACTAGAGCGTCAACCACACAGTAAAAGAGTAAAAGGCAAATCAAATGCAATCACAGCTATTATCACACGGCGTTTCTTTCATGTTTCGAACTTCAAACGACAAAAAAAAGTGATATTTTTCTTTTTTTTCCCTGCTTCCCATCTTCTTTCACCTTTTTATTTTTTCTCTTGAAGAAAGAAAGAAAAACCCTAGAATCCGTTTCTTGAAGGTAATTATTTCCAAATATGGAAATAAATAGAGGCGTATTAATAGTAGTTTTAATTGTAGTTTCGAGTGCTGGGTTGGGTTTAGCTGGTGATATTGTTCATCAAGACGACGTTGCTCCAAAGAGACCTGGTTGTGCTAATAATTTTGTTCTGGTATTCTTACAAAATTCCTGAACTTTCCCCTCTTTTCTCGTTTTCTTTTTTTTTTTTTTTGCTTTTTTACTTGTTGTCTATTTGGTTGCTGTGAAAATGGATGAATGATGAAAGAATCTTGACTTTTGCTCTTGTACTTGATGTTTGATTAAGTTGTTCCTTAGTATCTATAATTAGTTTAATTGTTTATTTTTAGGATTTATCTACTTCAAATTTTGACCTTGTCTTTTAGTTCTTCCTGTTTGACTGCTGAGATCATGGTGGCAATTTTTTTTATTGTTTTAGACTTATTTTTGTGGTTTTGATCCTGATGGGATTGTAAACATAGGCTCTCTTCCCCCCCCCCTCTCTTGTGGTTTTAGTTCTTCTTCTGTTTCTTAATTTTGGACTTAATAGTAGATTTTCTTACTTCTTTGCTTCCCTTTGAAAATTGAGTTAGAAACGGTGCTTGTATGTTGGAATCTTTATTTCTTTGTTGCATCAAATTCGTTAGTATTAAAGCAACATTTCGTCCCTTAATTCGGTAACTTGTCCCAATTTGGTCTTTGAACTTTTTTTTATCCACATTAGTCCCGGAATTTGGCACCTGAACTTCAATTGGTACTTGAACTTGGATTGGATAAGCTGATGGCGTGAGATTATGAGGTTTGCCACATCATCATTTGAAATTTATACATATATTATAATCTTAAAAAAATTATGAAGAAACTTTTTGTTTTGAAATTTTTTTAAGTGATGATGTGGCACAATCTTAGAGTACCATGTCGTTGTACCTTAACAGAATCTAAGTTCACGGACCAAATTGAGAAAAGCTGTTAAATTCTGAGAGTAATGTGGACCAAAAAATTTCACGAACCAAGGTGAAAAAGTTGCTAAATTTAGGGGCTAAATGTTGCTTTATCCCTGTTTTTTATTACATCATTTTCAAAGTAATGTATATGGCCTTTGCATATTAGAGCTGATTTAATATGTTTGTTTCATAGGTAAAAGTCCCGACATGGATTAATGGTTTAGAAGACAACGAATATGTTGGTGTTGGTGCTCGTTTTGGACCTACTTTGGAGTCAAAAGAAAAACATGCAAACCATACCAGGCTTGCACTTGCAGATCCTCCTGATTGTTGCAGCAAACCTAGGAATCAGGTTTTCTAATTCTAATCTTTTTTACAATGTATTCATCCAATTTGACTCTTAGATATATTCTTTCTGGCGTGCATGTTCTTTCATCTGATCAGTTTCCCTTAAACTTGTTCCTTAAGTCATTCATAATCTTGAATATCTTCTCTGTTGGTAGCTTACAGGGGAGGTTATTCTGGTGCATCGAGGTAACTGTAGTTTCACAATGAAGGCAAATGTTGCTGAAGAAGCCGGTGCTTCTGCCATCCTCATAATAAACAACCAAACAGGTATGTTGGTTCCTTTGTGAACAAAAATAAAAGTGTCCTTTTTTTTTGTGCACAATAAATGATAAGATTCTTACTTCAAGTTAGAAAGTTGAAGAAATTTTGTAGGCATTCATTTTAGCTATCTTTTCATTTTTCAACTGTATCCATCATCATGAAAATTAATAAATCTACTTCTACTGTGATTGGAAAATTTTTAATCTTATTATGCAGAGCTTTTCAAGATGGTTTGTGAATCTGATGCTGATGTAGATATAAAAATACCAGCTCTTATGCTCCCTCAAGATGCCGGTTCACGTTTGGAGAAATATATAAGTAACAACACCATGGGTATGAGTTTCCACATTTCCTTTATGTCAATGTCCTAGTTTGTCCTTCCTCTTTGTTGTTCTGGAAAAGTACTCTCTTCTGGTGTTTTTCTTTTCTCCATAATACCTCTTATGGCATCATGGCAGAATGGATTTTAAAATCTTATGCACCTTTTTATCTCAATGTAGTTTCTGTTGCACTTTACTCTCCCAAGCGGCCGGCAGTTGATATTGCTGAAGTGTTTTTGTGGTTAATGGCTGTTGGTACCATTTTGTGTGCTTCTTATTGGTCTGCTTGGACTGCTAGAGAAGTTGCTATTGAGCAAGACAAGCTGCTAAAGGTCACTTCATTTCTTTAATTGCAAATTTTATGCATTCTTTGTTAAACTCTGATCTAGTACATATAACAACAGTTTTTTTTTTTATAAATTCAACCATTCACCACAGTATTATGTTGATTAATGTTGTATGCACAGGATGCATCAGAAGAAATTCTAGAAGTTAGAGGTGCAGGTTCTAGTGGTTTTGTTGACATAAATACAATGTCAGCAATTTTCTTTGTTGTGGCTGCTTCATGTTTCTTGGTCATGCTCTACAAGCTTATGTCATTCTGGTTTGTTGAGGTTCTTGTGGTTCTGTTTTGCATCGGTGGAGTAGAGGTGCGCTTGTCTTCATATATTTTTATGCTTATTTCATTGTGGCTTATGTACTCCATTTGTTTTATTGGTAGTTCACAAGTTTCTTAATGAGATGCCATATTTGTATGCTTTGTTACCTTTTTCTGACATTTACTTGCAATAAGGCCTGATAGAAAGGACAAAGGGTTGCGGGTGGGGTAGGGGAAGACTCTTTTGAGATGAATGCTGATCCCAGATATCCCTTTATGCTTCCAGGGCTTGCAAACGTGCTTGGTGACTTTGTTATCATGGTATGCATATTCCTCTGAAATTGCTTTTTTTTTTTATGTTTACACGTGCTTGATTGTTCTGCTTTGTAAACATGACTGTAACTGAACATAACTAAAACCAAAGTGTCTCAGAAATGTGAAAAAAGAAATAACTAAATCCTTATTTTTTGAAAAGCAGATCTATTAATAGAATACATGCATTTTCTTTCTAAGTTTTAGTGAACAAGTTGGATCGTGTATGACACTGACTGCCGCAAATATATAGTTTCAGGTGTTTTCAACGCTTTGCAGAATCATTTATTAAAGTACCCTTATTTGGAGCTGTTTCGCATCTGACACTGGCTGTCTGTCCCTTTTGCATAACATTTGCTGTTGTTTGGGCAGTGTATCGTCGTATATCCTTTGCCTGGATAGGGCAAGATATTCTTGTAAGACCCAACTTTTCTAGTATCTTATGTTATTGTTACCTTTCTTTGTTACTGGATTTGTCAGGTGATTATATTGTATCTAATGTGTCCATTTGCTTGTAGTGACTTCTTGTTCTCATTGAAAATTAATGTACTCAGAAATTAGTCTGATTAACACTCTTATCATGGTGAACTGATGATATATGAACCTCCCCTGTTGCCTTCTCAATCAGGGTATTGCACTTATAATCACAGTCCTTCAGATTGTTCGTGTGCCAAATCTCAAGGTATCTTTATTACTTGCCTTTTTCCGCCTACTGCTTAGAGATGCATGCATATAGTATGTGCATGTAGCTAGTTTACATATGAGAATAGAAGAGTTGCAAAAACTTTTGATGTTCTTTAGTGGTGAATTTTGTTGAATCAGGTTGGAACAGTTCTTCTGGGTTGTGCTTTCTTGTATGATATCTTCTGGGTATTTGTTTCCAAATGGTGGTTTCATGAGAGCGTGATGATAGTGGCAAGTGAATATAATATTATTTTTTCACCATTGAATTCTGATTTCTGTAAACCGTTTTGACCATTGAGGGAATGATGTTACTTCCTTTATCCGCTATTATCCTTCTATTTTAGGTAGCTCGTGGTGATAAAAGTGGAGAGGATGGCATACCAATGCTACTAAAAATTCCCCGGATCTATGATCCTTGGGGTGGCTACAGTGTTATTGGATTTGGAGACATTATCTTACCTGGACTGCTTGTGGCATTTTCACTAAGGTACATTGGAGCCATAAGTAACTTTTTTGGTGACATCTATGCCAGGATCAATGAATTAGTTTTGGTCTTTGTTACTTTTGTTGATTCTTTATGCTTTATATAGTTTTAAGACCTTATAACCGAAGACCAAAACATGCTGCTGTAATTTGTTAATAGGCCATATTTACAATAAGTACATCAATAAGTCCAGGAATTATGTCAATTTAGCTTATGAATGTGCTATTTGTTTTCAGAACACTATCTTCATTGAAATGTTATGGTGTGTGGATTTGTTCCAACGGTGAGACGGGTTATTATGTTTGGTCTATTCAGTGCTCATTGACTGATAATGTCGATTATTTTTGCAGATATGATTGGCTGACAAAAAAGACTCTTCGAGCAGGGTACTTCATATGGGCAATGACTGCTTATGGTTTAGGTATGAGAAAACTCTTGTCTGCAGAGCCAACCTGTTCATAGGTGGGCTGTATGTGGGAACTTAGACAAGCTTGAATTTTACTTTGTTTGTTGAGGCTTAAGCCCTTTACTGCTAAGTTGTAGTAATAATTATTTTGATCCTGACTTGCAGAGGTTATCTTCCCTAAATTTGATAATCCCCCGAATTGAAAGGGGAAGAAAATGATATTGTACGGATTTTACCTGTCCCAAAATAATGTGATAGGACTATATTTCTCAGCAGTTTTATTTTCCTTGTCTCCTGCCTTGCAACATAAGGACCATCCACTCATTAATTCTATATCTGTTTAAAATAATTCAACAGGTCTTCTAGTCACGTATGTGGCCTTGAACTTGATGGATGGACATGGCCAACCTGCGTTGCTTTACATTGTTCCTTTCATTCTTGGTAAGTAGCAATGAGATTAAAAGCAGTTTGGTTGTAGTAACATGCAATGCTTTCCTCATAAACCCCAGATGAAATGTTTTCTTCCATTTAAATATCTCTTACAACACGTCATTTGTTTTGGGTGCAGGGACATTTATTACATTGGGGAAAAAGAGAGGTGATCTCAAAACTCTCTGGACAAGAGGAGAACCGGAAAGGCCTTGTCCGCATGTCCAACTTCAGCCCTTAGAACAGAGAGAATAATGGTAATAAAACCCTGTACAATAAGTACCTCAAATGTGTGCCAGTTGATAAACCTTTTTGCTCTTTTAGGTTGTAGAGAAGCTACAAATGTAATATTTGCAGTATAGTTATTGCAACACGTTTAGAAATTAACCAGTAAAACAGACTAGTATGAAACTAGTTCAGCTAATCTCCTAGAAGCTTTACTTTCTACAATCCTGTGTGAACATGATCCCTGTGAACGTTGTGTGTCTACATTTCTCCGAGAAAAAAAAGAGAGCAAAATTTGCGATGCAATTACCAGCGAATGCTATGGATAGACATACGTATATAATGGAATAAACCAGTTTGTAATTGAGGCTTGTTTTATCTACTTGCCAAGGGGAGTATCCTAATAAAACAAGTATAATAAGACCAAACAAATATAAATATTATAAATTTAATGTAAATTTAAGGAAAATCATCCATCCATACATAGACATATACATATATACATACATACAGATAATATTTTTTGGTTCACACTGTATATATTCTATTTAAACAAGCAACGGCATGAAGGTTCCAACTTACAAGGATGCTACATAGAAAGAAACGCACAACATAGGCTATGGGGAAAAACAGTAGGAAACTGATCAAATATGTTCCTGGAATAAGGAACAACGTTAATGGTGGTGATGCTGCTTCTACCACTCTAAGATTGCGGAACGAAGTGCATGGTTAGGGATGAGATTGCGATGAGCAAGTGGAATATTCGTGCAAGGAGAGGTATCGTGCCCACCATCCAGCCATCTCCGTATCTGTCTGAACTCATAGGTGAACCCATCGGCTGCCACATGTGGGTCCATCATGATTTCCTGCAAACATAAGCAAACCAATCATGCTATGTAGGTTTAGAATACCCTTCTGCATCCAGAATCTAGCATTTGACAGTAAGGGATATGTTGAGACGACATTGATTTGCAATACTTGATTCTGGTAACTGATAAAAGTGCCATTCGTAATGATGGAAGCTAACCTTTGAAATGGGACAAAAGAAAGAATCAGGAGGCTGACGAAGCTGTTCAGACCCTGCATGGATTGTTGATAAGGGTCCAATAGTATTTCTAATCAGTTCAAGCACCTTGTACACCTCTGAAGCAAGGTCTGGTCGACGGCTTCGGTTAGTATCACAGCATCTCAAAGCCAAGCGAGTCAACTGCTCAGCTTCTACATATGACCAGTCTCCAGCTGACGGATCCAATAAATCATTAAGACGGTTTCCATTTACTGCACGTTGGGCGTCCTCTATTATACTCAAGGGCGGTCTCCCAGTAATCAACTGTAGTAATATAATGCCAAATGAGTATATATCGGAACTAGGAGTCAATGTTCTTGTGTTAAGAAACTGAGGATCCAGATAAGGAAATTTGCGGCTTATATCAGTCATATTGTTTGATTTCTCGAGAGAAGAAAGCACATGGCAGACGCCGAAGTCGCTAAGTTTGCAGCCGAAGTTGGTATCAAGGAGTATATTCCCTGGTTTTAAGTTGCCATGAACCATCCTTTGAGGCTTAGAGGCATGTAGGAAGATAAGGGCAGAACATATCTCAGTAGCAATTTGAATTCGAGTTTGCCATGACAATGGGGGAGTATTATCCCTGGGGATCAAACGATCTTCAAGGCTACCATTCGGAAGATATTCATAGATGAGAGCCCATATTTCGGGGCAGACTCCAATTAGTGTGACCAGGTTTGGATGCCTCAGCTTACTCAAAATATCAACCTGAAATGTATACAGCACACTCACCTTATTTTTTTCTCTATGGTAAAATCTATTTTCTTAAAAATGCCAGCCTGAAAAAAAAAATATGTATGTATATTGAGTGACTCGAAAAGTTTCAGTTTAAGCCTACCTCCTTCTGAAATTCCAAGGGCCCTTGTAAGCTATTTTGATGGAGCACTTTTATAGCCACTTCAGTGTGACGAAGGGTACATCTATAAACGCTCCCATATGCTCCTTCTGCAATCTTGAAAGAAGGGTCAAAGTCCTCAGTTGCATCATGGATTTCGGCAACAGAGAACTCTGAGAAGAATTGCTGCATATGCACATTAGAACTCCCTTCTTCCTGTATTGTTGAATGATCTTTAATTGACTTACTTTCGAGCTTTGCCCGCAAATCATCTTGTTCTCTCTGGTAAATTTGTAACTGCTCCATTGCAGATGATACCTTAGCTTCCAATACTTTAACATGATCAGATTTGGCACCTCGACTCTCCAATAATAACTTATGAGTTCTGGCGATTTTGCGTGCTTCATCTCTTTGCTGCTTGACTTGTTCAAGTTCCTCGTTCTGTTTTCTAAGCGTTCCTTCAATTTCCTTCCTGCGTCTTAACTCTCCAATGTATGAACTTTTCATTTCATTTGCCTACAAGTCAGTAATGGCTGTCATTATAAAGTTGTAGGAATAACAAAAGCAGGTTTAAAGTCTACCAGTTGGGTTAAGAAAGTACGAAAATACCAAATCTTGGGGCAGAAATCAGACATTTGGAACTTCCGGCCAAACTTGATACAATAAATATCAATCAAAATAAACAGAATAAGCAGTTACATGAAATACTTACTTCATTGTTTCCATTGTTCCCGACAAACATTAGTGTAGTCTACGTAGGAAAATCATTAGGTCATTTCTATTGAAGACAAAACAAAAACTTGGACAATGTCAAAGAATGGAAGAAGTTGAACTTCAAAAGGCCTAACTTGTATCAGTAGAAACATGTTTCCCTACAACAATTATGTAACTATAATTCTATAAGTTTTGAGGCAAATATACATACACACACAGAAAGAGAGCAAAATAAAGGAAGGGGGCATTACCTGGCGTACTACAGCATTGAGAGCATCCTTTTCAGCTTTCAGACGCCGGTCCAACTCGTCAAATGCTTCTTGATTTGATTTTTCAGCAATGAATAGGGCTTGTTCTAGATTTTCAAAGACTTTATCATCACCGCTTCCTTCCTGTCAAAATTCATAAACCATAGATAGGATTTCACTGAGAAGCTTAAAGAATTTGACAAATGCTTGATGTCTATATCTGGTCCCCTAATGTAAGCTTTTAAATTTCAGGCATTGATAAATAATAAAGATCCTCGCGGAAGTCGAATAGTACATTGAACTCAAGCCAGTCTGGACTCTCCCCTAGTGTCTCAGACACAGATGAGTCAGAACTGCTAGCCACTTTGTTAGAGACTGTCCAATAACTAGAACTTGAAGCAGAGCTGCTCAGGTTTGATTGTCCATTTTCAACAAGTGACCTACAGTAAATCATCGGTTAAACAAGTATGCTGAAACTTCAGAACAGATTAATAAGACTGTTAGCTAGCACACTTTCGATGGACGAGTTGTCCCCCACAAATGAACCAAATTTTGCAGGAAGGTGGCGCATGCAGCTCCACATATTGAGCTTTTTCAGATTTGAGATCAGTCATGCCCCTGCAATGTTAAGAACATATTAAGTAACTTGCATGCTGTTCCTTCATTTCATGGGTTCAGAACATAGAGTCATTAGCATAGTTGTAAAACAGCAACAGTTTTCAGAAATTATAAGCATAAAAAAGAAGAATGAATAAATAGTGAAATTAGAGTGAGAAGTTAATTAGTACTCTGAAAAATGCTTGTTAGCTGCTGCTCCCATGACAAGTTTCTTGATACTTTGATCACGAATTAGCTCAACAATCCCCTTTCCAGCATCATCCATCTCTATATTTAGTTTTGCCGCTTCTACCTACATCAAACACATCATAACCAAGGCCAAAATTAGAAAATATTTTCCTTCATTTTTAACCAGTTCCTAAAAAAAAAAAGAAGGAAATTATATTTACACTTTTTTGACCACAAATTAGAAGGTAATCGTCCATGATCCTATCTAGAATCTTCTTCCCAATATCCTGTTGGTGAAGCCTGGTTGCTGTAAAATTCATACAACCTAAATACCAAGGGAAAAAAAATCAAAATATTCACATATTTCAAAGAAGTAACCCAATTGAGATCACTACTAGCACTGAGCAGAGCTTACTCGAGTTGCATAAACTAGCAGGCTGATGAACATGAAGAATGCAAACTTTTGTGGGACAAAGATTCTGCAATGCCCATAACAGAGTGTGCTTGCTTTCTTCTACAGCTTTTCCAACTGCAACATATATGGTTTCAGCAGCATCAGTCATGCGATCCATTACAAGTTTTATTCAGTGATCTCTCTATTTTTCCCACTAAACTGATCACTTGATTTCAAAGTTGTAAGGCAGAGTGCCAAAGGCAAGTTTTTATTTGCTATTGGGAAGAGACTTTCCTGGCAAGCTGACAACGGTATACACCACACTGCCCCTGTTGGGAAATGGAAAAAGACAAGATTCTTTGCCTTAGGACTTAAGTGCTATTGATCTAAGGGCTGTGATTTATCGGATTTTAATTAAAATATTTATTTTTATGTATTGCAGGAAAATGAACAAATATCTTTTGTCTGCTTTTGGTTTGGGATCCACTGATCTTTAGTATTATTTTTTTATAAACTACACCCTCTAACTCTAAGGAATGTTTTATTTTGGTCATTTTAATTTATTTTTAATTTAATCATTTTAAATAAGATAATTGTGTGAATTAATTACTAACATTAAAATTTTTTTAGGATCTCGCTATCATTAGTCCAAAATTTTGGGAAGTCTTTGAACTTTAATCAAAAGTCAACAAAAATATAATTTGTCAATTGGTTGATATGTCACGTCAATAATCTGTTAAAAAACAAAATTTTAATAGTAATAATTAATTCGCACAATTATCTTATTTAATGTGACTAAATTTTAAAAAAAATAGAGTGATTAAAATAATACAAACTATATTTTAAAGTGACCATTGGTTGCACAGGCTAATTCCTATTCCTTTCCTCGTTAAATATTGCATCACTTATTTTACCTTCTTTTATCAACTTAAGCTCTCAATTTCTTAGGAGTAAGTTGTGAAATTAATTTTGTATTTTAATTTAATTGATTTTAATATTATATTTTTAAAATTTTAAAATAATTTAAATTTCTATAAAGTCAAAATTTATTATTAATCCTTTATCATGCTAAGTTGTGGATTTGGTCTTCGTTATTCTATTTTGTTATTTTTAAATTTAAAATTTTAGTCCTTTGTCAAACTATAATTATTAAATTTTTAATTAAAACAAAGTGTTATTTTTGTGAATATTAATACAATTGTAATTTGAGCCTGAGTTATTCTTAGAAAAGATGATCACTTTACCACTAAGCCACAAATTGGAATCTAAAATATCAATAACTTAACTAATTTAACGCTCCTTTAATTAATTAGGACTAAATTTTAAAATTTAAAAGGTATAAAGATTAAATATATAATTTACACATAATATAGTAATTGATAGTAAATTTGACTTTTTATTCCCTTTCGGTTTCTTCGAGATGACTAGGAAGTTACGGAGCATTTACAAAGAAAGTGCCACTAAAAAATGAAAAGTGGGGTTTCCATATGATTATTAAAGCTATACTTTTTAATATATAAAAAATTTATTAATTCCCATATATGAACGCAAGCATAATTTATTTTTTTCAACTGAGTGCACAGTAAATAAGTACTCAAAACGAGTGTAAGTGTACAGTACCGCAGAAAAAAAGTATAAAAAGCGTAAAGATTCTTGTTCACGGTGATATTATTAGTCAGTAGGTTCAAAAATATTCAAGACATGACTGGGTTCAGAGTTTAGGTAGATAGTACAATAATTATTTCACCCACTGCCTTTTGACGTGATACCTGTGGGCCGCATCTACAACTCATTAAAGCCCATCTCTTACCCTTCTTTCTAATCTACATAGGAGGCTGATGACAAAATAAAGGTAATATACCGCTGCTGTACGTGAATTTTGAGTTAAATTCCTTTTTTAATTTAATTTTTATTTAATTATAAAAATTTAATAATTTAAAATCATCTAAATTATTTTATGGATCATTCCCATTATATTATTTATTGTCTCTTTTAAAATTATTTAACAATATTTCAATAATTTTTATTTAATTGAAACATAATTTTGATAATTTTTATTCTAAACTCCAAACCCTAAATTTAGAACCTTAAACCTTAAATCTTAAATTCTGAACCTTAAATTAGGGTTTAGAATAAAAATTTATCAAAATTATGTATCAATGATATGAAAAAATTATTAAAAATTCATTAAATAATTGAAAATGGATCATGAATGATGTGGTGGGAAGCGATATGAAACTTGAAATTTTGAGGTCAAAATTAACTTGTATATTTTACGATAGTAAAAATATAATTTTATCATTTTAATAGTTTATATCTTTATAGTTTTTAAAAGGTTACAATTTTACTATTATTAATTTAAAATTAAAAAATTATGAATAAATCATAAATAAAAATTTTATTATTTTAGGTAGACCATGACCCCTGAATCTCCACTAGCTCCGTTATTAGTGAAAGAGATCCATAAAAAAAAATTCTAAAAAACCTCTCACTTAAAGTAATTAGAACTTATATTACTAATCATAAAACTCCAAAATAAGTTGAATAAAAAATATTTAGAAAAAAAATTAAATATAAATTAATTTGATCTAAAATAACCAGATCTTACGGTGACTATTTGATTCACCTCAATGTTGTGGCCGAAGAAATGTTAAGAAGGCCTAAGTTGGGCTTATGGATACAATATGCTCCAAAGTCCGGATCCAAACAACATAGCGTTCCCTAATATTAGGGCTTGAATTCTTTATTCACGATTTTGGGTGGAATTGAAGTTGAATTTCAACAAAGCTTGCTAAGATCTTGTTTTCATCTTAACGATTCGTTTTTGTTTGATTCAAAACTTTGAAATTGTTACCCTTTAAAGTTTTATTTGACCAGAGAGAAAATTTTCAAATTAAATAAAGAATGAAATATTACGTTTCGTTATTTGAAATGTAAAATTTATTGATATATTGTTAAGTATTTTTGGCATATTATTAGATAATGTTATATTATTTTGTTTGTTTTACTTATTTGACTGTTATGTAAAATTATTAAAACCAATAAAAATCAACAAGTAAATTTTATATTTTCCCCCACTTACCTCTTGCTTAACATCAAAATCTTGAAAGCCTATAAATAGGCAATCTACTCATGGGATTGGTGCAAGAGAGTTAGGGTGGGTTTGGATGGGCGATTGAGTGCGGTGCGGTGCGTTTAGTTTACTTTTTGTCTCACGCTACAGTATCTAATCTTACCGCCACCGCTGTTTTTACACTAACCACAGGTAAACGCACCGTCCATTCAAACTCACCCTTAGTAAACTATCAAACTCACAAGGAACATTTTATGTGATTTTTTTATTAAACTATTAAAATAGTCACTTTTATTTACCTCAGTTTACATTTTAATTATTTGTGTTTGAAATGTTACATTTTAGTAATTTACGTTATCGTGTTGTAACATTTTAGTTACTAAGCCGTTAATGGTGTAACGGTAAGCTGACATGGCACGTTAAATCATCATTTCAAACGAAAATTTTAGGTTAAATTTTACAATTGGTCCCTATATTTTTTTATTTCGAGCAATTTAATTTTTTTCTTTCATGTTATTTTAACTTTCATTTTTTATTTTCCATTAATCTCTTCTGCTTCTCCCTCTACTTTCCTTCCTTCTTTATTTATTTTAATGTAGTTTTTCTATGTTTTCCATTTGTTAAAAGTAATGCACAAGCTCGTCTCACTCGAAAAAAAATTGTTCAAAAAATAAAAAATAGGGACTAGTTTTAACAAATGAAAACATAGAAAACTACATTAAAAAATGGAGAAGGGAGGAAAATAGAGGGAAAAAAAGAGAAAATAAAGAAAAAACGAAAGTTTAAAGAACATTTAAGAAAAAATTAAATTGCTCAAAATGAAAAAAAAGAATAGGGATCGATTGTATAAATTAACATAAAATTTTTGTTTGAAATGATGATTTAAAGTGTTATGTTAGCTTCCCATTACATTGTTAACGGAAATTAACGGTTCAGTGACTAAAATATTACAACGCGATAACGTAAATGACTAAAACGTAACATTTCAAATATAAGTGACTAAAATGTAATATGAGGTAAACAAAAGTAACTAATTTGATAGTTTACCCTTCTTCTTCTTTTTGACCTTTTTGAGTTATTTGTTTCTACTTTCGGTAAGAAAAGGTAAGTGAGGAATTTACTTGGATACAATGATATTTGAATTATGTTAACAACTTTTTATTATTTTTTACGCGCTTATTTATTAGTATACCAATAAGTGTGACACTTATTATAGTTCATTACTGGTTTTGAATTTTCAAGTCAAGTGAATTACTATGTGGAATGTTTTTTTCATGAACTTTTTTGTATCACGAGCATTTGACAAAATAGATGGTGATTTTCCCCTACAGAGTGATGATGGAAATGTAGTTTGTTGATAAACTGATGGGAAGGTAATATTGGACTGGAGAATGGAGCTGTTGTCAATGAGATGTAACACAGCTATTGCCTGATCGGCTCAAAAGTTCTTTAGCATTAATTATAGTTTCTTCCATTACTGGACCACCCAAAGACCAATGAAAGTCAGCAACATTTTTTTTACCTTAACTTACCAAACAAGCTTAACAAATTTACAATATATTCCACAGATCTGGCAAGAAATTTATCTTCATCGATGATAGACTTGCAGGGACATGGTTGGACAAATTGGCGCTCAACTTATTGGTATTGAAACTATGTTTGGCTCCTACAGCTTCTTGGCAAATAAATAAGAGTTAATTGAATCAAATGTTTCGATAATTTTAAATTAATATTTAAAATTTAAATTATTCTAATATTATTGAGGTTATATGGATTAGATTTTTTTATTAAAATTATTATTTTATCTTTTTAGAAATTTTAATTTTACTTTGTTTTGAGTTTTTTTAATTATGCGAAAACATTTTATTTCTTTAAAATTTTCATTTTAAATTTATGATCGGTTTAGCATTTATTCTCGAAACACATTTGGACTAAAAACATTTTTGATCAAAAGTTAAGATTTTTGCTTCTGCTTTTGATAAAAGAAAATGCTTTTGCAAAACTTTTTTTGTTTCAAAAATATTTTTGAAAAGCTCAAAAATATATTGTTTAGTAATGCTTTTATTTCAAAAGTGCTTCGCGAACTAATACTAAACGGTCCTTAATGTGTCATTTAATGACTAAATTAATAATTTTAATAATGCAATGACCTTATTGATGTAATATTAATAGTTTGAATATGTAACGAGAACATTTTAAGATTTAGAACCAATTTTTAAATGAGAGTCATGATTAATGAAGATATAATGTAATTATCTCAATAAATAAATTTCTATTATTCGGCATATGAATTATTAAAATTGGAATGAAACCATAGTTTCCTTGCTATCAATCAAATTACATGGATTTCTTCGAATTGCAGATACTGAATAAGGAATATACATTTTGAAATGAAATATTGTATACCTTCACATCTTAAGAAACAAATGCATATCCAATAAGTTAGAATCAATAAATTCCAAGCTTAATTCAATTAAGTTATTTTATTAACACCAGATAAATGTAAATTTTAAATCTTAAGCATTTGTGTATATTGATGTGAGGCTATCTTATCTTCCCAGTGCCCACCATAGTGCTTCTTTTTAATCCTGTCCATTAAGCTTCACCCCACTAAACGAGTCGAATATGAAAAATGTTTCTCCAAAAACAAACAAAAAAAAAATTACGTGAGATTATCCAATACCAAAAACATGACAAATATTGCATGACTTTAAGATCCCCTCCCCCAAAAAAAAAAAAAAAGCCGATTAACATTCATATTCAGATTATCAAGGACGGCTCATGTTTGGTCAATTTCTATATAAGATCCCTGTATTATGCTCTCTTTTGTTTTTGCAAATTTAATCCTTCAATTATAATTTAATCATTTCTAGTTTTTATTTATTGAAATGTGTACTTTTTGTTTCAAGGTGAAATTGTTTCAGTTAATTTCATCAGATACTTTAATGGGATTTCTTTAAGTGACCTGCCATATATAGTTTGACCTTTTTTTTGAATATTAAAAGAAAGATAAAAATATTATTCAATTGTTTTGACTTATATAAAGTGGTGGTTAAAAATACCTGTTAAATATCTATTTGATATGAATTCAAATCCGATCATCATCAACACTTTTAATATTGTATAAAAATAGATATTAATTAACTATAGAATAAAGCTCAAAACCACAAGTTTAAAAATAACAAAATTGTAATAAATAAACTCGATTGGTATATACATTATTGTCAGTACAGGATAACGTAAATTCAAGTACGCTAAAATATATTATCTTTGTATTTGTGGATTTAAAATGTATAATAAAATCCTAAATCTGCAGGGCATATTTTAATTTCAAAGTTTGACGTTTATTTGCGAGGAACGTTTACACCTAGTTGGAGGCATATTCCAAGCCTACGTTATCTAAAAAATATTGCAAACAACATAAACATGGGCACATATTTTTAAGCTAAAGTGTATATTTAAATTGATTTTTCTATTTATTTCTTATCAGACAAAGAAATGAAAAAAAATGTTTTACTTAATGTTTCCTATTATCCATTCTAGTGGAATATAAACATTTGAACTGTTTCTCTTAATTCTTTGGCACAAAAACTTTAGTGGTAGGATATTAAATGTGAGTTTGTAAAACAAAAATTATTTGTTTATTATTATTAGTAGTTTGGTTCAGGTCTTTTAGGGCGGGTTTGGATGGGCGATTGGGTGCGGTGTGTTTAGCTTACTTTTTGTCTCACGCTATAGTATCGTTACAGTATCTAATCTCACCACCACCGTTGTTTTTACACTAATCGCAGATAAACGCACCACCCATCCAAACTCACACTTAAACACAAAGTTTGAAAAAAAAGTGTGGCATAATCAATACTTTAAACAATTAATTTCCCATTATAGCCCCTACTGTTATCACCTCGTCGTCACGTGGGAGATTGATAGGAATAGGAAACGACTAAAGGGCAAAATGGGAAAACGAACACAAAAATAATAAAAAATTAATTTTGTAGTGAGTAGATCGCATCGGCCCCCAATTTCTCTCCTCTTTTTAATTATATGAGAGCAATGCAAGAGAAAACAGAAGGCCAAGGCCAAAGCTAAAAAAGATTGGAAAAAGGAAAATCGTCATCTCATCAATCAGCCAAAGCTAAAAAAAAAAAAAAATTAGTCAAAGCGCCACATCCTTCTCTCCTTCGAATTTCTCTCTCTATTCCTTCCTTTATTTTTTTCTTTCCTCCTTCTAAAATCCCCTTTCTCTCTCTAGATTTCGCCCTTTTCTGCTACGAAATCCCTAATTTTAATCAGAGGTAGGCTCCATTTATTTGTTTGCAATCTCCATCTTCTTCATATGTTTTATTGTTCCCGTTTAATCTTTGTCTGCCTTACATTATTTTACGAATTTGCCATTAAAACCCTAGTTTCAATAATCTGCAAAAAACAGAGAGGAAAGGGTCAATCTTTTCAGCTGACATAAACCCTAGTTCTCGCATCGTTCATCGAATTTGTGTTTCCCGTAGTCTTAGGCTAAATGATTTGGTTTCTATTTTTATCTCTTAGCATGTAAAAGAACATAGCTTGCGTTCAGTTCAATTTGGGGTTTTGCTTGATTCAGTAGATTTGGTTCATTGCCGAATCAAAAAGGTAGAGTTTTTAGTTATATCCTGTGTTTTTTTAATGGTAAACTGGATTGAGTCACCTGGGGAGGGAAACATTTTGAATTTTGAATTTTGATATGTGTTGGTTGTTTCTCTTGGTTTATTTTAATAGATCAAAGCAATTTGATTCTTTAAGGCTGTTGTTTTGCTACATGGCTTTTGAGTTTGCCTTCCTGCTTAGCTTTTCAAAGTGCTGGGAGTTGATTTGTTTTACCTTAATTTCAAAATTCTTAAATCATTACTGGAATATGTATAGACTTTTAAGTTTTTTATTGTAATAATGTTTTTCTCTAACTTAAAGTTAATTCTTGTATTGTCAAAACTAATTGTATGAAACAGCTTCGTGAATATATTGGATATGTTCTTAGTAGAACGAAACTATTGAGCTTAATCGTATGATGTTCATAGTTTTGCAGCTGATTTTGTGAGGTCGTGTTTTCTTAAGCAGTCAATGGAAGAAATGTTCTGAGCTCCGTGTCCTAGAACCTCTAAAATTGAATCATATTCCCCTTTTTAGATTTGCTTTCCTTTTTGAACGTCAGTGATCTGGTGCTTTCTATTTATATAACTTGATTTCTCTAACCACATGACGGTAGAGCTAGAACTGGCACTGATGACTTTCATTTTTCTGGCAGGTCAGAGTGATGTTGATTTGTACATTATATGTTTGAGGTGACACACTCATTGAATCTATTCTTAATTTTATTTTCATTGTCACTTTACTTATGCCTTAAATGGTTCTAATTTCTATTTCCTTATATATTTTTTGGCACTGTGCAGTTTTGTTTTCACATTCCTTCTTAGGATTTGATGTTGGAAGCAGTATGCCGCTGATAGTTGGGAGAAATGCAAAGGTATCATGCTCCCAGCTGCACTAGTGCAGTTAATAACAGTGCAATAGGAGGAGCCTCAGTTAGGGATACTCCCCGGGCTGATTCATCTTCATTACCACCTAACTTCTCATTGAATTCTAGGTATCTAGATACCATGTTCTTTTGTATTCTGTTCACATATTCTTGCCTTCTTGAATTTACTTAATTTATTGATTCTAAAATTGGTGTTTGATTATATATTTGGATATTTTTATTTGATGATTTTTCAATTAATGACCACATTTTGAGAATATTCTGCTCCTACTAAAAGAACACTTTCAATTTGGAATTAGTTTTTCCAAGTCTTGTACTGAGTATTTTGTGCCCTTTTGTCTGACCCTGAGATTGTGCATAAGCTGCTTCTTATTGTTAGAAGTGGAAGGTAATGCATGAATTCCTCTGACGCCCCTCTTGTTTTTGTAAATCATTTGTGTGTTTTCTTAAAAATAGATTTTCCACACTGAGATGAGACTGTTATTATTTTTCCAAAGCATATTTACGCTGGCATTTTTAGAATTGTAAAGCTGGCTACCTGCTGAAAGTACACTTCTTTCTACCTGGTTTCATTTATTTTTATTTTTATTTGTAGGCGGCAATCTCAGTTAGCACCCTACAAGTTGAAGTGTGATAAGGAACATCTGAATTCCAGGTAATTATGCAATTGAATTGAATTATTATGTTAGTTATATTATGCAGAATGATTAAGTAATGAATCAGAACAAGGTTATATATTACTTATGATACCTATGTAATGGTGGATTGCAAAACTGACTGAGCCGATAGTCCTACTATATGATTCTTAAGTTTATCCATTTAGATTATGTCTTTTTTATTGCTTTGTATAACTAAATTGATGGTTCAGTTGGTTTGATTCTTAAATTCATCTTCTTAAGTTAATGCATATCTTGCGTACTAACTTTTGGTTCCTTTCAGACTTGGCCCCCCTGACTTTCATCCTCAGACTCAGAATTGCCCCGAGGAGACGCTCACTAGAGAAAATGTGCAGCATGGGTATAAGGATACTATTGATGGACTGGAGGTATAGTCTTATGATTGATCACAATTCACTACTGTTTTTTTTGTTTTTCTGCAGCACCCTTATGCAGATTTTTGCTGCATGTGAGTGGTTGGCAGCTATGGTTGCTTTACCAATACATATGAACATCAATCACATCCTTTTTCATTTTTCCTGAGCTATAGAATTATTATAATTGGGTCTCCATTAAATTATTATGGTTTGGGAACTTCATCTGATGTATATGCTGTAAGCACAGGGTTCTCCTTTTGTTGTCTCATCTTTCTAAAACTTTGCTTTCTTCTTCCTCATGATGCTGTTTGATTCAATTTTTATGTAACTTCAGTACTTTCTGTGCTTATCTTAGATTGAAATCTGATAGTGTCTGTATAAGGGCTGTTTTGACTTCATGCTGATATAACAACTTAGCAACTCTTAAAGCTGTAGGAAATTTAAATCTCGAAAATTTTAAGACAATTCCAGGAAGTTAACTGTTTTTGGTTAGCTTCTTTTATCACCATATTTGTTGTTTAACATGGTCCTGCCATCTTTTCAGGATTCGAAAGAGATTTCATTGACTCAGGTTCAGGCTTTTACAAAGCCAGTTGTTTTGAAATGCAGAGATGTAAGTCACTTTGTTTGGGATGCTATGGTTGTCACACGGACCATTCTATTCATATTTAATTTAACTTATCAACTCAAAAAAAAAAAAAAAAATTTCCTTGTGTAACGGAACTGTCAGTTTTTCACTTTCTAATAAATAATTCCTCTCTTCTTTGCAGGCAATTAGAAAGTGTCTAAGGGCTATCAATGAATCTCGTGCTCAAAAGAGGAAGGTGATACATTCATTCTTTTCATGGTTGTTTTTTGTTTATGTACTTGTATGATTGCTTTCTTTTCAAAGCTCTGTATTTTGTTTGTCAGGCTGGTCAGGTTTATGGTGTCCCTCTTTCTGGTTCACTGTTAAGTAAACCAGGGGTTTTCCCTGAACAAAGGCCATGCAATGAAGATTTCAGAAAAAAATGGATTGAGGTAATCTCATACTCCCCTACGTGTTTGCACGAAACTTTTTTATATTCCTTTTTTGTTTAGTTTTTATTTTTGACTTCATGGATCTTGGTGAAAGGCAAAACTATGCTTCATACGTGAACTCGACATTATCTTCATATTTTTCTCAGGGCTTATCACTGCAACACAAGCCTTTGTGTTCTTTGGCCGATCAAGTTCCTCTAGGGTATAAGAAGAGACCACTAATAGAGGTTCTTATCAGGAATAATGTTCCATTGCTTAAAGCAACTTGGTTTATCAAAGTAACATATCTTAATCAGGTACAATAGCCTTAATATATTTGTACCGTATGATCATGCTTTCTGTAATTGCGCTAGATTATTCATGATATTGGAAGGTAGCAGATTTATTGTTATCATTTGCAGGTTCGTCCTGGTTCTGCAATTTCGTCTGGAGCACCTGATAAAACTCAATTATCTCGTACAGAGCTCTGGACAAAAGATGTTATTGATTACTTGCAATACCTGTTAGATGAATTTTTTTCGAGAAATAATTCTCATTCTACTCAACATGGTAGAGATCGGTTGCCCCAAATACATTATGCTGGGTCTTTGCAGCATAGGAGTGATCTGGCACCAGCAGTCATTGATGGTGAGGAACCGTCTCTTCATTTTAAATGGTGGTATGTAGTGCGGCTCTTGCAGTGGCATCATGCAGAAGGACTGGTTCTTCCTTCACTCATTATTGATTGGGTTCTGAATCAACTGCAGGTATCGTATTTGATGTATTCAGCCCTCAATTGTATTTAATTTTACCACCGTTCTGAGAGATCTGTTCATGTAGGAAATAATTGAGCTTATGAACATTTTCTGGTTTCTGATTATTTTATTTGTGCTCTTCCAGGAAAAGGATTTGCTTGAGATTCTGCAGTTGCTGTTGCCTATCATTTATGGAGTTTTGGAAACCATCATTCTGTGTCAGACATATGTACGCAATCTTGTGGGTGTAGCTATTCGCTTCATCCGTGAACCTTCTCCAGGTGGATCTGATTTGGTTGATAACTCCCGGAGAGCATACACAATATCTGCACTAGTTGAGATGCTCCGCTATTTGATACAGGCTACACCAGATACATTTGTTGCTTTAGATTGCTTTCCTTTACCTACTTGTGTACTCTCACATACACCTAGTGATGGTGGTTTTTTATCTAAGCCCTCTGATGATGCAGCAAAAAAAAATTATACAGCAGATGCATATGCTGTCAGAGGTAAAGGGTTTGATTCCCAATACCAATCCTTGTCATTTAATCATGTTGTTTCCACCGTCGAGAAACGTGCTGACAATCTTGCTAAAGGTGCAACTGCTGGATATCCTAGCCAAAGTGTGGCAAAAGCTGTGCAGACCCTGGACAAGGCTCTTTTGCAAGGAGATGTGATAGATGCTTATAAACATATCTTCAATGATCTTTATGATGGAGCAGTAGGCGAGGGTTGGGTAGCAGAAGTCAGTCCAAGCTTAAGATCATCACTAAAATGGCTTCAAACTGTGAATTTGTCTTTGATTTGCTCAGTTTTTTTCCTTTGTGAGTGGGCAACTTGTGATTACCGAGACTTCCGGACTGCTCCACCCTCTGACGTGAAGTTCACTGGCAGTAAAGATTTTTCACAAATATATCTTGCAATTCAGCTTTTGAAACTGAAGATGAAAGAGTTGCAGAAAAAACTCAAGAAGGGAAGGGCATCAAGAAAGAATACCAGTCAGCAGAATAGCTATTCCAGCAAGGATTTGTTGGGAGATACACATGAAGCTAAAAGCAATGGAAAAGGTTTAAATGGAAGGAGGAGGAACTTTTCAGATATATTTGACAGCCCTGGTCCTCTGCATGATATTATTGTGTGCTGGATCGATCAGCATGAAGGACATAAAGGAGAAGGTAGCAAACGTCTTCAGCTTTTTATGTTGGAACTCATACGTTCTGGAATTTTTTATCCTCAGGCATATGTGAGGCAGCTATTAGTTAGTGGAATTATTGATACAAATGGACCGATGGCTGACCTAAACAGAAGGAAGAGACATCAACGAATCTTGAAGCAGCTCCCAGGGCAGTTTATGCTTAATGCTTTGGAAGAAGCAAGAATTGCTGAGGGCTCAGAACTGCTTGAGGCTATAAATGTTTACTCAAATGAGCGCCTTCTTGTCCTTCAGGAACTTTTTTTTGATTCATATAATAATACAAACAATTCTCATGCACTAGCCAAGAAGCTAAATTGTCGTCCTACCTTAGGAAGAGATGTTGATTCCCAGGTTTCATGTGATAAGAGGAGAACTGTTCAAGCTTCAAAGACTTTCAGGAGAGAAGTGGGCCTTGAAGAACTGAAGGCTTCCATCTCAGTTTTGCTGCAATTCCCCAGTTCATCTTTTTGTTCTGCAGATAGTGGAGAGGATGAGTCTCAAGGGAGTATCAAAAGATCTATTGGGTCAACACACAGCAAGATGGATTCTGTAGAAGGTACTCCTGGGTGTGAAGATTGTAAAAGGGTTAAAAGACTGAAATTAAGTGAGGATGAGACTTCATGTCTTAAAGTATATTCACCCATTCCATCAGATGATGATGATACTTGGTGGGTGAGGAAGGGGCCCAAAAACTTGGAGGGTTCCAAAGTTGATCCCTTGCTTAAGTCAACAAAGCAAGCATCTCGTGGTAGGCAAAAGCCTGTGCGTAAAACTCAGAGTCTAGCACAGTTAGCTGCTGCTAGAATTGAAGATAGCCAGGGAGCATCGACAAGTCACGTTTGTGATAACAAGATAAGTTGTCCACATCATAGAACTGAGGTGGAAAATTTGAAGCCAGTTGATGGGATCAGAACAACCCATCATGCAGATATTATTTCAATTGGGAGGGGTTTAAAGCAGCTTCGCTTTGTAGAGAAGAGGGTTGTCACTATTTGGTTGCTATCTGTAGTTAGGCAGCTTGTTGAAGAGTCAGAGAAATCTGTCCCCAAGGCTAGCCAGTATGGTCGACCCTTTGTTGCAGCTGATGAGAAGAGTCCCTTAAGATGGAAGCTTGGTGAGGATGAGCTATCAGCCATTCTGTATCTATTGGATGTTTCTTGTGATTCAGCTTCAGCTGTCAAATTTCTCCTTTGGTTGTTGCCAAAAGCTATTAGTAATCCCAGTCCTGCCATTCATGGTGGGAGAAACATTCTAATGGTGCCCAGGAATGTGGAAAACTATGCTTGTGAAGTGGGGGAAGCATATCTTTTATCATCTCTCCGAAGGTAAAATATCATTTGTTTTGTCTCTTAATTTGATTAAATTGTTCATGACAGACATATCTGGCTGTCAAATTTGTTCTGTAGGTTGGTTCTTTGTTAGTGTCCATCGGGTTGCAGTATGAATTGATGCCATTGCCCTTTCTTGATCTTTAACAATGAATTTAGCCTATTTTTCTTTTTTTCTCACCCATTTCTCTAAATCAAACTATTCTGGCTTTGTTTGTGAATGTGTTTTATCGAGTGCATGAAATAGTTGAATGATGCATTATTTGGGTGTCTGGTTGGAATTGTATGATATCTAGTAAACTGTCCTGAAAGATTGGGAGACATATTTTTCTTCCCTGAAAGTTAGTCTTATTGCTCAAGATTGGACTATCAAGCCACTAATCCTGTTGTGGAAAAACCTATTGTCATTGTTGTCTATGTTTCTTGACCTGCACGTGTAGTCTTACATGCTTAACAATGAATTTTGTTCAGGTATGAGAACATACTTATTGCCGCAGATCTTGTGCCTGAAGCTCTGTCTGCTACAATGCGTCATGTTGCTTCATTTATGGCCACTAACGGAAGAATTACAGGTTCTGGAGCCCTAGTTTTTGCTTGTTATTTGTTGAGGAGGTATGGCAGTATTGCCAGTGTGATTGAATGGGAGAAGAATTTCAAGGAGACCTGCGATAAAAGACTTTTGTCTGAACTTGAATCTGGACGAACAGAGGGAGAGTTTGGATTTCCACATGGAGTTCCTGCTGGGACTGAAGATCCTGATGATTACTGTCGTCAAAGGATAAATGTCGGACGGTTATCTAGAGCTGGTGTAAGCATGAGAGATATGGTTCAGCGTCGTATTGATGATGTCTTGCACTATATCTTAGGCAAAGAGAGAAAACATTTTGCAGCCAACACACAAAGAAGTCCTGCTACTGAAAAAGGGGATGATGATTATCAAGTTGCTCAACAAATTATAATGGGACTAATGGACTGTTTTAGGCAGACCGGTGGTGCTTTTCAGGAAGGGGACCCGGGTTTGGTGTCTTCTGCTGTTTCTGCCATTGTTAGCAATGTTGGACCAACCCTAGCAAAGATACCTGATTTTACTAGCGGCAGCACTTATTCAAATTATCAGCCGCCTATGAATTACTTGAATTTTGCTAAGCGCTTATTGCACATCCATTTAATATGTCTATGCCTGTTAAAGGAAGCTCTTGGAGAGCGCAAAAGCCAAGCATTTGAGATAGCTCTTGCAACAGAGGCTTTTTCTGCTTTAGCTGTAGCATTTGCTCCTGCAAAGTCCTCTCGGGGTCAGTTGTTGTCTCCTGATTCTCTTGATTCTCATGCAAACATATCTAATGACAATTCGCACAGTTCTGCCAAAGCGACTCTTGGGAGAACTACCAAAATGGCAGCTGCTGTTTCTGCCCTTGTCATTGGGGCCATTATTCATGGAGTTATTAGCTTGGAGAGAATGGTGTCTGTCTTAAGATTAAAGGAAGGATTGGATGTTGTTCAATTTGTAAGGAGCACAAAAACCAGCTCTAATGGTAATGCCCGATCTGTTGGGGCTTTTAAGGTGGACAACTCAGTTGAAGTATATGTGCACTTGTTTCGGCTGTTTGTTGGGAACTGTAGAACTGTTTGTGATGGACTAGTATTGGAGCTCTTGGGTGAACAATCAGTTTTAGCTCTTTCAAGGATGCAGAGATTGCTCCCAATTAATTTGGTCTTTCCACCAGCTTATGCAATATTTGCATTTATGATATGGAAGCCATTCATCTTAAACAGTAATACTGCAAGAAGTGAAGATATTCAGCAATTGTATCAGTCTTTAACAGTGGCCATTGGTGATGCCATAAAACACAGACCTTTTCGAGATGTTTGTATGAGGGATACTCGTGGTTTTTATGATATTGTAGCTGCAGATACAACTGATGCTGAGTTTGCTGCCATGCTAGAGTTGAATGGTTTGGACATGCATTTGAAATCCATGGCCTTTGTCCCTCTTCGTGCAAGGCTCTTTCTAAATGCTATAATTGATTGTAAAATGCCTAATTCTGCTTTTACACAGGATGATGGGAATAGGGTTTCTGGACATAGTGAGTCTAAAGCTCTTCGTGCAGAGACATCTAAGCTTTTGGATAAGCTTGTTTGTGCATTGGACACTATTCAACCTGCTAAGTTTCATTGGCAGTGGGTTGAGTTAAGGCTCCTTTTAAATGAACAAGCACTTATTGATAAGATTGAGAATCATGACATGTCCATAGTGGATGCTATTCGCTCTTCCTCACCTAGTTCTGAAAGAGCTACTCCTTCTGAGAGTGAGAAAGTTTTCATCGAAATTATTCTTACCAGATTGTTGGTCAGACCTGATGCTGCTCCCCTTTTCTCAGAGGTGGTTCATCTTTTTGGGAGATCATTAGAGGATTCGATGTTGATGCAGGCTAAATGGTTCTTAGGTGGCCTGGATGTTCTTTTGGGACGGAAAACTGTTAGGCAACGGCTCAGTAATATTGCTGAAAATAAAAACCTTTCTACCAAGTCACAGTTCTGGAAGCCTTGGGGTTGGTCCTATTCTGGTGTTGATCCTGTAACAAACAGTGGAGAGAAGAGAAAGTCTGAAGTCACATCTCTTGAGGAAGGCGAAGTCATTGAGGAGGGCATGGAGTCAAAGGGGTGTGTGAAAGGGTCCACTCAAGTCGATATTGAGGGTTCTGGTATCAATCAGCAGCATGTAACTGAGAAGGCTTTCATTGAATTAGTTATTCCTTGCATAGACCAAAGCTCTGCTGACTCACACAATACCTTTGCAAGTGATTTGATAAAGCAGTTTAACACCATTGAGCAACAGATAAACTCAGTTACTCGTGGTGTAAGCAAGCAGACTGGCACTGCTTCTTCTGGAATTGAAGGTCCTACTAATAAAATTAACAATCGCAAAGGCATAAGAGGTGGTAGCCCTGGATTGGCTAAACGAACACCAGCTCCTGTGGAGTCTGCTCCGCCTCCTTCCCCTGCAGCTTTGCGAGCTTCTATGTCATTGAGGTTGCAGTTTATTGTGAGATTGCTGCCAATAATATGTGCAGATGGGTAAATATATGATATGTTTTTCTGCGTGTTCCATTTTATTCAACTTTAAATAAGGATATGATGAGTATCTGTGCTTTACTGCTTTGTGAGACCTTTTCTGATAGACTAAGCAGATTTCTTGTTGCTATGAACTATTCATATGTTCTGTCAATTTGTTTTGTTTATCTAGTAGTACATGCATCTTTCTTCTGGAAATGAATAGGTACTAGTTTACTTGTTGAATTTTCTTTATGAAATCCCCATGGTTAATTGTGTTAATCTCGTCTCAGCTCAAGCCTTTCTAGTTTCATTTATCTGTTGAAAGTGATCCTGGAAAATTAGCTTTAATTCTTTCTGTGTTGTTGATCCATGATACTGACTCATTTTTATAGTACTTTGTAATTGCAAGCCTTAGTTTTTCAGGGTATTAAGTTTTTATTTCAATGATTTGTCACTCTTCAAAGGCTGATGTTATTATTCGAATTACTAATTCATAAAATTCTTAGATTGAAAACTTCACTTCTTGGATATGCTTTTTATGTGATTTGAACATCTTTTGCATTATCTTAGTGTGAGCAATTTTTTATTATTTGATTTCTCTTCCCCGTTGGTGTTAATTGAATGTGAGGATTACATTGTTTCTTTTTATGAGAGTAGTGGTAGCAAATTTTTTCTGCATTTTTTCTTCTATTTTTTGGGAATTCATTGAATGTTGACTATCCAATGGAAAGAATTTTGCCATCCTAATTGATACAGATGCAACAATGTTATGGAAGCAGTATTATCTTATTTTGGTATTTAATAAATTAGTTACGAAGGTTCATTGTTGGATTATTCAGGGAACCATCAGCACGAAGCATGAGGAATATGCTTGCCTCTGTAATACTTCGATTACTCGGAAGCAGGGTTGTGCATGAGGATGTCGACCTATCTTCTAATCTTGCACAGCTGAAGAGGGACATGGAGCTGATGCCAGTTGTTGCATCCACAGAAATGTCTGGAGATAGTCTTTTTGATCGGTTATTGTTAGTTTTGCATGGGTTGTTAAGCAGTTGCAAGCCAAGTTGGCTGAAGTCAAAGGATGCCAAGGATTTTTCTGGATTTGACCGTGAAGCAGTGGAGGGTCTGCAGGTTTGATATTTTTTGTCTTGTTGATGATTGAATTTACTGCTGCTTGTTTTGGTAAAAAAAACCATAAATTTATTTGAAAGCGAGCTTTGAATTTTTCTTCTCAAATTGAATATTTCATTATTTGCTATCTCATAATGGTAGGTTTTTTTAACAGGAGATGTTTAAGATGATATATATAGAAAGAAAAGTGTAACTGAGACATCAGTTCTTGAATTCAGTAAAAGTAATGATTAAAAGCAAATGATTTCTGAAAGTAGTACTTTTAAAGGCACCAGTTAAGTAGATCCTTTGTCAATTTACTTGGATATGGAGTGTTGTTTTCCAGTATGCATTGGCTTTGGGGCCTATTCATTTTCTGATGTAATCATGAGTAGTTGCCTTGATGATTTTGTAAGAGTTGAAGTTTGGGGGAAATTTTTGGGCTTTGAGAGTTCTAGAGGTAAAGAAATTTGCCTAAATGCCATGAGGAAATGAGTTCATGAGGTGTTAATTGTTGCACGTGTAATGTAATTTAGTAATGGGTACTTTTAATTTGACCGAATGTCAATATTTTGGTTTATTGACTTTGCAATTGATTTTCTGTCCAAAAGTGGGTACTTTTAGTTGTTTTTATCTTGACAAATAGTCACCACCTCTCACGTAGTTTCATTGCAGGTAAAAGAAAATAATCAGTTTTCTTCGAGTTACAAGCTTTGAGATGTCATTCCTGTCAAGATAGAAAATTATTTAGAATGAAGTTAGCATTGAAATAAAATTACAGATGATTCTTTACTTACTTCACTGTTTATTCTGTGGGTGCAGAATGAATTAGATTCTATGCAATTGCCTGAGATGATTAGATGGCGAATCCAAGCCGCAATGCCTATATTATTTCCTTCTTTTCACAATACAGTCTCCTGCCAACCACCCTCTGTCCCTATTGGTGCTCTTAGTTTGCTTCAACCCAGCATCTGTGTCCCTGGATCTTACACTGGAACTATTAATCCATCTCAGAGACAGGTTGCGTCAGCACGAAATGCAAATAATATGCCAGGAAAATCCAAGTCAGTGCTATCACAAGAGAATGATATGGAAATTGACCCATGGACACTTTTGGAATACGGAGCAGGATCAGGTCCATCTTCAAGTAGCACTGCAGCCATTGGAGGCAGTGACAATGCTAATCTTCGAGCTTCAAGTTGGCTCAAGGGGGCTGTAAGAGTGAGACGGACAGACCCATCGTATATTGGCGCTGTGGATGATGATAGCTGATTTTAGGTTCAACTATGTTTTTAGATTTGGTCTTACGGAATAGCAAGGCCCCTCACAACAGGTAAATTAAAGCGTTATTTGTTGTGCACATTGGTCTTGCCTGTCCCATGTTTTACAGTGGAGAGGGGGGATTTTGTTTTTCACATTTTGGTTGGGCATACTGGAATCCTTGTGAAAGAATGTGATGATGTAGTGATGTAGGCCATCTTCTATTCAGCATTGCAGATTGACTGTCATTTTATGCCCCCGCTGTCTGGGCCGTATGTACTCACAGGTGCGGTTCAGAGGCTTTGTTGTATATATAGAGGATAATTGTTTCAGTTTACCAATTGATCAGGTATAATATCCCAAGAAATTACATGTAGCTCTTCCTTATCTAATCAATCTTTTACTTCTCTCTCTCTCTCTCTCTCTCTCTCTCTCTAACACACGCTCAGAGAGAGCCATGGATGCTTAACACATCGACACCCCATGTATATGAATGCTTATGTTGCTCTGTTGCATACATTACTGCGTGCTTAAACTGAATTGTGTTTTTACATTTATGTACGAGGATTAACCGCATATGGTTTAATTATGTGTGAAGATGGATGGCTGGATTTTGTAGATGAACAAATACATAAGGCAGGCAGATGAAATCCTGATGTTCTGCAATTAGTTGTGGGTTTAGATAATCAAATGAATGGATTTGTAGGTATTTCCCCCCTGTTTAGTGATTTTCTATTTCGAATTATTGATTTGAAGTTGTCAAATTATTATATTGGAGCGTTTTTCTCTTTTTGTTATTATTTTTTCGTGAAACCCTACAAAAGTTGATACCAATGTAAATTAGGAATAATTAATACAAAAATTATGATAGATTTATCATCCGGATGGTACAAAATCGAAAAAGCAGAAATTGTTGAATGGATGACAATGGGGTTGAGTTAGCGCCATCTGTTTCGAGGTTTGCTTTATTCTTGACTTGTAACTGCTCTGTCTACAAAAAACACATCTTCAATCCAAGCAACAATGTTGAAAGCTAGACCTTCTAGCACTCTTGAATAACTCTCTAGGATTGCTTGCCCCACATCCTGCAACACATGTATTCCATTCAGAACTTTACATTTTATGGAAGAATACCTCCCAATTTTTAAATTTACATGTCTTTTGACCGATAAGATGACTTACCCGATTGTGTTGAATCTTGCATGTATCCAAGGACGTCTGTGAAAGTTCGGGGTACCTTTGCTTCAAGGCAAACAACAAGCTCTCGGCCCTTTCAGCCAATATGTGATTTTTGTCACTAAGATCAACATCAGACATCAGCTCTTTTACCATGCCCCATGATGGTTTTGAATGCTTTATGCATGCTTTACGTCTCCATGTATACATTGAGGCTTCCACGCTGTCTGCAAGCTGTAGTGCTTCATGTTCCGATGCTATACTTAGACAATCCAGCAGATAATCCGGGCAGAACTTTTCTGTCCCCAACATGAACCTGTAGATCGACTCTCCTATACTGGCCCTTCCGCTCTGTACAACTTCCCTCATACAAATAAGTAATTTCTCCAAACTTTACTACTATCAGCACAGCAGATCCCCACCGTACTATTTAAGCAACCATATTTTTCATTTTCTTTTTCACAGAGATATCTCAATTTGGGATAGGATTCTAAATGCTAGAATCTGAATTTGAATAAGTGATTTCATGAACTAATTAAGCTAAATCCGGGATCATTGTGCAACCGTGAATGTTCTCTTTTATTCAATTGAATTGGCTTCAGTTATTTACAACGTTTCAAATGCTTGTTCTAAACAAAAAGTTAGAATTGGAACATGCTTCAAGTTGAGAACAATCTAAGTTTGATGAGGAAATTGACGAACAGAAGGACTAACCTTGGGAAGAGACGCGACATAGGAGTCAGGAATTTCCATCTCTGCTAGAACACCACTATTGATAGCCATAGCTGCCTTATGAATTTGATTAGCACAGTCTCGTTTGTGCCGCAAGTGCTTCCTTGCTTTCTCAGATAGCCCACATGGAGGAACGCATGGCACTGGTACCCACCATTTCTCATCATTTCTCTTAACAACCCTTCGGAACGAGCCTGTTCGGCTTGAATTTGATGACACACTCCCATCTTCTGCATACCAGAATTCTCTGTCCTCGAAACTGTCCAATATTTCCTGTCAAAGGATGTCTTATGAGCTATGAGATGAGCCTTTTTGTAATGACAAAAATATTATGATTTTTCCTTCTTACAATGAGCATTGCATCCAACTTTCTCAGTGCAGGAAGATTGACATAAATATCTGATCTTGGTCTGCTTTTCATTACCTAAAGATGTCCAAAAAAAAAAAAAAAGTGATCATGTTAAAGCGGACAAAGATGACAAACCAACCCCAATTTAGACAATTCTGGTATGAATTATGAAATCTTACTTCAAGAGCTGTTCCATTGCTTAAATTCTGTGACTTGGAATTAAATTCAACAATGTAATCACAAACAGATAAAAGACAGTCCATTTCTCTTTTCCAAAGTGCCTTCTTTTCAGGGTTCAAAGGTTCCAACCTCAAATTTTGTCCAAATACGGTAGCTGCAGAAATTAACATAAGTAAGCAAATTTAATAGAAAATCCAAAAACAAGTAAAAAGAAACACAAAGTCATAGGTTTGTCTGAAACATGTTATTTTACCATAGAGATTGGTTATGGCATTTGAGATAGTAACTGCTGTACAGACCCCTTTGCCACTCCCTGACATGTCTTCTCCCAGTAAAAGCTTTGCAAATCTTTCCTTCATCATTTCAAGTTCTGTCAAACATAATTTTATACAAATTAGCATTCAAAAAAAGGAAAAAAGAAAAGAAAATAGCATGGTTTAGAATAAAAGGTATATATAATTCTTCCAGATATTTGACCTAATTCCAATGATTCTAGATAATCAAGCTGCTTTTCATCTTCATTGCTTCCGCGTTGCTTTGTTCCGAGCCTGCTAAGAACAGCTTGATTCTGAGCCATGGATCTTGTTGGTGGCCAGTGAGAAGGTGAAGCTTTACTACAACAGCTATGATCGTCGATAGGGTCTGAAAATGCTGAGGTTTCAGAGCAAGTTCGGCCATACACGAATGATTCACCACTCAACGTTGAGTAACCAGGAGTTTCTGGAATTGACTGATCATTTTGATCAACAAAAGAAGGTGAAGGTTGATAACCCAGATCATAATTTTCATCAGAGTTGGATAAATTCTCCATTTTACCCAAATTACAACTCTCAACTCTGCAAATAGCCATCAAAATCTGGTTACTGGGGCTCAAGAAAATGAAGATTTTTAAATCATAATGAAAAATCAAAACAAACAGAAATGATGGGACTTTTAAGCCTTGGTTCAAATATGTAGGCAGCAAAAATTCGGCTAAACTGAAAAGAAAAGAAAAAGAGTGGCCATCAAAGTAAAAAAAGCAAAAGATGTTTTGTTTACAGTCACAGGTCGTTGTTGCTATCAGATTCTAAGCACAACTCACTGAAAAAATATACAAATAAAGTAACGTTTGTGAGCAACGGTCTTTGTTAAACATTCTTTTTTGTTTTTCAAATAAGTTTACCTTTAAAGGGTATAATACAGATTTGAATTCGAAACCATTGAAGCTATGTAGCAGTTTGAGGACCATTTGAAACCGTTCCCTCCTAAGCATCATATCTTTCCAAAAGAAACACTAACCCACTTTCTTTTTCTGTATCCATGTCACCATGCTAAGGATGGACCAGGAATCTTGACCGTCCCATTGCTGGATTTTGTTTCAGCTTCCTTATCCAACAAGATAGAACCCAGATACAAATTTGGCAGGAAAATATTGAATCCGAGAAAATAAAGAATGGGTTTTGAATATTTAGGAAAATTTTGCAAAAAGTTTGTAGCTTCTTTGGTTTGATTATAGGACATGCATTCTATGTCTTGGTTGTAGTTGAATATTTATTTATTATTTATGAAGGTCGTGATTGGGAGGCGTTTTATATTGTTATATTATGATCGCAAATAAGCTTATATTTTAGAGCAAATGATCTCAATATTTTAATTTTTCTTTAATTCAATCAAAAATTTCAACTAATTGAAAGATGGAAAAGGGAAATTTTATTTAGACGTGCATTCCATTTTTTTGCATATGCGGCTTAATTGTGTGTTAGATTGGATAAGTCAAATAATTGTTTTTAGGGGTTTTCTCCCCTTAATTAAAGGAATGAATTCCATGCCACAATGGATGTAATCCTCTTAAATTTCGGTTTTTTGGGTGAAATTTTTTATATAATAACTTATTTTAACTTCTACCTTTTAAAATAAAATTTTATTTTAACTCCTTATTTAATTTTTCGTCTCTTTTAATAATTTAATTTATATTTCTTGTCAATTTATTTCAAAATAGATAAAAAAGTTAACTTTATTGACATGACATTTACGCGTCCGTTTACACTTATGTCATGTTAGCAATTAATTAAATTTTAAAAATATATATTTATAATTTTATATTTCTTAAATTTTTTAAAAGTTATAACTTTTAAATTTTTAAAATTAAAACTTAATTAATTGGGCAATCCAAGTGTATGCCGTCAACAAAATTAATAGTAACTTTTCCTACATTTTGAGGTGATTTAACAAATAATATAAGTTTAATAGTTAAAAAGGCAAAAATTAAATAGAAAAATAAAATAATTTTTTTATAAAATTGGAAGGCCAAATAAGTCATTATGCTAAAATTTATTTATTTATTTATTTTCATTTTGTATATGTATACGATGTAAATTTAGCCTTCAAAGATTTACATTTTTAATCAATTTGGCCTTTGTTCTTTTTTTAGCTAAATTTGGCACTTAATCTTAAAAAAAGTTGAATTTAAACATTCATCATTTCAAATAAAGTTAAATTGTTGTTTTTCAACGGAAGTTAAATTGTTGTTTTCAATGTAAATGCAGACTAAAACATTAAATTTTTAAACATGACAGTTTGAATGACAATTCACATGTGCTTCATGCTATTTTTATTAATTTTATAATTTTTGAATTTTAAATATTTTTATTTTTGATATTTTAAAATTATTTGTTCACATTATAAATAAGAGAAATAATACCATGTCAACATGAAAATACATATGTACTGTTATGTAGTTATCACACCAATATCCTTAAAAAAAATTAGTGGTTTAGTTAGCATTCCCGTCAAAAAAAAGTAATTTGACTCTTTTTTAAAAATTTGAGGGTCAAATTAAGCTCAAAAAGGGAATAAGGGTCAAATTGAAAAGATGTAAACGTTAAGGGCTAAATTTGATATTATGCTAATTATAAATAATTAAATTTAACTGCTGCTTTAGGGAGGAAAATCCCCAAATATTAAGAAGATGAAGTATGGTTAATAATTTAAGGAAAGAAAAGTGATGAAGTGGACATTGCATGATCATAAAATAAAGTAATTTCATAACTGAGGTTCAACCTAAAGCCTTACAAGAAACAGGTACAGGTAGCTAAAGGGAAGGCTACAATGGCTGACAACAAATGCTTGTTAAGAGAAAAAACTAAGTTTCTTTTTCTTCCTTTTAACAGTGCATTTGCTTGGTTACCAAGTAACCCAAAAACAAGAGATGAGCATACTGAACCTAGAAACCCAACAACTTCAATACCGGTTGATGATTAGTTTATGATCTGGTTCTCATCATCACTTAGCTGCAACTTTTTCTAGTGCTTGTTTGATCATCCCTGCAGGTGCAATGGCTGCTCCACGAAACTGGGAAAATAAAAAAGGACAGGATTCTTTGTTAAGAATGGAACAATAAAGAACTGAGGATTCTGTTAAAACAAGCCTGATAGTACGAACCTTAGATTTCAGGGTTAATGTGACAAGACCATCAAGAGTGCACGATTGGATCGTGCGGGCATCCAAATGTAAGTTGTTTATAGCCTCCATGATATCCAGCAGCAAGAATTCCCTGCAAGGACATTTTATTTCAATTATAACTTCCAGTTCTTTTATGCTTACTTTCACGGCTGGTGCAAGGCCATCTTTCGGAATAGTCCTATTTAATTCCGAACCAGATTCATGGAGGCCTTCATCGATGTCACAGGCCTTCCTCTTGTTTATCCAAGGCTTCTTGACACTGTCAACTTTTCTATTTTCGTAATTATCTGAAGTCTGCTCCACCACATCCAGGCAATTCCTTCTAGGCCTTGCCTCAAACTCAATTGAATTCTTGCAAGATTCCAACTCTTCTATCCTTGCTTCTAGCTCTTTCAAGTACTTAATTGTGTCCTTGAGAATTGATTCTTTGTCAATCTGCAAAAACAAACACTGCAGATCAGAATAAACTTTTATAATAAGACACCGTATGTAAAAAAGATGTATGAATTTTATGTCATAGTGGATTTCTAGATAACATAAAATAGCATCTATGAAAGTCAAATAACCTCATCGATAAAAGGAACAATTGATCTGAGGACCCGGAATTTCTCTTCCTCCCTTCTTTTCTCAGGTAAAACGTGTCCTGTGGCATCAATATTGTTTTCCAATTTCCCAAGGCTACATTTGCCTCCATGCATTAGAGGCACTGCAAATAGAATCTTTTTGAATATGTTTTGATGTAGCCTTGGTCTATGAAAATTTTCCATTCCTTCTTTCTTCCAACCGATAAAACTAGATTTATAGCCACAGGTAGTGAAACTGGGGCTTTCGATCAACCAGTTTGAAGTACTTAGAATAGCAGAAACAGTTCTTTTGTAGTGCAAGTCATCATCAACTTCAAGATCCAAGGAGCTCAGTATTGTGTGATTTCCTTGTTGGAATTCTTTAAGATGAGAATGGCTTACACTTCCCCGCTTGGGAGAAGAGATTGCTGCTTTTTCTTGAATGCTGAAGTCCTCATCCATGAAATGCCAACTTTGAACTTGAGAAGCAACACCATTCACATCTTCAAGCATGAATGAGTCATCCATCTGATGATTTTGTTCGAAGCCATTTGAACACTCATCAGGGGAGCTGATATTGAAATCTTCCTTGATACTTTCATGTAACTCGTTGAATCTCTCGTGATCGAATTTGATTTCTTTAGCAGGGGAATAGAGGTTCTCCAAGTCCAACAAATCCACTATCTCATGGTCAACCTTGGCACATATAGGATCTTTGTCATCATCTGCATTATGAGGGGCAGGGGTAGATTTCTCAGAGCAAACAGGCTTTGAGAAGTCCAGCAAGGAAGCTTTAATATGCTGGAGCAGATTTGGATCCTCCGGAACCTTAAGAATTAAGAATTTTCAGAGAAAATAAAAAGTACCATAATTGCTTGATTCCTTGATAAGTTCTATGGCTACATTTACCAAGATCCAAAAAGGAACTTACTAGTTCAGTTACACCGAGCTCAATAACACCTCCTAGGTAGGGAAAACATACCACAGTCTGCACAGCAAAATTAATAGCCAAGATGAGACAGGTTAATTTTACGACAAGATTTACTTCATACAAGGAGGTATCATCTTACCTGAATAGATGCACTCTATGGGGAAATGATGGACATCAAGTCATGTAAAAGCAAGTTGACAGGTCAGTCAATTGGCAATCTTGTAATGCATTAAGATTAACAACACTCAAGCCAAGTGAAAAAAACAAACAAACCAACCTTAGCAAGCAAAGAGCGGGAGAAAATTTTACTATCTGCATATTGAGCATTACATAACCATATGGTTTCACCATTTGCAAATGCTTTTCCTGGCAAACTATGCAACACAATGTAAAACCAAGAATTAACAATTACGCAAAACAACAAACAGATATAAGGCAATAGAGTTTGATTGATAATTTATTACCCTTGTCCAGGAGTGAATACAAAAGACATGCAAACCAAGTAATACCACTCTGTATCAGACAAATCCTCTGGAGATAATGCAGCAGAAGGTCTCTTATTTTGATCAGTTTCACCTTCCAGCAAAGATTCATAAAGCTCTCTCAGTTGTTCACTCCTTTGTAGCCCTATTTTATCTGCTTTAAGCTCCAATGCTTGAACAGTCTTCCTAGTCTTGATGTCTCCATTGTAGTAACCATCTCCCCATTGGATTTCCCTGGTGATTATCAATCAAAGCCATATCATTTTGTGGTAAATTTAACCAAAAATGATTCTCTCCCATTACCATACCCAGAGTTCTGATTCTCTCCCATTACCATACCCAGAGTTCTATTTGTGGTAAATTTAGTTTACATCGGATATCAAAACATATTTTAACCAAAAATAAGGATTGAGATACATGAACAAGATCAAAGTTGATGAACGCAAATGATCCAAGTATGAAAAAATACCCTTGTTGTGTAGCTGATAAAGACCAAAAGATTGCATAGCTCCATTGTATACTCCTAACAGCCACAGCAAGCTGCTTCCTTAAGTTTTCTGGCACCCCAACCTGGTTTTTAACAACATTAGCCATTTGACATAACAAAAATATGACTGGAATTCAACTTGCTATTTCTGGAAAACCTATTAACAACAAAATCCACCCTTGTTTTGACAGGTTTTTCTCAGCTAACCCAAAACTGATAAATTTGCTTTCAGCAAAGTGGAATATGTCCAAACTCAAAAAGCCAGGACATGACCAAAGACAGACAAAGTTTGGAGCTTATAGTACTTGGTTTTTTCCTTCCCCCTTCTTTAAGATTGCAACAAGCTAGGTCAAGAATATTTCTGAATTTAATAAAAAGAAAATGTAGAGCAACATGGCAACTTGTTTTTTAGAAAAATGCAAACAGAATCTGTCCGGCATTTATCCATTGCATCGTTTTCCTGATCCTTTCTTCTTTAAATTCATTGCGGATAAGTTTTATGAACTCTTTTGAGAGAAAACGAAGAATTAGAATCATGCGTCAGAAATTATTATTATTATTATCATTATTATAAGGCTCATTATTGTTGATAATTAAGTGAATATGGAACCGTTGAGTGTTTTTTTGTCTGTGAGTTTCTAGGTTAAATATTTTATTTATATAATACTATTATTATTTCTAGATGTAATGTCGTAAGTAGGTCATTATGTATGTCAATATGTATTCTATTCTAAGATTAACACATGTTTTTTATGCATGAATTCGCATACATTAAGATACGAATTCATATCGTGTAAACTCATGAAAAAATGCGAAAATCGCTCACGGACGAACTCAAAATACAAGCAATACAAATTACGAGTCGAGATCTAATTGAAAACTCGAGTAATAAATCAGAGATGATGAATACCATAACACAAAAAAATTACAACTTCACCAATTTTTTAATACTATGGGACTATCAAACAACAATTATATGGATGTTTATATTTGATTGTTTTAAAGTTTTTGTTTTGTTTTTCCAACACTAGGCTCGAACTTTTTTAAAGCAGTAATTATGATTTATGAAAATTTATATGTCATGCCTTCTTTTTTCCCACCATGATAACTTGTCATTGTCAATTCTAAATGTTTATCATTTGACAGTTCGGGATGACACTTTTCTTTAATTTAATACAAAATTATGCATTATAATCTTTATAAGTGATCTTGAAATTGAATTCAATAATGCAAGTACTATGGGTTATAGACCAGCAGAAGGCACAGCCTTATCTATGCAACTTTTCTTCTTTCTTGTTTTGTCTTCATAAAGGCAAAATCTTCACTTTATTTTTCTTAGATTTTTTTATAATTAATAATTATATCAAATTTCTTACAACTAAAGTAATAAACCCCGTACCTATTGGTGGCAAAACCCTTACTTCAAAAACCCCACACATCTCTTTTCTGAATATAGAAACCCCGCACATTTGATTTTATATGTTCTGGATATAACATTTTAATTTTTTTCATTTCTTTTATCTTTTAAAATACTTTTTGTAGATTTGGTGTTGTAGAAAAATTTTAAAAATCAGAATTTCGGGGAAATAATAATGTTAGATTCATGATATAAGCGCAGGTATTATTTTGGTTTCAATGAACTTGAAAAGTCAAATTACTTATCAGAGTAAATTCAAATTAAGTTAAAAGCCGATCTATTTAGGTATACAAAACTTTTTATTCGAATCTAATTGACCAATGACACTTCTAAGCTGCTCATTATAGAGTGATTTTGTCTGCAGGAAAACAAAATGCAGATGAAGGGCGAGAATGGTAGGTGAGGTTTGTAAAAGGCAGGGACCGTAGAAAGCGCGATGGCAGGCTTTAGTGGTGTTGAACCCATAAATACCAAGGTGAAATATATTATTATATCGTATACATTATTGGAGTGGCCAGGCCCCTCCCTCCTCGCCTTAAGAAGAAGAAAAGATGAGCGTCCACCGAGTTACATTACATTTTCGTTAAAATTTGGTCCTCTTAATATAATATCTTTTTGGCATCACCTATGTGAGTGCTTTATTGTCCACATTATACCTCCCATCATCATTTAACCTATTATGTATAATTTATACATTCAGTACCTGTGAGTTTAAATTATTGGATTTATTTACTTAATACTCGTCATTCACACATTATAGATATATTACTTAACTCTCCAATCCTCTCTCCAATATCACATCTCAATCATCTCACGGCTCATCACAATCTCCTCTTTATATCAAAACATATTTTCAGAGTCAAATATATATTTCTGAAATTTGGAGTGGAAGATTATAATAAATGAGACTATGTTTGCAATTGCATGCATCAGGCAAATGTCCAAGTTGTCTGGAAACAACCCCAAACAAGTTCCCTTTGGAAAATTGGAATCTTGCGTTTGACTGGTTTTCATTTTGCCCTGGTTATCGTGCCTTTAGGAAATTTGCTTTGCCTATCCGCACTACAAAACAAACCAAAGCTAGCATCCATAAATGATAAATGAGATGAAACCTTGTTAATGTCTTTCAGTGGGAAATGGGAATTGTTAGGTAAAGACCCAAAAATATGGAAAACTATAAATAACTCTCAGGTGGGATGGTTTATAGTTTTATACCAATACATATTCTAATGTGAAACTTTGAAGTTGAAAAAAATTGACCTTGTTTGAAGCTATAAATGTGGGGAGCTGGTTTTCCTTGTACGTCCTCGATGGCAGTACAAAAAGAACAAAAAAAAAAACTAGCCAGCACCTATCATTAAAGCAAAGATTCTGGGCAAAGAAAATCACGTTGCTCTTATTGATAATAATGGTAAGTGCATGTGTTTTGGGTGAGTGGGTTGTTCCAGTTCTCAGTTATGACTTTTTTACTTGAATAAAGATGAAATAAAGAGAAATAAAAGTTTACAAACACGTCCTTTGATTGACGGCATGGCCCGCTCTTATCTGCCCATTTAACCTTCATGCCTAAAACTGGCACATCACATCACATCCCAACCAGCATCAAAGTTGATCTATTTTCATTACTCGCTAGCTTACTTAAATTTTTATCATAATTGGTATCCTAACTTCTTTTTTTTTATATCAGATTCTGAGTATCTGAGTTAATAAAGAAATTTTGTGTATATTGTTTAAATTTACTTAGTATTTACTTTTTCTTTTCTTTTTATTTGACTGTATAATATAATAACTTGTTAATAATATATTATATTTAATTTATGTTCATATAGACGCGAGAATGCAGAGTTTTTGATGGGACGGAGCAGAGCTATGATGGTCGAGGTTCAGATGAAACATGTGATTGATTGAGGGTTCTTTAATTATAACATCAGAAACCAAACAAACATAAAAAACCGAAATCAACGTCAAGCATGTGCCCATGAATGATGATCCATGACCTATTATTATAAGTGTCATAATAAAAATTATTAAAAAAACAACATTTTGCTTTTTAAGTTTTCATTTACGTTAAAATTTGGTTTGAAAACACTTCTATTTCATATTATTTCATTTAAGTTAAAAACATAAATTGACGAGATATTATTTGGTATTGTTATACCTTTGGTAGTTCGGGAATGTGTTAGCATCAAAAGTAGTATTGATTTTTTTATTAACTCTGTTTAAAATTGTGTCTTGATAGACCATCTATTTGAATTAAAGGAGTATTAATATCTCATGCCCTTAAACTCTAAATCCTAAATCTTTATCCACTTACTATTAATACTTTTGGATAAGGCCATTCACTCTTCTCAAAAAAGTCAACCCCTGCCTTTTAAGTGTGAATATGCCTTTAAGGTCATGTAGGATCCACTTGAGTATAACAATCTAGTACTAATTGAAGGAATAACAAGATGGGTGACAAGGTGCACGTTTTTCACACATTAGATGAGGATAACTTTCCTCATAGCAGTCTACCACGTCACACTATTGGACAAGGGGACCTCTCCTATAAATATCTTGATCAGCGATAAAGAAATGATATTGATTTTCAACATTCAAAGTTACTCTAAGCAATTATCCTCTTAATCAAATTGTCATCTTATTTTTGTTCCGGCTCTCGAACTCTATAGGTAAACCAATTTCCATGGTGTCACGTTTCTCTCCTCCTTGTTTCTCATTGTCGTCCTCCCTCGTTATGCATTGATTCAACAGGTATAATACAATGGTTTTGTCATCAATTGAATTTTAAATCAATTAGTATTATTGCTACTGTAACATCTTTAAAGATGTGTACTTAACACATTTAAGTGTATAATATCTTTCGTTCAATTTTAAGAATACTATAACTTTGTATGTATATATTTATAGTGTAATTTTTATTTTATTAAATTTTGAGTAAATTAAAACTACATAATTATTTATTTCTAATAATTCATTTAAATTGAAAGTGAGAAAACTTGGATAAATACTTCAAAAAAAACATGGATAGACTCATGTATGCTTTGATATTGGGCTAAAGTTGACAAAAGAAATATAATTGAAATGGGCTTGTTGCTGTATCATAAAGCCATTGGGTGTTGGAGTTTGGATGCCATAATCCGATATTTGGGCCTTTGTATATCGTTTTATCAAAGACCAACGGGACGAAGCCTGTCAAAATATCAGCCACGTGTAAAGAAAAGAGTGGTCTGTCACGTTCCTCCTTTCAGCTAAAGCCTCATTAGTTTTCTTCTTTTTCTTTTTCAAGCTGGCTTACTTTAATGGCAACCGGCACTTAAAAAAACTCTTTTTTGCTGTTGGATCCATAAAACGTCACTGTGAAGCATTTCAGTCTTTCCTTTATTTCCCCGCCACACGAAATTCACTCTTCCCTCCCTCTTTTCCGTTGAGTTGCCCCGAAATATTTTCCGATCGAAAATGAAAAAAAGCCAAAAGAATTACGGTCAGATTCTTCTAAATAAAGGAAATGTTTCCATTTTATTTCCAAGTTGATCTCTGCAAAGTGTTCAATTACATTCCAATTCAGGCAGTTACTGGAAAAAAGAATAAATCAAAATGGCGGTTTCATCAGTTCGGTTGTTCAATAGTTTATACCCGCCATGTGCTTCTCTTATAGCTTACTCAACATTACATTCTGGGTTTCCCAACTCATTGCGTTACAACTCGTTTCGGGTCAAGGGAGGTCTAGTTTATTCTATTTCCGGATCGTCCCGGGTTCGAGCCTTAGTTAAAGGTAAAGGAGAAAGAACGGAGGATTATCCACTAGCCGGTGATTCCACAGATGACACGAAGGTTTCCAATCCGTAAATTGTATTTTATTATTGTTTTCACTAGAAATAGAATCCATTGAGAATCTAAAACTAAATGTCTTGTTTTGGTAGGTTGCAGAATCGTGGCCGAGATCATTACAGCGGGATTTTGCTGGCACACCTTATGTTCCTGTATATGTTATGCTACCGGTAAGCTTTTTAAACTCGATCGCATGATTTTTTGAAATGTTTCCTAGTGAAAACTAGATTGTTTGTTTTGTTTGTGTTATATAATGTTGGGGTTGGCAGCTGGGTGTTATTGACAGGAACTGTGAGTTGGTTGACCCTGAGGGTTTGACGAATCAGTTAAGGATTTTGAAGTCAGTTAATGTGGATGGTGTAATGATTGATTGCTGGTGGGGGATAGTTGAGGCGCATGCCCCTCAAACTTATAATTGGAGTGGCTACAGGAGGCTTTTTCAAATTGTGCGTGATATTGGGCTTAAGTTGCAGGTGAGTAATAGTGCAGTAATTCTTGTTTGCCATTGTTTGTTTTAACAATAACTAATTAACTATGCGTTCTATTAAAGATGCTACTTGTATTCCCTTTACTTCAGTATGTATTGTAGGTGGAAAAGGACTAGTTAGTAGTTACTAGTTATTCCGCATTTTATCTTTTTAAACTGTGAGCTTGTGATGACCTGACTTGATCTTTAAAATTGATCTGAGTTATTAGCTTTTGTAGTTTATGTAAGCTGAAACAGAGATGAGGTTGTTTACTGCTTGTTGTTTATCTATGAATGCCATGCTTTAGTTTGATATAGGCATAGGGTGATCTTATATCATTTATATGAAATATTTCATATATTCAAGTCTTGAGACCAACATGGAAATCAATATATCATTCAACTGAGATTATTTGGCACTTGATCTTTTGAAAATCCTTTTCTTCTTGATATAAAATTGGCACAGGTTGTAATGTCATTTCATGAATGTGGAGGGAATGTTGGAGATGATGTAAATATTCCACTCCCTCAGTGGGTAAGAGAAATTGGGGACAGCAACCCTGACATATATTTCACTGATAGAGAAGGAAGGCGCAATACTGAATGCCTTACATGGGGAATTGATAAGGAGCGGGTTCTAAGGGGCCGAACTGCTGTTGAGGTATTACAGTTGACTATGGTTATTAAGCTACACTGGATATTTATGCTTCTATCTATTACTAATAACTTTGAGAATATCTTTCTTACTTTCTCTATCTTGCTTGGTTCTGTTCTGCTCCTGTGACTCTGGACATTAACAAGTTTCAACCTATTTATAAAAAATTTTGCACAGCCTTACAGATTTGGATTCTATAGGATTGAAAATATTTAGAACAGAAGTCTCTTGTTGTTTGCTTTTTTCCTCAATCATTTGTCAAATAAATTTTTTTTCTTGTGATGCATGGCTAACCTTTAAGACATATTGGCTTGATTTGTGAGTGCAGGTTTACTTTGACTACATGAGGAACTTTCGTGTAGAGTTTGATGATTTCTTTGTGAGTGGAGTCATAGCTGAAATTGAAGTAGGAATGGGTCCATGTGGGGAGCTACGTTATCCGTCGTATCTTGTAAAGCATGGTTGGAAATATCCTGGTATTGGTGAATTTCAGGTACATTTTAAACCTTTGTTAATTACTACCGGTTTTGATGATTCAACATTAATTGATTCGTTTTCAGTTCTTATCTTCCAAGCCCTAATGGAACTCTTTTTTAGTTCAGTGTTATGATAAATATTTGATGAAAAGACTAAAGAAAGCAGCAGAGATTAGAGGACACACTTTCTGGGGTAGAGCACCATATAATTCTGGTTCTTATAACTCTGCACCTCATGAGACTGGATTCTTTCGTGATGGAGGTGATTATGACAGCTACTACGGCAGGTTCTTTCTTAATTGGTATTCTCAAATTTTGGTTGATCATGGTGATCGCGTGCTTGCTCTGGCCAACTTGGCTTTTGAAGGCACTTGCATTGCTGCAAAGGTCAGTGCTGCAGCCTGTTCGATTCTCTCGAGCTGATTTAAATTATATGCTTTAAAATAAAGCTACAAGAAAACTCTTCTCTGCCTTTTGTTGTAAACAATTGTGGCTTTGCTTTGATTTCTTTCCCAGCTATCTGGTATACATTGGTGGTATAAAACAGCTAGCCATGCTGCAGAGCTGACTTCTGGGTTTTACAATCCTGCACATCGTGATGGCTATGCTCTGATTGCAGCAATGTTGAAGAAGCATGGGGTTGCATTAAACTTCACATGTGTTGAATTGCGCACCTTAAATCAGCACGAGGGCTTCCCAGAGGCAATGGCAGACCCAGAGGGATTAGTTTGGCAGGTAACAGCATTTCTTTTTTAATTCTGGGAATTTGATTTTACTAAAGTAGAAAACATTGTAATAGAAACAGATTATTACTATGTTAGCATGTGTTCTACGATAAAAACTGATTTATCTGTTGTTTATAAGAGTGGTGTTGATTTCTGACCAGACTCCTATCTTCGGTCAAGTATAAGAATCTTTGCATCAGGCCCATTCAATTGGTTATCATGTGTGCAATGGTGATGTTGGATGAGTCTATGGCTTGGTTGTCCTGGCAAACTACATCTAATTTTGCTACCATCTTTCAAATTTCCAGGTGCTGAATGCCGCGTGGGATGTTTCCATACCGGTTGCTAGTGAGAATGCTCTTCCATGCTATGACAGAGAAGGCTACAATAAGATACTAGAAAATGCCAAGCCCCGGAACGACCCAGATGGCCGCCATTTATCTGCTTTTACCTACCTCAGGCTCAACCCAGCACTGATAGAGAGACGCAACTTTGTAGAGTTTGAAAGATTTGTCAAGGGGATGCATGGTACTATATTAGTTTCCCTTCTCTCATTTATTCTTTCATTTTGATAAACAGATGATCTTCCTAAGTAGTAGATTTGACCTGATAAACGGAACCTTAGTAACTGTATTGGGAGCTTGTACTGCTTCTACAAGTATATAAACTACATACCTTTTATCAATAACTTGAAACTTAACAAGTTATGCCATCATCATTTATAGGGGAAGCAATATCAGATCTCCCATTGAACTGAAAAACCTGCTACCACCCAAGGGGAAGGATGGACGGGTTGCTGCTTAGGAGAAAGAAAGATACGTATAACTTTGTAGATGTTCTTTTTACATAATTTAGGATACGGATGTAAAAGTATATGTTTTCTATATTGCTATTTAGTAAGCGCAGTGTCCGTTCCTCTTGAGCCTTGACTATTTGCTCTCTCAAATAAAAAGCAGCGATAAATTATCATTAATATTTAAAAATTAAATTTTAATCCTTATTATTTGTTCAAAGTTAGTGACTGATTGATGTGATGTTATTGCGTTAACAATAATTGTCACATGGCATTGTAATATAATTATTGGATGGGAGTTGTGAGTTGTCTTATGATTTGATTTTTAGCATAGGTCTTAGGTAATAATTATTCTTATGTAGGATTTTGCATTTTATGAAAATATTATTTACAATACGATTAAACTTTGTTTAAGATAAATGTTTTTTTTTCACTGGCCACTAGCAGTTACTTGCCATTCTTTAAAAAAAATTTGCTTAAATGTGTCGAAGTGGTTTCGCAAAAAACTGACTTTAGCACGAATCACGGGTCACAGACACGCCCAAATCTCGTGACCGGTCGGGTCCCTCTGCTATGAAGAAAAAGCCCGCGGCACGTTTCACACGTGTCTCCTCACCCGTCCATAGATTTTACTCAGCTTAATACACTATCCCACACACGCCCCATTCGTGCCAAACCCTAATTTTCACACACATACACGCTCGTCCATCCCTCACACGCGTGAAACCTTTTCTCTCACGCGCTCGCCTCTCCCTCATTCACGCGCCACCTCACCCTTGCTGGAAATAGCCATTTTCTCCGCCCTACTCCCTCGCTTCTTCCATCTTCGCATCACTGGGGAACACTCGTCTTTCCACGTCGGAGATGCCTCCAGTTGCCGGGAACTTTGATATGTTCACATAAATTGCTCGGCTGGAGGCGAGAACGTGGAACTTGAAGAGAAGACGAAGGATTGGGGATATTTCGAAGCTTCATTTCTGGAGAATTGAAGATTCCCGTGAGAATTACTTGAGAAACTGAGATGCTACTTTCAAGGTAATTTTATCAGGAGAAAACTTTCAAGCTGGACTTGTCCATCTTCTCTTTAGTTGATACGTACTCCAATTTTCTTGGAAAATTTTGTTTGTTGTATGAAGTTCTAGAGTGAATCTCTCTCTCTCTTGCCTGTGTAGGTTTTATGGTTAATTTGCCTAGGAGAATTCTGTTAAGTACTTAATTTTCTTTATGTGATTGCTGAGAAAGCGTTGTATAAGAGATGGAAGCTAATAAAATTTGACTTTTGTTTTTTGTTGTATTAATTTTCATAAACAGAAATTTAAGTCCAAATGAGACAAAATAGTTTCTTTCCTGACAATTTAGTGGGATATTTGATATTTCTGAGGCCTAAGAAGCTTAGTAGGTGCCTTATATTAGTTATTGTTATTCTTTTGGTCATTGTATTAAGGGAAACATGTAGTATTGGAAGGTTGAACTGTCCCCTTCTGAGTAATAATATGAATTGTTTTTTTTTTCTTGAAAGATGAATTTATTTTTTATTGTTAACAGGAAAATCTGAAATTGAGCTGGGACAGAGAGATCAGCAGATCTGGTTGTTGCATTGTAAGAGAAATACATGCAGATAAGTTTTAATCCTAAGGTATTTTGGGGTTAAGGGTCCTGGATTAGAGTGGGAAGTTATGTCCGCTGATATGCAGAAGCTGATAGGAGCTAATGAGGAAGATGATGAAGAAGAAATTGAAATGGATGTAAAAGAAGAGGATAATGAGGATCATGAGAATGGACAGAAGCATATTGCTGCTCAGATGATGTTGGGGGCTGATGGAGTGATGCCAAGTACCAGTCATCAGTTTCAAATTCAGCAGCAACTTCAAGAGCAAGTGAGCACCCCAGGTGGAGGAGCTCGGAGGTCAAGACCATTAGAAGAAAAGGAGCGAACAAAGCTAAGAGAGCGGCATCGAAGAGCAATAACAGCAAGGATTTTGGCAGGGTTGCGGAAGCATGGGAACTATAACCTGAGGGTTAGAGCTGATATAAATGATGTGATTGCAGCTTTGGCCAGGGAAGCTGGCTGGGTTGTTCTTCCCGATGGAACCACTTTTCCATCAAGATCTCAGGTGCTAACCTTTTAAATGCATCAATTTTCTCTCTTAAATTTAGCATTTAGTTCATTCAATATCTATCGAGAAATTATTAATTCAATTGGTTCACACATTGTTTAATCTTGGATTGTATATGCATATTAATCATTTTCCTGCACAATATTAATGGTGCATTACGCATTTAACTACACCTCTCTTTAATGCTTCTTTGATCTTCGGTTCCTGATGAATCTATGGAAAATCCAATTGGGAATATTCTCTCTTTACAGGGTTCAAGGCCTGCTGGTGACTCTTCCGCTGGCTTGACTTCATCATCCTCTCAGATGCTATCACAACAGGTTCCACCTACCTCCTTGCAGGGAGTCTCCTCTGGATATTGCGCCTCGGTAGAGTACAATGCTTGTCATATGAAGGGTGTTTTCATGCCTACTCCTGCACCTTATGATCTATCCTCAAGTGGCCATTCTCAAAGTTCAGGCATGGTTGGAAATGGTGGTGAACAAACAGAAAGTCTTCCTCTTATTGCTGGCTCGATGGAAGTGATTAATGAACAGGTATGAGAGGGCTATATGAGGTCACATGTGAATAACTACGTGTGCCTTTTCGGCTGCTGACTTGCCAATACCAAATGATGTTTGGAAATTGGATCCAGTATGCCTTGCTAGTACTTGAGTGTCAAAAAATATGATTGATCCATATTTATATTTAAATGATACGGTGTGGCATTTTTGATAATTTTATTTGCTCATTTTGTCACCTAATCTACAACCTTTATAGATTATTGGACTACCTCCTAAGCTACCAGAACGTGATTTTGCTGGCACTCCTTATGTTCCAGTTTATGTAATGCTACCAGTGAGTTTGCTAATTTGAACCTTTTTTCACTATATTTACTTCGGTTCATAATCGCTCTTCAACACTTCATAGCCATTTTGTCAAATTGGGATGTGTAACTCTTTCAGTTTTCCACGTCAGAGTTTGGATTTTCTGATGCTGAAATGTTTCTCAACACCGACTAAATGCCAAATTTCGCATTTTAAAGATGCTTTCTTAGTTTCAGTCAAATGATTTACTTCAATTGTGGCAGTTGGGGGTTGTCAACATGAAGTGCGAGCTAGTTGATCCAGACGGTCTACTAAAGCAGCTAAGAGTATTGAAATCAATCAATGTAGATGGGGTCATGATTGACTGCTGGTGGGGAATAGTGGAAGCTGATGCTCCTCAAGAATATAACTGGAATGGTTACCGAAGACTCTTTCAGATGGTTCATGAGCTTAAGCTTAAGTTGCAGGTGAGTTTTCAATCAGGAACATGTATCTGGTTGAATGCTTTCTCATTGCATGAGGTGGTATTCAATATCCATATTCAACATCTGTTATGGTAAAGACCTTTATTATATTTTATTCCTTGTATTTATTTGAGTTATTTGTTCATTTGAGTATAACATTGGGTAGCCCCCCTTGTTTAGGCTCATCTCTTCCTCCAAGAGTGCTACAATTCAATTCAAGCCGAAAGTTAGTCAAAAGCCTCTTTACTTACCTCGGTATCTGGCAGAGTTTGTCTAGATGTCTGCTTTTGTTGATCCTTGTGCATGATGATTTGGGTTACTTAGCAAGACGAGGGTTGGGGGGTTTGATATGCCTTTTGAATCCCCATTTGTGTCTCCAGATGTCAGACTTTGCCTATGGCTGCATGGCGGAGTAATATGCTTTTGGAGAAGGCTGTTGCGATGCAATTTGTGAAAGAAAACACCAATGTAATTGCTGGCCATGTTATGCAGTGGTATGCCTTAGGAGGGTAGGTTGCATTTAGGTTTACTTCATCCTAAAACTTAGCTGAAGCTTTTGAATGTTAGAAGGAAATTTGAAATTTTGACCAGTTTACTATTAACAGAATAAAACAATCCAAACACTTATAACTTAATTCAGGTTAGTAACCCTAGAAATTTAGGACTGGCATTCTTATTGATAAGGTGTCTGAGATAAGTAATTTTGCCATTTGTGATTGTAGAGTTTCTTTCTCTTCAAAATGAAGCTTGGGTTTTGATATGAGATAGGTATGATGCATCATTTTTTCCTCTTTTATCTGTCCCAAGTGTAACAGTTATCTTATTGATGGATCAGGTTGTGATGTCGTTTCATGAATGTGGTGGCAATGTTGGTGATGATGTTTGTATTCCACTTCCCCATTGGGTTGCAGAAATTGGTAGAAGCAATCCTGACATATTTTTTACTGATAGGGAAGGAAGAAGAAACACTGAATGCCTCTCCTGGGGAATTGATAAGGAACGAGTTTTAAGGGGCCGAACTGCTGTTGAGGTATTAGTCTTTAATATAACTGTCAATATCATTGTGTACATCATGCAGACTGCCTTTGTTTTGAATCATTGAATTCATTTGAGATCAATTGAAGCTAGTTCCAATCATATGTTCTGATTATATAATTGGTAATGGATCTGAGTTTACCACTTTACCTTGTTATGTTCAAATCAACATGGCTACAAAAATAAAGTAACTTCAATTTGCTATTTTCTGAAATTTTCTTTTGAGGGATATTGTAAACAGATATGTTTTAAGTTTTTGTTGGAAAACATAGGTGTACTTTGACTTTATGAGAAGTTTCCGAGTGGAATTTAATGAATTTTTTGAGGATGGCATCATATCCATGGTTGAAGTTGGACTAGGTCCCTGTGGGGAGCTACGGTACCCATCTTGCCCAGTAAAGCATGGATGGAGATATCCTGGGATTGGGGAGTTCCAGGTAATTGTTATTACAATTTGAATATTAACTCTTGCATTATTTAAATCTACCATATTCTCACCTCATTTGATTGGCTGCTTATTTAGCTTATTATACTAGCTGTTTATAGTGGGAAATTCGACAGAAAACTTGCTTGTAGCATCAGATTCACCAATTTGATTTTTCTACCCTAACTCTGATAACTGTTATTTTTTTGCCCAAAATGTGTTAACTGATTTTAAATCACTGTTATACAGATTAATATATTACTTTGCTGCTATATGTATGTTGTGCCAATCCTAGATGCTTCAATCGCATACATTTTCAACTTTCATGCACCTGGAAACATAGCCTACATCTTTGCTCCCTCTCTGGTTATCTTACCCCATTTATGTCCCAGTGTTCTTATCTAACCCACTTCTGTTAAGAGGTGGTTTCCTTGTAGGTGATTCTTTTAAACTTTAGTGCAAGTAACCTCATGACTATTAGTACTGATCTATTGCAAGCATAGCAAGTTTTGGTTCTCTTTTTTTTTTGCTCATGTGTTTCTGTACAGTATGTTGCTTGTTTGTGGTCTTGCCAACATTAGTTTTTTGGTTCTCCATTGGGCATCATTTAACACTTTGCTTTTCCAGTGTTATGATCAGTACATGTTAAAAAGCCTGATGAAGGCAGCAGAAATGAGGGGACACAGCTTTTGGGCTAGAGGGCCAGATAATGCCGGATCGTATAGTTCCCACCCACATGAAACTGGTTTCTTTTGTGACGAAGGAGACTATGATGGTTACTATGGTCGGTTTTTCCTTAATTGGTACTCTCAGTTATTAATCAATCATGGAGACCTGGTACTCTCATTGGCAAAGTTAGCTTTTGAAGGCAGTTGCATTGCAGCAAAGGTGAGTCTGCCTGCACCGGTATCTTATACCCAAGTGAATATTTTGTTATTACCCTCTAAAGTTGACTTTAAGATTCATTGTTTGGCTCGATAGCAATCTTCTTTCTCTTGAACCCCCTCTATCCCTGATGCTTCTTTAGAAGTGTTGCACTTTTCAATCTGTAAACCCCATCAAGCCTGCTGAGCTTGAAGTATTCTAAGGTCCAAGTCTTGTTTCATGTCTTAATGTTACACACTTTGAACATTTTATTGTTTTAAGAGTATATTATTTATCTTATTCAAGTTCAATTCTTATATGGATCATTTGGTTCAAATTCCACAAGGAAAAGTTGTTGTATAACATGCTTTTACAATTTCTATTTTTACTTCCTTTCGAAATGCTATGTATCCGTTTTGACAAGATCATTTGAATCTGCAAATGAAGAGTACTTCTTCCTCCCCTTTCTTTTTCTTCCTATGCTTTTGTTTTTGTTCCTTCCCTCTAAAATTATAGAAGTCCCCTCCTGCTGTTAAGTTCACTTAAATGTAAAATTTATGATCTGAAAGCTAATTTTATAAGTTGTTTCTTCAAACCATGTAGTGTTATTTTCTTTCCATGTTTTAATTGCTGCGCAGCTGCCAGGTATCCACTGGTGGTACAAAACATCCAGTCATGCTGCTGAATTAACGGCTGGATTCTACAATCCTTGCAATCGAGATGGATATATCGCAATAGCAGCAATGCTACATAAGCATGGAGCTGCTTTAAACTTTGCACGTGCTGAACTGCAATTTTTGGAGCAGCGTGAAGACCTGCAGGAAGCACTGGCAAATCCTCAGGGTTTAGTCTGGCAGGTGAGGTTTTGAGAGCTCCTAATAAACCTTAATATTTACTTGCTGTACGTTTTCTTTGGGGGGGGAGGGGAATAACAATTCAATAGTGCAAATTCTTTATTCAAATTCAGAAGCTTAGTAATTCGTCTGTTTCAGGTGCTGAATGCAGCATGGGAGACTTGCATTACAGTTGTAAGCGAGAATGCTTTTGTTTGCCATGATAGGGTAGGCTATAACAAGATCTTGGAGAATGTGAAACCAGTAAATGATCCAGATGGGAGACATTTCTCGTCTTTTACTTACCTAAGGCTCACCCCACTTCTCATGGAGAGACAGAATTTCATGGAATTTGAACGGTTTGTGAAGCGAATGCATGGTAAGTTACAATATCCATTTTTAAATTCTAAATGAATTTCAGTTTTGTAGTCGGAGAGGTAGGTGTGATATTTCATTATGAGATCAGATTGAACAACGCGATGGTGATGGCATCGAGTAAATTGATTGACTCCCATCTTTGCTGCAGGGGAAGCAGTTCTATATCTGCAGGTATAATAAAAGAGTAGGAAAAGTGTTAGAAGTATTTTGTGCCATTCCGTTTGCCCCTCCCACAACAAATGTTGCATAATATTAGAGCAAATAGTATTCTCATTTTAATTTATTTGACAAACACGTGTGAATGAAATTAGGGATCGCAATGGTGAATTATTTTGGACCACTGCTGCTCTTTTACTCTTTTAACTCAGTTATCTCCAGCAAGAGGCTCTTGATGCTCCATGTTTCTCCAGCATCACCGAATGAGACCTTTTTATTTTGGGATTTGAATTTCATGTCACTTTTTGTAAGTAATTGTATGAGTGGGGATCCTTATAATTTTATAGTAATAGCAGAACTGCTTTCCTGTTTCAACCACATCCTCTCAAGTCTTCCGGCTTTAACCCATTTTCTACCATCTTTTGTAAATGGAGCTTACGACTTACGTGAGTTCTCTTGTAATAGGACCCCCAAATCCAATAGATTAAAGATTTTTCCCATTCTAATTATCTTTTTAATAAACCATAAAACTCTCTGTGTCTATATATATGCTTTTCCATTTTACCTCACAAGATGGGTATCTCCCAAGATTTCCACATCAAAGCTTTAATTACCAATAATTTCGGATATATTAACCAAAAATAATTATAATTAAAATAAATAAATAAAGGGTAATCACAAAAGAAAACGAGGAAGGCGATCAACCCTACAATTTAGGACCACTTTGTTTTGCTTTTTTTGTGTCTACTTTGTTTAATGTTGTGTTGGAGAAATTATGTATTTGCGTTACCAGAAATAAATTTTAATTAGTTTTTTTTTTATAATGAAACATTTCCTTATCGTATTATGGGTTAAAATATGCTTTAAGGTTTTGTACGTTTCCTACATTTAAAATTTAATCCCTTACTTTTATTTTAAGAAATGTAATTTCTCTACTTTTTAATTTTAAAATATAAGTCTAATTATTAACCTCGTCAATTTATTTTTAAATTCATGTTTATTATATTCTTTTTACATGCTTACTGAGTATTTTTTATTTTAAAATTTCACATTAATAGAACAATTTTAATAGATTAATTATTAGACTTAAATTTTAAAATAAAAAATAAAAAATTATATTATTAAAAATATAAATAAAGAGTCTAAATTCTAAATATAATAAAATACAGAGATTTAGAGTATATTATGCGGGTTACGTAACCCAAAAACAAGAAGGAAAAACACACTGTTACTTTGGAACATATTCTATGCAGTTATATGCCATACAAGATCCGAAATATTGGCTTTGGCAGCATCGGATGTGTTGCTTTTGTTGTTCATACCAAAAATAATTCAATTGGCTTAAGATTCTTTGTCTCTCTGGTTCTTATCTCTTAACGTAATATGCTTACCTTATTTATACTTATATTTTATTTTTGTAAAATAAAAAAATTTAATACAACAGTGTTTTTATCTTTTCATGTTTTCTAATAAAATAATAATTTTATTTTAAATTATTAACTTCCAATTTGGTTTTAATATATACTTTTTATAAATATATTATTTATATAGTTTTTCACCCCGTGTGTCATAAAACTAGTCAATGTTGAGAGATTGATTAAGTTGGTGTCACTCATCAATTAGATCTCAACTTAGTTAAGAAATTACCAAAAGTGTCTTAATTTTATAAAATAATAAAATTATTTTGAAAGTATTTATGTCATTTTATATTTTGATAATTCAAAAAATACATAAAATATTAAAATATTGAATAACTCAATCATAAAATATTAAAATATTGAATAACTCAATTTTTTTTCTTTTTTATACCATTTTTTTATGGATTTGTTATACAAATGATTTCAGCCATCTCAGAGTGTATCATAACTTAATTATATGTAATAATTTTCTTCTCAAGTCAAATGACTAGTAATGCGATGTAATTTTTTGGTTTCACAATGTATCAACTGAAACAAATCTGATTGTTAATCTTCCGGGTTCGTAAACCCATTAATATGATGTAATACCATTATTATTGCATATAATTTTTGAAATGTTGAAGAATTACCTAGAAGACATGACAAAACTTTAAAATTATTAATCTATTATAATTATAATAAAAAACTAATAAACTATCACGTTTATCTAAATTATTAAATTATTTATAAATTACAGAAAAACTCATGGGGCTTAAATTTAAGAGTTAAATGACTCCAAAAAATTAAAGCTTGAGTTTTGTTATTTCAACCAAAAGGTTATTAAAATTATACACAATACTTTTTTATAGTGTGCGCTATCCTTTTAATCTGGTTCTGTTTTGTAATTAATATTTTAATTAGAGTGTTTATTGGTTGGGGGTGGGTTCTACTAATTGTTTATTATTAATTTGTACCCAAAGACCATTAATTATTAACCACAAATCATGTACGACTGATAAGCTATGCGTAGCTAATAAATTAAGTACTTTTTGTTTTACGTAAAATATGAAAACAGTAATAGTATAATGAATTCAACAGCTTTTTGGTAGTGTTTTTTCGTATAATTTCTCATGTGTTGCCCAAATTGGCAAATTAGTCATTGAAAAAATAAGAAATTTCTAAATAAATAATCAATGTTGTATACAGTACACCCACAAATCATTTTGTCTACTCTGTATTTGCAGTGACTTTCTTATCCCTCTCAATCATTCCACTCATCTTCTTCAATTTCCGTTTTCGGCCTTACGCGCTTAAGCTTTAGTATGAACAGCGAAACAGGCAAATCTTTCTTACTTTTGGCTCTGTCAGTTTATTTTCGCTATTCCTCCGATTGATAGACCAGAAACTGCAAGAAAAGTTTTTCTCCGAAGATTTTGTCTCCAAACTGTGTGGAATTTTTTTTTTTTTTGGCTTTCTTTTGCAGTGATTGAGTTTTTAGGCAACGTTCCCTTGCTGCAGAGATTACCGAGTTCTGTGTTCAAGAGAATCGCTGATGTTGTAAAATTTAAGCACTTTGGTAATTTATGAAGTTCTGATCCGAATTCAGTTAAATGAAATTTTTTCGATCTGAATTTTCATTTGATCTACGTGACTGCATATATTTTGTCTTTGATTTGCTTTATACGCTACCCAACAGAATCTTTCATCAGGTTAAATCGAACTGCAATGAAATATATTAAAACTGATTACTTACTGGTTTTGCTTAAAATAATTTGCGTTGCAGAGAAAGGAGATTATGTCGTTCGGGAAGGAGAAGTTGGAGACGGTATCTATTTCGTATGGGAAGGAGAGGTCTGGTTTTTCTATTTTCCTCTCCCCCCTATTTTAAGTACATTTTTATCCCTTCCGTTAGGTTGTTACTTTCAGTTATTTATTTGCTTTTCAAAAATTATTCAAAGATGGATGCAATATAAATATATATTGACGATGAGGAAATAGCTAAAATTGATAATTTTGTATACAAATAAAGTACTATTTGTTTCTAGAAGCAAAAATATGAACCAAATAGAGTCCTTTTTGCTGAGTTTCAATTTTGTGGTTTATAGGCTGAAGTATCTGGATCAGTCCATGCTGAAGAAGAAAACCGACTTGAGTATCAATTGAAACGATATGATTACTTTGGCCATGGTTAAAGCTTCTCTATCTTTCCTCAGTGTTATATTTTTGCAACTTTTGAATATTGACCTGTTTTAGTTTGAAGAGTTTTTGTGTGTGCATTCTTTGTGATCGATCTTATATGAACAAGAACCGCCTAAAATCAACTAATGATGGAGGAATTAGTCCTAAATTGAATATAATTGAGCTTGCTTTTGCAGTTAATCCTGAATCAGTTCACGTGGCAGATATAATTGCCTTAACTAAGGTAGAGCTACATATTTCTTTCTTCTTTTGCATAACTTTTCTTGGTTAATTAGAACATTCCAATTTCCAACCACTCAAGCTTATAAAAATATATTTGGTGATAACATGGACTACTTGTTACTACAGCTGACCTGCCTGTTTCTACCTCACGAGCATTGCACTTTGCTTCAGTCAAAATCTATCTGGAGCACAGATAGGACGACGGAGACCTGTGCGCTCGTGGAAAGTATATTGCATTTGGAGCCAATAGAAGTATGCTTCTTCTTTCTCTTTTATTTATTCTATTGCCATTAGGAAGAGTGAAGTTTGAGAGTTCGTGTTTTCTTCGTATACTTTTAACTGTGGCAGTTTTCTTTCCTTGTAGAAACATGTTAATAGAGTTGGAAAACAATTGATCTAATTAGGTTCTTCTCATAACCTCTTTACCTAGACCTTTTTTTCCCCCTTTTGGTTGTAGTTAAACATATTCCAGGGGATTACTTTGCCAGATGCACCAAAATTTGGGAAGGTCTTTGGAGGACAGTTTGTTGGACAGGCAAGTTTAATCTTCTTCTCTCCTTTATTCACATTGTCGATCCTAAGTTCCTCACATTTACCTCGTATGATAGCATCATTTAATATGCTGCTTTTGTATTTACTTGTGTGCTTGATGCTTGTGATAGTCAATGATATTTAAGCACTGTTGTTTTAGGTGGAGATTATAAGTTTCTATTGGTAGTTTGTGAGGTTAAACGGTGGCCTAATATGTTTTCTGGATTGGTATTGATTTAGACATGAAGTTGCTGGCACTCAAACACTGACTGTCTCAGAGTTTTGAGCAAATGGTAAATGTATTATGCTGTGCCGTCAGTGAATTTATATGGATATATATCTACTTAAATATGGTTGTTGGTATTTAGTTCATAGTGAGGTAGTATGTTTTCTGCATTAAGTGGTTTAATTGACTTGATGGACTTAGTAGTTGTTGTCTTATTTGCTTCCTGTTGATTGTCATGCTGTTTAAACTGAGGTAATTGTTATCCTTTTTTTTGTCGCCACTGTTCAGGCACTGGCTGCAGCATCAAAAACTGTTGATTCTCTTAAAATTGTCCATAGTTTGCACTCTTATTTTCTTATGGTTGGGGATTTTAATAGTAAGTGCCTTATCTGTGAGCATTATTCAATAAATAGATTCATCATATTTTTCTGGTTTTTAGAAATTTCCTGCGGTTGATATTTTTACTGTTTAACTAAATTTGTGCATGAGTCCTTATAAATGGGTCATTATCCCACATCTTCAATCTTCATAACTGTAACAATTTGAACTATGTCCAATCGAACAAATTTCGTTCTTCATTTTCTATCTTCCTGTCATTTGGAAGGAAAGTTAGATAGTGCAAGTAAAGAAAGCAGAAGATATGCCATGACTCATGACCTCAGAGAAATGAATATTAGGTGTCAAAATTGTACAAGTAGATAGAAAAATTATAAACTCATTACCCTCTTTCATTTCTTAAAATGAAAAAAAAAATTGCAGTAAGCTGGATAGGCAATTTTGTTTCACTTTTAGCCTCCAAACACTTATTGATTCTGCCCCGTTTCTTAAGAATTTGTCTTAGAAATTATGGTTGGATGAAAGGCTTTGAGTATGCTTTTCTAGCTAGTGTCTGAATTTAATGTATATGTAAATTTGTGAGTAAATTATTTGAACATCTTTCATATAAAAAAAACCAGTACCATGAATAAATCATAGCTTTTACATTGTTTTTGCTTATTGAACTTTTCATGGTAAATCACCAGTTCATCTTGATATTGAAATTAGCAGTTCAAGTGAAAGTTTTCTTAATAGCAAATATTTATATCTGTATTATCTCTGTTCTTTTTTACAGTACCAATAATATATCAAGTTAATCGTCTACGTGATGGTAGAAACTTTGCTACCCGTAGAGTAGATGCAATACAAAAAGGAAACATCGTATTCACACTATTAGCTTCTTTTCAGGTGTGATTTGTCTTCTCATTTTATTTTTGAAGGTTCCAATCTAGCTTTTTAGTTCTTCAATTATTGGCTCATTCAGTTTTTCGCGTGAGCTTAAGTGTTAAACAAATTTTGACAGGTTTGTAGAACCGTTATGTTAAAGCATGTATCTGCGAAGAACTATTATGATCCACTTTTCACCTTCATGGGATAGTCAGTTTCTGTTATACTATTACTATCTGTAGATTGATATCGATGGGATAAAATATTTTGACTGATGCCTTTAAAGAACATTAAATATAAGTAGATCTGTTTAACATCCCTTATTCTGTTCTTTTATGGGAGGTTCTAAGAATGGTAGAATTTTTGGATTCTGGGATAGTTTACTAAAAAATGCTACATATTACTATCAAAGCATAAGACAGCAAGTTGAATTTTCCCTTTTTAGCTTGTTCAATATACATTTTTAGTTGTGGAGTTGGTGTTTGATAATGATGATATATGCTATAGTGTTTTATCCAGCAGCCATTTTCACTATTTACTTCTTTTTGTACTGGTTTGTTGGTGTAATAGCATGTCAGGCTCCCATTAGTTTACTGAAGTTCCTGATTTGTTGTAATATGTGATTACTGCTGAATGGATACTTGTAGCATCTCAGACTACTTGCACTTTTTGCCTGTGTTGATTTTCCAGAAAGAAGAAGAAGGGTTTGATCATCAAGAAGCAATGATGCCATCTGTGCCAGCTCCAGACAGGGTAACTAATACATGCTTAAGTTAACATTTCCAGTCATTTGCTGTGGTGGGCAAGATAACATTATTGCTCTTTGACATATTGCAGCTTCTGTCATTGGATGAGCTACGAGAGTTACGTCTCACTGATCCCCGTCTTCCTATGTAAGAGTTTTGGTACCCAATTTTATTTATATATATGTAACTTTTTCATGGTTCAAAGCATCAATATGATTTCAAAACATTTGTCTTATCTAATTTATTCTATGTTTACCTGGTTACTTGTTTGTTTTTGTGGTAAAGAAAATTATATTTTCTCATTCTCTGCTGATATATTTTATATAGTATATTTGTATCATTAGGAACTCATTCAAGTTCAACAATTTTTTGTTTAATTATTTAACCCCTCCCCAAGAAATGAATGGCAAAAACTTATCTTGTGGGCTAATATTTATATCTTTGTATAGTGTGCTTTTTTTGAGTTTCGCTGTATTATGTGCCATGATTTATATATTTTATTTCAGGAGTTACCGAAAAAAGGTGGCCACAAAGAAATTTGTTCCTTGGCCCATAGAGATAAGATTTTGTGCACCTAATACTAACACAAACCAGACAAAATCTGATCCAAGGTTAGGCAATTTTTCTGGTGTTTCAAAATCTCATATTTTCCAGTTATATGTTAATATGCATCAACCCATTTAGCTGCCACCTTATCATGTTTTCACTCTTAAGTGCTATATCTTATTTGAAAATTATATTTTGCTTTACAGTTTGAGGTATTGGTTTAGAGCCAAAGGAAAACTTTCAGATGATCAAGCTCTGCATAGGTCAGTGATTCTTTTAAATGCCAAATACTTTTCTTTTTGTCTGTATGTATTCCTTACTAGTTTTGGCTGTTCATGACTTAACAAAATACTTGAAACCTTTTCTGCATATAGTGTAGCTTACTTGAGTCTGTTCTGTCCATGCCCATGTGCACACACACATCCTTTCCAGTTTCCCATCTTGGCAGAGAATTATAAGCATATGGCAACAATCGTGTATGTATATAGATTGGGGGTGTAGCTCAGACTTTATTATCTTTTATTCAGTTTATGTGGTTTTCTTTCTACAGATGTGTAGTGGCCTTTGCTTCAGATCTGATATTTAGTTCTGTCAGTTTGAATCCACACCGCAGAAAGGGTTTTAAGTCAGCTTCCCTTAGCCTGGACCACTCGTAAGCATCTGCTATAATCTGCATCATATCAACATTATTCTAATCGTCTGTGGGTCACAGTCCCACAACCCAAACTTCGTTTTGACATTATTTACTCTTTCCTTCGTGTTTTCCAGGATGTGGTTCCACCGGCATCTTAGGGCTGATGACTGGTTATTGTTTGTGGTAGGTTTAAGATGATGTCTATTTTCACCTATGAATTAGCATTGAAATTTGTTTTTCACTTTCTTAATGAAATAAAATCGTTAATGGAATCAATGTCATGCAGATTGTTAGTCCTACAGCCAGTGTCACCCGAGGCTTTGTTTCGGGCCAAATGTTCAACAGAAAGGGAGAGGTATTTAGTTTACCCTTCTTTTTCTTTATCTTGTTGTTCCTTCCCTTTTTTATCTTGAGTTGCTTTTCCTTTTTCCGCCAAATCCCATTTTAGTGTTACCAGCCCAATCACCATACTTGTATATGTTGATTTGCAGCTTGTTGTATCATTGACTCAAGAAGCACTGCTTAGGATGGCTAGGCCCCCAAACCCAGCAACGGTCTCAAAGCTTTGAACTATTCTATAGTGTTAATATTTGATGTGTTGAGCTTTATGGTCAAATGTAAGACCTTTTTGTACTAAGGACTAGGTTCCGAGTTTTCTAGCATTTTATAAGTTCTTAATCCGGATAGTTGCTTTATAGCATTTTGGTGGAAAGACACCACACTAAACCCTAGCGTGGACTCTTCCACATAAAAAAAAGCCTCCTCTGTATTAAGATAAAACTCTCTTTCATCCTGCAGTAACAAGCTTGTAGGATGTTTTTTAAGTATGGGGAAAGCCTCCCACACCTGAATATCCTTCTGTCACATATTAACCTTTCAGTCAACAACTGCTGACTCTGCCACCCCAAACCCTCTTTGACGGGTCCTGCAGTTGTAGATGGGACACTTTATGTTGTATATGAGATTTTTGGAAATTTAATGATGTGCCAGAAGGATATTAGGGCATAGGTGGCTATTTGGAGGCTTCCCCATACATAGAACACCACCACCCTACAAGCTTGTTGCTGTTGGAAAGAACTTTTATCTCGTAAGGATGGGGGGGGGGTGTAGGTAATAGTTGATGTTAGCACTGCAGACAATATGAAAGGGATGATGGCGAGTGCTTATGTACCAGCACTCACTGCAAATGATGAGGTTATTATAAGCTGTAAACATTTCACTGCAAATGGTAGATTATTGTAAGTTGTAAATGTTTGGCCATCTGAAAACATTGATTGGGCTTGGATATCTTCTAATGCTGTACAACACCTTTCAGTTTTTAGCATTCATGCATTATTTTGGGGATTGATATTAGTTATGATAATTGCTATGGTAGTAGTGGCTGTTTAATTAGCAGATTTGAAATTCGGAAAGACTCATTCCCATTTGATGATTACCATTTGATAGCTGAAAACTGTCATGAATCTGCAAAAGAATTTTGTTCACATTTTGGGAATGATTATGGAATATCCATAAGTCTGCACAATCTTTTTTTATATGTTTGGATGATCGTGCTTAGTACATTTTTTTTTCTTTAAGCAGTTGTATATTCTCTTACATCCTTCGCTCTGTATAAATTTAAAATCTTAAGTCAATGACGGGGAGAGATTTGTCAATCCCGATTAGACAAACCGTGAAAAGTTTACTGACTAATGTGTGAAAGAATTATGGGAACCTGTTGGAGAGTTGAAGGAAGAAGGCACAGGATATGAGTTGTTAGAATTAACGAGGAAGGTTGTTAAATAGTTGGTAAAAAATGGTGGTAAAGGCTATTAAGTCAGTTACTGAATTGACACATTATCAATAATTCATTTCATGTAATTGTTCTAGTATATAACTTGTAATGACTGAATTAAAGGTTAATTACTTAAAAAACTTTTTTCCCTTCCTATTTCTTTCCCATCTATTAAATTGGTATTAGAGTTAAGTTTATGGAATTAAGGTTGAAGTCACAGGATCACGTGACATATAAAGGTTAGAAGAAATTATCTGCAAACTATCCAACAATAAACAAAGTCAAGATACCAGAAAAAGGTTCTTACAAACCTTACAAGTGGCACCACTTCTTTGAATGTGTAGCAAGCTCAGATCATGATTCAGTTGCAACATCCCAAAGCCCCAACCGCTCCAAGAGATCATTATTTCTCAACTAGACAGTTAAAGATAGGCTTCCATAAGTTTAATGGTAATAACCTTAAAGGTTAGTTCAAGATCCATCAATTCTTTAATGTTGACCAAACACCAGAGGAGAACAAGGTTAAATTGATGGTCATTAATTTGGAAAGGAAGACCCTCGATTGGCACGGTAGTTAAGTCACGTACAAGAGTGGATGAGTAACTACATGGGAGAGGCCTACGTGCAAGCCTTGGAGGAAAGATTTGATGACAAGATTTTTGGAGATCCAATACTTGAGTTACTGAATCTGAAACCAACGGGTATGATCTCTGAACACCGAGATCAATTTAAACCTTAGCTTGAAAGAGTTGGAAGTGATAATTAATTTATTCTTGAAGAGCCTCAAGATTACTGTACAACAATATGTGAGGATGTTTATGCCTAAAACATAGCATAGTTTTGTTTAGAAATTCATTTCTACCCTTTAAATTTGCACCATTTATATACTCTCAAATCCCCGTTCGTTTTCCCACGTTCTTTCTCTGACATTTATCTCTTCCATTTTTTCCTCGATCCTTTTTTTTTTTTACCCGTTTAAACGTTTAATTGCAGTGTTCTCTTACTCTCTTTTGCAGTTCCCAATTCTTTCAAGGAAGCAATTGCCATAACTAATCTTACATCACTGCAACATTTGGACTGAAACTAGTCCTTTGTCAATTCAGTTTTCTCTATCTTTTTAAATATTTTAAGAAAAACGGAAACCATAGACATACAATACTCCTTTATAAAAAAAAAAAAATTAGCATATCAATACAGTGATGCCCCCATTTGTAGATTTATCAACCGAGACATTGTAGTACAGACTGCAGACAAGGAAATCAATGCTTTTCAAGTAATTTACAATACATCTCCAAGGGTTAGAAAAAAAAACTACCTAATTCAATAACCCTCTTTTCTTCCAAAACCTGTAGATGCATTAATGAATCCACCGTTTCCATCTTCTGTCAATTATATGAATCATCAGGCCTCCATTGATGAACCGGGATATTACAGATCAACCTTCATTTGATGAACAACTTATTCTCTTTTTGAAAGCAGGATGTATAACGCTATCGCCAGAATCTAGCTCCTCTATCCTGGAAATACACTCTTTCATTCGATTCACGAGGACTGGCATTGCCGAAATGTTACTTGAAATTTTTTCTTTAAGCAGCTGTATCTTCTCTTTCGTCCTTTTCTCAGTATCTAATTCTCTATCTTCTGAACCTATAAAAATCAAAATCTTAGTCAATTATCAAGAGGGATTATTCAATCCCGATTTCACAAACCCCTAAAAAGTTTACGGACCTACCTGGATTACGCTCTCCGGATAATCCAGCTTCATCGATGCCGGAGAAGTCGGGTGCTTGATAAGAAAGAGCTGAAGCTAGAGTGGTCTTAAGTTGATCTGGAATAGCGGATCTGTATTCTAGAATCTTCTCCGCCATTTTCTTCACATCTGATTCCAGCTCCTCCAAGTCCTCTTCGGAGTCAGGCTCCGATTCAGCTCGTCGACTGTCTACGCGGGTCTCAAGGGACATGGATCAAAGGCGACGGTTTGAAATTGCTTGTTTTGTTTTTCTTCTGGAAGGACGTTAGGGTTTTGAAATTTGAGAACTCGAATCGAGCTTAGACGGAAGTCTTGTCAGTTTTAGAGGTATTCTTTTTCCCTTTCTGTTCTGATTTCTCTCTCGAAAATTAAAATGTGACAATTTTATGAAAAGTGACGTCGTATTAGGCTTGGTTCACTTACGAAATTTAAAGCCCATATTACGCCTTTTTTCTATCATTCCTACCCGCCAGAATAAAATTTTAGATGCAAAATTGCCTGAAGAACCAAAATCAAGACAGGAAAAAAGGAAAGGAAATCAAAGTCATCATCCTTTTTTTCTTTTTTTTTCTTAGTAACCAAACAGAAAAATTCATAGAGTGGAAACCACTTCTTGTCAAGCTCAAGTTCTTTTACTCTTTCGATCCTTTCAAGTTTCAACAACTCGGGCTATCACTTCTGCTATCACGACGGAAAGTTTCAGGCCATCTGCTCCTTGAACGGTAAATTCAATCTTTTTGAAAGACTATATAACCCTAGGTGCTACTTTTATTTATTTATTTATTTATCAAATTATAAGGATTCTCTTTTGGAACAGACACATGACATCAGAAAGTTGTTCAGGTATAAGGAGGGTGGTCCATATTAGTAGATCATTGATAAATTTCCACTCCAAAATATTTTTTTCTCGTAATTCAGCATACACTAGTCTGCATTTGGGTTATGTTTACTTAGTGTTGGGATCATTGCCATTGGATCCTGCAATGAGCTAAATATTTTAAACTTTTGCAGAGGCATGAATAATATCTCCACAAGCTGTAGGAAACTACATCTTCCAGCTTGAAATACTTCTAAAAGAACATTATATATAGGCGGGAAACAGCTGAAAAAGTTGCAGACAAATGGGCACATGAGGATTTATTCAATGCTAGCTCTCTCTTCATACATATACCCTGAACCAGGCAAAATGTGACTTCTCTTGGCTTACTTTCTTGATTTGCCACTTCGTGTTTTTGTAAAAATCAAAATGAAAATGTCATTGCATATGATAAAAAGTATACTTGAGAATCCAAGAAAATTTTCATCAAGCATTTCCATAGAATTCAACCATGGGGAAAGAGAAAGAGAAGCAACCCACAACTTGGGGGTAGTTAATGCATATCATTAGGCATCAATTAGTTGGTTACATGTTTAGAAACTAGCACTTGGAAGCTGGCATGTGATATCTTGGTCCATAAGAAATTGCCGGAATTCTAGAACCATTCTCTATAAGTTGCAGAAGAAAACAGTAAGTCAATAAGAAGCTAATTTATTTTCTATTTATCAGAAAATTGTGTACAATATACATAGATATTCTATGATTATCATTTCTTTATGCATCATTTAACTATACTTTTGTACATCTAGATTCCAGATAGCAAAAGGCAAAGACCAATTGTGAAAAACATTTCACAATAAGCACAGCCTTCGGCAATTACCCTGTTTACACTATGTGTTGGGGCAACCATTAGGTGAATGTTTGTAAGAATGCCTCTTTCTTTTCCCCTTTAACATCGCTTGAATATCCTTCTCTGTTGCTATCGCTTCTTTTATATTGTTCTGCGTTACGATGCAGAGCTCATCAAGGGCCAACATTGGAAATGGCTCCTCAATAAGAACACCAACCTGTGACATGAAAGAAACTTTTAAAGATCAAAGATGCGCACAAAAATAAAATAAAACATAGTCCGATCTTATGGGGTTAACTCTGGAAAAAAGATGCATACTTCTTCTATGCAGAACAAGGAAGCAGCACTGATGAAAGTAGCAGGAACAACAATCCAATGGCAATCATCCCAGAGTATGATAGGAAGAGTGAGATGCCATAGGACCAAAAACCTTGATGTCAACCGAGTGTATGATAGAGGGATAGGAATCCCCATGAGTTGTTCACATACACCAATTCCTTCATGGAAACATGATATCTTTGACTCCTGGAATGAAATGAGATCATAAGATTACTGCAATCTAAAAAAGAAAGAGATGGATATCTTTTTTTCAAATTTTTATTGGTGAAATCTAAAGATCAAATGGTCCAAGAAGGGAGATACCAACATAGTTCTCTTTGATTCTTCCAAATTCAGCAGTTGAAGGCTTTGAGAAATGAACTCGATTATGCAGCGTGGCCGATGCTTTGAGTTCAGTATCAACGCTAAATCATCTACTTCAAGCAAATTTTGAAGATCTCTGCCAATATCCGAGCCATACATGACATGACACTGCAAAAACGCCATTAACCATTGATCACTACCTACCTTCATACAGTACGTTCAATTTTCTAAATCACACTCACCTTAAGTGCAACAGGAAAAGCCATAATGTATTGCAAGAGAGCAGCTTTGATGGACTGGTCATCAGCCGAATTGTCGACCCCAGCAATTACCTGCCTAGCGAAATCATTTGTACCAGCAATTACCTTAGTCCATGCCTTCCTTCCCTCTTCATACCTTGAATAGGAGGCCTCGGTTCTAAAAACCAACAGCAAAGCCAATGCAGGCGCTGTCAACTGATAAGGCAACGAAGAAGCTCTCAGAACTGGGAAAAAGCCAGGGAACCAATGCAAATCCACGGCAGTGTTGTACAAGGCAACGACAATAGCTACTGAAGTGAAGGCTAAAACAGGTGGAACCAATGATAAGATGACACGCGACTGTAAACTGGAAAGTAGATGTCGAAGGTGACGTAGTGAACTTCTATGATGAACCCATTTCTCGTGGTTGTAAAGAGCGCGATTTTGTTGCATTCCACGCTCTTGAATACGATCAGCCCAGTCTGGGATAGCACGGAGGAGGGTGATAAGATTAAAGGTTTTAGGGGCGGTGGTGGGCTTGGAGCTTGGCGGCGGCGGTTGGGAAGCAGAGAAAAGGATTTTGAAAGAAGGTGGTCGCTTGAATTTGGCAGGAAGTGAGGAGTTGGAGTGAAAGTGGAGGAAGGGTTTGGAGGTAAAGCTGGAAGAGAGGGAGAGCTTTGGAGAGTTGGGAGATTGAGCCATTATGAGTCAGGGTTCGGACATGTTACTATGTTGTTAGGGCTTCCAAAGGAGAAAGAAGTGTGAAAAAAATGAAGAGAGGTGCCAACTGCCAACCAAGGAGTAGGTAAGTTTAAGACAGAAGTGGGTGTTGTTTCAATGTTTGTGAAGGACATCGATACACATGTTCAGGATTTTATTCGGATAAATCCTTAACAGTAAACACTTCTTTACGAATTTGTGTCGTGTCACGGCTCTTGTGGATATTCGCCTAAACAACGGAAGTATGTGAGAATTTTTACTTACCTGCTATGAAAGATAATACATGTTTCAATTACTAAAATTAGTATAAATATTAGCAGTGAACATTAAGAAAAATAATCAGGGACTGTCATTGAACCTTTTTTTTTTATTTTTTCTGTCTTCAAAAGATCTATATACACACTGAAATTTATATAATGCCCTAAATATTTTATTTTAAGAGGTAGATAAAAATTAAAAATTTTCTGAGTCACCAAACAAAACACGTCCGAGATCTGATTAGGTAAGGTAAATGAGAAGAGAGGAGATGTTGGAAAGGTAAGTGAGACCGAGGTTGTTTTTTTGGTGAATTTTTTTTTGATAAATATTAAATTATACATAAATTATAGTTTAATGTGTAATTGTATATATGAATTTTAATTTTATATAATTTTATATACTGAAATTTTCATTTGATCTAATTATTGTAAATTATTAACACAATTATTGATATAAATCATTTTATATTTAAATATTATATACATAAATAATTATGTTTATTCAATATAAAAATAAATTGATGCATTTGTTTATTTAAATGTGTATGATTAAATCAAAATTAAAGTTTTAAGTATATATTTAAACCATAATTAATGTTTCACATGTATAGTTATATCAAATTAAAATTCATGTAAACAATTTCACATTAAATCAAAATTAATGTGTAATTTTGGGGTTTATCTCAAATTTTATTTTATTATGTCATTTATCTTTATCCCGCTTAATTGTGATAATTTCACATTAAATCAAAATTAATGTGTAATAAATTTTAGGGTCTGTTTGATTGACGGAATTGATTTTCCGGAAAATCATTTCTAACTTTTCTAGCGTTTGATTGGCGGAAAACATTTTCCATTTGGAAAATAAACTCCAAAACAAGGGAAAATGGGTTACATTTTAGGGAAAATATCTTACCCTTTCAATTTCCGTAAGACATTTTCCGTGCTCTCCTCTCTATCGCCTCCTTCATTTCTTCCTTCATTTCCGTAGAAAACCGCTTACATTTATCGATTTTCCAAGAACTTGTTTTTTAATTATTCAATACTTGTTTTTAACACAATTACAAATAATTTATTTGATATTAGTTTTTTCAATTTATAACGATTAATATTATAGCTTAATAATTGAGTATTATTATAAATAAATCATTGCAATATATGTAAAAATAATTTAAAATATAAAATTTATTAATATATATTAATATATGTAAAACAACTTTTCCGAAAAATATTTTCAAAAATCTGCAAGCAAGAGAAAATATTTTACATGATTCAATCAAACACCGAAAATATTTTCCAGTAAATCATTTTACAAAAAAGTAAAACATTTTTCAGAAATCATTTTACGGAAAATATTTTACTGGCAAACAAACGTATAATTATTTTATTATGTCATTTATCTTTATCCCGCTTAATTGCGATCAGATTAGGTAGTAGACATAGATACTCCCACAACCAAACACGCCCCCTCTTTTACTTCCCCAAACCCAAAGTCTCCAATTTGGGAAAAACACACACGCAGCCTTTGACTTGTTCTTTTTGGCTATTTTGAACTGAGAGATGGAAGAGCCGAAAGCAGCCCAGAACCCACCACCGTCCCAAGATCCAAACGCACCAACAGCAACCGTAAACGCTGCTCAAACAACGGCTCCTCCTCCACAGCCACCACCAACAGCACCAGAGCAACCAGCTAGCAGGAAAAGACCTCTAGAAAACAGCAATGACCAATACCAAAACTCCCCGTATTTCAAGATGCGCCTTGTCCTCAAAGATCTTCGTCCTCATTTCATCGAGGTACATCTTACTTACATATATTTCCAAATTTTTTCTACTTTTCTGTTTATTTATTGTTTTTTTCCCCTTATTTCCTGCTTGTTGATATAAGATGAAGAGAAAAAGTAACCCCTTGTTTTTGTGATTAGTTTCAGTTTTATACTTTCAAAAAGAAGTCTCAGTTTTACGGACTAGCCTCCCCTTGACTTCCCCCAATTAATATATGGCAGTATAATTGGATTAAAAAGAATTCAAATCTTGATTTTGGATTCTTTGGTCAAGTGACCTTATCATTTTTGGTTATCTCGAGATTTATGTTTTTTAATTAAGGGAAAAGGGATAGTTGTTCAAGTTTAAACAATGGTTGTTGATTCCATCACCCATGATGTTTGATTATAGCATGAACAATGTAAAGGGAAGATCTTGTTGGTATGTCCTTATGATGTGTGTGATTGGTTGATTAGAATTAGCCAGTTCCTTGGTTACTCTCACCGAAGATTTTATATATGCCTGAAATAGCTTCATCAATCTGGATGTAATGTTTGAATTGTTTTCGTTTTCCTTCTGTCGATGTTATATAATATGGATTTTTATGTTCCTTGAAGGTTCTTCGAACGCCTGATTTTCGAAATTGCAAGGGCGCCCATGAAATTAAAGAAAGTAAGCTCACAATATGCTTTGTTAAGTTTTGCGACTTTTGGCATAGCCATAGTGTATTTCTCGGTGTAATAGTATTGTCTCTGGCTTAGTTAACTGTTGCAAATTACGGTCTTCATGGATTTGATCTGTTACTGCTATCTATTGGCTTAGTCTGTACTCTGTAGGAACAGAAAAGGACTAGCATCTCATTAGTTTGTTTTACATCTATTAGCTATGATTTAATTTTGGTTCTTTTAAGTCAAAATGGAAATTTCCATTAGTGAAGAAACTTGTATTATACTGAGTTGTAATATCCCTGTTTCTTAAAATCACTTGTATTATAAGGATCCACTCTCTCAATTTGGCTTCATGCATTTGTTTCAGAACATAATATTGCACCCGAAATTTTGCTTTTTAAGTGTCAACTTGACATTAACTTGCACTTGGCTGGAACCGCTTCTTTAGAATGATCTTTGCTAATCGCATGGGACATAGTTTATTTATGTCCGGTTTTGTGATTTAAGGTTATGTGTTCCAAATTTGTGATTTGCAGAGATGAAGCATTTAGTGGATTTGTACAAGCAGATGATAGTCTCTATAGAGAAAAGTAATAATGGAGCAGGAAACCAGACAATGCAAGGTGAAAGTGGAACGAAGCAGAAGCCCCAGGAGCAGGCACAATTCGTTAAGCCAGCACCAGCAGTTTCCTCCAAAAACAAGACATTCCAGTCAAGTAGTGTCACTGGTAAACCACAATCTGAAGACGGTGAAGCTTCAGGGACATATATTGTTGGGGGTTCTGCTTTTGGGTGGAACTTTATCACCTTTGCAGGCAACAAACCGGTGTATTATGGAGTAACAAAGGAAGCATTTCGAAGTGCTCAAGCAAATTTAGGTTTAGGAGGAGAGTGAAGCCTTTCTGACATGTATTCTGGGCTAAATATTGTATCAATAGTGGAAAGCTCCACCTTTTATATTTAACATCGGGGGATTATCATCTGTACAACTATTGCATTTTAACCCCACTTTTTGCGGATTCAGTTCTGGGTTCTGTAAGTTGGTTTCTAACATGGTTGATTAGCCTGTTATATTTTTGTTGATTGAAGTGATCTTGGAGGTAAGTTTTTGTATTTGAAATTGGGTTACATTTTGTCTTCGCATAAAAAATAGGTAAATTAGTTGTATATTAAATCAAAGAGTAAATTGATAGTTTGTTAAAATTTTCTTCTGTTTCTACCATTAAATGATGTTTTAATCGAATAATGACATGTGGCATGCTACATGTACAAATATTATGTAAATAAATATTTAAAATCCTAAAAAGTAAATAAAAGGTTTTAATAATTATTATTGTTGAGGTTCATTACGTGATTTTTAAAATAATAAAATCTGTAATTTTTGTTTTCAGTGAGCAGTATTTATATTTCACAGCATTTATTTTGACCATATTCCTTAAATGTTCATTTTTTTGTCTAATTTTATAAGATATTTTCTCATATTGGTCGACTAAGCATAGAACAAAATGCGAGGCAAACAACTGCTTAAAACAAAAGCTTTCACTACCATCAAATTTTACATTATGCTTATAGTTATTTTTCATTTCAATTTTTTTATATTTATAGTAATTCATCATAATAATTATTAAATATTAAAATAAATTGTCAATCGATGATGATAATTAATTTGCAATTTAAATATTTATTGTAATTTAAAATAATTTTAATAATCTCTTATAATTCTTAATAATTTTTAAATATTTATCTAATACTTTAGGATTTTTTTTAATATTTACTGACGTGACATTTTGCCACGCCAGAATGAAGTACATGTGGCACGCCATGTCACTGCCTACTTGCTACGTTTGTCACATCATCACTTTAACAATAGAGATTGATGAAATTTTTAACGGAATGATCAATTTACTCTTTGATCTAAAAGATAGGAACTAATTTACCCACTTTTTTGAATAAATATGACAAAATACAATCAAACTCCTAGTACAAGACGTCCATGCTACTTTTACCAAACTTGGATGTGTTTTATAAGTTTTAGTATAGTTTGTACAATATTCCATATTAAACATCATCTGTCATTAAATTGTTCATTTGTAAAATATTGAGGCTCTATAGCTCAGTGGTAGAGCATTTGGCTGCAGATCGAGAGGTCACCGGTTCAAACTCGGTTGGGCCCTGTTAAGTTTTAGTTTTATTTTATTATCATGTAGTATTAATTTCAATTTGCACAGAACAAAAGGGTCCGTAGCTTGAACGGGTTGGGCCCTTTATAATTTTGTTTTAAGTTGATGTTTATAACTGCAGTTATTCCACAGATTCAATGAAAATGCCGAAATGGTATCATTTTTTCGGTACAGTTTGTAATTAACTTTTTTATTTGTTATGATTCTAAAAGAAATAAATATTGAAAAAGGAGAAACTATTAATTTGATGGTAAAAATATTATGGAAACCCTTATAATAAGAATCATATTGTATTTTATTCTCTCTACTTAAAAAATAGGTAAATTAATCATTACATGTTAGATAAAAAGTAAAATAGTCTTTTTGTTAAAAAATTTGTCCATTTTTACTATTAAAAACTGATCTCTGTGCATTGACATGGCGTATACATGACACACAACGTGTCACGGTCTGGTTATTCAATCAGGCACATCAATTTTTAACAGTACAAATTGATAAAAATTTTAACATAAATAATTAATTTACGCTTTGATCAAATGCAATTTTCCATTCAATTTTTCACCATTCAATTTTCCATTTTTTCAGTTTTCTTTCCTTCTTACAGAGTAAAACCTTTATGATGTAGATGAGAGTCCTGAAACAAGGCCAATGATGTGGCTGAAGGATACGAGGGAGTGGGTGGCCATATGGAGTCTTTCCCACCCACTTAGGCACTTACAAGACCACCCTGTAAGCTTGTTGCTATTGGAAACAGCATTTATCTGATAGGAAAGGGGCGTAGCGTGGTAGTTGTTGATGTTAGCACTGTAGGAAGTATGGGAGGGATTATGGTAAACTATTCTCTACCAAATATCATTACCAACCATGAGATTATAAGTTGTAAATGTTTGGCCATTTGAAACATTGGGTTTTTTTATTCATCAGGATTGGAGTAGAGAGATATCATGAATGGAATATATATATTTAAATTTACTGCATTGTTTGGTCGGTTAGAATTATACTATAGAATGGATAAAGAATAGAGTAAATGATAATTTTATCCTAGATGCCCCATGAGTTCACAGAGATGCACACGGTGATTACAGTCCAGGTCTCCACCGAGTTTAGCACACAAATACGTTTGTGCATTGTAATATATAATCTGGGTTAGTCATGTTTAAAACTTTATGCAGTGACATGCATCTAAAGTTTTGGAAGTTAGTTTCTATGGTGAATGAGGAGACCACTTATTGAACATATGGTAGCAGTCAAATTATTAGTGCCTGCATGCTGCTCTGCATTGTCATCTTTCTCTGCTGTATGGTGTTGCCGGGCGGTGGGATCGCAATAGGCCTTGAAATTTGTACATTCCAATCATCCTCATTCACGCCAGAAGATCATTCAATCAACAACGGCGTCGTTTTCACTTTTATCAGTACTTGTTCACGGGTCACCCACCCTGCTTAAATCTGATTGTAGTGGTACCTAGTTGATAAGTGTTTAGAGTAAAATTTGGAGCTGAACTAACCATTAAAACTGATGGAAGTAGGCAGAGAACCTGGCGAGCTGTCGGTGAAATTTTATTACTCGGTTTGACGGTAAATAAAAAAATTGTAAAAATTGTTAAAATTTTAGTACTTTATGTTCATTTGAATTCCACTTAAATTTCAGCGTTAAGATAATTCTCATTTGGATAACACAACACTCGTCAATTTGTTAACCAAACTTCAGCCATCACAGCTTTACCATGAGATCACCTTCACCTCGCCAAGAGTGGTAATTCATGAGAGTTACGAATTTATTACCTGTAGGCAAGACATGGGATTCTTTTAGAATCATATCGTGATAGATATTATCTTTTTTAATATGATTCATACGTGGATTTTATCTAATTTATATTTATTCTATTTTTGTTCATTTAAGTTTTATCGTGTCTTCTAAATGGTCGATCATGATATGATCAATGTTGTTCACGTGATTATTTCTCGAGTTGAAAGATCACCCATATCTATAAATATCTCATTTTGACTTAAAAGAATTCTTCCTTTGAGATCTCTCCTCAACTTAGGCTCTCCACATATCGTCTTAGCCCCACTTCTTTTTACCATCAATAGACGATAAAAGCTACAACTTTTTTTTTTTTATCTTTTAAGTAATTTTTTAATCTTTCTTATTTTTTATTGTTAATTTAATTTTATTATAGTGTAAACTCATAATAAAAAAGAATGGATAAATATCAAAACTATACATAAATTTTGATTTTGTGTAATTACGATTTGATCCAATTCTTATAAATCGTTAACACAATTATTAATATAACATCATTTTATGTTTATATATTGCATGCATAATTAATTATATTTATCCAATATAAAATAAAATATTTAATTTTTAAAAGTGTATGATTAAATTAAAATTCACGTATACAATTACACATTAAATCAAAATTTATATATAATTCCTAAAACAACTAATTTTATTAGCACAGCTATTTCTAATCTTGGTAGAAGTAATTTAACATTTATTCAACAGAGGAAATCTCTTTCGTAACCAATTTTAGTTTTTCTTCTGAAATCTAACCCCAAAGAGAGCCCATATTTTTTATTCTAACTTCCAATTGATTTAGGGAAAAAAAGTAGTAGTAAGGAGTAAAGCTAATATATTTTTCTTTGTAAGATTTTGAAATGGGATGCGGACGAACAGAATTTTTTAGAAACTAATAAGATTTCATTAGATTGAGCAATATGGTATAGTTTAGCACAAAATTAGGGTCAAACTAGCGAGAGAAACTTGGACTATGAAAATAGTTTAGAGAATTTTAGGAATAATCGGATTAATGTATGATAGGCAATTAGGTGTTTTTTACCAATAAAATAAAATAGTTTACTATATTTAAAAAAATCGAGCCCTGGAGATTTTCAATGAATATGTGATATGACTTGTGTGTGAGTAGAGTGGAAATGAGTCAACCTTAGAGATTTATAGACCTATTGTCATTGTGTACGGGAATGGTTTGATGTTTTGTCAACATCTTCTTCTAACATATTGTAGTAAAATTCTGACAGTTGACAGTAGCACAATTAGTGTAACTCGGGTGATTTTGATAATATTTTAAAATCTATCATAATAAGAAGTATTCAAAGGTGGGCCCCTAAGATGTTCCAACCTCTTGACTTGCAAATTCAATATGATCTATTTATGAAGTTTATTTTATGTATAGTTTAGTTGATAATTATATTTCGTCTTTAAATTAAAGCCAAAAGATAAGATGTCTACTTTGCACAAGTTTGTGAGTTCAGTGGCACTGACCCTTTATCTCAATCCATGATGATAATTTCAGATTTCTCAAACTTATAATTACAATTCCACTTTAAATTTAATTTGAATAGATTGAAATTCAGCTCTATTTAATTTTTAATATTCAATTTTTAACTATTTAGTTTCATCTAAGTCATAAACAATTTTGCTTATAAATTTTCTTTTCAAAATTGGGAATAAAAAAGGATTGTTGAATCCAACCTAAACTCTGTCTATAACATAATAGGCTTATTTTCAAAAAAAATATTTTAAATTTTCCTAAATTAAATCCCAAAATAAGGATAAGAAAATGCTACTTCTTTTAATAAAAAAAATCCAGCACCATAGTTTACGAATTGCGTCAACCTCTTTTCTATTCTTTATTCATTATTATTTTTAATAATTATTCATAAGTACAATTTATATGAGTCATCTCTAAAATGTAAATGTTAATGCTTAATGTATTAAAAAGTAATAGACAAAAATAATAAGGTTTAATTTATTATTTGGACTCCAAATTTTCAATTTTTTATCTATTATAATTTTTAGTCTATTATTTTAACAGACATTATTTCTCCATTTGAACGGAAATAGTGAGTTAAAAAATAAATTATATTAATATCATCTTAAAAAGTATAGTTTGTCGGTACCAATAAAATAGTATCACCATTAAAATTTATAGATAACAAAAAAATATTATACACTCATCTATATCTAATATCTTCTCCAACTTAATTTAACTTTAATTAAATTATTAATTAAAATAATTAATTTTTAAATTATAAACAAACATCTTTTCTTCTCTTACAAATTTTAATCATTTTGTTTTTTTTTTTTCATAAGTTAATATTTTTTATTTTTTGTGCAAACAATTTTTTAAAACAAATAGTAATTTTGTGCAATTTTTTCCATGTCATTAACACATAATTTTGGTAATTATTTTACCCTAAACCCTGAACCTTAAGGTTCAAGGTTTGAGTTTGGAATTTAAGGTTTAGGGTTTGAGTTTGGGTTTAGAGCTCTAAATTTTGGGTTCAAGATTGAAGATTCTAGATTCAGAGGGTTTGGGGTTCAAGCTTAAAAAATTTACCAAAATTATGTGTCATTAGTATGAAAAGAATTGTTAAAATGTCATTAAATAGTTGGAAATGAACCATAAATAATGTGATGTGAACATTCCATGAAATAATTTCTCTATAGATGAGTGTATAGTAATAATTTCATGTGTTTAAAATTTAATAATGTAACAAAATTTTATTGATATCTAGAAACCTTAATTTTTAAATTCACTTTTTTCTTTCATCTCCTTCCACCCATAAACTCACCCATTTTGTTTTCCATTTTTTTCATCTTCTTCGTTGCAACACCACCTCACCATCTTAGCGTCTAAACCAACACATTCGTTGGATTTCGTTCCAGGTCCTTCACAACCAGGCTCGCCACAATATTTAGCAACTACATGGTCATATAATATGTATCATATGGGAAGCCATGAAAGCTCTCATGATCATCGTCTTCCCCTATATATATATTTGTATGTAAGGAAGCAATATGTATCCAAATAAAACAACCTTATTTGGTTAATTTACAGCCTCTCAAACCCTGAAAGGTCACATAATAGAATTTATAACTAATGATTATTGATCTTTATTACATATTAAAGCAGTAAAAGAGTATGACCTACGCATGCCTACTGAAAGTGGATGCCTCGATCAAAAAACTTAAAGGATCATTATGTACATATAATATATATGATTTATGATATTATAGGATGTCCTCTTTTATCATCATCTACTACCACACAGAGGATGAAATTACCATAATCTTAATATCATAGGAAGGTGCGTTGAAACATTATTGATTATATCTCTTTTATATGTATGTATATAAACTTAGCTTCCGAATACCCATTTCTGCAGATCCAACTTAGCATTGGACTCCTAATAGAGTTGATGGAAGGAGACGGGAAAGAAGAAAAGATGAAGGATTTGAGAGAAGCTTTTGGGGTGCATGATGGAGATGAACAAAATGCTCATGGAATTCGGGGAGTCGAAGTCGGTTGATGGAGGTATGGTGATGATCAAGCAATTTGATCTCAATGGCGATGGGGTTACCAGCTTTGAGGAATTCAGAGTGATTCAGCAATCCATGGCCATGGTTGTTTCTTTTTCTTTTTTATTTCTTAGTAATTTCTTTGTATGTATGACTATCTATATTTCGGGTATCATCATTTGTTATATGTATATAAACATGTACACATATTCTTGTAATTAATGAAATTTTATTGTTTAAGCTCTAACAAGTTAAATATATTGGTCATGAAAATGAGTGGGGGTTAATAATCCTATTCTTATTCCTAGTTAGGGACACGGTTGGATGAAATTAGACTTTTTCACTTTTTCTGATAGTTTTTGATTAGAAGCAGGAACAATGCGGGTAGCAGGCAACGTTGGAGAGGAAGTCCAAGGAGAACAAGAGGGTTTTATCGTGAGAGATGCGGCACACTTTTAAATTGAAGGTGCCAGATTAGGATAAAAAGAAGTTGAGATATCAAAATAAAAAGCCAAGGATCAAATCATGAATTAAACCAAATAATGATAGAATTGATATAAACATCACAGTTCCAGGTGCTTTAGAAAGGTAATTATATAAAAGAAAAGGATATTATATCACCTACAACAAACTAGGGCAAAATAGTTTATGATATCAACTCATTTTTAATTTTTATTTAGTCAACCTTGACCGATGAGAATAAAATAGTATATTAAATAGGCTAGATTTGTTTTATTTTGTTAGCAGTACCAAAACAGAAGGGAGGTGGAAACAGACCTTTTTATCTCCCCGCTCTACATTTATTTGACACAGAAGCGAAATGAGTTAGTCTTAAGAATTTTTATTTACTATAAATGGAAAGGAATCTAATAAAAAGAATTGACAATTTTTTATTTTTATAATCGCTATAGTTCAAAGAGAATGCCTGCATTTAACTTTACCAAAATAATTTTGGTGTTCCTTCTGATTTATTTTATATAAGATATTAGATTATAGAAGGCCAAGGGGGGTGGGGTGATGTTATCAGTGCTTGGAGAAAGATATTTTGAGACTGATGGTCTGTCTACACACACAGCAATATTAGTGGTAAACAGAGAAAGGTCACATGCGATGCAAAGTAAACAAGGCTTTGCCCTCCTTCTCCCCACTTTCAACTAGTGCTTGCCTCTTCCCCACGCGCTCCTTGTCAACGTTGACAACATTTATTCCTGCAATTTATTAAGGAATCTGTATTAATTGTCGTAAATGAAATGGTATTTATTTAATTAAAGCAATAAAAATTTATTAGCAACTCCTTATTTAGATTACAAAATTATAAATTTTATATTTAGTGGTAAAATAAATGTTTTATTAATGTAAGAATATGAGCTCAAAATGTAAATTTTTGTTGTCTTTAAAAAAGTAAAAATAATATAACTAATTCAGTATTATGATGAGAACTATTTTTAATTATTTATACAATATAATTTCTTTTTAAAACTACTTATAAATAATTCCTTACAATCTTTCCAAGTTTCTAGTGAGTTATAAAATAGTTCTCAACATCTTTTGTAAGATATTATTGAAAATGTAAATTTTAGAAATAATATTTTTAAAAATTAAAAATGATCTTGAGACAGTAATATTACATTTTAATAATATAAGGTCGTCTTAACACCAATCTTCCTTAAATAATATACAATTTTATGAAATATTATGATCAATTTACTATTTGGCCAATGTTCGAAAAATAGAGTTAATATTATTGAAAGAACTTTATATAAATACTACTCATGACTCGAATAAGACTATGCTTAAGAACACCTATTATTATATATACACCTATAACTCATTTAATGATTATTTATAAATATAATTTTAATACCTTCTTTCATCCATATCGTAAAAATGTTAAAATATAGTTTATACCTATGTTTAAAAAAGTGTTAATGAGTAAAACTATTGACATTGAATATTATGATAATACAAGGATTTAAAAATATACACTTAAATTCGTATTAAAATTATTATTTAAATAAAATGTTAAATATTAATCAAAAAGCACCAATTTCATCAAACACCATTATTTGTATGCTAATGTTGCCTAAAATTGTTTCGACTTCTTTGTTTATAGATGTTAAAAAAGAAACAAATTCTACAATAAATACAACAATTTAATAAAATGTGCTTTTAGACAATATTATATTCCATCCATTATAAAATAAAACCTTACATTTTAGTCAAATGAATCAAATAATTTATGTAACATATTAGATAATGTGTTAGATAATCTTTTCTTTTCTTTTTTTATAGGAAAATAGAATTTCATTAGCTGAAAAACCAAAAACAATGAGAAATTTGGAGAGCCACTGTACTCAAGCAATCTGCCTTATCCAATGCACCCAATCCTAGCTCCCCTCATTCTTTCGTAGAACAATAGAACAATTGACAACTTAAATATCCTAGATAGTAAAAGGACAAGTAACAAATTCAGAGTAGTTCGTATAACATAAAGTCACTCGCGCCAAAGTGTGAGTAGCTCTATTAGTGCTCCTGCGAATCTTACGGATAAAGAAAGACCGAAAATTGGAACTAATATGAGAACAATCATTTATCAACAACCCTAAATCCAACATATCCAAACTATTATTAGAAAAAGCATACCAAAGCCGTTGATAATAAATTTCCAACATAATATCATCCACTTGCAATGATTTTAACCTGAAAAGGGCATCGCGTGTAGTAAGGACTTCAACCATAAAAATGTCCAAATTGCTTCTAACAAAACCTGTACTACAACGTACAAAGCCTCCCATATCGTTTTGCAACACCACTGCCCAACCTATGGAATCACAACCAGTGAAAATAGTGCCATCAAAATTACACTTAAATTAACCTACCGACGAACAGCACCAGTGAACATCGCCACCTTCAAACAACACCCTAAGCACCAATTGTGATTCTAACACCAAGTGAGCAGCCACTACCTATGCAAAAAAGATAGCGCCTAATGCACAACAAACTCCAATGTCGATATTTGTTGTTTCCAAAGGGAAATATTATAATGGTGCCAAATACTCCAAAGAGAACATAAAAGCTTCCTTCTACACTCAATCCGCCAATCAACAAGAGCCATGCTAATAAAATCTACTATAGAACCCGATTGGGAATCAATGCCCAAAAGATCCCAAACAACTTTTGCATAAGAATAACCATAACACCCTTTGCCCGACCTGGTCGTTGGGTTCAAGCTACAGAATGCTACATTCTTTCCCGAAGTAACCACCATCAGATTTATAGAAAATAATAATTCAAACAAGCAACTATATTTTAAACACATTTACATTATATTAAACAATTAAATCTGAGTCTTAATCGAGCTGAAGAAAGCTCTTTTGTTGACCCGAGCATGAAATAAGACTAAATTGTAAAGTTTCAAAACTTCAAGATCGACGTCGTGATGTCATCACTTCCATGTTGTGACGTCGGCAAACAATTTATGACATCACAACGTCAACCACTCGATGTCATGACATCACATACTATTGCCTAGCATTGCGACGAGGAAGTATGGTTGTCAAGGTGAGACTCTGTTTTTTGGAAAAATTTGAACCATTTGGTACCTATTTCGAGCTTCCACCCAAACTTACTTATTTTGTGCACAAATGCACAACTTAACCTGCACCAAACATCCAAAACACATGTTAAAACAATTCGTTCAACCATTCTCAATCAAATAATCCTTTTAAGACCTTGTACTATCAATAATTATAGGAAATTTACATCAAATTCAAAATCTATACACTTTAGTCCCCATGTTCAAAAACTAGTAATTAAATTTTACAATCTAGTCCTTTTTCAGTTCTAAGCCAAAAATCTAACAATTTATACCAATTTCTTCAAGAAACCATCAATGGCAAATTTTAGAAACTTTAACAGTTTTACAAATTGGTACATGGGCTAGCTAAATCAAGCTCCCATGACCTCAAAAGCTAAAAAATACAAGAAAATGACTAAATTGAACATACTTAATTAAGGCCAAAAGGTTGAAATGCTTGAAACACTATTTTCCCCTCTTTACTTCATGAAGAAGAAGAAGACGAACACAAATGTTTTATTTTTAATTAAATTTGTCTTTTACATTTAGGTTAATAATTAATTAACTTAATTAATCTAATTAAACATAATTAAGTTAACCTTAAACATAATTAACAAATTTGGTGGGTTCCAATTGCCATCCATATCGATTGTCACATTGAAAAGAGCTAATTGTTCATTTGGTCATTTGGTTAATTAAAATTTTATAACATTAATATTTACGAACTTGAACATCAGAAATAGGGTTTCAAAATCATTGAAAAATGGGTTGTTATAATAACGAAAAAGAGTATAATCAATATCTTATTTAGCTTTACAACATTGAAAGCAAAGAGAATTAACATAAATCCCACGGTGAATCGACATACCATTACACAGATAAACCCCCACAAGCAATGCCAAAGGTGCATTTTTACTTTAGCCGTCAGCGCTTCATTCCATAGAGCTTTCTAAAGACCATCAGTATAAAAAATATCATTACTTGTAAAAATGTCTAGTGCCACTTTAAAAGCAGATTTTATCATATATCGACCATTAGGTGAGAAATGCCAACTAGCTGATTGACACATAAAGACCAACTAAGTGACACACGAAACACTTGTTCTACATTATGTGGGGTAAGAAGTCCCTCAATCATGTTTGTATCCCAAGCTCCACCACTTGTATGTATTAAATTGTTGACCTTCGAATGTTCAAACCCTCGATGAGAATGGAATTAATAAAGAAATTATCATCGTTGCAAACACAAGGATCATTGAAGACCTCTATCGCCCTCCCATCACCAACTCTTTATCTAACCTCTTTAGAAAGCATCGTAATAGTATTATAAATTCTCTTTAAAATAAAAGAAGGTGAAGTACCTCTAGCTACATCAAGGAATCCCCAATTTAGGAAATATCTAGCTCTGTAAATTCTACTAGAAAGAGACTTGGGCGTAGAAAGGAAACGCCAACCTTGCTTTTCGAGGAACGTTAGATTAAAACAATACAAGTTACGAAGGCCCATCCTACTATACTGTCTAGGGACACAAAGCTTATCTCAAGAAGCTCAGTGTATTTTTCACTCGTCATAATCAAAACCCCACAAAAAAGAGTTCATTTTTTGCAACTCATTACACGCATTGTAAGGGAGTAAAAGTACACTTATATTATAAACAGAAATAGCCTGAGCCACTGTTTTAAGCATAACTTCCTTGCCTGCAATAAAAAGAAACTTATTCTCCCAACTGTAAATACGTTTGCTCAAACACTTATTTCTTGTTGTGCCCAAAAAATGACGAAAAATTCAAATACCAATCATAGTTAAGAGGCGCTATAACATCAAGAATCGTGCAAATTCCTTATGCTTGGTGTTAGATAATCTTATATTTTGATACTCTTATTACTAAAGATAACTTTATATCTAATTAACCAAACGTTTTTTTAATGGAATGATAACCTTGACGAATAAACTTAGATGTAGGTACGTACCACTTGAATTTCAAATTAAAATCTGAAGTATACGTACTTGAGAAATAGCACAAGTGAAAAAGGCGCGCGTGGGAGGTGGGACCAGACAGGTTTTTCTTGACATAGCATTTAATATTCAAATTCCAACTTCAAACAAAGAAATAAATATCAGTTAAGGAAAGAGGATTTATCCTTCAACTAAACGCTTTGTTTTCTGTTGAACTTTTCTTTGTCCCTTTGTTTCCTCGTCTTTTACCTCACTTTCCCTCTTTTCAACTGCATTTCACCTATGCTTACACCTTATAATTACTTTTAAAATATACAAAATTTATTTGTCTTCTTGTCCTCAAAATTTACAAATGTTACCAGCAAATAAATATATTTAATATTGATTGTGATGTTAAGAAACTTCACTGAAATTGGAAAGTGGATTGAATAATAACCTTTAAAATATTTATAAAAATTTTAAAAATTAATAATTTTCAATTACTATGTCTTAAACCCAAGCATGATCACTCATATGGTTCAAAGAGTTGAGAAGAAGAGGGAGAGAGAAACTAAAAGATAAACATGACAATACCTTTTTAGGTAAAGAGAGAGAGAAGGCGAAAAAAAAAAAGTTAAACAGCTTTTACTATACAGAAAGAGAGAGAAAGCTCTGCCCTAGAAAATATGAATCCCGATAAGGACTGGTGTCTGCAAAGGAGCTTTTCGTAGCAAGTAATAAAAAACGCTTTCTTTTCCATCCTTTACTCCTCACAGCAAAAATGGCCTATTTTCTCTGTTTCTCACTTTGCTTTTAATTCCTTTCATCAATACTCTACTTCAGTCTCTTTGTTTTCCCAACAGAAAAAAAAATAAAGGACCCATCTTCTTCAAAGCTTCTTACTTTCAAAAGGCTGGACCTTTTAACAGTTTAACCCCTGTTCACTAATGTAAGTTACTTTCTCATTCTGGGTTTCTTCCTTTTTTTTTTCATGGAGGGAAGCTAAATTTTTTACCCGTGTGTGCTTAGTTTCCGAAGGAAGTTGTATTTGTGCTTTCAACTTGGTTTAACTTTCTTTTATGGCATTGGCTTTTAGCTTTTGTCTGCTTCTTTTTATTTCTTAATTATGTGAATAAATCGTTTCTTGGGATTGTGATTTTGAGGTGTCTTAAGCTCTGGGGGGGGGGTTTCTGTGGAACATGCTTGGTGTTAAAGGTATATGATGGGTTGGTGAGGTTGTGACCTGGTTTTCAGTTTCCTTCTGCTTCTTCTGTTTCTTTAACATGAAGCCTCTTTCTTTGTTTCCTACTGTTTGGTAAGCTGTGAAATAGCTCGCATTTTTGTCTTTCCTCTCAAGTTATGAGCTTGATATTTCAACTATTTTTCCTTTTTTCTTTATTTTTTTTGTTTCTCCCTGTTGGTTGCTTGTAGATTATTTTGCTTTTTTCCGCTCCTAGGCTTGTAGTTTTACCAGCTGTGTTTTACTGTTCTCTCTTCTAAATTTAGCATTATTGCGAGCACATGGCGTTTCATTTTCTTTTCCTTCATTTATGGATTTAAGGGTTTCCTCTACAACCCTAAATGCATTTCTTTGCTTTTAGTCGTGGCTCAATTTCCAGAGCCATGCATGAGTGAAATTTGCTTCGTGGGAATATGAACTGGGAAACAAGTTCTTCATTGACTTATTGTAACCCTTCAAATAGATTGTTCTTTTTCTACCTCTTCATTTTGCTTCCAAGATTCATATGTTTTTAACTGTTTAGTGGTCACAATTTGGAGATTCATGTGTATGGAGTATTTGGCATTACTTTGAAGTTTAGAAAAAAATAGAGCTATCCTTTTTGGTTTCTTAAAATTGGCTTGTAAGTTGATGTGAAGGCAAATTCAAGTATAGGTTATTTGAGGTAAATGCATGGATCGAAGGGATGCTATGGCGTTATCGGGGTCTGCATCTTACTATATGCAACAACGAGGAATAACTGGGTCAGGGTCTGGAACACAGTCCGGGGTACATGGATCACCTGGCATTCATCCATTATCTAGTCCAAATGTGCAATATCAATCAAGCATTAGTGCCACTACTATGGGAGCAACCTTACCTGTAGAGCCTTTGTCAGGAATTACCCCTCATAATGTCAATGTAGGCACACCTCCAGCCATGCAGCCTGGTGAGGCCGTGAAACGTAAAAGAGGAAGACCTCGGAAATATGGACCTGATGGAACTGTTTCCTTAGCACTGACTCCTGCATCAGCTACTCATCCTGGAACAATAACTCCAATCCAAAAACGGGGAAGAGGGCGGCCACCGGGTTCTGGAAGGAAGCAACAGTTATCTTCCCTTGGTAAAATATTTTTCGTATCTGTTTGTATTGTTTAGAGCCTTATTATGCAGAATGTAACATGTAGCTTAACCTTGCGGAAATAAGCTATGTTGCACATATTTTTCTTGTTGATTAGGATAAAAGGGTTTTGTTGTGTTCTTATAGTTTAATCAGGCTTATGTCAATGCTGCCATGACTACTTAATATCGCCAACATTTTTCTTTATAGCTCATTAAAATTGCTGGCACATTGTGATTTTTTAAGGTGGGGCGGGGTCACAAGCTGCTTCCTTGATAATTGAATAATATATTCGATCTCAATAAAATAATAAACAACTTAGTGTCCTGTCTATAATATGTGGAATTTTGTCAATTTTCAGTCTGAATGGAAGCAATAAAATATAAAGCAGTGGAAATTTAAAAGAACCAAATTAGAGGCAACATAAAATGAGAGGACAGAACTTAGAGCTTATCCCAAGAAAGGGTATGAATGCAAAATGAAAATAGGAGAAAATTTCAAGAGTTGCCGTGAGATGAATGACATTATCTTTATGTTTGGCTACTATTATAAAATTTATGCTCAGCCTTTATGTATTGGAATATGCCGAGAATTGATGAAAGTTTCAGACATTAAATAACTATTGAGTGGCATAGTCGTTCAAATGTGGAAGTCTTCAAAGCTAACAATTCATCAATTCCTAAAAGCTGACATTCCATTCTCCTTAGTGAATTAACATGTTATATCATATCAGTGCTTGCAGTTTACTCTGTTTCGTGGTGCTTAATTCTAACATGTTTTATTCATGCAATGTGAATGATGCTGCAATTGTCTATTTGTTTTGCTAGGTGAATTGCTTTCTGGTTCAGCTGGGATGAGTTTTACTCCGCATGTCATCACCATTGCAATAGGAGAAGTACGCAATTTTCTTTTATTAATTAGGCCTCGGACTCTACCCTCAAAATTAAATATACAAGAATTAGGGTTCTCTAGGCTTAGTTGTCCTTGCTATTATTCTTCATGGTTTTCTATGTAAAAAAACACTGTTGTTGATTTTGTTGTATTTTGAGTCTTTTTTTTTTTTAAATATGGTAGATCACTTCTTTCAGTTGTGCTAGGCATGAGGGCGTTAAGTTTTGTTTAGGTTTTTCATTGTTTCTCTAACAAAAAGTAGATATTCTGTCTTGAAGCTTACTTTTTGAGGTAGGTTATCTTGTAATGGAAGAAATTTCTTTTTTTTTTTTTTTTCCCTTGAGAATTACTTTTTACTTTCCCTGCAGGACATTGCAACAAAATTAATGTCATTTTCACAGCAAGGACCAAGAGAAGTATGCATTTTGTCAGCCAATGGTGCTGTCTCTACCGTAACTCTTCGACAGCCGTCATCGTCGGGTGGCACTGTTACGTACGAGGTTTGGCACTCAATAACCCGACCCTTATATTGTTTGTGAAAGATATGTTTAGGCAAGTTCAGATGTTTTTGCTGAGTTATATTGAATGGATTTAGGTTTGCCTATTACTAACTCGTTCCTTGTGAAAGTAACAAAACACAAGATTGCATATAAATCACATATTTTTGTTGTCCGATATTGTTGAATTGGTCTAGGTTTTAGTAATGCCATTGAACAAACTTTTCATTTCTGATATATGAACTTTTCTTTACTCTTTCTCAGAGATTCTCTTGATTCAATGCATATTTTTATTGAAACACACTTTTTTGTCCGTTTTGACTTCTGTAGGGACGATTTGAGATATTATGTCTGTCAGGCTCGTACCTGCTGACAAGCAATACTGGCTCTCGCAATCGAACTGGTGGTCTTAGTGTTTCTCTTGCCAGTCCTGATGGCCGTGTCATTGGGGGAGGTGTTGGAGGGATGCTTATCGCAGCAAGCCCCGTGCAGGTACTGAGATCTATGGGGTTATTTGCAATTCTAATTTCTAGTCAGTATATAGGTCTACGGGTTAAATACTGTCTTCATATGCATGCCTTGCTGCCGGCCTTAAGTAGTAAGGGTTAGATGAGAGTAGGTGGTTTCAACATTGTTAGGAATGTTGGTGGCAGCCTAGCTGTCTATTTTTTCAACTAAAAATTAAGTTGGCCTGCTTCATTGCAAGTTTGAAAAAGCAGGAAGCCAACATAGTAATACCATTTCAAAGTTTAAATCATTTAAACTTACCATATGCTTTACCTGGGAATTTAATTATATATCATGAGCAGGTGATTGTGGGGAGTTTTATATGGGGTGGATCAAAGGCAAAGAACAAAAAAGGAGGGCAAGAAGGGGTAAAAGATTCAGATGATCAGATGGTTGACAATCTAGTAGCTCCTCCAGGCATATCACCAAGTCAAAATATGACTCCAAGTGCACCGGCAGGGGTGTGGCCTGGGTCGAGATCAATGGATATGCGTAACAATAGCCATGTCGACATTGATCTAATGCGCGGATGATGACTGTTTCCTGGTAATAGTTTGGGGAGAAATGTATATAGTTTGGTGTTGAAGGGCCAGCGGATTGTAATTTGAAAGTGTTATTGTGGGAAGTGTTGAGAAAGGGAGGGCAGAGCCTGATTTTTGGCTTTGATGATATTCTCACATCCATATCTACTACCCATGACAATGACAGAATGGGAGTTGCTCTGATATTTGTAGCTTTGATGACCAGTTAGTTAAATATTTTAGTAGGTCGTGGTTTCAACTGATCCTAGACTTGCATTTCATTTCTCCTGCTTGAACCAAATAAGATATGCTTCTCTTCTCTTTGTAGACAGCCATGGCTTTAGTGTTTTGTTTTCCTCAGCAAATTTCTAGTGTTGTGTAATCTATGGGTAGACAATATTGCAAGCTTGGTTTTGTATGGAGGATTGGAGGTTTTCTTTTTTAAGATTAAATATTTATTAAAAAATTGAAGAACTTTCCAGACTTGGGGGTCCATGAAGAAATCAATTTAAATTAAGATTAGAAGTCAGAAAAATGTGAATTTATTGGTCGTTTCATGCTAGAAAAGAATAAATTATGAACTGTTCATTTAAGCCGAGTTTTATGAAACTCAAAACTTCAATGTATATATTAGATTTCAAAGAATTTATCAATTGTAAAGAATTTATACATACATATGTATTTAGACAATTTTGTAAGATTTTCAAAACAAGCAATTCACAAGTGTATTACTATCTTAATTTTGAGAGTTATTTTTGGAATTTTATTTATTCTATTTTCTTTTTATCAAACAAAGTTTTAATTTGAGATATGTTTATAATTATACAAGTTTTAAGTAGGAAATAGAATAAGAGGGAACATACATATTAAGCATAATTCTTGAAAACTAATGTTTTGCACATCAGGCCCAACCATCCAAAATCAATTAAACCCAACAATTTCCCCACTCCAACAAACAGCCATTCCAAACTTTTCCTTTTCTAAATTTAAAGCTGATAATCATTATTCAATTATGTGAGGCCTTATTTTTTGTTTTCCAAGTCAGAAACCCTAATTTTAAACGCGTATAATGAACAAAAGAAAGGGAAGCTTCATTTTTCGATAAAGGTTTCTCCCTACTTATTCTGCTTGGTTGGGGATCATATAGTTTTCCTACTATATGGTTATTTGTCACAATTAAACCGCGGTAGAGACATAATATCTTCACTCAAAAAAACAAAAAGGTCGAGAAAAATGATGATTGTCAGAGTCGTCGTTCGCGTTGTGTCTGAAGTTCATTAGAATCACAATAATAATGAAATATTATCTCCTCAAGTAAAGGGCGGTGTCTAACTTTTGTTCATTTACTCATTATCGAGAATTTTACCCAAAGACTCTCAGCTCTATTAATAGCACTAATCCTAAAGAGTTCAATGCAACGACTATCTTGAGTTGAGGAAGCAATCAAGAAGTTGCTCAAGTTAAAACAATAACATCACAAAGATGGCCTTAGATGATTGTAAGGATATGATGAACTATGTTGTTTATTCAACTTCAAATATCATACTCTGACTTCGGTGATAGTGAATTGCACAACATTCCGATCTTAGAACCTGATTGAGCTCTGTTATATCATACTGGCTAGCAGTCATGCATGGTTGGTTTCAAACAAGATAACAACATGAAAGAAACCATGCAAAAGGGTATTGTCGGTGCTAGTGAACTCACAAGTAATGCCTTGACAATACTAACAAAGTTGTCAGACATTCTTTCCAAATTCGACATTCAATAAAATATTACTAACTCTGTAACACCCCTAACTCGTATCCGTTGCCGGATTAGGCTCACGAGGCATTACCGATCTAAACACAGTTCAGTACAGTCATTTAATACAAAACATGCTCAAAGTTATAACAACTTCTTTTAATAGTTTTCAATCTCGAACATCAACCTCCTACTTCAAATATAAAATTCAAATTCGCATATATTAAACACTTAATCAAATAAAGATAATCATGCTTTATTGTTTATAATACATAAACAATCCATGCTTCAAAATCCAACAATATCAATATTATTTATTTAGCAAAATATCGAATCAACTATCATGCATTAAGTTCATAATACATTTGCTTTATAAAGCATAATTCAAACCTTATATTCATCAAATTTCATAACATTCAATAACTAATGAAAATCAAGCATACTTTATTTCATATTTTATGCACATATTTCACAACATTCATTTGTATATATATATATATATATATATAATCCACTAGCTAATTATTGAACATGTCATTTTAACAATACATTTTTATACTATTTATCTCATTCAAATAAGCAGCTAATACATATCCAAACTATGCCCAATTCGGACCATAATAATACGATCAATTCGAAATGTATTTTTACCTAAACCAAACATACCAAAATTGGACAGCATATATATTTACAAGGCATTATCTAACATATAAATTCCAGCCAAAGACACACCAATTCAGGCGCATTTCATACTAATATATATATATATATATATATATATCATCCAATATTATATCAACTTCCATCATCACTTAATCGATCACTTAACCAACAATAAAACTATATTAATTTAGTCAATTACACATGGCATTATAAAACACATATAAATTCCACATGTCATTAGCTGAATTGTAAAGACATATTTTATACCAGATTTTATCTCACAAATGACCAAATCAATTTTTTATTAATAATTTAACTAATACATAATCAACCAATTTCCAAAATTATTCATTCAACATTTCCAATTCATTAAAACATTATAACCACATATTAAACCATGTAACATAATCCCCAAAATGATTTAAGTACAAGGCCGAATACACACAAACTTGAACAACATTTTTAAGCCACTCACAAGGCAAATTATAAACACATATCATAAGTCAAAATGCATCCACCATTTACTTCATTTCTTAAGTCGAATTATAAGATCATCCATCACATAAAATATATCTTAAAACTTACTTTCAAAATAAGCTAAATACATGGCCGGTTCACATCATAATTAACATCATCATCAAGCCATATTCGCATGGCTATATATATACTCAATTCACAATTTCACCAAACGAACACTAGCCTATACATGCCAAAGGATTATACTTCAAGCTTTTAAAATACCAAATTAACGGTCGATAGTGTGATGAACTTCCTTGACGATCCCCGAGCTCGTAACTAGCTTTCCAAAATCTATAATACACCGAATGAACACACAAAGTAAGCTTAGAATGCTTAGTAAGTCATAAGCAAATAAAGTATAATAAGAACATTCACCACATTTTTCTATTTGGTCGAATGTGAATAGGCACAGGTACATATAAATTACCTTTCATAACATGCATAAATTACATCATTGTTTCAAGTGCTAAATTTACCATATTTTCATAAACATTTTAATTTGCACGTACCTGAACCATTTAGCTAGATTTTCACATTCGATCGTAACCTGGCATTGCCCGTTAAACTATTCAGAATCAATAAAGATACTCGGATATCTCCAAAAATCTCGTACAATGCCAACGTCCCAAACGTGGTCTTACAAGTAATCAAATATCAATGCCACTATCCCAGATAGGGTCTTACACGTAATCATATAAGATGCTAATGTCCCAGATAGGGTCTTACACGTAAATCTCAAATCCATGCCAATGTCCCAGACGTGGTCTTACACGATAACACATTTCAACATTCCTGTGCTTCGTATGACTTTTGGATGTCGTAATTCAATCAAATTAATCTCGTAATTAGTCAACCTATGTTAAATACAATTCAGCATTGTAGTATAAATACACATATTTTGATTCGGCTATATATAAAATAAGTACATTAAATTTAGCCTCAATTATTTACTTACAAACTTACCTTAGACGAAGACAAGCGGATGGAATCGACTACTCGACCACTTTCGACTTTCCCCGATCTAATTCCATTTTCTTTTGTTCTTGATCTATATAAATTCAAATTTGGCTATTTAATAACACATTTCATTCAAATTTATTCAAAAAACACATAAATGGGCAAATTGCAATTTAACCCCTAACATTTCACATTTTTTACAATTTAGTCCTTATTTCACAAAACACAAAACATTCAAAATTTGACAATATCATAGCTTGGCCGAATATTCCTTTAGCTCATATAGGCCCACTTATTTCATTTGTTTCACATTTTAGCCCCTCAATTTCTCATTTTCACAATTAAATCCCTAATTTGGATTTTTATCAAAAATTACTTAACAAAATTTAATAATCTATCAACAAATATTTATTTTTCATCATTAAACAACAAAAAAATCAAGCTATCATCAATGGCAACTCACAAATTCATCAACCAATTCAAAAATTAGTACACAGGTTAGCTAGAATACAAAGCAACGATCTCAAAAACGTAAAATCATCAAAAACCGAGTCAAAATCACTTACCAATTAACCCCCTAATGTGCCGAACCCTAGCAAACTTTTTAAGCTATTTATTTCTTCAAGTTTCGGTCAAAGATGATGATAATGAAGAAAGAAATTGTTTTGTTTTAATTTAATAAACATTAAAACATAAATTACTATTTTATCCTAAATAAATTAACATAAAAATCTACCTAACCTTGTCCAATATTGTCCATCACTATTATTAATGGTATAATTGACATGAAAGTGCTCCACATTTCCATTTTATATCAATTTGATGCCTTTAACAAATAGACCTCGAAATTTTCACTGTACGCAATTAAGTCCTTTTATCAAATTAGACAACTAATTAATAAAATTAATTCATAAAATTTTCACACATATTAATTCACATGCTATAAACACACAAAATAATATAAAAATAATTTTACGACCTCAGATTTGTGGTTTCGAAACCACTATTTTGATTTAGCTAAAATCGGGCTGTTACAAACTCCCGTATACTTATTTTTGTTGAGAAGAATGAATACCCTCATGGTTCTTAGCTAAAGATCACCATATTTTGGCTAGGATTGATAATAGCAACTTAAAACCAAATGTTGTTGTGGCCAAGGATGGCAGCGACCAATTCAAGACCATTGGTATAGCCTTGGTTGCTACTCTAAAGAACTCCAATATCCGACATGTGATATTGTGATTTATATCAAAGGTCGAATCTATGATGAGTACATTACCATGGGCACACAATACACCAACATCATCATGTATGGTGGTGGCCCAAGGAAAACTATCGTCACTGGTTGCAAGGGTGTAGATAATGGTAGTGGAATTACCACTTGGCAAATTGCAACATTCTGTAAGTTACTAAGAACTTTAATCATTCTTTTTTTGGCCATTAGGATAATGATTTGATTAATAGAAAATGTCATTTATATCAACCAATAACATAAGTAGCATATAAGTGCTACCCTCGTTCGATCCATTCGTTTGTTATTAATGATGTTGTTTATTAATAATATTTTGCTTAGCCTTTGGTCCTTGCTCTCAAGAAAAAAAAGATAGGTAGCATATAATTATAAAGAAACCTATATAGTTTCATAATTTCACAAAAGACAACCCATGCCAGTTAATCCATCATAATTATCACCCATGATATTTTTTTATAATAAAATAATTTCATAATTTTAATGGTGCAATTGCTATTGGGAATGGGTTCATTGTCAAATCCATGGGATTCTAGAGCACCGCTGGTCCTGAAAGGCACCAGGCAGTGGCTCTTCGCATTCAATAAAATAAGTCAACCTTCTTCAATTGTAGGATAGATGCCTACCAAGTCACTTTGTACAATCAAGCAAATTGTCAGTTCTTTTGCAATTGTATCATCTTTGGAACTATTGACTTCATCTTCAGTTACTCCCCTAGTGTTATCTAGAACTCATTGGTCATTGTAAAAAGGCTAATGGATAATCAATTCACACATTGACAATACAAGGCAAGGTCTTCATTGATGTGAACACTGACTATAACACCCCTAACCCGAACTCGTCGCCGGAACAGGGTTACAGAGTATTACCGAAGTTTACAAACTAATTATTAGACATTTTATTCCATCTAGCATTCATATTAAAAACCAATCAAAATCATACATATTGTCCCTTAAACGAGCCCTTGAGGCAAAAATTACGTATTAGAAACAAATAGGAACTAAATCGAAGACTCAGAAAATTTTTCGAAAAATATTTAAAATTTTCAACATTGCAAGGGTCACAAGGCCGTGTGACTTACACGGTTTGGAGACATGCCCATGTCTCAGGCCGTGTGGGCATTCGAAATAGGGACATACGGCCGTGTTTCAGCCCGTGTCCGTGCCTGTGTGAGTATACTGACTTGGGTCATACGGCCAAGTCACATGCCCGTGTCCTAGGCCGTGTGAGCATTCTGTTTTGTGCAAATTTAAGATACAAGGGACACACGGTCATGTCACCTGGTCGTGTGTCACACATGGTTGAGACATATGCCCGTGTCTCTGCCCGTGTGGACGAAAATAAGCTATTTTACAAGCCATATTTCTCACCTAATTTGTTACTAACCTAGCCCTACCAATTCACAAATCTACAAACTATAACATGGCATTCAACACAAGCTAAAATAAGTGGCTAATCTCAACAATTTACATATAAACCAACATTAAACAAAATACCTAAACATGTCATTATGACTAAAATTAAAACATTCGAAAATATCGATAGAACCAATAGATAGTGTGATATATCTCCAACAAGCTTCCAACCTAATCGAGCTTCCGATAATATGAAAAGTAAAGGAAAACAATTACGTAAGCAATGAATGCTTAGTAGGCTTATATAAACTTTAATCATATCAATTCATTTTAAATAAGAAATTTATATATATCCAGAATAATCCAATATTGATACCCCAATATTCATAAAGTATATTCAACAACTTTACTTTCCTCACTCATTCCAAATTTCTAAATTTTCATTTCATTTGCATTTCTTTACTTTCACCATACCACCATAACCACAAGCTAATGCATTTGAACATAGCCCTTTTTAAAATTAATCACATGATAAACCATTTCATAAGAAATTGCATAACTTAAAAGTTACCACTCTTTCATGAGCATAAGTATGTTTTCATTTAAGCACTTACCCTTTCAACGCATCATATAAATAAACATATTACCATTTAACCAGTAGCTTGGCACTTGTCTAAGCATCAATAACAAAATTTGTTAGCATACTTGAACATATTTCATATAAATTCAACATTGATAAACTTATTTTATGAACATATCACACTTGAGTTTATTACTCATCACAATTTCAACCGATGAATACACTTATTTCAGATCAACACCAATAATAACCTTAAGTCTTCAAACATTAATTTCATATGTCACTTATCAGATCTTACCGAATCGGGGAACAACTTACGGATATGAGTACATTGTATTCAGAAGCCCAAAGGCTGCACAGAAGCACATAAGTGAAACCCATAAGGTTTGAACTGAAGCTCGTAAGAGCTGAACAAAAACCCATAAGGGTTAAACTGAAGCTAAAAAGAGATGAACAGAAACCTATAAGGGTTAAACTGAAACTCATATGAGTTAACAGAAGCTCGTGAGAGCTAAATGGAAAGTAAACACGAAAGTTCGCAACAAATGCTGAACCTCGGTTTACTTGGGTAATTTGCTGTCAATTTATCCTTTGCATTTGTCTTCAATTGATCCTTTGCCACAAAACGATTGTACTCAATCCCGCGTTCCACTTTAACTGGGTATTCTTTTCAATTCATAATTTAACAATATTTCATTTTTTTAACAATATGCTAAATACATAATAATTTAACAACATTCCATTTTTCAACAATATATTAAATACGTAACATCATTCGTCAATTCAATATAATTATTAAACTTTCATGAATTGAATTGTAATAATTGCAGGAGTTCGGGGACTATTCCACTATTTTTCCTTTTTCACAAGTATCTCTGAGAATCTTAATCTAAAATATAAAATTACTCATTCATCAGCATATATTCCAGTTCCAATTTATTTCACAATTTATACCCTTCAATTTTTGAATTTACACAATTACCCCAACTTTTTAACTTTTACAATTTAGTCCCTTAACTAGTTAATCTATCAAATCAACTAATTTTTCTCAATTAATAATTTATCCAAATATTCTAAGCTATCATACAACCCTTAATAAAACATAAATTTAATACCAAATCCTAATATTTTAACTATTTTCACAATTTGATACTAACATTAATATTTAACAAAATCACTTTATAATATCATCATACAACAAAATTAAAGCTCTAAACCCACTTGATATTAATAATTTCTTTCAATATATATTAATTTAGACAATAAAACAATTCATTTCATGCAATTTGGTCTTTTGATATTTTTACAAAATTGCCCTAAAATTTTACTTTTATTTAATTTAGTCCATGAGCCTAAAACATGCAAATTAGCCATTTTAATGTAAACCCATGCTAGCTGAATATTCATATATTTTCCTCCTCTCCATTCCACATTCTTAATGTATATAACATGCTTATATGTAATATTATCTATAATTCCACTATTTACTTATGTTCATATCAAAGCTGTCCGCTTGAGTCATAGTCACTAAATTGTTTATATCTTGAGCTACAGAATTCTAAATTAAGATCTGCTTCATGTTTTTGAAACTAGACTAAAATATCTTTTTACCATAAAAATTTAAAAATTTAATATTTAGCCAATAAGTACAGTAAAATCTTCAAATTTATCCCTGTTCTGCTGTTTGACAGCTTCGACCTTTCTTTATTAAAAATTAATTATCTCTTAGTACGGGTTTGGATGATGTTTCTGTTTGTTTCTCTTGAAAATAGACTCATTAAGAATTTAAAAATAAAAATTTAAACCCCTAATTATTTTTTTACAATTTTTGATGATTTTCCAAATTCAAAACAGGGGAACCCGAAATCAATCTGACATTGTCTCACAAAAATTCATATATCTCATAATATGAAATTCTTTTGCTTACACCATTTATTCTATGTAAAACTAGACTCAATAGGATTTAATTTAGTACTTTAATTAACCTCTAATTCAATTTCTACAATTTTTGGTAAATTTTAAAATTCAGACTACTACTGCTGTCCAAAACTGCTTTAGTGTAAAATGTTGATAACTAAGTTTATAACACCCTCTTTTCCTTTCTCTACCATATTTCCCATCACTTCCTCTTATTTCCCTTCTCTAACATATCAAGAACATAGAACCTTATATAATAAAACTCTACTTTAACATCATTTTCATGTTTTTTCAATAATATCAAACTTAAAATATATTAAAATCTTGATGTTCTTACCTTGTTCTATTGATTTCAATCTTTAACTTGATTTTCTCTCTCCTCCAGCTTCTATTTCTTGTATCTAACTTGATATTGTAGCTCTCCATAGTCTCCTTATTATTTTACTCTCTTGATAGCTATGGAAATTCTTTTGATTTCTAAGTGAAAATGGTGAATTTTTGGTAAAAGGACCAAATTGTAAAGAAAAGAAAATTTCTTTCTTCTCTTCTCTCCTCACATGGGTGCATGGAAAGATGAAGAGAATTCTTCCTCTTTCTTTCCTTATATACTAAATAAAATAATAATAAAATATTTCATTAAAATATTAATAAAATAATATTTATCTAATTAAATATCATTAAAATATCATTAAAATATCTCTAATATCATCATTGCCTTCTAGATTTCTCTCTCTTTCTAATTGACCAATTTTCCCTTTATGATCTTTTAAAATTTCATCCTTGAGTCATCACTTAATTTGGTAAAATTACGATTTAGTCCCTCATAATTCTTCACATATTCAATTTGGTCCTAATTCATCCATTTTCCTTAGTTTCTAGATCATTCCACCCTTAAAATATTTTCACTATTAGTCCTTCAACTTTTTCATATTTACACTTTAACTCCTCAAATTTTGAGTACTTACCCTTGGGCCACAATTTTTTTTACTTTTGCGATTTAGTCTTTTCTTGAATTAATATATCATAATATACTTCCCAATGTTGACATTAGGGGTGAGCATTCGATCGAATCGAATCGAATCGAAAATTTTTGAGTTAATCGAGTTTTCGAATCTCATTTTATCATCCTAACTTTATTTGAAGTTTTCTCGAATCGAGTCGAGTGAGATGGAATTCGAATCGAATCGAATCGAATATATTTGTTTGAGTTAAATTTTAAAAAATAATTTTGGGTCCTTGTAACCATTGTCACCCATCGTAATAAAATTTGACCACATTAATCAATTTTTTATTAACTTTCATCACCTCATAATTTATTTATTAATTTTTTATATACTGGTTAGCTTCTTTGCTTGCTTAGTTGTTTCAATTATCTTGATTCTTGTCACTATGTATTTTGGAATTAAAAATATATTAAATGTAAAAATATGATTTTTTAAATAAAAGTTATTTTAAAAATAAAATGTGAAATTGATACCAATATAAAATTTTAACATGAATATTTTATGGCATAATTAATAATTCAATTTTAATATAAATATTCAATATGACTAAACAATTCAATAATATAAATAATATAAAATGTGAAATTTAATTTAATAATATAAATAGTAGATATAAATAAAATTATTACTATTTATGCTTAGTGATTTTTTTTGGATAATTTTGATTTTTTCTTTGAGAGTAAAGGGTGAGAAGTAAAAGTTTAAGGGGGAAATAAAAAGTTCTGGGGAATAAAAGTTTGAGGGAAAGTAAATAGGGGAGTAAAATTTTGGAGGGAAAATATTAAAAAAAAATTGGAGGGGGGGTTTAGGGTAGATGGGAGGTGGGATGGGAAGAGAATAAAAGTTTTAGGAGAAAAGTGGGAGGGAGTAAAAATTTTGAGGGAAAATAAAAGGTTTTGAGGGTTTTGGGGAGTAAATTTTTGGTGGGAAATGGATTTTGGGTAGATTGGGGGTTGGGAAGGGAGGGGAGTAAAAGTTTTGGGGGAAGTGGGAAGGAGTAAAAGTTTTGAGGGAAAAATAAAAAGGTTTGGGAATTTAGGGTAAAAATGTAAATATTATAGTTTGATATTCGAATTATTCGAGTTATTCGAATTCGAAAACTCAACTCGATTCGAAATCGAAAGTCGAAAAAAAATTCGAGTTGATTCGAATAACTCGATTAACTCGAATAACTCGATTCGTTTAACTCGAAATTCGATTTTTTTTTCGATTTTTTCGAGTCGTATCGAGTTTTGCTCACCCCTAGTTGACTTAACTCAAAATTTCCCTTTTTCTCACTTTATTTCCTTACTTTACAATATCAAGGATAATATCTTACTTTCTTACTGTAATAATTTTCAGGGTATTACACTGACATTGTGATCCAAAATTACAAGATTGTCCTTAAGCAAGAGCTCTTCAATGATAGGTTCAAAATCACAACATACTTAGGCAGACCATGGAAGAAATTCTCTAAAACAATTCTCATAGAATCCAAATTGGGTGACTTCATTAAGCTTGAAGGGTGGATGCTTTTTGAAGGAATTGACAACGTCATTTACGAAAAAACCCTCTACTATGCTAAGTGCAACAATTGTAGCCCTGGTGCTAACCTCAATGTGAAGGTTAATTAGAAGGGTTACCACAAGATCGATAGGGTGACTGCCATGAAATTCACTATCCAGTCATTCCTTTTGAGCAAAGAGAATTGGTTGTTATTGATTGACATTCATTTCACTACTGCGTTAAGATATTAAAGATCATATAGTTCAAATTAAATAGGAGAGATCAATTATAAAATATAGAAGAAATTTAAACAAGCAAAAGAATGTTATAGCGTTCTTTTAGCATGTCTAAATAGCAAATGGAGGCAATATTTCATCATAGATTTTCTTTTTGTAAGCCTCTAATTAGAGATCTTTCTAAGGTTGCTTGACTCTAGATCTTTATTTTGCCACTTTACTATGATTAGAACAAAAGGGTTCACTTAAATATTATATTCCATATACCTTATTAATCTATTTCACATTATTTCTATATACCTTATTAATCTCTACAAGAATATTTCTAGCAAACAAATCTTATTGTTGGAAAACCATATGGCCTCAAATTTGTCCTAATAAGATTGATATTTTGAATTACTTAAGGGTAATATTTATATATTGCTTTTCACTCATTTTTTAGTTTCTCATTTAAAACATCAAAACATAAGTGACTTAAAAAGATTTTTGAAAAGGAATATAAAGCAAGTTTGTTCAAGTGTTTTATTCTCCTTTGCATTCTTTTTTATGTTTTAAGTGTTGAAGCTCAAACATGCGACCTTAGTGGGAAGATAAGAGGAAAAAACCTTTTCACTAGTGCAATGTAACCCAGAAAATAACTTTGATTGTTGTAAAAGTGGCAAAGGGTACACCACTTATGAATGTTCACCACCTGTGTCAAGTTACACAAAAGCAACATTGATGCTTAATAACTTCGAACTAGGAGGTGACACTGATACACCATTAGAATGTGAAAATTAGTACCACTCAGATAACGACCTTGGGGTGGCAATGTCAACCAAATGGTTAAACCACAAAAAAAAGAGGTGCTTGAAGTATGTCAACATCATGGCAATGGAAACACTATGAGGGCTAAGGTTGTGGATGAACATGATTTGACGATAAGGTACGATTTTGATCATGATTATCAACCTCCTTGTCCGAATAACATTGTCAACATGTTAAAAGCAGTTTGGAAAGCTTCAGGAGTACCCGAAAGTGATTAGGGCAAAATGAATATCTATTGGTCTGATACTGATTAATCTCTTTAGATTATAATATTATATATTAAAACAAAGATTTCTTGTGTGTTTTAAGGCAATGTTTATACATATTACTATTTAAGTAAAAGTTGTACATATTTTGTTTTTCTATATTTTAAGCAATACAACTATGTCCTAAATCTTAATTATTTGCTCTTTTTTTTCTATTCATGTTTATTTAAAAAGGGTTAATATGTAGCTTGTCCCATGAACTTGTCCAAAAGTATCTAGTTGGTACCTAAACTTTTTTCTTGACCTAGTCGGTACCTAAACTTGTATTCTGTCACCTAAGTTGATACCACTGTACTAAGACCATTAATTTATGTTGATGTGGCACTGCTAGCCAACCTAGTGGTGACACGTGGCAACCTCTCGGTATGCTACACGTCAGACATAAATTTTTAAAAAAACTTGAAATATATAAACTAATAAAAAAAAGTATAATTTTTCACAAGAATGAACCTGGGCAAATGGTTGTCCAGATACATTTGAATTTGAACATTCATTTGTTTAGATTTATTTCAAATGCATTTATAGTAAATTTATATGTTTTTATTTTTATTTTATAAAATGTAAGGTTATTTATATTATTATTTTAAAATTAAAAATATATAAAAATTAAAAATATATAAATTAACAAAAAGAAAAATATTTGGTACATTGTCGAGAGTTGACAAGTGTCCTATAGAAATATAGTAAAATATTAAAAAATATATGTCAATTTTAAGGCTGCTTTTAAAATAATAAAGTATATTGCCATGTACCAAATACTCACTCTTAATTAAATATATAAAATAGTTTTTACATCAAAAGTAAACCTATGCATAAGGTTGTTTAGGTTCAAATGCATGTGGACAGCCATTTATCCTTATTAGACGTGCTTTTGGTTCTTATATATATATATATATACACATGTATGTATATTTATAAATTTATATATTATATATTATAAATTTTTATATTATTCAAAATATTATAGACTTTTTATATACTTTTAGTTGAATATATTTTTATAAATTTATTTTTTAAAAATAATAATAACTTAAAATCAATATTTTATAAAAATTAAAATATATAAATTTACTAAAACATACATATAAAATGAATATAAGCAAATCAGTGCCCAGATTTAGATATTTTGGATAATCATTTGTCCAATTTCATTATTGGTTTAGAAAATTTTATATTTTTAATTAATTTATACATTTTATAGATTTTTAATTTTTTAATTTTGGTTTGCCGCGTGGCATACTGTGAGGCTGTCACTTTTCACCATCAAATTGTTTATCAATCCACATCAATACAAATAATCGGTATTATTACAAAAATACAAACTTAAATAACGAAATACAAATCAACATACCAACTAAATAAAAAAAAAACTTTTAAACAACATATTAAACCTTCAACAAATATGTAAGTGGTCAAAACCTTGAATCCTTCAAAACTTAATCCACGTATACGATATATATGAATCTCGTCCAAGCTTTTTCTTTATCAGGAAACTTCCCCAGCCCTTCATCCCTCAACCAATCTGAAAACTTTTTGACTTCAAATTAATATGTGGTAGTAAAAGTCCTGCTTGTGACTTTTTAGTTAAATCAAATGCCCCCTCAAATCCGTTATTAGATGAAATTGACCCATAATCTTTCCCTAGTCATCTTCCTACTGTCTTTCATTTTTTTTCTTTTTGGATGTTGGGTCATTATATATAGCTCTATGCAGTTGCAAATTTTCATAATAAACAAAAAATAGCAGCAGAGGAAAAATGAAGAAGCAAGTTTTATTTAGTGTTTTTGAGTTTATCATCTTTCTTTGTTTTCATTTTCTTTTCATCAGTCTAGGTATTGAAGCTCAGACATGCGATCCTAGCGGCACCATACCGGGCACAACGCCACCACCAGGGCAATGCAACCAAGACAATAATGCTGATTGTTGTGTAGAAGGCGAAGTTTACACAACATACACGTGTTCACCGCCGGTGTCCGACAATACACCGGCAACCCTAACTATTAACAGCTTCCAGGAAGGTGGAGATGGTGGTGGCGCATCAAAATGTGACAACCAATATCACTCAGATGATGAACCCGTGGTGGCACTCTCAACAGGGTGGTTTAGCCAGAGCAGCCGTTGCAATAAATTTATTAACATCAATGGGAATGGAAAGAGTGCGAGGGCTTTGGTAGTGGATGAATGTGACTCTCAAGAAGGGTGTAATGATGAGCATGCTTATCAGCCCCCGTGCCGCAATAATATTGTTGATGCTTCAAAAGCAGTTTGGACGGCTTTAGGAGTGCCTGAAAGCGAACAAGGCGAACTAGATATTACCTGGTCCGATGCCTAATTGATAAATCTTACCATATTAAATAAATATCTCATCTAATTTAATATTAGAATAAAGCTTTCTTAGCTTTTTAGATTATGGTGTCACTTTTGGAATCGGACCATTCCTACTTTTTACATATTTAAATATATTTATGCAATCATTATTACATATAATTTACACGTTTATTTGATTATTCGTAAAATCTGGTATGACAGACATCGCAGGCAATCAACATCTTTATTTAATCTATAAAATTTATCTCACACATATTTGTGTAGAAATAACATATTTATAATATAAATGCGTGTTTAAAAGTAATATATAATAAATAATGAAACCTAAAGTTGAAAAGTAATAATAACAAGACATAAAAATATATACAAAATTAAATGAAATATTACAAAATATATACTAATTTAATTAAGAAAATTACTTTGATGTCCTTTCACATTTAAAATAAATTATATTATTTATGGATGCTTTAGCCTTTTGATTTAAAAAAAAGCAATAGAATTATGCATATAGTATAATTTGAACCCATGGGAACCATATTAGTAAAATATTAAATTTAAGGTTCAACCGAGCTTTATTTTGATAATTTTTTATACATTTTAATTTTAATATGCAGATTTTGCTACCTCCACAAGTTGTATATATCCATACTATTATTTAAACTCTTGACTGACTTGGTGTCACGTGTCAACCGAGCGCCAACTCAATTAGGAAAATTACGAAAAAAATCTTTTTGTAATTAAAATAAGTTATATTGTTTGAGGGTAATTTAATCTTTTGATTTGAAAAAATAATAAAATATACATATGATAAGATTTGAACCCATGCCAATTACATTAATAAAATATTAATTTACCACTCTACCAAAGCTTAATTTTAATATATTTCATTCATTTTATTATCTTTGTCAACTATATTTATATTAATAGTGTTGTTGATTCAATCCATGTTACAAATTAATTTGGATTTTTCATTTTAATATATTACAAATTTAATATGTTATTATTAATTAGTTTCAAATCAAATGTTTGTGTTATTTATAAACATAATTGTGTTCTAAACATGTGATTTTCACATATGTATACTTGTGATAGAATTTCTAGTATGAATTAATTAGCTATAATTTTAACATAATTAATAAATTTATTTATAATTTAATGTTAATTCACATTTACACCTTTTATTTCTTAGTTTTCTTAAATAAAAATGACCTTTATACTTTTAGTGACTGAGTTGGTTTCATTCAACTCGTGACACTAAATTTAACAAAACCTTAAATAAAGATAAATAAATTTTAATTGACTAAATAGAATAAATTAATAATTTTTAAAAATTTGTTAAAAATGAAATAATAAATTGTTTATCATGATTATTGAAGCTATAAAATAATAAATAAAATAAAATAAAATAAAAACCCATTCCTCTTTCCTGTAACAAAACCAAACAAACAAGATTTAAATAATTCCACTTTTCTAATTTTCGGATTTTTGTTATTTTTAAAAAAATAGAAAATTGTGAAATTTTAAAATATATATTTTTGCATTATTATAATATTAAATTTCAAAGATTTTTATTTTTTAATTGTAAAAATTTGCACAACTTTTAGAAATTTCAACGATTATGTAATTTTTTCAAAACAAGCAATTTATCATTGTATCTAATGGCGAGTCGAAATTCTTTTTTGGGGTCCGAAATTAAATTGTATATTTTTACGACAGTAAAAATATAATTTCAACATTTTAATAGTCTATATCTTTATAACTTTTAAAAGGTTAAATCAAATATTTATCATTTTTGGGGCCAAAGTATAATTTTACCATTACTAATTTAAAATTTTATAAATTATAAAGGGCCTAAATTAAAAATCTACCATTTTAGGGAGGGCTATGGCCCCTCTAGGTCTCTTAGTGGCTCCGCCACTTATTGTATCATGATTATAATTTTAAATTCTTTTTGTTATTTTAAAAAAAATATATTAATTTTTAATTTTTAAAAAAATTATATTTATTTTATTTTTCAATAGTTGTATGATATTTTTAGAGTATATTTAAATAATTTTATGGTTTAAAAAATTACAACTTTTGTGTTATTATAATTTGAGATTTTTTCCTTTTATGATTATACAACTTTAAGTAGCTAATATATAGTTTTCCTAGGAAGGCAAATGCATATTAAGCCTAAATATTTCTTACATGACCAAGAATATAAAATTCATAATTTTGTACATCTTTTCATTAAGTTTGAATTCTTGATTTTTTTTTTTACATTTTAGATCTTAAGATCTTAATAAATAAAAACATCCAAAACAAGTTAAATATATAACTAAGATAAATAAAATTTTTCCACTCCAACAAAAAGCATTTTCGTACTTTATTTTTCTAAATTTAAAGATGACAACCATTGATCAATTAAATACATTGTCTAAAACCAATACATTCTAACCTATTCACAATAATTTGTTAAGACATCATTTTCGTTTTACATGCAAAAAGTCCTAATTTTAAAGGCTCTCACTTGCTGTAAAATCAACTCATTGTATAATGAATTTCGTCAAACAACAAAAGCAAAAACAAAGGGAAGGGAAGCTTTATTTCTCAATAAAGGTTTCTCCTTATTTATTTTGGTTGGTAGGAATCATATACTTTTTCTACTATATGGTTTTTTGTCATCACTAAACGGCAACAAATATATAATATCTTCACTAAAAAAACAAAGATGTTGAGAAAAGAAATGATTGTCGGGGTTTCAATCATTTTTGTGGTGGGAGTCGCCATTGGTGTTGTGTCAACAGTTCATCGAAATCACAATGATAATGAAACATTATCTCCACAAATGAAGGCAGTGTCTAACTTTTGCTCATTTGCCATAAGACTCTCAGCTCTGTTAATAGCACTGATCCTAAAGAGTTCATTTCGAAGGCTATATTGGCAGCTGAGGAAGCAGTCAAGAAGTTTTTCAACTATTCTGATTCCCTAATAGTTCAAGTTAAGAACAACAACCTTACAAAGATGGCCTTAAATGATTGTAAGGATATGATGGACTATGCTGTTGATTCACTTCAAGCATCGTACTCTGAAATTGGTGGTAGTGAATTGCCCTACATTAATGATCACAAAAATGATCTTAGAACCTGGTTGAGCGTTGTTATATCATACCAACAATCATGCTTGGATGGTTTCGAACACGATAACAACATGCAAAAGGGTATTATCGATGCTCATGAACTCACAGGTAATGCCTTGACAATAACAACAAAGTTGTCGGATATTCTTTCCAAATTTGGCATCCAGTTAAATAATACTAGCTCCCATAAACTTTATTCCGTTGAGAAGAATGTATATCCCTCATGGTTCTCAGCTAAAAACCGCCATCTTTGCTAGGATTGATAATAGCAACTTAAAACCAAATGTTGTTGTGGCTAAGGATGGCAACGGCCAATTCAAAACCATCGGTGCAGCCTTAGCTACTGCTCCAAAAAAATCCAATATTCGACATGTGATTTATATCAAGGCTGGAATCTATGATGAGTACATCACCGTAGACAAACAATACACCAACATCATGATGTATGGTGATGGTCCAAGAAAAACTATTGTCACTGGTCGCAAGGGTGTCAAAAATGGTGGCGGAATTACCACCTGGCAAACTGCCACTTTCTGTAAGTTTCTAAGAACTCGAACGATTATATTTTTTTCTAGTCAATCAGGATAATGATTTGATTAATAGAAAAGGTCCTCCATATCAACCAATATAACATAGGTAACATATAATTATAAAACAACCTATATAGTTTCATAATCTTGTAGAAGACAACTCGAGCTAGTTAATCCATCATAATTATTACCCATGATGGTATTTTACAATAAAATGATTTCATAATTTTAATGGTGCAGCTGCTATTGGGAATGGGTTCATTGCCAAATCCATGGGATTCCAAAACACCGCTGGTCCTGAAAAGCACCAGGCAGTAGCTCTTCGCATTCAATCAGATAAGTCAGCCTTCTTCAATTGCAGGATAGATGCCTACCAAGACACCTTGTACAATCAAGCAAATCGTCAGTTATTTCGCAATTGTGTCATCTCTGGAACCATTGACTTCATCTTCGGTGACTCTCCTACTGTTATCCAGAACTCATTGATCATTGTAAGGAGGCCAATGGATAATCAATTCAACACAGTAACAACACAAGGCAAGGACTTCATTGATGAGAACACTGGTACTGTAATCCAAAATTGCAAGATCGTCCTTGAGCAAAAGCTCTTCAATGATAGGTTCAAAATAGCAACATACTTGGGTAGGTCGTGGAAGAAATTTTCTACAACTATTATCATGGAATCCACATTGGGTGACTTCATTAAGCCTGAAGGGTGGATACTCTTTGAAGGACCTGATAAAGTCAATTATGAAGAAACCCTTTACTATGCTGAGTACAACAATCGTGGCCCTGGTGCTAACCTCAATGCAAGGGTCAATTGGAAGGGTTACCACAAGATCGATAGGGTGACTGCCATGCAATTTACTATCCAATCATTCCTTTTAAGCAAAAAGAATTGGTTGCCACTGATTGGTGTTCCTTTCACTACTGCGTTGAGATATTAAGGATTATATACTCTAACAAATTAAATTGGAGAAATCAATTATCACAAAAACTTAAACAAGTAAAAGAACATTATAATGTTCTCTTAGCATGTAGAAATATCAAACGGAGGCGCATCATTTTTCATCATAGATTTTCTCTTTGCAAGCTTTTAGAGATCGTTCTAAGGTTGCCTAATTCTGGGTCTTTATTTTGCCACTTTATTGTGATTAGAACAAAAAGAGTTCACTTTATATATATTAATTAGTATCATCTATATCATTTCTTTAAATATATTATCACATCCTATATATAGACTATATTATGGCACACTCATGATGTAAGTGAAAAAATATGTAAAAATTTTAAATAAAGTAAAATAAAAACTCAAATATGACTTTAGTTAAAATAAAAACCAAATATATCATGGGTTCAAATAACATGATTCTCATCATCAACTTTTAATAGTTGAAAATTGAATATTGCAACCAAACAATCCTAGGCATATATGATAAACTCCTATGTCTCTACAACTATAGAAACTCCATCATTTGACTATATTAGGATCATAAGCAAACTTTAAGAGTCATCCTCAACTATTTTATTACTAATTTGTTTATTATAATTAATTTAACAGGAAATTCATACATTCTTACTACTGAGTTGACCATATTTGATCCATTAATGATAGTTTTGTGATAATTTTCTCGCTCTTGTACTTTGAAGACTAGAACTCTTACCACTAAATTCTCCCCTGAGAACTTAGCTTGTAAAATTACAAGACAAATGTTTTACAATCAAATGTAGTCACACAAATAATGTTCCTCACTTGAACAGATTAAGTGCTCTAAAAAAATTAGTACATCAACTTATACAAGTTTATCAATTGTATAGACTTTTTCGAGACTTCTAACATAACGAAAATCTATCACAATCTCCATTAAACAACAACTAAACTAGCTGAATACAATATAACAACAATCAAGGTAAAAAAAAAAGGACTATTGGTAGCAAACACTTCAACTTTCCAAATTGATCCAACTTTCTAGAGCCAAGGAATTAGATAAACATGATCCTATTCTCCAAATATGTTTCTATAGGTGATATGATATTCACTGATGGGTCAGATATAATCTACAATCTTATCTCAATCCAGATATGATCTTTGTGATTATTCAACAAACTTGCACTATCGACTTTACTATGGAGGCCGAATATATGGCTACTTTTGAGGCAACAAAAGAAGCAATTTGACTTCAAAAGTTCTTAACCGATATTGAAGTCATTCCTGGTATAGAAAAAGGTATAACACTGTATTGTGATAACAATGCTGCAATAGCTAATACCAAGGAAATGAGAAGTCACAAAAGGATCAAACACATTGACCGAAAGTATCACTTGATACGAGAGACAATAGCCGATGGGATAGTAAATATGGTGAAAATAGCTTCTGAAGATAACATTGCGGATCTATTTACTAAGACTCTTCTAACTAGGAGTTTTAACAAACAATTGAGGATATGAGAATGCGAAACATGACACATTTACTTCACTGGGAAAAGTGGGAGATTGTTGGGAAATGTGTCCATATTGTAGTAAACATGTAACTATTTTCTATGTATTTGAATGATGGATAAATAAATAAAGTTAATTTCACATTTCACTATTATATCTTTTATGTTTCTATCTTTCATGTTTTGCATACATAGCAAAATTGTGACAAACAAATATTAGTTCATTGATTGTCTAAGTTCAAGTTGATGATAAGTGGCACGATAATAATGTTTATATTGCGAGAAAGATAACTTATTTCAGTAGATAATCTAAACGATTTCGTAATCCCGTAAAAGAATCAAAGTGAACATTTAATTCAAATATATAGAAGGATTATTATGTCGTCTACAATTCCAATTAGGGAGATAGCTAGTCTTGGCTATCAGAGCAGTTGACTCCACGAGTAGAGACAAAAATATACTCATTGGAAGAATGATACATTAGACTTGACCCAAGTATAATTAATTCACATTAGACTTGACCCAATTATAATTAATTCTGAATCCGTTTGTGAATTAATTTACTTGTGGCATTCATAGTGTGACTTTCCTAAATCCCGAGTTAATCACTGACCATGCGTATGTAACTCATGTGTTTTGATATAATTTGAGGCTTATGCTCTAAAGATGATCGATAGCCAGAATGTTTGGTACATGACTTGTGTATGGCATGGCTTTCCTAGCAACAATGAAATTCATTGCTCAATTAAAGAGTTAACGATATCCTCTCATTGGCATTGTGTGTATTGGTAAATATGGAATGTGGCTACGAGTTGCTTGTTCTCAAATAAGCAATTTATCACAGTCATTAGTTGGCAGTGATCATATTAACCATTAAGAAGACACAATGTTGACAATGAGATAAAATATAATTGTATTGAGTGGACGGATTTAACTCAAAGAAATCAATGATATCATATAAGGGTAACACACGCATGGTGAGATCATTGGACAAAGTAGGTGGATAAATTGTTTTGGTAAAGAGTATACAATAAAGAGTTTTTAATCATAATACTTTTTGTGGACTGACTCCATGATTAAGTAAATTACGAAATAGCGGGACGATGCTTCTAGACATTATGTATTTGATTGGTCCTTCTGCTAGCTCAACAAAAGTTCGATCGAACTGCATTCGAATCAGAAAAAAATTCTACGACTTTAGACATAATTTAATTGAGTCAATTTATTCGAGTGGAATTAAATTAGGTGGTCTTGTGAATTTTTCAATTAGAGAATTTAATTGAAGAATTTTCTTGAAAAATTAATTAGGAAAATCTCAGTGATTTTTAAGAAAATCAAGTTTAATCAAGTAAAATTAAATTAATCAAATTAATTAAAATAAATATGATATTTTTGGAAATTGATTTTCAAGTCAGACATTTGGTTTGAAGGGTAATTGAACTTGAAAATTGGACCTGAGATCGAAAATTGAACCCGAGACTAAAATCCAAAAACTGATTGAATGTGGCCTTGTGTATGAAGCAGGGTAGACGATCCAACTAGTGGCTGGACCGAACCGGTCGGGTCGTCACTAGCCCAAATTGAACCGACAACAGTTAAACCGATCAAGCCCATTCGAGCACGTTGGTAATGGCACAGTTGGGCATGGCGACTATGACGGTGACGATTTGGCAGCCAACGGATGGTTGGCGGCGGCGGTTCTTCGGTGGTAGAGGAGTGAAAAAATTAGACTCCTAGTGGGACTCTACCGGGTAACTTGATTTCAAATTAACTTTTCCAAACATAATATTGTTTTAACGAATTTAATATTAAATTAAATTTAATATTTATCTAGATAGTATTTTCTTAATATTAATATGAGATATTAATTTAATATTAATCGAGTTAAGACTCAATAAACTATAAGGGTGTTCATAGTTCGGTTAAAATCGAATTAATCGACCGAACCGATCTAATTCAGTTAATCGGTCGGTGGCCGAATTTAGTTCGGTTGGAGGTCGGTTAATGATTTTTTAAAATTTCGATTATCAGTTAATTCGATTTGAAATTGGGTAATTAACTGAATTAATCGAAATAAATAAGATATTATATATAAGATTTTTTATATTATCAATGTATGTTTTGAACAATTATTTTTTATATTAATAGAAATAAATAATATATAATATATATTTTTGAACTATTAAAAAAATGAACATTAGCTATGTATTTTTTATACGTTTTATACTTATTTTAACCAAAAGACAAAAACATATATAAATTTCGGTTAATTCGGTTAACCGATCGAATTAACGAAATATTTCGGTTCGATTAATGTGTTTGAAAAAAAATTCAGTTTGATTAATGGTTAGAGATTTTTACATTTCGGGTAATTCGGTTAATAGTAATTCAGTTCGGTTAATAACTGAACCGACCGTTTGAACAGCCTTAATTGGGTATGCACTTAGAATTTTTATTTTGACCTATACATGTTTATGTCATGAAATTCGACTTTTGATGAATTTCTGAAGATGTTCTCATGCATGCCTTTAATAAATCATTTTGGCCTAAATACTTTTATTATTGCTTAACCCAACCAAATGGAATATCGGTTACTTATTGAGTAGTTTGTACTCGCTCTCTCTTTTACTATTTTACAAGTTCAAGTTTTAGTTGTGTACGTGGGATATCTGGGGAGTGACGTTTTTAGACTTGATATATTGTCTTAGAAAGTTCTAAAATGATGATACTTAGATTTTCAAGATTAATGGATACCACCACTCAAATTTTAACTTTTGATTTAAAGTCTCAATTTACTTTATTTATCTCAAAACTTAATTTCAGATTCTCAAACTCTATAAATATTTATAAATTGTAATTGGATATTTTATTAAAAAAATGTGTTTAGCTTGTTTAATTTTAGCTTAACATATCCGTGAGATTTCGAGGTCTGAAAATTTCTTACATGATATATTTCACATTCGCATCAAAATCAGACATCTTCTCTTGTAAATTAATTGTTCTTGGAAAATGTTCTTAATTTGGTATAATAACGGCAAAATCGTTCCAGGAAGATGCCTCCATAGATGAATATGCAACCAAATTAAGTACCCAAAAGAATCTCAATTATTAGAACCTAAAAGAATCTAAGAGTAAGAGGATTTATTTATTTCTCTAAGTCATCCTCTTAAGCTATATACTCTTGGATTGTCAAATTTAAGTACAGATTTTTTTTATTTATGTTGATGGGTTTTTATGGTTCCAGTTGTTCTTTTTTAACCTTTTTGTAACTGGTGATGTTGCTCATACGATATTTCTAATTTAAATAATGGAGTCCTTGTAAAAACAGACTGTAAACTTGTCTCAGTCTTAAAATTACATGGTAGTTGTCTTAAGAAGCATGCAATGCTCATTTGTATATAAACCCCACCACCATTTTCATGTTTCCCTCACCAACCATATAATAAGTAACAATAGAGTTCAGTCAAAATGAACAACAAGGCTTGTTCTGCATTCGTTCTTCTCATCTGTTTTCTCTTGATTGTTTCAGACTGTTAGACAGTTGAAGCAGATCCAAAGACTTGCAAGCCAAGTGGCAAGATAAGAGGGAAAAGCCTCCTAAGGAACATAATACAAAACATGACTCCAATTGCTGCAAAGAAGGCAAGCTTTATGACATTTGTCCCCACAAGTTTCAAACCATATGAAGGCAACCCAGACTCTCAACGTACGGCTTCGATGATGGTGAGGATGGCCGCGGACCATCTGAATGTGATAACAAGTACCACTCCAATAAAGAACTTGTGGTGGCATTTTCAACAGGATGGTTCAACAAGGAAAAAAAAGGTGTCTCAAGTATATTAACATACATGGGAACGGAAAAACTGTTAAAGCTAAAGTTGTCAATGAATGTGACGCCACAATGGGCTGTGATGGTGGACATAGTTACCAACCTCCATGCGTTAATAACATCATCGATGACACGGTCTGGGAGGCCTTGGGAGTGACTACTGACCAACGGGGTGGATGGACAATTACTGGTCAGATGCATGATTGATTTAAGCAAAGAGAATAAGGATATTAGATAGCAGAAGAAAGATTCGGCTTTTATCTTGAGGCCTGAAATCAAACTCCCCATTAATAACTCCGCTTGGGTCCCATGATTCAGTTTGCGTTTTAGTTTTTCCTTCTCCATTTACTTTGTTGTATTGCCAATACAACAGTTCCAGGGGAATGATTAAAAATTCTCTAATTGTAATTATGACTACAATAGTTTGACTTGACATGCCTTGGGAGTGTCCTAAGTCAATGGATCAGATTGGATACCAGACAATGGGGACAATTTCTTCCAGTTAAGTCAAAGGCATCACATATCTGATTCTTTCCATTTATTTGGCTAACACTGAATGCATAAAGTTTTATATCAGCATTCACCAAAAAACAACTACTGGCAAGAAATCAGGCATTAAAAGCATAGCTGGACAACCAGAATCTAAAACTGATAATTGCATGAAAATCTTCCATAACCTTATTTACAACATACTATCTGTCCTGGCGGGCAAACGTCGGAAGAAGTTAATTGGTGCCGCGGGTATCTTGTGGCGAAACCTGGGATGCCTCATAAAGTAAAGTCCAGCTATAAGAGCAAACACTTGGAAAGGTGTCACATACAATACAATGGCTGCTGCAAGACAGAATATCACAAATATGGTAGTGGCTCGAGGATCCCGCCAGCTTAAGAGTGCCTGAAAACGCTCGCCTTGATTGGCTATGTCACTCACAACACTCTGAACTCTTCCTGCCACACTCCTTAAACGATCATATCTCATCCGAACTAGATCCGAGCTCCTTGATGCAGGAAAGGACTCAAATTCTTCATCTAGTTCGTCAGGAGAAACTGCATCTGCGCAAGAGAGGCTTGTGTCCATGTGGGGAGGGTACCTTGGCCGATAACGATACTTCCATACCCCTATCAGGAACATGTATAGGAAAACTGTTGATAAAATCAGCTCTGGAAAACAAACCAGCATTACAAATAGGAAATGCACCAGCACTGTTGTCATTGGGTTCTTCCACTTGCAAACTTCACCAAACCATTTTCCAACTTCAAATAATCCTGAGAAAACCGATGTCAGGCGCAAAAAGTTTGCCTTGCTGCGCCTCATGCTCCAAAGATGAGCATTTGCATCAGACATGTATTCAATTACTTCTCTCCTGAGAGGTGGTTCAGCCCGACCAAGCCGAGCTGCCACGATATTCACAGCCTGGTATCGCAGCATGTCTTGTTGTATCACACTCAATGGCCTTTTGTAGTGCATCTTTGGCAAAAGGGGTCGTGAGTATTGAAACATCATACTAAGCATTGATGTCGATGAAAATCGTATTGCCAAATGCAATTCACCCATTTTCTTGACACCAGATGGATGAAGAACCAGCAGTGGATAACTGTGTGTGTAAACTCGACCAGTTTCTAGAGTAGATATACGAATCCGGACCTTTCCAATTTTAATATCCTTGTTTCCATTGGAATCACCTATCTGAGAATTATCAAAGACCCCCACAGTGAGAACTGTGGCTGGATCATAAACTTCCCATGTGTACTGCTCATTATATTTTGGGTTCAGGCTATTTACTATGGTTCGAGTTCGAACCCATTTGTGGCCGTACTTTGCCACACAATACGTATCTGATGTACCTTTCCCATCCTTTGTTTTCATCGGTTGGAGCCGATCGGCATTCAAAATTCCAAGTTCCAGAACACCGACTGATGATTTCCAGAGCTGCTTTGCTGTTGGCCGCAGATCACTGCTATACTGGGTTGACTCATCAAGCACATGGTATCCTCCATCAAGACAAACACAAACATGGAGCCTACTATGAAACTTATCTTTCTTTGCACGATCCCCATCCATGGCATCTGATAAAGATTTCTCCAAGTTGTACCACCGAGTACGGACAACTCGGTCATCCGCACGCTTTTCAACAGAGTTCAATGGTACAACGGCCTTTCCCATGGTCTCATCCTTATTAGATCCCACACGATCTTCAACTGAAAATATGAGATGATCTTCAAAGGGTTCTGAAGTAACAAACATAAACTCCTGGTTCCAGATTGGATTCAAATTTCGAGGTTGAACTGTTTTTGTCTTTAAAATCTGGTTACCAATCTGAACCTTAACATATACATCAGGAAACCTGTTCTTGTCTGATGGAACAAGGTCTTGTGCCTCGATAACATTAACTCGGACATACCATAATCTTGGAGAGTGATAAACTTTTGAACGGATATATGCGGAGGCAATGGAAGTGCTATCGCCGGGGGCAAAAGCATCTGAGTGCCAGGCATCCGGAAAAGTCTCGTCAGCCTGCGTGCCATACCAAACTGCAAGCATCAGTTCTCCTTTCTTTTTCTCTCCTTTCTTGTCTTGTAGCCGATACCATTCTGGAGCCAATGGACTGTCCGGTGGAACTCTCATCGGAACCTCATGGAGGTCAAAGCGCACAATCCCAACAAAGTCATCTTTCACTAAATCCTTATCCTTGAGAACAACTTCCAACACAGTTGACTGCATTGTTTCCCTGGCAAAGGCAAACACTTGATTCCACTCGGGATTTTGGTTCCTCTCATAATGCTTTGTGATTCCTTTGTAGTTTCCAACTTTTACTTCAACATATGGATCAAGGCTGCCTGTCAAATCTTTTGAAGGAAGATCTCGGGCTTTTACCACTCGCACAAAAAGGTATCTCATCTGTTCAACAAGGTCATAAGTGCTTGTTGGCCTGTCTCCTCGTATGACTCGGCCTCCAATAATTCGTCCTTCTCCAAGGAATGGGCTCGTCTCTTTAAGAGCAAAATCAGATGGTTGTGAATGTGATGATGAACCTGAGAACATGTGAACAACTTTCGCTGCCTGTGGTTCGGATTTCATCTCATGTACTCCATAATTCATTTGTTGTTGGGGTGGCACTGAGGTAAAATTTTGCTTTTGTTGCGAGTGGTTTGCATTTGGAAGATGATGAAATGTATGCCTTTTATCAGTTTTCTCTTTAGGAAGTGAACTCGGGAAGTTTGGAGTTTGTGCATAACCTGAGCCTACGTCTGTATCCAAAAAAGATTCCATTGCTGGAAGTGGATTTGATAATTTGATTGAAGGGTCATCAGTTAAAAATACCTTCAAACCGAGCTCTCCTTTTGCATGGGAGAAAATGGTTCGTTTTTCAAGAGGGTAGTGCATAACAACCGCATCAGAGTAGGGCACGAAAGACGTTCTGGTGAGACGAAGCTTCCCAAGACAGGTTTTGGTGTTGTTTGCTTTGTTATGGCTGTAAACATAGGCTTCAAGAGGGAGCTTGATGAAGTTGTTAGGATCAGAGATGTTGAAATAGAAACTCTCATTCCAGACTGGATTGAGATCGTTTTCTTTAGTGGTGGTGCGGAATCTCTGGTCGTCAAAATGAAGCTCCACGAATGGATTAGACGAGCCTTTCCCGTCTTTGGCTACAAGGTCATGAGCCCCCACGACTTCAACCCCTAACTTGAAACTACTCATGGTTTATCTTAATTAAAACAGGAAAGGAATATACTGCAGTGCTAAAGATAATCGGCGGCCGATACGACAACACCTGAGAAAAAGGAAGAAAACTAACAGTTCAACAATGATGAAATGTGCATCATATAAGGAAATCGACAAGAAGTATCAATCTCTATGCATGGATGAATTTAAAACAGATGAACTTCATTCAAGAAACTGAAATGCATATATGGACAAATGGAAATTCCATGTCAGAACGGGAAAGAGTCAGAAGTAATTGTGTAAGGTTATGGTCCAAATCAAAGAAAACTCAACCATCAGATAATCAAGACTTGCAAAAACCTTAAATGAACATTGCAACAGAAAAAAGACAAAAAAGAAGATATCCAAGTTAAAGAAAATAAGAAAGACACAAACTGACCTTTGATATTAAGACTGAAATCTTCTGTTAGGAAAGTGAAAGAGAGCTTGAAGACTAATTATGACCAGCATCTCAGAAACTTAGCCGAGAAGATGATCGAATATAATCGAACTAACAAGTAACAACTATATTTCTGGAAAACAAAAGGGGAAGAGGTGACTGAGTCTGAGAGATAAATGGTTGGTGTCTTAAGTAGTGACCAAAACCGGAATAAAAAACAAAGAGGAAGGAGAGACGGGAAGGGCGGGTCTATAGTTTATTATTTAGTTATCAATCTCCGTTTTGTTTTGTTGTTTGGCCATCGTAATCGTGACCGTTCACGACAATTAGAGTTCTACATGTCACGGTAGACCGTCCAAATAATTTTTTTTAGTGAAAATATAAGTTTGAAAATTGAGATTGAGTAAAAAATAAAGTTCGTGAAGAAAATCGATTGGATCTCGAGTAAGGTTTTTAATCTTAGGCTTAGCTTTAATTTATAATAAAAAAATTTATTGTTCTGTTATTATTTTTTTAATGTTTATATTATTACTATTTTGTTGTTAATGTTTAGATATTGTATAACACTTATTTTATTATTAATTTTATTATTATTGTAGAGACATTTGCTTGTTAAGTTGTACTTATCTTAGTGCTATAAATATTTCTTTAATTTATTTATAATTTATTGAAAATATTTATTTTAATATTTTAGTGTATTTGATATATTATTTTTAAAATTATTTTAGATAAAATAAATTTTAAAAAAATAATACAGCCCAAACTCAAATTTTAGTATTTTATCTAGAATAGACTTGAATAAAAAAATCAAACCTATTTTTTGGACCAAGTTAAACCGACCGATGGGCAATTGTAACGGCAACTATACCGTAGTTAATATTGTTTCACCCTTTCGACACTCCTCTGAATGTTTTGCGATTAATATATTCGCTTCCTTTTCTCTACACGTTTCATTTAACGTGCGGAATTACTATTTTACCTTTTGTTTTTAGATTTTATTTTTCTTAAATAACTTTTTATACTTATATTATATTTATAAATTTTGGGTTTTTTTTTGGTTTTATTTGAATAAACTAAAATGTAATTATAAATTTATGTTAAAATTTATGCAAGTATAGGTTAAAAAATAATTTTTATAAATTAGAAGTTAAAAATATAAATAATTTATCTAAATAAGATGTCTTTTTCTGTACGAGGCACTTTTTACAAAGGAAAAGCAGAGAATATTATCAATTAGTTGCATTTTGCATCACTGAAAAGTTCCTAAAACTGTGGTTAAGTCCTCCAACGAGTTCAACCTCAAAGTTTTTATCAAACATCTTAATAATAATAAAAAATCAACTATTTAAATTGTATTAATTTATAAATCAAAATAAAATCTTATTGCATACCATCGTATATGTAATTTGAAATATCATTTACCTCTTGTGATATGAGAAAATAATATGAATATATTTGAGAGGTCTCTCTGATCAAATTAGTGTCTCGATTATTATATAGATCAATTTAGTTCTTGTATTATTAAAAGAATCAAATAATGTCAAATTAAAATAGAGGTAACATTTACTGCTTTAAAAAGATCATTTATCGTTTAATAGAGTTGATATTTTTAAAATTTTTATGGTTATGTAAATGAAACCTTTTGTTTGGAATTGAAGTGCTCTCAATTAGATTTTGAACTTATTTTATTCTTTTTAATAATATAGGGACTAAATTGATGAATTTAATAATAGAAGAATTAATTTAATCTAGTCCCTAAAACACAAGTACCGTGTAAATAAGATATTAAATTACCCAATCATGCATATTCTTGTCCTCCTTTACAAAGCAAAAACATTTTAGTCTAATCTAAAGATTCCACATAATCAAGATAGGAAATATAATAATATAATATATCCAATTGACCGGAAAAACATTTAAAAAAATAAAAATATTTTACATGATTGAATAAGTACTGATTATTAATTATATTGAGCTTATCCTCTCAAGATTGCGATAGAAAAGAAAATTCAGATGTCTAACTCTCAAGTTTCCACACGTTTTAAGGTGATTTGTTTAATAATTATTTATATATATGGTAAATACAATTCTAGTGGACCATGACATCAACTCTACTTTCTTATATTTTTTTTGTTCTTTTCGATTAACATTAAATAAGTTTAATTGTTTAAAAGTTCCTGAAATTTTCTCGGAAAAAATAAATTAAGTTTTTACTATTTTTTTAATCAAATTGAATCACTGGTTAAATAAATTTTTGACCAACGTTAACCGTTAGAATGGTGACGTGACTATTAACGAGGCTGATATGGCGCTTTATGTAAGTAACAATTGCTGACGTGGTAAAAAATATTTTTTTTATTTTTTTATAAATTTGTAAATATTATTAAAATTTATAAAATATTAAATAAAGTTTAAAATTTAAAGAGATTAATTTAAAAATCTATTTAAAGTTAAGTCCAAAATGAATCTGGACAACCATATGTTCAGGTCCATTTTGGACGATTTTTCTAAATTATATAAAGTTTAAAAATAATAATAATTAATTTTCATATAATTTTTAGTTCTATTGATACCTTTTAGGATGTATAAAAATATTTTTATAAAATAAATATAAATAAATTTAATTTTACTAATCGTATGTGTAAAGTTTTTTTTAATGTGTGAAAATGTCCAATTATTTAAAACTTTTAAGCTATTTATAGACTATAATTGATACACTTTTTAAATTGGATATATTCATATATGTTTTTAAAATCTTTACACATACAATTAATAAAATTAAAATTATTTATGTTTATTTTATAAAATATTTTTATACATTCTAAAAGGTACCAATAAAATTAAAATTTATACACATATCAGTTTTTAAAGAAAAATAATTTTAATATTTTTTAAACTTTATATAATTTAAAAAATCATTTTGAATGAATATGGACATAGAGCTGCCCAAATTTACGTTGAATATGGACAATCCTATGTCCAAATTCATTATGGACTTAACTTTTAATGGTTTTTATTACTTTATAATTTTGTGTTGTGTCTCCTTACGCCAATATTATAACAGTTAATATTAGTCAAAGGGTCTATTTGACCAATTTTATTAATTTAAAACTCAATTAAGTATAAAAAAGTTAGAGGATTTAATTGAATTTATCGAAAATTTTAAAGACTTCGTAAACCATTAGTCATGTTAAATATATATTTTAATCAGGGTACAACTTATAATTATAATAATAACCAAAATATTATAACGAGTTGAGTCACAAATGCAATCAAGTGGTAAATTTATTACATACCCTTAAGAGAATCAATTAATTTTAAATAAAATAAATGCTAATAATTAATACAATTTTCCTTTTCTTTTTGTTTGATAAGTCACAATCAAAATTTGGTTTGATTTAAAATTGAAAAGAATGTTAGATTTTTGAAAATAATATAGTATTTTTCATATAGTTTTCTTTTCAATTGCACTGAATTAGAAATAAGGTGAAACTCAATTAAAGTGTGTAAATATATAAATATAGATAAAATATAGTTAATTAATAAATGTCAATATTTTTCTTTTTCTGAAAAATAAAATTTTGAACCACAATTTAACCTGATCTAAGAACAGATCGACCACAAATAATGGCAATTCAGGCAAATGAATTCTGATTAATCCACCCTTTATTCCCACCCTAAAATATCTCTCATCCCCTCCCTCGCATTTCTTATTTTCTGTTTTCCCTAGTTAAAATCATTCAATTTCTTTTCTCTTCTCTTAATTATTTTCTCAGTCAGATTTTATTTCCCTTGCTGACCATTGCCAAAAGGTTTACCAAAGCTTCATTTCCAGAACAAAATGGTATGCTTCCCAAATCTTTCTTTTATTGTAATTGTTGGTTCCTATATAACTTTGTAATATTTATTAGTAATTGTGAAAAAGAGAACAAGAAGAATGAGAATGAAAGATGAAGGAAGCTTAGAGAAATTGATTTCAATGGACCAGATATTTTTCCATGTGGCAATTGCATATCCTATTTCCATTAATTAATTTTGAAAAAAGTTAGTATGATCTTTATGCGGATCCGAAACAAATAATGACCACGGTTTTAACATTGCATGTTATTTATTATTAAGTGGTGTTAATACATATGTGGTGCTATAAATAGGCAAATTCATCATCTGGAATGTATGTGAACGATGATTGCAAGCTGAAGTTTTTGGAACTAAAAGCAAAACGAAATTATCGTTTCATCGTGTACAAGATCGACGAGCAGACACAACAGGTGATCGTAGACAAGTTGGGAGGTCCCCAAGAAACTTACGAAGATTTCACCAACTCCTTGCCCGAACATGAATGCCGCTATGCTGTCTTCGACTATGATTTTACCACAGATGAGAATTGTCAGAAAAGCAAGATTTTCTTCTTTGCATGGTACCAAGACAAACACATTGTTCCCTTACCAATAACTCAAACTGATTGTTACAATAATATTGTTCCTTTGTGGTGGTGTATAATATATGTACAGGTCACCTGATGGGTCAAGGGTGAGGAGTAAGATGCTTTATGCAAGCTCCAAGGACAAATTCAAGAGACAGTTGGATGGGATTCAAGCTGAGTTGCAGGCAACAGATCCAAGTGAGATGACCTTGGACATCATCAAAGCACGAGCTCTTTAATTCCTTCCTATATAACTCAAAACTCCATTCAAGGCGTTTCCTTTTTCAATAATCTCTATTAATTTGTGGGGTATTTCCCGTTTTTAGTTTCTCTGTATCTAAGCTACATCAGAAAACTTGACATCATATCCTATAACATCCTAAGTAAACCCTTGTAGTCTAAAGGTCGGAATTCCTCTGTTTCTCAATGCTATTTCAGTATCTGTAATAATTGATTCTTATGGTTTAGTTTTTTTCCAATATTCTGTCTCCCACGTCTCCACTTGCCTTGTTATTTTGTATTTTGTGTCGAGAGAAGCTTGAATGGCTTGAGGTTCATATGGGGGAGGCAATGCACATGGAAATTTATGACTAGGAGACTTCACCATTGACTGCACCATAAAATCCTTCCATAAACCTTTCTGCAAGCATGCTGCGGATTCGGCACAGACCCTGTGGGATTTTGAAGGTATTGTTGGTTTAAACTTCAAGAGTTTCGAGTATTCGTTCAACAAATGAAACATGTAGTCATACACATTTTGCATTGTCAGAGTCTCTTCGATAAATTTGCTTCCTGCTTCCCATAAAGAGAAATTAAAGGTACATTATATATTTTCTTAAGAGATAGATATACATGATTGAATTCATTGCAATCCATGTTTTCATTTGCTGAGAATATGTACCTCATGAGGGTGATTATTGCCCCATTCAACTGCAAACTTAAGATCCCTACATTTGTTTTTGCGACGGATACGCCAGTAATGCTGCATCGGCACCATACTTCTCGAGAAGAAATCATAGTATTTAGGCTTTATCAACAACGTCATGCTATCACATGCCAGTATGTATTTCTCACTTACAGACCAAGTTGCTCCTTCTATATAGATTTTATATCTTTATATGGATTGTACCACAGCGAAGTTGAAAAATCTCATTAGACTAAAAGTTGTTTAAAATTGAAAATTTAAAAACCTTCCATAAGAAGGAGAAGAAAAAGGGTTTTGCATATATATACCTATGGGTACATTGATCTTCGAATTTAGAATGCTTGAAACTTTGTTGACTTTCTTTACCCCAATCCATTTGGCTTGGCGTTGCCTAAGTTTCTTATGATTTCAATCCATTTATAAAAGCCCTGCCCATCAATGACACAAAGAAGAAACATAATAATTCAGGAAGTACCTGCTTATAAATCCGAACATTGCAGTCGTTTTTATCTGAAAGGTTGCATTTCAAAAGATCTACCCGATCTTTAGCAACGTATGGGTTACCCTTCCAGTAGGCATAAGGCTTCCTCTTTGTCCACTTGATCCTCTCCCTCCCTTTCTTTATTGCCTTCAACGTCTCCTCCCATGGCTTTATATTCACCTCTGCCCTGCCAGGACAAAGTAAACTAAATATGATTAGCTTGCTAATTGCAATAAAAAGTTATTAACACTTGACATTTTTTCTCCATTAGCAATTTGTTGCGGTAATCAGAATTAAAAAATTGATATATCATTAAGAACGTGTGACTTTTGGCAATATGTAGCAGAATTTACCATCCCCGGAAGGTCCAGTCAGGGAACACAATGTCCAGTGCTGCTTTTTCTCCACAATAATGAAACACCGGCGGTGCTAATGCAGCATAGCGTCCTTTGTAGTTTCTTCTCTTGATCACGGTATCGTCTCCACAAAAGAACAAAAGGTCCAAGTCTGGTACTTTTCCAGGGTACAACCTTAGAAGCTGCAAAATGCCCCATATTGTAAATACATCCCTGGTTTGATATGGCCTGTTGTACTTCTCCACATAGGCCTTTCCGTTGACAATGACGAGCCTGAAATCCGCACAGGGTTTTCCCCTTTCGATCATGTCTTCTGTAATCCACGAACTCTTCCATTGCTTTAAATCTTGGTGGATCCACCAGAAGTAATCTGGGCAAGTTCTAGCCGATGATTCTTGGGGCTGGAACACCGACGGGTAATTTTCCGGGCATGTTTGGGGTAAATTAACTGAATTAGAGCAGTTTAGAGGAAATTCAATCCTCTCATGATGTAAAAATCGACTGCCCATTTGGAGTGCCCCGTATAACAAGCTGAGAAACAAGTAGATCAAAAAATCTGCATTAATCTTTTATTAACAAAATTCGAAATATGGAAATATATTATACATGATTGGAAATATATAAAAGAGTAATTATTTGGTAGATAGAATTCTATCTATACAGTTAATTTATTTATTTTAAAATTTTAAAATATAATTTAAGAATGCATTGGACAAATTTAACCCTAGAGTTAAAAAATTTCACCGTTAATTTACAAACTAATTATAATATATAGTATATTATGACACAAAATGGTTGAAAACTTTTATCTAACAAATATATTTATTAAAAATTTAAATAAAAATAAATAAAGTATTGGTTGAAATGACAAAATAAAATATTGATAAAATCCCATCATAATTATGGAAAAAATTATTAAAATTGTAAAAGAATAAAATTATTTGTTTATAATTTAAAATTAATTTATTATATTTAAATTAAGTTGGAGAATATATTAGATATAAATGAGTGTATAATAATATTTTGTCATGTTTAAAATTTAATGACGTGATATTATTTTATTTGTGCTTAAAACGATACTTTTTAGGATGATATTAATATAACTTATTCTCAATTATTATTATCATAACATAAGTCGATGGTAGTAAAAACAAAATTTCTCAAAATTTATTTATTAAAAATGATTAAAAAAAGTATAAAGATGAAGGAAAGCAACAAGTTTTGATATGAGGGAGACTTACAATATCCATCCAATTAAGCAGAGCTGGAATAAGAAAGAGGAAGAAGAAGATGAAGGTAGTAGTTGTTGAGACCAACACCAACCTTTGAAAAGCCCTATCCTCTTGAAGTACTTTAACATGCTCCACCATGGAAACCGTATTTCCCACAACTCTATTCCTGATTTAAAACCAAACCTGCCATACATTTATATGGCAAGGAATTCTCGCAAGTAGGGAAAGTTGACTTCATTTGCATAGTTTTTTCTTGTGCCAAGTGTACATTTTTTAATATACATACTTTAACATGGAATTTTTTTAACGTTAATTAAAACAATCTTCATTTATAAAAAGTTATATTTAACTAAGTAATTTTTAAATATTATTTTAAATATAATATAGTATTACTTAAACATTTTATTATATTGTATACTTCTACGTTTATATTATTGTCAAGTAAATCTAATTTTAATACTTAAAATATTGTTATTGCAAATGTAATATAATATAATATAATTTACGGAAACATTGAATATAATTATAATTATTTATTTCAATGTTAATTACCTAATATCTTTACTTTAACTTTTACTGTGAGTAAATCAAATTTTGACTTATTTTACGATATTAATATTAACTACACTATTTAATAATTTTTATGCTAAATTAGTACAAATTCGAAATTGAAGAAAGTAATTCCTCTCATAAAATTAAGGATAAATTCATTTTTGTTAATTTCGAAAATCAACAAATAACAATAACAAATAATGCAATCCAAAAAAAATATTTCGAAAATGTTAGGCAATCGGCTAAGATCGAGTTTGGGTGGTGGGTAAGTGGGCTACTGGGTTAGAAATTTAATTTTTTGTTGTTACATTGGAAATGAAGTTTTCGATTTAAATTACATGGTCCAATAAGAACTCAACACCTGGAAATAAAACTTTATCTTTTCTTTTTGTCGCGTAGGATTTTTGGACGGAAAATGCCATTGTTGTTATCTATTGTTCTCGCTTGCCCAACTTTAAAATTAATAAGAAATAAATTTTTTTGAATTTTTTTAGAGAGATTAATTTGCTCAGGGAATAGAGTGTTTTTTTTACCTACTAAATCGTACAATATTTTTCAACACCTTGTTTCTCCATTTAAGAGCTGCGGTGACATGTATCAAGGGAGTTTAGCTCATTGCCTTTGGCCTTTTCTGCACTGACTTTGGAATTATGTTGCTGCTGCTTCTGTTTTCTGGAGCTTATTTTGAAGAAGTTTTAGATGTTCTATTTCTCTGTGTTGCTGTTTTGAAACGGTCTTAAGGTCTTTTGTATTATTACCACTCTTTCAGTGGACTGATATGTTCCCTAATAATATTTATTGATGTAAAATCATATAATATAATATATATTCTATAGCAAAGTTTTCACATAACTTTTGGTAATTATACTAAATCATATAATATATATTCTAGAGCTAAATTTTAACATAAAGAAGGAACTTTACATAAATGGGGTATTTCCTCTGAAAACTTAACATCATAACCTCTAATATCCCAAGTAAACCCTTGTAGTCTAAATGGTGATATAAAGTTAGGAATTCCTCTGTTTCTTAATGCTATTTACAAATCAGTCCTGTATTTGATTACAATTACAAATTCTTCCATATGATCAGTGCAAGAATGATCTGAAATAGACTAAGCTTTTCTTAATTTGGCTACACTAATTACAGATGTTGATGAAAGAAAAAAACGAGAAAGAGAGGTTTCTAGCTTTCTATTGATTCTTATGGTTTAGTTTTTTTCCAATATTCTGTCTCCCACGTCTCCACTTGCCTTGTTATTTTGTCTTCTCTGTCGAGAGAAGCTTGAATGGCTTGAGGTTCATATGGGGGAGGCAATGCACATGGAAGTTCATGACTAGGAGACTTCACCATTGACTGCACCATGAAATCCTTCCATAAACCTTTCTGCAAGCATGCTACGGATTCGGCACAGACCCTGTGGGCTTTTGAAGGGACTGTTGGTTTAAACTTCAAGAGTTTGGAGTATTCGTTCAACAAATGAAACATGTAGTCATACACATTTCGCATTGTCAGAGTCTCTTCGATAAATTTGCTTCCTGCTTTCCCTATGGCCTGTGCCTGCAAGTTTATAAAGCGAAATTGAAGGTACATTATATATTTTCTTAAGAGATAGATATACATGATTGAATTCATTGCAATCCATGTTTTCATTTGTTGAGGATATGTACCTCGTGAGGGTGATTATTGCCCCATTCAACTGCAAACTTAAGATCCCTGCATTTGTTTTTGCGACGGATAGGCCAGTAATGCTGCATCGACACCATACTTCTCGAGAAGAAATCATAGTATTTAGGCTTTATCAACAACGTCATGCTATCACATGCCAGTATGTATTTCTCACTTACAGACCAAGTTGCTCCTTCTATATAGATTTTATATCTTTATATAGATTGTACCGCAGCAAAGTTGAAAAATCTCATTAGACTGAAAGTTGCTTAAAATTGAAAATTTAAAAACCTTCCATAAGGAGGAGAAAAAAAGGGTTTTGCATATGTATACCTATGGGTACATTGATCTTCCAATTTCGAATGCTTGAACCCTTGTTGACTTTCTTTGCCCCAATCCTGAATTAATAACCAATTAGAGTTACAAACACAGAGTTACCCATTTGGCTTGGCGTTGCCTAAGTTTCTTATGATTTCAATCCATTTATAAAAGCCCTGCCCATCAATGACACAAAGAAGAAACATAATAATTCAGGAAGCACCTGCTTATAAATCCGAACATTCCAGTCGTTTTTATCTGAAAGGTTGCATTTCAAAAGATCTACCCGATCTTTAGCAACGTATGGGTTACCCTTCCAGTAGGCATAAGGTTCCCTCTTTTCCCACTTTATCCTCTCCCTCCCTTTCTTTATTGCTCTCAACGTCTCCTCCCATGGCTTTATATTCACCTCCGCCCTGCCAGGACAAAGCAAAGTAAATATGATTAACTAGATAATTGCAGTAAAAAGTTATAAACACTAGGCATTTTTTTCTCCATTAACGTCGTGTGAATTTAGGCAATATGTAGCAGAATTTACCATCCCCAGAAGGTCCAATCAGGGAACACAATGTCCAGTGCTGCTTTCTCTCCACAGTAATGAAAAGCCGGCGGTGGTGATGTAGCATTGAGTCCTTTGTAGTCTCTTTTCATGATCATAGTCTTGTCTCCACTATAGAACAAAAGGTCCAAGTCTGGTACCTTTCCAGGGTACAACCTTAGAAGCTGCAAAATGCCCCATATTGTAAATACATCCCTGGTTTGATATGGCTTGTTGTACTTCTCCACATAGGCCTTTCCGTTGACAATGACGAGCCTGAAATCCGCACTGGGTTTTCCCCTTTCGATCATGTCTTCTGTAATCCCCGAACTCTTCCATTGCTTTAAATCTTGGTGGATCCACCGGAAGTAATCTGGGCAAGTTCTAGCCGATGATTCTTGGGGCTGGAACACCGACGGGTAATTCTCCGGGCATGTTTGGGGTAAATTAACTGAATTAGAGCAATTTAGAGGAAATTCAATCCTCTCATGATAAGTTTTAGAAGTTCGTGAGTCAAAAATCGACTGTCCAATTGAAGTGCCCCGCTGAGAAACAAGTAGATCAAAAAACAAAAAAAACAAAAAAAAAAAATTGCATTATTCTGTTATTCTCAAAATTCGAAATATGGAAATCTAATGGTATACATATTTTGAACTCAGTGAGATTTTGCTACACATTTAATTTATTTATTTTTAAAATTTTAAATACGAGTTATAGACCCATGGTACAAACTCAATTTTATTTGTAAAGTTGTACAAAATAATTATGATATATACTGTCAAAAAATTTATTTAATAAATATATTTCCTAAAACTTTATATAAAAACAATTCAGTAAAATGGTAAAATTAAAATATTGTTCAAATACTATTATAGATATGTTTTTATGTAAAATTATTTTTATTGAAGTGGCTAGTGCCATCCAAGAGACTAATCAGATGGACTCACTTTAACTGCTAGCACAGACTCAATATTGGTCCTAGAGAAAAGAATCAAGAAGCTAACGGATTGACAAAGTTGGCTCACATAAATGAGCAAGGGTTGCAAATTTTTGAAACTTCTCCGCTAAGGGGTTTGAATTGTGTTTTGTAATTTTGTTTCTTTATTCTCTTATTTATCACAAAAAGAAAAGAAAAGAAAAAAAAGCCCTCACACCACATTTATTACTTTGTAAAATGATTGGTTAATTTGATAATTTTATAACTGAGATGAAACCAATTAATAAATAACACTAACTCAATCAGTCACTTAATATATACTATAATTGTACTAATGAATATATTTTTTAAAAATTCAAATTTGTAACTTTTTTAAAAATTAATTATTTCAACAAATATATATGTGGTAATTACTAGGAAGTAATACTCAATTTTAACTGAAAAATCGAAAAATTAACACAACAGAATATTTTTATTTTTATTTAGTTGGGTAGGGACTTATTTTATAATATTTTCTAATTATTTAAACTATATTTATTTTATGTAATATATAATAAATATTTTATCATATAAACTCAACTCAATAATTTTAAACTTAACCAACAAAATTCGAATTTGTTAACTAAAAATTCGACTGAATTGACCAAATCAATGTTAGTTTGGTTTGACCGGTTTGTTCAATTAAAGTTGGTCGGATCAATTTTCTCATATTAAAATTAGTTAAGTCGATTCGAAAAAAAATTGATCGAACCAACCGATTAAATCGATTACTATACCTTACTAATTATCATTGCAAATTTGTGTTTTTAAAATTTAATAATGAATTTTACCCTTTATTTTATAAAAATAAATAAACTAATTCTTTTAGTATAATTGGTGAAAAGAATACACAAAACATTCAACACTTATTTAAAACCAACCAATCAAGTTCACATGTTTATTAATAAATAGACCAAATTTTTAATTTTCATAAAGTGAAAAGATCGAATTTTGACAAATTAAAATAAAAAATTAAAGGGTTTAATTTATTTATTTCAGTAAAATAAAAGATGAATTTTATAATTTGACAGTTAATTTAATTATTAAGTTATTTTTTCCCTCAAAATTTTATTTATTAAAAAGTTAAAAGTAATGAAAAAACTCCTCGAAAATCAATTGGACCCCTACTTAAAAAGTGTACGCAATTAGAATATTACTTCAAAAATAACAATCAATTGGGTCCTCTGCATTGTCATTTCTATTAAGGCCCCTGACGGACCATTAAGTGCTGACATGGCGGATGACGTGGAAAAACGATGACATTGAGGGCTTAATTGATTTTTTTAGTAATTTCTACTAATTTTTAAAACTTTTTAATAAAAATTACTACTCATTTTTTGTTTTTTCACCTTATCAAGGTGCATCGATTACCTATCCTCAACTAAAACTTATCACTCACTTTAAACCACCAAATACTAAATCCATTATTTCTAAGATCCTTTACTCGAGACCCCATCCAAATCAAATTATCATCAGACTTAAAGCTCCTCCATTAAAATCTAATCCAAACCTTAAAAAAAACTATAATTTTCTTATACATATATTTATTTTTTATTTTTTTTTACAAATTTTTATACTTTCAATAAGTTTTTATAATTTTTTATTAATTTTATAGAATTTTTATCATTTTAATTATATTTATATAATTTTCTATAATTCTATAATATTAAATAATTAAATATAATTTGTTGAAAATTTTTATATAATCCCTAAAAATCAATTAAACTCTCCTAAAATAATTAAAAATCAATTAAGCTATCCTAAAAAAAAATTAAACCATCCACGCTTAGCCATCACGTCACCCGCCATGTTGATTTTAACGAAAATGACAATTCAAAGAGCTTATTTTTGGATTAAAGGTTGAATTGATGAAGGGTTTTTTTAGTACTTTTCATCCTATTAAAAAATGATTTAAAAAAAAAAAGTGAAATGATGAAGGAAAGCAACAGGTTTTGAGGGAGACTTACAATTTCCATCCGGTTAAGCAGAGCAGCAATAAGGAGGAAGAAGAAGAATATGAAGGTAGTAGTTGTTGAGACCAATCCCTTGAGGCGTCCAACACCAACCTTTGAAAAGCAGCCATGAATGACTTCATCACCGTAAGCCCTAACCCCTTGAAATATTTGAACACGATCCGCCATGGAAACCGTATTTCCCAAGCTCCCCCACAGCCCTATTCCTGCTTCAATGCCTTGGTATATATACATATAAATGCATATCCTCCCTATAAGGCAAGACATTATAAATTGCCTTAAATATTTATTTTGACTAATTAATGAGTTGGCATGCATATTCAACCCGATTCAATTTGGAGGGTTAACTTTTGCTTGTAGAGACTTTAGTTGACGTGGATACAGTCCTAGCTTTTTAATTATATTTGAAACCACTACTATTATTAAACCATAGAAATAAATGTTTGGGCAAAACCAATCTATGTTAACGTTATTCAAAGACTCAAGAAATATTTATGATTCAACACGTTTGAAGGAGACTTCTATCATACATATTCACAAAACAAATCAAAGAACAATCTCTAAAATCATTAAGAATTGAAAAACTTGATCGTGCATGTAAAACATAGTCTGATCTTGTTGTATGAGAGTAATCATTAATCATATACAGAAATAGAAGAAAAAAAAAACGAAGATCATCATATACCTGTAATTCAAGCGTATAAAGTGGAGATGGAGCTGCAAAACTGAGATGATCAGGTAGTGAAAACTTGGAGAAAAGAACAAGGTCAAAATCAAGCAGCAGTGTTACGATTTGACTTTCATCACTGAATTAAATTCCGTAAACCATAAGCTATTGATTTTTCTCAGGCAAGAGGAGGGGACAAAGATGAAGAAATACTGATTTAACTTTTTTGAATAATTATTTTTGTCAGTTATATTTAAACATTTTAACAATAAATAGGTCCAGTTTCCATTCTAATGTATTAAATAATTATCCTAATTTTTTAATTCTATCAATAAAAAATTGAGAGATTATATCATCCAAATGGTAATTATATGCTATAATTAATAATTTAAAAGAAGTTAATAATTTGTAATTAGACTTGTTTATGAATCGGACTATCTATCTAGGCTCGAAGGTCTGTTAGAAAAAAAAAGGATTTTGACAAAATACGAGGCCGAAAAATAGACTTGGATAAAATCTAAGGCCCATTTTTTATATGGGTCAAGCCTTGGGCAATTATTTTTTTAACTTGAGCCTTAATTATATATATTTTTATATTTATATTAAATCACTAACTTAATAACAATTAAACTCATTATCCAAAATCTAAAAAAAAATTCAACTAAATAACCCAACCCAAAATGTAAATTTTTAAAATTTATATTTACTACAATAAAATATTTATTATATCGATGGTAGTGTTTTTTTAATATAAAGAATTTTTAGTGTGTAAGAAAATTTTTATTTTAGCCTTTTTTTAGAGCATTATATATATTTTTTTAAAATATTTTTAAATAAAAACTAATCTAAAAAATTAAGTATGGGTGGGTTGGGCCAGACCTAGATTTACTTTTCTTAAATTAGGCTGGACTTAGGCAAAAAAAAAAGCCTATTTTTCGGGCCGAGTCAAATCCGGACTTGAAAATTTGATCTAAATACCTTGCATAGGCTAGACTCAAACTCGGCCCAACCTCTATTTATGGCATATGTTGTACTTTTATTTTATTATTATTATTTTATATAATTTCATTATAAGTTTTAATCATATCTGCTCTTTTTGATATAATACTTATAGCCCCTCCTCAATTTATAAAATAGAAGATAATGTGCTTCAATGTACTTAAACTCATACCAACCGAGTTAAAACTTAATTGACATATTGTACTTTTATTTGTATTTATTTTTAGAGTCTAAAATTTCGATTAATAATGGAAAGTCCAATCACCACGGGACATGTATCATAATTTCTTTTTCCATTTACAAGGTTGCGAGCATGCCATTACTCCTCATTTGATAAGCGGATCACATGTAATCATATACATTACAGTAATAGATCGCTTTGTACGAATTTGCGGACAGCCATTCCTATGGCTGGTGACGGAAAATGCTATCCAAATTTGAGAATTTAGAAAACCAAACTTGTTAGTAGGATAAGGGTGGGTTACCCAATTCCACCGCAACACTTGTTGTTTTCTGTAGTGCCCAACACCGCAATGGCACCATGTCCTTGATTAAGAAGTCATACAAACAAAGGCCTTATATATATATAAAATAAAGTCACTGGATCACATTCCAGAAATATGCATTGGGCTGACGGATCAGGCCCATCCTTGTATCAAATTGAAGTATTCCCCCACGTAAGCATTCTACTTCCGTCAGATTGAGTTAATGTCATCTATCAATTGAATTTGATGACAATAAAAAATTACATACACATAATGAAAATAATAATAAGATTTGACTCGGAATTTTATCCCTAAGTAAAAACTATTCAAAAAATAGGTATTTATGTAGACTAACTGCTTGTAGTTTTAAAAAGAAAAAGGCGGAAGCTACTTTGGCTAACAAGCACCAAACTGTAGTGTGGAATATTTATTCTCTTAATTGGCTAAACTAATTGAAGTTTATGAAAACTAATTGAAGTTTATGAAAACTAAACGAGAAAGAGAGGTTTGGTTTCTAGCTATCTAATGCTGCTTATGCTTTTAGTTTTTTCCAATATTCAGTCTCCCACGTCTCCACTTGTCTAGCTATTTTGTCTTTTGCCTTGAGAGAAGCTTGAATGGCTTGAGGCTTAAATGGGGGAGGCAATGTACATGGAAGTTTATCACTAGGAGACTTCACCATCGACTGCACCATGAACTCCTTCAATAGGCCTTGCTCTGTGGTTTCGGAACAGAGCCTTCGGGCATTTGGAGGTATTGTCGGTTTAAACTTCAAGAGTTTAGAGTATTCGTTCAACAAATGGAACATGTAATCATACACGTTTTGCATTGTCAAAGCCTCTTCAATAAATTTGCTTCCTGCTTTCCCTATGGCCTCTGCCTGCAAATTTATGGAATGAAATTCAGGCAAGGGTGTATATATTTCTTATGATAACTAAATGATTGAATTCGTTGCAATCCATGTTTTCATTTGCTGAAAATTAGCACCTTGTGAGTGTGATTATTGCCCCATTCAACTGCAAACTTAAGATCTCTGCATTTGTTTTCATTGCTGATAGGCCAGAAATGCTGCATCGGCATCATGCTTCTCGAGAAGAAATCATAGTATTTAGGGTTTACCAGCAAGGTCATGCTATCGCATGCCAGTATGTATTTCTCACTTACGGACCACGTCCTTCCTTCTATATAAATTTTATATCTTTGATATTGATTGTACCGCAACAAAGTTAAAAATGTCATTAGGGTGAAAGTTGTTTAAAATGGGAAGAAAAAGGTGATCGTATATACCTATGGGTGCATTGATCTTCCAATTTAGAATGCTTGAAACCTTCTTGGATTTCTTTAGCCCAATCCTGAATTAATAACAAGAGTTACCCATTTGGCTTGGCCCTGCCCCCATCAAAGAAGAAACATAATTTTTCAGGAATTACCTGCACATAAAGCCGAGCATTCCAGTCGTGTTTATCTGAAACGTTGCAGTTCAAAAGATCTCCCCTATCTGGAGAAGTTGGGTTACCCTTCCAGTAGGCATAAGGTTCCCTCTTTTCCCACTTGATCCTCTCCCTCTCTTTCTTTATTGCCCTCAATTGCTCCTCCCATGGCTTTATATTAACCTCTACCCTGCCACAACAAAGCAAACTAAATATCATTACCTGTGTAAATATTTAACATATGGCAATCTTTTTCTTCATTAGCAATTTGTTGTGGTACTATAAGTTGAGGCATGAGAATCTTTTTATTATTATCGAATAACAGGGTTTGTAGATCAATCCAACTCTAATACTATAGTGCAAGTCGTTAATGATGTAGCAGAAATTACCATCCCCAAAAGGACCAATCAGGGAACACAATATCCAGTGCTGCCTCCTCTCCACAGTAATGAAACACTGGCGGTGCTAATGCAGCATAGCGTCCTTTGTAGTCACTTTTCATGATTACAGTGTTGTCCCCACAATAGAAGAAAAGGTCTAAATCTGGTACTTTTCCAGGGTACAACCTTAGAAGCTGCAAAATACCCCATATTGTAAACAGATCCCTGGTTTGAAATGACCTGATGTACCTCTCCACATAAGCCTCTCCATTGACAATGACGAGTCTGAAATCCGCAATGGGTTTTCCCCTTTCAATCATGTCCTTTGTAATTCCCGAACTTTTCCATTGCTTTAAGTCTTGGTGGATCCACCGGAAATAGTCTGGGCAAGTTTTATTAGTGGATGATTCTTTGGGCTCAAACACCGTCGTATGGTTAACTAAATTAGAACAGTTGAGAGGAAATTCAACCTTCTCATGACGAATTTCAGAGCTTAGTGGTGGTGGTGGTGGTGGTGGAGTGCCACCTATGATAGGCTGAGAAACAAGTTGACCCCAACCCCCAAAAAAAAAAAATCTTTGAATCAATTTTTCATGAAAATTTGATGCTGCTTAGTATTTGATAGTCTGATATTGAAAAATTTCAGTTTCGGTTAAAAATTTTATTTTTATTTTTATTTTTATTTTTTATTCCACTCTAAAGGGATATACCTTATTTGTGAAATCTCAAAACATCATGAGTAGATTAAATCATTTTCTTAACTATAAATATGTATCGTAAATATTCTTTTTATGGTATTTCTAAAAATAATTATATGAACAAATTACGTTAGACATTCGTCTAATACACATGTCGACAAAGACGATGGATGGATGGATGTAAATTGTAATTTGGATTCTTAAAATTCAATTCAATTATCAAATTAGGCTTTTTTATAAATTATAATAAAAAAATTGGTCATATTATAAATTTTAGAAATAATCTGTTTAATTATAATTATATACATGTCTATAATAATGCTTGATTGTTTTTCCTGGGATTATATTCATTAAAAATGATTAAAGTAATGGAGTACGCAACAGTTTTGGGGGGGAGACTTACAAAATTCATCCAATTAAGCAGAGCAGCAATAGCAAGGAGGAAGAAGAAGAAGACGAAGATGGTAGTTGTAGAGACGAATCCCCTGAGGCGTCCAACATCAACCTTGGAGAAGCAACCATGAATCGCATGGTCAGCATGAACATGCTCCGCCATGGAAACTGTTGGATTCCTTGAGATGGAGCTCAAAAACTGGGGTAGATGATCAGCTGGTAAAAACTTGGGGAAAAAAAGAACACAAGGTCAAAAGTAAGCAAAGCAGCAGTGTTTTTTATATTACAACGTGCCTTGAGGGGAAAATATGGGCTTAAATTTATTTGAAAAATATTAGATGTAATTCATGACTTGTAACTTCTATTGCTGAAAATTCAATTCCGAAGACCATAACTAATGACTTTTTGAGGTGTCTGGAAGTGTCAATAAAGATGATGAAACATTGACAGAGACTTTAACAAGGTTTAAATATGCTTCTAATCTAACCACATTTAACATTTTTTTTCACTTCTTTCATTCCTCCAGTTAACGGCGTTATTAGAAAACCCTCAAAGGTCATGCCCGCCTACAACAGCATGCCATGTGGTTTATTTTTTTGTCTATGTCAACATAACATCAGTACATCACATCCACGTCGATTAAAATACTTCAAAAATATGTAATTTTTTTTAAAAAAATTTCTAAAATTTCATATGTATACACATAAATAAAAATTATAATTTTGAAAATGATTTAAAATGTAATTCTTTTAAATATATTTTAAAAATTCTAAAAATCCTATATATATTTCAAAAGTATTAAAAATTTTAGAAATTACAAAATAGATATATAAATTCTAAAAAATAAAATTTATAAAAAAAATTAGGAAAAAGATTAGTTAATTTTTTAAAAATATATATTTAGATGAACTTTTTAAAAATTCAAAAAAAAATCTAATACATTCAAAAGAAATTTAAATTTTAAAATAAATTAAAAGTTTATCGGGCATTTGACCAATTGACTGATGTTGATTGAATATTTACTAGACTTTGATCGACAACCATTTATTGTCGATCAACATTCATTCAATACAGGTCAATGTTGAACAACTTTCAATCTCAGTCACTTTTAATTTATTTTTAAATTTCTTTAGAATATATATGAGGTTTTTTTTCAATATTTTTTTAATTTTCTAAAGTTTAACCAACTTTTTCTAAAAGATTAAATTTTTTTATAATTTTATTTTTAAAATTTATATATTTTTAAATTTCTAAAATGTTTAATTATTTTTATTTTTTAATTTTTAATTTTATCTAAAATATATAATTTATAAAATTTTAAAATGTTTAATTATTTTAAGGATTTAATAATTTTGGTCTCATTAATACACCACCCAAAATTTCATTATCCATGTGGCAATTATAAAAGTAAAAATAACTTCTTGGCACTCATTTTTATTTTTTAAAATTATTTTTAAATTTATTATATATTTTAATTTATTGATTTTAAAAAATTATATGTATTTTTATTTTTATTTTATTTTTAAAATTTTAAAATTTTTCATAAGTTTTGGAAAATTATACTTTTTAAGGATTTTTTTGAAAATATGAAAACTTGTTGAAAATTCTTGTTTTAAATCTTTAATTTTAAAAAGAATCTTCCATAATTTTTTATATCTCCAAAAATCATGAATTTTTAAAATATAAAAAAATTAAAAATTTTGAGTTTTAATTTCTTATTTTAAAATGTAAGGAACAAATTTTAAAAAATGTAGAGGGCTAAAAGATTATTTTGCCTTTTCTATAGTTATTGTTATTAACTACAAATTTAGATGGTGTCATCAATAATTAGATCAAGATTAATAAATCATTGCAAGTATAGAGAGTCGATATTCCAAAATTAAAACTTATATGGACTTTTATCATATTTAAATCTAAATTTTATATTTTTTAAAGGCAATAAGGATGATGAATTAGAGGGTTGGGTTTTAGGTCGAGTTTTTAATTATAAGGATGGAGGGTGAGTTTTAGGGAGGTTCAATTATACAAATTATTATAATTCTTTACTGCTTACACAAGACATTATTTAATTATAAAACATTACTCAATTACAAAAATAAAGATCTAATTATTAATTTTAGGCCTATGAGGAGAAAATTGAGGTAGGATATTATCTAACAGTCAAATTTGTTTTTGCATAATCACTGGACGAGAAGGGACTATGCATCATGATCCCAGTTTTTATGAACCTAAAATTTCAGCTATTATTAATTTTAGGCCTATGAAGAGAAAATTGAGATAGGATATTATCTAACAGTCAAACTTGGTTTTGCATAATCACTGGACGAGAAGGGACTATGCATCCTCATCCCAAATTTTGTGAACCTCATACAAACTACAATTACAAGTCTCATCCCCACTTGCACAGTTGAATCAGCTTTTCTTAGAAGGGAAAAGTCAAAGGATTTGGTTAGACGAAAAAGCAGAGCGATGTGAGGAAGAAAAAGAAAACCTTTTTTAAATTACCTAAATATATCCTTCTCAAGCTTTAAATTCTTACTTTTTTATTTCAGGAAATTTTTTTAGGGATATATTGGATAATTTAAATAAGATTTTTATATATTTTTTTAAGATTATTGTTTTTAATATTTTTTAAAGGTTATTTCAATTTAATTTTAAAAGAGAAAAGACTTAACATGCAAATAGACCAAAAGTATAAAAGCATTTGTATTTTCATCCAATTTAAAAGGATAATTATTTCATCAGGCCCTAAATGTTTTATATAATCATACTTCACCGTCAATGACAATGGCGGCATCTAAAAAAATTGTTTTTTTTTTTTAAGTTGGAGGTGGTGACACTAATAGAAATGACATCACTAACATTTACTGTTTAAAATGAATCATTTACATACATAATTTTTAAAATGGATATTTTCATAAATAATAAAAAGTTATAGAAAAGCCGAGAATATGACTGCTTTTTTTTTATTCGTTGATTAGATTGCTTTGGGATCTGCTAGAAGAAGGATGACGAAAACAGGGTGTAAAAGCACTTTTGTTAATTAATTACCATTTTCTCATGTTAATTTTCCCCCGTAAGTATTAGACAATGTAGGACTTTTCTTTTCGTGGTGATGATGACTCATGCTCTACTGTCGTTTTTGTTGTCCCTTTTTGTTTCTTCTATATTATTATTATTGTTAATACGCTGTATCAATACATCATGATAGAGGAGATTTTAGTTTAGTAATAGAGAAGAAAAAATCGAGATGTATGTAAAATCTTATTATATAATCGTCTGGTCCAGTAATAGAGAAAAAAAATGAATCCCCTATGTCTATAGAATCTTTTTATATAATAGAGAAAAAAATTATTATTATTATTATTATTAGATAGAGTTTATTTATATATGTAACGCATGGTGCTTGGCCTTCTTTCTTTTTTTCTGGTAGAAGCAAATTTAGCAAACAGTAGTACATTAGGTAATTAGGCTCCCAATCCTTAGCAAGTTGTCCCGTGGCCTCATCATCTGTGTACTGTATGAGTGAGGTGGTGTGAAGGTTGCTCAATAGAAATATTTAGTGATGGACTCAGTTTCATAATGTGTGCAAGAATAGGTGCGAGTTTCAGGTGGACCTTGACATGACCTACTAATATAGACTTCCATCGCTGGTTATATTGTATGAAACAGGCATCTTGTATTCACAGAAAATGTAGTTCCCGTAAGATGGAGTGGATTTGGAGGAGTTTGCTATGGTGCTTGGCTTTCTTAAATGAAGTTTTCCTCCTCTCTTTTTTCCATTACTAGAAAATTATAATATGCAGTAACTTTAGTGAAAAATAATAATTTATGTTACATGAGAGTACAAATATGTTTTCAAAATATTATTTCTAATTTCTTATACCCAAATATATGTCACAATTATCATTATCAAATATGAATATTTTTAAAATTAAAAGCAGAGACTAATTGTGCAATTTAATTTAAAATTTTCGTATAACATAATAATATATCATGTCAACTTTCCGTTACACTAATATAGTTCAATGCTTAAAATATAACAAATTGATAATATTAGTGGCCATATCATAATATTTTAGAGTTTATTGACAGAAACATAATTTAAACCATATCGATTTATCCAATTAATTATTTTAAGTGAAATTTTAATTATTAAACATTTATTAGTTCACAAAATTTAATATTTAATATATATTTTTTTTCTATATTTTTATAGTTAACTCAGTAAAATTTAACAACTTTTTTTCACTCCTTTTACATTCTGTAAACTAAACAATAAAATTTTATATTTTAACCTTCGAAAAGAATACCTATTAGCTATACAAGCAAAATGAAAACTGAACAAGAGATAAGAAACAGTGAAAAATACCATAAACAAGGAGCTAATCACCAAAAAATTCTAGTGTGCCAACCACACAACATGATCACGGACGGAGTACACCTTTTACCCTTGCACAACCTAGTTCCATGACTCCGACGCATCCACCTTAAATTTCTAGCAGCCCAACTGAGGAGCTCCTCCCCATCGAGTTAACCCTTACACACTCTGCCACCACCAAGTTTCAGCTAAGATCACCCCATCCAGTGGAAAGCTCCACGTATTGCCAAATGAATAATTTCTTCTACCTTCCAAAGCTATATTTCTCGTTAATCATACACTCCAAATAGTTGACGCCATCCACCAAACCAGGAGAATCTTTTGCCCAATTCAACAGTTCACAGTGATCAATAAAATCATTAAAATCAGAGGTTCCAGAATTAAACTATGAACTGCCCGTCCTCTCCTCTCGCTACTAGATTTCAACTCGCTAATATGATCCCATAGCTCTTCGAACTTTGAGACAGTTATGTGTAACATATAAACACCAAGCTTTAGCTGCTGTAGCCTAGAATATACTGATATTTTCTTAATTGGCTAAACTAATTAAAGAGGTTTGGTTTCTAACCATCTAATGCTTCTTATGTTTTAGTTTTTTTCCAATACTCGGTTTCCCACGTCTTCATTTGCCTAGTTTTATTCTCTTTTGCGTCCAGAGAAGCTTGAATGGCTTGAGGATAGTTTTATTCTCTTTTGCGTCCAGAGAAGCTTGAATGGCTTGAGGTTCAAATGGGGGAGGCAATGCACATGGAGGTTTATCACTAGGAGACTTCACCATTGACTGCACCATGAATTCCTTCCATAAACCTTGCTCCGTGGTTTCGGAGCAGAGCTTTTGGGCATTTGGAGGTATTGTTGGTTTAAACTTCAAGAGTTTAGCGTATTCGTTCAACAAATGGAACATGTAATCATACACGTTTCGCATTGTCAAAGCCTCTTCGATAAATTTGCTTCCTGCTTTCCCTATGGCCTCTGCCTGCAAATTTATGGAATGAAATCAAGGCAAGGGTCTATATTTCTTATGACAACTAAATGATTGAATTCATTGGAATCCAAGTTTTCATTTGCTGGGAATCATATAGTACCATGTGAGGGTGATTATTGCCCCATTCAACTGCAAACTTAAGATGTTTGCATCTGTTTTTGCGACGAATAGGCCAGAAATGCTGCATTGGCACCATGCTTCTCGAGAAGAAATCATAGTATTTAGGCTGTATCATCAAGGTCATGCTGTCGCATGCCAGTATGTACTTCTCACTTACAGACCATGTCACTCCTTCTATATAAATTTTATATCTTGATATCGATTGGACACAGCAAAGTTCAAAATCTCATTAGAGTCAAAGTTGTTTAAAATTGAAATGAGAAGAAAAAAGGGTTTCTTATATACCTATGGGTGCATTGATCTTCCAATTTAGAATGCTTGAAACCTCCTTGGATTTCTTGACCCCAATCCTGAATTAACAAGTCAGTTACAGAGCTAACCATTTGGCTTGGCATAAGAAAGAAAAAAACAAACATAATATTTCAGGAAGTACCTGCTTATAAAGCCGAACATTCCAGTCGTGTTTAGCTGAAAGGTTGCATTTCATAAAACTTAGCCTCCTATCTCTAGAAACTAGTGGATTACCCTTCCAGTAGGCATAAGGCTCCCTCTTTTCCCACTTGATCCTCTCATTCCCTTTCTTTATTGCTCTCAACGTCTCCTCCCATGGCTTTATATTAACCTCTCCCCTGCCACAACAAAGCAAAGCAAATATGATTAGCTAGCTAATTGCAGGTGAAAAAAAAATCAAACATTTGCCTTTTTTTTTTCTGCATTAGAAATCTGTTGTGGTAATACGAGTTAAAAACATGAACAGGGTATGTAAATAAAATGGGCAAAGAATCTAACAGTAATACTATACCATCCCCAGAAGGTCCAGTCAGGGAACACAATGTCCAGTGCTGCCTTCTCTCCACAGTAATGAAACACCGGCGGTGCTAATGCAGCATAGCGTCCTTTGTAGTTTCTTTTCTTGATCACAGTATCGTCTCCACAAAAGAACAAAAGGTCCAAGTCGGGTACTTTTCCAGGGTACAACCTTAGAAGCTGCAAAATGCCCCATATTGTAAATACATCTCTGGTTTGATATGACATTCTGTACCTCTCCACATAAGCCGTTCCGTTGACAATGACGAGCCTGAAATCCGCACTGGGTTTTCCCCTTTCAATCATGTCTTCTGTAATCCCCGTACTCTCCCATTGCTTTAAATCTTGGTGGATCCACCGGAAGTAGTCTGGGCAAGTTCCATTAGTCGATGATTCTTTGGGCTCAAACACCGACGGATAATTAACTAAATTAGAGCAGTTGAAAGGAAATTCAACGCTCTCATGATGAATTTCAGAACTTCGTGCCTGCCCAAGTGGAATACCCTGTATGATAGGCTGAGAAGCAAGTATACCAAAAAGGGAAAAAAATATTCTATTAAGATATGGAAATCTAATGCCTTTGATATAAATATATATAAATTCACTAAACATGAGGGAGTAAGCAACAGGTTTGGAGGGAGACTTACAATATCCATCCAATTAAGCAGAGCTGCAATAGCAAGGAGGAAGAAGAAGAATATGAAGATAGTAGTTGTAGAGACGAATCCCTTGAGGCGTCCAACACCAACCTTTGGGAAGCAACCATGAATTGTTTGATCACCAAGAACATGTTTAACATGCTCCGCCATGGAAACTGTATTCGCGAGCTCACGCACACAGTACAGTAATTGAGGCGTATAAAGTGGGGGCGTTGGATTCCTGGAGATGGAGCTGCAAAACTGAGATGAAGAGTAGCTGGTAAAAACTTGGAAAAACAAAGATCGAAATTAAGCAGAAGTGTTGTTGATGTTGTGGAATGGAAGAGGTTTTAAGCTAAATGGAACTTGGGTCAAGAAATAGTCATGACGACATGCGTTTGAGAAGAAAATATGGGCTTAAATTTTTTTTATCATTTTAAAAACTATTAAATTAATTCTTTACTTAAGATTTTTTTTTTTTTTTTGGTTCAACTTGAGTTGATTTTGTTAAGATTTGATTTTTATCACTGCAACCCATAAGGTTTTTGTTTTTCTGGAATAGGGGAAAAAGATGATGATGAATTAATTAGTAACCAAGACTTTTCTTTGAAAATATATGGTGGGGCAACTTGAAGAATATATATATATATGGGTCTATCTCAATTATTAATTTTAGGCCTTTCAAGAGAAAAACGAAATAGGATGATATATATATATAATATTAACCAAGAGTTAAGGATTCTTTTGGATGGATGGTACATGTTTACTAGTTAGTGTAAAAATAACAATAATAATAAAATTAAATATTATAATGATATTGCAGTAAAATAAATTTAGATCCAAATACACCCTAAATTTGGTTTTACATAATCAATCAATAGACGAGACTAAGTTTATACATCGTGATCCAAAATTTTTGTGCATTTACTATTTATATTAATATAATTTTGTTGATTCAGTTTGTTATTACAATCTAAATAATTTCAATTTAGTCAAAATGAGTGCTAAAACAAATTTACAGAGTTTGACATCATGAGGGAAAATACAAATACACCCCAAAAAGTGCCCTTATGAAGACGATAATAATTTGTCATACTTTTTTATTATAATGGAATCTAAAAATTTCCGCAAACAAGCCGCGTTGAATAAGGATTTCACACTTGGCGGCTTTGCACTTTAATTTCAAAAAGAAAAAGACCAAACATGTCCTACAGTGGAAGAGTTACTTGCGAATAACGAGTGAAATGAATGAAAATCTACAGGCCAACGTGACTGAAAAGGAAATCAAGCTTTCACTTAGGCCCTCGGATGGAATGGGTTTGTCTAAGGGTGTTCAAAAAATTAACCCAATCGAAATATTTTGATTAATTCGAATTAATCGAAATTTATATATTTTTATCTTTTGGTTAAAAAATATTAAAAAAATACATTAAGATTAACAGAAATATATATTTTTAGTATATCTTTATAATTTTTAAAGGATTAAATTAATATTTTATAATTTTAGGGGGCAAAGTGAAATTTTACCTTTACTAATTTAATTTTTTTAAAAAAAATTAGAGGGCCTAAATAGTAATTTTCCATTTTAGGGGGGTGGGGCCCATGCCAACCCCCTAGATTCGCTTCTGGAACTAAGTTCGGCCACCAACCGATTAACCAAATTAGGTCGATTCGATCGGTTAATTCGGTTTTAACCGAAGTTTGAACACCCCTAAATTTATAATGATATTGAGATGTTATCAAAGTTGAGATTTGTATTTTGATTCGAGATTTCTTCATTCATAACACCGTGCCACAAGGTGTTAATGCTACCAATCTCGTTTTTGTTCCGAAAGTTACAAACCTAGAATATGTTAGTGATTTCCGACCTATAGGTTGTTGTAACTTCATTTACAAGATCATTGCTCACATCCTCGCAACTAGATAAAAACCGATTCTGTAACTTTTGGATGTAGAGAATTATGATGTGCGTCATATTTACATCCTTCTCGCTTAATGTTGATGGAGAGGAAATTGGAGCTTTTATTCCAGGGAGATTCGCTATCGCCAAATTTATTCAATTTAATTGCAAACGGATTCTCAACTATAATTACTAAAGCTACAAATCACACCCTGATGTCTGCCAATTACTCATCTCCTCTTTGCGGATGATTGTTTATTATTCTGCAAGGTTAATTGCACCAATGTTGTAACCATACATGATTGTTTCTCTTTTCCAAAATGCCACGGGGAAAATGGTGAATCAGGACAAATCATCCGTTTTTCTTCTCCCCCAACACTTATTTGAATACTATCGGTTCAACATGTGGAATTCAAAATATGTACTGAATGTTAGAAGATTCCAAGTTCTTAGGTTTGCCTTCCATTTGGGGGACGGGGAAAAAGAGGCTCTCGCTTCCCTTAAAAGAAAAAATCTCTATGAAAATTGGTAGTAGGAAAGGGATACTTCTATCAAAAGTAGGGCCCAAGTTCTCATCAAATCGGTGGTGTCGGCTATGCTGATTTACATCATGCAATGTTTCAAAGTCCCCGTTACTTTGTAATGAACTGAACGTATTGCTTAATAAATTTTGGTGGATTGGATTAGATGCCACCAAGAACTCAATACAGTGGATGTCATAGGACAAACTTGCAACTCAAAAGAAGAAAGGCGAGATGGGTTTAGAGATTTCCAAGCCTTTAATGCGGTGCTTCTTGCAAAACAAGCTTGGAGAATGTTACAAGAACCAAAGGCTAGATGGGCTGAGATTCTTAAAGCCATTTATTTTTCGAATTCATCGTATGCTAAAACTTGAAAAGGCAGGGGCTGCTCCTGGACGTGGAAAAGCATTTACGAAGGGTTGGTTTTTCTTGAAAAAGGGCTGAGGTGGAATATCGGAAATGGGGAAGATATTCTAATTTGGGAGGAGAAATGGATCCCAACAACAACAAACTTCATGCTTTCCACACCACAATCAGAGGGAGAGGGACTGGTGCTTGTTAAACATTTTGTTTCACCTTGTGGTAGACAATGGAACTTTGAATTACTTCGAGCTTGTTTCAACAAAGATGAACGAAAGGCCATTTCCATGATCCCGATTGGAGGAGCTGATCAAGAAGATAAACTTATCTGGCACCATTCTTCTCATGGTATATACAATGTTGGAAATCCTCCACCAATTGGCTCTAGTTCGAGCCATCACTTTCAGGGATTCGATTGGAGGACTATTTGGAATCTCAAGACTCCACAAAAGATAAAAACATTGATTTGGTGGACTCGTCACAATGCCTTAGCCTCCAATGAAAACTTAGTTCGAAGACACCACACAAAATCCATAAGTTGTATGAGATGCAGAGCGGGCTGTGAATCTTTAGAACATATCTTATTTTTCTGCCCTTTCACCCAAGCTGTTTGGAGAGCTTCATCCTTTCACTATACTCCGGCCTTAATGGGGTTGGGTTCCTTTGTCGACGGGTGGATGAAGATCAATCAAGAGCTGACTAATTTTGGTGCTTTTTTGGGTACCAGCATATATCATTGCCTGGTTATGCTGGAATATTTGGAAGGCTCGGAATAATTGAGATTTTCGAGGTGTATCTGTTAAACAAATTCAGTTATGGAATGAACCCATGGACAGCTTTCTTGAGTTTTCGGAGGCTGCTAATTCCTTTAACCGGGCTGATATTAGGACTAGGAACCAAGATGTTGTTTGGTCTCCTCCTCCTCCTCTTAACACTACTAAGATCAATCGTGATGCCTCCTTTATGGGTGTTTCCAATGTGGCTATTGCGAGGAGTAGCAACGGTGATGTTATCAACGGAATCAAAGCACAAACGAGGTCGTTAAATGTGTTTGTGACTGAAACCTTGGCAATAAGGTTAGGTTTCTTGTTGATATATCGCAACAGATGGCAAAATGTCATTATCGAATCTGACAGCTTCAAAACCATTAAAATGATCCACGAAAAGATGAGAATATTGTGGGAGGTCTCGGCTATCATTGGGGACATTGTTTCCCATACGTCTAACATTGGTTCTATTTGTTTCCAACATGTTCTTTGCACCGGGAACAAAGTTGCTGATTGGATAGTAAAGATAAGTATCGGTGGCTGTTGTCTCCCTTCATGACAATAGTGTATCCCGAATGAACTCATGAAATTTCGTAATTCGTATAGCTTCATTAATCGAAATTTTTATTGAAAAAATCTCACAAGACGGCTTTGCGTAAGGATTGCATCGTTGTATGGCTACGAGACATGGCCAAGCCTATCACAAAGTTTCACTACGAATATAGTAATTTATTATAGAATTGGTAGCCAAACGTTATACTTGTTGAAAGAAATTTTGACCATATAAACTTTAAAATATTTAATTTCACTTTACATTTTCGTGATTTTACATATTTTTTGTCCTTTTTTCCCCCTCTATTCGTCTCTCCTTTCTTTCTTCTTCTCCATTAATTGTAGAAGAGAATTCTCAATCACTGGTTTACAATTAGGTAATTTGACTGACGTTCTTAGTCTTGACCACTTGAGATACTCTACCACCATAGGTAAAGCAAACAACTACGAATACAGATTCCATCTTTAGTTTACAATTATCTTGTACTGGAATCAGTTGTGGCTACCATCAGCACTTCAAGTTTCAACAATTATACAATTATGAAATAGAATTTTAATATTTCTAGACTAAGAAAGAGCATATAACATGTGAATTCCATTTTGCTGCCTCAAACAAAGTAAGATTCTTCTAATGCTTCATGCATAAACATTCTGGGAAAAAGAAAGTAAATAAATGGAAATGAAGAGAAAGAGACCCACATCAGTGTGAAACAAAGTGAAGTATGTTTAGCGAAATAACAAAATACAGAATCCAAAAACAAAAGAATATAGACATAACAAGAGATTATTAGGAGAATCCACACTAGCTACTTTTTAACTTCCTAGAAGCTGTATTGCTAGCAATATTTGGAAATCAAAGGAGCCATTTCTGGATATTAGGGTGCATAAGGCAGAAGCTTGATGAATGAAAAATGATTACTGCAACTTAAAAACTTTCTCCCCAACATAAAAAAATGAAGTCAATATTAATTCCTATCAACCAAATAACCATAGAATCTTCATCTGGAGTTGATGAGAAAGAAGAAAAGAGAGGGGACAAGGAAAAGGAAATAATTAGAAAAAAAATTTTGAGAGAGTAGTAAACATCCACAAATCATGACCCTCATTTTAAATTAATCCTTAAACTTCTCCAAACTATTAAGGTTATATCAATTACGTCTTTAGGTTACTAAAACAATTATTTAGTTGTTAAATAACACATTAAATCTTATATTGTATAATTTAAAATGAATATTTTAAAATCGGACTTCAAAGCTTTTACTTTATTAAATCTATAAACTCAAAATAAATCCACAAATACTAAGAATTGAACCTAAAATATCGAAACCACTATAGCTTTAATTTTGCTATTTTAAACAAACAAAACCTCACTTGATTTAATTGAAAATATTTTTTTATAAAATATATTCTGGTATAAATTTTTTTTCATTCATACTATGACAGTATTAGACTTGATCATGAGCTGAGCTGTTCGGCCCGCTCGAAAAATGAGAGGATTTGGGCAAAAAATATAGGTCTAAAAAATAGGCTTGGGAAAAAAAATAAGGCTCGTTTTCTAAATGGGCCGAGCCTCAGGTAAGCTTTTTTTTTTTGCCCGGGCCTGGCCAATCCAAATTTGCAAAAAAATAAATCTGTTGTTTTGCTATTATTTCGCTATTTGTTACTGTTTTATTGTTATTGTTTGGATATTGTATAACGCGTGTTTTATTGTTAATTTTGCTATTATTTTAGAGGTATTTACATGCTAAGTTACATATATCTCTAGTGTTATTTAAATAGAAATATTTTTTTATTTATTTTCAATTTGTTAGGAAACATTTATTTTAATGTTTTTAGTGTATCTAATGTATTATATTTTTTCAATTTGTTTTTATATAAAAATAATATTATAAAAAATTGTAATACAAACGGGCCGAGCCAAGCTTAGACAAAATTTTAAGCCCATTTATTCGGGTCAGCCCTGAGCTTAGAAAACGGGCCTAAAATTCTGTTGAACCCGGTCCAGTCCATGATCGCCTCTAGACTAGAGGTGTCCATGGGTCAGGTCGAGTCCAACCAAAAGTTTAGACCCGTTTATTAAGCCCGGCTCGAAAAATAACATAAAATTTTGCCTAAGCCCGGTCCGGATAAAAATGCTAAAGCCTGGCCCACCCGTATTAATTTTTTTATATAATTTTTTAAATATATATATAATACATCAAAAATACTAAAAACATTAAAATAAATGTCTCCCAACAAATTTAAAATAAATTAAATATATATATAACACTAAGATAGGTGCAACTTAACAAGCAAATGCTCCTAAAATAGTAACAAAATTAACAATAAAACAAGAGTTATATAATATTCAAACAATAACAACAAAATAGTAGCAACATAATAGTAAAACGGTAACAAAATGGTGAAAAAAATAAAAAAATAGCAACAAAACAATAAAAACAACAACAAAAATAACAAGTTTTTTATTACATATTCGGGCCAGGCTCAAATTAAAAAAGTCTTACCCAAGGCTGGTCCGTTTCCTAAATAGATTTTATATTTATGCCCAAGACCATTTTTTAAGCGTATATTTTTTTAAAATCCTTCTACTTTTCGAACAGATCCAGCCCGGCCCATGGACAGGTACTCTAGATGGTATTATATTCCAATATTTTAGTATGAATTTACGGGCAGGCAGTCTAATGGGCTCTGATTAAGAAGAGATGTGAAACATGGTTTGTAATAGTAGGAAATTTGAGAATTTAGAAAAGCCTGTTAGCAAGAAGCTGCCTTACATATAACAAGGCCATTGGATCACAATCCGGATATATACATTAGGCTGACGGACCAGGCCCATCCTTGTATTAAATTGAAGCATCCCCCCCCCCCCGACCCATGCTGTATTTTCATTTCATATTAAATTATGTTGATTAAAAAGCTTGCAATGTCTAAAGTCCATGCCTTTAATTAAAAGTTTAGTAGTTTATAATCAAAAGGCAATTCGGCCACTCCAATCACCAACAGCGGTGTACCAAATCATTCACACAAATAACTGAAATGAAATCCCTATTTGTATGCTCAGCTTAGTTGGCCACCAGCCTAGACCTACGCTCTTCTTATTTGTCATTTCCCATTTCCTTTGCTTTTTCCCCAGTTTTACTTTCACATCAATTAGTCAAAGCAATGATCATGTGTTTTAACTACTCTACGTCGTCGTTTCCTACTAGCCGATATACGTCACACACATTTTAACCGTTTTACCTGTCGGCATGAAAGATTCCACATCATACTCTCGACCGTCTAGTTTAAAAGATGGGAACCGTTGGATCAAACGATAATAAAATAATATCCAAAATCAACAGTGTTTACGCGTGAACGTAGCGTAGGATATCAAAATCCAGAGTGGATTTATTATGAGTGTCTGGCTATATAATTTGATTTCAGCAAAACCTTGAGTATCACTTAATTCCTAACGAAATTATCGAGTATTTTTTTCACAAACCCATAAAATTGTTTAAGTTATGGCGGAGGAAGTGAAGAAGCAAGCTGAAGCTGAAACGACGGCGGCTCCACCGCCGGCAGTGGAGGTTCCAAAAGCTGAATCTGAGGAAAAAACTGTATCTCCACCGCCAGCAGAGGAGAAACCTGAAGAGTCCAAAGCTCTTGTTGTAGTTGAGAGTAAGCTTGGCTGTTACCTCATTTCGCGCTTGTTCTACATATATAGTCTCAACTTTCAACATGAAAATCATGAAAATTTATATGCTTTCTTTTAAGCATTTACTGGAAATTAACACTAGTCTGAGAATTTTCTTTTTTTTTTCGATTAATCATTTTGTTCAGATTTTTTTCCTCATTCCAGATGGATTTATCTCTCTTTTTTGTTCTTCAGTGAAGTAATTTTTCATTTATGGTTTGCTGAAATTCTCTTTCAAATTTGTATAAGAAAATATTGATAGTTTCATATAATCAAAACTTCGATTTCGAGTTTCCATCCTTTTTTCAGTTAAAATTCATATAAAGCTGGTTTCTAGAATCTCTTAAATCAACTGATCTAAGGAAAACAGAGCTCAAGACAATTAGTATAAAACTTTACCTTTAATTGCTGTTTTAGTGCTATGTTCTTTTAGAATACGATCAAATTTAACACAAAAGTGGGAAAATAAATAAAACGAACAGTTAAATTTCCTTTTCCAGATTTCTCTGTGCGAGTTTTCTCTGTCTTTCTTTTGTTTACCCTTTATTGAATGAACACTGAACAGTTACTTGATCGCTTTGTTGGACTGAGTAGAGTTTCAACTCCGAACCCTATTGAGAAAGACTAAACTTTTTGAATGAAACAATTGAACTCTCTTTAAAAATGACCATTTGTCTATGCTGATGTATTTTAATTTCTTTTTCGTATCTGAAAATATATGTTAAACACGAAAACTTGCAGGAAAATAAAGAGTTAAAGTAAACTGTACTGGTTTTCCATGGGACCTTTTTCCTTTTTTTTTTCCTTTCTGAGCCATACCATTCCTTTACTTTTCTCTGTTTATCAAATTTGAAACATATCTTTACTCTGATGTGATGATACGTTTTATATTGTGAAGAATATTATCCGATTTAACACTGAAGATTCTACAAGAATATGGTTAGGTTGGCAAGTTGCTATTGGTGATTTCTTTTTTTCGAAGGTGCTATTGTCGATTAGCTTAACACTATTTGTAGTTATTGCCCATCAATTATTGTCGTGGGCATCTAATAATATGATTATGGACCCCTTTTTTTTTCATTATTTTTAGGTGAAAGATTAAAGTTGCTTTGACAACAGGAATTGTACTGTTGCTATATCTTGTCTTATTAACTAGCTTTTAAGATTGAAAAAGAAGCTTCAATTATGGTATATCTTTTTTTATGAAGAATTAGTGTCATATTCTTCTGTATTGATAGAAATTCCAGGTAATCCTCAATTCGGTGCTAGTTTTTGTGCAAGTCTTACTACACCTGAATCTTATCAATGTACTTAAAGAACCGATTTGCGTAATTTTATTTGTTTATGTAGTAAGTTAGATTGATCCAGACATACTATGAATTGAAGTGATTAGTCTTTTGTAATAACTTTAATATTTTACATGGGCTAATGACGTTTGTCATCATTAGTCATTGCTAAAAATTATTCTGGTGGTTTTAACATTATTTTCATTTTGACAGAGGCTCCAGAGCCTGAACCAAAGAAAATCTCAGGAGGATCACATGATAGAGGTAAGTATGAAGTGATACTATCGCTTTATTATCATTAGATACTACTTGGTGATTTGATGAATGTATTTAAGATCTATGAAAGGAGGAGGTTTAAGATCTATTGCTTCTATTTTTTTAGATATTTCCCTTGCAGAGGTTGAAAAGGCAAAAAGGTTGTCATTCATCAAGGCATGGGAAGAAAGTGAAAAGACCAAAGCAGAGAATAAGTAAGGCCAAAAACCCCTTTCCATCTTTTCACAGAAGACTGAAGCTTACGAAATAGTTGTGTTCTCCACTAATTGTAGCTATATACAAAATTTTCTTTATAGTTTACAATTTCCATGATCTTCTATGAAGAGGTTTATTGCTAAGTATTCTATCACTATGAAAGTTATCTTTATGGTTCTCATGACCATCTGTGAGGAGTTTAACTGTTAAATAATCTATTGACTTAAAATCGATGAGCAGGTCCCAGAAAAAGCTCTCTGCTATTGTAGCATGGGAGAACAGCAAGAAAGCATCTCTGGAAGCAAAACTGAAAAAAATTGAGGTAACTGGCTCTCTATTGCCTTTTTTTTGTGTGCGTGTGTGTGTGCATCCATGCTTTGCTTTTTATGATTTAAATCAATTTTACTTAGGGGGTCTGTTATCAATTGGTTTTAATTCTAACGAGGTGCAAATATTGGTAGGAACAATTGGAAAAGAAGAAAGCAGAATGTGCAGAGAAAATGAAAAACAAGGTAGCTTTGCTTCACAAGGAAGCAGAAGAAAAGAGGGCTATGGTTGAAGCCAAACGAGGAGAAGAGGTTCTCAAGGCGGAGGAAATGGCTGCAAAATACCGTGCAACCGGACAAACTCCAAAAAAGGTCCTTGGGTGTTTCTGAAGTTCAAAAGTTTGGGGTCTGAGGTTGAAGCAAATGTGAATTTTGACTGTTGTTTGAAGCTTCCCGTTTTTCATCTGTATATTTCTTGTCGGTTTCTATGTTTGTTTTGTGTGTAAACAGTGTGTAACATCACAAATATTTAATCTACCATCGTATTCGTTGATTGATATAGATTTCTTTTTGGTTCTTTTAGACACAAGTTGGGAGGTTTTTCATCTGGACTTGTTGAATTGATTAAAGCATATATACCTTTCTCTTTGCTTTAAGGATTGACTTTTGAGATTTGTATCCTTCTGATGGGTGCAGCATAGACACGGTAGACATTCTTTAAGATGTATCGTTTATCTGTTATGGAGAAGAAAGAAAGGCTGATTCCATTCATGTCTGTGCTTGGATTCTCTTAAGGAAACAACTACAGATTGTAGGGTTTTGGCGGTATGGAGGAGCTTTCAGTTCATCAACATGCAAAATTAAATGACGTCTTGAATGCTTCGTTCTCTGTTTCCCTCTCAGCTTATTTGGAAATGCATTTTCTTGAAGAAAAGTGGAATAAAAGATAAGTGCTGTAATTCGGTAGATCACGTTCTTAATATTATTCAACTAGGGCTAAACATTGAAGCATACAATTAATTTCCAATCCAACCAAGACCAGGGTTTGGATGTGCCATTTGCAAGCTTCCTGGCGTTACATTGATGACACCTGAATTTTACAACCAAAATCCAGCCAAACTTTGATCAGAAATGGCAGGGACGGATCAAAGTCTGAACATTGGTTCTTCTGCACACTCCAAATGAATTACAAGAGTAGCAACTAGCAATGTCTTAGACAAATTTAAAATGGATGGCAAGCGTACACAAGTCATTTCTTTTTAAATGTCAGATGCCTTTATTTATTCATATGACAAAAGATGAGCCAGCATAATCAAAAAATAAATTTCTTGCACAAAGCTACAACCCTTGAAACAGTTCCACCATGATCCGACTAGCATAAGGGTAGGAAGTACCAAACCACATGTTAACAAAATCAAAAGCACAACTTTCTACATTCTCTCCTACTATCCTGTCAACGTTTCAGGACTACTGAATTTTGAGAAATTGCTAGTAGCATTGAGGGCTTACACATGCATACAGCACCATCACCACCTAACTTTTTTGAACGCACACCCATTTGCCAAGGCAAACACCTTGATAGATCAGCTCCACTGACCCTAATAAACATGCAAACCATTGTACATCATCAATATTTGTAGCATGTAAATCGCGACTACAAACAACAAAGAAATTACTCCATGCATGTAATCTAAGACTGGAGACGAGGATGGTTGCTCACCGTTGTTGACCACCATAGGCAAAGCAGGAAATATCCTGCATAAATCATCGGCAGTAAATTGCCTGATCGATGTGTGGAGGAATTTGCTTAATTTCAGTCCCAAGTTCTTGTTCAATCCTATACCTGTTACAAAAGGCCAGGCAAATTCTCAATGAATCAGGAGAACCTCAATGCATATATTACTATAGCTTCAGAAAGGTTAACCGTCATGATTTACAAGTTAAAGCGGTCCTCGTAAGTGATCAAATTCACAGCCAATCCAAGATGACCAAACCTTCCTGATCGACCAACCTGCTCATTAAAAGAAATTCCATGAGGATTACAAAATAAATGGTACAAATGCTGCAATTTGCAAGAGACAATATCTTAACCAACATACTCTATGAAGGTATGTTTCTGAGTTCTTGGGGAAGTCGAAGTTAATAACAACATTCACAGCTTGGATATCTATACCCCTTGTAAAAAGATCTGCAGAATGTATAAATGCATCATTAGGAGATTATTCTTTAAATGTTGACTATCATAGAATGCTTATGAAGAATAAAACCTTTTTCTGCACATGCATCACAATTCAATTCTAACGAAACTAACATGTGAAGTACATTGCTTGAAATAAATAATTAAAGACAGCAGCGTTGAGTTCAAATAAGTAGCTATTTTCTAGCAAAACAAAAGAAAAAGCAATAGAAGGTGAAAAGAAAACTACAGCCTAATACAGAAGACACAGTAAAAGAAAGTACTTTGAACTATTAGCTATACAACACTGATTTACTTGTAAAGAATCAAACTGCAGATGAAGATTAGCTCATCTCCCATGGCGTAACATACCAGTACAAACAAGGTTCCTGCATGCACCGTTGCGGAAATCATGAAATACTCTGTTACGATGGTCTTGAAGCATTTTTGCGTGAATATAAAAGCAAGAATAGCCAAGTTCCGTAATTTTCTTGGCCAACAGCTCCACCCGATTGACCGAGTTGCAGAAAATGATTGATTGGTTTATTTGCAGCTGGAGATAAATAAATACCATCACTTATCCAAACAAAGGTAAAGAGAGAAAACTAAATAAAGTTTTTTATAACATCAAACCTTAGAGAAAAGGGTATTCAGGCAATGGACTTTCTGTCTTTCTTCCACAAAAGCATAATATTGTGTAATACCCTTCAGAGTAAGCTCATCCATTAGATTAATAATATAAGGTTTTTTTAGGTATCTGTCTTTGAAGTCCTTAACAGTAACAGGAAATGTGGCTGAAAACATCAAAATTTGACGATTTGCTGGAAGAAAATGTATCAACTGCTCTATAGAAGGTTGAAACTCTGGAGACAGAAGTTTATCTGCCTGAAAGAAACCAAAAAGGAGGACATCATATTGTGCATGTACAATGTTAAAAAAAGTCGTGCATAAACAAGGCAAGGAAAATAATCAAATATTTTCTCCATCCTACAACTGTATTGCTTCCTTTTTACAGAAACTTATAATGCATTATTGACTTACACTTGAGATCTAGCTCCAACCAAGCAATTATATAAAGATAAGAAATTGAAAAAAAAATCAGGGGTAAATGAGGAAAGAAGATCTCAATCTTTACAGACAACAGACATCGGGACTCATGGACCTAATGAAGAGAGTAAGCACAAAGAGAATGCAGCTAGCTACAGCCTCAACTTACGGTAAGTACTTCTAATTATGTTTAAAATCTTTAAGCAAAAAATCCAACAAATGATGCAGCCAAAATAGTTTCAAGAATCTGGACCTTTGAAAGAAACCAGAAAACTGTAAGAACAAAATGAAGAGAATTCATATTGTCTCTGCCAACTCAATTGCGGCAAATATTTCCAAGCTGTAAACATGAGGCAACCAAAACCTATCCTCATCCCACCCAATCAAAAAGGCATAAACCCATAAAAAACCGTTTGCCAAGATTCCCAGATAACTTCATCAAATTCTCTCATGTTAAACTTGAAAGGCAAAAAGAAAATCAAACTGAAAGAAAAATACAGAGAAACTACCAAATTATTACCTCGTCCATAATAAGCATTGAACAATCTTTCAAAATGCAAACACCCTTTTTAGCAAGGTCAAGAATTCTGCCAGGAGTTCCAACCAGCAAATGAACTGGTTGATACAGTCGCATGATATCATCCTTGAGACTGGTACCTCCAGTTGTGACCATGACTTGAATTTGTAAATGCTTCCCGAGCTCCTTGCACACTTGTGATGTCTGAAGAGCCAGTTCTCGTGTTGGAACAAGTATGACAACTGCGCCAAAAAAAATGCATTATGAGTAAAAACAAGTAATTGAACAGATATTGAAAAATAAAAAATCCAAGAGTGGCAATAATAACTTTCTTGTGCCAAAAGTAACACAACAGAGAGGGAACTGATACGTATCTCATTTTAAGCCAAAAAAGTTTCAAATGAAGAACTTCATTTGTGCAAGTTTCAGTAAGAAGAATCAAAATTTATGCCTGGACTGACGCAAAACGTTGCACCTATTTGCAAGAAGTCTTGATGCACTCATTTCACAAACTGGTACAGAAGTTTGACCCTCACTCGACTATGTCGATAAATATAAATGCCCATTATTCAGATTTCAGTTAATAGTAAATGCAGCAAACAGCACTCATGCATCTTCGCCAATATCTGATTGACAAGCAAATCAAGCAACTAGAAGAAGAATGAAGAATAGAAATGGGAGAGCTATGAAGTACCAATTGCCAATTAACTGGACCTATAGCTGATACACAGGTAAACAAAAAAATTGAAAAAAAAAGGAAGAAGTAGACGGCGATCTAACCTTGAATAACATTGTTATCTTGGTCAATTTTTTCCAAGGCAGGAATACAAAATGCTGCTGTCTTCCCAGTGCCATTTTTGGCTCTAGCAAGAATATCACTTCCGGTTAAAGCAATAGGAATACTCTCTTCCTGAATAGGGGATGGTCTTTCAAAACCCTTCTCATATATTCCCATAAGAAGTTCACGTTTCAGAAAATAGTCCTCAAATTCATTTCCTTTGGTAGCTGTCACGTCCTGGCAGCAATTCAATGGCAGATCGGTGCATAAAAATGCAATTAAACTTTTTCAAATATCTCAAAGGACAAAGAACTACCCTCATGCCTTGTAATGAGATATATGTCACAAAAATAAAATGATATGCTACCGAGGATGAAATAATACAAACCTAAAATTTCACTACCAGGTCAACATCAAAACCCTAGGTTATCAGCGTCCCAAGTTAAAAACTTTAGAAAGTGCATTTATAGTTTATATCATAAGATAATAGGAATTAAAAAAGAATAATCACTTGCAACACCAGAATAACATAAGACAGCAATTTGTCCTATACCATTCTAAAGAGCTGGGAAGAATTTTTTAGGTTAAATTTTACAATTCTCCCTATACTATGCAGAAGTTGTGAATTTAGTCCTTTTACTTTAATTTGATCGATTTTAATCCCTATCCTTTTCAAATTGGTCAATTTTAGCCCCTGTATTTTTCGACATCTGAAATTTTAGTCCTGACACAAACAGTGACAGTTAATCTATTTGGTTAAATTCAATTACTGGTTCTATACCATGGTACAATTGTAGATTTGGCCATATTCTCCAATTGGATCATTCTAAGTCCCTATATTTTTAGAATTTTGAAATTTCATTTTTGACGCTAATGACCGTCACTAATCCATTAACTGGATTTTTTGTGAGTAATATGTGGAAATAACAAGCTTCCATGACATTACATGTATGATAATATGTTTAATGCATAAAATTTTTGAAATAGCATAACTTAATTTAATGAATATAACAGTTACAGTTTGGTGAGGACTGCAATTTTAAATTTTGAAAAGTACAAGGACTAAAAATGACCAAATTAAAGTACAGGGATTAAATCCACAACTTTCATAAAGTACAAGGACTAATAACAGAATTTAACCAATTATTTTATTTTATTTTATGAAGGTATGAAATCATGATTATCATGGTAAAACATATAAAATCTTTCAAGCAATTTTTAAAATGACAGTTCTCTTGCGTGCAATCTCCTTACCAAAGAAATGGTAAATTCAACACCAGAACCAAATATCATTAACAAAAATACCTCTGTTTTGTAGCGTGTATCAGGTGGCGGTACGTTCAGCCTTGCCTTCCAATCTTGCGAACTAAAAGAGGAGGTAAGGAAAGAGGTAAATAAGACTGAAACCATAGGCAATAAAGCAAAACAGAAAATTCAATTTGATAAAATCACCTAAATATTAAGTTTCACTCTATAGCATATACAAGAGAGAACACAACTCATAGATAAAACTTTAACAGTTAAAAAGCAAATTAAAGGGTAACCAAAAAAGCAATAAATAAATTAAAATTGCCCATCCCTCATCAAGTCCTTTCTCTGTACAATCGAGTTCCTCCTAACAAATGGAAATTTCGCGACCAAATCAAACCCTAAAATGACTACTTAAGGTTATTAGAATACTCAAAACCTGTTAAATCGTCTTCTCTAGAGAGATAATGCAACAAAATACAATGGAAAAGAAGATTCTTCGTAAATACAAATAACAATAAAAAAAGGAGAAGAAATGGAAGGGGACCTAGAGTCGACGGCTTCAGATTGTACGGTCTTCTCGACCTCATCGACCACACTGGAGTCATTGCCGCCGGGCAACTGGTCTCGTCTGAGCCACAGCTGTTGCTGATGCTGTTGTTGTTGCTGCTGGTGTTGTTGTTGAAAGTGATGGTGATTCTGCAACAAATTCCTCTGCACGTAGTGTTGTTGCGAAGGCCTCGACTGAAAGTTAGGGTTCGCGTTCACTCCGCCCCCTCGGCCAACACCGATTCCCGGTGGATACCTCCCTCTACTATTCATATCACAACCCTAAACTCCGAAAAAACAGATTCGAAACCCTAGAAAACCGAAATCCGTACGCAACTACAAAAAAAAAAGAAGAAAGAAACAAAGCTAGGGTTTCTTCCAAAGGGGTAACGCCGTAAATAGTGGCAAAACCGAGGGTCGTCCTAACAAAAAGAAAGAAACTAGTCTCTGGTAGCTCAAGGGGAAAAAAAAGAAGGTTAGATCATAAATTTGAGAGAAAACCGAGGGTGCTATTACACAGATCTGGGTTTTTTTTTCAAAAAAAAAATGAACGATTTCTGGACAAGAAATCAAATGATTTTTTTTTTTTTTTGGTTCAATGAGAAGAAATCAAATGATTTGGGTTTTGGGAGCGCAAAGGTTTTTATAAATGGCTTGTTTTTGGTGGTAAAGAAAAAAGAGTTAGATTTTAGAATGAAAACAGAACGGGTTGGTTCATAGTCGTTCCTGAGCCGAGCTAGCGACGAAATTCAATGAAAATAAAATTAGGGCATCCAGATAGATAATTCATTTTTGTCCTTTTGTAAATTTTGATGAATGAGCCCGCTTGGCTTTTATATTTACGTATATTGCCCACAGCAACTAAACCACTTTTTGTTTTTATTAAGATATGAAACGGTTTTTTTTTTAAATAAATAAAATTAATTTATGCTGAATAAAATTATTAAATTTTAATCTATATATCTGAAAAAAACTATTATAAGTTAGTATTATTTAAATTTAATTTTATCAATATTTATTTGAATAAAAATAAAAATGCGATTAATTCTTTTTATTTATGTTTTAGAAGAGATAAAGACAGTCTAACGAGGCTTGTAAGTATTCCCCCACCAAAGTGGGACACAAAAAGAATTAAATTAAATAGGCTTAACTTGCGATTTAGCTATCAAAAAATATCTACACTATGTTTGGTTGGGTGTAATGGATTAGCCATTACACCCCGATTCGGTGGCCCACCTAATACGCCGTTTGGTTCACCGTTTACTGATTCGGAGGTTTTGCTATTCCTTGCTATTCCCTCAGCAGCTGTAATAGGTATTCCGGGGTTTTAGTTTGTAATAGCTATTCACCGTTTTCTTCTTTAATTTTGAGACCAAAATAGCCTGCCTTCTTCTCCCCAAAAATTTCCCATCGATTTCATATCCTCAAATCAAGCCAAATCGATTCGGCTTCATCTTCTTCCAACCAAAGGGTTTCACCATTCTTCCGCTTCTTGCAGCGACTGAGAAACAGTAGCGGGAAGGGAGGTAATCTTTTTCTGCCCTCATCAAGCTTCATCCTCTCCGACGTTTCCCTTCCATTGATTGCAGAGGTAATCTTTTTACTTCTTTTCTTCATTGATTTTTCCTTCTTACGTTTGAGAACTTAAAACCGATTTCTGCCCTCAGCTCCATCTTCTCCTACGTTTTTGCTCTTCATTTTATCAGGAACGAAAAATGTCATCACTTTCACATATTTGAACTTCTAGCACCGCTTTTTCCTCTACTACCAAAGTGAGAATACCTTGTCTCCTTTCCTTTAATTTCTACGCTTGATCTTTATCTATGTTTCCCGATTATCCTAAATTTTAGTGTTTTTTAATTTATTTTGTTTAAAATTTCGATTTAGCTTCAATCTTTTCTTTTTCTATCTGTGTTTATTTCGTTGTAATATTAATAAATTTTATAATATTTTCTATTAATGCCACTATGCAGTATCAATTAAGCATTTTTTTACATTTATTTTTAATTATAAATTTAGCGAATCATTTAATTTTGTTTAGAACTTTCGAGAAAGATTTTGATGAGGTGAAGAAACTATGGCAAGCAATTCAGGAAGAGGATACCCTACAAATGGTTCCATCTATGTTTGTAATTTACCTGAGGGAACTGATGAAAGTATGTTAGCCGAGTATTTTCGAACCATTGGCTTCAGAACTTGAACTTCTCCAGAAGTGCATAAGTAAAAGTTTAGAGTTTATGCAGTAGTTAACATTTAATTTGCAATAATTGTAAAAGTTTAGGGTTTTACTTGATCTCTTTAGTCAAAGAAGATAATGGACAAGAGGAGAAATAGTATGTTTCATTATCTTTTTTCGAGTTCTCATAGATTTCCAACATCATAAAGCTGTCATTGCTATCTTTTCTTTTTCGTGAATACATCAAATCAGAAGCTTGTAAGCAATATGAACCTGCAATTGTAATTTGTGTTTTTAGATGTATCTTGATGGTGTTTCATGTTTTCAGTAGGAAAAATAATGAAATTTCGTTTTCAAATATTGCTTCTATACTGCGGCTAGCATCCGAATCCTATGTTTTTGATTAATGTGATAAGTGATATTTATGTTTATTATATGTATATCTAGAGGGAGATTTGTTAATGTTTGCCGTGAAATTATATGATAATGTGGTAAGAAGGAAATTTTGTGAAAATATGTTGAAAACTAATGCTAGTTGTTTGAATGAATGAAGTCAAACAGTTATGCATTGAATATATATATGCATATAGCAGAGTTATGCATATGCATTAGATGTATGGTTTAGTTTCTTGTATTGCGCAGATTCTTGGTTGCTTGACTTTGTTGCATTTTTCGGTGCAAGCAACTCGGATGAGACTGAATCAGTAATGAAGTTACTTTGGGACTTAATTAATCCTGGAACTGACTCTAGTGTATGAATTTTAACTGATATTTTTATCTATATATTCTGTAATTTAAATTGGAGCCTAAAAGGATAGGTTTCCTTCTATGTCTCATCAGATTGAAAGGAAAGATTCATTAGCCGTTTTAACTGCCATGATATCCGGTTGGTCCTTTCTTCTTTCTACCATTGATGGGTGGAGGCTAAGTCACAAAAATTGGCAAGGGTGAGCCTTTTAATTAAAAAGTCCCATTTATTGTAAATTTTTAACAATTACAACCTCTAGATAGTTATCGTCTTTCGTTTTGTTTTCCATCTACAAACAAATTTGAAATGTCATTGATAGATCTGCAAATTTGGATGCAGGGCAATTACATACTTCTCCAACATATTAGACAGTAATGATGAAGCACTATGTGCAGCAGCATGTGAGGCTCTTGCTTTAGTAGTTGAATCCAACTGTCTGGAGAAATTCTCAAGTAAAACCAAGGATTCAAACAAAGAATTTAAGGACAACATTATAAAGCAACTCGAAGCGGTTGTCGAAAGCAGCAATGAAAGAATTTCTAGTCAAGATCCAAGAACGGGTTCAATTACGCCTCACCGCTTTAGATTTCCTAAAGGTATTGATTTGACTTTGTTTTATGCATATATTTAATAGATTGTATCTTGAGCTGCCATAATAGTCTTAATAACTTTCAGGATGGGAAATGTGCAATCTCATGGATATTTTCATTGAAAAATTCATCTTTTGTCTTTGTATTGTTGATTTACTTTTCTAGGCTGGTTTTGTGTAGCTGATCATTTACCTTAATTCCAGCAGTAAATAGGCTGATTTTCCAAGGTTTCTATTTCATATAAATGCACTTTGTAGGACTTCTTTGGCACATGAAATGACCATATTAATTTTTTTTCACAGATTTTTCTCTCAAACCTTTCTAATTATTGTTGTTGTTGATATTCTGATAGACATTATTACTATTTACATTTTTTAAGCAAACCAATGTCAAGTATTGATTTTGAGTTTAGAAAAGCAAAGATACTCCACATCTATAACTGATGTAATTGATGAGCGTTAGATATAGGTATATACTTGACATACCCTTGAGTGAATTCATCAATTTTATATTCTGATTTTGCTCCAGTAAATTTCATTAAGTTACCTTGTGCAAAAGATGAATTTGCCTCACCAACATTTGTCAAAGTCCTTGTGCATATTTGAGATGGTCTTAATTTGACAGAAAATGAAGTATAGTTTAACTCTCCTTGTTGTTTACTTGGCTTTTCTTAGCACTTGGCCGATCTATGTGCAGGCATCCCAATATATAATATAAAATTCATCATGAGGCTTTATTCCAACAGCCATATTGTCTGTGGAAATCTCTCTCAAGTTATAATGAACAAAAAAATAGAAGAAGAAATTCGTTCATATGATCATTTCTACAAAAGAAATTATAATCCAAATGTTGCACATCAAAGTTACCAAAAAACAACCTTCCAATTCTCCATTTGATAAGTTGCACAGTAATAGGTCTCTGTTCTATGCTAAAAGCAATCCAATTTTTTCAGAATACTTGAAAAACAAACAAAACGGTAAAAGTACTATAGAAGCCATTATATTAGGAGTTGCATTGTATTTTGCCCTTTCCACTGGAAAAATGAGTAAATTACTCTTTATACATTAAATCAAAAAGTAAATTAGTCTTTTTATTAATATATGAATATTATGTTTGGATATTATGACATGTAAACTAATGAAATTATGTAACTTTTTGTTAATATATGAATATTATGTTTGGATGTAAAATATAATTCTCAAGTTTTTATTACTTCTAATATTTTTGTTTTTATTGTAGAATAATTAAATTATTTGTTTCACTAATGATATTTTAGCACATTAAATATGTATTGCGGTTTAAAAATAATAAAATATATTATATATTATTTTATAATATTATATATTATGATTTTAGTAAATTCATATAAGAATATTTAATATTAAGAATTTTATTAAATTATATATTTTAATTAAATTATATTTAATAATAATTATGTTAAAATATGAATAAATTATTTATTATTGATATTAATAATCTTATCAAAATTTAATAACAATAACAATAATCATTTACCTAAACACATTTTTGCTAAGGGTATTCTAGTCATTTCAATTTTTTCCCTTATGCTATTACACCTCCATTCCATTCAACCAAACACAAGAATACTATTACGCCTCTATTCCATTACATTCAACCAAACAATTGAATTGCTATTACGCCTCTATTCCATTACGTCTCTATTCCATTACAGCGAACCAAACGTGCCCCTATTGTTTCACTTTGGTATTAAAATTTTTTTTTGTCTCAAATTGGTATCTAAAGTAGCAATTCCTTCTATTTACGGTCCATTTTGTATCGGATGTTGAAAAAATTATTAGGCAATTTTGACCAATGAAAAAGTGTTATGTGGCAATTAGATTTATTTAAAATAAAATACTAAATTTAAAATAAAAATATTTAATATTTAATATTATTTTGATCGATCATTGACCGACTGTTGATCGGTGTTGATTGATCGTTAATCAAATTGACTAACGGTGTTGACCGTTTACGAGGCGCTATTAGCACAACCATTTGTCCTTTTTTTATTTTTAGTATTATATATTATATTGATTAAAAATATAAAAAAATCATGTATAGTATATATAAAAAGTTTAAAAATATTTTTTTATAAATTTATAAATATATAATTATAAATTTTAGAAAGTGAAAATAATATATAAATATTATAAAATTAAAAAACTTAAAAATTTAAATACCTTTTAGAATTTTAGAATTATATATTTTAGAATTTTATAAAATATTTATTTTTATTTTTACAATTTTATATTTGTTGTAATAATATTATTAATTTCAACTAATTTCTTTTCAATTATCATACTTTTGTGAATTTTATTTTTATAATTTTATAATTTATATGTTTTTCTCTAGATTTTATATTTTTTTTGAATTTTTTATATTTTTAATGTGTATATACATTTTATAAAATAAATTATTTGTAACCATAAGGTTGGGGGTTTGATCTCACCTAACGGAATGAACCACATTTCATGACTAGCCATTTACCTCTCTGGAGAGCACTCGTGATGAGGGGATTAGTCATTATTACCTGCAATGGACACCTCAATTTCGACCAAAAAAAGAAAATATTTGTTTTTTTACGTAAAAACATCATGTGGCGCTTTGTAATTGACTATAAAATTATTATTTTTAACATCTGTCAGAAAATGGATTAAAAAATATAACAAAAGTATATTTTAAGTACAAAATTGAAATTTTAATTGTACTCTACGTACTAAATTGAAATAAAAAATAAAAAATGAAATGAAAAAATAAATATATTTTAATGGTCAAATCATAAATTAAGCGAATTAATCCATATAGATTATATATAAATAAATAAGAATACTTGGGAGGGAAGGTGCTTGGTGAGTCAGGAGTGAGTGGGTCAGGGCAACGTTGGCGAGCTCAATTCAAAGCATAAAGCAGCATTATCTATTCTTTTGGGAAATTATTAATTCATTATTTATCAAAACCTAAGGGAGTTTCTTGTAATTATAACAATTATGATCGAAGACCTTTTGCTGGACTGGTATTTGTCATTGTAGGCCCATTGAAAATCATTTTGTTATCCCCTTTTTATATTCTACTAACTTTTTCTCCTTTATTTTGCTTTGGATTTATACATCAACATGTAGAATTTTGAAATAGTCAATTCTCATGTAACCATTACATCAATTATGCCCCTTTTTTTTTTATATTTTTGGGTTCATAAGATAATAAAATGGAACTTTAAAATTTTTAAAAGTTGGAGAAAAAAAATTTTAAGGGCTAGTTTGGATGGGCGGTGTGTTTAGCTCCGGTGAGGTTAAAAACAGCGGTGGCGGTGAGATTAGGTCTTGTAATGTGAGATTGGATAATGTAGCGGTGAGATTAGAAACATCGATTGGAGTGTGTGTTTGGATTCAAACGCAATTTGTAAGCGTGAGTGAAAATAGAAAATGACTTTTAAGGATATTAGATTAAAATGATATATCATAGAAGTTTTAAAATTATTTAACAATTACAAAATTAATAAATTATTAAAATTATTATTAAATATATTTTAATAAAATATATAATTTAATAAAATATATTGAATTTACAAAAATTCAATCACACTTAAAAATTACATGAAAATAACAACTTAAATATTATTTTTAAAACAAAAAAGTTTGCTTAAATAATCCAATTAAATTATTATCTCGATTAAAAACAAATCATTCCTCTATGAAACAGGAAACGAAGCAAAAGAGAGTTACGATCTTCCTAAATTTCACTTTCAATGAAGTTGAACTAAATTTAGTTACTTAATTCATCATTCTACATATCTTTTAAGCAGAAACAAAACAAAAAAAAATCATATATCTATCTATAAACTTACTGTGTAAGCGAGCAAACAGAGGTTACAGAGCAAACCAAGGGGAAGGGGAAAGGGAAGGGGAAGGGGAAGGGGAAAGGGGAGAAGAAGGGTAACCAAAGATCAGAAGAAACAAAAGAGGAAAAGAAACAAAAGAAATAATATGGGTAAAAGAGGAAAAGAAAAAGCAACTGGAGTTGCTAAATTTTTACCGGACCAACAATCTCCAGTTGATTTGGGGATGACCATGCAGTGGAGGTCGCTTCTCACCGGACTGGCATCTTGAACCAAAGGGTGACCAAGCTGATTCTTGCCATTTCCCCACCAATCGCACCTCACTGGTATGCAATGACAAACCAAAGGAGCCCTAAGTCTCTTAAATGTTGGTAAAAGAAATTTGGGCCATCAAAAGTTGATAAAATTTTTTTTTGACCTTTAAAAGTTAAAAAAAATTTTGGGCCCTTAAAAACTGGAAAACAAATATTTTAGACCCCTTTTAACCTTAGGCCCTGGGCGGCCGCACCTCCAGATGACCCCTGCCCAGGGCCGGGCCTGACATCAACTCCTTCGAATACAACGTTCAATACATGAATAATATTAAAAATATGTAAAAAATTCTATCATTTATAGTAATAAATAATAAAAATTTAATAAACTTTAATTATTATCAAAATACAACTTAACTTATAAAAGTTTTTTTTATTTGAAAAGATTTGATTTCCAAAAAAGATTACATCGAGAAAATATTTGTTAATTCTATTCTATGTTGAAGGCTTTATCGAATTGAATTCAAGGAGATAGAAATTTACATTTATTGTGATTTTGCAAGCCAACGTATGTTTATTTAAAGAGAACTTGTTATCTTTTTTATATCTGAGAGTGAAAGCACTTATCATATTTGTAAAAGAACTTATTTGAGTGCATACTTGTTGTATGCAAATTGTTCTTATTATTTATGTGGCAACATAGCTTTTAAGGGAAAGCCTTAGAACTAGTTTACCACTGTAATTAAAAATTGTTTTTGAAAAGTGTCATGGAAAAGTATTTTTTTAAATTTAATATTGTTTATTATTGTTGTCAATAAGTACTTTTGAAAAAATAAAATGTTTATTTTAGACATTATGTTATAAAGTAAAAATATGTTTTTAACGATATTTAAATTTTAATATTAAAATATATAGCATATATAACTTAAATTGTAATAAAGGTATTAAAAATAATATAACAAGTTTGTTAATATTAAATGATATTTAAATTTGTTAATATTATGAGAATCATTGAAATTCAATTTCTTGCTCTATATCTTTAATTTTTGGAAACTTATAAAGTTCTTCAGTTAAGTCCCGATTCATGAACCCACAAAATCCTTCAAATTGTATCTGATTCAACCCAGGTATTGTAGACATTTCCCCATTTTCATCCCCGAGCATTTTGAATTTCTCATTTCTCAAAAAAATCCATTCTTTTCTCATTCTTCATCGAATCCTATGAATTGATCTAATAATGATGGAATTGAATTTCTATTATGTTATGGAATATATAAACTAAAATTCGTTAATATCATGATATATAAAATATATAAACTTAAATTATAATTGACTCAAATGTTATGTATCATTATTTTCATGTGTTATTATTACCACAATGCCAATTTATTATTATTTTGATATTAATAAATATTCACTTATATTATACCACAAATATAATAAAATAATTTATGGTAACCCATTGTTAATATTGTGATATGTGAAATATAAATTTCAAATACTTTTTAAATAAAAAAATTTAAATTGTTTGTAAAGTTTAATTTGAATATATAAATTATATTTATATTTCATATTATGGTTCAAAAATCATGCATTGTATATGAAGATTTATAGTGAATTACTCTCTAGGTAAAGCTCTCTTTTGCATGCTTAAGAAGTTTCCGAATTGTATAACAAAACTTATGTGTCCATCTTTTACTCTTGCAGTGTTAGTAAAGTAGGTTGCAACTAGATATGCAACTCGAAGACAATCAATAAACTCTCACTCAACTTCCTGTGTATGTTTTTATGTAACTTCTATTGTCACGGGGCTAGACCTTTCGTCTCGCAATCCGTGCGGCCTTAGGCGATCCGTTTGTCCAAACTCGCCCAAGTCAGCCTTAACTCCCAAAAGAGAGGATTCTTTTAGAACTCCTCCAAGGCACCAATTTGTATAGCGGAAGCGATTGTGCCAAAAGAAGCCACAAGAGAACAACAGAAAGCTAAAGAAAGAAAGCACACAAAGTGTTTGAGTAAATGCTCAAGAATTCTATTACTCTTAAGAATTCAAGTTACAATGGATGATTTACAAATGAGGGGGAGGCTCTCTATTTATAGTTGAGCTCCCCCAAAACCGACGGTCAAGATACATGTACATCGACGGACGAGATTCACTATATCCCTTGATTTTAGGGATTTACAATATTTACCATATCAAATCTAATCTAATCTTACAAGATATGATTCTATTCTATCTTCTAAGATTAGTTACCAAAATTGCCTAAGCTGCCATGTCTTCATCATTGGGCCAACCAGGCTTCAATCTGATAGGCTTCTTAGCTCTCTGAATCGGGCCAGTTCTTGTGGGCTAAATGTCCCCCATCTAATCGATAGACCTCCATGGGGCACTTCTTGCGGCATGGTCACGGGCTTTGCACTTTGGCCCGTGACATTCTCCCCCACCCAATCTCGCAACGCCCTCGTTGCGTTTTCTGGATGACACTGACTTGATTCACTGTGAAACTTTCTCGTTGCCTCGGCTTCTTCCCGACTCGTCTTGCGATCAGGTTGTCCCTTCCTTCGGAACTTATGCCTCGACTTCCGTCGCCTCTTATCTTGAACCGTTCCACTCGTTGGTACATTTTGCTGGCAAGAAGTCTCCGCTATAACTTGCCCCAATTTTGACTTGTTTCTGTTGGAATCCCCTTGATTCTCATACCTCGGCTTCGTACCACCCACTTTGAAAGGGCTCCTACGACCTTGCCAAGCCAACAAGTCAGAATTCAAAACACTATCAGAGTGTTTGTACTGTACCTTACTCGCAGCATTTACTCGTCTCGACTGTCCTTGCATTGCTCCTTTTCCCTTGGAGCCCGATGCACAACCCACATTTCCCAAAGGTGTTGGTTCCACAGTCGATCCCGCAGGCTTCATATCGGTCCCTTGCGCCACTAACACTTCCGAAGGGGCTTTCGTAGCATTCCTTTTTGACGAATTAATGTTTCTCCCATACGAAACATCTTCGACTAGTTGGATTGACGATAACACCTTAGTCCCAACTTTCACATCCCGATGCACCGGCACAATACTCTTTGTTGATGAATCGGTGGCAATATGGATTTGATCGGCCCTAGTTGCGAGTTGCTCAATCTCGACAAGGAAGTTTAAGCCAAGCACAAAATCGTAATCATCTAACCGGATTACCTCAATTCTTCCTTGCTCTTCCATTCGCCGATTTGTAGTTCCACATCATGAACTACTCCTACAGTTAGGGCTTTCTCGGAAGTTGCTACCTTGATCTTCTTATTCGATTTCCTAATCGATGCACCAAGCTTCTTCGCACCTTTTCCGACATGAACAAGTCCGATGCTCCGTATCAATAAGAGCACTCCGCTTCGACCCGCAATGTTGATGTCCAAAACATCAACCCATTTTCATTCCTCTTCCCAGAATGAGCACCATCGAATTGACTTTCGATGTGTTTCCCTCAGTAGGCTTCGCCTCCTCCTTGACTCATCCTCCTTTGCGAAATCATCACTTTATTTGGACATTTACGCCATGTGTGGTCCTTGACAAAGGAAGCATTTCATCTTCTTCCTCTTGTCCCTTGGGTTGTCTAATCCCCGCTTCGCATCTCGTGGTTTCCATTGCCACTTGTGCTATCGATCTGCTGTTGCCCCATCGCTATGTCCCTTTCATCTTCTTCATGGTTTCTCTCACCATTGCCCCTTCCATTGGGCTTAGATTCCTCAAGCTTGTCTCCCGCCGGATCAAGCTCAATAAAGGACTCTGCTTCGGCCATGGCTACAGTAAGTTCGGTGATTCCTTGCCTTCGCAACTCCTACTTTGCCCACGGCTTTAACCCATCCTCGAACCAATAGAATGCTTCTTTCTCGCTCAAGTCAGAGATTTGAAGCATCAACTCGCTAAATGCCCGCACATACTCCCGAGCAAAGGCATTGTTGCGTGAGACGACTTAACTTAGCTCGAGCCTCCTTCTCGGCATATTGAAGGTAAAACTGCTTCTTTAACTCTCCTTGGAATTCCTCCCAAGTTCCAATAGCCGTTCCTCTACGTTTCTCATCCGTGGACCTACGTCGCCACCACAAGAGAGCAACATCAGTAAAGTAAATTGAAACAGTGTTTACCTTAATGCCATCATCCTCGATGCCCATCGCTCGGAAGTATTGCTCCATTTCCCACAAGAAGTTGTCCACATCCCTCGCAGATCGTGCACCCTTAAACTTCTCCGGTTTGGGAACATCCATTGCATGTTGCTTCGGCCTTGAAGACAACATCCCATTACTCAAAGCGGTTTTGTAAATCGCGAGCTCCCCTTTGAGCTCCTCCATTTCTTTCTGCATGGCTAGCACCATATCCTCGAGAGCTTCATCCCTTTCTGCCAGCTTTACCTCAGTGGACTCGAGTAATTCCGTTATCTTTTCCCTATTTGCACCGAGAGAATCCAACACAAAATCTCTGAGTTGCTCCTCCATGGAGTCAAACCCATCCGTGTGTCCCTCGACCAATTCAAGCGTCTCTTTCACGTTCCCAACGGATTCTTCGAGATTGACCACTCGATTTTCTAAAGCTGTCAGCATTTCCCTCGAGCGACTAGCTTTTCTGGCCCTCCCACGGGTCTCCATTTGTTCACTCTGACCGACGACTTCTTTCGACATCCCAACAGTGCCTTCGAACCACTCGAATATAACTTGGTTCAAACTTGGCTCGGATACCACTTGTCACGGGGCTAGACCTTTCGTCTCAATCCGTGCGGCCTTAAGCGATCCGTTCGTCCAAACTCGCCAAGTCACCTTTAACTCCCAAAAGAGAGGATTCTTTTAGAACTCCTCCAAGGCACCAATTTGTATAGCGGAAGCGATTGTGCCAAAAGAAGCCACAAGAGAACAACAGAAAGCTAAAGAAAGAAAGCACACAAAGTGTTTAAGTAAATGCTCAAGAATTCTATTACTCTTAAGAATTCAAGTTACAATGGATGATTTACAAATGAGGGGGAGGCTCTCTATTTATAGTTGAGCTCCCCCAAAACCGACGGTCAAGATACATGTACATCGACGAACGAGATTCACTATATCCCTTGATTTTAGGGATTTACAATATTTACCATATCAAATCTAATCTAATCTTACAAGATATGATTCTATTCTATCTTCTAAGATTAGTTACCAAAATTACCTAAGCTGCCATGTCTTCATCATTGGGCCAACCAGACTTCAATCTGATAGGCTTCTTTAGTAGCTCTCTGAATCGGGCCAGTTCTTGTGGGCTAAATGTCCCCCATCTAATCGATAGACCTCCATGGGGCACTTCTTGCGGCATGGTCACGGGCTTTGCACTTTGGCCCGTGACACTATTACATACATTTAGGGCCAATTTACAATTGATGTTGAAAAGTGATGTGAAAAAGTATTTTAGAAAAGTGTTGTCAAGAAAATTTGATAATATTTACCATTACTGTTCTTAAGTGTTTATGGGAAGATAAATGTCTATTTTAGACACGATATTGTAAAGCAGAAGGTTTAATGAGAGGATAAAAAAGATAATTTTATTGAAAATCATTTTTTGCAAAAGCCAAAGGCTTAATATCTGTAACGACCCAAAATCCGTTGGCACTGGAAAAAGTGTGTTATCGGGCCTCCGTCTTAGTAAACCGAGTTAGTAAATAATTATTAGGAGTAATTAAAATTATGAGTCTGATAGTGTGTTTAATTAGATTTTTTTAGTGAAGTTAGTTTAATTTAAAGTAATTAGGAAAAATGATTAAATTGAATAAAGAGTGAAAATCTAATTATAGATTAAAAGAAAGTTAAAAGGACTAAATAGGTAAATATGCCAAGTCCCATAAATGAGGAAATGATAAAATCTTAGATTTTTATATTTTAAATATATTAATATATTATTTAATTATAAAATATATTATATTATGTTATATTATATTATTATGTAAAATAAACCAAAATTATGACAAGTGTGTGGTAGAAATAAATCCAAGTGTATAAATAAAATACATATATTTGTGATTATTATGTATTTACTTATTATTTAAGTAAAACTATTATATTATTATTATGTTATTATTATTTTAGTATAAAACATAATAGAAATAAAAGAATAGAAATAAAGAAATAAAACAGAATAGGCAAACGAAACAGAGAAAGGAAAGAAGGAAAAAGAAAGAAAAGGAAAGAAGGAAAAAGAAACAAAGAAAATAAAAAGGAAAAATAGGGTTTTTGAGCTTCAAGCTTAAATTGGTAAGTCAATTTAGTCCATTTTCTCTTAGTTTTGATGTTTTTGGAATCCTAGAACAAAGTATTTTTGGATTTATGTTGAAATTTTGTAAGATATTATATTTTTTTAGACATGGTTCATGTAATGGCCCAAATTTAAAATTATCGAATAGTGGTTTCAGTAACCAAAAATCCAATTTAAAGAGAAATTTATTTTAATATTTTTGCATGAATATTGATATGATAGGAAAAATCGTATGAAAATATCGATAGAAAAATTTTACTTGATTAAGCGGTTAGTTAGAAAAAGAAATTATTGAAGAAATTAGGTAAAAATAAGATATCGAGACTTCGATCTCAGAAAACCGAGTCAAAATATTTTTATAAATATTTATGAAGTGTTAGTAATATGGTATTAAAATTTCGTTAGAAAATTTTAATGTTTGGGTAGTCAATTAAGTAAAAAAGACTAAATTGAAAAAGGTGTAAAAGTTACTAGAGGGATTAAATAGCTCAATTGTGAAATGAGGAGGGACATAAATTGCAAATAACCCCAAAAGGAGATATTTTGGGCGGCATACGCCGAGAAAAATCAGGAGAATTGAAGAAATAATGGTAAAATTGGAATATTACAAAATTTGCTTTAAAAGTTAGGACTAAAGTGGAATTATCTAGATTTCTCTTTATTTTTCTGCACTCTCATCAGCCAAAAAAACATCCTAAGGGTTTCTTCAAGCTGGTTTTTCATAATTTTTGCACCAAGTGAGTTAATTCTTGCCTTTTTCTTGTAATTTTTGTGTTTCTAAGACTTTTACAACTAGGTCCTATTACTAAATTCATTAGTTTTTGATTTTATGAATGATATTGAAAGTTGATATGAATATGTGCTGGAAGTTTATGAGGAAATAGGATGAAATTGATGCTTTAATTGGTTTATGAGATGATTTTATTAGGTAATTTCAATAGAAATTGATTTATAGGACCTAATTGTGAAAATGTTTGGAATTAAAGTCTAGTGCTAAAATTCTGATTTCCAAAAGTTATAAGGTAGTTTAAAGTGATGGGATAAAGTGTTGATTGAGAAAAATCAGCTCAATTGAGAGGTTAATTGAGTAGGGACGAAATTATCATTGTTGAAAGTTTAAGGGAAAAATGGTAATTAACACCATGCACTAAAACAGTTTTGGACAGCAGCAGTACTCTGACTTTGAAAAATCACCAAAAATTGTAGAGATCGAATTAGAGAATGAATAAAATATTAAATTAAAGCTTATTTAGTCTAGTTTCTTATAAAAGAAACGGTGTAAGCAATGGAATTGTAAATCATGAGATATAATAGATTTTGTGAGACAATGTCAGAATGAATTCGGGTTCCCCTGTTCTGACTTTGGAAAATCATTAAAAATTGTAAAAAAATGATTATGAGTTATAATTTATATGCTTAGAATCCTTAATGAGTCTATTTTCTGAAGAAATAAAGGGAAGCATCATCCTAATTCTATACAGTGAGATAATTAATTTTTAGTGAAGAGGGGTCAGAACTGTCATACAGTGAAACAGGGGAAACTTTAAAGAATAAAATGTACTTATTGGCTAAACTAAAAATTCTGAAATTTTTATGGTAAGAAGATATGTGAGTCTAGTTTCAGGGAAAATTAACGGATCTTAATTTGGAGTTCTGTAGCTCAAGATATAAATAGTTTAGTGAATGTGACTCAGTGAGGCAGCTTTGAATGCACTATAAATAATAATGGAATTGTAGAGAAAGTTACATATGAACATGAAATGTATTAGATTAATGATTAGATTTATCTATTTAGATCCGGAAAATTCAAATACGAAGCAAGATCGAGGAAAAGAAAAAGTTCGGGATTAGTAGATTTTTGTTTACGAACAATTGTCGAGGTAAGTTCGTGTAACTTGAATTATATTCATAAATGCTTGAAATGTTTGTTATTGATGTGAATATGATTTGGATGTTTATTGTATGATAACTGATGAAGTATTGATATTCTGGATGAAAAGAGGAAATAAATCCCGGTTGAATGAAAGGAAAATTCGATGGATCTCTGAAAAGGAATTGACGGTAAAAAGGATCTAGCCTGGACGGGTGATCCTATCCTGATATAGCCCTCCCGAAGAATATGTGGAAAATGGATTTAGCCCGGACGGGTAATCCGAATTAGGGTCTGAATTTAGCCTAGACTGGTAATTCAGATACAAGCTCATTAGAGTAATTGTCGTTGCAGGGGATTTAGCCTGGACTGGTAATCCCGACAATACTCTGTGAGTTTATATTACAGGGGATTTAGCTCGATCGGTAATCCTTTGTAAGGATGAGGTTCATGGAGTGTGCTCTCTGAAATGGAAATGTGCACATGAATATGAATTGACGGACGGATTTGTACACTTAGGTGTACCCTGAATATCCATCGAAATTCCAAGTAGTTCAACGGGATAAATATGGAAAATAACAAGGAAATGGAAATCATGGAATTGATGAGCTCATCAATCATTTATCTTTGTAATGAATTTGTATGAGGTTGAGTTTGTATGTGATAGGTATATGTTTATGTGAATTGGATGTGTGCTTGTGTTATTAAATGATGGATGTATAAGTATGGTAAGTATAATTCTGTTGCATGAACTTACTAAGCACAAAGTGCTTACCACTTTTCTTTTCCCCTGTTTGTAGAGTTAAGAGCTCGGAAGTCGGATTTGGTCGGAGACACATCACACTATCAATCTCGAGATCTCGGTACATAAAGGGACTTTATTTTGGAAATCAATGGCATGTATAAGCTAGTAAATTAGATGTTAATGTGAAATGAATGTATGGTTAGTCATTGGTATGGCTAACAAATTTTGGTATTGGTATGTGATGAAATTATCTTATGAATATGATAAATCTATCTTGAAAAAAAAAATTCGGTAAAATCTGGTAATGCCTCATACTCTATTTCGGCGACGAATCCGATTCGACACTTTGTGTGTCGCATACTGTTATTGTTACTGTTACCGTTACTGATTACTATTTAGGTGCTGTGTACTGGTGTGTTGGTTGGAATCCGTGTATCCGCCAAGTCTGAGTCAAGTTAATAGGGGCAAATGAAATAAATTTACTGATAAAACTAAATTTGAATGATATGACATATGTGAAAGGTGAGAATTGAAATAAAGAATTAAGAATGGTATATATATATAATCAAATGATAATATAAAAGATTGAATTGTTCATTAAGTGATGATAATTGTAATGTAAAAGTGTGTGTGATTCAATGTATTTAAATATAAATTAAATTATAGTGATACCACTGAGTATATGCATACTCAGCGTAACCTTATTTCCGTGCGCAGGTTGTAGAAGTCAAGTACTGAACCAGCATTCAAAGCCAGACCCGACTTCAGCAAACTTTTGGTGATGTACATTTTCTTTTGGTATTATGGCATGTAGATAGGATGTATATAAAGGTTATTATGTTTTGAATATAAATGGTTAAAAATGTTAGTAGTACAAGTCTAAGAATTAGAATGAAAGAAGTTTATCCGTTTCAATTTACTTAGTACATTGATAAATTTAAATTGATATTATATTGAATTGGTTGAATTGGTTATGTTTGGAAATGGATACGGATTTAATTGCAGGGGGTTTTATGTAAAAATAAGCAGAAATCTTGTCGAAATTTTTACAAAAAAATCTGAAAATTTTTGAGATACTCGAACAAGTTCCGTTCTACTTTTAATACATGTCTTGGGCTTTGAGAGTCCATTATAGGGATTTAATTATTAAATTATACTATGAATGTCATTTTATTTATGAATTATTCGTAAGTTGTCTGATATGTTCGGTAATGCCTCGTAATCCTGTTCTGGCGACGATTCAGGGTTAGGGGGTGTTACATTTAGTGGTATCAGAGCTATTAAGTTTAGCTGATTTCTGGACCAAATCAAACTTGTAAATGAGTTTAGAAGTACATGTCACATTTAAGTTGAAACTGAGTCGGGTTTTTGGATGCTAATAGATTTATTTGATTTTGTTTTATAGATAAAATGTCAGATGAAAGAATGTATGAAGTTGAACAGGAAATGTATACTGGAAGTCGAGAATTTGAAGAAACTAAATCTGCTACACTTAGTGTGAATTCGTTAGATAATCAATCTCCTAACGTATGAAGAGAAAGAGATGACTCACAACTGTTAAGAACTATAGCCGATGCATTACTGATGTGGCGAGCTATACTGCTACTACATCGGTACCAAGCTGTCGAGCGGGCCCCGATTAAAGAGCTATAGAAATATGGTGCCACGGGTTTTGGGATTAAGAAAGCGATCAGTTCCTTCTTGAAAATTGGATGCAATCAACAAAAAGAGTTTTGCAACAATTAGATTGCACTCCTCGAGAGAATCTGATATGTGCTATATCACTATTACAAGGAGAAGCTTATCTCTGGTGGGAATCTGTGGTTAGGCATTTGCCGGATGATCAAGTAACTTGGGACTTTCAAAAATAATTTCAGAAGAAGTATACTGGGGAAATGTACATTGAAGAGAAAAAGCAAGAGTTTTTAGTGCTGAAACAGGGTAATATGTCAGTACTAGATTATGAGTAAGAATTCTCTAAACTGAACAGGTATGCTTCAGAATTTGTTCCAACCGAAGCTGATAGTTGTAAACGATTTCTATGGTGTAAACGATTTTTATGGGGACTGCGAGATGAAATCAAGATTCAATTAGCAAGTCTCAGAATTACTGAACTTGTTGATCTGGTTGAGCGAGCAAAAATGAAAGAACAAGTATTGGGCCTGGATAAAAAGTCAGAAATGGATAAATCAGCTGGAAAACGTATGGGAATTACTAATTCTAATCCATTACCGAAGAGATCTAGAGAATCAAGAAGCGGTTGGAGATCAAGCTTTGATTCGATAGAAGTAATGAGTTTCTTGTTTCCTTTGGTAGTGTAAAACTCATACTAGAAAAAAAATCTTGAATGCGATTATTGTCGGAAAAGACATTTTGGTGAATGCTGGAAAAAAATCCGAGTTTTCGAACAATCTTTAACAATGTGTTCAATAGAGCCACAATGGAAACATCCTCCGATTTTTTTCCAGCATTCACCAAAATGTTTTTTCCCACAATAATCGCATTCAGAATTTTCACTTTTCCTATGAGCTTTTACACTACCAAAGGGAAACAAGAATCTGCTTTTCCTCTACATACTTATCAGAAAGCTTAATCTCCAACCACTTCTTGATTCTCTGGATCTTTTTGGTAATGGATTAGAACTAGTAATTCCCATACGTTTCCCAGCTGATTTACCCATTTCTGACTTTTTATCCAGGCCCAATACTTGTTCTATCATTTTTGCTCGTTCAACCAGATCAACAAGTTTAGTAATTCTGAGACTTACTAATTGAATCTTGATTTCATCTCGCAGTCTCTGTAGAAATCATTTACAACTATCAGCCTCGGTTGGAACATATTCTGAAGCATACCGCCACCTAGAGAACTCGCATTATAATCCAAAGATCGACATGTTACCCTGCTTCAAAGACTAAAACTCTTACTTTTTCTATTCAATGTACATTTCCCCAATATACTTCTTCTGAAATTCTTTTTGAAACAAGTCCTAAGTTACCTGATCATCCGACAAATGCCTAATCACAGATTCCCACCAGAGATACGTTTCTCTTTGTAACAGTGATACAACACATATCAGATTTTCTCGGGGATTGCAATCTAATTGTTGCAAAACTCTTTTTGTTGATTGCATCCAATTTTCAGTTGCGAACGGATCAGTTCCTCTTAATCCCAAAAACCCTGTGGCACCATATTTTTGTAGCTCTTTAATCAGGCCCGTCGACGCTTGGTAATGATGTAGTAGTGTATAGCTCTTCCACACACGTAATGCATCGGCTATAGTTCTTAATAGTTGTGAGTCATCTTTTTCTCTTCCTACGTTAGGAGGTTGATTATCTAACGGATTCACACAATGTGTAGCAGATTCAGTTTCTTCAAATTCTCGACTTCCAGTATACATTTCCTGTTCAACTTCATACATTCTTTCATCTGACATTTTATCTATAAAACAAAATCAAATAAATATATTAGCATCTAAAAACCCGACTCAGTTTCGACTTAAATGTGGCATGTACTTCTAAACTCATTTACAAGTTTGATTTAGTTCGAGAGTCGGCTAAACCTGATAGCTCTGATACCACTAAATGTAACACTCCCTAACCCCGAATCGCCGCCAGAACTGGATTACGAGGCATTACAGAATATATCAGACAACTTACGAATAATTCATAAATAAAATGACATTCATAGTATAATTTAATAATTAAATCCCTATAATGGACTCTCGAAGCCCAAGACATGTATTAAAAGTAGAACGGAACTTGTTCGAGTATTCCAAAAAAATTTTCGTAATTTTTTTTGTAAAAATTTCTACAGTATTTTTGCTTATTTTTACATAAAACCCCCTGCAATTAAATCTGTATCCATTTCCAAACATAACCAATTCAACCAATTCAATATAATATCAATTTAAATTTATCAATGTACTAATTAAATTGTAACGGATAAACTTCTTTCATTATAATTCTTAGACTTGTGCTACTAACATTTTTAACCATTTATATTCAAAACATAATAACCTTTATATACATCCTATGTACATGCCACATTACCAAAAGAAAATGTACATCACCAAAAGTTTATCAAGTTGGTCCGCTTTGAATGTCGGTTCAAGATTTGACTTCTACAACTCATGCATGGAAATAATCAGATGCTTTAGTATGCATATACTCAGTGGTATCACTATAATTTAATTTATATTTAAATACATTGAATCACACACACAAACTTTTACATTACAATTATCATCACTTAATGAATAATTCAATATTTTATATTATCATTTGATTATATATATACCTGTAACACCTCTTACCTGTATTCGACACCGGAATAGGGTACGAGGCATTACCAGAACACATACACTTGTAAACGTATTTAACTGATTTATAAAATTTCATCTAAATTAAAACTTTCAAAATTATTAACATGCTTCTATAACTTTTCACAATATATCCTTAAAATATTATAATCATAATAATTAGGTCCTACGAGACCCGATACATACTCATGTAACTCAATGTTTCATTTTCATTTCATTCAATTCGCAATTTCTCATGCTTACAATCTAAATCATATCATTAGCATTTTCCATTTAATTCACGTACAATTCAATGTCATTAAGTTCAACACTAATACGTATTTACCATTTAATTCAATGTTTATCGATTATACCATTCATTAACACATTTACTAAGTTCACATGTCAACCACAATCATTGGTGAGTCCCATTGTATAAACTCACTACCACTTATCCATTTACTATAATTCTTTTGGGCCAATTTGTCACTTACCATCCTTAATCAAATTAGGGAACAGTTACGGAAAATTGAGTACTTCACTTCCACTTTGCCATAGTATAATTATGGTATTACGTATGATCACTTATCACTTGTCCCTGATCAAATAAGTGTAGCTAGGCTACCACTTATCACTTTGTCACTTGATCACGCTTATCACTTTGTCACTTGATCAGATAACTGTAGCTAAAGCTACCACTTATCACTTTGTCTCTTGATCAGATAAGTGTAGCACTTATCACTTTTTCACTTGATCAGATAAGTGTAGCTAAAGCTACCACTTATCACTTTATCTCTTGATCAGAAGTACTCAAATCCGGCGTTCCGCTTAATTTGATCATTTATTCGATTTTCGCATTTTTATTTTACTCTCATTTCAACACTAAATATATTTCATCATACATTATATAATTCATGAAATTAACATTTAATCATTAAATTTCAGCCATATGAACTTACTATTTCATTACCTTTCCACACCCGTTTCCTACGCATATCACAAGCACCATATCAATTAGGCACTTACAATTTCAATGCATAACTTACAAATTTAACGTGACATAATCTAGCCACTGCTTGGCCAAAGCCTAAGCATGTACACCAAATACGTTAACTAAATACACAGATAGCACAAGCATTATAAGCATGGATGAGCACAACATTTATTCATGTATCACGCTTACCGACATGTGTTAATTCATAAACCATTCATGACATTATTTCATACCAAATCATATACCGAATATACCATACACACATACTATAAAACTTTATTTTCACAAATAAGCTTAAACCGTGACCAATAATGCACAAATGCAAGCATCATTTCTATTTCATCATTTATCAATTATAATCAAGCCTATGACCAATTATACACAAATCATTCATATATTTTCCAATTTTCCTCCTCCTCCTCCTCTCCATTCCACATTCTTAATGTATATACCACACTTAAACAACATTAACTATAATTTCACTATTCACTCACATGTATATTCAAAGCTGTTTATCCGAGTCAGAGTCACTAAATTATTTTTATCTGGAGCTACAGAGCTCCAAATTAAGATCCGTAAATTTTTAATGAAACTAGACTCACATATCTTCTTACCATAAAATTTTTAGAATTTTTTGTTTAGCAAATTAATACAATTTATTCTTTAAACTTTCCCCTGTTTTGCTGTCTGACAGTTCCGACCACTCTCTACTAAAAATGAATTGTCTAATTGTAAAAAATTCGGATGATGTTTCCGTTTATTTCTTTTGAAAATAGACTCATCAAGGATTCTAAACATATAAATTATAACTCATAATTATTTTTCTTCAATTTTTGATGATTTTCTAAAGTCAGAACAGGGAAACCCGAAATCATTCTGACATTGTCTCACAAAACTTATTATATCTCATGATTTACAATTCTATTGCTCACACCATTTCTTCTATGAGAAACTAGACTCAATAAGCTTTTATTTCATATTTTATTCATCTTCTAATTCAATTCCCACAATTTTTGGTGATTTTTCAAAGTTAGACCACTGCTGCTGCCCAAAACTGTTTAGTGTAATATATTGATTACCAATTTGACTCTAAACTTTTAATACATGATAATTTCGTCCCTAGGCTTGGAAAATGAAATTCTTGCAATATAATCCTTGATTCAAGCCTAGTATTTCTCATACATATCAATAACAGCCCATGTATTCCATGAAATTTCAGAATTTCTCCATGGTTTCAATACTTTTCAATTTAATCCCTAAAACATGTTTTCAACTAATTTTTTAATAAAACACCTTTAAACATCCATTAACATCTCAATTTCATCACAAAATAACAAAAATCATATGAAATTATCATTAGTATCTTCCAAAACTTTCAACAAAATGAGAAACTAGTAGGATACTAAGTTGGACCTAATTGTAAAAGTGTAAAAATATAAAAATTTCAAGGACAAAGCAAGAATTAAACTTACTTGAAGCCAAAATATGGAATACCAGCTCCAAACCCTCTTCCATGGCTGTCTCCCACCGAAATTTCAAGAAGAAATGGTCTTGAAATGCTTAAAATAAAATTTGGCCACATAAACTTTATTGTAATTCCAATTTTGTCCTTAATACATAAAAATCTTAGATTTTTTTAACGGTATGCCATCTCAGCCACTTAAATTGGTCCATTTTCTCTTTTAGTTCTTCCTTATTTAATTGTTAAGCTATTTAATCACTTTAGTAAGTTTTGTATCTTTTCAATTTAGTCCTTTTAATTAATTTATCGCTAAAACATTAAAATTTTCTAACTAAACTTTAACACTACCATATTGACACTCCAAAAATATTTATAAAAATATTTACGGCTCATTTTATAACATCAAGTCTCGATACCTCTTTTCCTCAATTTCTTGACTTAATAAATTTTTATAAAATACAAATTACTAATTTAAAAATCTCTTAAAAATCATATTTGGCTCGTAATTATTGATAATAAAATTTACGAGCCTGTTTTCTGAATTTGGTGATCTCGTACCACTATTTTCGACATTTCTGAAAATCGGGCTATTACAATACCATTCTTAATTCTTTATTTCAATTCTCACCTTTCACATATGTCATATCATTCAAATTTAGTTTTATCAGTAAATTTATTTCATTTGCCCCTATTAACTTGATTCGGACTCGGTCGATACACGGATTCCAACCAACACCCCAGTACACAACACCTAAATAGTAATCAAGAATTGAGCAAAGAATAAGAATGATAATAGTATTCAACACACAAAGTGCTGAATTTGTAACAAGAATGATAAAGATCCCACACACAAAGTATCGAATCGATATAAGAATAATAGAGTCGGCATATAAATGCCTGATCAGTAAGCTGACAAAAACCCGTATTCTTCCATATCCTATGGCATGCCAACTATATCCGACTAGCCCGACTAGTTAATAGGGTATTTAATTCACTTTTCAATACAATTTCTATCTTAGTTCAGTATCAATTATAATTCCTTATTTCAATCAGTTTCACAGTATTTCAGTAATTCATTACTTCAGTAATTTCACAATTCAATGCAGTACACATAACAACATTTAGTAACTTCACAATTCAATTCAGTACTCAAAAACAATATTCAGTATTTCATAATGCAGCTCAGTATCAGTCTCACTTTCAATACCCAATCATAAATTTTCATTTTACTAAACACTTACCTTAAAATACTTGCAACACATAATTAGTAAATTAAACACATAATAATGATAAAGTTTGAATTGTAATGATACAAACCAGAATTCTCTTCAGATTTAATCCTCGACGATCTTTTTTTTTCCTTTTTGGGCCGATGCTTCAGACTCGATATTAGCAACGAACAATTAAAATAATTTCACAATCATTAGCACAACACAATTTAATTGCTGAAATTTTTATCTAACTTTTACTTTAATTCCAATTTGAATCCTAATTAAACCTATATATTTTTCTTTCTCAATTCATACCCTTTTGCTACTCAATTTCTTGCCAAACTCACATTTAACTATCTAACTTTTATCATATTTTCATAATTTCGAATTTATTTCAATCTAATCCCTAAAACTCAAAACTTATAACTTAGTTTACAATTCAATCCTTTACTAACTTCTAACTTGAAATTAAATTAATTTAACCCCAATTCATCATCTTTCCAAACATGAACCATGTCTAAAAAAATATAATATCTTACAAAATTTCAACATAAATCCAAAAATACTTTGTTCTAGGATTCCAAAAACATCAAAACTAAAAGAAAAGGGACTAAATTAACTTACCAATTTAAGCTTGAAGCTCAAAAACCCTATTTTTCCATTTTTCGTTTCTTTCTTTCTTTTTCCTTCTTTCCTTCCTCAGTTTCGTTTGCCTACTCTGTTCTATTTCTCTTTTTCTATTCTTTTATTTCTATTATGTTTTACATTAAAATAATAATAACATAATAATAACATAACAGTTTTACTTAAATAATAAGTAAATACATAATAATCATTTATGGGACTTGGCATATTTACCTATTTAGTCCTTTTAACTTTCTTTTAATCTATAATTAGACTTTCACTCTTTATTCAATTTGATCCTTTTTCCTAATTACTTTAAATTAAACTAACTTCACTAAAAAAATCTAATTAAACACACTATCAGACTCATAATTTTAATTACTCTTAATAATTATTTACTAACTCGGTTTACTAAAACGGAGGCCCGATAACACACTTTTTCCGGTGCCCACAGATTTTGGGTCATTACAATGACCTTTTAGTTTGGTTTAAAATTCGAATTTAAAATTAAATTTTAGTTTGAAAAGCTGTTTGTTTACCAAATTTTTTTGTTTGAAACCATGGTTTTGGTTAAAAGTATTTTTCAACCTCAATGGTAAACACACCCTTAATATAGGATGATTTGTTGTCGATAATATTGTTGTTTAATGTATGGAAGGATATTTTATTCTTTGTTTATTTTGGATGTATTGAATGATAGAATTTTTATTTGTACAGTTTATTTACTTAATATTTTACATAAGCGATAAACATTTTATATTTAAAATTATTTAATCATTCATTTGATATTTTAAATATTTTTGTATAAATAAATTTAATATTTTTAAAAATATTAATAAATCCAAAATGGTATAACAAAACACACTGGTCTAGTAAAAAAACTGTGTTATCCCTACCTGTATATGTATATATTTTGACCAAAGAGAGTTCCATTTAATTTCAAAATCATTACAGAACGATGGTGGGCTTACATGAAGTAGAAAAAAGAAAGCAACAACAAAAGATCAAATTTCACTCATCAAGGCTCAATAGTTGTTGAGAGAACCAAATAAAGAAAAATCCTTAATCTTAGGATTAAGCCATGTCCTCTGTCAAAATTTGTAAAAGGCTTCATCCACTAATAGTTATCTTTCGATGCGTTTGTAACGACATAATAACCCTAAAATTCAAGTTTTGATTATATTGATAAAGAAGGCTTAGGACCAATTCCCTTTTGCTCCTTACCATTATCAACAAATGAGATATTTTTCCGACACTAATGAGTGGTTCAATGATGAATGATGAAAAGACTAACATTGCATTGTAAAGGCTAAAAGGAGTGTATGATAGTGGAAGAAACATGCCAATGAGATGCGAAAGAACAAACCTTTGATCTCAAAAGAGTGACCCTCGCCGAAACTTCTAGTTGGAGTTCAAGCCCACACACTCCAACAGCAGCTAGAGAACAAAAAAAAAAAACCAAGATGGCATGGGATGGGAATAGCAAACCTTAGAATCATTAAAAAGAATGGGAGAAAAGAGAAACCCAAGAATGAGATAGAATTGACTGGCCAAATCATTGGAGAAGAATTGGATGAGTCAAATCTCTAAAGCAAAGCCAAGAAAATTCCGGAAGAGCCACAAGATGTGGTGGATGAACAAAGAAACATTAAGAGAATCATACTCTTCGAGAAGAGAGAACAAAGAAATAGATAACCGATAATGCAATTCTAATTCATAATTTTTGTAACTCTTCATCATTAACATCATATACAGGTATAATATTAGTTCTGTTCAAATAGTCGAATCGAATTATTTGAAATGTAAAAAAATTTAATTATTAATCGAATCAATTTTTTAAATATATTAGCCGAATTGAAATATTTTAGTTAATTCGCCGGATAACCAAATTAACGGAAATTTATGTTTTTGTCTTTTATTAAAATTAGTATAAAACATATAAAAGATACATTGTTAATGTTCATTTTTTAATAGTTTAAAAACTTTAAATGGAGGTAAAAACAATAAATAAAACATTAGAAACACACATAAAATTTGAAAGTTAACAACCAAACAAAAGTTATATATTATTTATTAAAGTTAATTGATTAATTCGGTTAATTAATCAATAATCAAAATTCTAAAAAATCATTAATTGACTTCCAATAGATCAGTTTGGTCGGTTAATTCGATTTTAACCGAACTATGAACACTCCTCCTATATAATATGATATATCATTAGAATTTATTGAGATAAATCTTGGATTAGAAATTACATTCAAGTTAATGAATAGATATTTCAAGTTGGTTGTAAATCTTTCATGTTTATTTGTGTAAGCTAGAATAAATTAATTTATTTTTAAAATAAAAAATTCAACTATTAAATACATATTTTAAAAAACAATATTCTAAATTAATATAATAAAACACTAGATAAATTCAAAATTTTACCAATACCACAAGTAACAGTTTTATGACTAAACCCTAATGTTATTTTATTAGAATAATAATTATAGAAAAATTATGAAAATATATCTTAAAATATGTTGATGTAATTCTCTAATATTCATATTTGTCTTTTATATGTGAAAGGGAAAATATTTAAAATTATATATTTACAAAAAAAGAATGTAAAAAAATTATAAATGGATGGTAGATTTTAAAAGGAAATTGTAGTTTAAAATTTTATAGTAATATAGGTATTAAATATTTTAAACCATTCTTTATTATTTATAATGGATGAAATTCATTAAATACAACATAAAATTGAGGAACATAGGTTCGGGAAAAGAAAGTTGGAAAGAGTTATACAATGTGTATATGAAGCATGCAATTTGTATGAATTATCGAATACAAAATCAAATGTGAGCAATCAGACAAGAATTTAATGTTAATTTCGACATGATCTGCAAGCCAATCAAACTGGTACAATTGCAAAAGCTCTAAGAAGAGATCATATAAGGGAATTTTATGAAGAACCAGTCAGTGAATCATCCAATGGATCGATAATTGCTAAAGTTTATTGTTTTCAATATTCTTTAAAATTATGACTGTTCTTCATTGTCATCTTGATTAGCCGCTGCAGTTTCGAGGTCAGCTTGGTTTTCAGCAAAGTCCGTGGATGATGCAGTGGAGGTGTTCCTCCTATGTGTAGCAGACTGGAGGACATGGTTGTAGTTCCCTTTCACCATGAAAAGTTGAGCGAAATGATGCTTGCAGTAGAGGATACCATTCAAAGCCGCATAGGATGAGTGTGTCAAAGGGCACCCTCCATGAGCGCACCTAAAGCATGTTTTATGAAAGCATTCCCCTTCCATTGTAATCTGTTTTAACCAGATATTGAATTACTCACAAATTTAAAAAAGGTAATCAGTAAAGTTTAATAAATATTGATCAACCTTTTCTAATGGGTACACCGTTTTCTCGCAAGCAGCACATTTATCTTGGGTTCCAGAGAATAAGGATGAGAGTTTGTTGGGAGTCCTCGACTGTGACATACCAAAGAAAGCTTAAGCATTTATATTGTCCCATTTTAAAACTAGTAAAATTTAAGGGGACATACCGTGTCATTTTGCTTCTCGGTCTTCGCTGCAAAATTCATCATCAATTGTTAGCCTTATCCATGTAGGATAAAGATGAAAGGGGATATGGATAAATTTCATATATTCAAAAGAAATGCCTATAAATGTCACCTGTTTGAAAATTCTTGCTGAAATTGCCAGATTCCTTAAATAGTTGCTCAAAATGAGGCTTGCAATACAGGACTCCATCCATGGAGGAGTAGGTGTTCATCTATCAAGGGTACAAATGAAAGATGCTGGATTTGTTAAGAAGTCAAAAAATAAAAGCAAGTTTTGCAAGGAAAAAAGATTGAAACATACCACAAGGTTTCCCTTGCAATGGCTGCATTTGAAACAAGTTTTATGGTAAGGAACTCCTTCAAGAGTCATCATATCAACCACATGGACAGTCTTATCACAAGCCTTGCATTTGTCCAAAGTTCCCGTGAATGCCATTTTCCCTTAAGCTTAAACTTGTTTCAACCTTAAAAAAGAATATGTTTTTGAACAAACAAAGGAACTATTGGACAAGAAAAAAGAAGCAACTTGCCCTTTTTCTGGGTTTTACGTTTGACAAATGAGAGCTGATAATAAAACAATTTCTTTGCTCTATCTTATAAAAAACTATTATATATCACAACTTATAATGTACTTGACTTGGACACCCACGTGATTGGATACCCTCAAACTTTGGAAGGTTAAATGTACTAAATTTGGATGCTATATCATTGGACAGGAGAGAAACAAGGTTTTTAGCTTTTGACCCCTTCAAATGAGAGCCACCCTATTTGGTTATTGGACTCAGTGGTGCTCATGTTACGAACAATTCATATTTCATTGGATTCTAAATTTTTAGGATTCGTACCATTCAAATGAAATGTAAATGTCTCTTCTTGGATTGAAAAAATTATGAATCTAAAATGAATTTAATTTTATATTGTGTATTCGTGGTTGAAAGAAATATGTTATAATATTTGTTATTGTTGGCTCAAGATTGGAATGGGTTCGAGTCGGATGGGCTGGTTTCCATCAAACTCATACATCAACCTCGCAGATTGATCTTGCAAATCGAGTTTGTAGACTGAGTTCGCAGACCGAGCTCGGACATTGACCTCGCAGACTGAACTTGTAGGATGGGTGCCTATGTTCTCCTACGAAGTCACGCATGAGACTACATAAACACGTGTTAGAGGGTAAGATACGTGTTGATGTGCATGGAACCTACCTAATACGTCACATTAAGGAACAATATCCACATCATATAAATAGACAAACACCATCGTATAAGAGAGATAAAGAAAAATACTCAACAAAATACTTAATTAATTTAATTTTAAAAAAAAATCCAACTAGCAGTCTATTATCCATTAACTAAGAATTTAAACTACATGAGAAATTAATTGCGGTTAGTGTTGTATAGAAGAGAAAACTAGACATTTTCTTGAACTTATTCAACTTTCTAATATTTTTTTTTCTTCTACGGGGAAAAAGAAGAACAAAAGGAGGAGGTGGAGGAAGTACCGATTAGTTAAAAGATATGGTGGAAATAGTGATTTCCTTTTATCTCTTATTCTAATTTTGTTTCTTTTGTTTTACTTCATTTTCTTTCCTTGCTTTAAGTTTGGTTTTTGACGGGCAAGAGGACTACTTCTGTATTGGTGATATGAGGTAAGATTTTGATTGGTGCTTTTCTATTATTACACATGTTGCTTGATGATTGATATATTGGTGCTTTTCTATTATGATTTTTACCTTGTTTTTGGTGTTAGGAATTGTTACAAAGTGGGTTGTGGTTTTGTTGTTGTGTGATTGGGATTAGTGCAATATTCTATTGAGTAGTAGTAAAAGTTTGATTAAGATTGTGTTATGAAGTGTAATTTTGTATCTTATAAATTTTTGAATTTAAATTCAGAGTGAATGAGTTCGAAAAAGAAAAGTTATTGTGTGATCCGGGTTGGTGTTTCTTAATGCCATTTGCATTTTTAAGATGTAATATCAATTGCAACTCACCAAAAACATTTTTCGTGTATATCTAAAAGGATTTTCAGCATCAATTTATTGAGATTGCTTAAGAGGTTTAGTTTCTAATAAGATTACTTCTAAAACATCTCTATTATTTTATTCAATACTGGAAACCTATTTAATTACAATTCGAGAATATTATTGATTCCAAAAATACTTTTGACACTAAAAATATTTAAAGGGAATCTCATGTTATGCTTTGTTGTTAGGACTATATGCAATATGAGTGGATTTCTCTTTGTAGTGCGATTTTATGTAATGATAAAGTATATGCGTTTGACTTGGTTGAAGGATTAAGCGAGACTGAGTTTGAGCTTGAACTTGGCTCCGAATGATATGATGTAGAACCATCATTACTTGCCCTAATTATCGAAGTGGAATTAGTTATTTTGTGTTCAAAGAAGACAAATAATAAACACTGAAATATTCTAGAAAAGAATAAAGAATTTTCAACTTGATTCCCAATAGGAGCTTTTTTGTTGGGTGACTAATCAACACCATTCATTACATTGGATAAAGGCATAAACATTGGAGGCAATGCATTTAATTTCACCGTCAATAATGATGATGAAAGCTTTGTATTGGTTGAGCTAACTATCCTTTTGGAGGAACCATTCAGATTGGGGAAGCCTTTAGGGATGAGATACTGCTGTGTTAAGGTAATTATCACATGTTTTCTATGATAAAGGTTGCTTGTTTCTTTTGCTGTAATAAAAACAAATATTATAGACTTTGGCTCAATAGTAATACCATTGAACTGGTGAGGTTAAGATCATATCGATTTGATCACTTTAACTTTTATTCATCGATATTAACCATTAAATGGCAATCTCGAAGGGGGACAGGTTACTTTCTTTTATAGTACTACATACAATCCCAAAGAAACTAAGTAAATTGGAGAGATTTGATTTGATATGATAATTTATCCTTGAAAAAACAGGTTAAACAAAAATCAGTCATGTAGAAACATCAACTCGAGCTTCAAAATGATTGATTCCACTTCTATTCTGCTGTTTACTTCTCCTAAGAATAGAAACCTGAATCAAGAAAAAAGAAGAAGCGTAAATAACAGATGGAGAGAACATAAATCTTTTAATCTCTAATGGCTGTCAAAGCATTGCCAGAAATAAATGGAACTTCATAACCATACATAAATAATGCAGTATCTTAACCACACCTTATAATTTGCTACATCAATGACTATACCATCTACTCCAAAAACATGTTTTAATTGCAAGCATCATACCTTAGGCCTTTCCATGCCACTTCCAAAATATCCTATCCCAAAAGACAAGGATGAGTACGCAGCTGCAATTTCTATAGCTTTCAGTTTTGGAGGATTTCCTGGAACCTAAACCAATAAATTCACATATAAAAACTAATCCGATAAATGTAATTTTTCTTCCGAAAGATATATTGTGGTTTAATCGAGATCTCACCCTGATAGGAGCATCCGCTTGCACGATTAAAATCCCAGCACTTTTATCGGTATCAGCTTGATTACTATCTTGAGCAACAGAGCGAAGAACTTTCATGCAAGCAGAGGCAGGACCTGCCTGTGAACTAAGCATGAAAATGACCTTATTAGTACCCCAAGTATTGCAAATTGCAATGAATCTAATGTATGTTTCAAAGGCAGCCAAAATTAATTACTTGTGTCCTTCATTTCTCTTTTCAGCTTACCTTAAATATTCTAAATGGGATCAAAGATGATAAATCTTCGAATTTAAGCAAATAATTTAAGATCGAACGAATTCAACTTCTATTATATGATTTATCACTTCTAGTTCTCACCAAGCATAGACCGTTACCGATTTCAACAACCATGCTCGGATTCAAGTAGACAATTAATGTTTCAAAAGATTGTATCCTATTATACTACTTTTGTATTAATAGAAAGAGATGCAAGCAGAGACAACCTAACTCAACAAGGTCCATTTAGGATAACTGAAACTTTCTTCATGTAAAGGGAACAAATTGCTGTTACGCATATAAATCCGAAAGAATCTTACAGTGAAGATGAGACACAGCACTCCCGAGCTGCAAATCCTTTCATTAGGTGTTCTCCAGCACCGCTAACACAACAACCAACTATGAAAGGAGCCCCAAAGGGTCCTTTTGAGGAGGCCCAACAGCCTGCACCATACATTGCTGCTAATCCCACACGACCAGAGACCTGTCACAATTGTGGGAAAAAGTGTCTCACAAATTATATAGCCTTAAATGAACTAAGAAATACAGTTTCATCCAGTAATTATCACCTTCAGTGCAATACCACCGCTGGAGGCTCCTGATGCTATATTTCCTTCAGTGTCAACACAAATGACTCCCACAGTGTCCATGATATTGTCCTCTGCTGATGGGCTGAGCATACATGATTGACCACCACTGTTGTCCTCCAAAGTATCACAAGTTTGAGCATGCGAGCCTGACATACAGATGCATAATTTCGGTTAAAAATATTGTCCAAGCTTATTGATATGAAATACATCTCCAAAATTATGGGGGGGCAAATCTTAAATGAAAATGATCAAATATAAGTACATGCAGAAGAGACTCAAAGAAACATCCACCAATTTTGTAAGCAATCAAATATCGGTGAAATCAATACAATTCACACTACTAATTATAGATATATAGAGTCTTCACTGCAAAGAGAAAATCATGAATGCTGGTACTGATGCCAAGATTGTTGAAACACTAAGCAATCAAGTAACCCATTAAATAACACAAGTTTGAGATTTGTGAATTGATTGAATAAAATTTTTAAAATATATAAATGGGTGCAAAAACAAGAACAAAATGAATCAATTTTAATATCTGAATGCAATCAAATACCTTGTATTGATGCATTGTGCTGCGCATTACAAGACTTTCCTTCAGAAGAAATACCAATCTCAGCTTTGGCATCAAGAAGCATTGCTTTGTAGTGTTTCCATTGTGCTCTTGCCTTCGGTGTCACCAACCACTATTTTGAAATAGAAACAATAAAATTTTACTAAAGATAAGAATGACCTATTAGAAATCTTACACTGAATAAGAACTATTTTGAAATGGAAAAATGAACAGAACACTGCAGAAGAACCCCAAACCTGATCAGCCTTAACCATAGATTCAGGTAAGGCAATACCATTAGATTTTGCCCATAGGCGTGCACCTTCACCAACCAAGAACCTTGGAAAATCATATACAAGGCCAGAGTTAGGGGGAAGAAATAGCAGCAACAATAAAAATAAAAACTTGACAAAGAGAAATGTTATAGTAATTCAAAAATAGCAAATAAAAGCAAGGAAAACAGTTGTTTATTACATGGGGGGTATTCGACCCAACAAAGAAGACCCATTCGTTTGTTCCTTCACTAACAAAGCGGCAATCTGAATAGCATTTGGAACACCTGGTCTAAAACTTAACAAAATGGATACTAAGTAACTTCAAGAAAAATACAAAACTTGATCCAAGGGAATATAAAAATTTACCAGGCACAGCTCCAACAGCCCCAAAAGCTCCAGATTGACCATCCATAAGACTTGCATCACATTCAACATTACCATCTTCAGTTAAATTAGAGCCTCTGCCAGCATTTGTGCTGGGATCATCCTTTTAACAAAGAAACATCTTTTTAATTCAAAGGATTCTACCCAACGACCAACATACAGTTAGAAAAATGAAAACGAAAAAGAAAGAGAAAAATTGGGTTTCTACCTCGAGCACTTGAATAGCCGCTGCAACAGCATCAACAGATACACCAGGACCTTTACGGAGAACGGAAGCAGCAGCCAGGCAAGCGCGTTTCATAGCCGACCTTAAAGCTTTTTCATTGGAAGGGGCGTGGTATCCGGCGCCGACATGGACGGCCACAAAAAACCCAGGCTTTTGGGGTTCTACCTCACCACCCATTGATGGCTCCATTAACTTGGGATTGAAAGAATGGGTATCGGTGTAAGGTTTACAGGGTAAATTGTATGAAGCGTAATTTGGGCAAAAGACGGAAAGACCCAAGTCCAAAGTCTTGTTAGTTGTTAAGCAGGACCATGATAAATTGATAATCACTTTCGTCTTTTAAAAGAAGTTTGAGGGTTCTACGAGAGGTTTTGGTCTCATTTTATTAATTGGCTTCTCCTAGTTGTTTTATTAGCTGATTGAAATCATTAAAATTAACCCTCTAACCATTATTAGTTTCTTTCACAATCATTCATATAAAACAAATACATGAGCCAGCACCGGCTTGGCAATTCTTACTGAATATATCAAGTGAAACCTTGCTTTGCACCGCAAGAAGAAAATAGTATCGTGGGAAATTTGCATTGCCAGTGGAAGTTAAATCATTGATTCCAAGATCACTCAACATTGAGAAGTTAATCTTATGACACACTTGTTGGTAAAATCTTTGATCAAAAAGATGAGACTTCCTTCCTAAGGAAAAAATGACCTGAAGGGCCATCATTTGGCAGCAGTGCTAGCCTTGCAACATTTTCAGCACCTTCAGCGGCAGTTAACACCCCAGTGTTGCAAGTTATATCAGTTTTCACAAAGCCAGGACCAATGGAATTGACAAGGAAACTTGGGTACTTGTTAGCTACAATCCTTGTGTAGGCATTCATTGCTGCTTTAGAGAGTGTATATGCTGAGAAATAAATGGGCCAACCTTGATCTTTTAGTGACCCCTCTTTAAAATCTTTAAGAAACTGTTTTAGGACTTCATCCACTTGCTCTTCTGTAACACTTTCAGCATCACTCAACACTTCCTTGGCCCATTGACTGGGTATATTCTGAACAAACATGACAGATGATAGTTAAAACTGCTTGCATACCTTTCAGAATTATTTACTTTATCAACTACTGCTTATGATACTATGGGTCCAAAAGAAAAGTGAGCTGTCGGCCACATGCTGATTTTCAACATGAAAATATTACCATAATTTTGTATAGGAGCTTGAGAGGATTTACTAGGAAAAAACAATTCATTTCGTCTTTAAAGTAATTTGTACATCAGTTAGTTGAAAAACTAGAGTTATTTATCTGGAACCAGGATCCTGTAGTGTACCTTCAATAACCCCATAATGGAGGAAACATTGACAATCCTGGGGGAATCAGATAAGTGAAGCAGGGGAACAAATGCTTCGACCATTCTTTTTGCACCATAGTAGTTGGTTTCTAAGCATTCTTCCGCCAACTCAAAAGTTTGAGTTGCAATCTCATACTCACTGGCTTGCTCTTCACTTGGCTGCATCATAAGAGACCACTAATGAATATGCTAATTCCAGATCAAAGTAACAATCAATTAATTATTATTAACATAAATGCAGAATACTTACAAAGTATCCAGCAAGTTCAGTAGCTTTGACAAAAGCTTGTTGATGTAGAATAGCTCCAAAAATTCCAGCATTATTAACCTGCACGTGGTTCCAAACTAAACAACTTGGTAGAAAATATGAGAGAATACAAATTTCAAGGTTTTTTTTTATTCATATCTCAAATGGAGAGCAGACATTTTAAAGAAATGGGCAGCCAATGATTTACCAAGACATCAAGTTTTCCAAATTTAGATTTGACATAATCAACAAGGGAAGCAATGCTAGAAGGGACTGTCACATCAAGTTGATGGAAAACTAAATGATGAGACAAACCAGAATCTTTCAATTTTGCAAAAGCTTCAAGTCCCCTTTTCTCATCTCTAGAAGTCAAAACAACCATGATCCCTTTTGAAGCCAGGTTCCTGCATAGTTCAAAACCGATTCCCTTGTTTGCTCCTGTTACAACTGCTACCCTAAGAGGTAGATTTCTTTTTGATGGAGGTAAAAGATTAATAGGACAAATAATACATATAGATAAATAAAAAACCATGAAAGCGAAGGATACCTTTTGGCAGCGAGAAAGGTTGAGGCTTCTGCCATTCTTATTCGAAAACCAGAAATGCGAGAGCTTGATGGGTTAGTTTAGAATGAGTTTTGATATTAGGGAAAAATTAGGTAGATAGCTAACTGTCTTTCTTGTCCTTGCTTTGGCGTTTGACTTGCAGGTTCAAGGTTGGAGCTGGTATTCCAAAGTAAAAACAATTATCTTAAACCATAATTAATTCATCTACTTATGAGCTTAAAATTTTCATTTTCATCTCAACACTACATTGACATTAAAAAAGTTTGAATGTAGTATTATATTTTAATTATTTTTATTTATATTTGTGTCATATAAACTATATTCAACTCAACTAATCATTGGTGTAGCAATAAAAAATTGATTTGCATTAGATTTCAAGTTGAAACTTGAACTGTCTTTCCCCTGTTCTGGATTTACCCTCGCATTCGCATACTATGCAATCAATAGAAGATAAATGGGATTGAGTATCTCTTTGCATCTCCTTGAAAACAATTTTTTTTTTGAGGCTAAATCAAATTCATATCTTCAAAGATTTTAAAATCAATCCATACAAAAATAAAAATTAATAATCAAACTTATGCCAGTTTGAAATCAAAAATCATTCTAGGAATTACACAAAGTTGAAGTTAATCAAAACTTGAAAAGACCTTATTATCATTCATAAAGTAAATTAGTAAATAACATTTCTTTCGAATTCTTGAAAATTTTATATTTTTAAGTTACTTAAAATGAATTTTTAAAAATATTTTTTAATTATAAAAGTTTTCCAATTTTATTATTTTTATTGAAAATACAAAAAATAATTTTCAAAACATTTTTTGTAATTGTTTATGTACTTTTAAGGGTTTGGACCAAATTGACTTATAAATCATGAGATTTAAAAGATTTATTTTACTTTTTTATAACAATTACATCAATTCTAACCACAAAACTGATGGAAGGATTGAAATTTTAAATAAAAAAATTCAATGTCTTAAAATTAAAGTATGAAAGAGTACAAAATCTTTGGTATATATGTAAATCTAAAAAATATTGTTTGAATGGATAATCTAAACCCAAAATATGGGGAATATTTTAAAAAAATATTTATTTATGGCAACACTAACTTAATTTTTATCACTTCTTTAATTAAATTAGTATTTAATAACAGCATAGTTGCTCACATTAAATAGAAAACTTGATCGGAGGAGGCAATAATATCCAATTGAGACATTTATTACCACACTAGCAAATTTTTAAGATGATTTCATTATGAATTTTATTATTCTATTTTATAAAACTTGAAAAGCTAATTATATTTTAATTTATTATTTTGATGAATTACAATAATAAAACAAAATCTAAATAACCAAGCGACTAGCACAATTCAAATTCAGATTACACGAGATGATAAACACTTTTAACCATTAGATCATTACATGGGGTTAAAAAATTATTAAAATAATAATTTTAAATTGATTATTTAATAATAAGATTTAATAATATTACCCATCTAAGTTTTATAAAACAAAATTCAGAATTAGACTAAAGTTTTTAAATATGAGAAAGAGAAATTAAAGATAATAATTTCTTTTGGAAATAGAGATTAAACCTTTTAAAACTCTAAAAAATTATGCAAATTTATTAAAAGAAAAAATAAAGTGGATTTATGATTATATTTTTCTGCCGCAGAACTTGAGGTCGGAGTCCACAAAGAAATAACCCCGAAAACTCCAAATCAAAATTGTGACAAAAAGGAATAGAGACTACTTCTGTTGAACGAGTGGGCTATAATTAGGGTACCACATGTTTCGACGTACGTATTCCACCGTCTCCTCCTGCACCCATTCAGAGTGAAAATGCAAAAACAAATCAAATTACACAACAAAAACCTATTATTTCTGTTTCTATCTTCCAAAAACAACTCAGTTCAACTGTGAATAGACTTGAAATCAGTGTGCATGTTCAGTAAATTTGCTGATTTTCTTTTCTTTTCTTTTTTTAACTAGCAGCTTAACATTGAAGAATAAATTATAAATACTGAAATCCAAATCCAGGCTAAGTGAATACTTCTTAAGGCATTGAGTTTTGTATATTTGCTATTTTACCATGAAAATCTAGTAGAAGTTTACTTGGGGGGGGGGGGGGGAACGAAGTAAAAAGGAGAAAGAAATTCCATACTTTTGACATGTAGGCCAGTTCCTCAGGATCAACCTTTCCATATCCTTCCGCCACTTCCTCTGCAACAGCAGCTCGCACAACTGATGCCCCAACCTCAGCTGTGATATCTCGAATACTGCAATAATACACGAGTAGAATGAACTCGATGGAGAAGCTATGTATTAGAAAGAACTGCTAGTAATGGGTTATTTTCAAAACAAGGACCCCAAAACCATTCACCTTGCTAAATCATAAAAGCTTATGCATTTAAAAACCGGGTGTCCATTGAAATTTTGAGTGTATGAACCAAGAACATAACAAATAATTTTTACCACTGTAAACGGCAAGGAAAAGTTACCAGTGAAAGCAAGTAAACGTTACCTATTGATAGATGGATACAAGATGCCCTTTTCGATGTCTTGGTCGGTCATATAAGATGCAAGGCTGCGTTGCAAGGATAGCATCTTATTCACTACTTCCAGAACAAGACTGTCTTTTAATCATAATAAAGAAAGAAAAAGTTCATTTTGCTAAAAGCAGAACTGAATAGTAGACTTATGTAATCAATGAACATTTTACAAATTAAAACATACACTGGTGAGTGGTTAAGTTCACACCGACACTGCTTTTAGTTATTAAAATCAAGAAATATGACCTGTTTGCGCATGCTGAAGTACAAGAGGGTTAGTCTAATCAGTGTATTGTCTAATAGAGTTTATAAAACAGAGATCTGAAGAATATAGACTGACATGGGGAGAGACAAGCCTATACCGACATTTTTTGGGGGGCTTTAATTTTGCATCACTAAGAAACTAAAGTCCCCATGCAGTTAGCAAAAGTTCTACAACAGCCAAAGTGATATTACAAATGATAAATTGGATAGTTATCCAAGCATTAATTATTATGAATTCTAGACTTCAAGCATTATCAAAAGAGAGTGTGAGAACAAGAATGAAAGTAACTATTTCATATTAATCATATACAATACCATTCAGCAGCCGCTTGCAACATATCATCGGTTATAATACGAGCACCTGAGAGCAGAGCTCCCAAACCGATCCTGGATCAAATGCAACAATTGTGAAACCAAAGTTAAGATCTAAGTATGGTGAATAAAAAAACTATAAAGCAGAAGATAACACCTACCCTGGGAACAAGTACATGTTATTTGCTTGATTTACATAACCCACTTTGCCATTACCTGCCAACAAGCAAATGACTAATTAAGATGTAATAATAACCACTACTGGAAAAACCAGAATCATGTCCACAACATAGCCAATAAATGCTCCCTTATTAAGGAAAGAAGCACCAGAAGCTTGTAAATTTATATATCTTTTAGACAAGATATGAAAGATACCAAGCTGGACATTTTCAAAAGGGCTTCCACTGGCAAAGACTATGTTTTCTCCAGCATGCTTAAAAGCTTCAACAGCAGTGCATTCAGCTATTCAATGGAAATGCAAATAGATGTCAAGACAAAATATCTAGTTTTATAAGGAAAACCAAACTGCATGGCAGGACAAGAAAAACAAACCGTTCATTGTGGGATTTGACATAGCAAATATAGCAGGTCTATTTGAACCAGATTCACGCAAAGCCTTAAGCACCTGTTTTTGTGCCAACACAGTGGTGAGGAACTCGACACAGTGCAGAACGTAAGCAGTAATTATAAGAAAATAAACATAAATTACATGCAAATAACAAAATAAAGATTATATATAAAAGAGAAATATAGAAAAATAGGAATTTCCACCTCTTCATTGAACACACCACCAACTCCAGACAAACCAAGAAGCACATCAGGTTTGACCTTTTTAACCTGAATAAAATTTGGCTCACGACAATTAGGTTATCAAATATACATATATGTAAAGAGCATCCATAACTTGTTGAAGACTGTACTTATAAAAACTGTAGCATAAATCAACTTTTTGTCACAATACACTCCAAATTCAGCACTGTCTGCTTTTCTTCTTCACACACAAGTTCATATAACACCAGCCTCGCAATTATACATGCTGCTGCTGCTGCTCAAGCACTAACATTGAACTTACCACTTCAAGTAGAGAATCCCCATCTCTAAGTCCCGCTATCAGTCCAGGATCTTTTGCAAATGCTACTGCTGCTGGATCAAGGTTTTTCCTTTCTTTAGTGATGAGACCCTTAACCAACAACAAACAATAGGCAAGTAAGTATGTACCCACCACATGAAGGATGCAATAAAAATTTACCAAAGGGTCAACTGACATGGAAAAAATTAGAAAATTTAGATTCCTAGAGTCGAACCATAATGATTTTCTCGTAGAAGTAAGAAACTAAAAAGAAAAAGAAAACTATGAATGAAGTAGATATCATAAAAAGAAATCCGCAGATGATTTTTCTAGTAAAACATTTTTCCATGATTAGTTCATAAAATCCACATCTTCATTACACAAGAGAAAGGACATTACATATCTAAAAGAACATAAAAGGCTTTGCACAAATAGGATGAAAAAAGCTAGAAAGGAGGTACAAAATTGTACATCTTTATCAAGTAGGAAGAAGTTCTGTGCAGCTGTTTCTGCATTTCCTGTCATCCTTACAACAGCTTGAACAGCCATGCTAAGAACACCAAGCCCTGCACTGGAAGCCAGAAAGAAAAGTTTTTATGAGAAATAAAGCTGTGAGGGAATGGATGCAAGGAGCCGTAGAAAAATTATGGTGAAAGATTGAAAGACCAAGCTTTATCCATAAGTTAGCCAAATACCTTCCAGCTCCCACCACAACAATCTTTTGGTTTGGAAAATCATCCAAAGATCGACCTTGTGCTCTTACAGTTCCTAACAATCCAGCAAGTGCAACTCCAGCAGTTCCCTAAGAGAATTAAGTAAGCACAACTTTCTAATTGGTGGCATTCATAGTGATGCTGCAGCAATCTAAGTTACACTAGAAACTAATCCTATCCATAAAAGTAGCAACTTGCTGGGCCAAGTGCTCACCTGTACGTCATCATTAAACATGCAAAACCTTTCCCGATAGCGTTTCAGAGTTTCAAAGGCCCACTTCATTTGAAAATCCTCAAACTGAATGGGGTAACCATCAAATAAACATCATGGTATGAGCATAAAACAAAAGTCTCACTTCTGAAAGAGAGAAACCTGTACAATAGCCTTAGGCCAACGTGTTAAAACCGCTTCGATGAACTCATCAATAATTGATAAATATTCTTCCCCTTCTAACCTAGGTTGTCTTAGTCCTAAATCTGTCCAAACCCCCAAAAAGAAAAAACATGTCAAAAGAAATCTCCACAATCGGTAAATAAAACAAAGTAACACCAAGCATTTCATATGTTCCATTCTATGAATAACAAAGTAAATAAGCACATATTTTACTCACAAAGTGGGTCTTCAATTAGCTTTAGATTGTTAGTACCAACATCTAGCATAACTGGGAGTATCTGTCAGAGACAGATATTGATTTAATAATTAAAGTTCTAACACAAGAGAAGAGAGTTGCCATCACAAGAAAATGTTGAAAATGTAAAATACGATAATAACATGGAGCAAACTTTTTCAGCAAGACATAATCCACACACACATTTTGCTCAGCCATAAAAATTATTTTAATAAAATTAAGTCAACCACTAGAATAGTGGGATTACATCATCGAAACAACAACATAAAACACCAACAAAAAACAAAAACACCCTTATAAAAATAGGAAAACACCAGTAAACCAACAACTCTAAAGGCGAACCAAGCAAAAGATCACCACCACGCATAAAACATACAAACAAGATCAAATCACAACAATCGCCCTGGCATTAGCTATTCTGTTGGTATCAAAATCAAGATCCTCCATCAGCATCTCAAAGACTTCAACCTTAGTGTGAAAAACCAACTCCTTGATATCATCAACAAAGATTAGTGATTACAAATAATACCTAGAATCTCAAACCAGCATGCCTTTGCAGCACACTTTATAGCTATGGAGCATTAATAAACATAATACAGCCATATGCCTAAACACCACCACTCTGATAGATAACATGATCATCCAAAACAAAACTTCATATTCAAGCACACAAAAACCACCCGATCAGACATTCAATACAGCAAAACAAAGGAAAAGAATCAGCATTGACCCAAAAAATTCAGACCATATGGCTATCGACATTCTAAGATTTTGATCCATGCAACAATAACATATCAACTCCTTTAAACATCTCCAGATTCTTAAAATAAATAGAACTGCCTCCAACCCCAACCCTTCAGGCATACCATCTTTTAAAATCAATTTCGCTGGAACACCAAAAACCACCTAAATCAATAAAACCCATAATAGCCACCTATGACCCTCTCTCTTGCTCAAGCATCATCAACTCCAAAATTATAACATCATCAGAGCAGCTAGCTTCCACATATATAGGTGCAAGTTCATAACTATTGTCCACTTAGCCACAAATATAAGTTCACATGCATATAAGAGAGAACTACAACTGATGGCTAAATATGTCAAACACAGTCAACACCAAAACACATGTATGAAAATGGTGGCAAATGGTTGATACAGGCCTAACTAATTGGTGTTAAGTACAAATAAAAAAATATAAGCCAAATTATAAGTGGCAGGCATGCACATGCATGCAAAATCACAAAAAGAAAAAGAAAGATAGACCATACTCTTTGTGGGTTGAGACCAGCAGCCGCAACATACATATCAAGTTTTCCTATTGGTATTCCGATCCCGTGAACTCCAAGGTCACCAAGGCCAAGAATTCGACTGCCATCTGTCAAGACTATCATATCAACCTGTAAAACAAAAGCAAATTGAACATAATATTAGATCCTCGTGCAGTAAGCAATAATTCATAACATGCACAAACTTACCTTTTGAGCAGGCCAATTATATATCATAGACATCATCTCTCCTTTATCCTTTGCGCTGAAATACATTCCACGTGGGCGTCTAAATAATCCAGAATAATTTTGGCATACCAGTCCAACAGTTGGGGTGTAAATTATTGGAGCAAAATCTTTGATGTTGTCAATAAGGACCTGGAGCAATATTCAAATGATATTCAGAACTTAAATGTTTGTATCAATATATTACAAACTGAACGAGGAATAAACTTACTCTGAAATACAGTGTTTCATTCCTGTCATGCAATCTGTTTAAGATCCTCCATTTTGCTAATGCAACATGGCTAGTATCTGGTTCACTCACAGTATTTTTCTCTAAGGAGCGGTATGATTCCACTACCGATTAAAAACAACGTCAAAATTAAGGCATTGTTAGAATTGTGGACAAGATCAAGCAGGCGGGAAAAAGAATTCCTAAAAGAAAAATATACAACAAAATGAATTTCGAAAGCTAAATAAATATTAACCAGCTAAATAAGAACATATATTAGCCTTTCATTTGGTAAACTTACTCGAAAACATTAACACTTGCAAATTTATATCTAAGAATGTTCTGCAAATATTAAATTTAAACATATCAGAAGGTTAGGTATCACACTTACTGAAACGAGCATATTGCTGTTCAAATGATATCACACGTGGCGGAAGGAGACCACGAAGCCCAAGTCGGTTCCTTTCCGCCAAAGGAAAGCCAGTTTCCTGAACTTAAACAAGAAAACGAGAGCAATAAGAAAACAAAAGGCAATGTTCACTTTCAAGAAGCAAAGGAAAAAAAAAACGAGTGCAAACATAACAATTTCATCAGAGACCATAGCAAAAAAAGAAAAAAACAAATTGCTATAGTAACCTTATTGATCCAAGGATCATGAAGAATATCAGCTCCACGCTTTTGAATAATACAAGGACGAGGAATCACCGACGAGAAGAAACGCCTCGATCGGCTCAGTCTCGACGCCACAAATTTGGTCAGATTCCACATTCCGATTTCAATATCCAAATTCACCACAAAAAAGGGAGAAAAAAACAGCTCACTGATAAAAAGAATAGATGAAACAAGGGTGGTTTCGTATTTAGCGTGTGTTGAGTTAATATATATAGTTTTAATAAAGCTTTGTTGATTTCTATAACTTTTTACATTTTATCTTCTCATTACACTCAATACTACTATCCGCGACGCAAGAGAATACGTGGAAGCGGAAATGTTGGAAAAGAGAGAGCGTTTGGGAGAGAATGCGGTTAGGTAGGAGTAGGACAGCCAAAGCTTATTTATTTGGAATATATGAATACCTGAGCCATGAATTTGTTTTATTTATTCCAAGTTAATTAAATCATTTTTTAAACAAAAATTATAAATCCTTATTCGTAAAATATCTACAAAGGAAATGAATTCAGATTAAAAAAATTAATTATATTACAAATACCTAATATTTTATCATTGATTTGTAATCTTAATAATTTTGATAGATTATGTTGTACTGAGATGTTTGGACAGTTCTACTAAAAGGGATAACCAATTCAATAGGAGATTTTTTCCATGTGGAAAATCAGCACTCTTTTGAGTTAGTAAATACCTTGTGATGAAACTCTTATATTATTACAATAAATACCCTGTGATGAGATAGAATCGACCAGTACTCCTATCCCAGAGATGAAATTCTTCAACCAAATACCTTATGATGCTAGACATGCTTTAGACCATTTTTTACAGCCCTTGAATGTTATAAACTAGTGTCACTTCAATATCCTCTTAATGTTCCAACCGCAAAACAATGTCTAGCAACTGAAGCACGAGGAATATTTTAGATATGTGCTCTTTTAATATAGTTTTTCATATAAAATCTATCTAAAATCTTATTAGTGTAGGCTTCCTGAGATAAATACAACTTTTTAAATACATCTCTATAAAATTTTATGTCAATGACATAAAATGCCTCGCTTATATCTTCAATATCAAAATGTTGAAAGAAAAATCGTTTCACCTCATTTAACTATCACATAGACTTCTTAAACTTGTGAACTTAATCATTATCTGCATTTGTTTCATGTAAATTTCTTCCTCAGAAAGATTGTTTTCGCATCTATTTAATGTAATACAAAAGCAAAATGTGCAATGTAGTGATGATTGAGAAAGAATCTTTTATAGAAAAAGAAAAAAAAAATCTCCCTATAATCTATCACTTCCCTTTGAGTAAATCCTTTGACAGTATCAATATTAGGCGATGAATATTTTTTAGCCTTAAAAAGACTCATTTACAGCCAAGTCTACAAAGCCTCCAACTTGATTCTCCACCATAGAATTAATTGCATCAAGCCACAAATTAGAATTACGATTTATATTGTTTGGAAAACTCATTACAAATATTGTTATTAAATTCTACAAAATATATCATATATGATGCTTCTTTTTATTTATTTATCTTTTTAATGTCGCATTATTCGATAATCACATCGATCATTTCTTTTTTTTGAAATGATGCACCACCAAACTCTTGTAAAGGTCGTTGTAAGTTAATTTCTTTATTTTTATTTTCTTAAAGTGGAAATTAGGGGTATAAATTTGACACATGAATTTCTTATATAATTTGAATTTTAAGTAATTGTCTTTTGTTCACTTTTGAAATTCATCAATTTATCTAATTTCGGAAGCAAAAATTTAATTCTCGTAATTATATTTTTATTGAAAATCATCCATTTGCTAAAAATAAATCAAACAAGAAAGAGTATCTATCTCTATTCCAATGAAACATCTATTAACCAAGGAATACAAACATCTATTTTTGGGTACAAAGGAGGTTGTAATCTACAGATAGAAGAAAGATTGTATATTCGACTTTAGATCTCTGCTAGATGTCCCTCTTGCTTGGTAATGGTGGCACGAACCAATTGGCTAAACATGTTAGATGCCACCTCTCAAATGAACCAACCGGCTAAACTATGAATTCCAAATACAAATATCTATAGTTAGAAATGTAACACTGTAAGCATTCTCAATTCTTATTACAGCTTTGAAGGTATCTGAACAAATGAAGAGCTCTTTGGCTTTAGAACAGAGAGAAATAGAGAGAGGATGAATTGAGGTGCAACAGCCACCTTATCTTACCACCGGTATGGCATTCTGGGTACAAGTTTTTTGCTTAAACTCGTTCCTCAAGACAGCTATACTCGTGTTCTTTAATTATCAACAACAAATACCAGCATGACGCAATTTTATACTACTTTTAGATGCCGAGTAGTTCAAGAAAAAGGGCAACTATCGATCTTACTAAACTCACATACTTGCTTCAGCTGCAAGTGTCAGTTTAACACCATCTTTAAATGGAGTAGGGCAAATATTTAGCTTCTGAACCAGCTTGGTGATATCCATAGATATATCAGCTGGGGACTTAACACCATGGTCAACCTGAGAAACCAGCACTTCAGTTACTGCAACCCGGCTAAAAAATACATCCAATTTAAAAGAGAGTAGGATTTTGGAACTGGAAAGGTTTTCTCCATTACGAGAGCATATTTTTATCAACCAACATTCTAATGGAATATAATGAGCATGGTGAGGATTTCAGAACCACGCTGATGTCTGCTATTGAGTACAGAGAAAACCTCTCTAGAATTAGATAGCCTTGCAGGAAGGATGAATCACCGGACCTTAAATTAGGGATTAAACTATAGAGTTCAACAAATTTCAGTAGAATAACATTTTTATTTTCTACGGCTTTCGTAATGTATACTTACAGATGATGCAGACACTGGTTTAATTAATGAGGAGTCATATCCTCTAATTTGTGCCACAGCTTCAGCCATTTGAACACGGGAAACCCTGTCTGGTCCACCAACATTCAGTAGCAACTGCATTTTCTTACCCTCTTGGACAAGCAACATAAGATCACAATAATTAAGTCATATGTATAAGAAAAAGAAATACGCATGAAAATTTCTTTGCAGAAGTAAAAGCACCACAATGACTTGGAAAAGGGAGCAACCCCAGTTAAAAACGAGAAAATAGACAATAGATGCACCAAAAGAAAACAAAGCAATGGTAAATAATGTTATCATATTAAAATCTTCCTTCAGAATTGAAACTCTGAAACAGTAGACACGAAAGGACTAAAGGAGCATCTCACAATCTAGTATCAATATTATCTAAGATGCACCGATAATAGGTTCATACCTGATAGCCATTTGTCAATCAAAGTCCGGATGATAGCCACAACATCCTTGACATATACTGGACAACGGTACTCATCATAAAAGAACTCCACTTTATCTCCTTTAGAAAGGACACCATCAATCCACTGCATCATGTTCGGTAAAAATACAATCTTGAATGGTAACCTATATAATATACTGCTACTGCAATCTGTGTGCTTAACTACTCATAAGAATTTCTAAGAATTTCCATCATACAAGAAGCAAAATGAAATCAAGTGTTATGTAAATTAGCATGGATGTTCTTCCTTCCAATCAATGTCTACTTAACTCCTAAATTTATTTGGATGGAAAATGGAAGACTCAAATGCCCTGTTATTTTCTACAGCATTTTCGATTAGCATCATATGCTAAATAATGAGAAATTATGTTTCTATCCAAAAAAAAAAAAAAGTGGAAAAGAGAGAAATATAACAAAATGGAATTCAGCTTTGGCACCTGAATAGGAAGAGATTTAGGAACAGGTGAGACAGTTTGAGGCCCAAATATAATACTACTTCTTAGAATAGCAAAATTTGACCATTTCTCAGAGATGAACTGCTCAGCTGCTACTTTCGATTTTCCATAAACATTAACGGGAAGAGCTTCATCTTCCTCCTTGTAAAAAGATTTCACTCCTTCATACACTAATGAGTAAAACCCACAAATCCAAAAAACACCGAAGCATTTCAGACCTTATACCAATAAATTAGAATTCATTAAAATCAACAACAATATCCCTGACCTTGATCTGTCGAGATATGAATAACAAGAGTATTGTCACTTTGGGCAAAGCTTGACAACCAATTTACAAGAGAACTAGGCACATTGATAGTTATAGCGGCATCAGGGTCATTCTCGCAAGCACGAGGCACCGACAGGGCAGCGCAGTTAACAACCACATCAGGCTGCCATTGCAACTTTTAACAGGTTAGGATTTTGCGCTTAGTTAAAAGAATGAGTGGGTTTGAAAGAATCACCTGGCCAAATTGTTGAGAAATGGAATCGAAACCCAGTCCAGTTTTCAAATCAACGTGGAAAGCGAAAGAGGTGGGAAAGGCAAGGAGCAGAGGCTGAGGAGGAAAGGAGTTGTAGGTGAATGCCAACGCAAACGGGGTAGTTGCTTGGATCTCTGAAAAGCCTTGCAAGAGATGTTGCCCCAAATAGCCGGTGCCGCCGACTACTAACACTTTCTTAGCGCTCATTTCCTCCTTCCTAGATGATTGCAATTTCGGATGAAAAGAGCTGAAGGTTCAGGCTTTATTTGTTTGTTTGTTTTTAATTAAAAAGGTTGAGGCTTTGGATGGAGGACTTGGGGTTTCTTTTTGTAGGTAAGAAGGTTCATCAAGGTTGGTACTTCTGTTGGTTGGATTCTGGAGATTGATTGAAGAAAACCCAAGGAAGGAAGCTTCTTACTATTTTAATCTCTATTTCACTGTCGCATCATTTGATAGCTGTTGTAATCAAAGAATGGCAATGGATTGCACGAGATCCAAAGTTGTAATCCCTCTCAGTTTCAACAAAGACCGCCAATTAAATTAAAGGGAAAATTTCACCAACAGTTACCCAACTTTGGGTAACTAACAAAACAATCACTTAGGTTTATTTCAGTCATTTTACTTTCGAAAAGTTACAAAACAGTCACTTACATTATAAAAAAGTGACAAAATAGTCACTGATTAATAGTTTCAATTAGTGTGTTAATGGGACCACTGATGTGTCAAGTTAACCAGCTGATGTGGCAAGTTAACATGCCACGTTGGTGAAGCGGCTGATAAGTCTTAGTTAGGGGCAGGTTTAGGGAAAAAATTGAAGGGTTATGGGTTTTAGGGTAAAAAATTAGAAACAAATTCTGATTAAGGGGATTTGGGGGGGAAGAAAATCGATTTGGGAAAATTTTGATTGTGATTTAGGTTGGTTTGGGTTTAGGGTTGATTCGGGAATCGATTAAGAAGGTTGGTTTAGGGTTACAAATCGATTCAATAATCGGTTAATAGGGGTTTAAAGTATGATTGGTCTTTTTTGTTTGGGGAGAAAAGAAGACGAAACCAGAAACCATTAATGTTTTTGATTCTTAGCGACAATGGTCAATAGAAGAGAAGCTGCCAATGTTGTTACATCCACTTTAACGGGTAAGTTGTTGCATTTAGTTTTTATTTTTTGAATTTAGGGTTATTTCAATTTAGGGTTATTCCAATTTCAAATTTGGTTTCGATTCTGATTTTAATTTTAATTTGATTTCAATTTCGATTTTGATTTTGATTTCAAATTTAAACACTCACTGATTTCAATTTTGATTTCAATTTTAATTTCGATTTCAATTTTGATTTTGATTTTGATTTTGATTTTGATTTCGATTTAGGGTTATTTCGATTTTGATTTTATTTGCTATTAATGTGCATGACAGATTAGGGTTTGGTTATTAAAGTGAATGACATATAATGTGTATTGTATGCCATGTTCATGATGTTTATTGTTTGTATCTGCCATTGTATGAATGTCATTATCAAGCTGATGTTTATTGTTTATATCTGCCATTGTTTGTATCCAAGCTGCTATATTGTATGTGGCAATATCAAATTTGTTATTTACCTTCTATATTGTATTGGTTATTGTCTGTTATTGTCTGCCATGTGCATGACAAAAATGGTTGTGTTTGTACAAAATTATTTTTGTATTGGTTATTGTCTGTCATGTGCATGACAGAAATGGTTGTTTTTGTATCAAATTATTTTGTATTGGTTATTGTCTGACAGAAATGGTTAAAGTGTCTGCCTATGTTGTCTTCCTTTATTGGCGAGTAATTTGTTTGGCAGGTTTAATTGATGACAATTTTAATGAGAATGAATAATAAATGTCTGGTAGTGATGTGTCTGGTAATGATGCATTTGAAAGTGATGTGTCTAATAAGATAAGAGTTAATTTAGATGGTTTAAACATGGATGGTATAGAAGTAGGTGAACTGTGTGATAGTGACAGTTCTGGGAGGTTAGATAGTGCACATGAATGTGACTCAGATGGCCAAAATTGGCCTGAGTTCAACCTAGAGAATGACATGAGTAATTGGAATGTTATTTAAGTCTAAAGACAGTCTAAAAGAAGCTGTCAAGTAGTATGGTAGGTTGAATAGTTATTTTATTAAGTTTCCCAAAAATAATTTAAAAAGGTTAAAGGTCGTCTGCAGTGAAAATGTTCTTGGTTCATATGCGCCTCTAAACTAAACCCTAATAACCTTATTGGCCAAACTTGGCAAATTAAGAGTTCAAACCCTAACCATACTTGTTCTAAAGTCTATAAAAATAAGAATGTAACCTCAGCATGGTAGGTGAACATTATAAAGAAAATTCATTGTTGATCCTGATTATTCTTTGAAATCATTACAACAAGATGTCAAAAGAGATTTATGTTGCATAGTCTCACTAACCAAATGTAGGAGGGCTAAACTTAGGGCATTGAAATTAATTGAAGGAGCTCATAAGGCTCAATATGAGAAGATTTATGAGTATTTGTTATAGGTTAGGACCTAAAATGAGGGAACGGCAACAATCTGTTATCTGGATAACAGGTTATTTCAAAGGATGTATGTTTGTCTGTAGACATGCAAAGATGGCTATAGGGTTGGTTGTAGGAGGATAGTAGGTTTAGATGGATGTTTCTTGAAGGAATACTATAGTGGCTACTTACTTGTAGCTGTTAGGATAGATGCAAATAATGACATCTATCCTCTTGCATATGCTACTATCGAAAGTGAAAACCAAGCATCATGGCTTTGGTTCTTGGAGTTGCTTGCAATAGACTTGGAAATTGTGAGCTCGTACCAGATATCTTTCATGTCTGACAAACAAAAGGTATAACTCTATTTATTTATTTTTTTATGTTGTTTCTATTTAGGGTTTAAGGTTTGTCAAAGAATTAAATTGTATTTGTTCTAATTGCAGGGACTTTTAGAAGCAATATGTATGTTGTTTCCTAATGCAGAAACAAGACACTGTGTTAGACACCTACATGCCAATTTCAAGAAGGCTTGTTTTCGAATAAAGGAATTGAAAGATTTGCTTTGGAAAGCTGCCAGAGCAAGCACTACAAGGGATTTTAAGGATGCCATGGATGAACTGAAAAAAAAACCAATCAGCATGCTTATGATTGGTTGAAGGAAAAGAACCCCTACTCACTGGTCAAGGTCTCATTTCTCAATTAGGAGCCATTCTGACATGTTGGTGAATAATCTTTTTGAATCCTTTAACAAGGTAAACCCCTATGTTTTATGTTTCTTAAAAATCATTAGCAATTCCCTAATCATTTATTTTATTTACTGGTAGATGATACTGGAAGCAAGAGGGAAACATATTCTGACCATGATGGAAACAATAAGGACCAAGATTATGTTACTTATTGTCAAGAAGAAAGAAGAAGCTGACAAATGGAAAGGAATGTTGTGTCCAAAGATCAAGAAAAAGCTGGATGTAAATATAAAAGATTCATTGAGGTAAAATTACCATTTTTAATTTTTCTGATGTCTTTATTTTGACTTCATGTTGCTGGTCACATGCTATTTTAGTGAGTGTTTTTTAATTTGCATGTAGTGACTATTTTTGTGTATGAATGTTTTTTAATATACATGTTGTTGACTATTTTTTAATATGCATGCAGTGATTGTTGGTGTGTATGACTGATTTTAATATACATGTTGTTGACTATTTTTTTAATATGCATGCAGTGAGTATTTTTTAATAATATGCATGCAATGATTGTTGGTGTGTATGACTGTTTTTTTTTAATATACATGTTGTTGGCTATTTTTTAATATGCATGCAACGAGTATTTTTTTAATAATATGCATGTAATGGTTGTTTTTTAAGGGTGTGTGTGTGTGTATCATTGTTGGTGGAGCTGCTCACAATGTTGTTTTTGTGATTTTTTTTAACCAAGCATGGTGACTGTTTTTTAGGTGTGTTCCATCACATGCTGGTAGGGACAAGTATCAGGTTGAATGTGGTCCAGGCAGCCAGCATGTGGTGGACTTAGTTGAGAATTCCTGCTCTTGCAGGAATTGGGATCTCACTAGCATCCCTTGCATGCATGCATTGGTTTTCATTCATCTAAAAGATGAGTTCCCAAAGACCTATGTACAAACTTGGTACACCAAGCAAACCCAACTTCAAATTTACTCCAACTTTATAAGGCCAGTAAGGGGTCCTAAACAATGGGTCTCTTTGTCAAACATGCTGCCAATACTGCCTCCTACATTAAGAAAGCCACATGGCAGACCTACTAAGGTGAGAAGGAAAGAACCTGATGAACCACAAACAATAGAAAGGTTAAGCAAGAGAGGGGTGGACATGAGGTGCAGTAAATGTAAAAGAATAGGCCACAATAAGAGGAGTTGCAAATGGGAAGTTGGCCAAAATATTCCAGTAAGTCATTTGCCTTAAGTTAAGTTATATTACTTATGTTTATGAATTTGTTTGATAGATTTCACTTGTTCTTGTAGGTCAAAAGGCATAAAGTTGGTGTTCACAACCAAGTGGTTGCCCCAACTCAGCGACAGGCTACCCCAAATCGGCAAGAGAGTACCCTAACTCAACAGGCTACCCTAACTTAGTTACAAATTGCCCCAACTCATCAACAAGCTGCCCCAACTCACTATAAAGATGCTGCCCTAAGAGAAAAGCTCCCATTCAAGAGAAAACCAACCACTGTTAGACGGATGCCTCCTACTCAAGAGTCATATGACAGACTAATGATGATATTGTAAACAGACCTTATTTTGTTAACTTTTTGAAATTGTGTAAATTTGTCTACTACTGATTTATTAACTTAGGCAGATAAATTTTTGTAAATTTTCCTATGATTGCTACTATTGATAAACTTAGGCATATAGTCACTGAATTTTTTTATAAATTTGTCTACAATTCACGTCTGTTCAATTGTGTTGAATTGTAGGAAAATTTGGCAATATTTTGCCCCTCATTCCTTTTGTAAACAATTTGACGTTTTGGCCTTAATATATGAGCATTGATCCCTGCAATTTATGTTATCTCTTCTAATATATGAGTATTGAAAAAACAAATGTGTGAGAATTGAGAAATACAAATATTTTTTTTCATCTGTTATCTTTTCTGATATATGAGTATTGAGAAATACAAATGAAATGAAGATTAAACATTCTTTCAAGTCTATCAACTTTGAAATGAAATCAAATATTACAAAATAACTTTCTAACTGTTGTAAGAAACAAAAATATTACAAAACAATTTGTAATTAACAACCACATATTATATCCCATTTCAAGTCTTTCAAGTTTGTAAACAACATGTGTTGGTTAGCCATGCCATGTATAACAACATAAGCAATAATATACCAGCAGCCATGTATAACAACATAAGCAATAATGTATAACAACATAAGCAATAATATACCAGCAGCCATGTATAACAACATAAGCAACAATATACCAGCAATAATATTACAAAACATAAGCTGGTTTTCAATGCTAACAACAACATAAGCTGATTTAAGGTTTAAAAAACAACAACACAGTTACAAATACAAGCACCAAAAATCAAGTTTTTCTCTCCCTCCTCCTTGCATTTTCCAATGTCCTCACTTTTTTCAGAAGACCCAACAACACAATTCGTGAACAGGGCGTCAATGGTGGATCAAACCAGGTGAAAAATCGACATGGTTTTCAAAACCCACTGCCAAATTTCTTACACCCAAAAAACCTCCTACCTAGGTTGTCATTAGACCAAGACGTGTTTAATTTGGCTGAGTTTCCACAATAGCACACCGGAATCACTTCAGGCATCTCCATTTTTCCTCTTCTCCTTCTTTTTCTTCTTCTTCTTTTTCTCTAACCCTAAAATGGTGCTGGTAGGGCTGTTAAATTGAGAGTAACCGGCCAGCTGGAGAATTTTTTGACACCAAGGACGTTGTCATCCACCATGTCACTTTGTCGTGACGTCTGTGACGGAAAACGGCAAAAAGGACTGTTTTGTAACTTTTCGAAAGTTGAGTGACTGAAATGAAACCTAAGTGACTGTCTTGTCAGCTACCCCAAAGTTGCGTGACTGTTGGTGTAATTTACCTAAATTAAATAATAAAAGCCATACTGACCTTTTATTTTTTTTAGTTTTTAATTTTTTTTTAGTTTTTAAATTTGTATTTTTTTATTTTGCTAACATTACATACAAAAGTGAAACTTTACCAAACCATATTTATATAATTACAGCAAGAAGAGAAACGAAAATATTGCTAGATACTGAAAGAAAAGGAAACCAGTTGAAGTTTGAAAATTTCAACACCCTTCTCAGCACCATGGCTTCTCAACTACTACCCTCTGGCTCCGAGGAAGCTTGGGAGTTGGGACATCTCCATGAGAAACTCAAATCTCCATACGATGTAGGATTAGTTCAAGGGGGGAAAAAAGCATTAATAACAAGTTAATATAAATATATATATTAAACTTAAAATACTGCAAACATGGCATAAGTTGTACTGCCAAAAGCAATTAAAGTTGGGGGCTATAACTAGTTATTCTTGGAACCAAGTCTGTCTACAACTATTTTCTCCGTCCAATAAAGAGAAATGAGAGGGTGCAAACCTTTACTGATTTATTGACTTCATCAAGTGAAACTTTTCCGCATAAACAACTCTCCAGGCACCGTTGCTCTGCGCTCCACAGAAGAATGACGCTGTCATCTGAACAACATATGAAACAGTAATTAGTAAAGCATATGGCTGGGAAAGACTACTAATGATACATGCAGATATGTGTTACCAAGTTAGCGTTTCATTTTTCACGCCATAAATCATACATACTACCATCCTTGTATCTGTTCTTGGGAAGCCATGTTTATTCTGTATGTTTAGACTTTCAAAATTCAATATTTTGCTTTGAAAGCGTGTGATATTTGAACATATTTTCTTTGGTACTCGGTTTTTTATTACTACAAAAAAGGGGATAATCCCATAACGAACCACTAATGCCTACATTTCTCCTATAGAAGAGAATCTAAAATAATCGATTACCATATGAACTTAATGATTAAAATATTGTTAATATTATTTTATTTTAACTAGATTCGTTATCTTTTAATAACTCATCATTATCCTTGTAGTAGATATTGGATAAGCTTTAGGATAGCGATTATTGTTTTGAATAAGAATAATGATATGGTTTAAATAAGATTTTCTTATTTTGTTTAAGCATTCAAATAAGCAACAAACAAAGCTTGTTCTTACACTCCTCTCAAAATTTCTTTCGTCTTTCTTCTCTCCCTCCCAACAATTTGATAACAAGAGACTTATTTGATCTTTAAAGGGCCTAGAAATCTTTAAAAAGTTGTGTTAGATGTTAGCTAACATTTGTTTGCACCAAATGGTTTCAACTAGTTGTTTTTTGCCTTTACCACCTATTGTTTCGAGTGAAAACTATCAGATATAAGCTGTCAAAATGAAGACATATATGACAGTTTTTGATCATTGGATGTGGGTGAAAATTAAAAGGAATCACCCCAACTTCTGGCAAATCCAACTATGACCCAATTAGAGGGTCACAGTGAAGAAAAGGCAAAGAAATATGAAGCCAAGAGTTGTATTAAGTCATTTGTTTCTTATGAAATTTTCATTAGAATCTTAATATGTGAGACTACAAAGCAAGCTTGGGGCATGCTCAAGAAGGAGTTCTAAGGCAGTGACAAGACTAAACAAATGCAAGTACTCAACCTCAAAAGAGGATTTGAAGTTTTGAAGATGCAAGAGTTTGAAACTCTAAAGGAGTACAAAGAAAAATCCATGAAGATAGTAAATAAGCTCAGATTACTTAAAAAGGGGACAAAAGAGTTGTAGAAAAAGTTCTTGTTAGTTTTGCTGAGAGGTTTAAATCGAAAATCTCTTCGCTTGAAGACTCCAAAACCTTGACTAAGATTTCTTTGGTAGAACTAACGAATGTTCTCGAGCCTTAAGATCAAAGGAGGGCTATTAGACATGAAGATTCAACAGAAGGTGCGTTTGCAGTCAAAGGGAAAGGCAAAAGGCAACTGAGGACAAGAACAAAAAATTAGGAGATAGAAGAAATAAGAATCCTAGAAACAATGGAAAAAAAAGGTAAATTTCCACCATGTTCACACTGCTGGTAGAGACCAAACATACAGTGCAGGTCTTGCAAAAACTAGGCTATGTGGTGAAAGTGTGCAAGAGCATAGAACCAACAATATCAAGATCAACAAGGTAGAGTAGCGGATATCCCGCTAGCAGAGGATGAACAAGTTCTTGTTGCTTATTATACAACAAAAACTTCCTCAAGTGCATGGCTCATTGATAGTGGATGCACTCATCATATGGCATCAGACATCAACTTATTCAAAGAGATGACAAAGTTACTTGTTCCAAAGTCAGAATTGATAATGGGAAGTTCATGGAAGTCAAAGGAAGAGGAGTTGTGATAATTGATACACAGTCAGGTGCAAAACTTATTCCAGATGTTTTATTTGTACCATAATAGATCAAAATCTTCTTAATGTAGAACAATTGCTAGAAAAATATTACTCATTGGTGTTTACAAACAAAGCATGCATCATTTATGATCCATCAGGCCATGAACTTTTCAATGTTGTCATGAAAAGCAAATATTTCTCCTTAGATTTGAATCAATCTAGTTCATCAACCTCGGTTAATGAACCTAAATTGTGGCATAGAAGATTAAGTCACTTCAACTACAAGGGCCTGGATCACATGCTCAACATGCCCTAGTTTGATTTAGGTAAGCTGGGCGGTTACAGCATCACTCACAAGTCACAACCCACAATCATACATTGTTTGGTTTGTTTCTTCTCCAAAAGGACAAGAACTGTTTAGTGACTGGATTCTGGAGATTAAGGAAGCTATTGCATTGCACCCGAGTTCAAAGTTGTAATCAGTTTCAGTATTAGGTCTAGGACTGATAATTAATTAAAAACTAAAATGATTCCTTAAATAAAATAATATTTTTCTAGGATCCGGATAGAGTGGATGAAACATAATTTTCTTGCTTAATTTTTCTGAACCTTGGACAATAGTACACTTTTTACTTCATGAAAATTTATGAGTCCGGATTAAAGCCTATGCCAAGCCAAAAAATAGATATTGGCGGTAAATGAATTGATGAACTTTTACAAAAGCATATTTATAGAACACCAAGAAGAAACACGAAAAATATTGTAAGTTACTGAAACAAAGAAAGTCACTTGAAGTTTCACCGTATGAAGTTAACTCTGCATTTCTCACTATTGAAACTTTCTACACCATTCTCAGGACCATGGCTTCTCAGCTACCCTCTGGCTCTGAGGAAGCTTGGGACTTCTCGATGAGAAACTCAATTTTCTGGCACACCATAGGATATAGCATTAGTTCAAGGTTCATCAAGGGGAAACAAGCATTATAAAAGCAAAGAATATATAAATATATTAAACCAAAAAAGGTCATTAAAATACTGCAAATGTAGTAACCTAAGTTCTACAGTTACTCCAAATTGATGAACTGCTGAAAGCAATTAACCTTGGGGGCGATAACATTCATTTTCAGGTCAACTAATTATTCTCACAACCGAATATGCCTACAACCCTTTTCTATGTGCAATAAAGAGAAATGAGATGGTGCAAACCTTTACTGATTTATTGACTTCTTCAAGTTTTTGCATAAACAACTCTCCAGGCACCATTGCTCTGCGCTCCACGGAAGAATAACGTGGTGAAGCTGTCATCTGAAAAACATATGCAACAGTAAATAGTAAAGCACATGGCTGAGAAAGAAACTTATGAAATACTACTAAAGATACATGCAGAATTTGGCCCAAAACAAGATACACACAGAAAGGTGTTAACAAGTTAGCGATTCATTTTTCACACGATAAAACATATATACTAGCATCCTTGTATTTGTTCTTGTGAGGCCGTGTTTAATCTGTATGTTCAGACTTTAGACCTTCAAAATCTGATATTTTGCTACCGCTGTGTTTTGACACCCGAACATAATTTTCTTTTGTACTCAATAGTCATACTTAAATATTAAAAAAGAAAGTTCAGATAATCCCATAACAAAACACCAAGGCCCACCACTCTCCTATCAGAAGAGAATCTAAAATAATCTATTACCATATGACCTTACATTCTTGACAGCAGAGTTGTAGATTTACAGGTTCCACTTTGCACCAAGCGTTCTAACTAAATTGGAATTTGCTGCATTCTAAATCCAACCAACTTGAAACTTAAGACATATTTGTCTAAGCACAATATTTTCTCATGCTTACAGAGAAATGACATGATTTGGTATAAGTTATTGAGGCTTCAAGTGAACATTACCTTCCAACTTTTGGCTGGTGATCTTAGGATTGGTTGTCCTTCTGTGAATGATGATGTCATTCGAGATGCAGTTTCCACTTCACCAGTCACAGTAGAAAGTTTCCAACCTCTACCAACTTCCTGTATAGCCTTTGCAGCTTCTCTTACAATGACCTGCAAGAAACATAAATTTGTGATTTTCGTTCTCCACGAGGATGCCTTGCATGCACAACAGCAATTAATCAAATTATTTAAGAATAGTTCATTGCACTTGTTTATGAGAATGAATCTCATCATTTTTCAAAGATTATCTTGGGAAAAAAAATAAAAGATAAAAAGATAACAGCATAAAAAATCAATTCCATTACCCTTCTCAGAAGTGCAGGGTTTGCAACCCCTTGAACCTGTAGTTCGTCAACAGGTGCAGCTTTTCCATGGGCTATGCTTTCAACTCTAAAGGTATGGATACCGTACACTGATTGCAACCACCCTATCAAAACCAAAACACATATATCATTCTTCAGAAAGAACCACTTTATGGAAAGTGTATATGGCTTTATGCCCAATTGCAGAAAAAACATACCATGAATCAGGGTAAAATAAAATTATTTTAATCACAAGGCTCTAGAGTCCCGCATCATAAAGAATGATCAAAGGATCAAATATTCAATGAATCATAGACAGTCAAGTTTTGTTACTCAAGTCAGTTGCTCAACCTCAGCACTTAGGCAATAATAAGTGGAAAAGGGGATCGTAAATACACATTATTGTTCCTTTCCCCCTGGCTGAGAAAACAATAAGACACAAGTAATCTCACTCACAAAATTACCCACCACATAGAAAAGGAAAGTAATTATACAAGAACTCAAATATCTAACTGGTCCAGAACAAGTACCTTGTTCAATTATAATATCAATCACCTTGGAAAGAGGTACATGCTTCTCAATTGTTATTGTGCCCCAAAAGGGTATGAAAGAGGGTCTCGAAACCTTCAAAATAATAAGAGGGAAAGGATTAAACTCAAAGTAAACTTATCTAATTGATATCCGCCATGAAGTTAAAGTAAGTTCAGGCCCTGTATCTCTGCGAGCAAGGCACTATATCCATACCTCGTAAACTATTTCACTAGGTGTGACATAAAGCTTGCGTGATGAAATGTCCTTCTGAAGCACATATCTTCTAAAGGGCAGGTAAAGCAACATGATGATGCCAACACCCCAAGCCAAAACCAGCAATAACGATATAGAAACCCATATGATGGTGTCATACTGAAGATTATCTCTGGCGAGTTCTTCAAAAGAAGCAGCGTACAATATCGTTTCAGAACTGTCTAATTTGAAATCATCTTCCAGCGATTCAGGACCAGCAAGCAGCTGGTCCCTTGGTGACCGATGTTCAGATAGACCATCAGCATGACCAAACAACATTCTCCTGTGCGCTCAAACTAATAAAAGAAGCAACACGAAGCATCAAAACTAATCCTATGTTCAAAAAGTGCCACAAATTAGGAAAACATGAGAATTACAGAACAGTTTGAGGAAGTAATAGTCCTTTCAAGCCGACAGAAACAAAGCAATTAAAAAAGTTCCCCAAATATATTGCTTAATATAGCAAGAAATCTGCACTTCATCATGTCACCAATCTCAAATGTGCTCGTTCTTTTGGCTGAAACTAGCTACTTAGCTAGTCCTCCTTTTTCCGAAAAAGAAAAAGAAATCTAGGGAACCAAATAGTGGGTATAAATTCGAGAAACTATGAAAAGAAAGGGCAAGTTGGTGAACGAGAATAGTAGAGAAAGAGAGAGACTTGTTATTACCTGGAAACCGAGAAAATTGTTTTGCAAGCTCCAAGGTTCATAAAAAAGAAGAAGTAGGAATTGAAATTTAAGGGTTTTGAAATGAAATTTGCAGTTTTGGGAATTTGGTGCAATTTGGAAAACAAACAACCAGTCTGCGATTTGATGAATTGATGATCGTCGAGCAAACCCCCAAAACGGCACCAAACGTTCAACTAGAATGTGTAAGAGAGAAATGAGAAATGATTGGGTGTGGGCAGTCGTACCCTATTCTGCGTACGTGGCAGGCAGAGTAGATTTGGTTTCCAAGTGGATCGTTGTCTTCGGCAGTGGACCCACCAACTAAACCTCGTTCTGATCTTCCCCTGAAATTAAATATTGTCCTCTATTTTATCTAAAAATAGTAAATAAAAGGGGACCGAAACTTTAAAAAGAAAACAATTGAGGCCCTACAATTTTTTTTTATTTAATTGAGTATTTAAACTGTTAAAATGTATTAAAATATCTTTTGATTGTTAATCATTGAGTGTTAAAGTTAATTATCTTTAATTTTTAATTAAAACCATCACGTGTCATAATCACTGTGTGGCATATGGTAAAAAATAAAAATATAAAAATTATTAAATTTAAATAAAAATATAAAAATTACTTAAATTTTATTATAAATTAGAAACAAAATTTATAAAATCGTAAAAAAATTTTAAAATTTTATAAAAATTGTAAAAATTTATAAAATATATAGAAATATAGAAAAATTTTTATAGTCATAAGAAAATTATAAAAATATAAAGAAATATAAAATTTATAAAAATATAAAAGTTATCGTATCAAAAGAAGTATTTTATATTTTTCTATAATTTTATTGATTTTATTTTTATCATTTTCACCATATGTCACACTATGTTGCGACAAGTGATAGTTTTAATTGGAAAAAAATTAGAGGTCGTTAACTTTAACGATTAATGGTTAAAGGGTCTTTTAATGTTTTTTATAAATTTTTTCTAATTTTTAATATTTTTTATTTTTATTAAACTTTAATAATTTTTATTTTTATAATTTTTTATCGCATGTCACATCATGATTGTCACATGAGGTGACTTTAATTGAAAAAATTAAGGGCAATTAAATTTAACAATAAACTATTAAAGTTAATGGTCAAAGGGTCATTTTATGTATTTTGACAGTTCAAATACTCAATTTAGTACAAAAAAGGGGCTTAATTGCTTTTTTAAAAGTTTAATGGTCTTTTGATGTATTTTGAAAGTTTAAATACTCAATTAAGTGAAACAAAAAAGAAGGGCTTAATTGCTTTTTCTAAAAAGATTTTAGGGTATTTTATATATTTTAAAATTCATGTACCCAATTAAATGAAAAAAAAACTTAATTATTTTTTTTTTAAATTGAGAACCTTTTACACATTTAAACTTTAATAAAATAAAATCTTGGTCCATACTCCATAGTCCATACCCGTGTCCTTCACACGTGCCCCAAGTTGCACGTACGCCTCTGGTTCATCTAAGCTGATATGTCAACCGTACTTTATTAATGTTAAATTTAAAATTGTATTTTCCTTATTTCTTAACGGTTCTATAATGATAATGTTTAAACGCAAATTTTATAGCGAATGATAATGTTTAATTATTTGTTTGTTGTATAAAATTTAATCCGTTAAGTATATATATAAAAGTAGTATTATGAATAATATTATATTAATAAGTGGGTGAAAAAATTATATAATAAATATAAATATTAAAATGCACAAAAATTTAATTTGGTTACAATGTTAAAGTTAATTGTTTAGTTATTTTAGGTTTAAAACTTAATATTATCATTATTTATTTATTATATTTAAAAAATATCCTCATATAAATATAACTTATTTTATATACGAAATGATATTTTAATTAAATTGGTGTCGAGTTGACTCTCGACACCAATTTAATAAAACTTAAAATAAGTATAGAAGATAACGTGGATGATATAGATATTTATTATTGCATAAAAGTTTAGGCTGATTTCTCGTGACTATTCACACAGTAAGAGTGCAAATTCATGAATAAACAAAATAATAATAATTTTTACATTATTTCTCACTCTTTATTTTTTTTCTATTTTTTCCTTTATAATATATGGCAATACAAACAATACTCGAAATTTGCCCTTTCGAGGTCAAGACGTAACAATTAATTTTGTTTCCGAATTTTACCTCTTGCTTGCTCGACTTGACAAAATCGAAAAATTAATTCATTGATCAAAATTAGTATTTTCAGAATCGAACCAACAAGATTAGGAACTAATCGAGGTACTGTCCAAAGATAGAGGTTGAATTGATTGACCTTCGTATTGATACAAACCGATTGAACCAAGTCAAAAAAAGTAGTTGAACTGATATTCTCTATTTTTAAATTATTTTTATTTTTATGAATTTTTAAATAATTTATTTGACTGAGCTGGATGAAGTAGTCAAACCGGAAGCTGGTAACTTGACTAGTTCGACCATTGGTCTAGTTTTGAAGAAAGAAAAAAAATGAAAAAATATATAAGAGAAAATAAAGCTTTTTTTTTTGTCACATCTATATTTTTAATTGGATATCTTATTCTTTAATGACTAACAAAGGTATCGTCTTGGGAAAAAATAGTTTAAGTATTGTGTAACACCCCTAACCCGTATCCATTGCCAGAATAGGGTTATAGAGCATTACCGGAGTTTATAAATTAATTTACAAATATTTCATTTCATCAAGCATTCGTATTTATAACCAATCAAAATCAAAACATTAATGAGCTAACGTTGGCCAATTTAACTTATACATGCCATTATAACTAGAATCAAATCATCCAAAATTACCGATAGAACCAATGCATAGTGTGATATATCTCCGATAAACTTCCAACCCAATCGAGCCTCCGATAATCATTTCAATGCATCAAATAATTATACATATTACCAATAATAATTCAATTCCAATAACAAAACACATATTTATATAATATTCATCACCAAATAACATTCACTTTAATTAAAATTATACAGAATATAGTTCATACGAACTTACCAGGCTAAATTGCAGAAATATCAAAATTCAGGGACATTTTGGTAATTTTCTATTTTCCTCGAATTTCCACCGAATCTTGATGTAAATTAATATTTTATTCAATTTATTAATTTAAATAATAAAACAATTCATTTCATGCAATTTGGTCACTTTTTGACATTTTTACAAATTTACCCTTAAATTTTCACTTTTATCCAATTTAGTCTCTGAACCTAAAACATGCAAATTAATCATTTTAATGAAAACTCATGCTAGTTGAATAATCATATATTTTCCTTCTCCTCCTCTCCATTCCACACCCTTAATATATATATAACATGCTTATATGTAACATTATCTATAATTTCACTATTTATTTATATATGTTCATTCAAAGTTGTCCACTTGAGGCATAGTTACTAAATTATTTATATCTTGAGCTATGGAACTCCGAATTAAGATCCACTAAATTTCTATGAAACTAAACTCACAAATATTCTTACCATAAAATTTTCAGAATTTATGGTTTAGCTAATAAATGCAGTTTATTCTTTAAAGTCATCCCTATTCTGCTGTCTGACAGTTTCGACCCTTCTTCACTAAGAATTAATTATCTCCTCATACGGGATTCGGATGATGTTACCGTTTGTTTCTATTAAAAATAGACTCATTAATGATTTAAAAATATAAATTTAAGCCTCTAATTATTTTCCCAAATTTTTGATGATTTTCCAAAGTCAAAACAGCGGAATCCGAATTCATTCTGACATTGTCTCACAAAATTTATTATATCTCATGATTTAACTTCATATTTTGTTCATTCTCTAATTCGATCTCCACAATTTATGGTGATTTTTCAAAGTTAACCTACTGCTGCTGTCCAAAACTGTTTTAGTGCAAGATGTTGATTACTAAGTTCATAACTCCCTTATTCCCTTTCTCTATAATATTTCTCATCACTTTCACTTATTTTCCTTCACTAATATATCAAGAACATAAGACCTTATGATATGGGGTTGCGCGCGGACCAAGATCGAGTTGCCAAGTCACGGGAAACTCCTACGAAAAACCCTAAACAATCATATCTGAAACGAAACAGAAAATTAAAATATTAAAATTTTGAATTTCCAGATCTGAAATCCCCAAAACAGCAAAGAATCAAATTGAGAATAGAAATAAGTGTTAATAAGGGTTCTTGAAACCCTAAAGGAGATTGCGATTCTGCCCAATTGAACACCAAAATAGTTTTCCCCAAATTTGACAATCTAATTTCACCCAAAAGAGTATGGAAGAACCCTAGAAATTGGGAATTTTGGGTTGATTCCTTAAGATAGAAAAAGACCTGAAAACACAATAAGAACAGAAAATAAATTAGATAAAGATTCAAGACAAGCGAAATAAAGAAAGAATTGACAAGAAGAAATTAAAAGATAAGTCCTAAGAAGCCTTGAAATCCCAAAAGATCTCACAACTCCTTCAAACGGCTCTAATCTCCCTCCAAAGAATATCAATGGTAAGAAGAAGGTGAAGATGGCTCCTACAATCAAAAGATTGTTAAAACAACTTCTAAAGAAAACTCAAGAGAGAATTCTTGGAGAAAACTCAAAGAGAATTCGCACTTAAACAAATCGATATTTTGATATAATTGAGAAGTTCTTTACAAGGTGGTCACCATGCCTTTAAATAGGCCTTATAACTAGTCCTAATCTAATTAGAAAACTAAAATAAAAAAAACTCCTAATTATTTTAATATGGAAATTCGGTCAAAGGTCTTTATTTGGGACTCTTGGACTGAATATTTACATAAAAACTTAAACTAAGTAAATAAATAAATAAATAAAAATAAAACTTTACAACTTGGGCCACTTTGACAATTTGGCCTGATTTTCAACTAAGTATGTATGGATTTCTTGATTGGGCTGGGAATTTGCTTATTGGGCTTCGCCTTCAAGAATTTGGGCTTTTGTGACTCGTATCATTCCCCCCTTCCTCAAAAAGATTTGTCCTCGAATCTGAAAAATCAAATGAACTCGACTTTCCTCGATCGAACGGGACTAATGGCAATTGAGTCCACTTTATAAGCAGAATAATAAGGGTCGATTTACCTTTTCCATTTAATACAAACCTTCACTCATCGGGGGCATAGTGTAGTCGAAGCTCTTCGGGCTCATGTAGTGTGATTTTATCTTTGCCTATGTTGATCGTTTGAAAGCGTCTTTCATTTGAGAGGTATTGAAGTTGAAAGTTATCTTTCGGTCTTTCGGGAACCTGAAAAGTAGCAACACAAGAAAAATTCATATCTTGGTTAGTGGAAACATTTCTCACTACCCTTTCCTCGTCTTTTTCTTTTGTTTCTTTTTCTAACTCATTTTCTCTTCTTTCTTCAACTTCTTTTTCAATTTTCTTGTCTGTTTCATATTCCTTTTCACTCTCAATCTCTTTTTGCTCTTTTTCATTCTCTTTTTCTTTTTCCTCACTTGTTTTAACAACAGAATTTTTCAGTTTGATTTGGTCCTCATGGACTTGTTCCGGAGTGAGCGGCACTAAGGTGATTTTCCTTCCTTGATGCTTGAAAGAATACCTATTTGTACGACCATCGTGAGTGACCTTTCGATCCAGTTGCCATGGTTCTCCTAGCAACAAATGGCAGGCTTGCATAGGCACTACGTCACACACAACTTCGTCTTGATACTTACCGATAGAAAAGGCAATGCGCACTTGTTGAGTGACCTTAAATTGGCCTTCGTTGCTAAGCCCTTGTAGTTGATAAGGTTGTGGATGCTTGGTAGTGGATGCTTGGTAGTGGTTAAGCAAAGCTTTTCCACCATCATCGTGCTGGCTACGTTCGAGCAACTTTCACCATCAATAATAACTCTACAAAGCTTACCTTGTACATGGCAGCGAGTATGAAAGAGATGTTCTCGTTGCTGCTCGCTCTTTGGTTTTGCCAAAGAAGGTTGCCCATGATAATGAAAATCATCATCCATTCTAGGGACACGTCGAGGGCCGCGCCTATGGGGCTGGTTATCCCTATCTTCGTTGATTGGATCCTGATAATGAGGATCTTGATTCAATCTCACCTCATTGAAAGCGGTACTCAATGTTCAAAGTGTGGCAGCGTGTTCATCTAATTGTTGTTGGAGTTTTTGAAACATGTCATAGACATCATTATGGTCAATATCACCTTTAGACATTTTCCAAAAACCTGCAAAAATAAACACTCAACACTCAAAAATAAAATTTAGCAAACCTCACTGTTAATCACTCAAAAAGAAAATTCAAATTCTCAATGAGGTAGAATTCAGTCTTGTGAGTCCTTTAGGAGAGTTTATATCAACCAATTAGAGAGTGGATGAACCGATCTACCAAAGAATCCTAATGTGCACTAGGATGCCAAAAATTGACGAGACACCAATTGATTCGTGTTGCACCGAGGAAGAATTGGGCACACGTTTAAATCCTACTAACACAAGAAACAAGAAGGTGTTAGATATCGTAAAGGAAAAATAAAGGCAAACAAATGAAAACTCACAGCTAAGAATCAATAAAAATTGTTGAAAACAGAAAACCCGAAAAAAATTGCGGAGTAACTTGACAACTTCGTTCGAGGTGTTCCCAATCTCTAAAAATCACGAAATTAAAACTGGAATGTCCTTATATATTGAAATTTTGATCTGGAAAGTTTGAGCACCAAATTCAACCCGCTGAATATTTTTTAAAATTTTTATTGGATTTCATCTTTTTTCAATTTTTTGACTTTTTTGACTGATTTTTTTGCGGGAATAATTTTTTTATTCAATCAAAGTGCCACAAATATGTATGTAAAATTTCAGATCAATTGGACAACATTTACCCACTCAAATGAATTTTTTTTGAAAGATTTTTCTGGGTAAAACTGCTGTTTTTGTTTTAAAAAATTGAGATCAGTTTAGAAATCAACCAAGAACACCCAAAACGCCCAAAATCTGATGCCAAATGATACGGGGTTACGCACGGACCAAGATCGAGTTGCCAAGTCACGGGAAACTCCTACGAAAAACCCTAAACAATCAGATCTGAAACGAAACAAAAAATTAAAATATTAGAATTTTAAATTTCCAGATCTGAAATAAAATCCTCAAAACAGCAAAGAATCAAATTGAGAATAGAAATAAATGTTAATAAGGGTTCTTGAAACCCTAAAGGAGATTGCGATTCGCCAATTGAACACCAAGATAGTTTTTCCCAAATTTCGCAATCTAATTTCACCCAAAAGAGTATGGAAGAACCCTAGAAATTGGGAATTTTGGGTTGATTCCTTAAGATAGAAAAAGGCTGAAAACACAATAAGAACAGAAAATAAATTAGATAAAGATTCAGACAAGCGAAATAAAGAAAGAATTGACAGAAGAAATTAAAAGATAAGTCCTAAGAAGCCTTGAAATCCCGAAAGATCTCACAACTCCCTTCAAACGGCTCTAATCTCCCTCCAAAGAATATCAATGGCAAGAAGAAGGTGAAGATGGCTCCTACAATCAAAAGATTGTTAAAACAACTTAAAGAAAACTCAAGAGAGAATTCTTGGAGAAAAACTCAAAGAGAATTACGCTCTTAAATAAATCTGATATTTTGATATAATTGAGAAGTTCTTTACAAGGTGGCCACCATGCCTTTAAATAGGCCTTATAACTAGTCCTAATCTAATTAGAAAACTAAAATAAAAAAACTCCTAATTATTTTAATATGAAAATTCGGTCAAAGGTCTTTATTTGGGACTCTTGGACTGAATATTTACATAAAAATTTAAACTAAGTAAATAAATAAATAAATAAAAATAAAACTTTACAACTTGGGCCACTTTGACAATTTGGCCTGATTTTCAACTAAGTATGTATGGATTTCTTGATTGGGCTGGGAATTTGCTTATTGGGCTTCGCCTTCAAGAATTTGGGCTTTTGTGACTCGTATCACCTTATATAAGAAAACTCCACTATAACATCATTTCTATGCTTTTTCAATAATATCAAACTTAAAAATATATTGAAATCTTGATGTTCTTACCTTCTCCTATTAGTTTCAACATTTAACTTGATTTTCTTTCTCCTCCAACTTCTTTTTCTTGAATCTAACTTGATATTCTAGCTCCCCATAGTCTCCTTGTTATCTTTCTCTCTTGATGGATGTGGAAATTCTTTTGATTTCTAGGTGAAAATGATTAATTTTTTGTGGAAGGACCAATTTGTAAAGAAAGCAAAACTTTCTTTATTTCTCTGTTCTTCTCACGTTGGTGCATGTGAAATAAACTAATATTTATTTATTTATTTAATCTAAAATATCTCTAACATCATCATTGCTTTCTAGATTTCTCTCTCTTCTAATTGATCATTTTGCCCTTTATAATCTTTGAAAATTCCATCCTTGAGTCATCACTTAATTTGGTAAAATTGTGATTTAGTCCCTCAAAATTCTTCACCTTTTCAATTTGGTCCTAATTCAACCATTTTCCTTATTTTCTAGATTATTCCACCCTTAAAATATTTTCACCATTGGTCCTTCAAATTTTTCATATTTACACTTTACCCCTCAAATTTTGAGTATTTACTCTTAATCAACAAAACTTTTCTCACTTTTGCGATTTAATCCTTTCTTGAATTAATATATCATAATATACTTCCCAACGTTGCCATAACTCAAAATTTCTCTTTTTGTCACTTTATTTCCTTATTTTACTATATTAAGGATACCTACTTTCTTCTTGTAGTAATTTTCGGGATATTACAAGTAGTAATTTTCGGATATTACATATTGCTTGTGACAAAACAATGTTTAAATACTAAAATGAGAAAAAAAAGGGTATAATTTAGGTATAGATATCTAAGTTAAGCTTTTTTTTAAATAGATTTAACAACTTGAGAAAAAGTAATTTTGGGTACCATTTATTACAAAAAAAAAAGTTGAGATACCAAAATTCATATTGTAATTTCACTGTGGATTCTATTTAAAAAAATAAGTTATTGAATATAATTGTAGTTCACTTCGTAAATAGAGCCTAAATATATTGAAAAATAAAAAGACTGAATATGTAGTATTAAATTATAAAAATAATAAGTATTTCGTAGTTTGAAATTTAATAAATGAAAAGATACAGGTACCAATCTTTTGTTTTCTTAAATGTAAAAGATTATGAGTGAAATTAAGTTAAATCTGATACTTAGAACAAAATTAAACTATATACATGTGCGTGAGATAAATAAATAAACCTTAAAAGCAAAGCAAAATAAAATTGAAAGGAAAGCATGCATTGCATTCCTTACCAAAAAGCCAAAGCAATACGCGGATTAAGTTTTAGCTTATATTAATATTTTTATCCGTGTGGAAAATTTTGAATTTAAGTACATTGAAGCGCATTATCTTCCTATTTAATGATTAAGAAAGGATTATGGATAATTCTAAACATTATATATAAAAAAAAGATATGATAACATACATCCTTATTAATATTCATATCTAACCCAAGTAGGACATAAACAATGAGTGGTACTCGCTTAAAATTATAAATAAAATAAATGAAAATATAAAATAAAATATATATTTATTTTGTTTAAAAATAAAGATATAATGGTAAATTTAACTTTTAATGTTTATGTTTTTTCGTCAATTTAATTATTATTATTTTAGTTAAATTTAACCATTAACTTTTCAAAAGAGTCAAATCCCTTTTATTTAATAGAAATGTTGACTAAATATTAAATTTTGAACAGTATTTGCATGACAACCCATCTGACAGTTAACGTGCGCTTTATGCTAACATGACACTATTTGTATTCCATGTCATGTTAACAAATAGTTTAAATATTATAAAAACTTTTAAAATTATAAATAGTTTATAAAATTAAAAAAATGAATTACACGTGGATTGTTATGCGACTATCATGTTTAAAATTTAACATTTTAGTTAGTACTCTCATTAAAAAATCAATACAATTCTTCTTGAAAAGTTGATGGTAAAATTCACTACTTTTAGAAAATTAAGAACCAAATTTAACTAAGGTGCTGTTTGAAAATTTTAAAAATAAGTGCTGAAAAATTAAGTATTAAAATTTTAAGTATTGTATTTAAGTTATAAAATTGTTTAATATATTACCTAAAATTAATTACCTAATATAATTAGATTTTTATAAATATATATTTTAAATTATAAAAAGATATATTCTATAATTTATTATTAATTTTAAATGTTTTACCTTATTCTAAACAAAAATCAAATTTTAAACATAAAGTTTTTATAGAATAATATAATATTAGAATAAACAAAACAAAATTGAATTAATTGAAAATATTCTCCATTAAGTAATAAATAGTTTTATCTACTTATTATTTTCTATTATAGAAAAAATTATGACTGATTGTTTTATTTTAGATTAATAAAAATTAAATTATTAAAAATATTAATTTTCAATTGATTTAATTTTTCAATTATCTATCAAACAAACCCTAAAAAAAATTTAATTTGACAATAAATTTAAATGTTAAAAAGTTAAAGCCAAAAATAAATAAAAAAATTCCACAACTATAAACTCGTTATCTGGCTAAATTTGTTGAAAATGCCAAAATAAAAAAATTAGGGAAATGAGCCACCTTATGAGATATTTAGGGAAATAAGCTAATTTTGGAGAGAGAAAGTAAAACGTATCTTACAGGGTGCGTTTTCAGTCACCTCAGCTGAAAGTGCGTTTTGACACATCTACTCCTTCGATCAAATGGTTAAATATTAGGGGTTTTGTTCTAAAGTCTCGATTTCGATTACTCTCCCATTTACATTTGTATATTTTATTTCATATTGTTAGTACATTAGCTCATCTGGTTAGATGGCCTTGAGTCTTAGGTCCAATCCTTCTTATAAGTATATTTATATTTTTTTATTACACATTCTTCTAAAAATAATGGTATTTGCAATAATTATTTAATTTATAAATAAAAAAAGTTATTAATTAAAAAAGATGAATGGTGTAAATTTTTTTAGCATATTCAGCAAATATAACCCTCCTTAGCTTGTAGAAAAGGTAGATAAATAAACAAATAAATGGACCCAAAGCATATTCTTTTTCCTACCTAACTTATCCTATTGGTCAAAACTGTTGTGTTTCCAAAATTCTCATTTCCCACAAAGTTCAACTCTGGAAGTTGCGGGAAGTTCCGTTCTGAAACAGAAAAGAAAAATACAGGTAACTCATCTTAACTTTTGTTTTTCAGCAATCTGTTTCATTCTTCAATCTAACACAGAATAAGAAGGAAGATTAGATTGGGATACTTGAAAATTGAATCTCTCTGAATTTCTTTATTCTCATGATTCCGTGTTGAGGCAGCTATTCTCGCATCTCTCTATTTTTTCCCCTCTGTTGAAGCTTCTTAGTTGATAATTCAGGTCATTGATTAAGATCGTCAAAGAATCCTGTATTTCTATTGTTTAGATCTTCATTAATATGATTTCTTGGCGAGGAAGGACCTTAGTATTAATTGGTTTTGGGACTCACCTTTCACATCATTTCTGCTGAATAGGGAGCTAATCTGATTATTTAAATAAACAAAAGCAAAATGCTAGCTTAATTTAAGCTATGGGTAGGAATATGGATACTTTTACTTCTTCCTTCTTGTGGTATGGATTTGAAATTAGCTTTCTTCACACTTCATAGAAATTCCTATTTAATTATTAGCTGTTATATTTTAGGCAAGATTATTTTGAGTTCTTGACTCTTGGTCCAAATTTCTTTTGCGTTTCAGCTAATACTTGTGTTTTTATTGATGCAGTTGTAGACATTACTTCGTGTTTTGGAAAAGCCAACCTATCTGTTTTATAAGCTGCCTGCATTGGTTCCGTGCTGAAATTGTTGGCTAAAAACTTAAAGTTGATGACTGAATGGATAGAAAACAGCATATAGCAATTTTTACCACAGCAAGTCTGCCATGGATGACCGGAACTGCAGTTAACCCTTTGTTTCGCGCTGCTTATCTTGCCAAAGATGGAGAGAGAAAGGTCACATTGGTGATCCCTTGGTTATCCTTAAAAGATCAAAAACTAGTATACCCAAACCACACCACCTTTGGTTCACCCTCAGAGCAAGAATCGTTTATTCGTCAATGGCTAGAGGAGAGGACTGCATTTATATCTGGTTTCGCTATACGGTTTTATCCTGGAAAGGTAATTGTAGCAGGCTTTTGTTTACATAGTAGGCTTTTATAAAGGAAAGGTAATCATATCTAAACTTTTCCTGAACTATTAATGCTTTTATTTACTTGGTAGGCTTGTCGGCATATTATCTTTTATTAAACATTTTCTGATAATTCAAAATTCAAACTCTCTAATGTTTCTAAGTGATGGGTGGTGAGTTAAAAAGTTAAAATCTACCTAATTTTTAGCTATCTGTATCTATCAGAATGCTAATCTGGTAGAACCTATCTGTACTTGTGCAGCATTTTGCTGTATGTCTCCAGTGGTTGTTTAGACATTAAAACCATCATTGAAGTTGAGTAGCATAGTAATAATCTGATGGTATTTTTTAACACCGCTTGCGATGCAGTTTGCTGTAGATAAAAGAAGCATTCTTCCTGTAGGGGACATCTCAGTAATTATCCCTGATGAAGAGGCAGATATTGCTGTCCTTGAGGAACCTGAGCACCTTACATGGTTTCATCATGGGAAGAGATGGAAAACTAAATTCCGCCTTGTCATAGGAATAATACATACCAATTATTTGGAGTATGTGAAGAGAGAAAAAAATGGACAATTCCAAGCATTTCTTCTGAAATATGTAAATAGTTGGGTTGTAAGCATCTATTGCCATAAGGTAAGTTTCGTAAATAAGTCATGATTTTCATCCTGGTTGTAAAAAATTAATTTTACTTTTTCCCCTTTTCTGTTAAAGATCTGTGATATTTATAGAATTAAACAAAGTTTGCAATCTTGCGTGGTAGAATAAACTTGTTAAAACAGTATATATTATTTAAGGAAGAAGATTATTGTAATTTACTATACCTTGGGTGATGCAGTGCTCTGAACTAATGGAATAGGCTCACTGCCACCATGTGGTAGAGAGGATAGTCTTAACTGTCGACGCAGGTGATACTGAGGGAAAAAAAATTGAAAAACAGAGGGAGAGCTGGGAGGGAGAAGAAAGCTGAATTTCCTTGTCTCCATGTATTGTACATATAATAATTAATTTCGTTGAATTGCAATCATGATGTAATTGCAGGTAATTAGGTTGTCCGCTGCCACCCAGTATTACCCCAGATCCATCATCTGCAATGTTCATGGAGTTAATCCCAAGTTCCTTGAGATAGGCAAGGAAAGGTTTGAGCAACAACATAGCAGTAACCACCAGGCCTTCACCAAAGGTGCTTACTACATTGGGAAGATGATTTGGAACAAAGGCTATGGGGAGCTACTTCAACTACTTAATAATCACCAAAAGGAGCTCGCTGGTCTTGAGATTGATCTATACGGAAATGGAGAGGACTCCGACCAGGTTAAAAAAGCTGCTAACAAGCTGAAACTGACAGTTAGAGTTCATCCGGGTCGTGATCATGCTGATCCTTTATTCCATGAGTAAGCCTCTTTCTGTTCTCCCACCCTCGTGCCTCCTTTTCTTGGACTGGGATCAATTAACAATAATTAAGACTTGTTTTCCTTTTCAGTTATAAAGTGTTCTTGAATCCTAGCACCACAGATGTTGTTTGCACAACCACAGCCGAAGCATTGGCTATGGGAAAGATTATTGTTTGTGCCAATCACCCCTCTAACGACTTCTTCAAGCAGTTTCCCAACTGTCGAATATATGACGATGACAATGGTTTTGTTGAAGCGACATGCAAGGCACTCAGTGAGGAGCCTGTACCATTAACTGATGCACAGAGATATGAGCTGTCTTGGGAGGCAGCCACAGAGCGGTTTTTAAAGGTTTCCGAGCTGAACCAGGTCTTTGCAACAGAAAGGGAGAAAAATTCGTCAAAGGAATTTGCATCAGTCTCCTTGAACTTGTGGAAAAGCATGGAGGACACTTCAGCATATTTTCACTATCTGGCATTAGGATTTGAAACAACTAGAAGAGCATTTGGTGCGATTCCAGGAAGCTTGCAGCCGGATGAAGAGCAACGTAAAGAGCTTGGTTTGGCAACCTCATCCAAACATTCTTTGTAAATCATTTCAGAACATATTTGAAATGCTAGAAAATTTCAACCCTTGCATTTTCATTTTCAAACACATGATAGTACTCTGGCTAAAGTTTTAATACAAAAGTTGGTTCACCAATAGTGTAATTTACCCAATATAAAAAATAAAAAATAAAAAACTTACTAATGATAATACAATTTACTTTGCAGAAAGAAATGTGTCATTTCTCAACTAAGTTGGTGCTCAGATGACACCAACTTAATAAGAGATATATAGATAAGTATAGTATAGATATAGTAACCTTTTCTTTTAACAACCGATTTGTTCACAAAGATTTTGTCTATTATAAAAAGTGGTGGTTACACACTTATAACAACAGTCAGATCGTTGTTGTAAATCTATCTATCATATAATTTATACAGTGAATTTTCAAATGATATTAAAAAAAAAGTAGGAAGTAAATCAACAAAATTAAAACACATATAACAAGTGCATACATGATTGCTTTTATGCATATTTTATTTTTACATTCTTTCATGTGATTAATTTTAATGTTCATAAGTCTAATAAGTTCAACTAATTAGTATGAATTATGAAATTAAATTAATTAATTTATCACGAATGATTAAATTCAAGTAATCAATTTAAAAGTTTATAATGCTTCAAATTCATAGTAGAATATTTAATGAGGAACTTAAATAATTTATTGAATTGATATCTTGAATTTCACTCACTGAATATTATTTCTTTTAATAAATTACAATTAAAAGGTTTGCTTATATGAAATAGCTTAAACAACATGTTATTATAGGGAACTAATTTAATAAAGAATATATTTCATAATTAAAGAAGTTGTTGTTATAAGTGAAAAACTAGTATAGAGAATTAAAATAAAACATAAAAATTAATTGTACTATAAATTTAATTATTTTAATAGGTGATTATTATAGAAAGGGTTTACCTATATCTTAATTGTTATACACAAATTTACATTACCTGAAGAGAAAATTGTGTTTCATAAAATTGAATATACAACATCACTACTTATATGTTTTAAAAAAAAAATTTACACTAATGATATAATCAAAGTATAAATGTAAATTACAACACAGCTGGATACAAAGATATCTAAATTAAAGAGGAACAAATTAAAAAATGGAATGTAGACAAAAGCCGACTAGCTTGAACTAAAACTCATATATAGCATCACATATAATTCCAGAACATGCCTTTTCCCCGTAAATTTAATTGTTTGTGAGGCGCCAGGGCCACTGCCGGGGCGTGGGGTATATCAATAAGAAGTAACCGCCACTGACGTTTCCGTTTTGACCATAGACCACCATTCTTTTGAAAAAACAGTAACGGCTGGTTTCTGAGTTTTTCCTTGGTGCTAAATATTGCCATTCATGGCCTCAAAATTTGTAGCTTTGCTTTTACTCTTTTTTGTCTCCTACAAACTGAAAATTCAAGAACCAAACTTATCCTAGTAAAATCCGAGCTGTACTCAGAAGGAATCAATTTCTTGCCTTTTGAATCATCTCCTTCCACGTTTCCTTCGCCACCAGCATTGTCTCCACGTGTTCTATCGGGAGGGATTCTGTTCTTCCTCAATGACTTCTTTATTAACCCCTCCTTCCCATCTCCAGTTTCGCACTACACACCTTAATTTCCGTAGACAACTTAACTTTGGTGGCAATGGCTGATGATGATATGAAGCTTCAACAGCCAGTGGATGAAAACAATGTTCCTGACACCCCAGAACCTGAAACTGAGGTATATAATCCCATATTAGTCGGTAATATGGAATGGGTTTTGATGAATTTGTTTAATTGGTTCATTAACTAATGGATTGTTTTAGTTCACTATAGTATCCTATATCTAAACACGTAAAATTGGTTAAACAAGAGCTTCAAGGCAATGAACATTGAGCCACCAGCGTCTTGGGATTGAATCGCAGGCAAGAGTTGCCTGCTAGTGTGTGGCAGCGATTTGCTTCTGCCGAATTTGTGTGAGTTGTAAAAAGAAAAAAAAGAAAAAAAACAATGAACACAATTCTACTAATTGCAAAATGTTCAAATGTAGCCACCTTGTCAACATTTTATCTGACTTTTGTTGCTTAATGTTTTAGGTCATAATGGAAAAATCCAGTACCTGACTAAGAAATTTTATAATCTGCTATCTGTACTTATCAAATCGTCTGAAGTCTATTACTGCATACTTGTTACTAACTGACTTTGGAGGTTATATACTTTTTTGACACCAAGGAATTTTTGAAGGTTGTTCTTCCTATGTTAGGGTATGTTTTGCTAAGATGATTTGACATGCACGGCGTGGTTTTGCCTTTCGCTTGTAACCGGTAACACAGTTGGTACAAGTTTGTAGGTCATGATTTGAGGATAAAATAGGATTGCATTCTGATTAGAAGAATATGATCTTTTATCAAGTGCATTGTTCAAATACTAGCATGTTTTCTGCTGCTTGAGTGGTTAATATCTACCAAGATCTGTTGGTTTTAGACAAATAAATTTGGAGAACCTTAGATTGCATGGTTGTTGGCTCATCGCGAGTCTTGTTCAAATGCCCGGCACGTGTCCTGTTGCTCTATACTAACATGGATTAAGATCTGCCAGTTTTGTACGGATAAATTTGGACACATGAGTAACGTTTCTTGATTTTACATTTTATATTATGATTAAGTCATGTCAAGAACACTCATTCTAGTAATCTAGTTATTTATGTTGGCTAGTGGCATGTGCTGAATATAGGTTACCTTAATTTGTTCGATATGGTCAAAGAGAATCTATTGACGATTGCATCATTTAGGTAACGTCATGTGCGGATCGTAAACTGACATATATTCTGTGGTTATTTTGTTTAACTGTAACTTGAAACTTCTGAATATTGAAGCTAATACAAAACTAATCAGCAAACACAACAGGATTTGAGTCAAAAGTGGATCTATTAGTACTCTTTTATATCAATGAGTTTCAAGGCAATGAACATGGTTGTACTAATTGTAAAAGGTTCAAATGTGGCAACCTTGTCAACATTTTATCTGACTTCTGTTGCTTAATGTTTTAGATCATAATGGAAAGATCTAGTACTGACTAAGGAATTTTATAATCTGGTACCTGTATTTATCAAATCGTCTGAAATTTATTATTGCATACTTGTTGTTACTGACTGATTTTGGTAGTTATATACTTTTTGACACCAGGGAATTCCTGAAGACTCTTCTTCCAAAGCTAGGGTATGTTTTGCATTAAATGCTTTGACATGCGTGGATTTGTTTTGCCTTTTCCTCAAAACTGGTAATATAATTGGTAGAAGTTGGTAGGTCATGATTTGAGGATAAAGTAGGATTACATGCTGATTAGCCGAATATGATCTGTTATCAAGTGCAAATATTAGCATGTTTTCTGCCGCTCATGTGGTTAATATCTACTAAGATCTGTTAGTTTTAGACAAATAAAGTTGGAAAATCTTAGATTGCATGTTTGTCGTTTCATTGCAAATCTTGTTCAAACACTAGCACGCGTCCTGTTGCTCATATACCAACATGGAGTAAGATCTGTCGGTTTTTATACAGATCAATTTGGATACATGAGTAACGGTTCTTGATTTTACCTTTCATGTCACGTGAAAAACACTCAAATCTACTAATCTTGTTATTTATGTCGGCAAGTGGCGTGTACTGAATATAGGTAATCTTAATTTGTTCGATATGGTCTAAGAGAATCTATTGATGGTTGCATCGTTTAGGTAACGTCATGTGCTGATCGTCAGCTGACATAATTTCTATGGTAATTTAGTTTAACTGTAACTTAAACATATTTTAACTTCTGAATTTTGAAGCTAGTACAAAATTGATTAGCAAACACAACAGGATTTGAGTCAAAAGTGGATCTATCTAGTTATTCAGCCAATGCAGAGAATGGAACCCAGTACTCTTTTATACCAATGCATATGTATTAGGTGATTACAAACACATAATGCACACTTAACAAAGTATAAACTTAAATTGGTGAAACAGAGAAATAGTTTTGAAGTTGGTTTATGATAGCACACAGAATCTAGTGTTACTTTTTTTCTTCTTGTCTCAGTCTGCACTAATATTTGCATCCTTTGGTTCCAAAATCTGATTTGTAAATGATTCTTCATTGACTTACTTGAATAACACATATGATATGGTTTCAATGCATCATCCTCATAGGTTGTCATACAAACTTTTTGCAAGGAAACCTTTAAAATAATGACATCCCTGATCCCTGAACACTTTTATTGCCATTTTCACCTAGTTAATTCATGTTTTCTCTCACATATTGCTCTTTTTTCTCTGTATTGACTCAGTATTTTTGTTTGAATCTTTAGGACCCCATTCCAACTCCTCCAGTGAGTCCTGCATGTCGTGATATCTGGAGAGAGCAACGGTGGAAGGATATTTTAAGCAAAGAGGAGCGGACACAGCGCTGTTCACGCTGCCGGGAGATAGGGCATGCTCATATTCATTGTCCTTATCCGTTCTATCCTGTGAAGGCAAGTTACATATTCTATAATTCTTTTCAATTTCCTCAACATTTACTCATTATCTGCTTCTATTTTGCTTAAGCATTGTCTTTGATTGCCAGTTTTTAACAGAAGCATTTCCCGTGCCAATGGTCTGGAGACCTCCAAAAGGGAAATACCGATGCAGTCGCTGTGGTCGACGTGGACACAACCGCCGCACTTGTCATGGACCTGTTTTCTATTAAATAGGTTGTTTGTTTGTGTTTTCTGCCATGCTGAACTTTTGGACATCTTTGTTTGCTGGGCTTTTCTATGGTGTTTTTCTTTTAAACCGTTAAGACAAGGGATATTTATATCTGTGGTTGAAATAGACATATATCGTCATTTTCTGGTTATCAATATGCATTTGAGAAATATTACTCATGATGCTGGCAACAGCATGGAATATGAAATTTATCACCACAATGGTGGCACATTTTGGCAATTATTCCACAAAGTTTAGGCTGAAATAAGCTTTTTCAAGTGTGCTAGAAGCTCTAGGATAATGCTAGCCATGTTTAAGTTAAATTCCAAACATACAAGGAAAGAAACGGAAAAAAGATACATTTTTTCTTTCTTTTGGGCCAAGAAACAAAAGGAAAAATGTATTACCTGGTTTCATTATGATGTCACACTATTTATTACTGAACAACCTATGGCAAACATGACACCCTATTGAGGAACAAGATTGACGTGACATGGTGCCTTTGAAGAGCCTTATCTTTGTTTTTCTCTTAAACTCTACCCAGCTTCTGATGAAAACAACATAAATGAAATGGAAAAGAAAATCTGGTTGATCGTTTTCTCTTTTGGTCTGATACATCTCAGCCCACTTTAACCAAGCTTTCTGCCTACATTAGTATGCTGAATGCTTAATGCTTAATAATATTGCTTTACTGATGGAATGATTCAGTTGATCTGATTTTGGCTGTCTATATTTTATTGCCGAATCGGTTGGGTAATATCTTTTCACTTTAGGCATGCATGCTTATAAATTATGAAACTGAGTTGTTTTTTGACTGAACTGATAGAATTCTAACATTATGATGGTTTATAAAGTTGTAACTCCTTTATGAAATTGGGAAATCCAAGTCCCATTCCTTAATAAGCTGCTAGAACATGATTTCAACAACTTCAGTTGGTGTGCAATATTCTTTTGAAAGTGGCAAGAGAGTCCACTATTGTTATAGTATCATTATATCGTTAGTCTTTAGGTTGGACTCTGAACTCAGAGCAGGTTCTATGATGCTTGCTAGTTGAGACCATTATGATGAAATTAGTTATCAATCTTAACGACTATCTGATCAGCCAAAGACTGTACCCTATACTAATGATGATGATGATGTTTGTCCTTTTTGGAGGTCTTGCTTCACCTCCATGATTTGATCTTAGAGTTTTTGTATAGTTCATGCTGCAGAATTTTTCTGCAGAATTTGGAGCTGCTGTGTTTCAACAGTTGATGAAGAACCAATTATTTATTGCTATTTTAGAGGTTTGAATATGTGAAAATAGAGCTTCACAAGATGTCCCTCTTACAGGAAAAGCAATTTCCAATTTCCCTTCCTTAAAGAGCTAAAAAAATGGTGTCATAGGACAATAGAATCGTTTATCAACAAGTGCTATGAACAAGCTTCTATGCATGGCCCTTATGTTGGTAGATTTAAATTTGCAGTAGAGCTAGTGTTCTGTTTTCAAAGAATATGAACCGCCATACTATTTGGCCTTGAAGATTATCAGACGTGCTTATCATGAAATGTCATTCTCTTTCACTATTTTCCTTTAGTTAGATTAAAGAAAGCTGTAGGAGTAATACAATATAGATTGTGATAAAATGGAGTCTTTGTTGTAAGTTAGAGAGTACAATTGAGTGGTGGTTTTAAATCCATCTAATAGATTTGGGTATATTCCTAGAGTTGTCCATGGCTAGCCCGTTCGAAAAATGAGAGAGTTTGGATAAAAATATAGGCTCGAAAAATAGATTTGGGTAAAAGATAAAACCCGTTTAGAAAATGGGTTGAGCCTTGGGCAAGGTTTTTCTACCCAGGCCCAACCCGACTCGAATTTGCAATAAAAAAAATTCTGTTGTTTTGTTGTGGTTTTCCCACTTTTTGTCACTGTTTTGTTATCATTTCATTATTTTGTTGTTAATGTTCGAATATTGTATAACATTTATTTTATTGTTAATTTTGCTATTATTTTATAGGCATTTGTTTGTTAAGTTGGACTTATCTTAGTTATAAAGACCTTTTTTAATTTATTTTCAATTTACTAAGAAATATTTATTTTAATATTTTTAGTTTATTTGGAGTATTGTATTTAAAAAATTATATAAATTTTTAAAAAAATTAATATGAGTGGATCAAGCCAATTTTAATATTTTTATCTGAATTAGGCTTAAACTTAATTTTCAAGCTAGACCTTCACCTATCAATTAGGTCTAAAATTTTTAATGACTAGGCCTAACCACCAACAATACTAATATTCTGTTTTACTTTTTTTTTTTGTCTGTTGAAGACTTGTATTTATATGTTTAGGTTTGAATATGCACAAAATACATGCATACACCAAAAATCCCTGTAGCATTGTTTAATAGACTGTTGAAGTATTAGCACAACATAAAAATTTAAGCATAATAATTAATAAATATTGATTATATACTTTTTCAACATTTAATCTTTTATATTGTAACTTTTTTTAAGTTTGATCTTATTATACTTTGTATAATGAACTTCATGAACTTTACAGCGTAAATTACAAATTTGATTGTGTATTCATAATCTAAGTTAATTCGTGAACCCCAACTCAACAAACCTCTAAGGCTATGTAAAGGCCACATGAAGATTTAAAAAAATTGATTGCTAATTGCCCTAATATATCTTATCCTAAGACGTCACATCACTGTCACTGTCAAAGATATCAAATTAGACTTCCACGTCAACAATCTTAAGATACGTAGTTAAATTTATCTTCTACCATAAAAGAGTCATACTAACAATTCTCGTAAACCCTCTCATTCTCCTGAATCTCCAGATTTTCTCCACAAAAACCACAATTTCCACTTTCTTAACCTAGGTTATCAGGTCTAAAAATTATATTCTTACTTTATTATATTACAAACTTTAAAACATTACTTTTATAAAATTCTAATTCTTTTTTTGCCAAAAAACCATGTTTTTTTGAAGTTACATACTTACAATAAATCAAAATTCTAATCTTAATACATTTTTTTGCAATGACTCAAAATCTCATAAATTGCACTCAAACAGATAAATTAAAGTGCATATATATTTTTATAAAACTAAATTTAAATAATACTTGTAGATAGGAATTTAACATTTGTCCTAATTTATTTTAAGGGCAAACAATTTACTTTGGTGTTTAGACAGACTCATACTAAAAATGTCAATTTACTTTTGTCTTAAATTATAAGTTTACTTGAGACTAAATGTGAGCGTTTGATCGAATCGAGTGAAAATTTTTGAGTTAATCAAATTTGTCAATCCTATTTTATCATTCTAACTCAATTTAAAATTATTTCAAATTGAGTCGAGTGAAAAGAAATACAAGTCGAATCAAATCGAGTAAAATTGTTCAAGTTAAATTAGAAAACGTAAACATATCAAATAAAAATATTGGTAAGGTACTAAGGTATAACTAATCTGAAAAATTTTACAAAGCAAAACAATCAAAAATAAGATACTTGAGCATGATAAATTTGAATCATTAATTAGGTCCAAAAGTATTATTTTAGAAAATTTTAAAATTTTAACTTTCTTTTTATATATTTTTAGATTTTAATAATTTTTTAGAAATATAAATTTTGAATTTTGAAAATTATTTTAATTTTTTTAATCTTTGTTGTGAAAGAAATTAATTTGCTTATTTTCAAAGTTAATAGGAACTAAAGAGTATTTATATCAATATATTATTCAAATTATTCAATTAATTGAGTTATTCAATTATAAAATTCAACTCGACTCGAACTCGAATCAAATTATTCGAGTTGACTCAAATAATTTAATTTAATTAACTTTAATTTAATTAACTCAAAATTCAAAAAAAAATAAAATTTTCGATTCAAATCAAATTTGGTTAACTTTTACCTATTCACACAAATCCACAATTTTAGTGTTAAATAGTTAATTGACAAAATTGTAATCTAAATTTGGGAATTTACCAAAAAACCTAAAATACAGCTAAAAAAGAATACTGTTAAAAGCATATGCGTCAAGTCGTCAATTCTCAATAGACACAGAAATGGCAAATCCCTCATCTGCTTCTCCTGCTTCTCGGGAACCTCACGCACTGTCTTCCTCCGATGGTGCCACTACGGCGAAACCTGGTGAGCGATCTACGCCGTACGCATCTAACGTTATGCGTTTTCTAGAAAGCGTCGGGATTTCCAATCCCATCCCGGACAATTACAGTTCAGAAGACTTTTATTCTGATTTCTTATGTAACCACCTCAAGACCGACGCTGTCCGACGTGGACACATCACCTGCTTCACCACCGTCAAGCCCACTATACTCGTAATTCTTTTGGATATTTTCTCTCTATTTTTTCTTATCGGACTTGTTAGATGAAAATTTTCTTTCTTTTTTGTTTGGGGGTTTGTTTTGCAGAATTCGATGGGTGGGTTACACGGAGGGGTAGTTGCAGCAATATCGGAAAGAGTGGCGATTGCGACAGCTAGAACGGTGGTGGGTGAGGATAAAGAGCTTTTTCTTGGTGAATTGGCCATGTCTTATCTCTCTCCTGCTACCATAAACGTGAGATTTTATTTCCTTTTTAGGGTTTTCAATTTCTAATATTGGTTTTCGTTAATCCTTATTGTGGTTTCAATGGAACTTGACTGTGATTGTGCCTGCCAATTTGATGTTTAAATATTGCGATGAACTTTCACATGTTATCTAACTGTTGATTGGAGTTTGTTCAAGTCTGATGTTTTCTACATTTTATTTACATTCATTTTTAATGAACTCCCCATTGCAATAAGCCTAAACACAGTAGTACACACCTTTACCTATGTCCACATACGTACTGAAGGCTAGTGCCGGACATGGATACTTCAAATTGCTTAGATAGGAGCTTACTTCTGCATTTCACCCTGCATTGCCTGACCCCTGACCTTCCCTTGCATCTCAATAGTTTATTTGCATTCTTGACTCTTTCTTTGCGGTTTTAGTGAAGCTCATGCTATCATGTGTTGTATACTTTCAACGTGCAGGCAGAGTTGATTGTTGATGGGTCTGTAGTGAGAAGAGGAAGAAATACAACTGTAGTTGCGGTCGAGTTCAAAATGAGGAAAACTGGGAAACTGATCTATAGTAGCCGTGCTACCTTCTATAATTCTCCCATTGCCAAGCTATGAACTTCCCCATACTAGGTCGCTCTGCTGATAACCAAACTCCTATAAGACTTATAGTTCTTTGTGTTGGTATTGCCACGTCAATAATAATCATGTGTCAATAATCAAGAAAAAATCTTGGTACTCTGTAATTCTTGATCAAATATAATGTAGACCAATAGGAATATAGATTAATGTGTCAAATTGTTACACAAAATTATCAAGTCTAAACGATCTGTTTAATATGCCTAATTTAGAGCTTAACAAAGAGGGGACCGAAAATTGAATCTGGTTAATTAAATCAAATGGGTTTTCCATTAGTTTCTGGTTAACTGCACTTTTGTGGCATACTTATGCATATTACAGGTTGATAAAAGCAGATGCAACATTATCCTAAAAAATGGAATAGAGACAAACTATTTGAATAGCACTTTTCATTTACTAATCTTTCTTAGAAGCGTGAGCTTTTGGTTTTGTACTTATCAACTAATGAATTTGCTCATTGATGAAGACAAGATCATAATGCTCAAATATTAGGGGAGAGGAATAATGTATAGACCAAAAAATTTGCATCATCATTATGTTGCTGAAGCTTTTTCACACATATGTTGCTGAAGCTTTTTCACACATCAGAACCGCCTTTTTTAATCCTTGCTGGCGAACGAGTACTCTTGTGACTGAGTTCTTACAACAATATGCCTGTAGATGCCTGACATCGGCCAAACTGGTCTCAAACGATTACAATCCTAAGAAACATGAAGAAATTGCACTGGTTTAATTCCAATGAACATGGTGATTGATAAGATGTTATCAAAAGGATTATATAAACGGATCACTTTACCAACAATATTTCTCACGAAAATATGGCATTAACAAATGCCTCCGCATCAAAAGGTTGAAGGTCTTCAACACCTTCACCAACACCGACAAACTTCACGGGAATGCCGAGCTCATCAACCACACTGACCTGAGGTAAGAACATTGATAAAATGTGAATTGAAAGTTCAAAAGCAACCTGACACCCTCCCACCTCTCACCTCAAAAGCAAAGAGAAGCTGGTTTAAGAGAGGGTACCACACAGCCACCTCTAGCAGAACCATCAAGTTTTGTCAAAATAAAACCAGTTATTCCAACAACCTGACACAAAAATTGAATGTTAATACAGCTGAAATAAGATGTTAGCATTTGACAAGTTTGTCCTAGTATCTTGATGAAGGCGAGGGTAGGAAGAGTGCCTCATTGAACTCTCTAGCTTGAGGAAGCATATTCAATCCGGTGTTCCCATCAAGAACTAGTAGTATCTCCTGCACATGTTGTGGTATTGCCTTAATTAGGATAACCCTTTGCTATAAATACAAGAATTTGAAAAGATAAATACATAGCATATTCAATTCGTTTCAAATTCATTATCCTTGAAGGTACCTTTGAAGATACTACTAAAAGCTATAACTAAACCATAGAAACTGGTATTGAGAAATCACCCATTTTCATGTCAGGGGAGACATGCTCTTAAGGAATAAGACAAAAATGAAGCCCAAAGTAAATGAAGGTGGGGAATAGAGGCAGATAAAATAATGTATCAAAGATGAGCTTTGTCTGGATAGATGGGTAAATGCAAATCTGTCATATTGCGCGCACATTTTAATGATTTCAAGGTCAGGAATAACTTGAGCTTACATTAGGTGCACCACGAACAACTTTTTCGACAGCCTTCTTACATGCTATCAACTCTTCCATCAAGCTGTAATTGGTGTGAAGGCCTGCAAAATTAATAAATCATGCCAGTGAGAAACAGTTTCAAGGCAGAGAAAATCGACAAGAACAAAAGATGAAGGTTTCATAATACTTACGTCCAGATGTGTCACATAAGACAACATCAAAACCTTGCTCTTTACCTCTTTTCACAGCCTGCGAAAGCACTATTCAGAAAGCATTTTAAAACCACAAGTTAACGGTTCTGTAACGCATCACAATGATAACAAACAGCAAAGCCCCTTTCCTTTTCGGTCCTATTCTATTTGTCTACCTGATGATGCTTTGGCATTCTCTTTTTCAGCTACAACTATCTCACAACCAGTTCTCTCAGCCCATATCTCTAGTTGATCACTAGCAGCTGCTCTGAATGTGTCCCCTGCTGCCATCAATATCTGCCAAGATCTCAAACTGTAAGAAAAAATTACATGCAAGAACCATTTGTGAATAAGCATGTTTATAACCATAAAGGCCTTCATCACATTGTAGTAGCTAAAGCATTTGATGCTTTTTAGTAGCTCACTTTTGCCCCTTCATTCTTTAGTCTATAAGCCAGCTTTCCTGCAAGGGAATCATTAATTGGATTATTTTATAATAAATCGTCAGGCATCAATTTGTTTAGATAAAAGTTGCTCATCAATTAAGATAACCCACAGAACCCCATTCCCAAATCTTAACTCCCTTAACTCTATAACAATTAAGACATTGCTTTTTAGCCTCACCAAGTGATGTTGTCTTGCCACCTCCATTAACGCCAACAATCATGATCACGGCTGGCTTCCTGATAGCATCAAAGAGCGTTCAGCAAGAGGAACAACCGACACCAGTTTACAGCAGGATGGAACATCAAGAAAATTCAAAAGATGAAAGATGATAAACCTGAATCCAAGTCGAAGCTCGGTGTTACTCCCCTTCGTTGTTAAGAGATCCAACACACTTCTCTTCAATGCATCCTAAACCCACAATTGATTCACATTTTTCAATATGTGTAACCTCATAAAATAGAACACTTTCACTAACTAAATCCAATAAAAGAAATTTAAAAATATTATGGTATTTCCTGTATTAACCTTTATTTCACTTCCTGATTTAAGTTTTCCATTTAGAATATCCTCCCGCAAGCGTTCCACTATTTTAATAGTAATTCTTGGCCCAAAATCGGATACCAACAAAGCCTGCAAAATCAAACTAAAAATAAATAAATTTATTCATTTTCACATCTTTTTAACTGCTTTAATTACACTTTTTCAATAGCATTAGAACAATGAATAGAGAACAGAAAACCTCTTCAAGTTCATCGAGGACGCGATCGGTGTCGGCGAGGTTCCAGTATAATAAGAGTTCGTCGATGACGGCTAGGTTGTCTCTGGTTTTGGAGAAACCTGAGAAGATCTTTTCGACGTCACTCTTGGCCTTTTCCTTGATCAACCGGCCGAGCCGAGTGAAGAACCCGGTCTGACTAGACAGGACTTTGAAACGGGAAGCGATTGGCCTAGCGGTTGTGAAAGGACCGAACCGGGTTCGAGGGAAGTTGGAAAAGAGCGGTGACGGTGAGGGTTTGAAAGTGAGGGAGAACTGAGTAGAAGAAGCCATTTCTATGGCTCTCGGTAAACTGAATTGTGTGAGATGAAGGGAAGGACTTGGAGTGGATAGCATTCCTCCAACGACGTCGTTTGGATGCAACGGTCTAAGTAAATATATATTTTTACTATTTATTTCCATAGACAATACTATTTTTACACTTTCGTAATAAAGTGTTCCAAAAATAAGATGGTGCAAGAAGAAAAAATCACGAGTTATCTATTTTTGTCTTAGATTTTACAATTAAGTATATCTAATTTTTTTCCCACATTCATTTGGTTCTTGAATTAGGTTAAAGTGTCACGATGTGATATCCATCATCATTTAAAAATTTATAAACTTATAAATGTTAAGGATTGGCCCGGTTAAGCAACAAGTAATAAAAATAGTGGATTAAATTGAGAAATTGAACACACAAATTTAACGTGGAAAAACCCCTCCAAAGAGGATAAAAAACCACGGGCAAAGATAATTTTACAATAATGGCAAAAGAACGAAGAGTACAAAAGATGGAGATAAAATTAAACCCCAAAAACCCAAAAACAAAGAACCCTCAAAACGTAAACACAAAATTCTCTAAATGTGTTATGAGTTCTAATCTCTAATAGGTGTATTTTCTAATGTTGTAAAAGAGCCTATTATAGGCTAAATTCATATGTCAAATAATAATAAAATAATTTAAACTAATCAGCGTTTGATTGAAACAAATAAACATAATTTAACTAGAAGATTATTTCTCAAATTTGACTGAAATAGGAGTCATACTTAACAAATCTCCTCCTTGACTCATATTTTTACAACGCCATCTTTGTCAAAGCCCGCCACGAGCCTATCTTGAACTATGTAGGGAATTAACTGAGTCGAATCTGTGCTTAGAAACTGGAAGACTTCTAGCCTTCGACTTGTACACTGCCAAATCAAAACTAACCCAGGTCTGATTTTCATGAACACAGTGCCCTAACTTTTCAAAACCTACATCCAAAAGAGAACCTCTTTTCAACGAAACAGTCATACATTTTTCCCTCCTATGATCAAGTTGCCTCTGCTCCAAACGAGTTGACTTCGACTCTGTAACAGACGAGGGACATCCGATTTCACCGGTCACTGTAGAACTTTCCAGAATATAAAGACTGCCAGTTCTTTTATCTTTTAAAAAAACGAGAGCTCTACGAGATACTTTAATGCCGCTTGACTCGATGTTGATTCTGCATCCTTTCAAGTCTAAAATACTCAATGATATAATATTCTTTCGTAAATCAGGTACATACCTAACATCTGAGAGTTTCCTAATCGTCCCATCATGTATCCTAATTTTAACAGTACCAATACTAATTACCTTACTAGATGAATCATTTCCCATGCGCACAACTCCACCTTCAACCGAACTGTATGTGGAGAACCATTCTCTATTGGGACACATGTGGAAAGATTATCCCAAATCTAGGATCCACTCGGATGTGAGCTTGGAGTTATCGCTCGTTGACACTAATAAGAAATTATCACCGCTTTCATCGGCCAAATTAGCACCAGCTACATCTTCCTCGTTACTCTCAATAGCTCTTTTATTTCGCAGTTTATAACAATTTGCTTTAACGTGACCTAACTTTTTACAATAACGACACCTTTTGTCTCATTTCTTTGATGCTATCAAAACGGAAGCTTTCTTATTTTCCTTGCTATCCAAATGAAACTCATTGTCGAGTTTGTCTCTACTCAACAAATGACCATTCACATCTTCGAACGAGAGTTTGTCTCTGCCATAAATCAGGGTCTCCCTGAAAGACTTGTATGTATGGGGTAAAGAGCACAATAATATCATAGCTTGATCTTCATCATCATCAATATGAACCTCAACGTTCTTTAAATCATTTAAAAGAGTAATGAATTGATTGATGTGATATCTAAGAAGTTCACCTTCGTTCATACGAAACGTAAATAGACATTGTTTCAACACTAAACGATTAGCTAGAGACTTAGTTGCATAAAGAGGTTCTAACCTTTTCCACAAGGCAGATGAGGTCTTTTCCATCAATACCTCCTGCAATACCGTATTCGCGAGGCACAACTGGATTGCAGATAAAGCCTTTTCATCAAGTGCTTCCCATTCTGTTTTATTTAGATTCACAGGCTTTTTCCTGGTAACAACCTCTTTCAAACCGGATTGAACTAGAATTGCCATCATCTGAACTTGCCACATATTGAAATTTGTCTCACCATCGAACTTCTCAATTTCAAACATTGTTGCTGCCATATTTGAATGGGCTGATTTATGAAAATTGAACTAGCTCTGATACCACTTGTTAGGGATCGACTTGATTAAGCAACAAGTAACAAAAATAGCGAAATAAATTGAGAAATTGAACACACAAATTTAATGTGGAAAAACCCTTCCAAAGAGGATAAAAAATCACGGACAAAAATAATTTTATTATAATGGCAAAAGAATGAAGAGTACAAAAGATGGAGATAAAACTAAACCCAAAAAACCCGAAAACAAATATCCCTCAAAATATAAACACAAAATTCTTTAAATGTGTTATGAGTTCTAGTCTCTAATGAGTGTATTTTCTAATGTTGTAAAATAGCCTATTATAGGCTAAATTCATATGTCAAATAATTAAATAATCTAAACTAATCGGTGTTTGATTGAAACAAATAAATGAGTTTAACTAGAAGATTATTTCTCAAATTTGACTGAAATAGGAGTTATACTTAACAATAAATAATCTAAAAATATAAAATATATATTTAAAATTTTCAACTGATAAATATCTATTTACCTAATTATATTCTTCAATTTTTTTTAATGTTCTACAAAATAAATAAAAAACTAATATAATTATCAAACACATATTACATATTTAAAATTTTTAATAATTTATTATTTAAGTAATAATTAATTTCATGATAAAAAATCTCTAGAGTTATTCATAGGTTGAGTCGGATTGGGTTCGGACCGAATCAAGAAAAAAATTAGGCTCATTTTTTAGGCCCAACCCAACCTAAATAAAAATACTAAAACCTGGGCTTGATCCGCCCGTATTAATTTTTTATATATAAAAATAAATTTAAAAAATATAATATATCAAATATACTAAAAATATCAAAATAAATGTTTCCTAACATATGCAAAAAATTAAAAAAAAATTAAGATAAGTGTAACTTAACAAGCAAATACCTTTACATTAGTAACAAAATTAATAAAAAAATAAGAGTTAAATAATATCTAAATAATAACAAAAATAATAATACTAATATAATTGCGAAATGGTAACAAAACAATATAAAAATAATGGCAAAACAACAACAGTTTTTTTTTATGGTCGGGCTGGACTTGAACCGAAAACACTTATAAAGCTCGATCTATTTAGAAAATGGACTTTATTTTTTGTCAATGTAAAATTTTCAAGTTACCCTCAATAACTAGGATAACCACCGAAAATTCTTACAGGAACACATAACCACGCGAATAATGCATTATAGCACAAAAAATCCTTCTCTGTAACAGCCCGATTTCGACCCTAATTGGACATAATGGTTTCGGGACTACAAATCCGAGTCAAAAATATTTTAATATTATTTTGTGTGTTTATTATGTGTGAATTTATATCTATAAAATTTTCGTGTTTTAATTTTGTTGTTTAAGTGCCGATTTAATAAAAAAAGTTTAATCGCGTAAAATAAAAATTTAGGGGTTAAATCCAAAAGGGCCAAATAGTAGTTGTTCTTTTAATATGGAGTCTTTATGTTGTAATTTAGCCATTTATAAGATAGTAGGTGGCAATGGACTAAAATGACCTTAGTGTATATGTTTTATATTTTAATTAGTAAAGGTTAATTTAGTAATTAAATAATAATATATGTTATAATAAAACAAAACATAAAAAAAGGCTATTATGTTCATCTTCTTCGCCGAATATTGAAAAGAAAAAGAGGGTTTGAAAGCTTAAAACATTCGGCCATTGTTGGAGCTTGAATCAAGGTTAGTTTTTGTTCGGTTTTTGATAATGTCTACGTTTTTGAGATCGTTGCTTTGAACACTATCCGACCCATGCTTAAATTTTTTATTTTAATGAATATTTTGAGTTATGCCATCGATGAATATTTGTGTTTTGTGATGTATGATGATGAATAATGAAAAATAGGTGAAAGATTAACATGTTTTATCTTGGGATTTTTGATGAATTTGAGTAATTAGGGTTAAATTGTGAAAATAAAATTTTGGAGGACTAAAATGCAAAATAAATGAAATGCATGGACTTTTATGAGTATAATAAAGATTCGACCTAAGCATAGTCTAGTCAAAATTTGAATGTTTTGTGTTTTGTGTAATTTGGACTAAATTGTGAAAAGTGTAAATGTTAGGGGTAAAATGGTAATTTGCCCATTTATGTGTTTTTGGACTAAATTGAGTGAAAATATGTTTGAATGAGTTTAATTTGAATATGTTTAGATCAAGAAAAGAGAAATTCGGATTTGAATCGGGGAAAAACTAAAGTCGTTGACTAGTCGTTCCGTTCCGTTTTACATCGCCGAAGTAAGTCTATAAGTTAATAGATGTACTTAAATTAATTAAATGAGAAGTATATGTGCTTAAATGAAATATATGAAAATATTTGAGCTATTACTGAATATGAAATGATTTGATAACTATGTTTTAGCTAATGTTTTAAATTGTGTTTTGACATATATAAAAAAAAATAAATATGAATATCATGGAAAAATTATGAACTTCGATATATGAAATATGTGATAGAATAAACTATGTATCAGTGATTATCGGGCTTTGTGCCTAGCAGGCCTTGTGCCGATGAGTTTTTATCAGGTTTGAGCCTAGCAAGTTTTATGCCAGTGCATTATTACAGGCTTTATGCCTAGAAGGCTTTATGCCTAGAAGGCTTTATGCCGATGTGATATCGAATATGTAAAATGAGCCAGAAGGCCAGGTATGAATTAACCTGTGAGTACGTATGTGATTCGATATCTATTACAAAATAAGTACTTTGATCATGAAATATATATATATATATATATATATATTCGGTTGTCAATGAACAATTGGTATATCATTGAGATGTTTTATAAATATGTGCATACATGATTTAATGTATTCAGCCATGTAGACTATATGTATATGTGAGACATTATACTATGAATCTTGGACTTAAGTATACAATTAAATGTATGTATGGATTTTATGATTAATTAGATTAGACTTGGAATAATAAAATGCTAAAATAACTAGGTGAGTATTCGACCTAGTGGTGTTTGGGTAAGGAATCTTTTAACTATGAGTTTTAATAGTTTGAGTTGAAGTTTGGTAAGGTTAATGTGCTTAGCTAAATTATATATTATTAATAAATTGATTATTATTATTATTAAATCATTTAATTTCTTAAAGACTTACTAAGCCATAAAAGCTTACTTGGTGTGTTTACGTTTCTTTGTTTTATAGATTTCGGGAGTTGGTTACGAGCTCAAGGATCGTTAGAGAAGTTTATCACACTATCGACTCTTTTTGATATTTTGTTAAATTTGAATTTGAACTTATGGCATGTATAGTCTAGTTATAACGTTTGATTTGGGATATGTAAATATAAGCCATGTAAAAATGGCTTATTTCTTTTGGTTAAGCTTAGTTTATATGCTTTTGATATAACAGCTTAATTATAATGCTAATGGTTGTGTAAATTTGGTCACGGTTTAATCTTATATGGGAAGTAATTACATGATATATATATTGTGGTGTGCTTGGTATATGTATATAGTTTAAAGTAATAATATGTATGGTTTAAGATTGTTCATTATGGTAAGCTTGACATATTGGTATAATTAGCATTATTAAATAGTTTAAGTTAGTAAGCTTAAAATCGAATATATATATATATATATATATATGTGTGTGTTTGTGATGTTCATTATATGATTTGGTAAAGGGTAATGATAAGCATATTGTATATTCGGTCAAGAAGCTAAATTATTTAAATTGATTAGTAAGATAAATAATGAATATAGTTGAGGTGGTTTGAATGGAGGTTAATTTGGTTGACCGAATATGTATATGTGGCTAATTGATATGGTTATATGTGTATATATTTGTGATATGAGAAGGATATATTTGGTTCTTGAAATGATATTTGTTTATACATAATGTTTACCTATTTATATGTTTTGTACGCTGCATGAATAATTTAAGTGTAATCTACAAATATAGTCACTTTTGTTTGCCTCAGGTTACATTTTAGCCACTTATGTTTGAAATGTTACGTTTTAGTCACTTATGTTATTATTTTATTACGAAGTGATCACTCTACCGTTAAGTTCCGTTATCTCTCTAACAGTAATCCTATGTGGCAGTCCAACTAGATTTTAAGTGCCAATTTGGATTTCTAAATGCGATGAAAATAGATTTTAAATTAAAAAAATTTAATTAATTAAAATTTTTAAACCTAAACCTTAACTGAAAAAACTGTTCATCTCCTCTTTTTAATTTTTCTTCGTCTCTTCTTTTTTTAGGTTTTTTTTCCATTTGACTGGAAAAACTATTATTAAGATCAAAATAGTTGAAATCAAATTGACTGCTTCATAAAGATGGATTCAATGGAGAGTTCAGGTATGTCTTCTTTGCATTCCTCTGTCTCTTTTATTCAATACTGAAAAACAAAAGATTGAATTTTTTATTGTTTAATGAAAATCCTAAATTAAAATTCTTGATAATTTCTTTGACTTTTTGAAATTGTTTGTGAATATGTATTTTATTTTACGTCAGTAGACATCCCATAAACTGCAACCAGAAACATGCTTTCATGAACCTGTTTCATTCAAGCTAATTGTAAATTTTTTAGAAAAGGGTTGTTACTTTCACTGTTCTTATTCCTAATCATTATATTTTCTAGTTTTTTTACAGTTCTTGAATAATTGGTTGCTCAATCAAATTTTTCTAATCTGAATCAATTTGTACGTTCACAATCTCTTTGTGGATATTCCATATTATTCTTTCTTACTGCTGATTTTGAGCTGAATTACCTTGCTATCTTTTTTTTCTGGTCTTGGGTAAGTTTCGGTTCAGAGCTAATTGGTTAGTAGCTTTTGTTTTCTTTAAATTATATTTCTATGTTATTAGTTTTATCTACTTAGTACTTGGATTATCTTCTTTCATTCGACTTGAAGTTGGTGATATATGAAAGTACTTGGGTTGAATGTTGTTTTGGTGTTTAACTTATCTCTTTCATTTATTTACCCGCATATTTTTGCTTAATTAGTTGAATTGCAGTCCGTGGCATTGATGGTTTTGTAACTGGAATCACTTTTTCTGCCGATTCTGTGAAGAAAAAGATCATTCTAAAACCAAAAGACCGAAATGCTCCTCATGTAAGATGTTTGCCTTTTATTTGTCTCATTTCCCCTCACTCATCCATTGTTAACTATATTCAAGTTTTATTCTACTTCATTGTTATATAGGGGTGAGCAAAATTCGATTCGATTCGAAAAAATCGAAAAAAAATTCGAATTTCTAGTTAAACGAATCGAGTTATTCGAGTTAATCGAGTCATTCGAATCAACTCGATTTTTTTTTTCGAATTTCGAGTTCGAATCGAGTTGAGTTTTCGAATTCGAATAACTCGAATAATTCGAATAATTCGAATATCAAACTATAATATTTTACATTTTTACCCCAAACTTCTAAACCCTTTTTCTTTTCCCTCAAAACTTTTACTCATTCCCACTTTCCCCCCAAAACTTTTACTCCTCCCCCCTCCCAATCCCCAAATCTACCAAAAATCCATTTACCACCAAAATTTTACTCTCCCATTTAATTTTTCTTAAAATTTTACTCCCAAAAACCCTCAAAACCTTTTATTTTCCCCCAAAATTTTTACTCCCTCCCACTTTTCCCCTAAAACTTTTATTCTCTTCCCATCCCACCTCCCATCTACCCCAAACCCTCCCCTCCCATCTACCCCAAACCCTCCCTCCAATTTTTTTAATATTTTCCTCCAAAATTTTACTCCCCTTTTACATTCCCTCAAACTTTTATTCCCCAAAACTTTTTATTTTCCCCCTAAACTTTTACTTCTCACCCTTTACTCTCAAATAAAAAATCAAAATTACCCAAAAAATCACTAAACATAAATAGTAATAATTTTATTTATATCTACTATTTATATTATTAAATTATATTTCACATTGTATATTATTTATATTATTGAATTGTTTAGTCATATTGAATATTTATATTAAAATTGAATTATTAATTATGCCATAAAGTATTCGTGTCAAAATTTTATATTGGTATCAATTTCACATTTTATTTTTAAAATAAATTTTATTAAAAAATCATATTTTACATTTAATATATTTTTAATTCCAAAATACATAGTGACAAGAATCTGAAGATAATTGAAATAACTAAGTAAGCAAATAAGCTAACCAGTATATAAAAAATTAATAAATAAATTATGAGGTGATGAAAGTTAATAAAAAATTTGATTAAGGTGGACAAATTTTATTACGATGGGTGACAATAGTTACGAGGACCCAAAATTATTTTTTAAAATTTAGCTCGAACAAATATATTCGATTCGATTCGATTCGAATTCTATCTCACTCGACTCGATTCGAGAAAACTTCAAATAAAGTTAGGATGATAAAATGAGATTCGAAAACTCGATTAACTCGAAAATTTTCGATTCGATTCGATTCGATTCGATCGAATGCTCACCCCTATTGTTATGTGCTTTATATGTGCTAGTGTAGCTTGTTTTTGAATTGTCCCCCTTTTTCAAATTATTGAATGCAAATTATGATTCTTGTTTTAAATTTCATAGGTCTCAGAGGGTGAATCGGAACAGCAAGGTGCATCATCTTCTGTAGCAAATTCACCTGGTTCACCTGCTGCGTGACAACTTCAACAATAGGAGGCTGGTGGAAAGTTAATAAGAAGAATACTTTTGAGTAATGAAACGGGCCAAAATCAGTCTTCAGCAGCTGTCTAGACTCAGCAGAAAATTGAAACTATGAGCCTGGACAATGTCAAGAGACCTTTGCGACCTACGAATTCACGATTGGGTTTGAATGGTCGTGTCTCTAATGATATTGCTGCTTTGGAATGTGATTTTGATACAAAAAGTGTTTCAAATGGCAAGTTCATAAAAAAAGGCACTGCATGGTTCAGGTTTTGGAAGTTAGAAGCATGAAAAACGTACAAGAAATAAGGATAGACCTGATCATGGAGTATGGTCCCCTCTTCATTGTTCTAATGTTCCAAAATAAGGTAACAATTCAGTTGATTAAAGGTACAAGTTACACAAATCTGCTTTAACTGCAATGTAATCAATGCTTTCCAACTTTTAGGGGTACAAAAGTTATAATATGTAAGCAATGAAATCTTTGAAGCTTTAGCTATGAAGTATGCATATATGGCCATTTTTTGGGCCAATCAATGTTGTATATGTCACTTCTGTTATTTGGTGTACTATTGCATCATGGTTAATGAAATCTAGTGATGCAATCATTTGCATGGATAACGTAATAGGAAAGGAGTTATATCATTAGACTTTTTGTACAAGAGGCTATGAATATGATGTATGTCAAGACTCAAGATACTGTAGTTTCTGATGATTCGTGTTGGTTTTATTGGTGAATATTACGTTGCATTTTAACATGTTAATACCATACTCGAGTCTAAATGTTGTGTTAATTTATGGAATCATATTATTTTAACATGATATTTGGTTTCTATTCTAGGATGTAGCTTTGGCCATTGTTACCATGAGACCTACTCTACTGGGTCCTATAATGGAGAAACTGTCACTACGCCTCGAGAAGTACGGAAGCAAACGACAATTCTAGATTCAGGAAATGGATGACCGAGCTCTTTCACTGGATCTGCAAAAGAAACTAGTAAGAGAGAACCCACCAAAAGGAGTTTACAATATTAAAGGGAGTGATCATTGCCCATTCTTCTCAAAGCTTCAGTTACTTCACAAAATTTTAAAAGAAATTGTTCAGATTCCTTAGCTTAATTTCAATAAATAAGAGAAAAGAAAAAGACCATATTCTTTAACTTTTATTTCTATTTGTCTCATAGAACACAACTATTTGTTCATTGTGCGGCTCTTAAATTGTCATATGTCGTTTTTGTATGTACAACTACCTTTTTGTAATTATATATTTTCTTGTAGTAAAGAGAAAAGTTGTTATACACTTGCATACTAATATACTTTGTCAAAACCATTTTTTATTTTTGGAAAAAAAACAAAAATTTTTAGTTGTCGATGAAAATTGGAGTCCCCACCAATCTTTTATTAAGGTGTGATTGGACCACCTAAAAATGACTTTGGTCTATGAGTTTTAAAGACGGGTTCGGGAGTCAGTTACGTACGAGGAAGAATTAGCACCCTCGCAACGCCCAAAAATTGGTACCAAATTGATTAATTAATGTCTTAGAGTCGAGAGTTTAAAAATATGATCCTTAATAAAACTAAAAAAAAATCGTTACTTATTAAGACTTTTATCATTTCGGAGAAAGGAAATGCCACACCCAATGCGTTAGGGCACGACATTCTAATTCCTCAAAAATGAATTAGTCCAAAATACTCGTGTAATAAAAATTTAAAAGAATATTCATTTGTTTAAGATTTAAGGAATCGCGGCCCAATACGTTGGGGCACAATTCCTCAAAATCCTAAACTTGGAATTTTTCCTTTATTATTTAAAAAAAATCTTTGTCTCGAGAAAATAATACGTCACATCCAATACGTTAGGATACAACATATTAAATTATCAACGACAAGCTTTTCATTTTATTATTTTTGATTAATGAGCAAATCTCGATCGTTAGATTTAACGAAGAAAACCAGAACTCAATACGTTAGGGCTCAATTTCCTTGAAAATCCTAAATACGAGTGCTATCTCAATTTTTTGAAAATTTTAAAATTGAGTAAAAATGATGTGATGCTACATTAAGTGTAAAATGCAATAATAAATACATCTATGAAAATAAATGAAATTAACGTACATAAAAAACAACAACATGTAAAGCATCAAATGAACAAAATATAAATGAAAACATAAATCAATAAGCAAATGAATGAAATAAACGAAAAATAAAAAGAGAAAAAAAGGTACAAAATATATACATAAAAATAGAAAGAATAGAAGACATACGTATGGGATTACATATAAAATTTTGGACTATAGAATTTAAAACAAAATATATATAATGCATTTCTAAAAATAAATAAATATACATATGTAAAGTTTTTAAACATATGTGTTAAAGATATAAATATGTATTTAAGCATTTTCGAAAATATAAAGAAATGTACGTATGTATACGAAAATATAATAGAATATTCGAGAAAAAATAAATATGTATACATGTAAAATACATTAAAAATAATTAAATAATATCTACATTAAAATATATATATTTATAAATATGAAAATATTAGTTAAAAAATAAATATGTACATGTATTTACAAAATATGTATATATATATATATATATTCATAAAAATAAAAATGTATTTAGATTTATACAGATGTATATAATTTATTAAATATATGAAAAATAGAAATATGTATATATATAAAGATTAAAATATGTATGTATATAGCTATATATATATATATGTATGTAAAAATTATAAAATAGATAATAAAACGTATATATAAAAGTAGGTATATGTACATATTTACGAAAGTAAAGCAAAACAAATGTCTTTGGAATTAAAATATAAAAGATATATATGTTTTGTAAAAAGGTATGTATTTATAAAATATAACTTTATGTAAAAATTAGAAGTATATATATATTATAAAAATACATATTGTATATGTGCATGGATTATAAAATAAGGAAAATGTATATGTATTATAAAATATAAGAGTTGTGAAAATAAAATAATAATAATAATAAATAAATAAATACAATATGTACAGGTATATTTTCTATAAAAGTTTAAAACATATATGCACATATATTTTAAAAAATGTATGTATGTACATTACAATAATAATAATAATAAATAATAATAATAATAGTGAAACTAATATCAAACTTAATTAGTAAAACAAATGCAAATGATTAAGTTGAAATCAAAACAAAATTAAAAAACGAAAGCAAATTAAAACAAAGGACAGATTTGCAAAATGCGCATAATCTGAAGGGCCAAAAGGGAAATTAATCCCGCCTTTCCTAAACGCTACGCAGCATTGGATTAAAACGTCATACGGGTAAAATATATGGGCCAAATTAAAAAGGCAACGGACTTGATTAAAATGCGTCGCAATAGGGAGGCCCTAATTGCGCAAATACCCCATTCAAGGCCAGAACGCGCGGATCCTCCCCTCCGGGTCGGGTCACCGCGCGGGTCAAGGCACCAAACGACGTCGTTTTTGTTCCTTCTTTAAGTTTAAACAAAACCCTAAAAAACATTCTGCTTCTTTCTTCTTTTTAAAAAAATCACAGTAATCTGCTAGGGTTTTTTTTAAACCCCACTCTTTGCGCCGCCGCCATTCAAAGCCGTCTCGTGCCTTAGACCTCCGCCAGGCTTCCGATTTGAGCGAGGCGAATGTGGGCTTCAACAGTGAAGCTTCGAAGGTGAACTCCCATTTTCTTTTCTGATTTTACTTGTATAAAAACAAAAATAAAATAAAAAAACAGAGAGCAGATAAAAAAAACTCGTAATTCACCTTTGTTTTTCCTCTTTATATTGTTTTTCTTTGTATCTCTCCTTACACTGAATTCCCCCCTTTTAATTACAGAAAATGAAATGGCTTTATATAGCCAGAATCCATCAATTTACAGCGAATAATAAAAAATAAATTACTATAATATTCTCCTCTGTTGCCTTTTTTGTTATTGTTGTGCTGGTGCTGTTTAGATCCACTTTTTTCGAAGGTACAGAGGCCGTGGAAGAGGTATGCGCGTGGTGGTGCAGCACACGCGAGGAAGAGGTGTGCCTGGGCGACTGCTGCAGCGCGATGGCTGGAGCTTGCTAGGGTTTCTGATCTTGTTTCAATTTTGGGCCAAGATTGTATTGGGCTTGGGGTATATGGGCCGGTTGTAATTAGGGCCTTTTACCTGGGCCAAAATCGGGTATTACATACTTTTTATCAAATGATTATTATTTTAATAATCTTTTTATCTTTTCATATTTTTATATAGTTTTTAAATAAAAAATTAAAAAATAACATGTGTAAAGATTAAACCCATGTTTAATTACATCAGTAGTCATTCTTAAGTAAACAATGAAGTTTTTTAACATAAAATATTTTCTTTTACCGAATTTGTGTATCCTAATTACTGGGAACAAGGACTATCATAAGCACTTTGTCCTTCCAACATTATTCGAACTTGGGACACTAGATCATTCTTTTAAGGTAGCAGAATCACCTTCCACATTAGCCGCCACCAAATCCATATTTCTTCCCAAGGAAAAGGACTTGTAGCTTGTCATAGCCAGCAAGCACACCAGCCCCTGCAACTATCTTGTAAATGCCAAATACACGCACAGATTCAGGTTCTATGTTTCAACAATTAAAACTCCACATGGTTGCGAAGGTAAGTAAACAGATGCTTACCTGCAATCCAGCAACTAAAACAACAGGCTTCAAAGTAATTGTCCAATATTTGAATATCTACCATGTCCAATAGCCATTTCTCAAGTAATTGTTCAATAGTTTAACATTTCAAAAAAAAAAATTGTTTCAAACCCTCAATTAAGACAAAATGTATTGTTAACATGATTCAACAACCCTTCCAAAATGATATATTCTTTGTTCACAAAATAGATTTCCTTTTGAAAGGTAATTTGGCCCTAAAATTTGCTGTCAGGTTTGAGCTTTGTTGGGTTAAGGGTGGTTGGCTTGATGTGTTATCCATTGAAGTGGCTTGGTTCAAAATTTGCAGGCTCAATGATTGGCTTGCCATTTGGTTACCCCCAACAATCCCTTTGCAAGTCCTTGTATTATGGCCTGGTTTGCCACATTTGGTGCAATTAGCTTACTGTCATGTCTTGCTTAATTTTGGCCTACTCTTTCTTACTTCATCTATTTCCTTCCTCCTTGTTTGTTAAGTTCTTCCTGAGGGCCTTCTAATTATGGGAGGAAGAATGGGTTCCATGTCCCTTACATGTTCCCATTGTATAGGACCTATATACAAAAAATTAAAGATGTCAAACACATTTTATAAATAAGTAATATTTAATAAAGTTTTAGGTTTTTAGGGCTATTACCTTTTACAGGGTTAATCAAGTGGCTGTAAATATTCAACTGGGTAGTGACAATATAACATGTATTTACATAAGTTTTAGGGCTCACAGCAGGTAATTGCATGCAAGAAACAACATGCTTATATGGGATTCCTGACAAGTCCCATTTTCTACATGAACAGGAGGAGTTGAGGAGGTCAACCACATGCTTGTTGCCTATACTTCTCATTTCCAGCATATACCGGCCATATACTATAAACAAAGTAACATTTTAAAGTTAAAAAATTTTCCATCCAAGCAACAGAATTCAAGATAAGTAAAAAAGAGTTAGCAAAACTTACTTATTGGACTGACTAACAATTTCAGACAACTTCTTCTGTATCCTTGGACATAAAGGTCCAGGATACTTCTCAGCAGCCTCTCTCATAGAAACCAACCTAGTCATGACTTTTCTTCTAATTATTTCCAACATCGTTAGGATGGGTTTATCTCTAGCTTCTAAAATGATCTGCAAGGAGAACAAGTCTTTAAATAACTCCAACAACAATTATACAACATGAAGTGATAAATAGTCAGATTTAAAAAACCATTTTTAACATTGTTGAAACATTCACTGTTGTTGTTCAGTAGTAGATCAGATTTGCATCTGGTTGAGAAGTGGGCTCTTGACCAAGTTCTTGGATCCTTGTCACGCAGCCAAGCCTCAGCAGATTCTAACAGTGACCTTATTTCATAAATTGCTTCTTCAAATTGTCTTGGAAAAGTTACTTTAACAGCTTTCTAGTAAGTAAGACGCATAACTTGGCCTCTAAATCCTTCCATATTTTTAAAATTGTTGTAAAGATGTATGGCACAATTTTTTGCTTCAGCATTAGGGAACAACAAAGAAATCGCTTCTATTAAACCCTGTAAAACAATTCAAACAACATGCTAAGCAATCATTTTTATATAAACAATTTAGCCTATACTATGACTTTATAGTACCTTTTGTTTGTCAGATATGAAGCATATGTTGTAGGAATTGTCGATCTCCAAATCCCTCTGTAACAACTCGAGGAACCAAAACCATGATTGTTTGTTTTCACTCTCAACTACAACAAAAGCCACTGGATATATACAATCATTGGCATCAACCCCAACAGCAGCAAACAAATGTCCACCATAATATCCCTTCAGCCAACACCCATCTAACCTTATAATTCTCCTACAACCAGTTAACCAACCTGATTTGCATACTTCAAGGCATATATAAAGCCTCTGAAATAGCCTATAGTCTAATTTACAGATGGTTGTTGTACTAGGGTTGCTTCTCCTTAACTCAAGTAAATAATCATATATATTGGCATATTGGGTTTTGTGATTCCCTTGAACTAGTTTTAGAGCCCTAATCTTAGCCCTCATACATTTAGTCCGAGACACTATTGTTCCAAAATCCACCCTAATATCATTTTGTACGGATGTTAAGGAATAATTGAGATCAACTTGAAATTTGTGTAAATAATGTCTAGCCATCCACTTTGAAGTAATATTCTTATTTTTCATTACCTTGCTACACTTATGGTGGTTGACTAAGGTCTTAATTTGCCAACTCTCATCCATTGGATCCTTGGGATTTAACTTGGATGCCCATAACGTCTATGGACAACTAGGTGCACAGACTGTTTTCACCCTAAGCTTGTCATTCCTAGTTAGTTTGGTTACTACCCTATTTATCCTCTCATATTGTTTAACTACATCTTTTAAAATGTCTCTACTAGGGAAAACCAAACCCTTTATCAATATAGGGTTCCTCATATCAGTTTGAGGATTGAATAGAGGGTACTTTTTATTCCCATATTTATCATAATCCACGTCATTATTCAAATCATCATCACAGTTACTATTAAAATCATCTTCTAAACTCCAAAAACTTGAACCCAGTAAGTGGTCTAACTCCTTCTGTATCATTTCACTTACTAGTTCAACCTTTAGTTCATCTACCCTATCACCATCAGACTCAAAAGAATCAGAATGAGAAGTACCTGACTCATAAGCTTTATATGAACTATCATCTGAGTCAGACGCTTCTCCTCCAAAATCTCCCCCTAAAGTATTTTGTTCAACTTCAAACCTTAAACCAAAAAAAAAGAAAATAAAACATTATATTAGTATCAAAAAATTGCACAACAACTCAAACCTGAAAAAACATTATCTCAACTTCAGTTCAATTTCAAACAACATCAGTAATGAATTTATGAACATTTTAGGACAATCGGACAGCAGTCGATATTCACATTTGGACAACATTAAAATACATAATCTAGAACATTAAAACAGTAATCATTATTCACATCTTGACACCTGAGTTAAAATGAAAAGCTGAACATATACATTTGCATCAAACTACACCTGAGTTAAAATTAAAGTCTATGTTTTGGGAGACAGCAACATAATTATTTTCCATCTCTTCAAGAAAGTTCTTTTGTGAATCTTCAGTGTAACAAGTCTGGTTGATCTCTTTCTTGCTTTAATATCGTCCCTGGTAGAAGCTTTTGTATTAAAATTTGGGTTGCCATATCATTTCTATTACATGGCATTGTTGTTACCCATGTGTATGTCTCATGTCTGTGTAGTTTATAATTTTCAAAACTCATATTTTAGTGGGTAAGTTCAGGAATTTAAAATAAATGGCATATGAATAGATGTTTAAATCCTCGCCTATCATGGGAAATTGAATAAATAAAAACTATACAGTAGAAAGTGTAGAAGATAAATCAGTTTATCTCAGTAATTATGCGATGGGATTCTTTACAGAGAAGCTGTGGGGTATATGCTCAAAAACTAGCTTTAAGATAGAGAAGAAAAAGAATTGTAGATGATTTGTTTTTCAAATGCCAGCTTCACCACATAGTTACATGATGTATACATGCATATGCACTCATGAACTCACATATATTAAAGCTAAATCCCACTGTGTTCATGGTCTAATCTAATCCCTTTTAAATTGTGGTGTTCCTATCTGTTTTCTATGATTTTTTAAAAAATTGGACTAGAGTGCAGGTATCACTAGTAGTTTTCATCGTTTGAGCTTTTTTTTTAAAATATTTACTGATTCTTGATATTTGAAATTGTTGATCAGAGGTGCGTGTATATTTCTTCTGATGGAGGTTGAGTTTGTCGACCATTGGTAATAGTTGACAAGGGAGTATCGAGTATCAAAACACCATATGAAGGAGTTGCTGGTAAGAGTTATGCTTCCTATTTTATCCAAAGAGAATAATCTTGTTTGAAAACTAATTCTAAATTTTGTGCTTAACAAGGATGGTGTCTGTGAAAAAACTAGAAAATATAATGATTTATTTGGAATAGCACAGAATCAATAGAAAAAGTGATTCCAGTTACAAGACCATCAATGCCACGGACTGCAATTCAACTAATTAAGCAAAAATATGCGGGTAAATAAATGAAAAAGATAAGTTAAACACCAAAACAGCATTCAACCCAAGTATTTTCATATATCAGCAACTTCAAGTCGAATGAAAGAAGATAATCCAAGTACTAAGCAGAAAAAACTAATAACATAGAAATATAATTTAAAGAAAACAAAAGCTACTAACCAATTAGCTCTGAATCGAAACTTACCTAAGACCAGAAAAAAAAAGATAGCAAGGTAATTCAGCTCAAAATCAGCAGTAAGAAAGAATAAAATGGAATACCCACAAAGAGATTGTGAACGTACAAATTGATTCAGATTAAAAAAATTTGATTGAGCAACCAATTATTCAAGAACTGTGAAAAAACTAGAAAATATAATGATTAGGAACAAGAACAGTGAAAGTAACAACCCTTTTCTAAAAAATTTACAATTAGCTTGAATGAAACAGGTTCATGAAAACATGTTTCTGGTTGCATTTTATGGGATGTCTACCGACGCAAAATAAAATACATGTTCACAAACAATTTCAAAAAGTCGAAGAAAATATCAAGAATTTTAATTTAGGGTTTTCATTAAACAATAAAAATTCAATCTTTTGTTTTTCAATATTGAATAAAAGAGACAGAGGAATGCAAAGAAGACATATCTGAACTCTCCATTGAATCTATCTTTATGAAGCAGTCAATTTGATTTCAACTATTTTGATCTTAATAATAGTTTTTCCAGTCAAATGAAAAAAAAAACCTAAAAAAAAAATAGACGAAAAAAAATTAAAAAGAGGAGATGAACAGTTTTTTCAGTTAAGGTTTAGGTTTAAAAATTTTAATTAATTAATTTTTTTAATTTAAAATCTATTTTCATCCCATTTAGAAATCCAAATTGGCACTTAAAATCTAGTTGGACTCATAGGATTACTGTTAGAGAGATAACGGAATTTAACGGTAGAGTGATCACTTCGTAACAAAATAATAACATAAGTGACTAAAACGTAACATTTCAAACATAAGTGACTAAAATGTAACCTGAGGCAAACAAAAATGACTATTTTTGTAGATTACCCACAATTTAAAGTGAAAAATGTATTATTGGAATAGATCATGAGATGAATGAGTAAATGTATGTGGGTTGGTTTGGTTAATGACTATACAAGTTGAGTATGATATGATTCGATAAATGGTTAAATATAATGTACACATGACGTTGTTATCTAAAGTTAAGTACTAGACCATTAAGTAAAGTTATTATTGCCGAATGTACTTTTATTGTTTTAGTTATGTGAGATATTGGTTATTAAGTTATCAAGTGAATAATATAATGTTTCATAAATAAATGATATAAAATGTTCTTATGGATTAAAATGTAATAAGTTTGTTTATACATTAGTATTTGACTAGCAAGAATGTAATTGAAAATTTTGAATTCCATACTTATTAAGCATAAGTATTTTAAATGTTAAAGCATGATTGAATTTTAATTGATTAAGTGAAGTATATGTTTAATAATTTATTTGAATGTGTTTTGATTTATAAGTCGTGTGATATTGTTTATTAAATATTAAATACATGTGTATTGTTGTGATTGAATTACGAAGCATGAAATATAATGAATGTCTGTTTTGAGTTATGTTCTGTTCGGTAATGCTTCGTAACCTTAATCCGGCGACGGATACGGGTTAGGGGTGTTACATTCTCGGTGTTTCTTTTTGCAGGGCCATTAATTAGATGGAATATGCAATGAGGAAGCTAAACAGATATGCCTTTATGAGCTTTTAGGTGGTGCTTTGGTAGCTTTGAGATGCTCGTAATATGGAGATTACTCAAAGTCAAGGCGATGGCTCCATGAGATGCACTAATTAGGGACAGACGTTGCAAAAGAACTTCAGGGTGCAAGATTTGTTGTATGCGTTGTTGCTCCCCATTCGCTCCTCTATTGTGAAATGGTAAGCACCCAGTGGAGATGTGTTCAAGCTTTATGTGGATGTTGCCTAGAGATCAACCGGGAGAAAAGTAGCTTGCGAAGTGATTATACGCAACTCGAAAGGCCTGGTTAGAGCTGGTTGTGCCTCATGCCTTACTCTTTCTACTGAAACTCAAGTGGTTGTTGAGGCCCTTCTCTTTATTAGAAATCATGGTTTTCATCTGTTATGCTCTCTTATTTCTAGGTTTAATAATCGACCTTTGGACTTATCTTTATATGAGTATGGTCAAATCTTTGAGGGGCATGTAGATTTTGTGTTGGATTTTATTTTGTTTCTTTCCATTACATTCCTAGGCTGGCCAATGGAGTTCCCCAAGGCCTTACCTATTGATCTCGAGATTTTGAATTGGGCTGTCTCGATGCCATTCACCTGTTGGTATAGGATGACGCTATTGCAGCTTAATTCACTTTCCTCACGGGATTTTGCTTAAAACGATAGCTAAAACAACAAATGCACTAATACTCAACAAAACGATAATATGGTCACCTGCCCCTACACATACAGAATACGTCAACAACAAATGCAGCAAATACACAGCATGATACAAACAGTAGCCACCATAAAACATAGCTAAAACAAATTTTGATAACCACCATGCCAAATCACCAGAATCAATAACCCAATCCAGGGGGCTAAATGTGAGAACCCGTCATTGCAAGCCAAGCCAATCAATTTCCACCAGGATATCCCTTGGAATGGACCGAATCCAAGTCTCAACTTAAACTAAAATTTGTCAGCATTAAAACACCAGCAGCAGGGATGCAACTCGACACAAATCTCAATTAAATAAACCGAAAGCAAGTTATGAGTTGTAACAATCTCAGACTTGACCAACTTATCTGTATCTTCATTGGCTAATCTCGGAATCTGAGAGATGAAACACCTCCTAGCCAGGGAGTGGATAATATATATTTCTATAGATACAAGGAGCCTTCCAAGAGTTCCGAACCCACAACAACAACACTGATGCAATCAAAATTAGATTTCCCTTCAAATCGTTATTATTTTTTCTTTGCTTAGTAGTCTCCAAATATAAACAATTTCAATTCCAAATTTTTGAATCCCACGGCTTTAGGGACAACTTTGGTCGAGTCTGCAATATGTTCAGGTAAAATCCATCCTTTTTGCAACGTGATTATGGTTGACCGATTAGTTGACGTAAATTTCTACTCCGAAACTTCCTGGCAAAATCGCTGGAGAAATGAAAAAAACCAATAGACTTAGAAGTGCAGCAAAATACTAATGAAAAGCCCCCATCATTTTCAAACATTTTTTATTACTTGCACTTCGAACAGATACGTTCTTGTTTTTATAAGTTCCGACCACCAGTTTTGACCTGCGCCTCCGCCCTCCACAGGCATTTATTTTATCAAATTTATTGGCCAATAAATAATTAACAGATTTAGTTTGGTCCAGTTCCATCACAAATACATAAAGCACTAATAGCCGCTAACGACGCGGGTTGATGTAAGTAGCTATTCCTGTAAATCAATTGTCGGATCAACATTTTATTAATAGAGTTTAATTTTTGTTGTTTTAAATTTATTTATTAACTTTAGTAATGTTTAATTTGAAGTTAATTGCATCAAAAAATTTTAAACTATGTCTAAATTAATCTTTAAATTTTAAATTATTCTAATTACAGTTTTAAATTATTGAAGTTATATTAATTAGATCTTTTATTATAAAATTGTTAATTTCATTGTTAAATGATGTATCAAATCTTATGTGACAATTTAAAATAAAAATTATAAGAAAAATGAATGTTATAAAAGTGTATATTTTAAAATTTTAGTTTTGATGTTTTAGAACTTTAATAAAAGCTTTAATGTTTATTCTTTAATTTTGTTTTAAGATTTATTTTATTTTTAATTTTTATTTTTAAAGTTTATGTGACAATGTTTTATTTTTTAAATCATTTTAAATTTAGTCATATAAAATTTAGCCTACCATTTAATGATTTTAATAATAATAAGACATGATTAATATAACATTGATAATTTAACGATGTGTCTAAAATATTTTGAAATTTAGGGACTAATTTAAAATAAAAATCATAATTTAAGGATCTCTAGTACAATTAACTTGAAAAATTAATGTCTATAAGGGTGAGTTTAGAAGGGCAGTTCGTTTATTTGCAATTAGTGTAAAAATAACAGTGGCAATGAGATTAGATGCTATAGCGATATTTTAGCGTGAGATAAAAAATAAGTTAAACGCACCGCATCGCACCCAATCGTCCATCCAAACCCAGTCTAAGGCTTCATTTGGGTTGGATTTTACCATGGTGAGATAGAATATTGGGTGAATATTCCTTTTCGTTGCACTGGTTTCTTGTTTGAAAGATCTGAGATGCGGTGCAATTGAGCACTCTCACCACACTGTTGCTCTCAATTTTCATTGGAGCCATAGGTTCCAGTGGAGAAAAAGCTGAGGTCGATTTCTTTATTACTCTTGTTCTTTGTTTTTTTTTTTTTTTGAGTTTTATAGAAAGTAAAATATTATTAGATATTATTATATAATTTTTATATAACAATTTAATAAATATATAAATTTATTGTCATAAATATATAATTTTAATTATTATTTAATATAAAATAATTTAAATGTATTTTATTATTTATTATGAATATAATTTAAAAATATTTAAATTTTATTGCATATGATTTTAATATTTTAATTATCATTTTATAAAAAATACAATTTTATTTTATGTTATATTATTTAATATTAATATAAATTTAATTATTTATTTTATTATAAATACATTGTAAACTAATGTCTATAATGGTCATTTTTTATTTTTATCTCATCGCTACAACTGCGTTTGAATCCAAACACACGTTCACCACTACAATATACAATCTACTACTACAATAGTTAATCTTACCACCACGAAAGTCCAAACTAAGCGTAATTGATTTTATCATTCAACGTTTGGTTTAGATGATGTAACCCGTTTAAACATTTGTTCCTCCGGATCTTCTGTGTTTGATTCCTTTGTTCATCTTTTATCTTTTTAATTTAACCCTTTACATTCATGCTTCCAGGTTCTTTCGTTGGCATTTGCAAAAATAGATCACCAATTTCGTACCACACACGCGCTTCTTATTATAGCCAATTATGACTTCTAGCTCGGTCTAAATTTTAAAGTCTATAGTCAACAGTGAAGCAGCACCTCTCTTTCCGCCGCCTTTCTCACCAACTTCCTTTCAACCACTACCTCTTCCTTATATTATATAATATAAACCCTCCCTCCCCTTCAACTCTCTCATATTGAATTTCATCAAAAATCCTAAACCTCCTTTCATTCTTCTTAATAATCTTCGCTTATTTCTATTCCACTTCTTCTTCATTAATTGTTACAATGGAGACAAAATCTCGCACTCTGGAGATCACAATTTTGTCAGCAGAAGATCTAAGAATCCATAACAAATCGGTTAAAAAGAACGCTTTCGTCGTCGTCCAGACCGACAGTTTTAACTCTAAGACGACGAAGATGAACGGAAAAGGAGGGAGCTCTCCTTCGTGGAACGATAAACTAGTGATGGACATGCCCATGCACACACGCTTCGTCACCCTCCAAGTCAAATGCAAGTCCTCAGGTGGTAGGGATAAAACCGTCGGACTTGTAAGAATACCGGTGACGGATTTTATCGGAGGATATTCTCCCGAGACTTGCTTACAGTTCTTGAGTTACCGATTAAGAGATCCAAAGGGACTCAAGAACGGAATCCTTAACGTTTCTATAAGACTAAAAGAACCCTTACAAGCTTGTTCTTCCCAGGCTGTAGCGTCTGGGCTTGGGATCCCCATCAACGGACTAAATGATTTTGGAGTTGTTACTGGGATTCCCATTTGTAGTGGCTATCCATCTACTTCTTTCTTTAGATGAAGCAATCTTTATTCAGTTGTATAAAACACAGTCAATAGGTTTTACTTCCGCGCGTTTAGTTTTCTTTTTATTTTTGACTGTAGTATCTAATTTCATCGTTATTGCCATTTTTATACTAACTAGCACTGCCGATTCAAAATAACCTTAATGTAATATAAGGAATTATGCACATACAACGGCTATGTGGAAGTGGAAGTATATGATTTAATTTGATCCAGAAAGTGAAACAGATACAGGAAAGAGGACAAGGTCTCTTTCCTATCTCGAAAGCGTCGTAGCAATTTCAAGTGAAAAAGGGTTGCATAGCATGGCATCTGCCGGAGCGGGTCTTGATAGCTTCTACATCTTAGATGGTCAATGCTGGGAAACTTCCCCCAATATTTCAGCCTTTAATTTGTATTCTTACAGCCAAGTTAGCTTAGCCCATTATTTACTATTTTTTTGAATAATTAATCAGGAAATTTTCATTAAATATATATTAATCGAATGAGACCAATATTTACCGTTCATGAATGCATGGTCCATCGCCAATCCACTGGCCCAGGTCAGTGTGCATTAATTTGATTACGTTTGGTCTGTATTTAATTTTTATATTTTAATTAGATGAATTTTGTTTATTTACTTTTTGATTTTTTAATTTTACTATTAGTCTTATATTATGCATAAAATTGTAGACTTAATTTATATTTTTTAATTTGATCATTCTTAATTGTTATACTTTTTTTTTTTAATTTTGAAATTTCAGTCTAACACAATTAGGACAACCTTTATGTAACAGTCCGTTTTGAGTGGAGTCGGAATAGTAGTTTCGGGACCACAAATTTAAGGTCAAAAAAAATATTTTAATATTATTTTATAGTCTATGGTATGATAGGAATGTCGTATGAAAGTTTCGTTAAGAAATTTCACCAATTACATATCTAATTTGTTAAAAAGGACTAGATTGAAAAAGTTGCAAAACTTGTTAATTAAAAGAAATAGTTATTAAATAGTTTAAATAGTAAATGAAGAAGGACTTTAGGCATAAATATTACTTAAGTAAATGGCTGAGGAGGCATAAGCTTAGAAAAATGACAAAATGATGTGAAATAAGGGCAAAATTGTAAATTTTGCCAAATTTAATGAAACAAATGGAAATTTAAAGGATTCTAGACATTTTCATCATCATTGTAATAGCCTAATTTTTAGTGGTGTCGAAAATAGTGATTCGAGATCACTAAATCCGACCAGTGAGTTTTAAAATTTAATAAATTAATAATTATGGGTCAAGTGTGAATTTAGAAAAAAATTTTGAATTTGTGAATTTTGTGATTTAAAAAGAATTTAATAGGTAAATTGGTCTAAAACGAGGTATCGAGACCTCAAATTCATAAGCCGAGCCATAAATATTTTTATAAATATTTATGGAGTGTCATTAAGTTAGTATAAAAATTTTGTTAGAAAATTTTAACGTTTGGATAGTCAATTAATTAAAAAGGACTAAATTGAAAATAATGCAAAATTTGTTAAATTGTGATTAAATAGATTAAGTGACCAATAAGGAGGGATTTAAAAGGCAATTAGGCCCAAATTATATGGGTTGGACGGTTGGGCAAGAAAAATCAACAAGAAAGTAAGGAGAAACAAGGGCAAAATTGGAAACTTCAGAAATTAAATATATAAAACAAAGACAAAAGTGAAAATCTAGAGATTTCTTCATAATTTATCAGCAAAAATGCCATAGGAGGTCTGAAACAAGCTATTTTCTCATATTTTTATACCATGTGATTTAAATTCTTTTTCTTTGAAATTTTTATGTTTTGTGACTTTTACAACTAGGTCCAACTATTGAATTCATTAGTTTTTGATTCCATGGGTGATTTTTAAGTTACCATGAATAATTTTGGAATTTTATGATGAATTATTATAGATTTTAAGTTTTAATTTCATTATATTATGATTTTATTAAGTGATTTTAGTAGAAAATGATTTTTAGGACCTAATTGTGAAAAAGTTAGGAATTGGGGTTTTGTACTTAAATTCTGAATATCAAAGGCTGTATAGTAGTATAAAGTGATTAGATAAAGTGTTATTGGAGGAAAAATTTGTTCAATTAAAGTGTTAATTGAGTAGGGACTAAATTGTAAAAATTGTAAATTCTGGGGTAAAAGTGTAATTTTGAAAATTGAAGGGCATAAATTGCGAAGTGAATTAGTATTGAATTATATGCTAATGAATGGAAAAATTTATATTATAGATCGGGAATTCGAAAATAAACGAGGAAAAGAGAAAATATCAAACTAGTCCCTGAACTTTTACAACTCTTATAAATTGGCCCAGGTAAGTTCATACGGCTGAACTTTTATGATTAATTGTTAATGTGGGAATGATATATTGTATCAATTCGTATATTGTTGTTGAATTATGATTATGGTAAAAATAAGAAAAAAAATGAGATTGTTAGTTCAAATTAAGGGATATGCAGGATTGAGTACATACGTTCGGTAATCATTGATGAATTGACGAATAAGTCCATGGTGAATCCATGGCAAATTGTGAAAAGTAGGTATGGTGTTTCAGTGAAGAAAACCATATTGAGTTGTGAAAAGTAGATATGGTGTTTCAGTGAAGAAAACCATACTGAGTTGTGAAAAGTAGGTATGGTATTTCAGTGAAGGAAACCATACTGAGTTATAGCATTGTAAAAGATTCAAGCAAATCGTGGTATCGGACAAACGATGTACTCAAATCCGTAAGACGATCTTTAATTTGAAAAGTATTTAAAAATGCAATTGAAGCTAAATGTTGGGATATAAGTTGACATCTGATATTGAGTTCGATTTAGTAAATTCATTGTTTGAGATTGTGGTTGGCAGGAAATATTGAATTTTTATTTGTTTATTAATATTGTTAGTGAAATTTTGGTAAGATTTTATTATGAGCCTATGAACTTACTAAGCTTTCTGCAAGCTTACTTGTGTGTGTTTATTGTTTCTTGTAGATTGATATATATATATGTTCGGAGGATCGGATCTACATCAACGATCACACTATCCAGATTTACTCCGGTAGATTTTGTTAAACAACTTTTTGATTTTTATGGCATGTATTGGGACTAGGTCGTTTTGTGTGTATTCTTATGATATGACTAAGGAGTAGCAAGTAAATTTTCGATAATGAATTAACTATTGAATTGGTTATATAAGAACGTGATTTGTGTTGTGTATGCTTAAATGATAGTTAATACAAAGAAATCATAAAAGAGTAAAAATTTGCAATGGAACAGTTTTTGAACAGCATCATTGACGTGATTTTGAAAAATCACCAAAAATGGTGGAAATTTAATTAGAGAGTGAATAAGATATAGAATTAAATTTGAATGAGTCTATTTTCATATGAAAGAAATAGAGTAAGCAAAAGAGTTGCATATTTTAGATATTTGAATTTTAGTGAGACAGGATCAGAATAGCTTTTGAAATCCCCTGTTCTGACTTTATAAAATCATTAAAATTGTACAAAAATAATTTGGAGTTATAATTTATATTTTAGATTCCTTAGTGAGTCTATTTTCAATAGAAACAAATGATAATGTTATCCAAATTCTGTACATTGAGATAATTAATTTTTAGTGAAGAGGGATCAGAGTTGTCGAACTGTGAAATAGGGGAAATTTAAAGAATAAACTGTACTAATTGGCTAAACCAAAAATTCTGAAAATTTTATGGTAAGAAGATATATGAGTCTAGTTTTAGGGAAAATTTACGGGTCTAAATTTTGAGTTTCGTAACTCGATTTATAATTAAATTAGTGACTGTTGCGCAGGTGGATAGTTTTATTGTGAATAGTGAAATAAATTGTTTTAATTTGATTAAGTATTCGGAAAATTTTTAATGTTCCCGGTTTGGACCCGAACCATTTTTATTGCATGATTTAGGGTCTTGAGATTCCTTTTTAGGGAAATATTGAATAAGCGTGAGTGAATTAATTTTAAAAGCAAATTTTTATGCTCTGAACTAGTAAGTTAAGTCAGGTAATGCCTCGTGCTCGACTCCGGCAACGGTCTCGGGTAAGGGGTGTTACAATCATTTTCAGTTCTAAAATAGACATTGAAGAGGTTTTAGGCTGGTTTTTCAATTTGTGCTTCTTGTAAGTTCAATTCTTACCCGTTTCTTATAATTTTTATGTTTTTGTGATTGTTACAATTAGGTCCAATTAACCTTTACCTTAGTTTTTGATTTTATTGAAAATCTTGGAAGTTACCATTGATGTGTTCATATGATTTTAGTTATTAGATGATGAATTTGAGATGTTGATGAGTATTTAAAAGTATTTTATTAAATAATTTTGATGAAAACATGATTTAGGGATTAAATTGAAAAGATGTTCATTTTATGGTAAATTCTAAATTTTATGGAATTCATGGGTTTCTAATGTTATATATGAAAATTTCTAGGCTTGGAATGAAGATTAAATTTCATGAATTTCATTTTCCGAGCCTAGGGACGAAATCGAGATTAATTAAACGTATAAAGGCAAAATAGTAATTTTGCCTAAGGTGTGAATTAGATTGAAATGAATGTAAATTGTATTAAATTGATGCTACTTCATTCATATAGATCTGGATAGACCAAATACGGAGTTAGATCGAGGAAAAGAAATGGTGTCGGATTAGTAAATTTTGCATACACGAATATTGTCGAGGTAAGTTCATGTAACTAAATTGTATATTTATATTTTTGAATTGAATGTTGTGTATGTGAATTAAATTGTGTAATTGACATGTATGAAAATTGAACACACATCCAAATATATATGACAAGTATTAAGTCCCGTTTGAATAAATGAATTCGATGGATACAGGGTTCCCAAATGGACTGTGGTCCTTTTGCGGACACACCACAGCTCAAAAGAGCATCCCATTATTAGCTCTTATGACCTCCCCAATATATGGTTCTTGCGAGCTTCCCATTAATAGCTCTTCGGAGCATCCCGATTGGTTGTGATCCTACATGTGTTATGGACACACCATAGCTCTTATGAGCGTCCCGATATATGGCTCTTCGTGAGCTTCCCGAGTAAAGGCTCTTTGTGAGCTTCCAGATTAATGGCTCTTCGGAGCTTCCCGATATTGGCTCGCTTGAACCTTCCCAATATTGACTCGTATGAGCTTCCTATTAATGGCTCATTGGAGCTTCCCATTATATGGCTTGAAAGAGCTTCCTGTTTATGTGCTTGTATGAGCATTCCCGAATATGAATTGACGGACTACAGATTTGTACACTTCAAGTATACTACCCATGTATCCATCGATATTTCAAATGATTCAACGGGCCAAGCTCTGACATAAGACCACATGAAATTGAAGTGAACCATTGACCAAAAATACTTGAATTACATGAAATTGATATATGAACACAAGATGTGAAAAGTCTATGTATATGGAAGCTTGATATTTAATGAGTTCATATATGTTTCTTGATATACATATGTAATACATGACTAACATGTTTGATGAAGTTATATGTTTAGGCTATTGGCCAAATTGTTGAATGTATTTTGTATACTTACTTTTAATGTAAATGAATGGTAAGTTAATTCCCGTTATACGAACTTACTAAGCATTAAATGCTTACTTGGTTTTATCTCTTCTATTTTATAGTACTCGGAGGTTCGTAAAGGTTGGAAGCGGGTCGGAGCAACATCACACTATCTCTCGGGCTTTTCGGTATATGTAATATACTAAAACTTGGTTATAATGGCATGTATAGGATAGTTTAGCCAATGTTGGTATATATATGTTTTAATTGTAACTAGCCATTGGGATGGCTAATGATGGCATGTTTTGATGTATATTTATATGTGAGGATATATCATGTTTGATATGTGTGTGCTTAGTATGGTTGCGTTGGATTTAGTAAATTAGACATAAACATGTATAAGTATGTGTTTGATTAATATGGTAAGTTTATACGTTTGGACAAATAAGTAAGTTTGTAACTTGAACATATGAGATGATATATCATGCATAAGATTTGGTTTTGGCTAGATTCAAATGTGTGGAATTTGCTTGAGGATGAGTTAAAATGTTGTTGTAGGTGAAAGACAAGTTGGGTGAGAAAAGTGGCCTTGAAAATGACCTATTTTCGTCCACATGAGCAGAGACACCGGCGTGTGTCTTGACCGTGTGTGACTCACGGCCTAGCACATAGGCGTGTGATCTGGCTATGTGTCCCCTGTATCTTTAAAATTGAGAAACAGAATGCTCAGGTATTTTCACAAAGCCTAGCACACGGGCGTGTGGCTTGGCCGTGTGACCTTTGCACCTAATTAATGCAAATTAAATTGTTCACACGACCTAGCACACGAGCGTGTGGCTTGCGGGCTAGGACACTGCCATGTGCCCCTATTTCGAATACCCGCAAAGCCTGAGACATGGGTGTGTCTCTTGGTCGTGAGAGCCACACGGCCTGGCCATACGGGCATGTGTCCCCTGCACCTAAGAAAAATTTTGATATTTTGCGAAAAATTCTCAGAGTTTCCAATTTAGTCTCGACTTGTTTCTAATGCATATTTTGGGCTTCGAGGGCCCATATAAGGGACAATATGATTGAATATGATTGATTTATGATATGAATAGTAAATTATATGAAATAACTGTATTTGATTTGTAAATTTCGGTAATGCTCTGTAACCCTGTTCTGGCGACAAATATGGATTAGGGGTGTTACATCTTAAATTTGTTTATTAGTTTCTTTTTAATAATATGACGAAATAGTAAGGTAACATGACATTACAAATGTTATAATATGTTTGCCAATAAAAGTACCACGGAGGCCCCTTATATTAGGAGCCAAATTGCATTTTACCCTCTCTACTAAAAAAATGGATAAATCAATCACTGTGCATTAGATTAAAGAGTAAAAGAGCCATGTACATCAGCATGAGATACACGTGACACTATTTGGTTATTGTTTCAGTCATAACATTTTTTAACAATAGAAATAGATGAACTTTTTAACATAAAGGACGAGTTTGGCCTTTGATTTAACGTACATGGATTAACATATTTTTAAGTAAAGAGAACAAAATGCTATATGACACCTGATATAAAAACCTTCATGAAATTTTCACCTATGTTTGCCTCATAAAATTTTGAAAATAATAAAATGAATTAAAATTGAGAGATTTATGCGTTGATATCGTGGCGAATCTAGAGGGGGGGCTAGCAAGGGCCCCAACCCTCTAAAATGGATTTTTTTTCATTTAGGTCCCTTAAAATTTTAAACTAGTAATGATAAAATTGCATTTTGGTCCCTCCAAAAATGATAAAAAAATTGATTTAATCATTTAAATTTTATAAATATATAAGTTATTAAAATGGTAAAATTACACTTTTACTATCATAAAAATATACAATTTAATTCCGCCCTCCTAAAAAAATGTTCTATATAAATTTTGTATTTGGAAAATATGATAACATAATTTTAAAGATAAAGTAGATAATTATTTTCTTAGGATAAACCTCAAAATTATACATGAACTTTGATTTAATGTGCAATTGTAAACATGAACTTTAATTGTGGTTCAAATGTATGATTGAAACTTTAATTTTGATTTAATCGTGCATATTCAAAGAAATAAATATATCAATTTATTTTTATATTGGATAAATATAATTACTCATGTATGCAATATATATACATAAAATGATCTTATATCATTAATTGTGTTAATTATTTACAATAATTTGATCAAATAAAAATTCATGTACAACATTGAACAAAATTAAAATTTATGTATACAATTACACATTAAATCATAATTCATGTATGGTTTTAAAATTTATCCTTTTTCCTGTTGAGGAGAAGTTACGTAGACAATAATTGGCCCTTTTATTTTTTTGCTAAACTAAATTTGGCTTTTTAAGAATGTAATTTTTACCCAAAAAAATAAAATTTCCTTCTTTTTAATAATTATTTTGTTAATTATCTTTGGTGAATTAAAGTCACAATAATTATATATTTTTCATTTTTAATTATAAATATTTTAATAAAAAAAATTTGTAATTGAATTGACACTGTTTTTAATTGAAAATGAAATTTGATGGCTTGTAGATTTAAGTAAACAGATAACAGTCATCTTTCCATTAGCAAAATGGAAGAAGATCTTAAACAGATTGCAGGACATGTTTGGGTAAAATCCATCGTTTTTGCAAGGTAGTTGTGGTTGACCTAAATTTCTACTCCAAAACTTCCTGGCAAAAGCGCTGTAGAAAAGGGAAAACCAATGGACATTTTTTTATTACTTACATTCCAACACAAATGTTGTGGTTTAGACCCTCTGCAGGCATTTATTTTAGGTCCACTTCCATGCTGACGACTGCCCGCTGATGTAAGTAGCTCTACATGTAAATCAATTGTTTGATGGAAGTTTTATTAATTAATAGTTTCATTTGGTTTGTTTTAATTTTATTTATTTTCTTTAATAATGTTATAAATAAGATTTTATAATTTATTTGTTAGAAAAACAAACTGAATTGATGTTTAAAATAATTTTGTATTTTACCTTCTGCTTAATAATAGGTAAATTAATCATTGTACATTAAATCAAAAAGTAAATTAATCCTTTGTTAAATTTTTTTATCTATTTCTATTATTAAGTGATGATGTAACTGACGGAGCAACAAGAAAATGATATCGACATTTATCACGTCAACAAATATTTTAAATAATTGTAAATAATTATAAAAAATATTTTAAAATTTATTAAAGACAACATAATGAACTTGAAAATTGGTTATCCATGCTTAAACGAGTCTAAACAATCATTTACCCAAATTTATTCTAGAATGGTTTCTTAAATAATTATAAAATTTATAAAAATAATTTAAAATTATTCAGAAATATAAAAAGATGATTAATTTTTAGAAAGTAATAATGAAACCTTATTACGAAAGGTTACTATTTTATATATGTATATATATTTGAATTATAAGAAATATTAGGAAATAATAAATTAGGATGTATCAACTTGTTTAATTAAAAATACCAACGATATGTATATATATTTGACTACTTTAAGAGTTTTTATAGTTTATAAAAAATTGGTTTTAAAAAATTAATAATTATTTATGATTTCTTATAATTCTAAATAATTTTGTATAAATTTTAAAAATTCACTCTAAAATTAACCTAAAATGATTGTCCAGTTTCATTTTAGTAGACAATCATTTATCATATTTTAATATTTTTTATAATTCTTAATACTTTTTAAATAATCTTCAGCATAGCACCTTATTTAATGGTTTCTATATCCTGATTGCTGGTTTTGGCCTGGGGTGTTGCCCTCTACAAGATATGTGCTTCAATGGACGTTTTGATCATGCAAGCGGTACGTCATAAGTATAACTTGTGAAATAGATTTACGTACGAGGTGATTTCATTCCCTTACTTGTTCTGCTCTTCCTACATATCTGGTCTCTTGTATAATTACTCCCCATCTGGTGGTTGATTTTGTAGCTGTGTCTTATTGTTTTCTCTGCAAGGGAAAAAGGAACACTAATATGTGTCATTTTGGAAACTTTCTACTGTGACTGATGAAGTGGAAACTGTATCTCCACTGACATCATCTTCACAGAAGGGCAACCTATCCTAAGATCTCCACCCAATGTAATCACTTGAAGGCTACATCTATCAATATGCCTACTTATCTTGTAAATTGGTTGTCAAGCTTTTCCCAAAGTGACAATACTCTTTCTTATTCATCTCTCGACAGATAAAGGTCAGGGAATTGTTGTTGGTTTTAATGAATGCTCTCTAATTGATTGGTATAAGGTCTGCAATGCATTTGTGTTTTTGGATGTTGGTTTTACTCTTAGTGTATGAAGGAGTGAAATCTTTTTGCAAGGAAGAAGATGCAGCTCTTCCCGTTAGTGCTTAAGTTGCAGCTGAGCAGTTTATCTCTGAGAAATGGACACATTTGGGTATCCTAAGTAGTATGGACCCATTGTCTGCTGATGGTGCTACAATGCTTGTGCTGCCCTTCACTGAAGATGAGGTTTGGAGAGTGATTTCCATTAGCGATGGGGACAAAGCCCCTGCTCTTAATGCTTTCAATTTAAACTTTTACGACAGAGGAGGTTATGAAATTCAAGAACAACACCTTCTATTCCGGTCAATGCTGCTGGGAAACTACACTTGATCCTTAGTCGATGCCAGTCGTGATGCTCATTTTTATTTAATGCCAAGTTAGCTTAGCCCATTATTTACTTTTGTTTTGAATAATTAATGAAGAAACTTCCATTAATCCAATGATAAAAGATATTCATAATAATGAATCGTATGGTCCATCGCCAAATACACCACGTCATTGTGTATCAATTTGATAATGGAAGCAATTTTTTGGGCCCTGCCATACATACCTGTCTTCATAGTCTTACGAAAAGTATATAAAATTTTATCGAAAAAGCAACAGGCACCGGTGGTCAAGTGGTAGAATACTACCCTGCACAGTACAGACCCGGGTACGATTCCCGGCTGGTGCATTTGAGCTGTGAAGATCTCTGTGCTTATGTGATCGCTAGGGTTTATTATACTCATCTGAACTTAAAGATGACATTAAGAGTATCTAAGCTCTTCTCTTTTTAATTTTTATTTTTAACTTCTACTCAGTGTTTACTGTTTACATACATGATGAATTTGGAAATCTGAAACCGTAAATAGGTCGAAATCCAAATATTAGATTCACTTTCGTACGTAAAACATGATTCCCTAGAAAAATAAGTACTTCATTAATAACTAAATTAAAGTGATTACCTTAACTCGGAGGGAATCAAAGGCAAAAGAAGCTGGGAAAAAGCATTAACTGTATGTAGTATATTAACAATTTCAAAAACACTCCAAATGGAAAACAAAAAACACATCTGCCTTTGTTGCAAAACCTGTTCTATGCTGATGTATAGTCATATAATTACATTTACATACAAGCAGGGAACTGCAAACAGGCAGTGTTAATTCCTGCAATTAGGGTTTTCTAAACCTCTTCGCTCACCTTTAGAATGTTGAACTTGCAGAGAGGACATGTAGCATTGATGTACAACCACTTGTCTATACAGTTGCAATGGAAATGGTGATGGCAAGGAAGTTCGCGCAACTCGGTCCCATCTTCATAAGCAGAAAGGCAGATGCAGCATTCCTGTATTATGATTGGCACATAAATTTATGTCAAAATCGTGAAAATTCATTCTTCGAAAGGCCAGAACAACACTACTTTTCAAATGCCAGATAGAAGGCTACCAGTATTTGATTCAATGTCAGATTGCAAATTGGTTATATTATGAATTGCAGCTTCCTAAAAGTTTCAATGATTTTACAAAACCAGCATCCAAGTGCACAACAGTACAGGCTACTTACAGCATCTTCACGTGAAAGAATCCGTTCAGTAGGAGTATCAGTGTTAGATTCAGTCATTATGTTATAAATTTCACCATCTACTTTTTCGAGATCAGCTGTCCTTTGAAACCTGTACTTTGGCAATCTATCAATTTCTTCATCTGTTGCTCCATCCTGTTTTTACACATTGAAGATGGTTTAAAATATGGAGAACAGCAGGGAGAGTTTAACCTTGTACAGAGATTATGAAGGATGCGGCATATATAACATATTTCTAATCACATTGATGGATTCAACAGTGAAAGCCATTACAGATTATGGCCCATAGAGTCCAAAATTACATGTTTCCTCACAGAATGTTATAATCCGTAATCACCAACTCATCGCCGAATTAGTTCATCATACACGAAAATTTTTTGTTCTACTTTGAAAAAACATCATAAAAGAAGCAATCTTCGTCTCGATCACAATCAAAAGACTAATCCACCGAAACTGAAGCTGATGAATACATCAATGAATATTCTTTAATGCAATAACAATCTGCATTATTTAAAAAAAAAAAGTTAAAAAATTTTACCCGGTCTGTAAGAGCATACAAAATTGCAATGATACAAGGAAGACAGCAGCAAACAGCAAGACCAATAAGACAGGCAACAGCAACACAGATGAATACAAACACCACATCCAACGCAAGAAATGTAACACAAAGCCTGCCCAGTTAAGAACCCATGTTAATAATCATAAAAAGTAATTGATAATAATAGAAAAAACTTCATCTTGATAGTACCAGTAAAGCTTAGGTGCCTGATGTGTCAAAACTTGTCCTTTGGCAATTATCCAGTAAAATCCAATTATCCACCAAAGAAATGAAAACATCGTATTTGCAGACTCCAAGCTCTTGGCAACTCTGCAAAATTCATAAATATTTATTGAGCATAAGCAGTATTTTGATTCTATTCCTAACTTATTCTTATATAGTTAATTTACCTGGTTTCATCTCCACTATTCAACTCCTCTGTTACATTATCCTCGGAATCATCTGCTTCACTCCCAGACTGAGAATTCAGACCCAAATCCGGATCCTCGTTGCTCTGCAAGCCCTCAACCCTCCTTTCGTTTCTTATTTTATATTCTACTGCTACGCAAGCCACGTGAAACAAACACTGTAAGCCGTAACCCCAAACCCAGAGCCTTAAGGGGACGCTGGGCTTTTCTTCAAGGCTGAGTCCCAAAACGACAACCGCCATTACCACAAACGCCATATTCCAGAGAATGTCGAGGATTATAACGGGCTTCGAGTAGGCCCAATCGCTTTGACGCTCTTCGAGTTGCTCCGCAGCGGTTTCTCGCACGCGAACCGATGGCTCACGGAGCATCAAACGACGACTGCTGGCGCGTCGGAGGAGCCTAGCGGCTGTGCCAGGTAAAGGTGGAGGTCGACGACGGAGGATGCGGCGGCTGCGGGGAAGGTGGTCGGATATGGAATGGGTCAGGAGGGGTGACGTGTCCACCGCATCTGATGGAGGTGATGTCTGAGGTAGTGCGTTTGATGGGTTCATCTCCTTCAAAATAATACAACCTTCCTGGAAATTAAGGTCGTAAGAAAAAAAAAATCTATGACGCAATTACTTAGTAATAATGATCAAAGAATCTACTTTAATGAGGAATGACTTTAAAGGAAACAAAACAAGATAATTGAATGAAAATTGGGGAAAAAAAAAAAGAAAGAAAGAAGAAAAGGTCTAAATCAAACTTGGCAGGAATTTGAATTTTGGTGGGTTTATTTGGATTTATGTAGGAAAATTTTGAAACTTTGAATTCAGATAACAAGAAAAAAAAAAGGGGGTACTCTCCATCTTATAAAAAGGCAATAACTTTAGTACAAAAGACTTGAATTATTAGTGTGAATAGGGGACAGTGGAAATGGGTTTCGAAGACGACGAATCATGACGATGAAAATACAATGATAGATAGCAACAGCCAACAGCTTCCTATTATATTATTATTTTTATTACTGTTTTAAAATTTTCTCTATTTTGGAGTAAAATTTTGATGGATAGCGATGAATGAATGAACACTCAGAAAGAGCAGAAAAAGCCAAGGAGATGAAAACAGACAAGACCGAAGGCGTCCCCTGTTATCGGAGCATCTCAATTTCATCTGTTATGATACCATGGAAGTTCCCGCCAAGTAGCTTGAGCATCAGGCGCTCCATGTAACTGTCAAAAGGACCCCACCTTGTCTCTTTTTCCGTGAAGGAGACCGTGAGCCGTATTTGGTATTTGGACCCTCAAGATATTTTTATTTCATATTTTTTACTCTTAATTCCGTATCAAATTTTAACCCTTTTCTTAATCTTCTTGTTCGTGGCTGGTTTTGGGACTTGGGACTTCCATTGCTGCTCGATCTGAAGCTTTAATGATAAAACTAAATTTCAAATTCCTGGACTTGTCTTTCAAGTCATTTCATCAATGCATTCACGTGCGAACAATGCATTTTCATTTTGCGAATTCCAGTCAATCAAAGATTGATTCCAATCGGGTTTTGAATGAATTATCTAAATCGGGTCGGATTAATGAAGCTCGGAAGCTATTTGACAAAATGCCTGAACGGGATGAGTTCACCTGGAACACGTTGATAGCTGCGTATGCAACTTCCGGGAAATTAACTGAAGCTATACAACTTTTCAAAGAAACCCCAATAAAAAGTTCCATCACTTGGAATTTACTAATTTCAGGTTATTGTCTACATGGTATGGAAACCGAAGCTTTTCATTTGTTTTCCAGAATGCAATTTGAGGGGCAAAGGCCTAATCAATACACAATGGGAAGTATTTTAAGGTTGTGTTCAACATTGGGTTTGCTTCAAAGAGGAAAACAGGTGCATGGTTATGTAATAAAGACACAATTCGAGTCGAATGACTATGTTGTTACCGGTCTTGTTGATATGTATGCGAAGTGCAATTGCATTTTGGAAGCTGAGTATCTGTTTAAAATGATGCCCAACAAGAGAAACCATGTCATGTGGACTGCCATGGTTGCTGGTTATTCTCAGAATGGAGAGGCATTCAAAGCGATTGAATGCTATCGAGATATGGTGGTTGAAGGAGTTGCCTCTAATCAGTTCACTTTCCCGAGTGTGTTAACAGCTTGTGCTGCAGTTCAAGCTCGTAATTTTGGCACACAAGTGCATAGTTTCATTGTTAGGAGTGGTTTTGAAGCTAATGTTTTTGTTCAAAGTGCGTTGATCGATATGTATGCAAAATGCAGGGATTTGGATAGTGCCTTGATAGTCTTAGAGAATATGGAGGTTGATGATGTTGTTTCTTGGAACTCTATGTTAGTGGGGTGCGTGAGGCAAGGCTGTGAAGAGGAAGCTCTCTCATTGTTCCGGAAGATGCATGCTAGAGATATGAAGCTGGGTAATTTCACATACCCGTCAGTTCTAAACTGTTTTGCTTCAACGAAAGATATGAACAATGCAATGTCAGTCCACTGTTTGATCATTAAAACAGGATTTGAGGCATACAAGCTTGTGAATAATGCTTTGGTTGACATGTATGCTAAACAAGGAAACATGGATTGCGCTTTTCAGGTTTTCAACCACATGCCAAACAAGGATGTTGTCTCATGGACCTCTCTAGTGACGGGATATGCACATAATAACCATCATGAAGAAGCTCTCAAGTTGTTTTGTGACATGAGATCGGCAGGCATTCATCCCGACCACGTCGTTCTTGCCAGTTCTTTGAGTGCTTGTGCAGAATTAACAGTTCTGGAACTTGGGCAACAAGTTCATGCAGACTTTGTTAAATCTGGCCTCCAATCATCCACTTCAGTAGATAATTCCCTCGTAACAATGTATGCCAAGTGTGGATGTATAGACAATGCAAGCAGAGTATTTGATTCCATGCAAATCCGGGATGCGGTAACTTGGACTGCACTAATAGTTGGTTATGCCCGGAATGGTAAAGGAAAGGACTCAGTAAGGTTCTATGATCAAATGATTGCTAGTGGCACAAAACCAGACTACATTACTTTTATAGGCTTACTATTTGCTTGCAGCCATGCCGGTCTTTTGGAAAGGGGTCGCTTGTATTTTGCATCAATGGAGAAGGAATATGGAATTAAACCAGGTCCTGAACACTATGCTTGTATGATTGACCTCTTGGGTCGCTCTGGAAAACTCGTTGAAGCAGAAATGTTGTTGAATGAAATGGATGTGGAACCGGATGCAACTGTGTGGAAGGCCCTTCTTGCTGCATGTAGAGTGCAGGGCAACCTGGAATTGGGGGAAAGAGCAGCAAAGAACCTCTTTGAATTAGAGTCCAAAAATGCTGTGCCATACATAATGTTGTCTAACATGTATTCTGCTGCCGGAAAATGGGAAGACGCCGCAACGATTCGAAGAACAATGAAATGGAAGGGGATCAGTAAGGAGCCTGGATGTAGTTGGATCGAGGTAAACAGCAGAGTGCACACCTTTATGTCGGAAGACAGAGGGCATTCGAGAACTACTGAGATCTATTCCAAGATTGATGAGATCATGGTTTTGATAAAGGAAGCTGGTTACGAAGCCGACATCAGTTTTGCACTCCATAACATGGATAAAGAAGGGAAGGAGCTTGGTCTGGCCTATCACAGTGAAAAACTGGCCGTGGCATTCGGACTTCTGAGCTTACCACGTGGGGCTCCGGTCCGAATTTTTAAGAACCTTCGAGTTTGTGGTGATTGTCATACTGCTATGAAATACATATCTAGAGTTTTCCATCGTCACATCATCTTGAGAGATTCTAATTGTTTTCATCACTTCAAAGGAGGACAATGCTCATGCGGAGATTATTGGTAGATAGGTTTTAGTCTAACCACGTTCCTAGTTCTCCATACACTTCTCTGATCTTCCGTTACATGTAATCTGTATTCTACACATTTTTGTATTTTTTAACCAATGTTTTTCAAACTTATAAAATCCATAACATCTTTATCATTCAATGATACAGGAACCAAATATTAAAAGTTGTCGAGTGTTTTTGTTGTGTCCTCTTAGTGAGGGAAATTGGATATTTATAAGATACAGTTATTGTTCATCGAAATGACGTCTTAAGTAGACTCCGTGCACACCAACACGTATACTACTCTAGACTTAACATATATTTATCGTACCACGTGCTTGACTTCGCATTCTCTATCTGCGAGCCCCCAGTAAGCCCTTAATTTTCTACCTTGTGGGCCCAAGTTCCTCTGCATTTACTTGGATTGTGGGTAGATAATTCAAGGTTATATTTGAATTTCAGGTCAATAACAGGAAAAATACCATAACAAGAGTTAATAAGTATATTTAATTTTAAGATCTTAAAATTCAAATCTCATTGTCCAACGTTTTCTTAAAAGAACTAAATCAAAATAAACTTAAAAACTGATAATAACATATTTTTTACAGATTTACAAAATCTTTGATTCTATAATATTTACCAAACCAAATAAACCTTCTATCAGTGAAATTTGAAACTGTAGAACTGGTAAGAAAATTATAGTGGAAAAAGTCGAAATTTCTCTGGTTGAAAATTCAGTGGGAACCTCCACTCTAAAGAGTAATCTTTTTCATTAGTCGAGTCAGATAGCAAATCAGATCGTAAAACGAAAAAGAAAATCCCAAAACCTCAACACTACCAGTCCTATAATTCGCCCACCTCAAAGCATCATCTGAATATCCATTGTAGGTGGGGTGGTCCTTGAATGGGATAGCCTCCTACATCCTGATAATATCATTTTTGGTCATCACTTGGAACTATTAACCAACAAAGATGGTCATTCTGAACTAGAAAGAGATAGGGCAATGTAGCTTGTCAGCGGTGGCAACCTAGCATCATCCAAAACCAATTTACAACACGAACAGATGCCGTTCCATTCTATCATTTATGTCCTTGCATGTTCAGGGATCAGACGTTGCCGTAGTTCATCAGATGCACCAGCCAGTTCTGCATAACCATTTACATATGAACAATACACGGCAAATTTTAAGAGAATCATAGTGATGAGGTGAAACTTGTTTACCTTTAGCTGTGAAATTGAATAGCGGAGGTAGGGCTTGCCCGTTAGGCAAGCATACATTAGGGTCCCTTAAATTATCGAAGAAAGGGTGTGCACATGCCTCCAACTGAAAGCCAGGAAGTTTCATCTCATTAAATGCAAACATAAAGGATGGTTACTTACAAAATTAGAAGTTCCCAATCAAGGTCGAGGTCTAAAGAACAAATGATATGTAACCAAAAACAACAATAATATATTGCAAAATTCTCACAGAGGTGCAACGTATGTTTGGTGAATATTGAAGCAGCCTTGACACAAGATCCACCGCAGCAGGGGGAAATTGCTTGTGAAATATCTGAAAGTTGTAATTTGAATAAGATTTCCACTTTTATGTACAACGTATAACAAGGTAACTAGAAGATGATCCAATCAGCTCACCTTATGCCATGGATGAGCTTTGATCTGAGGGAACTTAAATTCAGTGTAATTTGGATTCATGCATTTAATTTCTTCTCTGGTCGGTGTTCCCAGTATCTAATTAAATAAAGCAGAAGAAAGTGAAAAGATGAGAATCGTAGAAAAAGAAAAGCAGAAGTAAACACTTGAGGGGAAAAAAAAAGGCACAGATGAACACCTTAATAATTTCCACTAGTTGATCGACACCACTTTCACCAGGAAATAGCGGCTGCAAACGGAATACCAAATATGAATTATTGCACAGAACAGAGATTCTCTTCAAAAGATGCAACTTTTACATGCTACAAATGGATGCCTTAGATAAGCACTCCAAAAGTATATAGATGGCAGTATAGTTTTGCAAAATGTGCTTTCACGACTTTTAGGATGTCAAAGGCCTGAATAGCATAGTAAGAAACTAGAAGGGCTCAAAAGAATAATGGCATCAGAGAGACATTGCAGACATAGATGCCCAAAGCAAAATGAAACAATGTTTAAATGCAGCAACACATATCATGAATATGCGGAGCAAAGAATGCTATTAAAGCAATACTAGAGCCATGCAAAGTATTAGAGAGGTAAATATAACATAAGTTGGCATCAATCTGAATGTAAAAGAAACTTTAATTTATAAACTCACATGTCCAAGCAGAAGCTCAGCCATGACACAACCAACAGACCACATATCAATAGCAGTGCTATACACCGTCGCCCCGAATATAAGTTCTGGAGCCCTATAATATCTTGAGCATATATATGATATGTTAGGTTCGCCTGGTACCTAAACATTGCAGAGTAAATCTTGTATAAGTTTTAGACGAAAAAAAGACTGTCACTTTCCAAAATATTGAAGTATTGAACATACCAACATTTTTGCACTACCAAAATCACATATCTTCAACTGGTGAGTGTGGGGATTGACCTGCAAATACATAGCAACATAAGCTCTAACATGCTTCAATATTTGGTAATAAAAACTTTATCAAAAGAATAACAAAAAGCAATGTGTAATGGATGGATAATGGAGACAGCTAATATTATATTTAGAAAATATAAATAATTCATTTTAGCAAGCATCTCATGGCGTTAGGAGTACTTTTGTTAAAAGTCCTCTTTTTTCAGTTTCCTTATTTTATTAGAAGTCCTATTTTAGTTTTAGTTCCCTTCCACTTCGAAAGAATAAACATAAATAATCTCTATTTAAAGTAATAAAAACAAGTCAGAATTTTAATGCAATTACAGAGGTTTAATACTTCTCTTTTGTAATAAATCTAAGGTTAGGAGCTCCCTTCAATGAGTTCCACATATTCATCATAGGTTATCTCGTGGTAGAAACCATAACAAGGGGAAAGCCCATTCAATCAAAGCAGACTTTACCGCGAAAGTAACTAGATCCTTAATTTGTGAACTTAACACAATGACATGGTAAAGCCGATAAAATTTCACAGACAAGGACCATATTATATCATAAACATACACAATAAATGCTTTAGACAAGCAGTATGCCTGACCACCATGAAAAGAGAGTGTCACACATTATAGCGCACTCAAGTTGATAACAATTTTGTCAAGTAAAGGTGAACCATAATATCAACCTCCACCTTATAATAAAAAGGCAAAAAAGCCTCACCAGTAAATTTTGAGGCTTAATATCACGATGACAAACACCAACCACGTGATGTAAATAATTCAGAGCACGACAAATCTGCAAAAACAATATAGCTTGTCACAATATGCACTGTGAATACATACAGCTGGAATATATTAGCAAAGCAGAGCCAAGGATCACCTGGTATATATACAGCTGCACATGAAGAATGGGCACATGATAGTTCACTTTGGTGTAGTGCTTTGAAACTTGGTAAACAGTTTCCGGTACATACTCTAGAACAAGATTAAGATAGAGCTCATCTTTGTCAGTGTTTGAAAAGAAACAGTGCTTCAGTTGAACCACATTAGGATGGTCAAGTATACGCATAATCTGGAGTTCCCTATTTTTGTATCTTTTATCCTGCGGAACCTTCTTTATAGCAACAGATTCACCTCTTTCCAAGCACTTGGCCTACATTAACATAAAGTCTCATGTAAAACTCAAAGAGACAGAATATTCTGAATAAATGCAGATACCAAAGACAAAGGGTTACAAACAAGAAAAGGGTTAAGAGCCAATAAATTTATACCTGAAAGACAACGCCAAATGAACCTCTGCCAATCACACGCTCTGCCATGTAAGAGATTGTCTGAAGCCCAAGAAAAGAAATGCAATATTATGCGTTAATTGCAGCTTAGTCCAAATAGAATTATCAAATGAAATGAACCACCATGCATGTAAACCAAGACTCTGACATGACAATGACTTGAGCAAACTATTGAGCTGTGTTCATTTTTTAAATAACAACTAAAACAAACAGCCTCCGCAGGAAAACTTATCTCCACCCCATCAAGAAAGAAAAGGGCATGGAAAAATTTACAATCCAGATAAGCAGTTATGTACAACAAAACGTCATCCAAAATAAATCACCTGTTTTGGTTTCCCATCCCGACCACCAATAGTAGCTGAAATTATCTGACCCGTTTCTGTTCCATTTCCATTAATAACAGGAGCCTCCATATCCTGTGAAATACAAGTTACAAACAATAGTTTAGAAATAATCAAGGAAATAGATAACTGTAGGCAGCTTTGAATCATTTCAGAGAATCAAGTAACAATTTCCAAAAAAGTTGCTCAGAAGATCTCTTGTAGAACCATGAGCCATAGCCTGAGGAATAAGTAGATTGCTTCCTCGTTGATTCAATCCATAGCCCTCATTAAGGCTCAATCCAAGTCATAACATGGAAAGGAAAAGATTATTCCTCATTGATTCAATCCATTGCTCTTGTTAAGGCTCAATTCAAGTCATATGCATAGAAGGAACATTATAATCACTTCAAACTATATCAACAGCTTCTGACTTTTTAAGTTTGAAGAAGTGAATAACTTCTTAGATGGTATTCCAGCTTACCTGGTTATAAATTTAAAACAAGGTGGATATGAAGACAATATTTAAGAGGGACATTTCAACATATATGTAGTGCTAACTCTGAGAGTATAAGACCAAGCAATCACCTTCTCATCTGGGTCAGCTGTTTTCTCATCTCTAATTCTCATTTCATGCATTTCATTAGGGAGCAGATCAACATCTGGCTTTTCGGTTCTAGCAACAGAAGTTACATAGGACGTACTTGCTACAGTTTCCAGAGATGAAGAAGCCATATGTTTCTCTCTATCAGTGGTACTCCTCTCAACAAAATTTGATGCCTCATTTACCTTGCATTCTGATTCTTGATCAACCTTTGCCCTCTTGGTGCCAGTATCCCCACTCTGATGTGAAAATAAAAATCAATCATAAAACCAAAAATAAAGAAAACAAGCATCCTCATAGTAATAGAGAACATTCATATTGCTATCTTTGTATACTTGTCTCATTGTAGATCTCATATGTTATCTTTTCATCAGAACGGAATTTTATATATACAGAAGGTAGTGACTTTGAATGATGAAGTAACAGTTTAAAGTGCATAAATATTACATAAAGAGAAACAGGCAAGTAGCTCATATGTTTACAAGATGCAGATTAACATTCAGTTCTCCTCCTCCTTTAAACAACTCTTATCACTTGTATAAGATCTTGTGGCTCATTTGGTTATCTAAAGGGAAACCCAGATTAAGCTCAACAGTTCAAGGAGGATAGACAGACTTAAAAAACCCAGTCTGAAACTTAATGGTCAAATCTCAAATTAAGTGGAATCCATCTTTTCTATTGTAGTTTGCTTTACTACTCTGCAGTAGGTGTAAAGGCAATAGAAAGAAACGATGTAGAGGCTCAAATGTAATTTTCTAAGTTCCTTTCCATTCTAGACTTCAGTCCATGATCACATATTGAAGTTAACATCACAAGGACCCAACCATTTAGGTAAGTAATATGTCTGCAGCATTTTACCTCTATAATAAAGCCCCTACCAAGAAAAAAGAAAGTTCGTTTAAGACATTTCCCATTCTCAGGAAAAACCAAAATTGGTGATTTGACCCATCACCAACCTAAAAGCAAAGCTCTACAGAAGATACAACCATTGCAGCCTGACTTTCCATAAACCACCATGGTAAACATATAATCTAAAACTAAAGGTTGGCTTATGACAATTACACGCATAAAAGCATAAGCATGACCTTATGCTATTGATATCAAGATATCAAGATATCCTAAATCAGAAAATCAAAGAAGAGATCCACCAACGTTGATCAATAAATGAATAGAACACAATCAAAGTCGATACAAATATGCAAGACAATTCAAAAAGCACGGCAATAAAACCTTTTCAGAAACAAAAGCAATGAAGCAAAAAGCAAAAGACTTAAGCTACCAATGCCATTCCTCTCGTCCTCGCTTCAACCTTCAAAAACTATTATATTTATAAAAACAAAAAAAAACAAAGAACAAAAAGAGAATAATAGTTAAACAACCAGCTATAAGACAAAAATAATTACGCAACCAGAACAAAAGAAATCACATATATAGCATTAAACAAATAATAATCCAGCTAAATCTAGATATAATCATAACAAAAATATATATTTTCTCCATTTATCTAATGAAGAAAATTGAATAACAAACAAAAAATCAATATTTTCGGTGAGCAAAACTTATAAAAGAAATCCAAAAATCCATTCCGTTTTTCTAGCATTTCTATAAACATTACAAAAAGAGAGATTAGCGTCAAATAAATCCATGAAAAAAAACAGAACTTACGGGATCGGAAGAACTAGAAGAACGACCGGAAGCAATGCTCTTGAGACGACGCATCACATTCATGATTTTAGACCGTAACTTCTTGAAGCTAAAACAACGATTTTGGCTTTCACAACAGATACGAGAAGAGAAGAGAGAAAACCTGCTTTCTCTCTTCTTCTTCTCCGTCTTCGATCCTATAACCAGAATTACAGATGGTGGCAAAACCAACCCAAAAGGAAATAAAATATAACAAATTAACGTAATCAACAAAAATTATAACTTCACTACATTTATTTTAAAACATTTTAAATAAACATAAATGTTTTTTTTTTATTTTCTCAAGTTCTCTTTTCCTTTTTCTTTCTTTTCTCTTTGAATATCTAACAAAACTCAATTTAAAATTTATATATTTTTTTTAAAAAAAACTAAGGAAAGGGAAACTTTCTGTCTATAGAAATTTTTTTGTTCCATAAAACCCACCAAATGTCTTTCCTGGTTTGATTTTTCGTTGGTCAAAGCTGGACCAAAAGCCAATCATACAAGCCTAATCTATTGCTAACTTCAGTCAAACGGGAAATATGATCCGTCGATTCCTTACAAAGAGAGATCCAACGATCGGGTACAATAAGGACTTTTAGGTAATTACAGCTCTCCTTTATGTAAGGGAGGTTCTTGAGACAGATTTTTCATTTTCCCCTTGACGGGATATTCGGGGGAACTTTGACCAATCTTTGACGCATCTTTTGGCGGTTAAATTTTATATTAATTTCCTTCTAATTCAGAAATTAATAGACTCTAATATGTATTTTTAATTTCCTTTTTATATTATTATTATTATTATTATTATTATTATTATTATTATTATTATTATTATTATTGTGGGTTTAGGTCAGTCTATGTGTAGACTTGTTTTTCTTATAATATAATAACATTACGCGTGATTATTTTTTAATTGAAATTTGAATGTGCCTGTAAAAAGCCAACAACAACAAAAAAACTACGCTTAAATTATGCAGTTTTCTAGGCTTCACCATTACTATAAGCTATACATGTTTTTTTCTAAATTATGCAAAAAATTTGTATAAATAATATAAAAATTCAAAGACGAGAGTTGAAGTTGAAAACTCAAATTATATTTTTTATTACATTCAAATATTTGACCGCTTTGAACTCAATTTTGAATCTAGCAAATGAGTTTCGTTCCTACGCATAAAGATGATAAATCATGATGTTTTATAATTATAAAGTGATGTACCAAGAAAATAATTATAATGTATGATTATAAAGTGTGTAATGATAAATAGGGGAAGGCTCGCTATGCACAGAAGCTGTAAGGAAGGCACGATGCAATTGTTGGCCCATCAGAAACTCAGTCCAATGGTTGCGCCATCTTAAAAATTATGGACCAGAAGCCCCTAAGAATATGAAAAACACCACCTTTTCCGAAGTTTAGCAATATCGGGTTTTAAAATCTAGGCTTAAAATTATATTAAAATATTATTTGATAAACTAAAAAAATTTAAATAAGTATATAATTTTGTAAATACGGGGAAAATATACAATTATATTGTTTCATAAAAATAATTTTTAATAGGATAATACTAAATTTTAATTATTTCATAATTTTAATTTTATTAATATAATATTTTACATTATTATAGATAGTTTTAGATAAAATTAAATATAATAGTTTAAATATTTCATTTTTAACAAAAGTAAAAACATTAGTTGTTTTTAATATAGTTATAAAATCAATTTAACCAACTACCTATTACTTCACACATTTTTTGGAAAACGTTGAATTAACTGAAATAAAAAATCAATAATTTATTAAACATAAATTCAATACAAGCTACAACGTAAGTAGGCAAGATATTTGAAAAATGTTTGAAAGCCATACTATCTTCTTCTTTTTTTACGATTATCAAGAGAAAGTAAAATATCTCATACTTAAACGTGTTTGATTTTTGTTTTGCCCTGAATGGGAATGAAATTTAATATTCTCTTTTAGGGTTGAATTTTGGAGAAGGGAATGTGTAAACCCTGTAGGCAATTTAGTGGCTTTTTCCTTCATTTGTGGGGTTAATTTTGTTCCTAAATTATGTGTCCAGTAGCAGACAAGGGTGGTGCAGCTTTCTGACCACGATATCATTGCATGAAGACGAGCCACAATCATGTCACCCCAAAACGTCCAAATTTCACATTTTATCTCTCTTGATGTGAAAGATTTAAGGATAGCCTTTTAGTAAGTTCGACATAGGCCTGTCCATGGGCCCGGGCGGCCCGGCCCGGCCCGGCCCGACGACCTGCCCGAAATATGGGAGGGTTCGGGTAAAAATATAGGCCTGAAATATAGGTTTGGGCAAAAAAACAAGGCCTGTTTAAAAAATGGGCTGACTCGGGCTCAACTTTTTTGGCCTAAGCCCAGCCCGGCCCGAATATAATAAATATATATATTTTTTTTTAATTTTTAATTTTTAATTTTAAAATACTTTAAAAATATTTTTTTATTTTTTTTATTTTTAAAATATTTTTTTTGTGTTTATTAAAAATCGGGCCGGGCTCGGGCTTATTATTTTTTCCCGGGCTCGAACCCGGCCCGGCCCGGCCCATGGACAGGTCTAGTTCGACAGCTATACATGCATTATTGTTTGGATTTCAAAATTTTCTCCCATTTTAATTTCATATGGAATTAATGATTTAAATTTTAAGATTTTTTTATCAAAACAAATTATTAATATCTAAAATTTTGTTCTCATACTAGCCAAAGTTTTTGCATTAAAAAAAACAAAATTTTATGGCCATCTTTAAAACTATCGTTCTTGGATTGTGACCCAAGGTTCCCCCACATAAAAACCAAACCAAGCTAACCAAAGCTGGCAAACAAACCATATCATTATCCAAAAAACGCTGTTACTATTTCGGCTCTTCTCTTTTAGTCAAGTAACCTCCAAAAACGTGGTGTCGTTTCATTGGCTTATCAATTTATCACGTAGACACTAGACAATGCCAACCACCAAAGCTTGCTTAACCAGTTAAGGTATTCATTGTCCCATAAGTGATCTAAGTTCAAATTGTATTAATCGTACTGCCTAATTAAAAAAAAAAAAAAAAGCAAAGCTTTCTACGAGAGGACATGCTTCCTCATTTAATGCCCATTTGCAACTTAAGCCTCAAACCCAATCTAAATTGCACCGGCAGCGCGTTGGCCTTACTTGCCCAGCCGCCATGTGTTAGTAATATAGTTTTAATTTAACTTTCAGTTAGTTAGTTAGCAGTTATGTTTCTGTTATTTCCTTTCTAAGTTGTATATAACAAGACCTTTGCATTAAAAATAGATTGAGCAGTTTCATATATTTTTATTCTACATGGTATCAGATGTAAAATTTTCTATTCTCTTGTATTTTCCTGCACTTTCTTGCTTCTCAAACACTCTGTCTCTTCGATTTTTTTTTCCAATGGCACTCTATGATCCTACACTACCTTCTAGTCCTTATTACCTTCATCCAAATGAAAATCCAGCCTTAGTTCTTGTTTCTCCTGCCTTATCAAGCTCGAATTATCATTCTTGGTCTCGAGCAATGACAATGGCGCTTTTATCCAAGAACAAACTTCAATTTGTTGATGGCACAATCACAGTTCCGCTCAGAACGGATCCTCTTTATCCAGCTTGGGAAAGGTGTAATACTATGGTGATTTCTTGGCTGCATCACTCTATCTCACCTTCGATCATGAATAGTATTCTTTGGCTCGATTTTGCTTATGTTGTTTGGCGTGATCTCCGTGAACGTTTTTCTCAAGGAGATGTTTTTCGCATTTCTGATCTCCAAGAAGAGATCTCTACTTTCAAGCAAGATGATCGCTCGGTCACTGATTACTTTACTGAGTTGAAGATTCTCTAGGACGAGTTGATGAATTTTCGACCGATTCCTGTCTGTTCTTGTCCAACATCTTGTTCCTGTGGTGTTTTTGCTACTCTTCAGAAATATCATGATAATGACTATGTTATTCGTTTTCTTAAAGGCTTTCATGATCGTTTTGCTGCTGTTCGCTCTCAAATTATGCTCATTGATCCGTTGCCTACGATCAATAAAGTTTTTTCTCTAGTCATTCAACAAGAACTCCATCTTACTGCTGGATCTTCTCAAGTTTTGTTTGTAACACACTGCGCCAACATTCTTCTTCCAAGAAATCTCAGGTAAAATCGCTTCCTGATTCACCGCAGTGCACTTTTTGTGGCAAATCCAGGCATACTGTTAATACCTGCTATGAGAAGCATGGTTATTCACCTGGTTATAAGTCTCGTGGTCGGGCTTCTCGTGCACACACTGTGCTTGATGGTAGTGCTGCACAATCCTTGAACCCTTCACAATCTGTTGCTACATTGCTATCTGATTCTTGTGTTACTTTGACACAAGACCAATTACAACAACTGTTTGCATTGCTTCCATCTTCCAACTCTACCACCCCACCTTATGTTACCAACACTGCCTCTTCCTTACATCAAATGCCTTCTACATCTGCATGTAACCTCTTTTCCTTTCAATCACACAATTGGATCATAGATACTGGTGCGACTGATCATATTACACATTCTTTATCCTTATTTGCCTCTTTTACTTCAATTAAACCTGTGTATATCAATCTTCCTAATGGCACCAAAGTTTGTGCTCGATTTTCTAGCACAGCCATTTTCAATGATAGCCTTTATATTACAAATGTCCTTTATGTTCCTCAGTTTGCTTTCAATCTATTATCTGTCACTAAACTTATTGCGACATTATCTTGTTCATTTACCTTTCACAAAACTTATTGCTCCTTACAGGCCCTTCCCTCTTTGAAGATGATTGGTACAACTAACGTTTTCCATGGTCTTTATATTTTGGACTCACCAGCTCAAACCTTCTCCACTACTGTTCCCACTGCCTTGTCAGCTACCACCACTTCATGTCACCTTTGGCATCATCGTCTTGGTCACCTTTCTGACTCTAGATTGAAGTTGCTTTCTCCTTCCATTCCTTCTTTGACCATGACAAATAATGTAAATTGTGTAACACCCCCTAACCCCAAACCGTCACCGGAACAGGGTTACGAGACATTACCAGACATATTAAAAATTTACAAATAAACAAATCATAAATAACCAACATATTAAAAAATATATATAAATCATAAATTCATATAAACATTACTAATTGACTTCATTCGGTTTTTTTTTTATAAAAATTTTGGCAGCATTTCTGCTTATTTTTACATTAAACCTCCTGCAAATAAAACCATAACTTTTCCAAACATAACCAATTCAACCAATTCATTTCACATTCACATTTTCTATTCTAAATACATTCTAATCAAACTCAATTAATTCAATATCAATTTAAATTTATCAATGTACTAATTAAATTGGAATGGATAAATTTCTTTCATTAAAATTCTTAGATTTATAATACTAACATTTTTAACTATTTATATTCAAAACATAATAACGTTTATACACATCCTATGTACATGCCACATTACTAAAAGAAAATATACATCACCAAAATTTGTTGAAGTCGGGTCTGGTTTTGGATGCTGATACAGTACTTGACTTCTACAACTCATGCACTGAACAATCAGACGTTGAGTATTTCATACTCAGTGGTATTACTATAAATTAAACTATTTAATAATAAAATTTCAAATATTGACCATAATCTTATAAATCACTTTAAATTAAATATACATATTCATATATCATTCCATAGATCTTAAATTTATATATATATATATTTACATACTAATTAAATTTATAATTTAACTCATACATTCTTTCTCGTATTTTTTTTCTATAGTGTCAAATCAACCAATTTCATTTTCAAATTTTCATTTCAATTATTTACCCTATTAACAAGGCTCGGACTCTGACATATACGAGGATTCCACCCAAACACACTAGAATATCCAACCTAAACACACCCGGAATTATTTAAATCCTCCAGAACACACCAATAAGGCATTAAATGCCTCTTCGGATAAACCGAAGCATATAATAATATAATCATCTTCTCGGCCGAACTACAAATCTCATCACCACATCACAAATCCAATGGCATGCCATTTGTATCCAATCTAGTCCGATAAGTTAATAGGGTATTATTTTACTTTTCCAATTTCGAATTCATTTCCACACAATTTCAAATATTCAAACAATTCAAAACATCTATTATTTCAATTCACATATATTTCAATATAGCATTTAGTAAATAGTTTAAGTTATAGTAATACAAACCCGGAATACGCGTTTACTCCTCAACGATCTTTTCTTTTCCTTTGGATGCCGATGCCTCGTTTTCCTTGTTAGCTACGAAAATAATAATTATTTTTACTATTAATTACAACATTAAAAAAATAATAATATTAATTAAATTTTATTCAATTCCTACTTATTCCCAATTTAATTCTAACTAAGCTTACTTATTTTTCTAACTTAATTCATACTTCTTTTCTACTTAATGTCTTATCATATTTAACTCTACTTTTCAATATTCATAATTAAACCCTAATTTAAGACTTTTATAACTTAATCCTAACTATGTAAAATTTATAACTTAGTTTACAAATCAATCTTTTTATCTATTCTAACTAGAAATTCTATCAACTAAACCCCTAATTTAACAACTTGTTCAAAATGAATCATGTTCAAAAACCTATGAACTTCCATAACCTCCACTTGATTTCAACAAAACTTTGTTTTAAAGCTTCTAAATCATCAAAATTAAGAGAAAAAGGGCTAAATTTAACTTACCAATTAAGCTTGAAGCTTTAAAATCCAATTTTCCCCTTTTCTTTTCTTTCCCCTTTTTCTTTCCCTGTTTTCGTCTCTTTCTCTGTTTCTATTCTGTTCTTCTTTTGTATCTTTTTCTTTTTGTTTTACTTCCTTTCTATATTTCTTTTATTTTAACTAATAACATTAATAATATATTATTATAAAAAATCTTTTACTTATTAATTAAGCACATATTTATTTTTATTACAAGTGTACCTATGTAATTATTACTATTACACATGACTTCAATTTTTACCATACATTTGTCATCTATTTACTTTATTTAATATATATAATAATATAATATAATATAATTAATATAATTTATTATATTATATAATAAAATAATATACATAACATAAAAATCTCATATTTTTATCACTTACACGCCTATTTTTTTTTGTTAATGACTTAATTGCCATTTTAATTCTTTTTATTTTCTACTAATCTATAATTTAACTTTTACCTCTAATTCAATTTAATCCTTTTTCCTAATTTCTCTTAATTAAACTAAATTCACCCAATTAATACCTAATTAAGAACTTAACTAAACTCATAATTATTTCAAGTAAAAAAAATTTTTTTGACTCAGTTTACTAAGACGGAGGCCCGATAATGTACTTTTCCGATGCTTGTAAATTTTGGGTCATTACAAATTGTAAAGCCTGTCATTTGGCAAAACAAAAGAAAATACTTTTTCCTGTAAGCAATTCTGTTTCCAATAAAATATTTGAACTTGTTCATATTAATATTTGGGGTCCGACTGATGTTGTTTCTATTACTGGTCATCGTTATTTTCTAACCATTGTTAATGATTTCAGTCATTTTAATTGGATCATTCTATTGAAAGCCAAATCTGAAGTTCGTACTCATATTCAAAATTTTTACACACTTATTGAAACTCAATTTTCCTCCAAAATTAAGGTCATTCGAACTGATAATGGCCGTGAGTTTGCTATTCCAGCTTTTTATGCTTCTAAAGGAATCATTCATCAAACCTCTTGTGTTGAAACTCCATAACAAAATGGCCTTGTTGAACGTAAGCACCAACACATTCTTAATGTTTCACGGGCTCTTTTATTTCATTCTGGTCTACCTAAACATTTTTGGGGACATGTTGTCCTTCATTCTGTGTTTCTTATTAATCGTACCCCAACTCCTCTTTTGGCTAACCTTACTCCTTTTGAAAAACTTTACCAAACTAAGCCTAACTTTCAACATCTACGTGTCTTTGGTTATCTTAGTTTTGCTACAACCCTTACTGCCCATCGTCACAAATTTGACCCTCGAGCCCGTGAGTGTATTTTTCTTAGATTTCAACCAAATGTTAAAAGCTATATTCTTTTTGACCTGTTATCCCATGCTATCTTTGTCTCAAGAAATGTCATATTTCATGAGTTAGTCTTTCCTTTTTCTCATCAACCATCTCATTCCTCCACCCCAAAATTGGTTTTTGACTCCTCCATCACTTATGATTTGCCACCTCAACCACAGGTTACACCTCTTGCTCCCTTACAACCTTCCAGGCCACTTCGTATTAGGAAACCACCTTCTTATTTAGACCAATATCATTATTTTTTAAGCAAGGCTGCTATCAATCATCTTCGATGCACAACACCCTTCACTCTTGCCATTAGTGCTTCTTCTATACCTACAACATATTTACAAGCTAGTAAAATTTCTCATTGGAGAGAAGCAATGCAAGCTGAAATTTCTGCTCTTGAACAAAATAACACCTGGATCATTATGGATTTACCTCCAGGCAAGACTGCAATCGGTTGTAAATGGGTTTATCGAATGAAATATAGATTCGATGGTTCTATTGAATGTTATAAGGCTCGTTTGGTTGCAAAGGGGTTCACACAAACCAAGGGTGTCGATTATTTTGATACTTTTTCACCTATAGCCAAGCTTACCACTGTTCGCTTGTTACTTGCTATTGTTGCTTCTGAAAATTGGTTTTTGCACCAGCTTGATGTTAACAATGCTTTTTTGCATAGAAATTTGACTAAAGAGGTTTATATGTTTTTACCTCCTGGTTTTGATTCATCAACTCCCACTAAGGTTTGTAAGTTACGAAAATCCTTATATGGTCTGAAGCAAGCAAGTCGACAGTGGTTCGTTAAGCTCACATCAGCTCTTACTTCTCTTGGTTGTATTCAATCCAGTTCTGATTTCTCCTTGTTCGTTAAAAAGGATGATGTCTCATTCACTGCATTATTGGTTTATGTTGATGATGTCATTCTGGCTGGTGATCATTTGGATGAAATAGCAAGAGTTAAAGCTTTTTTGGATTCTACATTTAGTATTAAAGACTTGGGTGATCTAAAGTATTTTCTTGGCCTTGAGGTTGCTCACAGCTCTGCTGGTATTCACCTTTGTCAACGAAAATATACTATAGACATATTGTCTGATTTTGGTTTCTCAGATTGCAAGCCTGTTAAGACTCCAATGGCTACCAAAATTCCTCGAGATGCTTTTGCAGATTTACTTCCTGGCAATACTCTTTTTAGGAAACTTATTGGCCGACTCTTGTATCTGGTTTCTACTAGACCTGGTCTTGCTTTTGCAATTCAACAGTTGAGTCAATTCTTAGACCAACCTACAGTCACTCATCTGCAAGCTGCTCATCGTGTTCTTCGCTGCCTGAACGACTGCCTTGATTTTGGTCTCTTCTTTTCTGCTTCTTCATCACCTATACTGAAAGCCTTTAATGACTCTGACTGGGCTGGTTGTCCTCTAACACACCGTTTTGTGACTGGTTATTGTCTGTTTTATGGTGATTCCCTTATTAGTTGGAAGGCTAAAAAGCAAACCACTGTGTCTCGTTCTTCCTCAGAGGCAGAATATCATGCACTTGCCTTTACTGCTTGTGAAATTCAGTGGCTTCGATTTCTTTTGCGTGATTTGCACTTACCTATTTTTGGTCCTACTGCCTTGTTTTGCGACAACATCTCCGCTCCTCAGATTGCTGCAAATCCACATTTCATGAACGTACTAAACATATTGAAATTGACTGTCATCTTGTTCGTGAGAAGGTGCTATCCGGTGTTGTTAAACTGCTTCCTTGTTCTTCCAAGGATCAACTAGCTGATATCTTCACTAAAGCTCTTGCTGCTATTCCTTTTCAGATTATATTGTCCAAGCTGGACTTGTTTTCCATACACTCTCCAGCTTGAAGGGGGATGTTAGTAATATAGTTTTAATTTAACTTTCAGTTAGTTAGTTAGCAGTTATGTTTAAGCTGTATATAACAAGACCTTTGCATTGAAAATAGATTGAGCAGCTTTCATATATTTTTATTCTACACCATGTAATAAGGTTTTGAAACAGAAACACTTGGTTATTTGGATAAACTGAAGATTCATATTAATACCATCATTAAACTAGCACTTGAGCTTGACAATTTGAACTCGTAGCAAAAGATGTTTTTAATACAATAATAACTAAGAAGTTGTCTGTTGAAGATATCCTTGTTCTTGGATTTTTTTTTTAACTTTTTTTTTTTCATTTTCCATGTTGAGCCATCTCAAGGGTCGACCAGAGTCAATACCCGAACCACCACCCTTACATTTTGCACTTGAGTCACAAGCCTGATATACGATCCATGCAAGGAGTCTCCAAGCGCGGTTCGTTCTTGACTCAACACCCACTGAGTTACACGCAAAGACTTCCTCACACAAAGGAGTACAACAGTAAAAGCACACTTCCTTTTGAATTTTTTTTTAAATGGACTAGAACAAAAAAAATAAACTAATAAAGAAACTGGCCTCAGGATCACGTGAGCCTTTTTCCTCAGCTTTCACATTGAAGGGCAGCTTTAATCTTCTGGACGGTGCATGAAATCAGATTATTCACCGTCTCCACTGATTCCACCGTGAGTTTGGCCGTCGGTAAACTGTTGACCAGTATTTGGAAAGCCACCGTGAGAAGGGACCCACCCACTCTTTGAGCCCCGCCCCCACCACCGCCGTTCCTGTTAACCTGCCCATTAGAGGTAGGCCCACGAGAGCCTGGTCCATCGGGGACGATAGCAAAACCCGAGGGTAAGAGAGCCACGTAAGCGGAATCACCTCCGTTCATAACCACGTGCATGGCTGGGATGTCAACAGGCGCGTACACCACAAGCGATCCCGCCGCATCGATGCATGTCTCCTGCAGTATCAGCATGCTGCTCTGGTTTGCGTTCATGGCCTGCAGCCCCCCTCAAATAAAAAAAATCACAAATTCAAACAAAATTGTGTAGTATTTTGGGACCAAGTCTCACTACGTTTACAACAACTGCCCCAGAAAAGAGAAAAAAAAAACACTCCAAAACTTTGACTTTTTAAAAGTTGATAAAGAGGGGAAAAATTAAATAATCGTTTATTACTCTCTCTAAATTGTCTTCATAGATACTTCCAAATTTCGAGAGTCGTCTTTTCAGTTGTCATATTCGTCACTAAATAATTCGCCAGATTTTAACTTTTAATTTTTAAAATTGTAATACTAGCACTAAATATAAAAATGAAAGAAAGGGGAGGGCGTGAGAATATTTACGCTGGCACGGAGGAGGGAGACGCAGTTGCCGTGATCTTGGCCTTTGGCGATGTGGGCCATCTCTTGCATGGGACCACCGTTGGACAAGATGTCCCACTCGCTTCTCAGCCGTTCATCACGCAGGAAATCAAACAGTCTTTGAGGTGACACTGGCAACCAAACTGAAGTAGCCGCGCTCAACACGATGCCCGGTGGCTCACCGGGGTCGTCAACGCTCTTTCGGGTCATTACCCTAACGTCCTCATCCACGTTCCCTACGTTCAGCTTGTTCCATTTATGAACCGTGGAGGCACACACCCCAGCACAGAAATTATCCGTCATTCGTTGGGCTAGCTTTAGCATGCTTCGTCTCCCACTTGCAGTTATCCCTACAACCAACAAATCAGTCTTTCCATATATATATTGGATAAATAAGTCAATCCATATTTGGAAACATATATGGGTTACCTGTATGATCCCTAGTGGGAACAGAGGAGGACATAAGGATAGCAAGGCATTCGCATTGGCGCTGTAGGGTGGCCACCCAGCGTTGGGCACCGAAGGCCATCCCCGATCTTAGCAATGGGTGGTAGAGTTGGTGAACTTGGCTCTCCTCATATTCTGCATGTTCCACCCATGTCACCTGGGCAATTTTTTTATTACATGTCGTCAGTCGCAATTCCATGCAGAATTTTGACTAATTACACTAACAATCATTGCTATAATAATGATTCCTCAACCTTCTCATTATAAAAAGGAGTTATTGTTATTATTATCTTAATAAAAAAAAAGCCACTACTATAGTGGACGTTTGTATGCTATCGTTATTGACAAAATAATAGTACTGATTTCCGCAATAGAAAAATACGAGGCAAATCTTGGAAATGACTCAAAGATTGGGCTCAATGAAAGAAATGGGATCTCTCTCACTGTGACATTGTCCCTTGTATTGAGGCATTAGAAAACATGGAAGAAAATAAAATAATTGAATAATGGAGATGATAAACTTTTTTAAAGATTTTGAAGGAACAAAGTTGTGTGTGTGACATCGAGATGTGTAGCGATGAGGACTCAAATCAAAGGGCTGAGGTCCTCGGATACGACCAAAATAGCTAGTGTATGGGATGTTGACAAAAGGCAAGAGGGTCCTCGTTAGAGTAGGAAAACAAGCACATCAGGCGGGGCTGGAACCAGGTCATACGCTGCTACATGCCTTAAATGCAGCTGGCTAGATGGGAGAATCGAGGCAGAATCAAAAGATTGGAATAGAAACATCAAATCAATAGTTTATTCATTTAAGAGATGCTTATTAATGTTAAAGGTACACAAAATTAAAAGAGTAAAGGAGGCTTCCTTTGATATATTTACATTAATATAATATTGGAAGCTAACCTCGATTTGCTTTATTTTATTGTGTTCAAGCAAAAACCCAGTCGTTGAAACTTGAAGTTTTAAACAAATACTTTTTTTTAACATCAGAAGAAGCATCAAAATCAATGAAATAAGTGTGTAGGAAGGTTCAGATTCTTCTGTAAGGGGGAGTTAATGAGTTGGTTTGAAGCAAAACCAGGCACTGACAGTGTGGGGTTAAACTGAGTAATCGCTAGAAATTAAGCACAAGATTCTTTAGATGCATGAGCCCTAAAGTTGGGGCTTGGGAATGCAAATTCCCGTGGATTTCATGACCTGGTATTTTCTTAAAAATTAAATGTTTTTTTTTCTAAAGTCCAGTTCCTACTTTATTTAATTTCAGAAAAAAGAGATTATAATATTAGTAATTTAGTATACCTTGGAGTAGCCATTGGGCATATCTTGCACAACACAGCCAGAAGGAAGCCTCCTGCAGTTCACAAATGAGGGTGCACCCGAAGTTTCTCGGATGGTCTCAATGGACACATCGACCACAGCCCAAACCCCTTCTGCGTGTTGCTTGCAGAACCTTAGGAAATTAACCTCGCGAACTGGAACCAAAGGAGAAAGGACTTGGAGCTCAGCATGCATCTGTTTGAGCAAAAAGTTGTTTATATTTGAGGAATGATGACATAGACATTTGCATTAATTATGGCTTGAAATTAATTAACTTACCAGTTGAAGTGCACCGTTCCTGGTTCCTCCCACACCACTAGATATCACATCAGTCGTTGATGTTCTGGCAATCATACATGGAAACATCTCCGACCAACGATTCTATCAAAAAAAAAAAAGGGGGGGGGGGAAGGAAGTTGAAAGTTAGTAGTTCCCATGGCACAAACGTCTAGAAAACTGAGAAGAAAATGAAATGACCGAAATTTCTCAACCATATGCCATATAACAAAAAAAATTGGTTAAAAGAGGGAAAAAGTAAATCCAAACCTACAAATTAGTCCTACTGAGAAAATTCAAGTGAAACAGATACAGTTGGCTCACCGAGTCCATCAAGGTTTCAACAAGGGCCAAACTGTTGATAATCACCATCCCAGACTCTCGAGAAGCCTCAGTGACAAAGCCGTTGGATTTCATGCCAATGCAAGGAGTGAAAGTCCTCAAGTACTCATCTTGGTTTAGTATTTCTCTCCCACCTTCCAAGCTCCTAATCCAAAGCGGTTCATCAGTTTGTGCCATCTTAACCAATTCATCCATTGCTGCCAAAGCAAGTTCCAAAAACATGGATCTTTCCACCGATCTGTCGAGTCCAGTCACTGCAGTTGTTGGTCTGCTAGCAGGAATCAAAGCATTTGACATCCCACCTCCAAAGTCAGGCGCCAGAGGCAATGTTGTAGCCACGGTGCTTAAAGCTCCGAAACCGTTGCTACCAACTCCAAGCTCCAAACTTGAGTTGGGCAATGGAGGTGCAATTGAAGTGGCTAGTGTTGAAATGGGACGCCCCAGAAACTTGCCTGCCAGTGCACAAACTCGATCTAGCTCATCTTTTAAACGAGCGTTCTCGATCCTAAGGTGTTGTTCTTCAAGGGATATATCACCGATAATCGCCGGACCCCCGCAATTAGTACAAATGGGATTCCTCATAGCGTCCCTTATAGACATGTTTTCAGCTCGAAGCTTATCATTCTCTTGCCTGAGCAAAGAGTTCTCATGGCGTTCCAATTGGGTCTGGAAAAGAAAGATAATATTTTTAACTTTGCATAACAAACAAAGCCCCCCCCCCCCAAAGGAACAATAGAAGAAGGAGATGCTTTAAAACGGACCTTCATTTGGGTACGGCGGTTTTGGAACCAAAACTTAACCTGTCTGGTTTCTAAGCAAAGCCTTTTGCTAAGCTCCAATCTCTGCTTCTCATCGGGATGAGGGCACTCCTTAAAGAGACTAAAACCAAAACCAAGAACGGCAAAAATAATTTGTTAAGGTGATGGTTCCAAAAAAATAAAGAGAAGCTTGCTTTGAAACATGAAATCATACGCTTCAAGCTCTTGGATTTGCTGAGGAGTGTGTCGGTGGTATCTCTTCTTCCTGGGAGGCTTGTCGGCGGCGTCTTGATCATCTCCCGAAGCTCCATCCATGTTATCACTCCCAGATCTGCTCTCATGTTCTTCTTCTCTACTTCTTCTCCCCACACTTCCCTCCAAACTCTCACGCATTATCCTGCTGCCATGATCTCCTTGATTATCTATATTCGGTTGCTGCGGAAAATATCACACAACCCAGATCAGTCCCGACCAAAAAAGGCAACAACAACAAGAAAAAAGAAAAAACAAAGGAAGAAAGCTTTTCATTAATCAATAAATACAGCATTGCTGTCATCATTACGAGAGCAAGGGAGAGCCCTGGAGAGTTAAATATGTTCTTAGGAAGAGAAGGAGACATAAGCCGAGGCTGGGCAATAGCAGTAGCACCGGTGGCCATGTTATTGCTATAAGGGATGTCTGCAACCATTCTTGCACCCCCAAAGCCTCCACCAGTGCTGTTATCCAAAAATCCCCCAAAACTCATCAAATAATATCCTTTTTTTCTCCCTGTTCTTTATTGTTCTATACCTATCAAGCGTACAACTTTTATTTCTCTCTTTTTTTCCTCTAAAAAAAATTTACAAGCACTCTTTCTAACTACACTCCCATTTGACTGATTTGATTCATTTCACACTCTCATGGAATGGAACCCAGATTTGCTAACCAACATATCCATAAAAAAAGAAGAAGAAGAAAACCTACGGAAGAGAAATAGAGGAAACAAAAAGGATAAACAAAGAAACTCTAAATGTCACACAGTCCCTCTCTATAAACAAGTGATTGTAATGGAGAGAAAGAAAGAGAAAGAAGGCTCAAGCAAAACCCCTTCTGCTTGTTACAGCTTAGCTCTTCGTTCTCTATCCCTCTCTCTCTTTCGCTTTAAGAAAAAAAAGGAAAACCTTTCTGGGTTTTTTGTTTTATGTCTGAAAAAGAGAAGTAGAAGGCAAGGCCTTGAAAATCAATGGACTGAGCGTTTGAAAGATAGTAACTGGGAACCCTAGTTTATGGCTGAGAGTGTTATGTTAGTATTATTTATCTTCTCGTTTCTCTGCATGCTTGACTTTTACACTGCTACTAAAATAAAGCTTTTCAAAAAGACATGAAAGTCATCTCCCCAAACAACAAAACCAAAACTGCCATATGAAAGGGAAAATGAAAACCCCAAGCCTTTTTCAAAAGGGGAAAAGAAAAAGGAACAGGTGAAGATAATGAAACCATTATGTGGACTCTTCGAAGCCTTACATATACTTACCACCAAAAACAGGTTGGTTGACTCTTTTTCTTTGCTCTTCAAAACACTGAGGTTGGCAGTAAAAAAGTTATCTTTTTTCTAACTTTTTTTTTCCTTTTAGCCTGTTTTACACCTTTTTTATTTTTTTTTACATTGACAAGAGACAGAGTTACAGATTTTCTGCTTTTTTTTCTTTTCGACTTTCCATAGAAATTCAATGCATTGGGATCTGTAAAAACACTAAATTTATGGAGAAACCAAACAAACAATGACAAATGTTAGGGTGCTTTTGGTTTTGCACTCACAAAATTGTAAATAAATAATATCGAAATTTTAATCTATTATGTATCACTTCAATTTATGTCACCATACATTTTTCTTGATTAATATTAAAATATGTTACAAATGGAAATGATATTTTAACAGAGTGAATATCATATGAAGCCTCCCAGTTTTACCATCGACTTCTCTGGGAGAAAAAGTTAACAAAGATTAAAGTGGTGATTAATTACAAGTATGACATTATTGTTCTATGATTACTGATAATCCACTTTATTCACCTTTTTCTTTTCAGCTTTACACCTTATTTATTTATTGTCAAAGAATAATATTTACTTACCCAAAATTAATGATATTAAGCTATCACTAAAATAAATGTTTGCTCAATCAAGAGTTTTTTCAAATGGAATTTGCTATAAAGAGTAATTATTAGGATTTTTATGTTAATAGCTCGCTTTGATATTTGATCGTGGAATTTTTATGTATTTTATTTATGGTTAAAATAAAACAATTTATAACTATAAAAGTTAGGTATGATGATAAATATCTCTCTTATCTTCTCTTGCCTTTATGCATTGAAAATCAATTAATATGTTTATAATACCATTAATTTAATGTATTTTTTTTAACGATTACATCAAAACAGCAATTAAGCCCGTGCAGGTCTATTACAATCAGCTAACAACAACTCTTGAATATGTAATGGTGGTTCATCGAACACACATAAACTTATAAAATCAAAATTCGCACACTACGCCATACAATCTTCAATTTCATTATGCGCCCTTGAAACATGATGAACATGTACCTCCCAATTCCTACTTAAGAGACAATGTAATAAACGTAGCTCAGCCATTGAACTGTTAACAGCTCCACCTGCGACCAAAGATTCCACTAAAAGAGCATTGTTGCATTCCAACTCAATCTGTCTTAATCTTTTTTCTCATGCTAAGCCAAAACTCTCTAAAACAGTTTTAGCTTTAATTCTAAAGGTGTGTTTAAAAATAACAAATAATAAATAATGAAATATATTATTTGAAACTAATTAATAATAACACATTAAATATGTACGATATTGAAATGAAAAAAATAAATTAAAATCATGAGTAAAACGAGTTAAACACGTAAATACACCATATTAAGAATACTAAATGCACTTCAATTGTTTAAGATAGTATTGTCATCAATCTTGAGTTAGTGTCGAGTTAACTTATCACGCCAACTCTATCAACAACATTATCGGTTTATACAATCAATGGAGAAACAAAAAATGAATACTAAAATTAAAATGTATAAAACATATTAGAATAAAGTTTGGTTGAGTGGAAATGTAAAAAAAAAAATTATCAAAGTAAACTGCATGTGTTCAAATATTTTTTTATTTTTAAATAAAAAGATTAAAGTACCATTAAATAGTATAATTTATTTTAAACATGGATGGATATTTTGTAATTTTTCTAACTAAGTTGTAACAACCTAATTTTTAGTGGTGTTGGAAACAGTGATTCGAGATCACTAAATCCGATGAGTGAGTTCAAAAATTTTATTATTTAGTAATTATGAGTTAAATATGATTTTAGGAAGACTTTTGAAATAGTGATTTGTGTTTAGAATGATTTATTAGGCAAAGTGGTTTCGAAAACGAGGTATCGAGACCTCGATTTTATAAACCGAGCCGTAAATATTTTTATAAATATTTACGTAGTGTCATTTAGTTAGTATTAAAGTTTCATTAGAAAATTATCACGTTTCGATGGTTAATTAATTAAAAAGAACTAAATTGAAAAAAGTGCAAAACTCACTAAAATGATTAAATGGTTCACGTGTTAACTGAGAGAGGACTTAAAAGGCAAATCAGCCCAAAGAAGATGGCTGAAACGGCACAAGGGTAGAAGAAATAAAAAAAATTAGTGTGAACTAAGGGCAAAATGGTAATTTGGTTAAAATTAAAAATAAAACAAGTGACTAAATTGAATTCTAGACATTTCTTCTTCTAATTTTTAGTCCAAAAACGCCATTTAAGGTCCTCTAAGCTGGGTTTTCATATTTATGCATCATATGAGTTCAATTCTTGCTCTTTTCTTGTAATTTTGTGTTTTTAAGACTTTTACAATTAGGTCCAACTATCTAATGAATTAGTTTTTGATTCTATGGGTAATTTTGAAAGTTACAATTGATGAGTGCCGAGTTTTTATGATGAATTAACATGGATTTGAAGTTTTAATTTTGTTATATGATGATTTTATCAAGTAATTTCAATAGAAATTGATTTGAGGACCAAATAGTGAAAAATATTAAATCTTAGGGTTTGGTATTAAATCTATTTATTAAAGGTTGTGTAATAGCTTATAATATCTAAATAAAGTGTTAATTGAGAAAAATTAGCTTATTTGACGAGTTAATTGGTGAGGGACTAAATTGCAAAAACTTCAAAAGTTGTGGTAATTGTGTAATTTCGAAATTTGAAGGGTATAAATTGTGAAGTGGATTGAAATTGAAATATATGCTAATGAATGAAAATTTTTACATTCTAGATCAAGAGCTCATAGATCAGCGAGAAAAAGGGAAATTAGCCGAGTAGTCTCTAAACTATTACCAATTTTACAATCCAACCTGTAGAAGCCCAATTTCACCCGGGCCCTACCAGCAAAACAAACTTCAGCCCAAACGGCCCAATTACATTACAAAATTAATTGGACCAGCCCAAATACAAACAATAGGCCCAAATACAGCCAAAACCCAATGAAAAACTAGGGTTTCAGAACCCTAGTTTCCCCCATGTGCGCCGTACACCTCTGCAGTACCCACCCCTCTGCCATCGCCGTTCGCTACGTCCCATCCGCACCTGCCTCTGACGTCGCGCCGCTCGTCCATCACCCTGCAAACACGCAACACAAGCAGAAGCAGAAGGAGACAAGACCAAAATTTTTATTTTTCTTTTGGCTATAAAGCCGATTTGTAAGAAACGAAAGAGGGGGTATCATTTTCGGTTCAAAACCGATTGAAAAACCATTGTAAAGGGGGCCCCCGATTTTGCAAAAAACATCAGAAAGACAAAAAGGTTGCTTTCTTTAGGATTGATTTTTCTTTATTTCTTTATTTTATCTTTTTGTATTTTTTTAATCTATTTTTTTTCTAAAAAATACGAAAATAAAATACATAAAGAAAAAGAGGAAAAACTCACCGTTACGGAGTTTCAATCGCCCATCTGGCGCTTCGTCGACCGTCGGAGGTGGTGGGGTGCGGCAAGCGCAACAACGGCGCTAAGAGGACCCAAGGGTCGGGTTTTTGAGAGAAAAAGGGAATGTTTTTGAATTTTTTTAAAAAAAACTGTTGCTGAAATGAAAAAATAAAAAAAGGGTGTTTAAATAGCAATAGAAAACGATGCAGTTTTTGGCCCCCAGGCCCGGGCGTCGACCCGATCTGACCCGGAGGGTCCGCGCGTCTAGCTTTAGGGGGATATTTGCGCAGTGGCCCCCTCCGCTTTTGCGCCGTAGCCGATCTGATCCTCTTTGGTTATTCGTTATTTGGCCCGTGAATTTAGTTTGTTTTTTGATTTGGTCCTAAGACCATGCCCCCCCGGTCGAAACACAGCGTTTCAGTGTAAGGGAATATTTCCCAACAGATCCCTCGCGCTTTAAGCGCGTTTTATTTCGGTCCCTTATAAACCCATTTTATGTATTTGCGATTTTAAACCCCGAATCTTGTTTCAAAGTTTAATTTAGTCCTTTTGTCATTTTTTATTTTTCTTTTTTTCTATAAAATAATAATATTATTGTTATTATTAAGTTGTTCATTTATTTATTTTTATTTGGAATCTTTGTTATATACATACATATACGCGTTTTCATATTATATATATATATATATATATATATTCATATTTTTATGATCTATCTATATATATATACGTACCCTTATATATTCATTTTATATACATATATATATTCACCTCACTTTATAATTTATAATTTAAATATTTATATACATACATAAATATTTTATCTCCTACTATTTGTATTATTATTTTTGTACTATTCGGTATTTATTTATTTAGTCATGTGTTTGTTATTATTTTTACGAAATACTTTAATTTTTATTTATTCATTATTTCATATACTTGTTTTTTATGTATTTTATCTCTCTTTGATTATTGCTTATATTATTTGTGCTTGTATCTTTGTTATACAAGTTAATATTGTATTTATTCCTACCATTTCATGCTAAATTAATTTTATTTAATATGGTTTTAAAATAAGCAAAATTTTGTATTTTAAAATTTGAGAAGATCGTACCTTAACTTACTGAGTTTCGATTTTCACAATAAATATAAGTACACAAATCTTTTCAAACTCAAGTTTTAAACGTTCTCGGGAATTAAAAAAGATCGTGTCCTAACTTACTGGTCATGATCTCCTTTTTAAATCCGAGATAGCCAAATATCTTTTAATTAAGTTTTTTTTATTCGCGTATCGGGAATTCGAGACATTGTGTCCTAACTTACTGGATATAATGTTTTTTTCCTCGAATAACGTGAAATATGCGCTTTTTCCTGAAAATTTGCAACGTTTTAATACAAGGATCATATTTTTAAAATTCTTCAAAGTTCTCAATTTTCGACATTAAGTAATCAACTAGGTACCAATTTTGGGCGTATCGAGGGTGCTAATCCTTCCTCGTGCGTAACCGACTCCCGAACTCATTTTTCTGAATTTCGTGGACCAAACTTGTTGTTTTAATAAAATCAAACCATTTATTAAAAACAATCAATTTTCAAGGTAATCCGATCACACCTTATCAAAAAGGATTGGTGGCGACTCCCATTTTTGTTTTCATTTTCAAAATCCAAGTCGACCCCGTTTTCCATCCAAAAAATGGTGTCAACACAACCCATGTAAGTTCATATGGTTAAACTTTCATGATTATTTGTTAATTTAGAATGGTATAATGCATTTATTCATATTTTGTGAATGTTTAAAATGGTATGGATTCAAATCTCAATATGCAAATTTCTATTATTTTTTAAATAAAAAAAGTCAAAGTACTTTCGAATAATTTTCATAAATTTTGTAACTTAATGGATACTCGATTGACTTATGACACCAATTTAATCAAGAGTTTAAACAATAGCATAAATTGTATCCAAATATTACTATGGGAATAAACCAAACAAATTTAAAGTCTCAAAGCTTATCTAAATAAAAGGGATAAATCCTAAAGTTATATATGAACTTAGTCTAACGTGTAATTTTATATATAAACTTTGATTTTGTATAATTTTACACATGAAATTTTGATTTGATTCAATTCTCACAAATTATTAGCATAACAAGTGGCGTATCTAGGGGGCTGGCAAGGGCTCCAGCCCTAAAATGGACAGCTATTCATTTAGGCCACTTAGAAATTTTAAAATTTTTAATTAGTAAAGGTAAAATTGCACTTTTATGTTATAGAGATATCGGTTATTAAAAATTAAGATTTAATTTCTGCCCCCTCGAAAAAAATTTTAGCTTCGCCCCTGGACATAACATCATTTTATGTTTATATATTATATAAAAATTATTATATTTATCAAGTATAAAAAATAATGTATTTATTTCTTTAAATATGTATGGTTGAATCAAAATTAAAATTTTATGTATACATTTGAACCACGATTAAAAATTTCATATGCATAACTACACCAAATTTTAATTTAACGTGTAATTTTGAGATTTTCATAAATAAAAAGTAATGGTTGATGAAGGTATGCCAAAAGTTGTTACAATCAAAACATAGATTAAAATTATGAAAAATTTATTACTTTATATGTGACCTATAGTTTGGGTTGTATTTGATTTAATTACACACATGGGGTTAATAAAAATGGCCAACTGTACAATAAATTAAATTATGATAAATAGTGGCTTGAATGCCTTGTTATTATCAAGTATCTAAACAATGCCCCACCACTAAAAGCTCTCCTTCACCTACTTTGTGTTTGCTAAAAGAAACTTCAATTTCACATATCATTTCCATATTTATGCAACAATTTCCATTTCCATTTCCATTTCCATTTTCTTAATCAATCTTTTTTTTTTTTTGCAAACAATTAAGCAATCAAGGTTTATGTTGTTTAAAATTTTCATTGAAATAATTTTAAAGGTTTATCATTTTCATTCTTTAGAAATGATAGAATTAAATTCTAAAAATTATTCGGTGTCTCGAGTTTAAGTTTTATAATGTATGCATCTTTATTAATTTTATATAAGAAATTAAAAATTATAAAAATATAATTTACTTTGTAAAAAATATATTTTCTAGACAATTTATCAATTGAGTTGTTGTCTAATTAATTCGTGACCTTAATTCGATCAATTCTTTTAATTGTAGAATAAATATTGAAATTTTTATTTTTTAAATCCATTTGTGTATGTATAAATGTAAGTATCATATATATACATAGAATAGAATTATAGACAGGGTTGTAGTCAGGGAGCTGGCAGGGGCCTCGACCCCCCTAAAATAAAAAAGTTTCTATTTAGGCTTTTTAAATTTTTAAAACTTTAAATTAATAAAAATAAAATTGTACTTTGACTCGCCTTAAAAATAATAAAATTACAATTTTATTATCGTAAAAAATTAAAATTTAATTTCGATACCCCTAAAAAATATGTCTGCCTAATGTTAGCCGCTGTTTTAACTTGGATTACTACTACAAATACATGATGACATTGAAATCTTTTAACTTCACGTATGAAATAAAAATAAACAGTAGTTTCCTCATCATTGGTTTGATTTTAGGGTTTGGAAAGAAGGTTGAGAGGAAGCAAAGGAAGAGAGCAAATAGAAAAGTAGCGTAGCGAAGGTTGTACCCCTTTGACATGGCTTTGTCTTTAAGCCCACATGCTATGCTATGTTTTGCCGACAAAACCCACTCACCTCATCTAATCACCTGTCTTCCCTTCTTATATTAATTTTTAAGACATGGGATTGGATTATAAATTTTTTAAAGTTATAATGTTAATGTTTACATGGTTGATCTATTTGGTGTGTATGCTTCTTTTTTAGGGTTAAATTTAACTTTTAGTTTTTTAAATGGGATAGAATTTGACCATCAATCTATTAAAAATAGTTGAATTATTATTTTTAACAGATAAACTAATCAAAATGTTAATATTTTAATATATAGCAGTCTATATGAAAATTCGTGTGTACTTATTGTTGATTTTTTGGATCTGTTTTAAAAATTTAAACGATTTTGATATAACATATAAGACAAATAATGTTATGTTAGTATGAAGTATACGCATTTCCATTAAAATACGATTCAATTCTTTTTGAAATGTTCGTGACCAGATTTAACTAAAAAATGTAAATGGTAAAGACTAAATTTATCATTATACTTTTTATTATTAGACCATTTTATAATATTTGAAAAGATGAGAAATGATTGTATGAAACTATGATTTCACCCCATATATAGCTCTTTCTAATTGGAGAATGACAAATTAGGTTTTTCCTCTTGATTTTCTTTTTCTTTTTTCAAAAAAAAAAATCCAATTGAAAATGCTAAAACTTAGAAAAATTTTAATTTGTCATTCTCCTGTTAAAAAGGAATATGAATGATTTATACAATCCCTTCTCTTGAAGAGATTTATATACAATGTTGTCAAATTTTTTTGGAAATCAAAGTTGATGGCTGCCCATTTATGACTGCCATTGGGGTTGGTTTAGGTTACATGTTTGAACAGTGATAATATAGTTTTGGCGTCACAAAAAGAATACAAAGATCTGAAAAGAAGAAAATATGGAAATGTAGCTTGGAGGGTCAAATTCAAAACCCATGAACAGCAAACATAGAATGGTTCTTAGTTTCAAACTGTTGACCAAAAGCAAGTCCATGAGACTAGAGAGGTAAAATGTACACCACCCTACCCTACCTCACCCTACCCCATCGCATTATTACTGTTATTTAGGGAAGGAGAGTAAGTTTAAAGTGTGAAACCTAAACTCTCTTGTCAAATAAACCTTTCAAGAGATTGTTGTTGTTGCCCATATCTGTAGGCTTTCAGTCTCTAATTTAATTTTATTTCATTTTAAAAAAACTATCTTATTGTTTCATTTAAGAGATTATTATTTGCTTGTTGTATAAAATGAGGAAAATGACTTGCTGTTGAATTGTCTAGTTTCGTTTATTTGTTGTGTTTTAAAATTTATTAATTGGAATTAATCCTATTTTATTTACATTCCACTTATTTCGATTTAATTTCGATATAGTACTAGTATAAATATATATTTATACTATATATAATATAATACTATGCAAATCCAAAACAAGCAATACTTTTTCGTTTTTACTTCATCTCGGATTTTTCTAAATAAAATGAATTATAATATCTAACTAATATATAATACTTATTAGAATTTTAGAAATAAAAACTTTTAATTTGAAATTTATTTATATGGAATCACTCTAAAATCAATTTACCCATGAAGATTAATTGAGAAAATGGGGTTTTGTTTATTTTATTATTATCCAAGGAAAAAAAAGGAGCTGTGATTCATGACTTTTTTAAATCATGACATCATCTCTCACTCCAACAAAAACTTAAGAGGCAATGCTATACTTAAACCCCCTTAGAAGTTTTTTCTCAACCAATGTGGGATTAGCCACTTTGCATTACTAACATATAATTCATGACTTTTTAAAATCATGGCATTCTCTCTCACTCCAACAAGAGATTATTATGCCTTTGATACCAATGCTTGTTAGGTTAAGTGGTGAAGACTTTGATGAGAGTTTCAAATATTTGAATAGAAAAAACAAGGATAGAAGAGTTTATCTTCATTTTAAGGATCCGATCTGATTCAACTCTGAATTTAGTTACTTTTTTAAAAAAAATATTTGATACCACATTTAAACCGATTGTAATTCAAAGCTTGACGGCTTCACAATTTTGTCCACAGAATCTCATATATATTGATAAATTCACGCGAGTATCATAACATCTACTCGTAATACCTAAACCAACATTGATTTGTATAGAAAAAGTGGGTCGCAAATTGAAACCGATAAACATTGTGATGGGAAATTGATAAAGTGTACAAGTCAATGCAAGGGGCAGATGAGAATGGATGGGAGGTGGGGGTAGTGTTACCATCACCTATCAAACCCATAATTAAGCATACTCTCATTAGGTTGTACATTATCTGGTCCATCAAAGTCTTTGGGAGAGGCCAATTCCACGACTCCAGCTTAGTAGTCCTGCAAATTACTGAATTCTTTTGAACTAACATTTCTTTGCATTCATACATACATGCATGCATGCATACATATAACTTTCAGAGTTAAGGCAATGCCCCACCCACCAGTCCCTCTTATTTTGCCGTTGCATTAATGCCACTCCCATATTTCTAATTCTCACCCAATCAACTTCAAGTTTACATTAAAAGCAATTGATCTGTTTTGGTTGCCTCTTCTTTCTTTCTACATACGAAAAAGGCTATCAAAACAAAATTAAAGATTTCTTCATGACTTGATTTTTTTTTTTTAAGTCATTCAAAGTTGAAAATTTTGGTTTTAACCCTCCATTTTTCCCACTTTCCAAAGCTTCCTAGGAAGGTATCCCGTCTCTTATCTGCCTGTTATTGATTGAAGTTTATTAGTAACGTGCTAAGCTAGCAGGCTTAGGTGATTGGTTAAGGCTATGAATAGTCGTAAGATGGAAGAATATTGAAGGTTAAATACTGAAATCTGTTCAAATCTTTTAGGGCTTGCTGGCATCATAGTTAAATATTTTTAAAACGGTTAAACAACCATCAATATTTTTAAATGGTGAAATAAGACTCACACCTTTTCAAATTACTTAAATAAAGGTTGTTCATACAATTCACCTTAGTTTGCAGTATAAAATTCCCATGTTCATCTTAACCCTTAACATTTACATCTTTACTTAATCTGGTCTTTATTTTCTTTTTAGATAAATTTGGCTTTCAACCTTCAAAATAAATCGAATTTACCCATCAATCTTTCAAAAGGAGTCAAAGATTTTTTTCATGGAAATATTAATTAAATTTTTAAATATAACAGCCTGCTTGGCAATTTACATGTACTTCATGTATTTTTTTAGTTATCATGAACTTTTTATAATATATATTTTTTGAATTTCTTTTATAATTTTTATATTATTTGTTAACATGACATGTAAGGCAAATAGTTCCATGTCAACATGAAGTACATGTGGACTACCACGTGGATTCTCACGACGACATCATTAAAAAATTAATGTTTTAATCAACATTTTTGTTAAAAATGTTATTTGACTCTTTTTGAAAGATTTAGGGTCAAATTTAACTAAAAAAAAATAAAGGTCAAATCTACAAAAAATGTAAACATTAATAGCTAAATTTAACAATATACCTACGAAATTAGGTGAATATTGACAGTTTAGAATAGAATACATGATAGTTGAGTTATATTAATTGAAAATAAAAGAAAAATAAAACATCATTTAAAACTTCACATACGATATTTAAAAAATCATTATTTAACCATTTTGAAATGTACGAGTTTTTATTTAAATATTTTCAAAATTATTTAACTTTAATTGATAATTTTAAAAGATTTAAGATTCACAAAATTTAACCCCATTTTCAACATTTATTCTTAAATCCAGAAGTAACCTGTGTGAATTGAGTATGTCAAAGTTTTAATCATGGGAATATGGTGTTAGGTAGGGGATCAACTATGACATTCTGCAAGGTAGAGTTAAAAACTTTGGAGCTTTGTACATAATAAATTTTTGGTGGATTTAATCTCTCTATTCTAATTTAATTTTACTTCATTTAATGTATATTTTATTATGATATTAATTTGATATAATTTATTTTTAAAAATATGGGATGATGTGGTATATATACCATTACATTTTCTATACAATTGGACATGAATGTACAAAGAAAAAGGTTCAACCGTAAAAAAAAGCCACGTCATCATATATTTTAGAAAATAAATCATATCAAATTATTTAATGAAATTGGTTTGAAAAGTGTAAATATTCAATACCCAAAAATTAGAATACTAATTTTTTTCAACTTAAATAAAATATATTTTATTATGAATAATAGGGTGCTGTCGACTATAAAAAAATAAAGTTTTTTCGTTTTTATGCTTATACATGTAAAAGAAAGTGTATTTTGGGATAGAAATACGAGTGCCACCGATTGGTCAAACTACATAAAAAAATAATTTTTTTTAAAGAGGAAAGAAGTGCCACGAATTGATTAGGCAGCACCAGTTTTTTACATTAGAGGTTGTCTAAATTCGTTAATATTAGTACCCTTATCTTATTTTGGTATATATTTATATATTTTATATTATCGAAGTAAAAAATCAAAAAGTAGAAGAATTAGAAAGGATGAAAGGATTAAATCCGCCAAGCACTATTCTACAAGTAGCTTTGTATAGAAATTGAGCATGTAAATTGAAGAAAGATAGTTGGGAGCAGTCACGCGTAGATTGATACATCCATTACTAGAGATATACGTGTCTTTGGTTTTTCAAGTATGGAATTAAGGGCTCTAAACCTAAGTATACATGTGGTGATGTTTATGGTTTTCAACATTAAAGTGAGTCACATGCTGTGCATATACAAAAGCTTCAATCTCGGCGATTTACAAACACGTCCCTCATGTGTTTGGAATTCAACAAGTTGGAACTTTGACCCTTAGCTATGGGCGGGGGTGGGGGACGAACCCTACAGTTTATGCTACGTAGCAGGTAGAAAGATGGATAAATGCGGAAGCAATTAGCCCTGCCCCATGGCGGCCTATACTAATTGCCCCAAAAAAGCTGCATCCTATACCTTGATGTAACACAGGCTCTAACCTTAGTTGTCAGATGTCAAATAGGTAGCTCACATAATTAATATTTCCATGCTTTATATGAGGATCTTCCTTCAACCAAAGGTTTTCCTTGAACATGAAACTGACAACACAATTAATGGATACTAGGATCAATGTTTAGTCAAAAACCTGATATTTTGCAGTTCTGATTCTGAATTATTATTACTAATTATAATTTGCTTGGAATGGTGAAGCAATTTACCCAGATGATGGGGCTTTAGCATTGTTGCATTTGCATTTAATTTGGTCCACTTTTTCAGTCCCCACATCACAGTTTTCTTCAACTGGCAGCTCCATGTGTGATCCCCCATTTGCCTTTTCTGTTCACATTAGCCAATATTATCCCCCATCAAATACCAGGTTGCCAAAGAAAAAAAGATTTCACCTTTTCAAACTATTTAAGATGGAATCTGACTTCAAAACTTTTTGGTACAACAAAGGCGATGGCTTTTTCTACTTGACTTCTTCCATACCCATAGCCATTCATTTCCTTTTACACAGTAGCCTCTTTTTCAAAGATTGGAAATTTAGGCATACCCCTTTTTCTTAATTTCAACTTTTGCCGATGACATCAATTCACGCAAACCATATCCTAATTCCTATTTGGTTTTTTTTTTTTTTAAATGGTACATAAACTATTATCTTATTTCATTTTACTTCAAAATATACATGTTTAGTAAAAACATACCATATCTCACATTCTCGAAACAAAATCTATAGTTTAAGCACCACTTCGAAAAAAAAAAAACCCCTTCAATAGCCAATTTAAAGCCTTCTGGTAAATATGAAACCTATCAACAGATAGTGCCAGCCTGGTAAAATGAATTCATTCCCAGCAATATTATAATAGCATTTAAACAGTTATCAGATTTTATTATTATACATAAAATTTTCAGTCACTGCTAGTTTTACTCACAAAACTCTAATCCATCTCTTGTTCTTGTATCTCCAGCCATACATGGGGTAAGTGGTTAGAGACGCAGAGCAAAAAAAAAATGTAATGAATTATGAACCTTTGAGAGGAAATGTGTGTATCATCGCCTATCATAAAAACATGCATCAGAATGGTGATGAGGCTAAAACAAGCAGCATCAAGTTAGTGACAACCTGTATAGGCTGTCAAATTACAATAATTTCTTACAGCCAATATAAATAGCAATTACCACTGCTATGTGTCTTACTGCCAGAAAGCTGTAGCCTTTTGATTTATATGAATATATATATATATTGTACTTCTACAGTTTCTTCATATAAATATTACCCAAATAGTGAGCAAGAAACAAGATCGCATCTATTTGATGCATGAGGAAGACAACTTGGCTCCAGATAATAAAAAAATTGAAACGAAAAGGAAAATACCTACATTATAAAGAACAAGTCTGTCTCAATGGGATGAAGTTAGCTTCCAAAAGGTTTTTGTTGCTACCAGGATTTTCTCTCTCCCATGTGATTCAGGTTCCTTGTCATTTATGGTAGCCGTCCACCTTACTGCGTGAGCTATGCGTGCCACTTTGTCGATTACTTCAGGTGAATCTCGAATCACAACTGTTCCTTCAGGACGCAACATGCGATCCATCTCCACCATTAGGTCCACAAGGTTACACCTGCAGGAACATTAGAGTTGATGATGAAAGGTACTTTTTGGTTGAAAGATGACGACAAACCGTGCGAAGAATTAACTACAAAGTGATCCATGCAGTAACATTGCATGGTCCCATTGATTCAATAGCGACACAACAAGAAATGACTATCAAAGGATACAAAGGTGCAAAGATTGTTTTCTATGCTTTTCTTTGCATTGCCTTTAGAAGTTGAAGCTTAAAAGGAGGAAAAGAAAAAGAAAATAAGGTTTGTTAAGTCACAATAAAGTATAATATAAACAGGCATGCAATTTCTCACATAACCAAAGTGATAAAGAGTAGAAACTTCAGTTGCTCATACAAATGCAAAGAGAATTGAAGGATGACGTCAAGGTTATATCTACCTGCTCTTGCTTGAACCAGGAAGCTTTATTAGTGATTCAATGCCAGCTACATGAATAAAATCGTAAGTACGTGGGTATGTTGAGAAAGGTTCACACCTGCAAACAGCAATTGAGCTCATCAGGTAATCAAAAGTGTTTTCCCTATAAGACTAAGCACATCACATAATCCCACAAATAAAGAGGAATCAAGAAGACAAGCAACCACAACAATCATTTAAGGAGAAGGTTAAGGATTACACAAGTATCAAGTTTGAAAGTTAAACACTGCACAGTACAAAACCATTGCTACAATTGAATAATTGCACATCCAACTAAATTACCTAAATCCAAGCAAGTACAGTTTTCAAAGCAGGTTCGATCAAACAGGGAATAAGCAGTAGAAGTTTGCTTTGGGCAGAAAGGAATCAACATGGTATTTCCATGGGGAAGATTGTCACAGATTGTAGATGACAAGGCACTATAGTGTACTCTTGTTCCCGAACGAGGAACAAACTGTTAGCATTTTCAGTAAATAAGGATAAAAATCCTACAGTTACTCACCAATCATGGTATACTCCAATAAGGCCTCTGTCATATATTACACCAAGAGTTAATGGCTTCCGAGCAGGAACAACATTCATCACCCATACTGGATCTGATACAAGTGCTGCTGCAAAACCTCCAAAAAATGCATTCATGTCCATGACATTGCGTACTGCTGGACTCCCAAGCTTCAGATTCAGAGTATTCTTATAATAGGCAACTCTCCTTGTCCACCTCCTTGTGTCTGCCCGAAACAAATCAATCCCGTTTTTCACGACCAAGGCCCTTGAAGGAGCTCTTGTTAGCCTGTCTGGCCACTTCGGAATAATCCCAACAGGATGTTCACCATTCACAGAAGACGTTGACGTCACGCATCTTCTTAACTTAAAGTACCTACCCGAATAAAAGAGAGAATAAACTTAGAAGAACACAACGTTCCAGTTCTAGAAACAACATAGTATAAGTGGGAACCAGAAACAACCGATCATACAGCTAAAGTAGGTGGAAAATCAGGTTGAACTCCGTTTGGAATTTCTTCAGGACAATAAAGGTAGATGCTATAAGAATTATAAATTCTTCAAAAGGCTTCTCATGACAATTACCATGCATTACTGGGGTCATTTGATTCATCACAAGATTCAAGCCCAAATTCATTTTGGTTTGGCAGACACGAATCTCCATCAGGCTTTTTCCAAATGACTGTGTTCCCGTCCACAGCAATCAACTCATAGCACAATGCTCTTGCCACAGCCTGGAGATCTGCCCACTCTTTATCTTGCTTAGGCCACTGTACAGGGGGACCAGAGATGACCAAATATCCACCTGGACGTAGTAACCGATCCACTTCAATGAAATAAGTTGCATCTGCAAAAGCCATATATCTTCACGTTAATGCCAAAGAAAGAGAGATGAAAAAGAGAATATATCAAACACACTCCAGATAGAGAAACCCACTATAAGCTGTGAAAGGGATCAGGCATCGAGAGCAGTGAATGAAATCAAATGCAAATGCAGGAAACGGGAGTCTGCGAGTGCCAAGCATTAGAACAAAGGCCGGTATTCCTCTTTCCAATGCAAATTGTATTTGTGCTTTGTGGGAATCCCTAGGAGCAAATGAGAGTGCCAAAATGCCTTCTGATAACAATGAACCCCCAAAACTTGCAACCTGCAAAAAGATTAATAAGGTTGATATTCAAACAGTACAAAACTGGAGTATAAGCATAGTAAGATAACATGCTACAAATGATATTAATTTACCCCGCAACCCATATCAAGGGCAGTCCTAAGAGTTCCACCAGTCAAGGGAATATACTGCCCAAGTTTCTCGATATATGGAGCAGCTCCATCAGGAAACATTGTTCCACCACCAGGGAAAATAAAGTGAGGACCTTGCTCTTTCATCCATCCTTGGTGACCTTTCCTATCAGCAATTTTGTTGTGTGGCATATTGGAGTGCCATATCTGACCATTAAACAATTAAAACTGTTTTAAGTAACACTAATAATTTAATTCCATTCCTAAAAAGGATCGATTTGTGGCAACGAGGAACAATCTTACATAAAGTTTGTGTTTAACAAACGAAAAACCCAAGAAAACCATTAAAGGAGGAAAAAGAGAGAGAGAGGAAATTGTACCTTGTGCAAGCTTTCAGGCCACTGAACAGGAATCTTATAACCAGGAGGAGGAGGGATCAAGCAAAGAGGCATTTCATCAGGCAAAGGACAATGCCTTTCTCTATATAGATTCATCTCCCTGCTGAGCTGGCTGTTACGCCTGGGGTCCTCACAGGGCATATGATCAACGGAATTGGCAGGGCAGGCTTCGATGGGCTTGTGGTGGTGGCCAAGTTCGACCAAGGACACCAAGCGATGCCGTTGCCTCGGATCAGAGGTGGAAAGCAACAGGGCTTGCCTACCAGAGGCAGCCATGGAATCCCCAAGAGGGGTGAAGACTAAGAGGAAGAACAAGAGTACGAGGCCGAAGAATATGGCGGTTATGATGTCCAAAAGCTTCCATTGGCGGGGATTGCGTTTGGATGCAGGTAGATTTAAGTGACCCATGCTTTTGGATCTTCGGTATGAGTTGTTAGTTTAATGGTTGGTTTATCACAGGATTTGGTTGCGGATCCAGATTGGATAAAGGGTTTGGTTGAAATTGTAAGAATGAAATTTCAGAAGTAGAGTAGGTTTTAACTTTGTTGCAGAAGCAAAGGAGGAGTGGGAGGTTTGCAACTTACCAAGTGAAAGTGTAGGGAATGGAATTAGAGAATTTGTGAGATTAACATAGCTTTGGGTGAAAGCATAGTATTGGGGAGGGTGAGAGCAGAGCATGTAGCGTGGCGTACGCGGTCGAATGCGCAGCTGTCCACCAGTGGCACCGCAATATTGGCCTTTATGGAATTCTGTTTTACTTATTAGTTCCGTGGAACTTTGTCGCCTGGGATTTGTATAAAATAATAGGGGCATTTCAAACCTATAGATTTCGTTTTCTGGCAATAATTAATTATACTTACTTCTTACATACATCATGAGGGTTTGAATTTGTGGAAATTAATGCACTTGTTTTGGTGTGGGTTTGTTTTATACTATGAGTTTTGAGAGTTACTATCAATATTTTTTGTATTTTATATGAGATAGCAATAGATATTATTTTTATTTGATAATTTTTAATCACTCACATGATTTGTTTTAAGAAAAAAAACTAAATATATATTATTTCTTACAAAAGATTTTAATTTTGTCCGTCAAACTATTATAATACACTAACTTTTTTAATGATACATGAGTAAACCAATAATAATACAAACATAAATAGTTTCCTTCATAATCAACCAAGGTCGGACGCCAATAGATACAATAAGATTCAGAGTTTACTTCATTCAGGACCATTGCCAGCAGCCTTTTCTTTTTATTTGATATGAAATGTACGCTTTTCAGCAGCAAACACGTGAAACGATTGTCCTCTAATCTATAAAGCTTAATAGACATATGTAATTCGAAAGGCCTAATGTTAATTAATACTCACCAGATTAGAGGGGTAACACAATGAAAAGGGCCTAATAACAACAAACAGGCACCATGTCCTTGACCAACATTGGCATCAATCTTAGATCATGCAGAATTAGCCAAAAAATAAACAGCAGGGAATTTATCAACAGCTAATGCAACATAAACAAGTAGTAACTAACATATAACTCTTCAGAAATCCTAGAGAGCCTTGCTTCTATCAAATTGCACATGAGCAGAAAATATTATAACAATGTAAAGAAAAACAAATAATGTAACACTTATGAGATAAGCTTTTTAGTATATACAGAAGTGTGTATCCCAAAACCCTCAAAATGCAAATCCATCATCATGGATAGCCAATCTCCTTTTTAAGGTCTTACAATAGTGCCTCAGCACATCCAGAACCTAGGCCCAGCCATAGAAGGAACCTTTGCAAGAATATCTTGATAATGCTTCAGTCCAGAATTCAGATTTTCCTGGAAGCCCTAAGATTGTACTCATGCTTGAGAAGATTTGCTCTCAGCAGCATTGCCCTCACATCCCAATCAAATTCATTGCCAGTCTGCAAAACCCGCTGGAAAGTTGCATTTCTCTGATCAGCATGTCGTGCATAAAGAATTTTGTTGTGTGAATCGATCCGAGCCTGCAGATACATTATAATCCTCATTGTAAAAGATACATTACAAAAAAAAAAAAGGAAAAGAAAAGAAAAACCTTTATCACTTAATTTGAAAAAGTCCATTTCCATTTGAACTGGCTTCCTTCACTCCAGGGAACTAATGTATAAACAAGGATTGACTCTACTTTCCCCCTCTAACTGTTTTCAATGTTTGGGAAGGTTCTCGTTTAGAAATTAGGAAATTCATTTTAATTGTTTTTCTGCTCTTCACTATAAAAACATGGTCAATGCAAGTTCCAAACGAAAGAGTAAAATTCTTTTCATTTATCACTGAAGAGATACAGATTAATTGACAAATTAAGTTCGAACTGATATTTGAAAAATCATGTACAAAACCAAGTTCACATGCACCAACAAAGCTTAAGAAAAGCAAGAAAGTGGTGAAAAACAATACCTGTATCTGGTTGTCAGTAATTAAGGATTCAAGTTCTTTCTCAAGTCCTGCAACACTTGTTTTAAAGGCATCAGCCATCATTCGCATATCAACAGAAACAAATGGGTGGGTGTACTGGATAAGGGCTTTGCTCCGGATTTGATCATACAGGGTCTCAACATGGTCATGTATATGGATATCAAGCATCAGATTCGATTTGAGGTTTCCAAGATATTCCAAGCAGGAAGCATAATGGCTGCAATAAGAAAGAAGCCACAAGTTAAAAGTCAGCATGTCTCATCAATCAAGAACTCATAAGGACTTGCTGAAGCCCAGAGTCACAAGATAAAAGATTGTATATTATAATCTTAACCACAGAAAATTCACTACAAATTAATTAAAGATGGATAATACCTCGAGTAAAAATCATTAATAAGCTCCCTTACTTCAGGTACCAACTCTAAGAAATTCCGGAAGTTGATATTGTCTATAACTTTGTTCTGCAAAGTCAAAGCATTAGATGAATAAGAAATCTATAAGACAACAGTAAGACAATGCCAGAAAACAAATGACAGGGAGGGGGCGAACTGAAGAGATACATGCCTTCAGTTCAGTTCGATCAAAGCTTGCAAGTGCACAAAGCCCACCATAAGTAGCAACATCTTGAGGGGCAATCACTTCACTGTAGGAATTCCCAAGTTCAGGACCCACTTCCAAAAACTGCATCCATAGAAAAGACAATCAATCCAGCAATAAAATAGTAATTGCTTGGAATAAAACTAATTATAAAATCTCCCTTGTTACAATTCATAAAAGTACAACAATAATCAATGCAAGATAACCAACAAAAGGAACACTCAACCTCAAAAACCAAGCAAACATTAAATTAATCAGGCCCAACCAACTATAGGGGCTGCTCCAGATAAAGGCCGCAGGACTAAACCTTCAACGCATACAACAATTATACTGTATTAATACCATCGGAAAGAACACTATAATACTAATTTTCTATCGAGTACATCAAGCTCTCTTAAGTTTTCTACCATAATGTACTCCATCAAACCCAACACCATAAGAAGATTTCAGGTTTAATTTTAGGAGTGCAATGTTCCAAGAATGCCTAAAATGTAGCTTGTTTACGCTTGCTTCATCAGGCTTATTGGGCTCAAGATCAAGTCCCGTTTATTTTGAGTTTATAGGCCAAGATTTGAAACCAGATCGTGTGGCTTGAATTGAATGGCTTCTAAATTTAAGTTCTAGAAAATACCAATATGTAAATAACCAACCCTTTCCCGATAATCACAAGGAAGTACCATTATCTTCTATGCATTTCAGCCATATCAAATTCAACACATCTTGCCAGTAAAAGAGAGCATGATACAATCATAAAACAAGCAAAAATGGAAACATTCGAATTATCCAAGGTAACAATTTATAAGCTGACAAACCTTACGAGCAGCAAGCTTGTACTTCTTAGCCTCCAGATGAGCCAATCCAGCAGCACAACGTAGCTTAGCAATAGTTGGAGGGTCAAGTGCCTCGGGTGTTTGCTCAGCCTTACTAACGTAGCTTGTCACATGAGCAAATTGACCCATCTCAATGCTCACAAGAATTGCACTCAAACACATCTGAATAATATGCTTTGACGTTGTACAATAATCGCGAGTTCGAACATAGCTTTTAAAAGCATCCCCCAGTGCGCCATGAGCATAGTAAAAATCTCCAAAATCATTGTATCCCATTCTTATACTTTCTTTGATTAAATTCGTCTGAAAATAAGAAATCAAACAAACAAAAAGAAGTAAGCCCTAACTAGTTTCTAGAAAATAATTTGAAGTAAGAAAACCTGAATTACCCTGTAGGCATTGAGTTCGCTCTCGAGTTTATCGCCCTAACTAGTTTCTAGAAAATAATTTGAAGTAACAAAAACTGAATTACCCTGTAGGCATTGAGTTCGCTCTCGAGTTTATCTTTCCTTTGGTCGGCTTTTCGATCAACCATAGCGCACCACGTGGCATCCGTCGAATAGTTGGGACCCAATCGACCGTCTATCTTCTGGACCACTTCACGGAATAGCTGAGTGTTCTCCCCCTTCTTGAGCTCATCGTAAGCCATCCTTAGGGCCTCCAATTGCATCCCGGAATTGTCGCAGTGGTCAGCTAAGAATATGAGCCGCATGATCTTGGTACGGCCCGAGTAAAGCGCAGCGTAGGCCTCGATGTCTAGCTGCTCGCCGCTAATGATGGGCCGGTTCTTCCGGATCGTTGTCGAAGTTGAGGATGACGGCGCATCGTCAACGCCCTCGATGCCGTTCGCGTACATCTCCTCCATCAATGATTTCGGGGCGTCGTCTTCGCCATCCATTGCGAAAAAGAACTAGAAACGAAACGATGTGGCAATTTTAGGGATTTTAAGGCTAGGGTTTATCTGTTTATGAACTGGTTTAGAATATAACAGCAGTAGTGACGGAAGATGCTGAGGGGAAGGAATGAGCTGGCAAGTGACCTCTTATAGACGTTTGCTTGCCGACGTAACGATGCCGTTTTTTATCTGCAAACAGTATTCTTCTCATTTCATGATACAAGTGAATTCACAAATACATTACAAACTATTAATTTTTTCTCACTCAACTTTTCAAAATGAGATATTTTAGTATAAACATTATATTAATTTGATCATAAATATAAAAATTTTCAACAAATTTAGCCTTTAATGTTTATAAAATTTATCATTTTAGTCCTAATTCTAAAAGTTCTATAAATTTAGCTCTCACCATTTATAAAATCATCAATTTAGTCCTAACTCTAAAAATTTTAAAAATATTTTTTAAAAATTTCATTTTAGCCCTTTATAACCCATGTTAGATACAAAAATAAGAAAAATAATACACTCTTTCTAGTCACTCAACAATTTCTTTTACTATCATTTAGGCTTCACACTGGACCAAACCAATTTATTTGGAGCCTATCTAGAATAGTTGGTTGTATAACTACTCGAACAAATAACGTTTTTAATGCGTTTATCTTCTTTTTGACCTTAATTTTTTTTTATGTTTTATCCCAAAATTTTGGAGTTATTTTGCAAGTGGCTTAAAAGAATGTACTCTTTTTCTTATTTTAATATCTCACGATTGGTTTTAAAGGGCTAAATATAAATATATATATATATATATATAATTTTAGAGTTAAAACTAAATTGATAGATTTTGTAAATATTGAATGTCAAATTTTTTTAGAATTAAAACTAAATTGACAAATTTTGTAAACATTGATGGCTAAATTTGTTGAATATTTAAGATAAAATTTATAGAATATGTAAATATTAGATGACTAATTTTATTACTAGACCAATAAAAAGCCCACCTCAGTTCGACTAAAATATTTAATTTCAAAATATTCATTAACTAAATTGAAGGCATTGACAAAAAAAAATTAATGGAGGGTTAATTTAAACGTTTCAAAATATATAAAAGCTAATTTTCAATAGAAAAATTGGAATATATTCACCCCTAAGTATAGGGACTTCTCTAGTACTTTTACTCAAAAGATGATGGTAGTACAATTAATTTTATTTCCAAATAATGCCACGTGTATCTTTATTTTAATATCTCTTTTTAAAAAATATTTTATTATTATTTTATTACACTCTGTATTCAAGAAATTGAATTGTTGAGAGAAATATAAAAAAATTACATCTTTATAATGTAAAAGCTACCTTAAATCTATATATACATGGCAAGAATTTGTGAGAAAGGTCAGTAGTTTATAAATATTAATTATAAAATTTGGTAATCGAGTATTTTAAATTATTTTCAAAAAAATATTAATGCATCAATAATATCTTCTTTCTTTCAGTAAAAAAAAAAAAACAAGAAACAAGAAAACAGAGCAAACATTATTAATCCTTATTGATTTTGTGATAACGGTGATGCAACCCAATACTGCTTAACAGCAAAGAGAATCTTGGTTCTTTCATGGGGTCCATCTTCATGGTCTACAATTCTTCCATCCCATTGCATACCATCCATCATGTTCTTTAACTTCATCAACACATCCACATCGTCTCTGATTATTACACTGCTCTCTGGTCGTAAAATCCTATCCATTTCCAAAACTATATCCTCCATTTCACATCTGCATTACAAACCATTTAGATCCATCAATGATCGAACAAAAGAAAAAAAAAAAAACAGTCTTACATTTGGGTTTTTGTTCTTACCTGTCTTTGTAGAGGCTGAAAATGGCATCACCATGAATGAAATCATAAGTCCTAGGATAAGTAGACATTGCTTCACACCTATGAACAAACAAACAAACACATGATAATGGAACAAAAAGGAAGAACAAAAAAAGAGCAAAAGTAAGATACCAATTTTGATATGCTCCGATTAATCCACGTTCATATACGACACCAAGGGTGTTGATTTGATCAGCTTCGACAGGGACAATGTTCATCACCCAGACAGGGTCATCAACAAGGGCTGCTGCAAAGCCTCCCAAATAAGCATTCATGTCCAACAAGTTCCGGTACCGACCGGTCTCTGCCAATTGATGATCTATTGTCTTGTAATATTCTACTCTCTTCTTCCATAGCTCCGAATTTTCCACAAATACCGTCTCTGTAATTCCTGGTAAACTCCCACTACTGATCCTTGGAGGGATTGCATTCAACCTCTCAGGCCATTTCGCTAATTGCCCACCAGCAATTTCCTTTATATTCGATACGCGAGGCAATGGGGTTAAACAAGTCTCCAATTTCGTGTACCTGCTCTAATCATAATGTACATATTTAAATATTTGTCTCGGAGAAAAAAATGGATTGAAAAAAGATCTCACCATGCCATGTCAGGATTTTGAGTGTAGCAAATAGGCGGCCGCTTGAAAACCTTCCTGTTAGCTTTGCAATGGACATGATTAGTTGGTTTTTGCCAAATTGCAAGATCGTCTTTTTGTACTAGTTTTTTCCAGCATAGACTTTTAGCGACAGTTTCGATGCGGGATTGCTCTGATTTCAGATCATCAGTCGTCCTATTCCAACCTTTCCAATGCTTTTGCCAGTTTATTGGTGGCCCCGACAGTATCCAATAACTCCCAGCACGAAGAACTCTATCAACTTCAATCAAGTAAAGCCCATCTGAACAACCAACATGAACCAAAACTATTAGGCTTTTCTTCGAAAATGAAAGACAAAGGGGAGTTTATTACCGTACTGGCCCCAAGGGATTAGGCAACGAGAGCAATGAGCCATGTCGAAAGCTCTTGAAGGGTAAGGAAGCCTAATAGAGGCCATGACTCCGATCATGGCCGGTACCCCACGTTCAAGTGCAAACTGAACCTGAGCTTCGTGGGTGTCTCTTGGTGCAAACGACATCGCTAGGATGTTCCTTGATAGAAGGTAAGCTCCCCAACTCGCAACCTGTTTGTCAATAATTGGTTCAAACAAAAACCATAAATAATTATTTGAGTGAACGCTTTTTCTTGAGGGTGGTTTCAGAGTCAACCCAAATTATTATACTTACAAAAAATGCTCTTATTCAATAGTATCACTTGATATTTAATACAAATTCAAAGCACTAACGGTTTAATACTAATTAATTTTAGGTTTTGGCCTAGTTGGGCGATAAGATCTTGTTGAACAAGTTTTTTTTTCCCTTTCTACACTGAAATCTTACCAGAAAATATTCTAAAAGATAAACATATATATACATACAGATAAAAAGAGAAATTTTGACAATGAAGGAACACTCATCAACCTACTTTTTAAACATATTCTTACCTAAATTGGCTAAAAACAACATGGAATCTCTCTTATGACAAGTTTTTATTTGTATATTCCATTAAAACCCATTGCCCTATAAAAGTGCATGCCTGGTTTAGTTAATTTCTTGCTGGCAGTATCAAAAACCCAGATTTCTCTCCCAGTGAAATCATCCCACTAAGGAAACTTCAATCTGAATAATTATGATTTTTTATTTTCTGGTTTTTTTAACTTTTCTTAGTTCACACAGTAAAACTGGAAAAAAAAACTATCCATATTAGGCAGTACTACAAGAATTTCTTATGTAAACTTGGCAAAAACTAATTAATTTTCATACTCTTTTTCTTATGTTTTGCAGTAAAAAAAGAATCAAATGAAAAATTTTAACGATTGAACCCCTCCAACCAATCACTTTTCTTTTTCAACAATTTCTAACCAACTTTCCATCTTCCTAAACTAGCAATAGCATCATTAGCCGGTTCAAAACTGAACCAGCTGTTCCGGTTTGATTGAAAACGTTAAACATGAACGTAAAAACTAGTATTAAAAAGGATATAAATATAAAATAAAGAACGTACCCCGCAACCGGTATCAATGGCAGTCCTTATTGAACCATCTCTCAGACTGATTAACTTGTCAATATCGTCGATGTAAGCATCAGCACCATGCGGGAACATAGTGCCACCTCCGGGGAATCTGAACCGGTCTCCTTCAACCTTAATCCAATTTTGATTCTTTTTCTCAACGGTCAATTCTTTGTGCGGCACGTTAGCGAACCATGCAAATTCTCTACCTTGGGGCCACCTGAAAGGGACCTTATAACCGTACGGAGCCGGGATCCTACACTTCAACAACTCGTCCTTTTCTGGGCAATGCCTCTCTCTGTATATAAGCATGTCCCTGTCAAACTTCAACGATCTCTGAACGTCCTCACATGGGGTGTATTCGGAGAAGGAAGGGTCACACGGAGGGAATTGAGCGGCACGCGTCGTCTCGGAAGGTGGGTCAGGAGGGAGGTGGTGAGGCAAGAAGTCGAGTTGGGTGGTCTTAAGGGAAGAGCAAGGGACTGAGGATAGGAAGGCCGCGGCGGCGGAGGAGGAGGAGAAGGTGGTGCCGACGGAGTGTTGCCAAATTCCGATAAGGTAAAAAGTAGTGCATAGAATAACTACGAGAGTGATGTGGTAGAGGGTGAGGTTTTTGGTATTGAATAATGTGATTTGAGAAAGTCTTCTTGGAATACAAGCCATTGCGGCCATTGACAAACTCAAACAAATCAAGCTACCAAAAGGACAGAGTAAAACATAAAAATACAGAGAAACAAAGATACACACTTATAATATATATAGATATATAGATAGGGAAACACGCTTGCTGTTGAAAGGGTTAAGAAAGAGGAGACATAAGCTTTAAACTTATAAGGAGAAAAAGAGGAAGAATTAATTAATACAATTAATATTGAAGTTTCCATTGTTGTGTTTTTTTAATTGATACCTAAAATATTTTCATTTTTCTTATTTTTAAATACGAATAAAATAAAAGTATTTTTTATTATGTGATATTTTTTAATAATAATAAATTCATATATTATAAATGTATCATATAAAATCTTGTAATTAATAATAATTTTTTAGTATAGTGTGTGTTTTATGATAAGATTATGAGATTTTTTTTGTCTAAAATTGTCTTTCCATTGTTATCCTTTATTTAATGTATTTCCTTTCATTGATTTGGTTGTCTTTTAAATGAATAAAGTTATAAATTATAATATTAAACGATAAAAGTTGGTTTGTATTATATATATTTATTTACGGAATAAAAATATTTATACATGTAGTCTTGTTTTTGCAAGTGATTTTAAAGTTAGTTTTGTCACAATTCTCTATAGTTTAGTGGATGCTCAGTTCTTTTGTCAATTTATGTATGTCACTTTGGATCATCCAGGGATGATTTCTTTATTCGATTGAGTCGAGTTGAATCGAGTAAAAAAATTTCGAGTTAGTCGAGTTGACGAATCCTATTTTAACAACCGAATTCAATTTGAATTTTTTTCGAATCGAGTTAAAAAATTTCAAGTCAAGTTGAGTCGAGTTAACGAATCCTATTATTTATACTCAATATTGCATTTACATGAACCGACTATTTAACTAGTAGAGGAAATACAATATTATTTAACTGCATAAACAATATAATGGTGTTGTCTTTTAACTTATTAAGTAAATATTTATCAAAACAACATAGTTTTACATTTTTTTATTCGGATTTTCGGATAACTTGAATTATGTAATTCATATTTGAGTTAAACCGAAAAACTTAATTTTTTATTTGGGTTGATCCGAATAACTTGATTAACTCAAATAACTTGAACTATTTAATTCAAAATTTGAAATTTTTATCAAGTTTTCCGAATCAAATCGGATTTTACTCCTCCTAATATTAAGTACTTGCAATCACTTTAGATATGTTATGCTTGAGTTGTGAGAGGGTCAACGTGTCATAATGTTATATTGATACTAAGGCTAAAGCCTTTATTGTATTGATGGATCTTGTCCTTCACAGTTTATTTTTCTTTTCAAAATATATAATTTCATTATTTAATGAATTTTTTTAAAAAATATATAAAATGTTTTATCACCTTATGCCGTAGACTTTTTGGGGATTCAAATGGCACATTAAATACACTATTTATAACCAAAAAAAGGGGTTTTTATATCCAAATATTATTAAGGTTTTAACTTGAAAAAGAACAAAATTAAAATTATTGTTAAAGTTACAAAAAGGAATGAAAAAGCGCGTGAGTAAATGAGGAAGAGGCATTGACATTGGACAGTCGTCACAATCCCAAAAAAGTTCATCCAAAGTTCTGAATATTCGACATGCTTTGCATCCCTACTCTTCTACTAATCATTAACTAATTTTTTACCCCAAAAAATAAAAGATTAACTAATCTTCAATGCTATTAGAACTGCCAAATTAAATGGATTAAAAATTATTAAAATTTTATAAAAAATTATAAAAATATTTCAATTCTCAATTCAACTAATATGTATCGATTCATTATTTAACCGATCTAATATCATTCTCAATTGATACCCCAATTGATTTTTAGTCCAGTTCAATCCAAACATTAGTATTAATATTTGCTTCCTTTGAGGCGGGGAAGCTTCATTCAAGCAATGGCGTTTTTTTCTTGGTCAAAATATGTTGTTAGTTTTTGTACTTTAATAAAATATGAGATTTAATCACTAAACTTAAAATGTTAAAAATTAAGTTCTCTTACTTTTTTATTTAATATTATTAGTACAGTCACTAAAATTTTAAATATTTATTGTCAATATTTATTAGCTTGGAATTTTAAATAGACTATCCTCATATGATGTGGCATATAATTGACACAAAAAATTATATTAAATTGACCATTTTTGACAAAAAATAACAACAATGATCATTATTGGACTAGAATTTTTAAATCGAAAAAGTAAAAAGATTAAAATTTTGAACTTTTGTTGATTGAGTTAGTTGCATTTATCTCTATTTGTATGAGATTTTGTTTCTTTCAATAACAGGGCAAAGCCCAAATAACCAACACGACTCGAACCCAAACTACATCTGGGGCAAAGAACACCTTTGACCATCAAGCCACTACATGGGATTCTTGCAATCTTCTTTTTATAATATAAAATTATGATATTAAAAAAATATATTAAACGTGTGTTTGGAAAACACGGTGCAATTAGATAAAGGTGTAATTACTAGGAGAGTAAATACACGATAATAATTACATTGTAATTGCATATGTCATGTTTGGTATTATATAACTATAATTACACAGGGCAAAATACAAGAAAAAGTCCTTTTTTTTTAAATTTACCGAAATAGGCCCGATATTTTATTATTTACCGGAATGACCTATTTTTCCCAAAAACGCGTCAACGTCAGCGCGACGTTAGGGGACGTGGCAGAAAAACACGTCCCTGAGGGCGCGCTTTGCTTATGTGGACATAAATCGCTCCCTCAAGGGCGCGTTTGTTGCCACGTAAGCGCTCCTCTAGGGACGCGTTTTGCCTGCACGTGAACAGTAGCAACAACTACTTTTTTTACCGTCGATGACCCCCCAACGGTAAAAAAAACTATAAAACCCCCCCAACCTTCATTTTTTTTTCACAACTAAATCCTTTCTCTAAATTTCTCTCTAATATTCTTTCAAATTCCTCCCAAATTCCTATTTAAAAGAGCTTCAAATTTTTAATTATTTTTAAAATAGTTTTAAAATTTATTTTTTTGAATTCTTTTTTTAAATCGTAAAATTTTTTACCAATTTAGCAATGGCCGGGGAATTGATTCGTCTTGATGATAAGCATATATCCGTGGAACAAATGAAAATGGTAAGTGTTAAATTTAAAATTTAAATAATATTTAGGATTTTTTTATTTATGCAATTTTAAATAATTATTATTTTATTATTTGTTATAAAAGTCTGTAGATCGGATATTGCAATGTTATATCCGTAATATGCATGGTCCTCCATCACCGTTGGTAGAGAATTACCTGCGGGAGGCGGGTTTTTGACACGTGGTTACGGTAGGCCGAGTATGCAAGTTGGACCCGAAACTCATCAGTGCGTTGATTGACAGATGGAGACCCGAGATGCACACATTCCATCTTCCATGTGGAGAGTACACTATCACTTTGGAAAATATCAATTTGCAATTGGGGTTGCCAGTGGACGGGTACACAGTCACTGGGTCTGTTCAATCTGGTGATTGGGGAGCGGTATGCTACGAACTGTTAGGCTCTATTCCAGAGAATATTAACGGAGGTCGAATCTAGATGGGCTTGTTACGAGACACATTCCCAGATCCGGATGATGATTCAACCAAAATAGAAAGAATCAGATATGCTCGGGCATACATTCTTCAGATAATTGGAGGTTATCTGATACCGGACTTGTCACGAAACCACATGCATCTAAGATAGCTACTGAAACTCGTTGATTTTTTAGCAGCTCGGGAATTTAGCTAGGGGTCTGCCGTGTTGACAACATTGTACCGGGAGATGTGCGAGGCGACGAGACCGAATAAAGTAAAAATCGGAGGTTGCTTGTCACTACTGCAGTAATGGGCACGGTTTCGCTTTCCATTTTTACGTCCTCAAGTGGACCACCCGTATACATTCCCATTTATAACAAGGTAAATTTTATATTAGATTTTACAATTATTATGTGGATTTAAAATATAATCGAATGCTAAAAATTTATTTAATTAGGTGGAACCATCCGGCAAGTTATGCTCGACTACCTACCTCTCTTGAAGATATACGACTTTTATTGGACCAACGGTCGAAAGCACAAGTAAGTATTAAATAAAATATATATTTCCATAATGAGATAGTTGATTGGTATTTAGTATTTAGTACATAACTAATATTTCCATCATGGTCATATAGTTTGAATGGACACCATACGAGGATCCGATAATTCGGGCAGTAATTCTGGATGAGTATTTGCAAAATCCAAACGGTTGGCATGTGAAAGTCTCATTGGTCAACTTTGCGATTGTGGAGATGCACCAGTCGGACAGAGTATTACGGCAATTTGGATTCCGACAATTGATTCCCGTGTCAGCTGAGGTGTTGGATGATCATCACAAAATCGACCTACGACAATTGCATACGGATTGGCCGAGATTCTAGTCACACTACATCCAGATGTGGAAAGATCGGTATAACTATATACCTACTCGGGAACCAATCATCGTTCCAGAGTTAGCGTGCATGTCGGAATACATGCCATGTTTAGGATCCATGGCAAGCCGTATTTACTCTCGCCAGAGTAGAGACAGTGGCAATTGCGTGTCCAAAGGGAACGACGTGGCCCTTTAAATCCAAGAAGAAGGGACGACGGCGCAGACCCATCAACGAGGCCCAAAAATTCACCCTACCCATCATTAGCACCCATAACTTTATCAGGCCCAGTAACGGCACCGACACAGTCACCCGACCCAACAGTTCAACCGACGATACCCACGGTACATCTTTTTCAGATGATGCTAGGTGCGTATCCTAGCCTTTTTATGTATCCTAAACCTTATATGTTTCATTTTCCTAGTCCCATGGAAGGTTGGAGTCAATGGCCGGTTTATCACCATTTTCGAATACGCCGAGTGAACCGCTAATGTATAGGCCATCGTCGCATGAGGGATCACAAGATGGGGCATCGGGGAGCTTTTCTTTTTACCAAACCCTATCACCGTATGGGTTTCAAACACATTCGTAGTTTGTAATGCAAACACCTCTACATTCACTATTCTACCAAGGTGGCTCATCGTCCCAACACCGATAACCAGATCCCCTACCGGATGAACCAGAACCCCCACCGAAGCAACCACAACCCCCACCGACAGCTAGACAAAGAAGGAATCCAACGCAGAATCGGCGATTTACCGCCATGTGGCAATCGAATCCGTGAAGCACGAAATTGATTTTTATTTTAATTTATTTGTACAAAATAGTTTGTATTAATGTAATAAAATACAAAATAGTTTATTTTGAATATTTTGATATTATTTGATGTAATAAAATACAAAATAGTTTATTTTGAATATTTTGATATTATTTCATTTAATAAAATACAAAATAGTTAATATTCTTAATAATAAAAATTATTTTAAATAATTCAATATGTTAAACACTTGGCATATTATTTCATTTCACAAAATAGGCAAATATTCTTAATAATACAAAGTTGTTTACAATGACGTTCAACTATTGCGATTTGGGCATGATCGGCTTGTATGGCCTGGATTCCTACACCATCTGCACAACTTGCCTTGACTAGTTGTATCTCGGATATCCATATTGTTACGTATTCTAGTCGAGCAAGGTCGACCCTTCAGTTTGCGACGCAATTCTCTATTCGGTGACAGCTTAAAAGGAGCAAGCGATACGGACGACTACTTATGTTCATCTGAGATACGTGGGAAAACGTGTCTCCAGACGTTGTACATGTTTTCTAATTTGTACACTTCGTCGACATAGCTCATCGGATCCAGACGGAGATTCTGACAAGCTACAATTACATTAGCGCATGGATAACGAAGTGCATCAAACATCCCACAGTCGCAAGTCCTATTTCGTAAGTGTACACAATATTGCCCACCAATAACACCTTGGTGCGGTCTGTCAAACTCTGTCACGTGAAACCATAAGTTATCTCGATAGTAACACACTGTGTGCATAGTGTTTACCCGCGCATTGGCCTTTTTAATTTATTGCACTATCTTACTGCACTATACATAGCCTTCCTGTATCTGGCCTGTATAACTCGCTGCTCGCTTTGAAAATAGTGCCACAAAAAGAAATAATGTCTCTTGCACAACCGATTTTATCGGTAGATGGTACGTTCCTTTTAGAGCAAAATTTATGTATTCAGCCAGGTTTGAGGTCATATGACCATATCGTAGGCCGCCATCGTATGCTTGTGCCAACTGTTCGAAACGTATGTTGCAAAGGTAGTCCGCGCCTTCGCTGTTAATTGAACGCAAAACTACCAACATCTCGTGAAAACGATATTTATTTATTTCATACCCTGCAAATATAAGTCCATAGCGAATATTAAATACCACCTTTTCATTTACAATAAATTCAAAATGACAAACGAAATAATATTAATAGAAACTAAATACCCATATTGGTCACTTGTCGTCGTTCGCTCTTAGATGTATATTGCCTGTAGTAGTTGGAAGAAACGTACCTTAGGCAATATCGATGGTGTGTGCACTGCCATAAGCTTCCCTGTCGATCAAATGCAGCTAGTATACCTATACCTCGATCTAAAATAACATAGATATCAGGTTGGGGGCACACATGCCTCCTTAACCTAGATAGAAAGAAATTACAGTCATCAGATGACTCATCCGGTGTTATTGCAAACGCAATTGGAATAATTCTCCCACCGCCATCTTGTGTCATTGCAAGCAATAGCCGATGAGTATACCTACCAAACATAAAGGTACCGTCAATTTATACCAATGGCTTCAAGTATGGAAATGCGTCTCGGCATTGCTTAAAGGTCTAAAATAGAGATTTGAACACTTGCATCCACGTAGCAATCGGTCGTTGTAGTACGGATTTTTCGTTTCAAGGTCTGTGATGCAACCTGGGACGTATCTCTCTAGCAATTGACACCACTGCCATATTTCATTATATGAAGCGTCCCACCCACTATGCATCTTCTCCAACGCCTTCTGCTTAGCTATCCAAGCCTTGCGGTAAGAGGGCGTGTACCCCATTTGGCTACGAATATTAGCAATTAAGACTCGCATTGAAGTCCTGGGATCTACCTTCACCGTGGGTAGTATCAAGCTAGCTAACATAGCTGAATCCATCTTGGGATGATCTTGTGAAACACCTATAAATGGAGTATATTAAATAATGCAACATTACATAATAACAGTATTATTTAGAAACCGTCAATACTGTACCTGCAGCACCTGCATGTGGACCTTTGTACTTTTTTATCTCCCACAACACTGTCATTTTCCTCAATGAGGCGTAGATTTTACATGAACATGTGCCATCTTGCACGATACACTTTGCCTCAAACTTGTTAGATTTGGATTTAACCACGTGGTAGTTAACGCCATTGGTGATGCTATGTTGTTTCAAAGCACCAATAAAACTATCCTTGTTGGAAAACTGATTACCAACTTCAAATTCACCCGAATCCAGCCCCGAACTTGTACGATCACGCAATAGGCGTGGTAGCTCTGGAAACTCTAACGTATTATCTACAGACAGATCGACATTATGCATGTGGGCTGGAGGTGAGTATGCTTTGAATCGTGGATTTTATTCTTCATCTAAACTCCTTTTAGCCTCTTCAGGTTCTATTGGAATAGGCTCCGGTTCAGAAAATAAGCCAACTTCTGCACCATCAGGCCCGGGCTATCGAGGTGGATCCACATCAGAGTCATCTTCTAACCCAGCATCATCTGCAACGTACGAGGTCCCCTCATCGATGGACGTTGTAGAGAGTACATCATCCATTCTTCTGGGCATTTCATAACGTCCCCAATTAAATGTAGATTGACAACCACTAGAACTTAATGTCGTTCCTCAGTACGTATTCCCAACATCATACATCGAGCCACCGACATACATGTCTCATCCACCGACAGAGTGTCTTGCAGGGGATGTGTATTCCACACCGCTACCAAACATGAGCTGTTTCGAGTTTTGTAACCCGCTAACCGAGTGTCGGCCAGGGGTTGTGTATACCTCTCGAACACCAGTCGCAAGTACATCATTTGGCGATGTAAATTGTACATATAACTCAATATAAGATGCTCCACTAGCAAGATGGGTCTGCATGATTGCCTCCAAGCTACGAGCACCTTTTATGTCGAACGAGTCATATGTCACTGGATCAACAGAAGAACAAAATCGATACGTAATAGACAGAAATTTCATTGGCGTCATTCTAAAAATTTTACGCCTAATTCTTTTACGAAGTTCTGTCAAATCTATGTTCTGGTTAAAAACCAGTCGCACTGTATTCTCCGATAAAAAAATAACACCGTTCTCGGTGTGACAAACCTCACCATCATAGTAAATAACAACACTAATACGTTCACTCATCTTTAATTTCTAACCTTCTTAGCCTCTCTAAATTGTTTTTGCTGTAACTTATGCAATCTGAGAACATTTTTTGCCTCATTTTTTGCCTCAGCCCAAACATGCTACTGTAGCAAAAGCGCGTCCACGTGGGAGCGATTTCAAAAGTATTTCTGATAAAGCATCCTGCCTGGAGCATTTTTTATACTATTTTCTCAGAAATGTCAACTTGAAATTATTTTTTCAGAACCTACTGTAGCAAAAGCGCGTCCACGTGAGAGCGATTTCAGAAATTCTTTTGATAAAACATCCTGCTTGAAGCGTTTTTTATACTATTTGCTCAGAAACGTCAACTCGAAATTATTTTTTCAGGACCTACTGTATCAAAAACGCGTCCACGTGGGAGCGATTTCCTTAATAGATTTTTAATTAAATCACTCAAGTAACCCTAAACCCTAATTTAATTGATTTTTTCTTAAAAAATCATAAACACGAAACCTAATCCAATTTTGAAAAAATTATAATTAATTTAATTAAGAAACCCTAAACCCTAATCTCTTATTCATTTAATTTTTTCTCCAAAACCTTAAAAATCCTAAAAACCCTAACCCGAAAAACCAAAACCTAACGTGGGAGAAACAGGCAAAATGCGTCCCAAGGGGAGCGCTTATGTGGCAGCAAAATGCGTCCTTGAGGGAGCGATTTATGTCCACGTAGGCAAAGCGCGCCCTCAGGGATACGTTTTTCTACCATGTCCCCTGACATCGCGCTGACGTGGACGCGCTTTCGGGGAAAGGGCCATTCCGGTAAATAATAAAATATCAGGGCCATTTCGATAAATTTAAAAAAAGAACTTTTAATGGTGTTTTGCCCAATTACACAATTACATAATTTAAAATAAAAAATTAATTACTATAAAAAAATTCATAGTTTAAAAATATTAATTACAATTAATTTTTTTAAACAAGTAACAAATATCAAACTTAAATTATGCAATATTTTAATCCAATAAACTAATAGGTAATAAGGTTACTAATAAAAATAATTAAAAATAAAATTTAGAGTTTTTACAGTGATGTATTATTTCATAAAATAAAAATATATAACTTTTATAAAGGGTTTTATAAAGTTATAATAAATTTTATAAGACTTTTATAAAGATTTATAATATAATAATAACATAATTATTTTTAGGCCATATATTTATGAGTCTTGATACTCATTAATAGAGTCCGCCAAGCATATATTTTTGGGGTTAGAATCAGCCAAAAATATTAAGGCACTAAAATTTCTTGTAACATTAATTTGGATAGTTAGCATGTCTTTTATGATTTTTGAACTAGGGAATAAATTAAAATAAAGTATGATCTAACTTCCATAATTTTTAGTATAATTTATTTATTTATTTTTAATATAAATTTTTATTATAATTTTATAAAATACATGTAATTATAGTTATTGTTGAAACCTCTTTTTAAAATAAAAAGCGTTTCGACTTTTATTTTGAAAATAAAAAGAATGGGAGTCGCCACCGACATTTTTTTGAGGTGTGATCGGATCACCTTGGATAATTTTTAATTTGATCGTCCCGATTTCGGAAAAGAGATTATATCTCGTAAGTTGGAACACAATCCTTTTCTGATTCCCGAGATAATTTTTAAGAAATATGTTTTTTTAAAGAAAAAGGTTCGTATATTTGAAATTATCAAAGAATCGAGACCCCGTAAGTTAGGGTACGATCTTTTCAAAAATCTCAAACACTGAGTATTACACTATCTTGGAAGCTTTTGGATAAAATGATTTTAAGACTTAAATCATATTAAATGTAATCTTTTTACGAATAAAATGCGAGGAATGATAATGTACAAAAAATATATAAATCAAAAATGGTATAAATTAAAAAATAGTATTATATAAGAATATTATCGTATAAATCTTTAAAGCAAAGAAGTATATATAAGTGAATTTAAAATGTATTGTAAAATAAAATAAAAAATGTATAAATTATATTGAAATTACATAAAAAAACTATATAAAATAATAGATGGAAATTAAAATAATAATATATGATAAATTAAAAAAGTAATTACACATGAAAACTTAGAATAATAATACATATAAAACTTAAAATAATAATACATGATGAATTTAAATACCAAATACATGATAAATTTAAAAATAATATTAAGCTTAAACATAAAAATAATGTTAGATTTAAAATTAAACGCATTTAAAAAAAATAGCAGAGTAATGAATATTTAAATAAATTAAAAAAAACGAACAAATTAAATCAAGCTAATGAGGATTGCATTGGATTTAAAACAAAATTAGAGGAGAAAAAATGAAAATAAAATAAAGCAAAAGGGCCGAATGTAATGCGCAAATAACTTGGGGGACCAAGTGGGAAATAATCTCTGTCCCTCCAAAACGTGACGTTTCAACCTGGACTGAAATGAAACAAAATAAAAATACAGGGCGAAATTTAAAAAATAAAAAAAACTGATTTGAATACGTCACAAAAGAGGGGGACCAAATGTGAAAATTGCCCAATAGCTGCAAAACGCGCGGATCCTATCATCGGGTCGGGTCAGTACGTGGGTCACGGGCCAATACGGCACCGTTTTAAAGCCACTTAAATAGGCTCTAAACAGTGTCGTTTTATGCCCTATATAAATACCACTCAAAACCCTAAAGTCAGAATACTTTACAACTTTATTAAATTATTAGAAAAAAACCTAAACCTCTTTCGCCCTCTGCCGCCTCAAAACCCGTAACTCTGTCTGACTCCGATTTGGACGGAGTAAACAGAGCTCCGACGACGTGCTCGCACAGGTGAGTTTCTTGCTTCATTTTTTTTCTTTTTCCCTTTTTTTTTTCCATGCTGAATCAATCACAGAAAAGAAAAGCAACGAAAAAAAAACTCCAGTCACCTTTAGAAAAAATTCTGATTTGCCTCTTAACTTTCTTTTTTTTTTGAAGTTTTTTTCTATTGATTTCGTATCCCCCAAAACAATACAGAAATAGGGCTTTTATAGCCCCGAAATACATCGATTTTTATTTTTCCTTTATTTTTTCTGTTTTTCTATATTTCTTCGTTTCTTCTTTTTTCTTTTCTGTTATTGTTGCGATTTTTGCGGCCTCTTCCCTTTGTTTCTTTGCTGTCGTTTGTTGCGTTTGTTGCAGGTTTGGCCAGCCTAGAGTGGAGGCACACATGCGGCTGGGGCGAGAGGCTGGTGCGTGCGGAGGGCAGGAGCTGCGCCTGGATTGTTCTAGAAACCCTAGGGGTTTCTGAAAACTATTTTTTCGGGCTTCAATGTAATTGGGCTGGTATTGGGCTATTTGGGTTAATGTATTGGGCTATTTGGGTTAATAGATATTTGGGCTGTGTAAATGGACTTTTATATAGACTGCTATTTTATTATTTTTATTGGTTTATTTTAGTTTGGTTTTAATGGGCCCGAATAAAATTTGGATTTTACAGCTGACCCTCTTTTGTATATTGATTAGATTGATAATCTATCAATAATAAAAAAGTTTTGAAAAAATACAAAATTGTGTTAGTTTCATGCTAGATCAAAAACCAAAACTGGAAACGGAAAGGATTATTTTAGGACCTAATAAATTTATGTATGGGTTGGGCATAATAAGTCATTGTGCGAATGATATCTTCCTAATGTTCATGTGCCGAGCCGGTTCTAACAAAATTTTAGGTCTATTTGATAAGTTTGAGTTTGGTCTCAAAAATAAATTTAATATTTTGTTCAAACTCGACCCGAATAAAAATATTAAAACTAGGTCTAATTTGATATGCATGTATTAAATTTTATATAAAAATAAAAATAAAAATAAAAATATTAACCACAATAAAAACATTAAAATAAATATTTTCTAACAAATAGAAAATAAATTTTTAAAAGATTTTTATACTTAAATAGCACTAAGATATTTGTAATTTTAACAAGCAAATACCTTTAAAATAGTAGAAAAATCAATAATAAAACAAGAGTTATACAATATCCAAATAATAAACAACTTAATAATAAAATGATAGCAAAAACTGTAGAAAACAACAACAAAACAACAGTTTTTTTTTTCAAATTCAAGCCAGACTAAAAACTTTTATCCAAATTATTTTTAAACTTATATTTTTATCCAAAATCTCAGTTTTCGACTGCACAGCCAGACCCTTCTAATTCAAAGGATATGCCATTATGATATGCCTTTTTATGGGTTGTTGCAGCTTGATGAATTGCGACCTAAATGCTATTGGCAACCCTTAAAGTGTCTAGTTCTCCCCTTATTTTTGGCCAGGGTTCTTGAATAAAAGCTTGAATATCCTTTGTTACAGTCTGCAAAAACTAGGAGAACAGGAGGATATCTATAGCTTTCAACAGGAGAAAAAGACAAAATCTCTCTTTGAGTTGTCTGTCACTTTGTGCTGCAATATTAAACAAGGATTGTTGGTTATCGTAGTATACAATGCTGAACACATCGCTCATGCTTTTAGCTTTCATTCTTAGGTCAGCGTTTTCAATTGCTAGCTTTATATAGAAATCGGTTTTGTGCTGGGATTAATTACTTAGACTGCAAGGAAGGGGCTTCAAGACAAAAATGGTAGCTTCCAAGATACGCGAATTAGTTACTGCTATGATTTGCCATTCTATTTACATTGGACTTGAAATGAAGGTTTTGGTGTTTCCGGCTTTCGGAAATTTAACAGCTAGCGAGAAGCTTCAGCATACTGTAGAAATTATGAAAGAAATGAAGATGAAACATGAAAAGATGGATCATACTCCGGGAGTCTTATATCCTTTGCCACCGGAAAATGGAGTTTTTGCAGGCAGGGAGAGTTGCCACTTGTCAGCCTTTTTTTTTTTTCTTCTCTCGAGCAGAAAAGATGAAACATGATGGATTTCTTAAATATTAAGTCGCACAGCAGACAAATTCAATTGATAATGTAATAAAATTATCTATGTCATCAGTTGAAACGTGGTGGAGGTAAGGGAAGCCGCGTGTCTCTGCTCCATACGTATTTCTTCCGACTCAGTTCCACACAGGAAGCGGGTCGACTGTTGCTAATAGTTAAGTCATCCAAAGTAAAAATAATATTTAATATAAAATGATTAAAAATAAGATTAAATGTGACAATTTATTTAAATATATTAATTTTTTTAATTTTTTAATTTTTTAATTTTAATCTTTCAAATTAACAAATAAATAATTTAAAGAAAGTGACTTTCTTTAAAAAAAAAATAAGATACTAAAAAAATTATGTTGTTGCTTCGTTTGTTTAATTTAAAAGCAGTGGCAGGGCGTGGAACAAAGAAAGCCCTTTAATAATGATGAAAGATTGACTGATCCAATTACTTGCTTGTGAAGCTTAAAATCAATTTTATAAAATGAAATTCAAGAAAAACCCAATAATAAAAGTTTGCTGAAATAAGTTGGAAAAGACAGGTTGGGGTAGAGGGAGAGTCGTAGGATATGTTATTTTGGTAGTCGTAGAACAATTTTAATGAAATACGTATGCAATCATTTAAAAAAGCTTTGCTCATCACCCTTATGGCCTGGGAATTATACCCACTTCACTGGTGAGACTTTAAACTCTCCAAACCCCCTGAAAATTATACTTGTTCCGCTAATCGATTATTTGATTAGATCTCAATTCACAATTTATATGATTCACATATAAAATATTTGTGTTCTTTTATAAACTCACACGATGTAAGTTCATATCATTATGCAAGCCAGCACAAACAAAACACATAAACACATTTTTTATCCTAAAATTGATTACATATTGAACTTATCCAGTGACATCCAAAAACAGTAAACCTGTGTTTGCATCAGGTAAAATGGTAAGAATAATTTTAGAACAGAATTCGTAACACACGCGGCAATCTATAGCGCGTTGGAACTGACATCCTAAGAAATACCTAACCTAACCTAGGACTAGAACGGCGAGAAAAGCAACTCCAATAGTGAAGTGGATAAGATCTCTCTCAGCCAGCTCAGACAAACTGAAGCTGATTCATGAAACCTCTTGTCTTAACTTCTCAACTCACCCCCAAAAAGATTTTATTTTCTCAGCACATACTTTTACCCGTTTCCTTTTTCTTACAAACTGTAATACTGATGTGTGTACACAGACTTTATACCTTTATTTGCTTACGACGCTTGTTTCTCCGTGTAAACTATACTTTGTTCATAAAATTCCCAACGCATATTCAGATTTCAGGGGTTATTTTGCAGTTGTTTTTGTCAGATTTCAAATGACAAATTCTGTTCTATATTTCTCTGCGCATCTCTATTTTTTCCCACTGGTATTTGGTTTCACTTGACTTCAACTGCAGGTTCTATATATTCATTGTTTGATTAGACTCCTCTGTTCAGATTTATTATTATTATTATTTTGGAATCATTTCTGTGTCTTTGGGAAAACCCAGATTCCGAATCAAAATCTGGGTTTTGGGGGCTAAAAGGTACTTAATGGGTGCCAACATATCTGGAGCTATGGTCGACAGAGATGAAGGCGGTTCTCCATTGAAGCCGAGACTTGGTGACATACCAGAGAGCTGCGCGGCCTTGGTTCTGGCCCTGTTAGACCCACCTGAGATTTGCAAATTGGCTCGAGTGAACCGATCTTTTCATGGTGCTTCGTCGGCTGATTTTATATGGGAATCGAAACTGCCATCCAATTATATATTCATCGTGGAGAAAGTGCTAAGAGATACAACTTTATTAAACCTGCAGAAGAAACAACTTTACGCTGGGCTATGCAGGCCTAATCCCTTTGATGCTGGCAGAAAGGTAAATATTATTTCACACTCGTTCTTTTACTCTCCCTGCCTCTCTCTCTCTTTCCCTCCATTTTCTTTTTACATAATGTTGGGTTTTGACTTGTATTCTTTTGGCAGGAGATATGGCTAGATAAGAATACAGGTGGGGTTTGTTTATCAATATCTTCCAAAGCCTTAACCATCACAGGGATCGATGACAGGAGATATTGGACTCACATTTCCACCGAGGAATCAAGGTGTATTTGTGTTTATCATTCGATCTTGGGGCCTTGGAAATCATTGAATTTGATTGATTTGGTATGCATTAATGCAGATATCCTACAGTAGCATACCTACAGCAAATTTGGTGGTTCCAAGTGGATGGAGAGGTCGAGTTTGGATTCCCAGTGGGGACATATAGCTTATTCTTCAGGCTCCAGCTGGGGAAATCTTCAAAGAGACTGGGTCGGCGTGTTTGTAACTCGAAGCACATCCATGGCTGGGAAATAAAGCCCGTACGATTCCAGCTAACAACTTCAGAGGGGCAAAGTGTCGAATCCCGGTGTCATTTAGACAATCCTGGAAACTGGGTCCTTTACAGAGTGGGAGATTTTGTCGTACAAAATCCTAATGCGTTCACAAATATCAAATTTTCATTGACCCAGATCGACTGTACTCACACCAAAGGCGGCCTTTGTGTGGATGCTGCTTTAATTTACCCCACTACTGTAGCTAAAGAGATTAGGTCATGTTCGTGAGATTTGACAACTTTATAGCTGTAAATATCGAATTGTAGATGTAGTAATTTCATCTTTCTGTTCATCAAGTTTAAATCTTGCTTTTTATTAGATGCTTTTTAAGTAAAAACACAAGCGAATTTATCCCTTTAATTTTTTATTCACACAGTAAATTTATTTTATTTACTTTCAAATAAAATCCAATATTTTTATGTTAATCAAATTGTATTCATTTACTCTTAAATATATGTGCATTTCATGAGATTACATTTAAATTTAGAAGTTTAAAAAATACACTTATTTAAAAAGTGGATACAATAATAAGTAATCTCTAAATTTGACATTTTTTCTTGATCCCTAAAATTTGTCCAATTTTGGTAAAATTTTCAATTTAGATTTCATTCATGACATGTCACTTTAAGGTTGTACCACATCATCATCTAAAATTTACAATTTTATATAAAATCTAAAACTACAAAAGAATATTATAAATTATAATTTTTAAAACATTTTAAAATAATTTCAAGTGATGTCATAATTCAATCTTAAAGTGCTATGTTATGTTACCTTAACAAAACCCAAATTCAATGATTAAATTGAAATAAATTGTCAAATTCTAAAATTAATTTGAATAAAAATATAGAATTAAAGTGAGAAGAATTTACAAATTAAAGTTAATTTATTCCTTTAGAAAAACATAGGACAGAAAATGATGTAATTTTTTAAATATTATTTAGAAATAAGAGATGAAAAATACTAAAAATATTAGAGGAAACGTTTGGTTCGCTGTAATGGAATAGAGCTGTAACGGAATAGAGTTGTAATTCAATTGTTTGGTTGAATGGAATGGAATAAAACTGTAATGGTATTTTTGTGTTTGATTGAATGGAATGATGTTGTAATAGCATAAGAAAAAAACTAAAATGACCAGAATACCCTTAATAGAAATTTTTTAAAGATAATTTTTCTTATTAAATTTTACTAGGATTATTATTAAATTTAATAATAAATAATAATTTAATCATATTTTAATATAATTATTACCAAATATAATTTAATAAAATAAAATAAATAATTTAATAGCATTCTTAATATAATTATTATTAAAATATGAATTAATAAAAATCATAACATAATCTCATGGGATCATGGTTGCCAAATTACAAATATTGATCCAAAATAATAATTATTCTCATTTTATATATATGAAAGATATCAAACATCTATACACCAAACAAGCAAGCATATCCATTTTTTAACTTCTCTATATTTTTCCCCAACCTATTAACATCAATTCCAAAAATATTCCCCCAAAAATATCAAAAAAGAAAAAGGGTCATGCTCTACCATTTATGTATCTTCAACCTGAATCACTTTCCATACTCCCCACGTTCTTCAACCCTCTTGGTCTCTGCATCATGCCAAAACCCCACATCAAAAACATGAATAATAGCATAAAAAATTATTGCATTGTAGGAAATGTAAAAGAAGAGAAACCAAATCATATATTACCTTCTTAGAACTCTTCTTTTCCTTAACTGCAATCTTCCCATTCTATAGAAAAATATATATATTTGACAAATCTAGCAAGAATTGTTGTGACCGAAGATGCAATGTCTTTGGCATCAGCTACTTTCAAAGAAGTCAATGATAGTCTCATCACGGCCTTGAGTAGTGCAATATAGTGATAACTTTTCTGCATCAAATGATGTATTTAGGCAACGCGAGAACTTCCTTAATACAGTGACAATGCAATGAAAGAAAGATTGTTAAACTCACCTCATATGGGTAAAGCCTATGAGAAATAAGCTCAGCATACTCCACAAAGTCACTTTCAGAATTGGGAATAAAATTATAAAGAGTCTTATCATCACCTTTCTTGAAAAACAGTTCAGTCATTGATTTATAATCGGCTTATTCCACAAGCCTATAATAGAAAGCAAAATGTCAGATCATGACACCTTATTGACAAAAAAGCAATGAAGAAAAAAATCACCTTTAGATATATACATATATATACACACACACAAAAATAAAAAATGGGTGGAGGATAACAATAAGACTTCAGCTAATTTAGAAACAAACTACAACAAAATAGTTCTAAATGGAATTCAGCAAATTTAAGTTCTAGCAGTATTGGAATTATTCTGTAAATATGTATGGTAGTTTTTGTGTATATCTCTTTCTTTTTTAATTAGGAGATTAGATGCTAAAGTTAGTTTTTGTGTATATATCTTTCTTTTTAATTAGGAGATTAGATGTTAAAGTTTAGGAGATAATTTTTTGTTTCTATCTTTGTATTCTATTGTGTATATATATTCTTGTTTTTGGGTTGAATGAGAGACAGAGAAAATTCCCACGATTCTTGTGATTTTTTCATGGTATCAGAGCAGGTTTTGAATGTGTAAAGTTTTGCTAATAGCTAGTGGGAAAGGTGATTCTTGTCACAAATCCAGCGAATGGATGGTTGTGCGGAAAACGATTTCTCCGTACGATATAACCTCGCTTGATAATCCTGGACTTACAATGACTCAAGTACAATTGAAAGGGGAAAACTATGAAGAATAGGCTCGCTCTTTCAGAACGGTATTGCGTGCTAGGAAGAAGTTCAAATTTATTGACGGATCGATTAAAAAACCAGATGATACATCAGACGACATTGAAGATTGGTGGACCATTAACTCGTTGTTAGTTTCGCGGATTCGGAATACCATTGAACCAACTCTTCGATCCACCATATCTCATATCGAGGTCGCTAAGAATTTGTGGGATGATATCCGAGAGAGATTTTCAATGGCCAATGGTCCAGGAATGCAACAACTCAGATCTAATCTTGCAGAATGCAAGCAAAAAGGATTGACTATTGTCAATTATTTTGGAAAATTGAAACTGATATGGGATGAATTGGCAACTTTTGATCAATTGCCGACTTGTAAATGCGGGAATTGTACGTGTCAACTATCAGTCGAGTTGGAGAAGCGACGAGAAGAGGAAAAGGTTCACCACTTCTTGATGGGATTGGATGGGACATATAGCACGGTTAGATCCAACATCTTGGCTAACGATCCGTTGCCATCCTTGAGCAAGGCCTATTCGATGGATATTCAGGAAGAACGACTGAAGACCATATCTCATGAGGTGGAAGATCGCCCCGATGTGATGGCTATGGCAGTGCAAAGTCGAGGCCGTGGAGAAAGTAAGCAGAAATGGGGGTTTATTCCCATTGCAAACAACTCGGACATGATATTGATAATTTTTTTGCTATTATTGGGTATCTTGAATGGTGGGGAGATCGACCCCGAGGAACTGTAAAGGGTGGAAGCCGTGGCAAGAATTTGGGCCAGCGTCGATCAAACAGTCGAGGACGATGGGGGCAGCGAGCTAATACTGTCCAGACCCAAACAGGGGGAGTATCGTCCTCAAATGCTAGCATTGATGAGACGGAAGCAAACACTTTGCCTGGGCTTAGCAATAAACAGTGGCAAGTTTTGCTCCAAGCCTTAGAGGGTATGAATCAGCCACAACTGAGAAGATGACAGGTAAGAAATTGTCTTGAATTATTGAAACAGAAGCGTCAAATCATATGACGGGTAATCTAAAATTTTTACATAATATTCATGAAATTCCTAGTTGTCCCGTTGAGTTACCGGATAAGAGTGAATCTGTGGCTACTTTGGAAGGATCTGTTGCTCTTGGAGGAGATTTATTGTTGCAAAATGTTCTATTTGTATCGAATTTGACATGCAATCTTATCTCTGTGTCACAACTTATGGAACATAATTCTTGCTTTATCCAGTTCACTGAAAAATTATGTGTTATATAAGACCGTACCTCGAGGATGCTGATTAGAGCGGGTGAACAAAGGGATGGACTCTACTACTTTCGGGAAATTCCAAGGATCAAGACAATGAGGGTGACTGCCGGTAACTCGTTAGAAATGTGGCACAAGCGGTTAGGTCATCCATCTATGCAGATGACTAAACTTGTTTTGAAGGTAGATAGAGGTAGTAGGGATGAGATTTTGAATAAATGTTGTGATGTGTGCCTTCGAGAAAAACAAACTAGAGAAGTTTTTCCTTTAAGTGAACATCGTGCAATTGATATTTTTGAATTGATACATTGTGATTTATGGGGTCCTTATAACACTTTGTCTACTTGTGGTGCATCATATTTTCTGACATTAGTTGATGATTTTTCAAGAAGTGTGTGGATTTTCTTGATCAACAATAAATCTGAAGTACCTTCAGTGTTCAAAAATTTCTTCACTATGATCAATCGACAATTTGATAAACAAGTAAAAATGGTACGAAGTGACAACGGAAAAGAATTTACTTGCATGAAGAACTATTTTGTGGAACATGGTATTATTTTCTAATCTTCATGTATCGGCACTCCACAACAAAATGGGAGAGTCGAAAGAAAGCATAGGTACATCTTAAATGTTGCGCGTGCTCTTAGATTTCAAGGATCGCTTCCTATTAAGTTCTGGGGTGAGTGCATTTTGACTGCCGGTTACCTAATTAATCAAACTCCCTGTACGATTTTAAATGGAAAGACGCCATATGAGGCTCTCTATGGTCGATAACCAGATTTTGGTCACCTAAAAATTTTTGGGTCTTTGTGTTACGCTCACTGTAAGACTAGGGATAAGTTTGCCAGCCGAAGTAGAAAATGTGTGTTCATGGGTTATCCTTATGGGAAGAAAGGTTGGCGTTTATATGACTTAGAAAAAATTGAATTCTTTGTCTCTAGAGATGTTGTTTTCTTTGAAGATCAATTTCCTTTTGCTACAGCTTTTGCAAATCAGTCCATGATCAACACATTGCACTCCCTCAAAGTGAAGGACTTGACAAGGCATGGAATGAGGTAGCGGTTTTAAATGATAGCCAAGCTACTGACATAGATGAGCAGCAGGCTAAAAATAATAATGAAAGTAGCTAAATTGATACTCGAAGTGGTGATGAAGAGTTGGGACGTGGGCAGCGTTTAAAGCAGTCCTCAGTTCGATTGTGGGACTTTGTCATACACACCATTCAGAGAAAAAGTCCATCCCCAAAATTCTCCCCTCCACGGCATTCGCAAGGTAAGCCTTATCCTATAGCGCATTATGTGAACTGTGATAAATTTTCTGTGCAACATCAGAATTTTCTTGCAACCATTACCGCAGAACGAGAGCTGAAATCTTATTCTGAACCTGCTAGAAGCAAAGAATGGCGTAATGCCATGTCTAGTGAAATCCAGGCTTTAGAAAAGCAAAGAACATGGGAGATTGAGGATCTTCCGAAAGGGAAAAAGGCACTCGGATGTAAATGGGTATATAAAATAAAACATCACTCTGATGGCTCCGTTGAATGATTCAAAGCTCGTCTTGTGATTCTTGGTAATCATCAAGTGGCTGGACTTGACTACACCGACACATTTGCACCAGTTGCAAAGATGGTTACTGTTCATGTTTTTCTTACCATTGCCGCAACTAAGCAATGGGAATTACATCAAATGGATGTGCATAGTGCTTTTCTATATGGGGATCTTCAGGAGAAGTTTATATGACGATACCATCCGGATTTCGAGTAACACAACCGGGAAAAGTGTGTAAGCTTCGAAAATCTCTTTATGGGCTCAAGCAAGCGCCAAGATGCTGGTTTTCCAAGCTTTCGACAGCCTTAAAAGATTATGGATTCAAACAATCACATTCGGATTGCTCTCTTTTTACCTTGCAACGAGATACATCTCAAGTTAATGTTCTCGTTTATGTTGATGATTTGATTATCTCAGGTAATAATCATGAAGCTATTGAGTCTTTTAAATCTTATCTCAGTAATTGTTTTCATATGAAGGTTTTGGGACCCTTAAAATATTTTCTTGGGGTAGAAGTTGCGCGTTTTCCAGAGGGGATTGTTTTGAATCAACGCAAATACATTCTTGACATCATCTCGGAAGTTGGACTTTTAGGAGCCAAACCAGTAAATATTCCTATTGAGCAAAATCATAAGTTAGTTCTTGCTACCGGTTCTTTTTTAAATGATCCGGAACCATATCGTCGTTTGGTTTGACGACTTATTTATTTATGCTTCACAAGACCAGAGCTTGCATACAGTGTCCATATTTTATCTCAATTCATGCAACAACCACGCATTGATCATTGGAATGTAGCGCGTCGAGTTATTCGTTTCTTGAAAGGAACTCCGGGTCAATGAGTGTTTTTGAGTAGCAAAAGTGATCTACGGTTGTACGGTTGGTGCGATGCGGATTGGGCCGGTTGTCCGTTGACAAGATGATCACTCACAGGATGATTGATTTTCTTGGGCACTTCTCCGGTATCTTGGAAGACAAAGAAACAACATACGGTATCTCGATCCTCCGTCGAAGCAGAATATCGATCCATGGCTGTAACCACATGTGAGCTCAAGTGGTTAAAGGGATTATTAGGTAGTCTTGGAGTCTCTCATCCGCACTCAATAACGCTTGCTTGTGATAGTCAAGCTGCTCTTTATATATCTCACAATTCAGTTTTTCATGAGCGCACCAAACATATCGAGGTGGATTGTCATTTTCTTCGGGATGAAATTCTCAAAGGCAATGTGAAACCTACCTATGTTCCAACAACGTCACAACTTGCGGATATATTTACCAAGACTCTTGGTCAGACATCATTTCGTTCTCTCCTTTGCAAGTTGGGCATCCATGGTCTTCATGCTCCAACTTGAGGGGGCATTGGAATTATTCTGTAAATATGTATGGTAGTTTTTGTGTATATCTCTTTCTTTTTTAATTAGGAGATTAGATGCTAAAGTTAGTTTTTGTGTATATCTCTTTCTTTTTAATTAGGAGATTAGATGCTAAAGTTTAGGAGATAATTTTTGGTTTCTATCTTTGTATTTTACTGTGTATATATATTCTTGTTTTTGGGTTGAATGAAAGACAAAGAAAATTCCCACAATTCTTGTGATTTTTTCAAGCAATATTAAGATATTCATGTTAATGAGTTTATAACAAAAAATCTAGGAAAACACTATGATTCTGTCAATATCCACAAAATTGTTATAAGTGACATTGTAATTAGCCTCAAAGCAAATCTTATGCCACCATAAAAAAAGATACAGGGAGATGCTCTATCTACTTGGTTCTAGATCCAAATGGTAATAATAGAATACATGAATCACTATTAATGACCGATCAAATTTCTTAATTGATACAGTAGGATGGTAATGGGTCACATGGATATTTTCTTATCACATCAAGAATGAGGTGTATCTTAATAGAGTTTGAATTACCAAATTTAAGTTATATTCTTATCACATCGAGAATGAGGTGCAACTTAATAGAGTTTGAATTACCAAATTTAACTTTTAAATCAGGTTGCTAAATTAGGATTAGATATGATTTATCCATCTGACAATGCCATAAGATACATGTATCAAAAATCAAATCAGGACCAATCCAGAAATAACTAATAAATTTTAGAATAACACAAGCAAATCCATACACCGTGCTCAACACTTGTAACCAGGTTTTTCTTGTCTATGTTTAGTTGGTTTAAAAGGTTGCAATTTTGAACATTGTAATACCCAATTATTGTCCGGGCCCAACTAAGCCTAAGGCCCAAACCCATTAAATCCAAATCATTGACCCTAAATCTTAGCCCAATTACAGTGTGGCCCAAAGTAAAAATTTTCAAAGGATAGTAGCAACCCTAGCAGTTAGCAACATCTCACCACCGCAAAGAATCGCCCATCGCCTCATCGTCGCACCTTGCCCACGTTCAAAGAATCGGTTCCATCACCCCACGACGCAATCACCCACGATCAACGATCCCTTGCGTCTATTATGCACGCTCGTTCTACAAACGAACCACGAACAAAGAAGATATACACGCAGAAAACAATTGTAAATGTTTTTTGAGTAAAGGCTATATAAAAGCCAATCGAATCATAAAGGAGGTGGGCAAAAATATTGTATGAAAAGTTAAAGAAAATACGAAAAAGAAAATACAAGAAAAGAATAAACAGATTTTGAAGGTGAGTGGCTTCTTGTTTTTTTCCCTTTTGTTCTTTTACTATTTTCATTTTATTTTTTGTTTTGCTTTCGTTTCTAAAAAATAAAGAAAGGGAGTTAAGGAAATTTACCGGCGTGGCGTCGTTGAAGCTCCTTTATTTCGTCGCCATTGGAGCAGGGAAAGTGTTTTTCAGAGGGAGAGCAAGACGGCAGTATCAAAGAAAGAAAGAAAATGAGTTTTAGGGTTTAAAAAGGGGAATTTTATTTGGTTTTAAGTTGATGGGTTATTTATAATTTAGGCCCTTCATGTTTTCATGGTTTTCAAAATCACTGTTTTTTATTATTTTCAAATTTTCTCATGAAACATTATTAATGTTTTGATTTAAATCAATATTGCGCAGTGCTTTAGATGGTTTGGGTAAATTGTTTTTTGGGTCCTTCCCTTGGTTGCGCGTGTTTGAATTACTCACTTTCTTGTTTTTATTTTCAAATTCGGCTCATAAATTCTGTTTGGCTTTTAAATTTAGTCCTTAATTTGTTTCTTTTAGTTTTTTTTATATTGTTTATATTATTCATTAGTATAATTATTACTATATTATTATTATTGCACGTATATATTTGTGCATATATATGTAAATATGTGTATATTCTAAATGCTTTAAATATATATGTAGTACATATATATTTTATTATCATATCATTTTATATTTATAGTTTATATATATTTTATATACATTCATATTTTTATAATATTTATATTTTCATGTTTTAAAATTTATATGTTCATACATTTTTATAACATGTACATATATTTTGCATTCTTTTCAAGGTTTATTATAAATATTTTCCATTTTTTAAATACATTATACTTATACATTTTTTAAAATATATTAATATATTTTATATGTATTTTATCATTGTTTTATTTTTATGATTTATGCATTTTCTCTCATATCCATGTACATATTTGCAAAATTGTTGATACATTATGCTTATGTATACACATAATTTAAATTAAAATATTTGTTCCATATTGCATTGACATTTTAATACATTTTTTTAAATACATTTTGATTTTGTGAAAACATTAAAATTATTTTTATGATTCAAAGATTTTCAAAATAAAAACGATATTCAAAGTTAGGGATTTTCGAGGAAAATTGAGCCCTAACGTATTGGGTTCCGATTTTCTTTGTTAATTCCAAATAACCGAGAATATTCGTTATTTAAAATATATAAACAAAAATCATTTTCGGGAATTCAATATGTTATGTCCTAACGCATTGGGCATGACATATTGCTTTCTCGAAATGAAGATTTTCTTTAAAAAATTAATTAAAAAGCGATATTCAAAATTCGGGGATATTGAGAAATTGTACCCTAACGTATTGGGTCTCAATTTCTTCGCATGACTTGAATAATTGATTATCCTTTTCAGATTTCAAAATTTGAGTTTAACAAAATCTTTTTTTTTCGACACCAAGATATTAAATAATCAATTTGGTACCGATTTTGGGCGTTGCGAGGGTGCTAACCCTTCCTCGTGCGTAACTGACTCCCGAACCCGTTTTCTTAAATTTCGTAGACCAGAATCGTTTTTAAGGTGAGCCGATCACACCTCAATAAAGGATCGGTGGCGACTCCAATTCTTGTTTTTTAAAGTCGACAACTAAATTTTTGTTTTCAAAAAATGGTTTCGACAGCTTGGCGACTCCACTGGGGACTGGTTAGAGAGTCGAGCCGTAAATTGATTAATTTTTGTCTTTTGGTCGAAAAGTCAAATTTTGTTTTAAAATTCATGATTTCCCCTTTGCATTCATGGGTTTTTATCATGATATGTTTGTTTAATTGGTCTAAGTTTGTTCGTGTGTTTGCATTTTGCATTACATGGACGATTTTACCCCTCTAAGTGGGAGTGAGAAGCTACTCCTTCATGAGGTTTTCACCTCCGTGCAGGATAGTGGATCGCTTTCGTGATACATCTGTACCTATGTCTTCGTGAGATTTTCATCTCCGTGTAGCCATAGGGAAATGTATTCCCCTGAACTGAACTCGGTCTATATGAGCCTATAATGGGTGAGGATCGAGGAATCTGCTGGTTCGGGTACCCTTGCTCTAGAAGCTAAACCTCATATAGTGAATTTTAGGAACTTACCCTAGGTAGAATTATACCAAACCCTAGTAGTTACCCAAGTAGGTATTTCATTATTTTCTGTTTGTTTTTATACCTGATACTAACTTCTTGTGTTTTGTTTTGATTGCATGACATTTTGATTGCATTGCATTTTCATCTTAGAAAAGAGATGTTGATTTAAGTTCGATTACTGACTTAGAAAGCTTGTCATGGAATACGGATTTCTTGATAAAATGGAAGATAATACAGTTGCCCGAATATATCCTGAGAAACACGATAAGGGCGATGGAAGAGTTCATGACTTTACTTTGTGGCCCGAGGATTCAAGATGATTATTCGAGAGCTGTCGACATTCTAAATTCCTTAAAGAAGCTAATAAGCCTTACGAGGATGGGCAGAGGATGGATTGCAACCAATATCAAACAAAAAGGAGCTAGTAGTGTTGTTCATTGGAAATTTACGAGATTTATCTTAAACATCCAGATGAAGTAAGAGGTCGATGTTTCTTGGAGTATGAGGGCGAGGCCGTACATGCATCTGTTTTATGTAAAGAAGTTTGTCTTCTAGTGAAGTTTTCTAAATGGAATTGAATCAGAATCAACGTCTCTTTATGCATTCATTTCATGCATTCGCATTACATGACATCATATGCATTAAAATCCATTAAAAGGGCCTAATTGGGTAAAATTATTTCAGTCAATTTGGAAAACCAACACCCTTACGGCACCCAAGTAAAGACTATAGAAATGGACCAAAGGTTGGAGAAATTAGAGCGAATGCAAATACAGATGCAAGAGCAACTGACTGAATTTCAACAGGAAATGAGAGATATGATAATAGAATTACAGAGAGCTATTACGAATCAGTTAACCCGGTTGCTAGCTAGAGAGTTAGAGAAAGGGAAAGACTCGGTGGTTCATTAATAGGTTTATAATAAGGATCTTGCCTATTCCCTAGGTTGTACTCCAATAAATGTCCAGGTCCAGCCAGGTGGGCGTCCACAAGAGGCACTCTTTACTATTAGATCCCAACAATATCAAACTGGCACATCAACACCAGTAAGTTGCTTGACAGGCTTAGGATCCAATTTGAGGAACAATTTAGCTAATCCTATTGCTATTGATAGCCCAGCAGAAGTAAAGCAGGCGAGAGAAGGGTACCCAAATACTACAAAGGCCCTAAAGAAGAAGGGGAATAAGAGGGATAATGCAGATAGATATAACAATGGTCACTCAAAACTAATCACTGTGGGTCGGCCAAGGATAGAAACTACTAACCATCCGAGCCCTTTAAAGCAAGAATCTTGCACGAAGACAAATACAGAAAGGCTTCAGTTCATGCCTATACCGATGTCATATAGCGAGCTATATGAGAGCCTATTTAATGCACACGTCGTTGCACCTTTCTACTTAAAGCCTTTTCAACCTCCGTATCCTAAATGGTATGATGCAAATGCTCAGTGTGAATACCATGCGGGAATTGCGGGGCATTCGATAGAAAATTGCACTGCTTTCAAGAAGCTAGTTGAGAGGTTCATCAATAGGGGTATTGTCAAGTTTGATGAATCATCTAATCTGATACACAATCATATTGATAATGGGGTAAGAGTGAGAGCAAGAAGGGGATTAGTTATTTCTGATTCAAGAGGTAATCATAGAAATGCATTGAACCATCGTGAGTTCCATCACGAGAAGGGATACGAGACCCAAGAGAGTGTGGAACTCAAGACCTTGGTTTCGGGCATGATTGATGACAAAGAGATGGAGTTTTGTGAGGAACTTAAAGAGGAGAGAAATATACACACAATGTTGAGAAGTGTTCAAATCAATGCCATATATGAAGACACAATCGAAAATGGACCTTGTTAGATATCCACATTTGTAAACCTGAGAGTGTTTTAAATAAACAGACTGTAGAAGAAATCTCTATAGTATTTAGAGCTTACTTAGAGTAATGTTCAAGACACTTGTTGCTTTTAGCCTAGAGGCAATAAGAATTCCTTTGTGAAATAGGCTCATGTCTGAACGTTGTTATTTTAATGAAGTGCATCATTGCAATCATTCTTTTGAACCAATATTCTTTCGGTCCTTTTGAATAATTATTCTTTCATTCTTTTAGATTTTTTTCCACATTCATTCATAATCATATTGTACAGATAGTTCTTCATAAATTTATACATTCTTTTGTATATTCTTTCGTATTTATTATGGGCCCCCAGATATCAATGACTTGAATGACACTGCTACAGATTTAGAATCTCTTTTTGAGCAAGACATGTGTTTAGAGGGATCTCATGACTTTGAAGATGACATAGATCGTAGCCTATCTCCAGACTTGTTGAGGATGGTAGAGCAAGAAAAGAACAAATTTTACCTCTTAAAGAGACAATGGAGATTGTGACTTTAAGAGAACATGCATAACCGGAGAAACAAAGTAAGACCTTGTTGAGTTACCTTAAGGGTTCAAAGATGTTATCGCATGGTCATACCAGGACGTGCCCGAGTTAAGTACTGATATTGTAATTTGAGCAACAGCACAACGTTAAAAATTTTCAGTATGTTCAAGATTCACATCATGGACGATGCAGTTAAAATTCTTTGCCGGGGCAATACCTTCTTCTTTGGCTTATCCCGTTGAAGTCAAGTTGTCATTTTTCCGTATTTTTGTTAGACTTCATCCTAATTGAAGAGGAAGATCTAAAATTTTCTTGCCATAGTTAAATTTCGCCCCAAAAGGCTCTATGAGAGAAACCTGATGCCAAAGAGGATCTTTCGCATACAAAATGAAAGTGGAAGATCTTATGGGGAATACCTTACCTGTAATAATATTGATTCTGATTGAAAGGGATGATCAGGACTTGCCTAATACTATGAGTGCAGATTCAATGCAAAAACAAAAAACAAAAAGAACCTCTACCGGGGCAATGTCTTTCCCTTTAGCTTATCACGATTTTTTCCATTGAAGTTGAAATTCTTTTTCTCCGGGTATTGGCTGAGCTGAAGTAAGATGAAGATCCAATCTCAATACGATCAGTTGAACTTAATTGAGGGAAAAAGGCTAAAAGTTATTCGTCACGGTCAGATGTACCAAAAACGGATAACGCGAGGTTATAATAAAAAGGTTCGTCCTAGAGAATTCCACGAAGGAGACCTGGTATTGAAAAAGATCATTCCTCTACAAAAAGATTTTAGAGAAAAATGAGTGCCAAATTGGGAATGTCCTTATGTTGTAAAGAAGACATTTTCCGGAGGAGCACTGATCTTGAGTGAGATGGATAGTAAAAACTTGTCTAATCCTGTAAACTCAGATTCAGTCAAGAAATGCTTTGCTTAAAGAAGGAGTGGACCAAGGTAAAAACCCGCAAAGGGCACTTTGAGTCGCAAAAAAAAAAGAGATGTGAAAAAATAAAAATGGAAAAATGAAAAATGGAAAAAGTAAAAATAGAGAGGCTAAGGTGAAAACCCGCAAAGGGCACCTTAGACCAAAGGGGATTTGAGTTAAAAACCCGAAAATGGTGGCTCAAATATTGATCAAAATTGGGCATGAGGTAATCAGAGCAGCTCAAATGTTGATTAGAATGGGGCATGCGGTGATCTTGCTATGCCTGAATCAGCAGGAAAGGGCACGCGACATATTGGGGCATCGACAGAGTAATGTAGATCTCCTAAACACATGTCAAACTCAAAATGGTCTTCAAGAAGTTTGTACAGAGAAGTTCAAGCTGCGACATTTGGGGCACCTCGTTTCCATATTTATTTTGAATTTGTTGTTCTTGGAATACTTCGTCTTTTCCAAGACACGCATTCCCAATCAATTTCTTTGTTATCTTTCTTTACTATTTTATATAATTTATTCCTTTCGAGCTATGCTCAAAACTAACTTTATTCTTATCAATTGTTATGACCTTTTTGCAAGCATGTTGCATTAGAATAATGATTAATGGACTAATAAAACTTTCACAATGGAAGTTTTGCATATTACTCTAGAAGTTTCTAAATAATACAGGAATCTGAAACAGGTCTATTGTTTAGAATGCACCTAGTTTAAAGGTTGAAATATCTGGGAAGGAAATGTCTAAATTGAGACTATCCTTCGGATTTTGTTGTCATAACATTGATTGAACAAAATGATAGGACGATAGGTTGGTGGCAAGGCTTAGATGAACAAGCAAGCAATAATCACCAAGCAATAAAAAAAGGGTTTCTTTGGAGAGGAGAATCCTTCATTCGTACATAGGCATTTGGTATGACACCCTGAGATTGGTATAAAAGACCAAAGAGCTTCACATTTTGCATCCTTGAATTGCGATAGATGAGGATTGAGAAAAGGCCGATTTTTCTACCCTTGGGTTACAGCGGGAAAAAGATGGTACCAATGTTGCATCCCAGTAGATTGAACTTTGAAGTTCACAATGGGGGCAATCTGATTGAGTGTTTTTGTTTTGAAGATGCTAGCCGAGCAAGAGGACGTTGTAGTGCGTTAGTGATACGGCTTTAATAAATTTTTAGTAATGACTACCTAAGCGGGATCATTCTCGAAAAAAATGACATTCTGCATTCATTCAAACGTCATTCATACATGTCTAGTTAGGAGCATTTAATTCATTCTGATCATGATATCCTAATCACTAGGCATAATTAGGTTCATAAGTTGAATTATACAGGTCATGTTCCTCAGAGGACAAACCGGTGAAACTTCAGCCTTGCCTTCCTGAGTTTGCAGCAGAGCAGACTGAATATAGCAGATCTTGCCTTCTTGTACTGACAACGAAGCAGATCGAAGATACCAGCCTTGTCTCCCTGGGCAGCAGTGGAGTAGGTCGAAAATGGCGGATCTTGCCTTCCTGTACTGACAGAGAAGCAGATTGAAGATTTCAGATCTTGTCTCCTAGCGAGAGTGGAGCGAGATCAATGATGGCGATTTTACCTTCCTGTGGTTACAGATGGAGTACATTGAAGCCGAGAATTCTACTTCCTGACAAGAAGTGGAATAGATTGAAGATTTCAGATCTTGTCTCCATAAGCAGTAGTGGAGCAGATCAAAGATGGCAGATTTTACCTCCCTGTGGTTACAGTGGAGTACATTGAAGCCAGTAATTCTACTTCCCTGGACAGCAGTGGAATAGATTGAAGATTTCATATCTTGTCTCCCTAAGCAGTAGTGGAGGAGATCAAAGATGGCAGATTTTACCTCCCTGTGGCTACAGTGGAGTACATTGAAGCCAGTAATTCTACTTCCCTGGACAGCAATGGAATAGATTGAAGATTTCAGATCCTGTCTCCCTAAGCAGTAGTGGAGTAGATCAAAAATGGCAGATTTTACCTTCCTGTGGTTACAGTGGAGTACATTGAAGCCAGTAATTCTACTTCCCTAGGCAGCAGTGGAATAGATTGAAGATTTTAGATCTTACCTTCCTGCATAGACAGCGAAGCAGATCGAAGATGGCGGATTTTACCTCCTCGTGGTTACAGTGGAGTACATTGAAACCAGTAATTCTACTTCCCTGGACAGCAGTGGAATAGATTGAAGATTTCAGATCTTGTCTCCTAGCGAGAGTGGAGCGGATAAAAATGGCAGATTTTACCTCCCTGTGGTTACAGTGGAGTACATTGAAGCCAGTAACTCTACTTCCCTGGGCAGCAGTGGAATAGATTGAAGATTTTAGATATTGCCTTCCTGCATAGACAGCGAAGCAGATCGAAGATGACGGATTTTACCTCTTCGTGGTTACAGTGGAGTACATTGAAGCCAGTAATTCTACTTCCCTAGGCAGCAGTGGAATAGATTGAAGATTTTAGATCTTACCTTCCTGCATAGACAGCGAAGCAGATCGAGGATGGCGGATTTTACCTCCTCGTGGTTATAGTAGAGTACATTGAAGCCAGTAATTCTACTTCCCTGGACAGTAGTGGAATAGATTGAAGATTTCAGATCTTGTCTCCTTAAGCAGTAGTGGAGCAGATAAAAAATGGCAGATTTTACCTCTCTGTGGTTACAGTGGAGTACATTGAAGCCAGTAATTCTACTTCCCTGGGCAGCAGTGGAATAGATTGAAGATTTTAGATATTGCCTTCCTGCATAGACAACGAAGCAGATCGAAGATGGCAGATTTTACCTCTTCGTGGTTACAGTGGAGTACATTGAAGCCAGTAATTCTACTTCTCTGGATAGCAGTGGAATAGATTGAAGATTTCAGATCTTGTCTCCCCGAGCAGTAGTGGAGCAGGTCAAAGATAGCAGATTTTACCTCCTTGAAGTTGCAGTGGAGCAGACTCCTTGAAGTTGCAATGGAATGGATTAAAACCACAGATCTCATCTATCTGAAATTGCAGTAGAGCAGGTCGCGTCAAGATTTATCTTTTAGTTGTAGCAGAACAAGTTGAAGCTATAAGTCTTATCTCCCTGAAGTTGTAGTGGAGCAGACTACAGATAGTGAATTTTGTTCTTTTGAGAAGCCACAAGGTACGAATCCTATCTCCCTGACGTTGTAGTAGAGTGGATCAAAGCACTGTTTCCTATAACCTCTGAAGATGCAGTAGGAATGAATGATGCTACCTGAAGAAAAGAAGCACTGAAGAAGTCGAGGCTTAGTAAAACTGGGTATAATTGGGTATTTTAGTCTTTACTCTGTTCCTGTTACACGACAACGAGCAAAGAGGGGCAGCTGTAATACCCAATTATTGTCCGGGCCCAACTAAGCCTAAGGCCCAAACCCATTAAATCCAAATCATTGACCCTAAATCTTAGCCCAATTACAGTGTGGCCCAAAGTAAAAATTTTCAAAGGATAGTAGCAACCCTAGCGAGCTAGCAAGATCTCACCATCGCAAAGAATCGCCCATCGCCTATCGCCGCACCTTGCCCACGCTCAAAGAATCGGTTCCATCACCCCACGACGCAATCACCCACGATCAATGATCCTCATGTTTATTATGCACGCTCGTTCTACAAACGAACCACGAACAACAAGATATACACGCAAAGAAAACAATTGTAAAGGTTTTTTGAGTAAAGGCTATATAAAAGCCAATCGAATCATAAGGAGGTGGGCAAAAATATTGTATGAAAAGTTAAAGAAAATACGAAAAAGAAAATACAAGAAAAGAATAAATGATTTTGAAGGTGACGGCTTCTTGTTTTTTCCTTTTGTTCTTTTACTATTTTCATTTTATTTTTTGTTTTGCTTTCGTTTCTAAAAAATAAAGAAAAGGAGTTAAGGAAATTTACCGGCGTGGCGTCATTGAAGCTCCTTTATTTCGTCGCCATTGGAGCAGGGAAAGTGTTTTTCAGAGGGAGAGCAAGACGGCAGTATCAAAGAAAGAAAGAAAATGAGTTTTAGGGTTTAAAAAGGGGGATTTTATTTGGTTTTAAGTTGATGGGTTATTTATAATTTAGGCCCTTCATGTTTTTATGGTTTTCAAAATCACTGTTTTTTTATTATTTTCAAATTTTCCCATGAAACATTATTAATGTTTTGATTTAAATCAATATTGCGCAGTGCTTTAGATGGTTTGGGTAAATTGTTTTTTGGGTCCTTCCCTTGGTTGCGCGTGTTTGAATTACTCACTTTCTTGTTTTTATTTTCAAATTCGGCTCATAAATTCTGTTTGGCTTTTAAATTTAGTCCTTAATTTGTTTCTTTTAGTTTTTTTATATTGTTTATATTATTCATTAGTATAATTATTACTATATTATTATTATTGCACGTATATATTTGTGCATATATATGTAAATATGTGTATATTCTAAATGCTTTAAATATATATGTAGTACATATATATTTTATTATCATATCATTTTATATTTATAGTTTATATATATTTTATATACATTCATATTTTTATAATATTTATATTTTCATGTTTTAAAATTTATATGTTCATACATTTTATAACATGTACATATATTTTGCATTCTTTTCAAGGTTTATTATAAATATTTTCCATTTTTTAAATACATTATACTTATACATTTTTTAAAATATATTAATATATTTTATATGTATTTTATCATTGTTTTATTTTTATGATTTATGCATTTTCTCTCATATCCATGTACATATTTGCAAAATTCGTTGATACATTATGCTTATGTATACACATAATTTAAATTAAAATATTTGTTCCATATTGCATTGACATTTTAATACATTTTTTAAATACATTTTGATTTTGTGAAAACATTAAAATTATTTTTATGATTCAAAGATTTTCAAAATAAAACGATATTCAAAGTTAGGGATTTTCGAGGAAAATTGAGCCCTAACGTATTGGGTTCCGATTTTCTTTGTTAATTCCAAATAACCGAGAATATTCGTTATTTAAAATATATAAACAAAATCATTTTCGAGAATTCAATATGTTATGTCCTAACGCATTGGGCATGACATATTGCTTTCTCAAATGAAGATTTTCTTTAAAAATTAATTAAAAGCGATATTCAAAATTGGGATATTGAGAAATTGTACCCTAACGTATTGGGTCTCAATTTCTTCGCATGACTTGAATAATTGATTATCCTTTTCAGATTTCAAAATTTGAGTTTAACAAAATCTTTTTTTTTCGACACCAAGATATTAAATAATCAATTTGGTATCGATTTTGGGCGCTTCTTGAGGTGCTAACCCTTCCTCCTGCAGAATCGACTCCGAACCCGTTTTCTTAAATTTCGTAGACCAGAATCGTTTTTAAGGTGAGCCGATCACACCTCAATAAAGGATCGGTGGCGACTCCAATTCTTGTTTTTTAAAGTCGACAACTAAATTTTTGTTTTCAAAAAATGGTTTCGACAAACATGTTTTCCAATATAGAATTTTAAGAAGCAATTAAACGATTCATAGGACCAAAGAGCCCCGACAACAAAATACTAGTAAGCATAATTAATACAAGTTACAATGAAGCCTATCATATCGGAGGTGGAGCAAGTTCATCTTCACCCTCCCATGATTCCTTGATATCAGAGTCATCAATATCTTCATCATCCCATTTGCTTTTAAGTTGTTCCTTTGCAGGGAGAGGTGGAATCTCATCCTCTGCAACAATAGCATACAACTTCCTGAACAAAAAAAAAAGGGGGGATTTCAAGAAAAGGAAACCAATAATAAAAAGAATGACATAATGCAATAGGTTCTCCAACTAAGATTGGAAACAGACCATAATCTTTAGCACTTATTAACAACTCAAAAACATATGAAATACAGAATAGAAATGAATCTACTTTAAGGTCTATTTACACTTTAAAATTCCTATACAAAACTACGAGGCGACCATCAGGTAATACTTCAAGAAAAGAACTAGTGAATCCGAGCAATTGAAGCCAATACTAGATTCCCAAGATGTTGCCACAATTATTGATCTTCCACTACATGCAATTTTTCTTTTTAATAAAAAGAAAAAAAAAACCTCTAAATTTCTCTTTTTGGTTTGGTAACACCATAGTTGATTTCCCAAGAAACTCAAAGCAAACACTTTTGAAACATCTCAACTCAACCTCATACAATCTAAAACCAAAAACAAGAAAAAGCCCTAAATTTCAATAAACCCAAAAGCATTTAGCTCTAAAAAAAGAAATTTTCCACATTCAAGTTCATACATAATAAAACATACAAAAGAAAATAGAATCACTTATCAGTCAAAGAATTAACAACAAATTCGGGCTAAAATTAAAATTACCCTAGTCTTCCATTTCACTTATCAACAACTCGCCTTGTTATATTTCCAGCAATTGTTAAATCAAAGCAATGGAATCAGAAATGCAGTGAAAAAGTAAAAAAAAAAAAAAACCTGCGTGAGCGGGAGTAGACGAAGCGGAAGCGAGAATGTCGGCTTGAGTAACGCAAACATTGGTGAGAATCTAATGCCCTAAAAACCCAAGGGTTCTTCTGCAAGGTTCGTCCACGGAGGGTGAGTCAGGGCCTAAGATCAAGCCTAGAAAAAAAAAGGGTTGCAACTTTGCAATCGAAAAAAAAAAAGAGGAAATGTAGAGATGGGAAGAAAAGAATGTTACAGTTTATTCATTCTTTGGGTAGAGGTGAGGGCAAAAATTGAAATTGGAAAAAGAAAATTTCTTATTCCACAGTTAAATGACGATTCAATGATGAGAGAAGGGAATAGCTATTCGGCCACTTTCTGTAATAGACCCTGAATCAATTCAGGCCCATAATACCATTATAGCCAACCAAACTAATATTTTATGGTGGGCCCACCGAAATAAACCCCCCTATCAAACATGTTGTTAAGGGAATTTGCCGCTTGAACTGATGATAACGGGTCGGGTCTAAAGTATTTTGTTAAAATTTCGGCCCGAATCGGCCATGTACCTTCCATTTATGCGCCATCGCTCTGTTCCAATCATCTCCAACAACGACAACACTTTCTCTCTCTCTTTTTCCCCTCACTTTCTATCGCTAGGGTTTCCGCTGCTTGGGAGATTCTCGATTTAATGTTTTTCTTTTCTCGACAAAAAAAGTAAGGATCTTTGCTTTACTTTTCACATTTTTTCCTTCAAAAACTCTCCTCCCTTTCTCTTTTCCCCCAAAATTTTTTGTTTTATTTTCTGAATCCATTGAATTTGGTTGGATTCTGGTGCATTCTTATTTAAAACCTTGAAAGTTGCCAATTTTCATGCGGTTTTTAAGTTTTATTTCTCGAGATTCGAATTAAACTCAATTGATTGGATTGTTGGTACTAATTATGATACTGATTAGAATTAGCTGTTATGACTAGGTTTTATTTATAGTGAATTGTAAACCATTGATTGTACTTCTATGGTCTCGAAGGAAAATTTGATCGAACCCTTGCAAGATCTCGTTGGTTTTATGGGAATTATAGTACTCAATTGCATTGATGTGGGTGTGTAATTTTCAAATATTTGGTCTGATTTAATCACACCGTATTTACTATTTTCTTTTAACAACACAGTTTGATCAGATGAAACGATAGTGGTGAAAACAGGGTATTAAGTGGATAAAAAAAGCCTGAAGATTTTATTTTACTTAATATCTGAGCTAACATTTTGTTTATTGCTGTTGTAAAGCAGGGGTTGAAGCTCAGTGATGCATAGCTGCTTGATACCCTTTTAGCAAATTAAAAGGAAAATGAAAAATGGTCTCGATTTCTTGAATTTACTCAATTGTGATGTATCACTAAAGATTCTTACGAATTTGGAGGATCCATCTGATCTTGTTCGTTTCAGTGCTGTCTCACGCTCCTGGCGACAATTTGGTGAGCTAGAATTCTCTCTCTCTATATATAAAAGCTAGCTTATGAGATGAAGACTGTATTCATCTTACTTTATCAAGTTGGGAAGGTTCTAATGGAGCATAGCATCAATAAGTGGATAATATTCTCAATGCAGTTTGGTTGTTGTGATTTCAGTTTAGTTTAGTTTAGTTATTTTTCATTTGGTCTTTTGTCTTCCGTGTCTTTTATGTTTATCTAAGAAATTTGGATGTTTGAAGTAAAATAGTTTTCAATAAAAACAATAGGCTATAATCCTCTCAATTCAATGCAGATATTTGAAATGCTCAAATTCTTCTTTTCAGATGCTGCCTTTGATGCAAATTTTCCTTTCGTTCCAAAAAGTTTTGATTGATTAACTAGCTGATTGTTTTTTGCTAAGTCTTCCTCTTTCCTCATTTGTGCATTTTTATTTTCACCACTACTGATCTTAATAAGCTGCTTTATTTGCAATCTAGTCTTCTATTCTTCTGGTGTGGGCTTGGTGTGCAATTCTCTTTTACGTGAAAGTTTGCTGAACTCCTAAGAACTTACTTCATAATCTGCTAACTTCACTAAAGAAAAGAGAGTAATCTACCTAAGCGACTTTTAAAGTTGGAAATAAAGGAGACAATCATGCCATTTGTTCTTTATGGCAGTGTCACAATTTATGTGTTCATGATGATATCAATCTTGTCACTCTGGTCTTTGGCTGTTTTGCATGACCAGTTTACAGTCATTGCTGACTTTATGAGTTTTCAATGGTTTGTAGTGATTGAAAATGGTCTACTCAAGCATCTGTGCCGGAGAATGTTTCCTCAATTATCTAGAGTTGATCATGTCAACGAGCTATGTGGCACTGCAAAAGGGCATGCTGAAGCTGGATCTAGCAATTTTATGGAATGGGAAGCTTTGAAGAGGGAGCATAGAGTTTATGCCTTTTTTGCTCGAGGTTGTTTGTCATTTGCTCCCAGGGAGTGCATCTATGAAGCAATCATCGCTTCTAGCACTGATAATGATCCAGAGGAAGGCATACATAATACTTTGGAACCAAGAGATAGGGTGGCACGGAGAGCTTCATACTGGTCGAGTAAAGGACAAAGTAACCCTGCAGTGCCTGAGACGTTGACATATAGATTGTGTGCTGATTTATGTGTTATTACTGAAATCAATGTAAGGCCTTTCCAAGGTAATAATTGTTTCAATTTTCTGCTAACTTGGTTCCATCTTTCATCTATCTCGTTTTATATTAACTTGAAAATTTTCTGATAATATGCATATTCTTTTAAATCCAGCTTACTTCCAGATTGGTAAACCCATATACTCAGCTAACTCTGTGAGATTTCGCATGGGTCATGTCAAGTCCTGCATGGACAATATTGTGAAAGAATCATGCCAGGATTGTGGTAACGAAAAGTTTGCATGGACTTACACCTCACAAGAGTTTCCGATGGCTCAGGTAGGTTCAAGTAGCTGGGTTATATGGCTTATATCTTTTTTTTGGCTTTCTCTGGTTGTTACTACAAGAAATATTAGATTTGGTTATTCTGCAAGCATCCATTGCCAATACCGAAGATGATATGCTATATATAGTACTAATACAATACTAAAGTATCTCTTAGTAGTATCATTTCTGCTTTCAGTTTCCATGTTCCAGATGCATGCTTGTGAAGTTAATACTATCTTATTCTTGTAGTTTTGTAATAATCCTAAAAGGAGCACTGCTGACAGTGGATTTTTTTACGTAAGCAGGAAAATTGTTTGCAGAATTTCAGGCTTCCGGAACCTGTTCTTTGTATTGGTGGAATATTACAGATTGAGCTGTTGGGTAGGGTCCAGAGACAGGAAATGGATAGCTTATACTATATATGGTACCGTCAAATGCACCCTCTGTTAACCTAGTTTGATACTAACATTGGTGAAACGGGGTAATGAGTAGAGATTTTTTTGATAAGATTTATCTTAGGGTCCCATAAATTTCAATTATATAATGTTCATCTCTGGGTTTCTCTAGTATATTTTTGGCCATTTTGCTATATACTGGTTTTGATGCAATCTGTTGGTTGGCATCATTGCAGTGTGTCTCATGTTCAAGTTGTGGGGCGGCCATTATCTCCTGCATTTGGTATTCAGACATTTGAACACTCTGAAAAATTTGTGCTGGAGGCACTGAGTTATAAACAACCAACTTCACCTGCACAGTCCAGCTCCGCACCCACTTTGCAGATGCGTGTGAGAGACTTGGAGCAGATTTTGAATTTACTGCGGGGAAATGTTGTCGACGTAGTGGAATATGGATATGAATGGGAAATAGAGGATGAAGAATCAGATGAGGAGGATGAGGATGAGGATGAGGAAGACCGAGAATAAAACTAGTGCTGTTTTTCTTTACCCGTTGAACTTTAGTTACAGGTCACATGGAAGCTAAAATTTCCTGTAACATTAGGAGTATGCCCTTTGGAGTGTTACCTGAACTTTGTTCAGGATTTAGTTATTCTGATGTGATATGCTAGTGTTTATCAATATATAAAAGCTTTATCTAAGTGTTGTTAGAAGCGAGGCTTCCACATCTGCCCACTGTATCCACATATAACCCCGATGACACATCAATACCGTGCCATTTCTTGCCGGAAAACTAGAACAGTCTAAATAATGCAAAATAACAAGGTTATGCTAAGGAATGGGTGAGAAGACCTTGTATTTATATATGCTGCTGGTTGGTTCCTTTTATCAAATTGGGATAATTTACCTAGATGGCCAAATCCCCAACTCAGCCGTAGGTAAAATGTACCTCACAATTTTTTCTGTGGGTTTCCACTAAATTGGGCAATTGTTAACCCAAACTGATCAAAATGGTCATGCAAACATAGTAGACAACGTAATTAAAACAACCTAAAATCAAATATATATTAGTATTATTTGGTTGAAACAGATGGTGCTACAGAGGAAGAAAATCGGGTCAGGTCGCCCCAGGTTTACAAATTCTTCAAAGCTTACACCAATATGAACTTAAAGCACAAGTTCAATAAAATTATTTAAACGATAGAGATACTCAAGCTTGTCGGGAAAAACAGGCTTCCAACTTCAAGGTGTCTTAGACTTGGGCGGTGACGGAAGTAACTGCAACACAACAGAATATCGTTAGCCTCCCAAACCAATAAATCGAACCAAAATTTTCATGTCCTTTCTTGTTACACAAACAATAGATGTAATACCAATTTTCTCATATCTCAGCGCTGTTCATTAACACCGATTAAAGTTGCCAATAATTTATCATCACTTAAATGTAGAGTCGGCTCGATGATTTGAGTTTTGGATATAATATGTCCTACCTCATAACTTGAGCTATTTCCCAAAGGTATTCACTTCTAACAACCAACCGACCAGAGAAAAAGAAAGATGTCCACTATAAAACTAAAAAGATGGAACCGAATACCTGATAGCAGGAGATGAGAGATGAAACAAATCCAAAGGCTCCCGTTACTCGAGGGGTGACTTTCTTCGGTGCCAATTGAAGAAGCCCAACTGCTACTACTATATCCATTCCCGCTTTAACAAGGGCCAAAGTCCTCTCATTTGAATTTTGGAGCTTTGCACGATACTCCTCATTCTGTGTTTATATAAAGCAAAATAAAGTTGGAAACTACAGAAGAAGACTGATTATAAGGACACTTTAGAAGAAACACATATCAAGCATACCTTGTACTTGTCACTATCCTTAAGTTTCTTTTCCAACTTTTTCATTGATGCAGATAGCCTTCCAAGCTCCCCAAGCTGACAAAAAGATGGTAATGTGTTTTGAAAAAGGGGATAGAGCTAACGAACATCTTAAATATTAATAATAACAAAAGTAAGCAGAGACTCCTCAAATTAGTGAAGAGCAACAAACCTCAACCAATGTGGTACATATTGATGATCCCATCCAACAGAAAAGGGATATTCGTCCAATCAACTCAGCACGTTCTTTGTTCTGTAAATGCCTTTCTTACAATTAAAATTCGTAAATCAAGACAAGCAAAATTCAGTATAATACCAAAATAAAGTGTATTACATACCTTATAGATGCCTGTTCTGCCAAGCCACACAATTTGATCGAGAAATAAGAAAGTTGACAACAGTGCATTCTTTGACTGAAACAAGCATTAAATTAACCCAAGAAGGGATCTTTAAGTTAACTAAGTCGAAAGGGTAGAGAAATTTTATAGGAAATTGGAAGTTTATCACACCTTTCCTAGCAGAACAAGTGGAACAGGAGTTCCTTGAGGAACTGGGCTAATAAGACCATGCAAATCGTTCACAAACTGCAAATTCACGGTGAACCAAGAATCAGATGCCTTTTGTAGTACAAAGAATCAAAGTTTAGTTCAATTAACACATTACTTTCTAGAAACCAAAAGGAAAGCATAGATCTTTATTCCAAGTATTAAATACTAACTCAGAGTGCTGTACATTCAATGGTAGAACAAAAAAGAATTATCTATTAAGTGAACAAAGTTCATCCTTTTTCAAAAAAACTAACTAGTTACTTTTTAGTATTTGACATTGTGAGATACCTTAAAAAGGCGGAAAACTTTCCGTGCCAAGCTGGTTGATTTGTCAACATTTTGCGCTGTGCCAGGTTGCCCATCACTTAAGAATTTCGAGCCATATTGTATAGCCCTGCATATCTTATCCCTTGCTTCAGCCTTATTCAAATACAAAACTACAAGAGCAAGTTCGGCTCTAGTTGCATCCAGTGTACTCATCCTTTATCTGCACGAAACCGGAAAGAGCTGTGATAATTACACTCTCATACAAGCTTAAAAGTCAAGTGCGAAAGCACGAATATGATCATAAGATACAAGCAGAGAGTATGTTGTCTCTTAAACAACCAAGCTCTAACTAATGGCATGAACATGCTATAAGAAATTGGCAATCCCTAGATAGTATGAAAGTTCTAACAGCCAGCTTAAACCGAATAACCATAATCCCACATTCAAATTTCGTTGGACTCAACCACTTAATTCTCGAAGATATGCAGTACTAAGCATCAAACTCTTTTCACACGGTTACTATTGTCTCAAATCTATTTGGCTTCTGAAAGTACACAGATGGAAGCTTTTAGCTTGAGCAAAAAACATGCAAAATCAGAATTAGCTGAGCCTAGTACCTAATAATTTAGCTTAGTTTTTAGGATTACATCCATATAATAAACAAGATACTCAGAATTAAATCTTCAATTCCCCAATTTCCTATAGACCAAGAAGACCCTATCACCATGACAAAAAAAAAAGGTATAAATTCAAACATTAATCAAATCATCAAAACCCAAATCACCCAAATTCGTAAACACAAAAACAATCATATGGAAGAACATAAACTAAACTTTAAAGCAAGAAGTACCCAGGGAAAAAAAAACATTTCAAAAAAGTATAACCACAGCCATAACAACAACATCAACATACAGTCAAGAGATTTTCTTCGTACAGCTAAAAACCAATACGAATCAATTAAAAGCACTAGGGAATTGGTAAATTGAATAAGAACTACATACAAGGAGGAGAAAAGAGAGAAAGAGAATGGGAATAGTACCGAAGAAAGTGCCCGATGATCTTACCTCGAAATCCACAAACTTTTCTCCTTTTTTTATTAAAAACTCGTTTTTTTTAGAGGCAAGGAAGCAGATTAGGGTCTCTGGGTGTCACGCCCTCTCCAGCGTCAGCTCAATGTGTCGTTTTTCGATTCTCTAATCTTCTGATAAAGGCTTGTTTGGTCCATTCTTTTCGAAAGAGGAAAAAAATAAGCCTTAAAACGACAGGAACTTCTTCCTTCCAACAATGAGTTTTAAACCGTTGGATTATGATGTTTGGGCGGACCCACTAGCATAATCGGTGATGGTGTGAACAGAAAGTAACAAACTGTATATAATAGATAGATGAACGAGGTTTTCGTAAAGCGGTTGCTTACTACTTACTTACACGCATTCCAATTGTTATTTTTTTACATAGGCAGCTACAGCTGCTACTGTTCCATATCAAATTTGCCTATGTTTATGGCTTATCCACGTTCTGGATCATTGAAGTTGTTGACTTTGTTCAAAGAGTTCAAAGGTTTGTTTGGAGCAATAAATATAAATTTATTTATTTATTTTTACTTTCTTGGTTTAGTTAAGGGTGAATTGTGGAAAATTTTGGAGATGGATTTTTGCATTTGTTTGGGAAAAAAAGTAAAAAAGGGAAGATTGTAATTTCTGTCCTAATTTACAAAGGGAGTATGCCTTTTTAGTGTTTTCTTAAGGTGTCAGTGTCCAGTTTTATTCATTGCTAGATGAAATTAAAAAATAAAAGGAAAATAAATGAACATTTTGAAAAATATACAATTTTGAAGTAACATACATTCTCTTTTTGTATTTTCTCTTTCTAATCATTTATTTTTATGTATTAAAATAAAAATGATAAGTCTTTTTCAATTTTTTTACTACCAAGTTTCATTTTTACTCAAGGAAGCATAGGATGGAAATATAGTGTTGAGAGAACTTATGAGTGGTGATGATAGATGAACTAGTACAAAAAGAAAAATATACATGATAAAAAGAATGAATAAATGGGGTGGTTGTCATCTGCCACTAGTTGAAGATGGGTTTTGCATTTGCCGGCATAGCATGTTAAAAGAGTTTCATTTGAGGGCTTTGATCGATTCTGACAGATACAAACACCCAAAGTGGTGGGGTTTACAACTTTTTGGTGCTTTAACTGCTCTTATTACCATGGGTTTACCAACTTTTTGGCTCCAACTTGTCATGTTATTCTTCCCATCTTCAATGTCTCAGCATCTAGATTTGGTTTTTAGCAGTAAATGTTCGGTACAGAGTCATAGGAACACTGATTTCCTGGTGATTTCCCCCATAGCCTCAACCACGTTTCTTTCAGCTTCAATCCCTGTACTAACCAAGGATGGAAACTTTATTTTGCTCATGAAAAAAGTGAAAAAGTAAAGATCTGTAAATAAATGAAGAAACTTAGATGGAATCAAATCCAAAAAGCTTTACCTTGAGTTAGAAGCAAGAGTAGGGGAGTCTGTCTGAAAACAACTTATGTGAGCATATGCCAATGTCTGATTAAAACAACAAAGCAAGCAGAATCTAAAACTATCAAACAACATCAAGAAGTTTATGATCTATGTCTGCAAAGATCCAAGACACGGGGGAAATCTTACAGTTATGATAAATATAAAAACATTGATAGCACATAACTAGTTTGTTTTCATACAGACAATGAAACATAATACAAGGAAGAGGTAGGAAAGAATATGAACAAGAAAAAGGGAAATTTTCATTATACAAAACGGGAGTTTTTTTCCAATTTCTTCCCCCCTACTTCCGGCTAAACAAACATCTAAGTTTTCCCCTTTCCAACCTCTCAAGTAGCTTCTTGGCACCAGGGGTTTCCATCTCGAAAAGCTTCTTGAGATACCCAATGGCTCCATATGAGATCATAAGCTTTTTGCATTTCTTACTTGATGAGAGAGATGCCAGGCAAGACACTGCATACTTTTTTGCGGTGTTTTGGGGACTTGGATCAAGCAACTGGACCAGATTTGGCACGCTTTTATCGTCCTTTTTCACTTCCCTGCAATTCTGGGACACAGTTACCAAGCTTGAAAGGGCTTGAGCAGCTACCTCTCTAGCACTGTTTGATTTAGCCTCAAGCATCCTAATAAGAAGAGGAATGCAGCCAGCTTCGCCTACCAGCTTTTTTGTTTCATTTGTTCTGCAAACTTGACAGATGGTTGATGCAGCAGCTTGTTGTGCACCCAATGATCCGGATTTGAGCACATGAACTAATCGAGGGAGGAAGCCAAGTGACACAAGAACTTCCATCGATACCGAGCCAACCAAGTTCCTCAAAGCTCGAACTGCTGATTCTTGGGGTAAAGGACCATCAAGGTATACCAATAGACTTCGAATTCCACCTTCTGAAACAACAGACCTTCTCAGATTCTCATTGCTGGCAGTGAGATTCTGCAAGCATTCTGCAGCATACTCTTTTGAACCCAACAAAATTCCACAATCAAGGAGATTGATCATCACTTTTATGATTCCTTCCTCTGCTAGCACTTGTCGAACCTCAGGAACAGCTGATATGTTTTTTAATGTACTAGCAGCTGCAGCCTGTGAAACCGAGCCTCCAGTCCGGCAGATTTCAATTAGTGGTCGAACCCCGCCGTGCCCTATAATTGCTCTGGCTGTTTCTGTTGTCATCGATAACCTCTGAAGTGAAATTATTGCCTTCTCTTTACCAACTGTGCTGCCAGATTCAACAAGCCTTATGAGAGGAGGCAAAACACCTTCCGAAACAAGCCAGCTCTCACAACTCCCAGATTCTGCAAGTGAGCAGATTACAGTCACAGTCTTTTCCCGGATACGATGAGAAGTTGCTGTTAACAACTCGACTAAAGCAGCGATGTTACTCCGTCCCATAACAGACAACACACCCTTTTCATCCTCCTTCATAATCTCAACAAGGCTGTCAATAGCTTTGTGCTTTGCTTCCAAGTGCCCAATCTGAAGACGTGCAAGCAATTCCTTTAGATGGCCGTGTGCTGCAGTCTCCGATTCCGATGACGAACCAACTAAAGATACAGGCAAAGTAGCTTCACCAAGTACACCAGTCTTGATCAAAAGTCCACAATCCCTTAAATTCAGATCCAGTTTCCCAGACAACGCATCGAGATCACTCTGCATCTTAAGCTTCCCCTCATACTTCTCCTTCAGACATAAATCTGCCAATTCAATGGCTTCCTTCAATGTCTTTGACACAGCCTGCAGTTGCTCCTTACAAAGAGCATTTTTCGAAAAGAAAGGATGGCTCGACAAGTCCGATAACCGTGACGGGACCTGCTCCAATTTGAAAATTATAATCTTCCACCTACCGGGGAACCCCTTCACCTTCCTTGCCTTATCAAGTGCCATGGGAACAAGTTCTTGAGCATGCCATAACCATTCCTCAGCCGACTTACCATCAGCCAAAACCCCATTTCCAGTACCTTCTCCCATGATTCAGATATGGATTTTGATCCAAATGATCATTAGAGCTGTATCAAATGAAGTTGATAGAAAACCCAAAGCTTTAGCAATGAGCTAGATGAGGAAAAGGGATAATTTAATACGAAAGAAATGATATTTTTGATAGAAAACAGAAAGGCGGTGGAGCAGTTGCAATCATCAAACATTTAAATCATAAATTAACCAAAGACAATTAAACAAAAACAAAAGGTCCAGCACCAAAGAGTTTCGGGAATCTTGTGTAACCACACACAAAGTTTGTTTACTGAAAGAAAAAAAACCCAAGACCCGACAAGCAAAATTGAAGTACCTAAAGATGACTACACGAGTCCTTTGCTTTATCAAGTGATCATTAAATGCCAACTAAAAATTTTATGATCTTTAAAATAACATGTAATCATATGGAAATGAAATAAGTTACTTTTTAACTACTAAATATCTGCAAATTAATCAAGAAGCCGTCAATGAATAATTCTAGAAAGTACCCAGAATACCCTTTTTGCCATAGCCATGAAGGACTGTAATTTGAGGGTAGATTTGTAAGTGGGTGAAGAAATAGTTGAAAAAAAAGAAGATAAAAAATTAGCTTTTAACCAAGGAAATCCTTAGAGAAATTTGATGTCTTGACTTGTGATCTAAAAGACAAAGGTCATGAATTTTCCAAGCAATGAAAGCCAAAAATTTGGATCCTAAGCTGCATTACTAATTATAAACCCATAAATAGTGTTAGCTGGAGAAGAGACTTCCCTTTGAAGAGAAGATAGGTCATAACCATAGGAGTCACTATCCAAAGCTGTGTATTTAAATTCTCCAAGGTGGAGCAACCCCACTACCAATATAATTTATTCTAAGAAAATTCAAAGCAATAAATTCTAAAAGAAATACCTCAAAATTGCTTTGACTTTCCTTGTAATTCACAGCACACTCTAGTCTCCACTATTTACAGCCACCAATTAGTCTCCAATGGTCAATACCCTCTGTTCGAGGCTAAGAGCCGAAGAAAAAGAACAGTAAACATACATTCAAGTCCAATCAAAACGATCAATTTCAGAGATATGAGAACTAGGATGAAACGAAGCAAGAGAGAGAGAGAGAGAGAGAGAAGAGAAAAGAACAAAAGTAAAAACCTTTTTTTTTTGCCCTTTTATGAGGGAAGGGATCAAAGAGAGTTAGCTAAAACAACTTCAATGACCATTATTGGACCAACCTTTACGACTCAGGGACTCCAAAGCTTGTTCCTTTTTCTCCACCAAGCAACCCAACTGTAGCTTAAGCTTCAAACTTTCTTTCACTTTCTCTCTCAATTCCCCGACCCAGAAAAAATATGCTTCTAAGAATCAGCAACACACCATGGCTTCCAAACAAGGAAACCAGAAAACTCTTTCCTTTACTCCAAAATTGAAACCTGCAACGCACAATCAGATTTCTTTAAAAGAATAAAAAAAAACCCAGAACCCACTTTTTGTTCCCTGATGGAAGATCTTAAACTTTGAAGACAAACCAAATTCAAAACCTATTTAAGCATTCGAGGTTTAGGAAACGATCACAATCAAATTCAAAAATCAAACCACCTTCCATACTCTCTCTCTCTTTCTGCCTGTCTGCCTCTCTTTATAAATAATATATAATAGAAGGCACCGTATCAGAGTGTTTCAGACTCTGGTTCTTCTCTCTGTAGAAAAAAAAGCAAGTGTTTCTTTTTTTAACTATTGCCTGTAGCAACTGGGGCATCGATTTTCCAAAGAGTACTAAAGAACGAATATATAATCTCTATTCATTCCAGACAGGAGCGTTTAAATGTCGAGCAAGTTTGAAGATCGTACGGTTATGATTCCTGTTTTAGGACAGAATCTACCGTTGGTATTGGTTACAATTTTTACAAATTGTTTTCCATTTACGTTGAGTATTCGTTCTTCCACGTGTGCTGTTGGTATTGGTTTTGGATTTGTGGGGATAGGTCTGAAGATGTCCAAATCTTCAACCATAAAATACACCCAAACCACAACAAAGGTCAAACTCAAAATCTATCTGTATAGCATATTCAACATAATAAAACAAATAATTTATGCATGCAGATTGGAGAGGTAGGATGCTTGAAACTTAAAAAAGTTTATCAGTGGTGATGGTAAGACCAAAAAAAGAAAAGATAACTTCCATTATACCGCAGCCTTTTCGAGCGAGACGTGACACGTAAAAAAAAGCAAGGTTATAGCTAGAGGGAGGATTAGCGTCGGCGTCGCCATGATGGGACGCTGTCGTTTGTCGGCTATATCTCAACTATTTTGCCTTTTGGCATTTTGTACACCAACCTCCACAAACACCAAACAAAAAGATACACCGTATACTTCCCTTCCTATTCAGATTTGCTAAATGTGGGTAAAGGATTGTTTAGGTAAATATATTAGCTTTGCCGACAAGTAATTCGTCTAATGACTAAAAAAATTATATCAAGAATATATATTATCAAAAGAATCTTGGATTAAACTGCACAGATCCCTGAACAAAATTACAGTCTTTTTTATTATAAAACTCGTCAATTTAAACTCTTTATTAACGGTGATCTTGAACGTTGAAATGTTGTAGCATGTTTTTAGAGGAAACAGATTAGCTTGTAAGCTACATAGAATAGAGACCACAATTACGTATGGTTTTGAGTTGAAACTGAAAGCATACCAACCATATATATAGATGGTGAACCGACCAGATCTCATGAACCAGTTGTAGAAACCGATCCTCTTTCGCTTCTATATAACCGGGCCTGAATATCTTACAACTTGGCCCCCATGATTTTTATTTTTTTTTTCACGAGCAAAATTAGTCCTAAATTTCCAACATTGGAAATGAATATGCTAGTTGAATTTGCATATAAATCTTGATATTTGTTTGACTAATCCATTGCTTGGTATTGGGTTAACCTTCTCCCTTGTGGTCACAAAAAACAAAACCAACTTTGATGCCTACTAGTGTGAGATCTGAGTGGACCTCTTTAGCTCCCCAAGAGGAGTAACATGTTGGGTTCGATGTACATTTGATGTGCTAACAACCATCAGATCCTTGCCTCTTAGACATCATTTAACTTGTTTATGTTGTTTTGTTCTATGTCCACTGTCAGCTTCAAATCGTTCCTTCTTTACTAGCATACTGTAACCCAGAGCCTGATTATAGAAGGCGTGCGGTTGTTAATATGTAAAGTTTTGCATTCATGCCAAGTTTTTGTATCATGCAAGTTGCTAGTGATGATTCATTGTACATCATGAATTTAATAGAACCCACACCAAATGGGGACCACTCATCTGCTTCCACTCTTAGGTACCTACACCAAGTAATCAAAACCAGATTATTTAAGTCCTCAAAGCCCCACCTTCAAATTTGCTGGATAACTCCAAACAAGAAGTTAAATATCATCCTTAAGAACATTATGAACCATATGATTGGGTTTTGCCTTTTGACAGGTAATGTGCCATTTCACCACAGGCTTCTCTTACCTTAACCTGTTTGGGTCTAATTATGCCAAACTTTAACCGGTCTCTTTGACCAAATCTAGATTTCCACCGTACAATGCAAAGGGTTCAAAGAACTATCATTTCTGCTTTTAATGTTTCTTTTTCTTTTTTAAAGAAGATTAGTTTATATATTCTTACTATAAAGTACATCACTTGCTATATAATGTAATAAAGAAAAACCAAGTACATCTTCATGCATATCCCCCTAATTGTGGGTGGACCGACTAAACGTTGGAGGAACTACCATAGAAGAAGAAACCTTGAACCATGATATTGATCCCAACAAAAATCATTTGATCTGCAAATAATTGGTCATTAAAACTCATTTCCCCATATCTTACTCAGCTGAGTGGAAACCCAATCCATTCATTGCTACAATCTAAAACGCTGGAGCTTTCCCAATTTGAGGATGGATCGGCTCATCCACCACATGAGACAAAATGATGCTAGGGTGCACCACTTTTTCAATATTCATCTCAACTGGGTTCTGGAATTGGTAGTTTCTAAGTGGGAAGTACTGGCAACAGTGAAGTGGCTGTCATAACCTTGATACTTTGTAGGTTCTTGCTCCATTTAGCCTTCAATGAAGATAACCTAACTCCATGTCTCCCATCAGATTATGTCCGTTAAGCCCAACAGTGTGAGATTCTTAGTGTACTTCTTTGGCTCCACAAGAGGGATGGCAGGCCGTGTTCGTTGCAAGCCAGGTCCTTGCCTCTTGACCAAACCCGCCAACTTTCTTTTCTTGTTTATCGTTTGTCTTAGCAAGTGTCTGACTTGTAGGTTTGTAATGCTCAAACCCACCTGCTTCATTAAATGATAGCAGATTCATTCATGGCAGCGTGCACCATCATGCAGGCATTGCAGAGAGGAAATCAGCACCATTCAGATAGCATATTCATATTATAGAGACAGTAAAACAAATAAATGAATAATAATGATCTTTCTCACACAAAAGTTACTACATACAGATTTGTACAAGAACTTTTCAGTCGCGATGTGTCTATGCATTCAGCATTCTAAGATAGTCATCTATTATTGAAATAGCAGATGAGCGGTAACCAGAGCCGAATAGATTGTAGTGATTTAGGTAATGGTACAACAGATAAAGATCTCTCCTCTTTTCAAAGCCTGGCCGTTTAGGCATCACCTGGTAAATGAAAGCAGCATGAGAAAGTAAAATATGAAGCTTAGGTTGCAGTGATGAGATTTTCTACAACCCTCATAATGTCATTTCTGGTTAGTTAACTCAACACAATCAAGATTTATAAAGGGTGGCCAATCCTTAAGGTCTAATCTTCAGTAGTTTCACGGGCTGCAATGGCATTGAAATCGAACGAGCTTAGTACAGGTTTCTATGGCAGGAGGTAGCTGGTATAAAAACCTTTCAATTTTTCAAAATCAAGTGCTAGTGGCCCCAAAAAATATTAACGTCTTCCAACGCAAAGAAAAATTACACAGGAATTTGATCATTGTTCAGATCTACTGAAACAGCAATGCTTTAAACAACAAAAACTTATAAAGCTTTTTGAAAATAACAATACCTCAAAGTAAGAAGTGTAGAAAGATCCTCCAAAGCCAGCGCACCATGACATTCCGAATTCAGCTTCATTGTGTCCATCTGTAAGAGGCACAAAGATATACTAAATTATTTCTTTGAGCACCCAACTCCACATGCATTCATACCGCCACTGATATAATAGATAACTCCACGGTAGTTGGCCTTAAATTCTCTTAGATTCAAGCACAATGTCATAAAAAAGCATATTAGTTCCTTCAGAAGCTCTAGGCTGGCAGGATGCAAAATTAGATCGATTCAAGTCTGAATATATGTACAAAGGAAAAATAAATCTACCAATAGAGTAGTTTATCAACACAAATTGAAACTTACAGTAACAAGCAGGATCAAGTATAACCGGCTCGCCATTCTTGTCAGAAGTGATATTCCCACTCCATAAGTCTCCATGTAACAAGCATGGCTCTATAACAATGTCTTCAAAAAGAGGCGCCATGTTCTTTATCAACCTTTGTCCTGTAAATAAGATTTCCATTTTTATTTGAAAAGTGTATGACAATCTGCTTCAACAAGCTGATCTTAAAAGTCAATATCTATCTCATTTGATTTGGAATTCCTAAAAGTTGATATTTTGGGTAAGTGTTCGTGGAAAAAAAAAATACACTTCCATATGTTCTTGAACCATCTTGGTAAACTGATATCTTAAGTCGCACTAGTTTAAATGCAACTATAAAGATGCACAAACAACCACAATCAAGGAGATATTCTTGCATAAATCATGCAAGTACTCTAAAATCGCCGATTAAGATGCATGTAAGTTACACGTAATTAATAAATGTAGCCATGGGTATAAATATTCGGGACACCATTTTTCCAATGTAGATAACTCATTATCTGTACCAGAGTATATATGGCAAGTCATGATGTAGAACAGAAAGTACATAAGAAAAGTAGACAGCAATTTAATGGGGGAAAGAATAACCTCTTTGGTAAATGGTCGAATCACCATACTGGTCCTGTGCTAACTTGAGCTGGTAACCTAATCTATGCTCTCCATAAAACTGAATCCAATCAGAGCACCAAGTATTTATCTGTGGAGTACTACAAAGGCAGCACATATTCACTCGTTAAAAAAACAAAATCTTAAGCATACAGACCATCTTGAATTCCTCAATACCATCAACGCTAAAATGGAAAAAACAGCAAAATTATTGTATGACAATAGAAGAATGACCAATATGATTGAAAACAATAATGGTGTTTCAGAAATTGAACCTGCCGACGGTATTATTAACAGGAAAACCAAAGCCTTTATCTGATTTCCCAGCTTTATGCATTTCAGCTAGCTTCCTTCCCAGCACAGACTAACAGATAATAGACAGTTAGGAGATAAGAGGCAAATCACTATTACTGTTAGCAGTAATTAAAAAAAGGGCGGGGGAAGGGAGGGGGAGACTTGAACTGGCTCACTTGATTGCTTCGAGAAGAACCGAATTCAATATATTCCATAATGATGTATGATCCACCATTTCGTAAGGGTCCAACCTATAATGAGTAACAAAGTATACAATTTTCCATGTAAAAGAATAGCATAAGAGAACTTTAAGAAACCAAAATTTCAGCATCAGAGTAAACTTAGACTCTTACCTTAAAGGGCTTAGGCACACGAATTGTTCGAGTTTCATACATGGCGTCTAACCCGATAGCTTCTGCCTCGAACATTGGTGGACCGATACTCCTGATCCATTTTTTGCAACAACATGCAAACGTTCATTCATTTGACAAACAATATTCATTAAGCAAAAGAAACTACCTAATGCTATAACTTGGATGAACTATAAACGCCTAATACATCAAAAGTTTTGAACTTTGCACAACACACCTGTTTGTTTTAACAAAGAAGGAACCAGCATCAGTGTCGTAGCGATTCGCAAGATTGATGCAACCACCACCTACGGGACGAATACCCGTAATCCGGGTGGCTTTTCCTTCGGTGAGAATCCATTCTTGAACAGGATCATCACTCAATGCTGCCACTGTAGAGTAATCATATATTAAGCATTCTCAACCATTGTTAAATCAAGTCCTTTCAAGAAAAAAATTCATAGCACGCAAGCAAAACCCAAAATAAAGTTCATAACTCCTACAGACCAAATTTTCAATTTTTTTCTCTCAGGCCCTTATATTATTTCCACAAAAAGTCCAAAACTGCCAACGCTATGGACAAATTTTCACTTTCACTCATGAAAAGTTATGAAGATTATTATATTTTGGTCTTAACAGAACCTTAAAGCAACTTCTAGAAGTATCATATATGAAAATCTTTCAAAAGAACATCAAATAAATGGTGGGTAATGGACTCGATTAGTTCTCAAATGAAAAGAAATAACGCATTCAATCAATACAAGGGAATTCCTCAAACCCCCAATGCTTAGTCCTGAAACATCTAAATTCAACTGTAAACAAACAAGTCCTGCAAAAAAGAAAAGGCACTGATAATGTTACTTACTGGGAAATGGTCTGCGTTTGGTGAAGCCGATTCGAGGAAGACAAGGCATAGACAGTAAAGAAACGCTGAGAGATATAAGTCCCACGTGTGCCACCATGATCTGGACGCCGGAACACTATAATCTCTCACACAGACAGCTGACTGGCAAACAGGTCCTGATAGTGTCGAGTTGTAATTGGGTCTCTCTGTTTAAAAGAATTTTGATCTGTTCGGCTTTGAGGTTAACCCTGTTCGTTTAAAACTTTAGGCCCCAAGTTGTATGATAGCCATACAAGTTTCTCCTTACAACATGTTACAAGGGGAAATTTAAGATTTTTTTTTCCCTTTACAGTCATTCATAAATTAATATACTAGATTATATCAGACGAAAAAATTATTTTCTATAAAAATATTGTTTGAAAATTTATTTAATATGAAGTGATAAAAATTATATATATAAATTTTATTAAATAAATATTTGATCAAAATTATATAGAAATACTAAAAGATAAAAACATCATCATCATAATATTATTTATCATTAAAAAAGTATATTAGTCTTTTTCTAATTTAGTTAATGCCCAATCAACCCGTGAGACTAACTTATTTAGAGATTTTATAATAAACTAAGTTACGACACATTCACACATAAGTGATAACAATATTATGTAAAGAATAACTTAAATATAAACGCAAAAGGGCAAAAACACAATTATAAGAATATAACATGCTTTTTATATAAAAGGATATTGCCTTAACTCTCTAATTAATTTGGTATTTAGTTGACTTATAACAACAAGACAGCAAGTAACTTAACTTAAACTATAAATCTTATCGCATGTGAAAATAACATGTTTAATATATAGATATATGTTTAAAAATAGTATATAATAAATAACAAAACATAAAGTTTAAAATTAATAATGATAGTACATATGTAGTATGTACAATGTTAAAATAAAAAATAGTTTAAATTGTGAGTAAAAAGAAATTAAATAGGTAAATAAATCATATTGAGAATGATAAATGCACTTTAATTACTTATCATAGTATTGTCATTTTCTATAGCACATAAAAAGTTATCATGTTGGTGTTGATAAAAAAAGAAAATTCAATATTAAAAATCATATTATAAAAAAATTAATATTAAGTTGACTTGTGACACTAACTCTATACTAGATTTTATGCACACAAAATGTGGGCGAAAGAGAATATTTTATGTTAAAATTTATTTAATAATGACTATAAGTAGAGTCAATGATTAGTCCAGGGGGCGCGTGAGGCCCCTTGGAAATTTTAGATTTTTTAATTTTATATATAATTTATCATTTATTTTAGATTTGGTGTCCATGTCGTATAACATTCCTCCCCATTGACCAAATTGTATTTCACATAATTCGCCTCTTTAAGCTGAATGGTTATACTTTATATTAACAAAGTACTTTTCAGTTTTTAATTATATAACTTCAATAGTAATAATCAAATATTAATGTATGATAGGCCTTGAAAGACTAAACTTAGACGGCCAATATGGACTTTAAAGCCAAATTCCAAAATTAATTGATTTGGCTCATACTCATACATATTAGGTTAATAACTTACAGTTAGAAAGATAATCTCACAGTTGAGCATCACTATCAATTTGATATATTAATTGTTGGTATTGATTCGTTGCTAACAAAAATGAACCAGCAATGAATTTTTGTTTTAATGATGAGATAGTGGAGTTACTTGTTCTTAGCTCTGATTTAGATCCACGCGATAATTACAAAGCTTTTTCAAGTAAGAGATATATGTAAGCTTATGAATGATTTTTATCCAAACGGTTTTACGTAGCAAGAAAAGCTATACATGAAGATTCAATTAGAGCATTTTCAACTTGATGCTCATCAAAGCACAGAGTTGTAAAAAGTTTCTACAGTTGTCGGGTTGTGTCAATTGTTAGCTAAGACAAATAGGTCAAGTATTTATCCTCTTATTGATAGAATTATTCGTTTTGTGTTAACTATTCTCGTGTCTACTGCAACAACCAAACGAGTATTTTCAACCACGAAAATTGTTAAGTCAAAGCTTCACCAATGGAATGGAGGATGATTTTCTTTCAACTTACTTGGTGACATACATCGAAAAAGAGGTAGCTCAAGAATTTTCAACAAATTCTAACGTTGATGAGTTCAATCTTATGAAAAGCGGAAGATGCAATTTAGGATGCCTAGTATTAAGAAATAGGACTAATGTCAAGTTTTTTAAATTTAATTTTTGGAATTATAATGATATTTATGAATTTTTTAGTATAATATTAGTTTGTTTGTTTGTTTGTTTTTTTTTTTTGCATATTGGTAAGAAATATTTAATTTTATATAGTGTGATTTTTTCTTTTAATTTTTCACAATTAAAACATTCATGATTTTTAAAAGCATTAAATTGATTTTTTGGTAAGAAAAAAATATCCGAAAAGAGTTGACATTTTTTACGTTAAAAAAATAGATTATTCGAATTTAGAAATTTTGACCCACTTAGAGTAAAATATTGTATCCGTCCTTGAGTGGAGTGATAATGAACTTAAAATTTAATGTAATTGAACACATGTTCAATTATTTGATTTTTAATTTTCAAATCCTTTATTTAAATATTATATAAATGTAACAGCCCGATTTTGGGTCTAGGTGGAACAGTGGTTCGGGACCACAAATCCGACGAGGAAATTTTATTTTAAAATTATGACATGGGTTGCATTATGATAAGAAGGTTGCATGAAAATATTGATATGAAAATTTTATCGAATTAGTGATTAATTAAGGAAATGACCTATTTGTATAAAATGTAGAATTTGAATTCTAGAAGCTAGAAGGGTTAACTAGCTATGAAATTGTAATATCCCGAAAATTTCTATAGTAAGAAAGTAAGATAATATCCCTGATATGGTAAATTAAGGAAATAAAGTGATAAAAAGAGTAATTGAGTTATGTCAACATTGGAAAGTATATTATGACATATTATTCAAGAAAGGATTAAATTGCAAAAGTGAGAAAAGTTTTGTTGCCTAAGAGTAAATACTCAAAAATTAAGGGGCTAAAGTATAAATATGAAAAAGTTGAAGGACCAATGGTGTAAATATTTTAAGGGTGGAATGATCTAGAAACTAAGGAAAATGGATGGATTAGGACCAAATTGAAAAAGGTGAAGAATTTTGAGGGACTAAATTGCAATTTTACCAAATTAAGTGATGACTCAAGGATGGAATTTTAAAAGATCGTAAAGGGCAAAATGGTCAATTAGAAGAGAGAGAAATCTAGAAGATAATGATATGTTGGAGATATTTTATATTAATTAAATAAATATTAGTTTATTAGTATTTTAATTTAATTTTTAAATGATATTTTATTATTTTAGTATTATTCTATTTAGTATATATATATATGGAAGGAAAGATGAAGAATCATCATCTTCCCATGCATTCCAACGTATGAAGAGAAGAAAAGAAAGAAACTTTTTTTCTTTACAATTTGGTCCTTCCACCAAAAATCTACCATTTCCACCTAGAAATCAAAAGAATTTCTATAGCCATCAAGAGAGAAAGATAACAAGGAGACTATGGGGAGATAGAATATCAAGTTAGATTCAAGAAATAGAAGCTGGAGGAGAGAGAAAATCAAGTTAAAGATTGAAATCAATTGAGCAAGGTAAGAACATCAAGATTTCAAAATATTTTTGAGTTTGATATTATTGAAAAGGTATGAAATTGATGTTAATGTAGAGTTTTATTATATAAGGTTTTATGTTCTTGGTATGTTAGTGAAGAGAAAATAAGAGAAAGTGACGAGAAATAGTGTAGAGAAAGAAAATAAGAGTGTTATAAACTTAGTAATCAATATTTTGCACTAAAACAGTTTGGACAGTAGCAGAAGGTCAACTTTGAAAAATCACCAAAAATTGTGGGAATTGAATTAGAAGATGAATAAAGTATGAAATTAAATCTTATTGAGTCTAGTTTCTCATAGAAGAAACGGTGTAAGCAATAGAATTGTAAATCATGAGATATAATAGGTTTTGTGAGTTAAGGTCAGAATGATTTCGGGTTCCCCTGTACTGAATTTGGAAAATCATAAAAAATTGGAGAAAAATAATTAGAGGCTTAAATTTATATTTTTAAATCTTCAATGAGTCTATTTTCAATAGAAACAAACGGTAACATCATTCAAATTCTGTACAAAGAGATAATTAATTGTTAGTGAAGAAGGGTCGGAACTGTCAGACAGCAGAACAGGGATGACTTTAAAGAATAAAATGTATTTATTCGCTAAACCAAAAATTATGAAAATTTTATGGCAAGAAGATATGTGAGTCTAGTTTCAGGTAAAATTAACGGATATTAATTTGGATTTCTGTAGCTCAAGATATAAATGATTTAGTGACTATGACTCAAATGGACAGCTTTGAATAAATTTACAAGAAAATAGTGAAATTATAGATAATGTTATTTATAGCATGTTATGTAAATTAAGGATGTGGAATGGAGAGGAGGAGGAGGAAAATAAATGTATGAATATTATGTTAGCATGGATTTGCATTTCAAATGGTTAATTTGCATGATTTGGGCTCAAGGACTAAATTGAACAAATGTGAAACTTTAAGGGTAAATTTGTAAAAATGTCAAAGTGACCAAATTGTTCATGAATTATTTTATTATTTAAATTAGTAAATTAAATGAAATATTAATTTAGATCAAGATTGGGTGGAAATTCGAGAAAATAGAAAATTACCAAAATGTCCCTAAATTTTGGTATTTCTACAATTTAGCCTGGTAAGTTCGTATGAACTATATTTTGTATAATTTTAATTGGAGAGAATGCTATTTGGTAATGGATATTATATAGATATGTGATTTATTATTGTAATTGAATTATTATTGGTAATATGACAATTATTAGATGTATTGAAATGATTATCGGAATCTCGATTGTGTTGGTAGGAAATGTTGCATTATTTATATTGTGAAGAACTATAAAAGCATGTTAATAATTTGAAAGTTTTTAATAATTATTGAAATTTTATTACTCGATTTAATATGTTTACAAGTGTATGTTTCAGTAATGCCTCGTACCCTAATCCAGCGTCGAATACGGGTAAGGGGTGTTACAATAAAAGTGTGTAAAGAAGTAAGGATCATTATAATAACATTAACTATTATTTAAGATAAATAATATTTTTATAATTTTATAAATGAGTTAATAACTCAATTAAAGGTGTCACCAATTCAATAAAGTGCTTAAATAATAATACAAATATATACATAGAAGACAATATAAGTAAGAAAAAAAATTATGTAAAAAATCGTCACATAAAACAAAAATAAGACTTTGGTTGAATAGCAAAGTTTAAGATTTTTCATGTTTTGAATTCAAACCTTACTTGAATATTTTTCTTTAATTTAAAGTTGTTTTTTAATAATTTTTATAAAAAAAGTTTAAGATTTTTCATGTTTTGAATTCAAACCTTACTTGGATATTTTTCTTAATTTAAAGTTGTTTTTTAATAAATTTTATAAAAAAAGTATGAAAATAGCAAATACCCTGTAATAGCATATTTTAGTTGTTTAAAATATGGTTTTTTAGTAAATTATTTGACCAAGCTTATGTTAAGTTGATTCATTACATTAATTTGATCACACACTTAAATAATAATATAAATAATATATACAAATGGCCTAATATTATTGAAATATATAAAATTATTAAAAGTTTTATAAATATTAGTACCATAAATTTAAATCTCGTGTTATAAATTCTTTTATTGATTTGATTAAAATATAAAATAATATTATTGTGATAATATAAATTATCATACACATGAATTGATAGTCAATTGATACTTAAATATTAGTATAGATATAGGTAAGTATAGGTAGATAAATATGGATGAGTATCGGAAATGGAATACATCCCCATATTATTTATTTATTTATTTTACTATTTTGAGAGAGAGAGGGGATATATTCCAAGACTCAAATGGCGATGGCTGGCTAGTGGCTACACAAGAGTTAAGTTGACCCACCCAATAGTTAGATCTCAGTTTCCTTTGCTACCAAACTTTGGCAATGGCGGATCCAGCACTTCACCACCAAATCCAACCCATCAAAGAAATAGCCATAGACTACACCCCAGAGGCCTGCACCCACTGCCCTGTCTCCAACTCCATCACACTCACATTTGATCATCGTGGAGGCGCCAGGTGGCGTTCCACCACTCGCTTCCTCTACGGCACTTTCACTTCCCTCATCCAATGCCCTAAAGGCAACACCAGTGGTCTCAACTTCAACATTTACCTTTCCTCACTCGAAGGCGACAAATCGCAAGACGAGATCGACTTCGAATTCCTTGGCAAAGACAAAACTATTGTCCAAACCAATTACTACACTACAGGTTTTTAAGTTTTCAGTATAGTAATACTGATACGTTGATTTCAAGGGTTTTTTTTATTACCTTTTTCTTTAGAATTCAAGTACTGTTTTCTATGAATTGTGATGTAGGAACTGGGAACAGAGAGCAGATTCATGATCTGGGTTTTGACTGTTCTGATGGGTTCCATGAATACACCATCAAGTGGAATCCCGATTCTATAGAGTGGGTTATTGATGGGAAGGTGGTGAGGAAAGCAGAAAAGAAGGAAGGTGAGGCATTTCCTGAGAAACCCATGTTTTTGTATGCTTCAGTTTGGGATGCAAGCTACATTGCTGAAGGTCAATGGACTGGACCTTACATTGGTTGCGATGTTCCCTATGTTTGTCTCTATAAGGATATTCAGGTGCCTGTCTCCACTGCTGTCGAGTGTTCTTGTGATTCGTGATCTGCCTTCTTATTTTCTGCGACTTGTGTTTATCTGAGTGGCTTCGTGTTTGTTGGAACTTTTCATTGTCGTACTGATCCTTCAAATTCTGATTTAATAGGATCTTTCTTTGGGTTTTGCCTCATTATCTTTTACTTTTTTATCTATTTGTTGTGAGCTGTAATTCGTACTCAGGTTGGTGATGATATTCTCAGTTATGCCCTACGAAATTCATTTTCAATCAGAACCTGGAAATATATATATATATATATTTAAGGGTCAGAAATGAAATTATTCTTTTTATTTAACGAACAGAAATAGAAATGTTTTGATTCAATGGAAAAGAAGTGCTCGGCAGCTATAAGAAAAACTCATAAGAAATCTCCCCAATGACACAACTGCTTAACACAAGAAAAGCAGCGACTTGCTACCGACATTTCTCTAAGTCTCTAAACTATAGTTCCCTACTCCAATGAATAAGAAAAGAACAACTACAACAACGTGGTCATGACCGAGGCACAAGGCGCCACTAGTGGCGGCAGTGCATTTAACAGAGCTAGTATTTTCGCTACATCAAGCAACTCAGAGGGCAAAATTACTTGATGCTATGTTAGATGCTACCCAAAACTCATTTTCCTGCTCCTCTACAGCCTCCTTTGCCACTGGTAGCAGCAGAGAACTCTCTCCTCTGCCACTGCCATAAGGATGGCAGGCAGGCAGCAAGCAAAAATGCAAGCCGATGGTGATAATGAAGCCGAGGCCAGGAAATTTTCAAAGACATCAATCCGGGTATAAGTTTTGAGCTTTGAATCTTGTCTATAAGTCTCATGGGGTTCACCCAGAGCTGAAACTTGGGAGGAGCAGAACAGAGTGCTTTTCCGTTATTATTATCAAGGAAGTTTGGTTATATTACCTTTTCGTTTATTCAGTTTCCTTCAATTAACAAGAGATTCTTTTGGTTTTTCAACTCGTACAGGGCTTATTCCCTTCATCAGATATAATGCAAAGAAACATCTTTTTTTATTTCTTTGAAAATGTCATTCAAGTATTTGTTTTACTCGTATATTTAACGTTATGGAAACCCTCCCCATTGCAAGTAAAAAATTAAAGAAGTCAAAATAGCGCCGAACTTGATGTTATAATATACAGAGCAGCGAAAAGTACAAGCTCCTCTTCCAAAGCACATTTTCTCTGTACACTGGGTATTAAAGTGTACGGGTAAAATCTGGGGGAATCTACTTGAAAAGAACTATATGAGTTGAATATGGGGCGAGCTGTTTGAACAGAACTTGAAAAGAAGATATGGCAGTCATAACCATCATTACCCTGGATAATACCTTCTGCTGGAGGCACTGCTTTCGAGATGAGACCGTGGATATCAAAATGACTTGTATGGCACAGTCCTCCATTGATGAGTTCATGTTAGATTGTGTTTTTCTTCTTCAAGGTGAACCATGTGGTGTACAAGACTGCATTTTGTGCCGATGGCAAATGGCTTTTGCCAAAACTAGCTGTTCTTAGGGCCATTTGCAATGTCTAAATAATTCAGAACTGTGTGGGACTAGACTTTTGCAATCATGTTGTACAACTTCACAAAATCATCTAAGGTGAGCTCCTCAGGTCTTGACTGCATGAATGATTCACGCATCAATTAGCCCAGTGCAGAAAATTGCAGCCAGGTAAACAAAATTGCATATAAAATAGAAAGGGGGAACTAATTATATTAATAATTAGAAAGTGCCAATTTCCAATGAAACTCACTGTCGTTGGAAGGCCAGCATCTCCAAGAGCTCTTTCTATCTCATTAGATGGGCATATGTGCTGGAGAGATCTCCTCAACATCTTCCGTTTTCCATTGAATGCAGAATGCACCTATATTTTTAAGTAATAACAGTTACTAAGAAAAGAACTACAGGATGTCACTTAAATTTAAGTACTAATTTAGGATTTATCATCCAAAAAATATATGAATATCATCTCAAAACAGGTTAGAACTCAGGTTTGAATGTCTACTTTAAGTTCCTACGGAACTACACGGAACTATGATGAGTTTTACTAACAATAAGTAAGGCTGCCTCAACATAGGAATCAACCAACCATGGAGAAAAAGCTTTTCGTGGAGGCCACTGAAGGATAGTCTGGGGCTTGTTTCAGCCTAAATGTAACAACAGCTGCATCAACCTACAGAAGCATACAATCGAAGCCTTAGTACCATCCTTTTAGTAAAGTAAAAGATGGTTCAAGCGGACCCTGTTAGAGAAAGAAGGACCTATTCCAGGTGAAGCTAGATTGGTTTAAGTTGAAGCTCAAAATAACCAAATATGGTGCCCTGATATTGGTTAGATAACTTACATTAGGTTGAGGAAAGAAATTTGTTCTTGGGACTCTAAAGTTGTATTCAGGCTCTGAAAGAAAAAACATAATATAAAGATGACATAAGTTTTTGAAAACAATATTGACCTGGAATACATCAACAAAATTCTTTCCCATTGCATAAAGTTGAAAGCTGAAAAAACCAACAAATTAATACCAAACAAAAGCCTTCAGTAAATCAAAAGCACATGATGCAGTTTAAAAGCAAAGATTAAGTGAACAATGAATTCTAGAGCCACTAAATATTGTAGAAATACCAGAATAAAAATTAACAAAGACGTTGATGGGTCGGTACTCAGATGTCCGCAAAGACGATTCCACCAACCGCACAGCTGTTTCCTCCTGGAATTTTTCAAGCATTAAAGTTAGTAAACCAGTTTGAAAACTAAACCCAAACAGCCAAAAACAATCAACATAGAGAGACAATATTTTAACATATTCAACCTCACATTTCTACCTCATAAAAACATTCGAAAATTTTGATGAAAAATGCTAGTTTTACCATATCAATAAATAAATCAAAAGGTACAAATAAAAACTTTACAGACCTGAAGCAAGAGAACAACTTCAGAGAAAATATTACCCATAGGAAGAAGTAGTTTAATTACATCCGTACTTATGTTGAAGGGTAGGTTAGAAACTACCTGCAAAAAGAACAAGTATAAACTAACAATGGATAAGATTGGCATGTCAATTTTTTTATTTTTTTTTGGGGGGGGGGGGGGAAGATTTATCTATTATTCACAAATCGACAGTCTCTTGATTAGCATTTACCATCAAATTGAAGTCTAAAAATTAATCTAACTTAGCTTCAAATGTAAACGAAGCACGGTTCTTACTTTGGCACGAATCAAGCTCACGTTCAAAGCCTTTCTACTTTCCAATATTGGAGAAATATGAGAACGAATGTGACATTTGACAAAATCCTCTTGTAATACCTACAATTTTTTTTTCATATAATATTAAACGAGATTCAAAACCCAATGAAGATAATCAATAGAGAAGTAATATTTGTCAGACAATATACTGAATTTACCTTGAACTTGTCCGTGGTTTCAAATCTTTCTCTTACAAGATCCACCATATGAGGATCCTACTTCACCCAAAAAGAAAAAACTAAGCTATAATCTGTAGTAAAATTTATTCCCAGTAATTGCAACGTAGAAATGAGCGGACCTTTTCGATGGCGAGAACGGTGGCGCCGGAGTTTATGAGGACATTGGTCAAAGAACCAGTTCCCGGTCCGATTTCTAACACCACGTCACCTTCTTCTACATTGGCCGCTCGTGCCAGTTGCTCGTTAATTTCAGGATTCAACATGTAATGCTGCATATATTAAATATTACAAAATTACTTAGTTTACCAAAGTTAACCCAGTGCATAAAAAAACAGGATAGAAAGGTAGGGCGCGTAATTAGACCTGGCCGAGGGATTTTCGTGGGAAGCGACCTTTGGAGTTGAGAGCTTTGAGAGTGGCGTGGTAGTCGTCATCTCGGCTCTTCCTCGAAGCGCACACTACATGCAACGATGCTGGTTGGTTTCGTGCGCCAGCGCTGCTTTTGGCCGCCGGGACTGTAGCGGTCGGGAGGGAAGCAATTGACCGGAGAGAGTGGAAGAGCTGAACCGCAGTGGTCATTTCTTCCTTAGCGAGAAATTTGGAAAATGAAGATTATTTTCTATCTCCTAACTTTTTTAATCCCAAAGTTACCCCATCTTAAATATGAAAACTACCGTTTTGTAACGTCTCTCGAAAGTCAAAACTACCCCTACTTTTAAGATAAATTACACAATTTGTCACTAGAGGTGTGCGTGGGCCAGGCCGAGCCGGGTTCGGCCTGGGCTCAACTAAAATTTTAGTCTCGTTTGCTGGACCCAGGCCCGTCCCAGCCCGAAAAATGGGCTTAAAATTTTGCCCAATCCCGACCTGAATAAAAATATTAAAACCCGAGGCCCGACCCTTTTTTAAACGGGCCTTATTTTTTTGTCAAAGCCTATTTTTTGGGCTTATATTTTTACCCAAACTCTCTCACATTTTAGGCTAGCCTTCGGGCCGGGCCGGGTGGCCCAACCCATGAACAGGTCTATTTGTCAACCAACTTTGATAAATTTTTATTTTGGGTACTGAAAATAAAAACAATACAAATTAGACACTGCCATTAATAATCATTTCATTTTAGTCACTCAACTTTAATAATTTTCATTTTGGTCATTTTTTGTTAATTCAATGTTATTATAGTCATTTTAGTCACCTAATTTTAATAAATTTTTATTCTGATCACTCATTTTATTGTTTTAAATCTTGTTATTATTATTATTTCTTATTTTAGAATTAATTTTAGTTTTTCCTTAAAAAGGAAAAGTTTAGGATTTTATAAGGAATTACATGGATTTTTTAATTAATTTTAGTTATTTCTAATACAAAGGAAAAACATGGGACTTTACTAGGAATTATCTAGGATTTTATAGAAAAACCAATTTATCTTTTAATTTCTCCTTTTAGAATTAATTTTAGTTCTATTCTAGTAAAAGGAAAAAATCTGGGTTTCCTCATGAAAAATCCTGAACTTTTACTAGAAAAGCTTGGTTTTTTTATTATAAATAATTGAGTTACAAGAAAAACTTAGATTTCATCTCCACGGTTAAATAACTCAATCTCCTATAAAAATTCAAGGTTTTTTAATAAATTAATTTTAAAAAAGAGCAAATGTGTGACTAAATGAAAAATTTATTAAAGTTAGTTTACTAAAATGAAAATGTTGTTAACGATAGTGCTTTATTTATATATTTTTATTTTAGATACCCAAAATAAAAATTTATAAAAATAAATGATCAACTATGTAATACACCCTGTTTTAAAAATCTAGGCTATCCCTTTTATTTAAAATCCAATGCAAATAAAAAATTGTTAAAAGAAACAAATAATCCTTTGCTCCAAAAAAATATATAAAATTCAACACATAATATTTTATTTTATTCATTACTTTGCAAAGTTAACAAATGGGAGGAAAAGAACCTTTTCAAATATGTATAATTTTAATTTAACATGCATCATCTTATTATTTTAATTTAGAATAACTTTTTTATACATTAATTATCTCTTTTATTTTCTCTCCTCACCTTTTTTTCTATTAAACATACTCAAATTTTTATTTATTTCCTCGCATCCTTTCACTTATTTTACTAAGTATAAGTGTTTAACTAAATTGGTGTCATAAGTTAACTCGACATTACCTCGATCAAGAAAAGTATTTAAAATTTAAATTTATAACAATTAATAAATATTACCTATTCTATAATAATTAATAAACATTATTATAATATTTTTATACTTTTATATAAAAACTATAAAAGAAAAAACAAATTAACCCCCTCCCTAAAAAAAAAGAAAATACATTGTGGGACTTAAGTCCTCATAATAGGACTTAAACTTAGAACATCAAACTCTCTAATTCTTAAACTTCACAGTTTCAATCAATGCCCCGTTATTATTCTTATTATAACACAAAACATATGGTTTTTTGTGATGATTTGCACTGTAGGGGTGCCAATAGTCACAAATAATAGGGCAATTCACACCATGAAATTGGAAAGTAAGGACAACCACTAAATTTGGGAATTATAACGAAACTAATAGAATGAGTTTTTGTTGAGTAAGGTTGCTTGTGTTCTCATGTTCCTTAATCCTAATGTTGAGGGGTATTTATAAAAGGGAGGAAAGTTGGATGTACGACCCCAAAATTGCATGTAAGCATTATGATAAGGTAGCGATAGTCAACCCAAGGTACTATTTGACTTGATCTAAAATGACTAAACGAGGAAGCTGTCAAATGTGATATATTGATAGTTGTATTCAGGGATTTTTCTAATATATCTTCACAAATCACGTGAGCCTTAAGATATGATGCTCGAATAAGAACTTGGGGTTTGGGGCTCTCAGGCGAAATAGTGAGAGGGCTATGTTGTTGTAGATTGGGCAAGGGTATGAATATAGGTCTTTATGGAGAAGATCCTTATGTCAATGGATATTTTGTCGATGGGAAGGGTTCTAGGTACTACATAAGTTATGGGGTATAACAATTGTCTCCTAGATGAAAAATATGTTATAAACTGACTTGGCTTAAGTTGTCTATTTTAGGTGAAAGTAACTGTCGTCACTTGGAATGACTTCCTTTTTTAAGCGTCATCATTATTCTTCAATTCTTTACTGATTGTTTTTAAACACATGGCTTTTCCTAATTTGTGGTGGGAGAAGGTGTTATTTATATTTGTCATCATTTTATTCGGAATGTTTGTTCTTATATAGCTACACTAGTTATATAAACAGGGAGTGTGCTTTATTTGGAGATTGACATCTTTGTCTTTTTTTATTGTCATAATATTTTCTTGTGGGATTTATCATTGCGTGCTTTAATGGGAGTTTGTCATCTTTGTCCTTTTTAATTGTCATAATATTTTCTCGTGAGATTTTGTTGTTTCCCGTAGAGATGGCTGACAATTCTCTAAAAAAATGATATTATAGTAGAAGGTGAAAAGTTATCATGCACCACAATAATAAATGAGATGGTGGCTATGTTGTGTTTATGACGTTTGCAACGTTTGCATTATAAATATGAGTTTTTAGTGTCATCGAGTATTCATTGGATGGGCAAAGTGGCAGTCTATGGACGAGGCTTCTTTCTTCTCATGCTCCTGTTTCAGATTGGTTTTCATCTGCTCCAAAACTAATGATTTGCGAGGATCTTGTGAGTTTGTCCTGTGCTATTGGGCAAATTATCAAGAGCCTATTAGCGGTTTCTAACGTTGTATTTTTGGATTATACCAAACATCGAGAAAATCCTTCCACAACTAGATTTCATAATACATTTACTCTTTCTTCTAGTAATCTTTTTGGCGTAAGGGGGTTCCAACCCCGAAATGTCATGGTGTATCAATTTTTGGACATTATTTTTTGCCTCTATAAATTGGGGACTTTTCCTTTATCTTATCATGGGCTATCCCAACATTTGTCCGACTTATTGCTCCCCATTGACTGGTTCTTCTGTCGAGAGACAATATCATTTTATATAGGCAGTCGTGGGGTTACATTTAAAAATTAGCAATTAAGTTATTATTAAAGATACCATTGTACATAGTCATGTAAGTTGAGTTTGGCCGCCACTTCAAGCGGATGATGGATGGAAGAAGTCCCTAATCTTTCACTCTCTTAAATGAAAATGGACAACCGGTGTAACAGCCCGATTCTGGGCCTAGTCGGAACAGTGGTTTCGGGACCACAAATTCGACTAGGGAAAATATTATTATTATTATATTTTTATGATCTACAATTTCACGGAAAAATTTTGTAAAAATTTTGTTCGAAAATTTCGACGTTTGGGCACTCAATTTAGTCAAAAAGACTAAATTGTAAAAAGTGCAAAAGTTGAGTTCTACATGTTAGAAGTGTCTAATTGTTATGAAATTATAAATTGGTGGTCCTTATATGGTAATTAGACCATTAGTTAATTGATGGACAAAAATAGACATAAGAAATAGGTGAAATAGATTTTTTTTAAATGGGGGCATTTTAGTCATTTAGTAATAAAAAGAATTAAAAAGGGAAAAAGATGGAAAAATGTGCTCATCTTCTCCATGGTGAACGAAATCAACAAGGGGGAAACCATAGTTAGGGTTTTTAAGCTTCCAAGCTCAATAATCAAGAAAGATGAGAAGACTACCTCAAACGGGGAAAAGTGAAGATAGTGGAGTAAATTGTCAAATTACGATATTCTTCACCGAGGTAAGGAAACATGTGAAATAATGCATATTTTTTATATTATTTGGTATATGTTGATATTTATTTGAACATAGAATAAATATTCGGCAAAGATTCTAAAAGTGTGGTTAAGTTGGGAAATGTGGTAAATGTTGAAAAACACGGTTTCCGGTTGAACACTCGGAATAGGCCGGATTACATTGAATATAAAGGGGGTTGCTAAGTGCTAGTTTCCCGATTCATTGGTGGTTGCTAAGTGCTGATTCCACCGTATCTTAAATGTGAAAGGGGTTGCTAAGTGTTGATTCCCCGACTCATTGGTGGTTGTTAAGTGCTGATTCCACTGTATCTTAAATGTGAAGGGGGTTGCTAAGTGCTGATTCCCCCGAGGGGTTGCTAAGTGCTGATTCCACCGTATCTTAAATGTGAAGGGGGTTGCTAAGTGCTGATTCCCCGACTCATTGGTGATTGCTAAGTGCTGAATCCACCAATAACAGATAACATTCCGAGTGTTCAACGAGGAAATTGGAAAGGTGAATATTTATATATGGTGGAAAAGTTTATGGGAGGAATATTGGGTTTGATACTTAATTAACCCATATGTAAGATGGGAGGAAATATCAAAAATACAAAAGAACAATTTAAATACAAAACTGTTTTGAATAATAACAATTGGGCAACTTTGAAAAATCACCATAAATGGTGAAAAATGAATTAGAGGTTGAATAATATATGAAATTGAAGCTGGATGAGTTTATTTTCACATGAAAGAAATAGAGCAAGCAAAAGAGTTGTATATTTGGGGATATTTGAATTTTATTGAGACAGGGTTGAATTGATTTCGAAATCCCCTGTTCCAACTTTTAAAAATCATCATAAATTGTAAAAAAATAATTATGGCCTAAAATTTATATGTTTGGATTCTTTAATGAGTTTATTTTTAATATAAACAAACGAGAACATTGTTTGAATTTTGTACAAGGAGTTAAGTAAATTTTAGTAAGGAGAGGTCAGAACTGTCGAGCAGTGAAACAGGGGAATCTTTAGAGAACAAACTGTACTAATTGGCCAAACCAAAAATTCTGAAAATTTTATGGTGGAAAGGTATATGAATCTAGTTTTGGATAAAATTTATAGAACTTAATTTGGATCCATGTAGCTCCAGATAAAAATAAATTAGTGACCGTGATACAGAAAAATAACTTGCTGGAAATTGAACAAACAATGAATTTTATGTGTGATTAAAATTATGTTACTATGTAATCATGTGAGGAATTTATTTATTGGTCATATGTTTACTTACTAAGCTATATGCTTACTCGTTTTTATTTTCCCTTAATTATAGTGACATCAATCAGCTCGGAACTTGGACGACTTCAGACAATCATCCACACTATCATCAACTTTTTGGGTATTTTGCAATTAATACGTTGGAAACATGGCATGTATAGATGACTTTATGTAATGTGGTATAAATATGTATATATTCAGTATTGTTCGGTTTAATATGTTGGTGTTTATTAATGGATAAATTATGTCTGAACATATAACTGTAATTGGTTGAAAATATTAAAGTTGTTTGAAATTGTCTTCGAAAATTTGCAGGGGGTTTTATGTAAAAATAAGCAGAAATGCTGTCGAAATTTTTATATAAAAAAATTATAAGTGTTGAGTTCTAGTAATACCTCATACTCTGTTCCTGCAAGGAACACGGGTAAGGGGTGTTACATTTTAGTGGTATCAGAGCTACGGTTTAGCCGGTTCTCGGACTAATAAAATATGCGAGAAAGTCTATCTATATATGTCATAATTATATTGTGATAGTGTGATGATTTCTGACACTTTAAATTGTGTTTATATTTTTTATATAGTAAATGGAACCAGACCGAGCTGTAATAGATGATGTGAAAAGTAACACGCCGGCTTCCGCACAAAGGACCATGCCTGAAGAAAGTAGACATGAGACGCATAGTCAGGTTTGTTCGTGTAAATTTGAATGCTCAACCTCCTCCACCCCCTCCTATTCCTCAACCGGTCCCCGTAGCTCCACAAAGTGTTGATTTGGTAAGATCAAGTAAACCTCCTGTTGACAAAATCTGAAAGCATGGGGCTGAAGATTTCAGGGCTAATGTTGGTGATGATCCAGAAAAAGTAGAGTTTTGGCTGGAAAATACTATTCGGGTATTTGATGAACTATCTTGTACTTTTGATGAGTGTTTGAAATGTGCTGTGTCTTTACTGAAGGATTCAGCATACCGTTGGTGAAAAATATTAATATCAGTGGTTCCGAAAGAAATAGTTAATTGGAACTTCTTCTAGGAGGAATTCAGAAAGAAATATATAAGCCAACGATTTATTGATCAGAAACATAAGGAGTTTCTTGAGTTGAAGCAGGGTCGGATGTATGTGGCAGAATATGAAAGGGAGTTTGTTAGGCTCAGCAAGTATGCCCAGGAATGTGTGCCCACGGAGGCCATTATGTGTAAAAGATTTGAAGAGGGGTTAAATAAAGATATCAGATTGTACGTTGGGGTTTTATAGTTGAAAGAATTTGTAGTATTGGTTGACCGAGCCTGTAAAGCTGAAGAACTGAGTAAAGAAAAGAGAAGAGCGGAGATTGAAGCTCGAGATGTAAGAAAAAGTCAATGGGCAGGACATTTCAATCCTAACCAAATAAGCTTAAAGGGATGGATCCACGATCAACTGGTTCAGCTAGGTATTCACATAGAGATCGAGGGAAATCATACCCTGGAGCTAAAACTCAAACTACCTCGATGGCAAGTGTGGGCAATATGGGGAATACTAGACCTGAGTGTCAACAGTGTGGCAGGCGACATGTTGGAGAGTGTTGGGGATTTAGACGAGCCTGTTTCAGGTGTGGTTCTCAACAACATTATATAAAAGATTGCCCTGAGAGAATAGAGGAAGAAAGATTGCAGAGAGCTAGATCGGGTGATATTGTTAGTAGAGGTAGACCATCCAGGAATGTTGACAGCAAAGTCAGCGGTAAAAGTGTGGTGAAAGATATAGTTGGGAGATCAGAAACTATAACACTTGCCAGAACTTATGCCATACGTGCTCGTGAGGATGCATCATCTCCTAACGTAATTACTGGTACATTTTCTCTTCATGATATTGATGTTGTTGCTTTGATTGACCCTGGGCCTATTCATTCATATGTATATGTGAATTTAGTATCTAGTAAGAATTTGCCTGTTGAAAATACTGAATTTGTGATTAAAGTATCAAATCCTTTAAGAAAATATGTCCTAGTCGATAAGGTTTGTAAGAATTGTCTTCTGATGATTTACGGTCACTGTTTCCCGGCTAATTTGATGTTGTTACCATTTGATGAGTTTGATGTTATTCTGGGGATGGGTTGGTTGATATTGCATGATGCCAAGGTAAATTGTAGACAGAAAATCCTAGAATTGAAATGTGAAAATGGTGAAATTCTCCGGATTGAAGCAGAGGAGTCGAATAAATTGCCTATGGTGATTTCACACATGTCTGCTCAGAAATACTTGAGAAAAGGATGTGAAGCTTATCTTGCTTATGTGTTGAATACTGATATAACTGGGTCGAAGCTTGAATCAGTGCTGGTAGTTTGTGAATTTCGGGACGTATTTCCAGAGGAATTGCCTGGGTTACTTCCGATTAGAGAAGTTGAGTTTGTTATTGATTTGTTACCCGCATCGCACCAATTTCTATTACACCGTGTCGGATGGCTCATCGAGTTGAAAGAATTAAAAGCTCAATTACAAGAGTTGACAGATAAAGGATTTGTGAGACCAAGTTTTTCTCCTTGGGGTGCTCCTGTATTATTTGTGAAAAAGAAAGATGGCTCTATGAGACTTTGCATTGACTATTGTCAGCTTAACAAAGTGACTATAAAGAACAAGTACCCTTTACCAAGAATTGATGATTTGTTCGACCAACTAAAAGGAGCAACAGTGTTTTCAAAGATTGATCTGAGGTCGGGTTACTATCAGTTGAGAGTTAGGGAGTTCGATGTGCCAAAGACCGCTTTCAGAACGAGGTATGGCCATTATGAATTTCTGGTAATGCCTTTTGGGTTGACTAATGCTCCGGCTATTTTTATGGATTTAATGAACCGAATTTTCCGGCCGTATCTAGATAAGTTTGTGGTGGTGTTCATAGATGATATTTTAATTTATTCTTGGGATGAATCCGAGCATGCCGAATATTTGAGAATTTTGTTGCAGATTCTGAGAGAGAAGAAATTATATGCTAAAATTAGCAAAAGTGAGTTTTGGCTTCGTGAGGTTGGATTCTTGGGGCATATAGTTTCAAGTGAAGCTATTTGGGTTGATCCAAGCAAAATTTCAGCAATTGTTGATTAGGAGCCACCAAAGAATGTGACCGAGGTTAGAAACTTTCTGGGCTTAGCCGGATATTACAGACGGTTTGTCAAGGGATTCTCGATGATTGCCTCTCCTATGACTAAGTTATTGCAAAAGAATGTCAAGTTTGAATGGACCGATAAATGTCAACAAAGTTTCGAGAAATTGAAGGCTTTATTTACTGAGGCACCAGTGTTGGTACAACCTGAGTTAGGGAAGGAGTTTATAATTTACAATGATGCATCGTTGAATGGTCTTGGGTGTGTGTTAATGCAAGAGGGCAAAGTAATAGCTTATGCTTCGAGACAGCTGAAACCACACGAGAAGAATTATCCGACGTATGATTTAGAATTGGCGGCCATTGTTTTTGCTTTAAAAATTTGGCGTCATTATCTGTATGGTGAGAAATGCCGAATCTTCACTAATCATAAGAGTTTGAAGTATTTAATGAATCAAAAAGACTTGAATTTGCGACAACGAAGATGACTCGAGCTAATAAAAGATTACGAGCTAGTGATTGATTATCATCCTAGAAAAGCTAATGTTGTTGCTGATGCCTTGAGCAGAAAATCTTTATTCGCTTTGAGAGCTATGAGTACGAGATTAACTTTATCTAATGATGGTACCGTTATTCCTTCAGCAAATTCGGGAAGCTCAAAAGAATGACAGTGAATTACAAGCCATGAGAGCTCAGTGCGAAGCAGGTGTTGACTCAGATTTTCGAATTAGCTCAGATGATTGTCTGATGTTCCGGGATAGGGTATGTATACCAAGAAGTGATGAGTTAATTCAGATCATTTTATGTGAGGCACACAGTGGTGATTTGTCAATTCATCCAGGTAGTGTGAAAATGTATAATGATTTGAAGAAATTGTATTGGTGGCTGGGAATGAAAAATGATATCTCAGAATTTGTATGAAAGTGTTTAATTTGTCAACAAGTGAAAGTTGAGCATCAAGTATCATCGGGTTTACTTCAGCTGGTAATGATTCCAGAGTGGAAGTGGGATAGCATCACGACGGATTTTGTGATGGGATTGCCTTTGACTCCAAAAAAAGAAGGATGCTATTTGGGTAATTGTTGATAGACTGACAAAGTCAGCCCATTTCATTCCAGTACGCATTGATTACTCACTTGACAGGTTGGCGGAGTTATATATTGTTGAAATAGTGAGACTACACGGGGTGCCTAAGTCTATTATATCGGATAGAGATCTGAGGTTCACATCGAGGTTTTGGATAAAGTTGCAGGAAGCTTTGGGTACAAAATTGAACTTTAGTACTGCGTTCCATCCGCAAACTGACAGGCAATCAGTTTAAGTTCTTGAAGACATGCTCCGATGTTGTATTTTAGAATTTGAAGGCAGTTGGGAGCAATATCTACCATTGGTTGAATTTGCTTACAACAATAGCTATCAGTCAAGTATACGAATGGCACCGTATGAAGCATTATATGGGCGTAAGTGTAGAACTCCTTTATATTGGACTGAGCTCGATGAGAACCGGATTCATGGAGTTGACTTGGTGAAAGAAACTGAAGAAAAAGAAAAAGTAATCTGTGACTGTTTAAAGGTTGCTTCAGATCGGCAAAAGTCATATGCGGATTTAAAGAGGAAAAAGATTGAGTTTCAAGTGGGCGACAAAGTGTTCTTGAAAGTATCTCCATGGAAGAAGATTTTGAGATTTGGTCGTAAAGGCAAATTGAGTCCACGCTTTATTGGACCGTATGAAGTTATTGAAAGAATTGGACTTGTAGCTTATCGGTTAGCTTTTGCCGCCAGAGTTGGAAAGAATACATAATGTATTTCATGTATCGATGTTACGACGCTATCATTTTGATCCTTCACATATAGTTTCTCCTACAGAAGTTGAAGTTCGATCGGATATGACTTATGAGGAGGAACCGATAAAGATTCTAGCTCGAGAGGTCAAACAGTTAAGAAAAAAAAGTGTAGTCTTAGTGAAAGTGTTGTGGAAAAAACATGGAATGGAAGAGGCTACGTGGGAACCGGAGGAAGTTATGAGGAAACAGTACCCAAATATCTTTTCCGGTAAGATTTTCAAGGACGAAAATCCTTAAGGGGGGAGAATTGTAACAGCCCGATTCTGGGCCTAGTCGGAACAGTGGTTTCGGGACCACTCAAAACCACTGTAGACCATATAATGATAAAAATAAATTTTTATTTTTTTCCGACTTTGGATTTGTGGTCCCAAAACCACTGTTTTGATTTCACTCAAAATGGGCTGTTACAAGATTAAACATGTGTTACGCATTCTCATGCATGTATAACATCTCAGGGGAGTAGGCTCGACGAGCGAGCTGCGAGCTTAATTTGCGATCTCATCATACGAACTCAATCCATGATCTTGTGAGTTTGGACCAATATCGACCCAAACCCAAATATATTTTGGACCAATAGTGATAACTATCCTAACACTACTTAATCAAAGTTTTCATATACAATTATAGATAAAGCTATTTAAATAGTAAATATATATATGAAACGTATATAAATATTCAAAATCATCCGATTACCAAATAAAAGTTTGGCGATGTTGCAATAATTTCCTAAATCCCCTCTATTTTTATAAATTAAACAATATATCTTAAAAGAGATGGTTTGAATGATCTTTATGTAAATAAATATACCATTGCTTAACGGAGAAACCAAACCCCATGTAGATGTTGAAGAAACCACCTTGCTTTACCATTAAACCACAACTTTTCATCAAATGTTGCTTCTAGCCAAATCAATAGAATTTAACATCCCATCCCGATACATGTACTTTTAGAATGTAATAAAAGTTATATTTTTATTAAAACTTTCGTAATCAATATTTCATAATCAAATTTAAAATATATAAGGAAAAATTATCAAAATAGTCACTTTTATTTGTCTCATGTTACATTTTAATCACTTATGTTTGAAATGTTATGTTTTAGTCACTTACGTTAACGTGTTGTAATATTTTAGTCACTAAACCATTAATTACCGTTAAAGGTGTGATGGTAAGTGACATTACACATTAAATCATCATTTCAAACGAAAATTTTAGATTAAATTCTACAATTGTCTCATATATATATATATATATATTTTATTTTGAGCAATTTAATTTTTCTTTTATGTTCTTTTAACTTTATTTTTTATTTTCCATTTTTTTTGCTTCTCCTCGGTTTTCCTCCATTCTTTATTTCTTTTAACATAGTTTTCTATATTTTCCATTTGTTAAAACTAGTCTACAAGCTTGCCTTACTTAAAAAATTAAATTGTTCAAAAAATAGAAGTACATGAACTAGTCTTAACAAATAGAAAACATAAAAAAACAACGTTAAAAGAAATACAAAATGGAGAAAATAGAGGAGAAGCGAAGAGAATGAAAAAAAGAAAAAAAAAAGTTAAAAGAACATAAAAGAAAAAAAATGAAATTGCTTAAAACGAAAAAATATGGAGATCAATTGTATAAATTAACCTAAAATTTTTGTTTGAAATTATGATTTAATTTGCCACATTAGCTTACCGTTACATCGTTAACGACAATTAATAACTCCGTGACTAAAATGTTACAACGTGATAACATGAGTGGCTAAAACGTAATATTTTAAACATAAGTGACTAAAATGTAATCTGAGGCAAATAAAAATAATTATTTTAATAGTTTACCCAATATATAATGTATTTTAGAATATGATGAAATAATAACAAAAAACTTCATAACACCTTAAAACCTGAGTTTTTTTTTTTTTTTTTAAATTTCAGTTAAGGTGGGCAAAATATTAATATTTAAAGAATAGCAATTAAAGTTCTTATTTTTACTTTCGAACTTGAGTGGAAGCTTTTGAAAGGACATACCGTCTATCACGCTGGAAGTGGCAAATTAGCCCACCGCCCGCCCATTCGTCCATTTCGACCTAACTTAGATTATACTGCTGGGGCTATTATAGGCCCATCTCGAAGAAGAAAAAGCCGAGGAACGAGAGAGGAAGGTAACGGTGAATTTCGCACTCTCAATGACGACGAACTGAACTGAAATGCACGTCTCTCTCTGTCCAAAATCCTTTCATCTCTTTCACTGTCTTTCCAGATCTGTCAAAATCGCGGATCAACGACGTCGTTTCGTATCCTAATCCGGTAACTGTTCTGTTTCATTCTCATTCTGGATCTGATCATTATTACTAATTCCTAGTTCCAGTTAAAAGGAATCCATATGCTGCATTAGTTTTAGTATAATTTTGCTTTGTTGTTTTTGGATGAGAAAATGTAACTGGAGTTTGACTGTCGCAGGATGTAACTTGAATTAGGATCATTTAAAAAAAAAAAAGAATCAGGCAAGCTCATGTTTGAAAATCAGACGGCAATCGCTTCTTCTCACAGTCCTCACCTTCGGAAACCTGGCTCCAAATCTGTTTCTTCTGACCTAGGTAAATCTTTCATCTGTTTCAGTAATCGATTGACCTTCGATTTAAACTCATCTAACAAGATACGAATCCTTTTTTACCTTTCATTTATTGGTTAGGGGCTGGTGAACCTGGAAATAGTGTTCAAGAGGGTTACGTGTTTCCTTTGACGGTAGGTGAAATGAAGGCTTCTAATTCACCCATGCACACCACAGCCATAATGCCTTCTCCCATCTTTCTATGGAGATTTAAGGTTTGTTTTTTTCTGGAGGTTCTTCAAATCAGAATTCACGATTCACATTTTCTTAAAAACAATTAACTTTGAGAACTTCTAACGGAAGTGGTTTTCTAGGTTATATGGTTTCTGATATGGGCCTTCACTTGTTGCAAGGTCAGTATTTATACAGCTAGCTAAATGTCGTGGATGCTTTTGAGAATTGGTCTTGAAAATTCTTGATTTGTCTCCTGAAACAGATTGGATGGGATTCAGTCATGAGAATGAGCGCGGACTTGCGAGACTTGTTCTTGTATGAGGCATTCTTATATTATAACCCTCTCCTCCTTGTGGTTAGTTAACGAATACTTGAGTTTGACTAAAAAAATGTTATTTGATGTCTTTCAAATCTTATTTCTTGTTTTTGCAATTGTAGACTATGATGGTTTGGCTATGGGGAGTGTGTTTATGGGTCTTCTCACAAAGCACTATTAATTATGCAAAAATATTTGATCTTGATTCAAACCACCTTACTCACAGAGAAATATGGAAGGTACTTGTTCTAAACACTCTTCATGTTATTCGCGTTTTTGCACTTCATATGCTTTATTGAGAGCTTGGTCCTGAGATTGTGGTGCCACTATTAAAAAAAATGTATTCCGATTTTAATGTCCTTTTTTTCCCCTCCTGTTTTGCTGCATGCAGTGTAGCATATGGATGACAGTTATAGTGCCAACTAGCATGACAGCATACCTTTATCTTTACTCCCATGGAGAAGTAGCATTGGCAGCATCACAACCAGTGTAATATCTACCATGTTTCCCAGCATTATCTTTTGTTTTCCTATAATTTTAACTGCATATATGCAAGACATTAGCTTTTGATTGTTTCAACCATTAGATTTATCAATTATGTCTTTAGTACTTAATTATTACGTGTCAGTTTCATTAGTATGGGATGCCGATAATGATTTTTTTATGTGTATGAATGCAAATTTTTATGCCGATAATAATTTTAACTACATATATGCAAGACATTAGCTTTTGATTGTTTCAACCATTAGATTTTTCGATTATGTCTTTACTACTTAATTATTACGTGTCAGTTTCATTAGTTTGGGATGCCAATAATAATTTTTTTATGTGAATGAAAGCAAATGTTTATGTGACTGCTTGTAGTCTTCTCTTCTAGTTTTGTAGATTGCATTCTGTAGGCTTACCGAGTTTTCGATCATGCCATAAGTAATTTGACACTTTGATGGTTCTAACGTTTGAAATACAACCTGCAGGTGATCCTCTATGTTGCTGTTGCTTTGGTTTTGATATTCCCCTTTGACATTTTCTATTTTTCATCTCGTTACTTCTTGCTAAGAACACTCTGGCGTATAGCTCTCCCACTTCAGGCTAGTTTCTATTGTAGCTTTTTAAATTTTTTGTTTGGGTACTTGAGCTAGCAAGCTGCATTTGCAGATTAGCATTTCCTCATGTTGGGCGTATTTTTATCTTTAATGTTTGAAAATTTCCTTTTTAGTAACTATTACTCAGAGTTTTGCTGTGGCTGACATGCATTTACACTTTTTACTTGTTTAATTCTTGTATAACAGCCAATTTCATTTCCTGACTTCTTCTTGGCTGATATTCTGACCTCCATGGCCAAGGTATGAACCTTTAACCTCATTTCATCTCCTTAAGCAAGTTGCTGTTTTCGTTTCTCCTAATAAGTAGATTGTACCAGTTAAAGGGCCAATGAAAATATTTTCTTGTACTTTGATACTCTCATGGATTTTCATGCTGATTAGATGTATGCTATAGAACCAAAATTATTGGAGCCACTCTAAGTTTATGGTATTAATTTGGTTTTATAAGGCTTAGCTAAAAAGGATTGGTTTTGCAAGTGGAGCTTTTTTTTATTTATTTAATTGCTTGTATTCTTTATTTTGTGAAGGTATTTTCAGATTTGGAGCGTTCAGTCTGTCGAATGGTTCATCGCCAGGTAATTTTAATACTGATGATTTTCATGTAGGTTATTTATAGAAGGCTAAGAGCACTCTCAAATGTATTGTGTTGTGGTATTTTTTGTTCATCTCAAACTGGCTGAAGATAAGACCGTCAATGCTCTTCTCAACAGCCTATCAGTTTCGCGGATTATTAATATTTGGGAGTTCTATGAAAAACAAGTTGATGGTAGACCATTTTTCGAACATGGAGGAAAAGGATCATAAGGAAAGACTTGATGAATATGTGTAGTCATTACTCTTGTTTCTGGTTTTTGTGGGAGTTTAGAACCAATTTAACTTATGTTGTGTCTGTAATGCTTTAGAATACAGCTGTTTTTGAATTAATTGGATGAGGTCTTCTAATCAAACTAATGCTGGTGGTTATAGGCTCACTTTTTTTATCTATTTAGTTAAGATATACACAATGAGGGTATACTGTGTGTCTTTCTTATTAAGTATTAAATATGATTATGCTTAATTTGGATTTGGTCCATTCATATCGCAACATTGAACTGTTGAATCTCTTTGAATTGATGCAATGTTGATCTCCTTGGATGAATAAGATGAGGATTCTCTTGTCATGTAGGTCGCAACAATCGCATGGTTTGAAGCGGACTCAGTTTGTGGCAGCCACTCAGTTGCAATTCCACTAGTGCTTGTTATTCCTTATATTTGGCGGCTACTGCAATGTCTGCGGCAGTACAAGGACACAAAAGAGAAACCAACTCTTTTTAATGGTAATACATCTAGGTACCTGGTGCTTACTATTTTTTTTATTAATTTACATTTAGTCAGAATGGATATGGATATACAAACTGGTAAAATGTACAATGTATTGCCTAAAAAATATTTTCCTTGTGGATAACACATCATTGAACTTTGTCAGTGATTTCTATTGCTATTTCTTACCTTGGCTTATCTCATATTGGCTAAGTGACTATTTGCACCTGGATTCTTTTACCCATTTTTGTTTATCAGCTATCTTTTTTATTCTAACCCAATTTGCATGTGGTTTCAGCTTTAAAATATTCAACAGCTGTCCCTGTGATTTTTCTCTCGGCTCTTAAATATCATGTTTCACCTGATAGGTGGACATATGTTTATCGTCGCCTCTGGCTTTTTTCAAGTGTTGTCAACTCACTCTACTCATTTTATTGGGACATAACACGTGATTGGGACCTTAGGTGTGATAATATATTCCTTATATAGCTTTCGATTGTGAGGTCACATTGGCATTTCTTGCACCTAATTAAGTTAAATTTTAAATTTGGCATGTGGCAGTGTCTTCACCAGAATCTTCAAGTTCAACAAACCAAGTTTGTGCACCAATCTGTTCTATGGGCGAAGATGGGTAAGAATCTTTGTTGCTGATAATTATTCACACATATTCATTTCACGACTCTTAATAGCACATCAATAGCTATAGTTTTTCATATGCATAATTATTTTTTTTCCTTTTTTGAAACTTGGTAGGTTTATTTTTGGGTTATCGGAAGCAACTTGATTTTGCGTTGCACATGGACATATAAACTGTCTGCTCATCTCCGCCACAACTACTTGACTGTGTTTATGGTCACTGCCTTAGAGATGCTAAGAAGGTTCCAATGGATATTCTTCCGAGTTGAAAATGAATGGAACAAAATTACCAAGTCCGGTTTTCAGATTCCGATGGTTGACATGCCAAGAGAGGAGGAAAAGTTACTGGGCTCAACTAATCACAATGTGTAGATGATCATACAAGTCTCTCTCTGGCTGGCTTTAAGTAGCTTCAAATTAATTTCATTCTTTGCGCTGCTATGACTCATATTATTTCAGGCCTGAAGCAGTTGCTGCATTTTGGTTGCCCCTGTTTGACATTGATGATATGATATATGATATATACATACATATATATCTATAGGTTTGGACTTTCGTGCCTTAAGGCTTCTTGCGCAACAGTTTTGATTTTGAAAGCGGTTTAGATTAGATGTATAATATGAATTTTTTTTTTACTGATATTGGAGAATTTTAGAAGTCTTAGATTTAAATTAGTTTTCATTGTTCGTCACTATGGGTAGTGTTTCAGGTTTTTGATATATAACAATGCTCTGCTATGTTGGAAAAAGGAATAAAATTTGAGTGATGTGAAAGGTAAAAATAAATTAGTATGAACTAAAAGTTACCTAACTCATTGTATTTAATTTAGGAAGCGTAAAACAAAATTGGATGTTGATTTTTTCTCGGGAAAATTATCCAAATAAATTTTCCTTCTTGCTCTTTTGGCAAAGGAGACAATGGATTTAATTTGATAAAATCTTTGCTAACAAGGTTTGGAAGTTGGGTAAGTGTGGTTATATTATATTATTTCTTTTCCTTAAAACACACAGTATAGCTTCTTAACTTGTAATGTTTTTTAATTCCATAGCTAATCTGGAAAATAAGAAAACTAATTCGACAAGGAAAAAGGCTTTAACTTAAATTTAATCATAATTATAATAGTAAATAAAAATAATGGTATTTATTTATTTAAAAACATCTTTAAAATTTTAAAATATAACAATTTCAAAGTCTTAACTGTGTTGTTTGTTCGGAAAAGGAGAGGATCCTTGGGGGGAATGTTGTAGTGGTATTAGTTTTGCAGCCTCAATAATAGAACCAAATCAGATTGGAATTGAAGGGAGAGTTTTTCCTTTATTTTGGGGAAAGATCATGGAAAGCATTGCATTATTATATTCAATTTGAAAAGCTAAGTCCCAACACATTAATAACAGCTCACACCAACTTTAACTTTAACTCGTACCTTTCGTTGTTAAGTAATTACAACATGCAAAAATTGTTGGAAATATATTACTGCAAAATAAAATTATTAGCATTGATAGAAAATCAAATTGAATGTAAATAAATAAAACAATTACTATGTCGTGGAAGAATCACTACTTTAGAAGCATATTCGTCTTAATCGGTGTAATCGTGTAGTGGACATCATCCAAAGCAGGTGGGACACAATTGGAGGGGTCACAGACGGTCCTGCTTAAAATCCAATTTCCTAGACAAAATTTCTCTCTTGTGTAATTCTGTAGAATACCGAAATTTAGAGAATAAAAGGATGAGAGAAACTAGTTTTCTCTTGTGTTTTATGAAAAATAAGAACAATGAACTCCTATTTATATTGTTTTTTGAACGGACAAAATGGTAAATTTCAAGAAGCAATTTCTTAAAAAATCTTAACAACAAAATTTTGGTTATGTCAAATGGTAACCATTTAAAAATTAATTGTGAGTTTGGATGGACGATGGGGTATGTTGTAGTGCATTTAATTTACTTTTTATTTCAAGTTACAGTATTGTTATAATATTTAATATCACCGCCATCGCTATTTTTACCTAACCGTAGAAAAACACACCGCCCATACAAACTCACATTCCTTAAATAAGTATAATGCCTACGTTACCAACTAAGGACAAAAGTAATTAGCTTTTTCTTAGGTGAATCCCAAAATGTCAAAACCTTTTCTCTATTCTTGTTAGTTTCTCTATCTACCAATCAATTTGCTGCTTTTTTTTTATAACTCCTTTTATTCTTTCAGTGCATTGAAAATATTAGGTTATAACATCTTAATTTTGGGCCTAGTCAGAGCAGTAGTTGTGGGATCACAAATTTGATATTGAAAAATTTATTTTATTATTATTTTAATGTCTACAGTAGGATACTAAAGTTGTGTGAAATTTTCATAAAGAAATTTTCTCGTTTGAGTGCTTAATTTGATAAAAAGGACTAAATCGTATAAGGTGCAAAACTTAAGGTCTAATTGATAAAGGCACTAAATAACTATAGAATTGAAAAGTATGAGCACTTGCTTGGAAATTATACCAATAGAAAAGTGAGGAGACAAAGATGGACATGTAGTAGGTGGATTTGGTGAAGTTATTAAAAGGTTAAATTGGTAAATAAGATAATAGGTATAATAAGACAAAATAGCAAAAGCTATCATCTTTATTTTTCTTCTTCTTCAACCGTAATAGAGAAAAAAAGATGGCAGCCATGGAATAGGTTTCATTCGGCCAAGCTTTGGAGCTTGTTAGTTGAGTGGTTTTTGCCCCGTTTTTAGTGATTTCTATGTTTTCGAAGTCGTGATAATTCGATTTAGCTATCCCGTACCTTCATTTTCAAAACTGTTAAAGTTTGTGAATTTTTCTATTGTTGATAAAGTGTGTATTTTGATAATTGATGATAGAAAATACATCCTTGTTGTTAGATAAACAACATTTGTAAAGTGATTTTTGATAGAAATGTCGATTAGGGATTAAATTGAGAAATGTGATAAATTGTGTGGTAAAAGTGTGAATATGTGAAAAATGTGGGCTACTGTAAGTATGATAAATATTCGACTAGGCATGGGTAGCAAAGAAATTGAATGAATTTCATTTTATGAGCCAGGGGCAAAGGGGTAAAAGTGTAGATATGATAAAGTTTAGGGGTAAAAATATAATTTTACCAAAAATATGAAATTAGGCTAATTTGAGTAGCATGATGAATAAATAAATTAAATGTGTCGTTATAGATCAAGGAAGCTGAGATTTGGAATTAGATCGGGGGAAAAACAAGATAATCGAGTAATTAACTTATTTCGTCGTTTCATATTGAGGTAAGTTTGTATGTAAATAATGCATCGTTTTTACTTACGTTATCATATTTTATTATGTTTTATGAAATGTGGCTGAGTATTGAATGAAATTGACAAGTATCGAAAAGTGAGAAATTTTTCGGTTGAACATTAGAAATTTCCCGATTTTATGACAAGTGACATGTCACTAGTGATTCAAGTGCGGTACTATGTGAAGGCCACTTTGTGAAGAAGGTAGCTTTGGCTACAAGGGTGGTACTATGTGCAGGCCATGGGGCATCCGTTATTATTCCGATGTGTTCAACGGGAAATGACTAAATGTAAACAAATATGACTATGTGATGAATAAGTGCAGGTACGCGTGTGTAAACTTATGAGCAATGTACTCGATATATGATCAAACTTTGGTAAGATTGATACGGAGTAAGTGTTACAATGAAAGTTACTATAAAGAAAACATGAAATAGTGAAATTTTGAAATAAAATAGTTTTGGACAACAGGGGTTGTGTGACTTTGAAAAATCACCAAAAATGGTGGAAACTGAAGTAAAAGTTGAATAAGATATGAAATTAAAGCTTATTGAGGGTGAGTTTGGATGAGCGGTGCGTTTACCTGTGTTTGTGTAAAAACAACGGTGGCGGTGAGATTAGATACTGTAGTGATACTGTAGCGTGAGACAAAAAGCAAGCTAAACGCACTGCACCGCACCCAATCGCCCATCCAAGCCCACCCTGAGTCTATTTTCACATAAAAGAAACGGTATCAGTAAAAGAATTTCATATTATGAGATATTTGAATTTTTGTAGGACAGAGTCAGGATGATTTCGAAATCCCCTATTCTGACTTTGAAAAATCATTAAAAATTGTATAAAAATAATTACGAGTTATAATTTATATGTTTGAAATTCTAAATGAATCCATTTTCGAGAAAAACAAACGGGAACAACATCCGAATCACGTACTAGGAGATAATTAATTTTTAGTGAAGAAGGGTCGAAATTATTGGAAAGCAGAACAAGGACGACTTTAAAGAATAAACTGTACTTATTGGCTAAACCAAAAATTCTGAAAATTTTATGGTAAGGAGATATGCCAGTCTAGTCTCAGGGAAAATTAGCAGAACTTAATTTGGAGTTCCGTAGCTCAAGATATAAATAATTTAGTGACTATGACTATGAACATAAGTAAATAGTGGAACTATGTGCAATTATGATCGGATTATCTTGAGAACATATTGTGAGGATTGATAAAAGCATGTTAATAAATTGCTTAGTATTTACATACCAACTTACTAAACTATATAGCTCGGATTATCTTGAGAACATATTGTGAGGATTGATAAAAGCATGTTAATAAATTGCTTAGTATTTACATACCAACTTACTAAACTATATAGCTTACCCCATTCCTTTTCTTTTCCTATAGTGTCACAGATACTAGCTCGGGTTAGAGATCGTTGGAGATTCTATCACACTATCAAGCTATTGATCGGTATCAATGTTTTCAAGCATTTTAAGTTTATGGCATGTATAGGGACTCAGTCATTTTGTGTATAAATAGTTTTAAATTAAATTAAATTTTATGGCCTGGTTTTGTATGAATGCATGTGTTTGAGTCCGGTAACGCCTCGTACCCTGTTTTGGCGTCGAGCACGGATAAGGGTTGTTACATAGATAAACCTCCAACTTAACTCCTCCTTTAAAAGAATTTTTTTTAACAAGCCAAAAATGTGATCCACAATTAAAGGTGTTTATAGGTTGGATCAGACTTAAACATGATATTAATATATTTTATGTTTGTCCAAACCCGACCTAGCTTGAAATATGAGTCTAAAATTTTGCTCAAACTCGTCCATTTTTGCAAAAGATTAACTTAAACTCATTTTAGACCCACTTATATTATATTTTTTTAAAAATATTTATATTATTTTAATATAAAATTTTTCTATTTATTAAATTTTTTATATAATCATCTTAACATTATTTTAATGTTTACATTTGTGTAGTATTATATATTTTAATATATTATAAATTACATAATATATAAAATAACATAATATAAAGTATTGTGAACTTAAAAAACGAGTCGAGTCAAACTAGATTCAAGCCTTAAATATTCAAGTTCAAGCTCAGCTCATATTTTAAATAAACTTAATTTTTTTTGTTCAAACTCATTTTTCAAGCTTAATATTATCATTTAAATTCTATCAAATTTTGGATAAATATGAACAAATATCACGAAGAAGTAAATCCAGAATTAAGGAAATCCCCCCACCCCTCCACAAACAAAGCAAAACAAAAAGGCAAACGTATTATAATGCTATTCTTCTTTTCAGTTTCCGATGAAATGACAGAAGTAAGAAACAAGTAAACAAAGAACTCCAACTCTGAAGCGAAGTCCTTTTGTAAGTGGTTCCTTCTTTTTAGGCCCCTTCCAAAGAAGGTGACTCACGTAATACTAAATCGTGGCCTCTTTCTCAATCCCCTCTCACCACCCCACCACTATAAACCGCCAATACTGCTCCTCACACCACACTCGTGTCCTACATACCTCCCTTAAAATATAAAAACCTTTTCCCTTCACTGCTCAAAATCCTATTCAATCTCCCATGGCTTCCAATCTTGCTGAGAGTCAGAGTTTTGGATTGACATCTATAGCTGAGGAAGAAGCTCGTTGGTGCTGTGTCCTTGTGTTGGTAACCCTGTTATTGCTCAACTCTTTCAAGGAAACTAACTATACCATAACAAAGGATGAGGATTATGATGGGAAAGGGGTGAGTCGTCGGGTGTTGGAGCGAGCGTGTGATGAAATCTATGTGGTTGCAGAAGGAGAAACCCTCCACTCCATTAGCGACAAGTGTGGGGATCCTTTTATAGTGGAGCACAACCCCCATATTCATGACCCTGATGATGTATTTCCCGGACTTCTCATCAAGATTACTCCTCTCTCTCTACCAACTCACTCATTTAGCCTCTAGCTTTCTTCCTATTTATCAATCACCAATTCCAAGGGAAACATGGGTTGTTCTTCATGATTTCATCATTGGCATCCATTGCTTCAAGCCTTCAACTTCTTGTCATTAGTAATTCCCGTTTTTATATAATCAGGACTAGGTAAGATGGAAACTTTCCCAAGGATTTTCTTTGGTTATTTTAGGTCAATTAATAAAAAAAAACATTGTTTTTAGTTATTACTTGGGAACAACTCTTAACTATGAGATACTAGAGATACATTACTTGCAACTCTGGTTTCCTTTCGAATATGATATAATACATAGTTTCTTTTTTTTCCCCTACATATATATTCACATTTAACCTAACTCAACATTGTTGGAACTACTGTCGTCACTCACTTGTAATAATTAGGGATGAAATCAACATATACATTTTTCAAAACGTATTTTTTATTGAAGCTTTATCCATCATTGAATGATAACGTTATTAGCAAAACTTTATTACCGAGTCCATTTGTAGCTGCACAACCAAAATGATTTAAGTAAAAAATACAATGTGTTTGTAGAGTTTCTACAGTGATTTCTCACATTATGGCTTTTGTGGTACCTATTCATGATATTAGCTTTTGCTATGCTATCAGATCAGGAAAACACAATCGATTGGATTCCATAAAGTCCTGTCGGTCTTAGAGCTTGCAGTAATCCTTCTCTTTTCAATGAAAATGATTTAAGATTGAAAAAAGAAAGAGATAGAACCAAGCAAAAGAATACAATGAAAACTAACTTACAGCATGCATTAATCCTACATAAATTAGCACATAACAATGGTGACATTAACAACATGAGAGGTTAACACTACAAATTTCATTGCATTTTCATATAACATCAAAGGCAAAAACACTGAAATGCTCTTCTTAATGTTTGTTAACATATAGTAACTATATCCTTAGATGTCCATATTATCCACCGTGCAATGTTGAGATAAAAACTACCAAATCCTTCTCTTCCAAGGTAGTATCAAGCTGGCCACTCAACTCCCAATCGCAGTCATTTACAAGGACAAGAACACCAGGTCTCCTGCATTAACCACAGACCACCATCAGTTAAATGGCTTGCCTTTAAGATTACAATCCTAATTCAAAGACTAAACTTTTGCAACACTTACACAGACTCCCCTTTCATGAACATTTCAGGTCTCTCCTTGATCAAATTGGTACGAACCCAGGCTAGTAAATCCCTCATGCTTAACTGAGAAAAGCACAAAACAAAACCCAAGATTTTTTACTATAAGTCAGCATAGGTATATGTTACATTAAATTCCTCGTAAATTAAGCAGCTAAAAACATCCTGAGTTTGTACAAAAAACTGCATACCTTATCTGCTCCTTTTGGCAGATCAACGTTCACATTATGAATTTTAACAGATTCGCATAAAAGCTCTAAGCCTCCACTGCATCGAACAATGAATAAACATTAAAAGAAGCAAGAATAAGTAAAATAAACTAGGGTTATTAGCTCAAGAAAAAAAAATTAGCTAGAAGCAGATTGAGCGCATAATTAGGAAATTTGAAGCAAACCCATGATTATTCTTATATATTTCCTTACCATTTTGATTGATTGTGGCACACAGAGAATTAACAGTATCAAAAACAAGGCAAATTTATTTTATTTAAAAAAACAACAACGCAATTTCAAACCAAAACAAAAGCGAAAAACATGATTAAAAATCTTACCCGAATTCAAGGGTCAAATGCATTTTGAACAAATTTTGCAGAAATTCAAGAAAACCTAATCGTGATTTTACGAGGTGCCGCTTTGTATTCACGCAATAATTACTTTTCAAGGCGTCGTTGCATGATATATTGAATCATCAATTCTTTGGGCTGGTAATTTCTGGGCTTCAAATTCTTGTAAATGGGCCTCGCTTGAATAAACATATCCATTTATTAAAATATTTTCAACTTATTTATTAAATCGTCTGAACTCGCATAGTCAATGCTTGCTCATTGAAGTGCAATCTTGTGCCCCAGTTTCCATTTTTAGATTTATGATCGATACTCTGTTTTCATCACATTAGTCAAGAGCATTATGTACAGACTGTAACCAAAATTAGTGATATCCTACATTACAGTATAATGCATACACACCTTTTTCGATGCGCCATCTCCATCTCAACTTCTCTGCTAAAAGGAAAAAAAAAGTTAATTGATTGGCTGTTTGCTAATCTGGTTTTCTTCCAAAATTTCAAATTTTGGTGAAGATTGACCATCAGTGGGCTTGTTTGTGACTTGATAAAGTTTGTTAATCAATGGAGGCTAATAAGACATGGGTTAAGGAGGAATAAAGACTACGTGCACGCCTTGCAATATCTTGCCAATGTAAGCTTTTCTCTGTATGCATCTTTTTCCACTTGTTTTTTTTTTTTTTTGTTGTTGTAAGCTTTGATTTATTATACAAGAAAAAGCAGTATTCTGCTACAAGAAAACATCAAACAACTGATCTATACACCAACAATCAACAAATCAAATCACCTATACGTCAACTAATGCCCCACACTTGACAGACAAGGTTATTTACAGTATCATTTCTATTGATTTTAGGAGTTGACAATCTAACTCTTACAATGTCTTTAATCAATTCCAGCAACTCCAGTTTGAATCTTTGTTGGCTCCTAAACTGCCGACAGTTCCTTTCTCACTATATCCCATAAACATGAGCATTTCAAGCCAACCTAAGAACCACTGTAATGAAGGCTCTTCTTTTTCTCCAAGTCCCAGGTTCCTGTTTAATTTGCAAAGTTTGAGTATCTCTTGTGAGATTCTTCTAGAGTAAACACACTCCACAAACAAGGGGCCTCTAGTCTCTTTATCTGATTTACAAAGTATACAACTTTCATCTATGGTCATTCCCCAAGCCCTTATTTTATCTTTCGTCGTTAGCCAGACTAATGTAGCCAACCAAGATATAAATGAATGCTTAGGAATATAAAGAGGGCACTAGATGACTCTACTCTAAGGCACCTTGCTAGTCTTTGGCCTTATTTCCTGCCAAACCTTACTCACTTGATACCTCTGTCCCTGCACTAGCCAATCTCTTACTTGAAAAACCTTAAAAGCTTCATTTCTTAATCCCATCAATTTCTTCCAATCCCAGCTACTATTTTGAGCTAAAGGTAATTGCATAACATGTCTTCCCCTTAGCATGCAAGCATTAATCCAAGCAATCCACAATGAACCAGCTTGGATAAGAATGGCCCAAAGGTGTTGAATTATACTTGCTGGCAAGATCTTTAAGGCCCAAGCCTCCATTTTTTTGGCTTACAATTTGCTCCCAACTCAATCTAGCTACTTTAACTTTTTCATTTTGTCCCTTCCATAAAAATCTCACACACATTTGATTCACCAACTTAATCACTGCCTTAGGTAGAAGAAAATGCTGTGCCCAATAGTTCTGAATGTGAAACAAAACAACTTGAACCAACTGAGCCCGACCTGTGTAAGACAAAGTTTTAGTGTCATGGCAACCTTTTTCAGCAGAGGAGCACAATCTTTTACTGTCAAGTTCCTTGCAACAAGTGGTGCCCCCAAATATCTTACTGGTAAACAACCCAATGTAAAACCAGTAAATTTATGCACGTCCTCCAACTCAACTTGAGACATACCAGCTGAGTAAACCTCACTCTTTGAAGGATTCAGCTTCAACCCATAAAAAGTATAAAACTGTTCAAGAATGCACTCAACTCCAACAATAGACTCAAGCTTTCCTTTGACAAAAATGAGAAGATCATCTGCAAAACATAAGTAAGTTTTATGTTTCGGACCCTAGGATGGTAATGAAATACCTGGCTAGCTGCTGCTTCATCTAGTAACCTTGATAGCACATTCATAGCCATCATAAAGATGTAGGGGGGACAAAGGGTCTCCTTGTCTAATCCCTTTTGCCCTCTTAAAGTACCCTTCCAAACTACCGTTAATCGATATAGAAAACCTGGATTTAGTAATGCACCCCTAAGTACATGAAATAAAAATTTGAGGAAATCTCATTGCTTTGAAAACAATATCCAAAAAATCCCAGCTCGCTGAATCAAACGCCCTTTGTAAATTGATCTTCAATGCGCATGTAGGAGAAAGAGAAGTCCTCCATATCCTCTAACAAGCTCCTGAACCAAGAGTATATTCTCTGAAATACTCCTTGCTTGAATGAAAGCTGACTGATTAGGCGCAATGCAGCTTGGTAGAAACTTAACAACTCTATTCACCAAAATCCCTGTAATGCAGTTATAAATTACAGAGCAACAAGAAATTGGTGTGTAATCTTTGATGCACATAGGATTTGTCTTCTTTGGTACTAAAGCCACAATTGTAGAATTAAAAGTAGGCAAGAGCTTTCCTGTTTCAAAGTAACTCTGCCCTGCCTCTATCACATCCTCACGCACAATCTCCCACACTACCTTAAAGAAATGAGAGGCATAACCATCTGGTCCAGGTGGTTTATCACCATCTCGAGAAAATATAGCCTCCTTTATTTCCTCTCTTCCCACTGATTTCATCAAATCCCTCTGCTCAACCTGTGATAAAGTCATTGGCAACAAGTCTTTTAGGAATTTGACAGAAGGAACTGCTTCTTTGTTATCGTTCACTCCCAAAAGCTCTTTATAATATCCAACAATCTCCTCTGCTAGTTCTTCTTGAGGTTTAAGTCTATCCCCATTTTCATTCATTAGAACTTTTATTAAGCTTCTACCAGTTCTACATTTTACAACATTGTGGAAGAAATGGGTGTTCTGATCCCCCTCCCTTATCCATCTAATTCTAGACCTTTGCCTATAGTAACTTCCCTCTGCTACTAGAAGATCCCTGTACTGCTTAGACAAATACGTTAATTGCTTTTATCAAAAAAAAAAAAAAAACGTTAATTGCTCCACCAATGCAAGATCAACATTGTCCACCTTGAGTCTTTTTAACCTTAGAAATAATCTAGTCAAAGGGTTACCCTCAACTGGCACCTTACAAGAATTTTCTACTATTTGCAAAAACTCTGGACTTTTTTGTCCAAAAATATAAAAATTTATAAAGGCTTGGATGTGACAATTCCTGATACGGGGGTTGCGCGCGGACCAAGATCGAGTTGCCAAGTCACGGGAAACTCCTACGAAAACCCTAAACAATCAGATCTGAAACGAAACAAAAATTAAAAGATTAGAATTTTGAATTTCCAGGATCCGAAATAAAATCCCAAAACAAAGAAAGAATCAAATTGAGAATAGAAATAAGTGTTAATAAGGGTTCTTGAAACCCTAAAGGAGATTGCGATTCTACCAATTGAACACCAAGATAGTTTTCCCAAATTTGAAAATTTAATTTCACCCAAAAGAGTATGGAAGAACCCTAGAAATTGGAGATTTTGGGTTGATTCCTTAAGATAGAAAAAGGTGAAAACACAATAAGAACAGAAAATAAATTAGATAAGATTCAAAGACAAGCGAAATAAAGAAAGAATTGACAAGAAGAAATTAAAAGATAAGTCCTAAGCACCTTGAAATCCCGAAAGATCTCACAACTCCTTCAAACGGCTCCAATCTCCCTCCAAAGAATATCAATGGCAAGAAGAAGGTGAAGATGGCTCCCACAATCAAAAGATTGTTAAAACAACTTCTAAAGAAAACTCAAGAGAGAATTCTTGGAGAAAACTCAAAGAGAATTCTCGCACTTAAACAAATCGATATTTTGATATATTTGAGAAGTTATTTACAAGGTGACTAGCCATGCCTTTAAATAGGCCTTATAACTAGTCCTAATCTAATTAGAAAACTAAAATAAAAAACTCCTAATTATTTTAATATGGAAATTCAACCAAGGGTCTTTATTTGGGACTCTGGGATTGAATATTTACATAAAAATTAAACTAAGTAAAAACAAATAAATAAATAAATAAAAATAAAAACAAAACTTTACAACTTGGGCCACTTTAACAATTTGGCCTGATTTTCAACTAAGTATGGGTGGATTTCTTGATTGGGCTTGGAATCTTCTTATTGGGCCTTGCCTTTAAGAATTTGGGTTGGGCCTCTGTGACTCGTATCATTCCCCCCTTTCTCAAAAAGATTCGTCCTCGAATCTGAAAAATCAAATGGGGACAAGTCAGCCACATTGAAAGATGGACATGTTTTAAAGCATTCAATCCTCTCAAATTGTTTCCACAAACCATGAATAAATCGCGAGTAATAAATCAAATGGTAAACGTAATCGTCACAAGTAGGTATTTGAAAAGGTTTACACGGTTCACAGAGTTGCACAAGCATACCATGCATTAATTGACGGACTATAGATTCACTCACACATGCATCATAAAAATTATTAAAAATAATAATCTTTTTATCAACCATCAAAACAGATAGATCATCAATAAATAAAATAGGACAGTCAATCATGTTTCGATCTAACTGTTTTACAAAAATTAAATCATCAACATGATCTTTGTCACTATCCGAGGAGTACAAAGGTGTTTCAAAAGTTTCAAGCATCTTACCTTTATAATGAGAAGAATAAGGGTCGATTTTACCTTTTCCATTTAATACAAACCTTCGCTCATCGGGGGCATAGTGTAGTCGAAACTCCGTTGTTGAGTTAACCTTTGTCAAATGCAACTCAAACTTCATGTATAACCACAGAAACTATTTAAGGCACGAATATAAATTGAAAACAAATTTGGTAAATTTCGTTACCTTATTCAAAAACCAAGTATCAAAACAATAGAAAGTATTTGCACACAATAGATGATGCTTGATTTTCCAACAAAATATACCAAAATAGATTCCGTGTTTAAAACTTGATTTTGATTAGTCATGCCAAGTGTAACAAAGATTTCATTAAACCAATCAAGTTAAACCATGAGGGTTTTCGCATACGTACCAACTTACATTCAAAACTTTTTTTATTCACCAAAATAGATTTGCACAAATTCGCAGATTTTACACAAGGCAAATCAAGAGAATAACAACTCATGCTTCCTTTCTTAGTTCGTGGCAATCCTAGAATAAAATCCGTGGATAAGTCTACCCATGGTGAAATAGGAATCGGCAAAGGAGTGTAAAGGCCATGAGGCATTACCTTAGATTTTGCTTGTTTACATTTGATGCACTTAGAACATACCTTTTCGACATCCTTCTTCATATGTGGCCAATGGAAGTGTTCTATCCCACGTAAAGGTGGTAAACCTTTAGGGGACTCACTAAAAACATCCACATAATCCTGCAAAAGACATTGAAACACACTAGGCAAATATCCATTAATGTTAGATAGAGATAAATAGTTTTGCCTAAACCTCACAAGGATACAAGGTTGTTTATTGAGTAGGGCTCTCCGCACATCTTTTTTTGTTGCAATCAATTTTTCTCTCTAGTTTTGTCACTTGGGATTCACTCACCTTTGGGCCATTTAAATTTTGACTTTTTCACTACTAGCCTCTTTTCTCTCTGTCTTTTAATTTTTCCTTTCTCCTCACCCCCTCACAAAATTTCATCATTTTTAATTGATCTTTATATACATCATTGGATTTAAAGGAGCAAGAGTGAATTTTCGGCCTTTAAACACAAGAGAGTATCTATTGAGCTTGCCTTGGTGTGTAACATCACGATCAAATTGCCAAGGCCTGTAACAGCCTGATTTTGGGGCTAGATGGAACAGTGGTTTCGGGACCACAAATTCGACAAGAAAAAAATTTATTTTAAAATTATGACATGGGTTGCATTATGATAGGAATGTTGCATGAAAATACTGATATGGTAAAATAAGAAAATATAGTGATAAAAAGGGTAATTGAGTTATGTCAACATTGGAAAGTATATTTATGACATATTAATCCAAGAAAGGATTAAATTGCAAAAGTGAGAAAAGTTTTGTTGCCCAAGAGTAAATACTCAAAACTTGAGGGGTTAAAGTGTAAATATGAAAAAGTTGAAGGACCAATAGTGTAAATATTTTAAGGGAGGAATAATCTAGAAACTAAGAAAAAGTGGATGGATTAGGACCAAATTGAAAAAGGTGAAGAAGTTTGAGGGGCTAAATCACAATTTTACCAAATTAAGTGACGACTCAAGGACGGAATTTTAAAAGATCATAAAGGGCAAAATGGTCAATTAGAAGAGAGAGAAATCTAGAAGATAATGATGATGTTGGAGATATTTTAGATTAATAAATAAATAAATATTAGTTTATTAATATTTTAATTTGATTTTTTAATGATATTATTTTATTGTTATTAATTTATTTAGTATATATATATGTGGAAAGAAGGATGAAAAGTATCCATCCATTCTCACCATTTTGCATGCATTAACGTGAGAAGAAGAGGGAAGAAAGAAAGCTTTGCTTTCTTTACAATTTGGTCCTTTCACCAAAAATCCACCATTTTCACTTAGAAATCAAAAGAATTTCCATATCCATCAAGAGAGAAAGATGGCAAGGAGACTATGGGGAGCTAGAATATCAAGTTAGATTCAAGAAATAGAAGTTGGAGGAGGAGAAAATCAAGTTAAAGATTGAAATCAATGGCATAAGGTAAGAACATCAAGATTTTTATATACTTTTGAGTTTGATATTATTGAAAAGTAGGAAATTAATGTTAAGGTAAAGTTTCATTATATAAGGTTCTATATTCTTGTTATGTTAGTAAAGGAAATAAGAGAAAGTGATGAATATATTGAAGAGAAAGGAAAGGAAAGTGTTATAAATTTAGTTATCAACATTTTACACTAAAATAGTTTTGAAACAGCAGCAGTAGTCTGACTTTGAAAATCTACCAAAAATCATATGAATTGAATTAGAGGATGAAAAAAATATGAAATTAAATCTTATTGAGTCTAGTTTCTCATAAAAGAAACGGTGTAAGCAATGGAATTGTAAATTATGAGATATAATAGGTTTTGTGAGATAAGGTCAGAATGATTTCGGGTTCCCCTGTACTGACTTTGGAAAATCAACAAAAATTGGAGAAAAATAATTAGTGGCTTAAATTTATATGTTTAAATCCTTACTGAGTCTATTTTTAATGTAAATAAACGGTAACATCATCCGAATCTCGTACGATGAGATAATTAATTTTTAGTGAAGAAGGGTCGAAACTGTCAGACAGCAGAATAGGGATGACTTTAAAGAATAAACTGTACTTATTGGCTAAACTAAAAATTCTTAAAATTTTATGGTAAGAATATATGTGAGTCTAGTTTCATAGAAAATTAACGGATCTCAATTTGGAGTTTTTTAACTCAAGATATAAATAATTTAGTGACTATGACTCAAGTGGACAGCTTTGAATGAATATAAATAAATGTGAAATTATAGATAATGTTACATATAAGCATGTTATATATATTAAGGATGTGGAATGGAGAGGAGGAGGAGGAAAATAAGTGTATGGATATTCTGCTAGCATGGGTTTGCATTATAAATGGTTAATTTGCATGATTTGGGCTCTGGGACTGAATTGAATAAAAGTAAAACTTTAGGGGTAATTTTGGAAAAATGTAAAAAATGACCAAATTGCATGAAATGAGTTGTTTTATTAAATGAAAATTTAGTTTTAGATCAAGATCGGGTAGAAAATCGAGAAAAATGGAAAATTACTAAAATGCCGTTGTATCTTGGTATTTCTGCATATCAGCCTGGTAAGTTTGTATGAACTATGTTCTGTATAATTTTAATTAAAGTGAATGTTATTTTATGATGAATATTATATGGATATGTGTTTTAATATTGAAATTGAATTATTATTGGTAATATGTACAATTATTAGATGCAAGTGAGATGATTATCTAAGCTTGATTGTGGTTGGTAGGAAATGTTACATTATTTATGTTGTGAAGAATTATAAAAGCATGTTAATAATTTGAAAGTTTAACAATTTATGGAATTTTATAGTTATTAGATGTTTTGAAATGATTATCGGAAGCTTGTTGGAGATATATCACATTATCCACTGGTTCTATCGGTAATTTTGGATGACTTGATTCTGGTTATTATGGCGTGTATAAGTTAATTTGGTTAACGTTAGCTCATTAATGTTTTGATTTTGATTGGTTATAAATATGAACGTTAGGTAAAAATGAAATGTCTGAAAATTAATTAGTAAACTCCGGTAATGCCTCGTACCCTATTCCAGTGTCGAATATGGGTAAGAGGTGTTACAAGGCCGTCCAAGGAGCAAGTGTGCCACATGCATTGGGACCACATCACACCATACCTCATCCTCGTAATTCCCGAGCTTAAAAGTGATCAAGGACTGTTTTGTAACCTTAACTTCTGAGCATTCATTAAGCCACTGAAGGTGATACGGCTTAGGGTGCTCGATACAAGGTAACTTTAAGGAATCCACCAAATAACTGCTAACTACATTTGAACAACTCCCACTATCAATCATAAGTGAACATAAGTTACCTTTTATAAAACACCTAGAATGGAAAATATTGGTCATTTGGTTATCACAATCGTCTCCCACTTGGATGTTAAGGGTGCGGTGGAGCATCTTATTATTATTTTTTGGACTACCCGCAAAACAAACACTCAACACTCAAAAGAAAAATTAGCAAACCTCACCGTTAATCACTCAAAAAGAAAAATTCAAATTCTCAATGAGGTAGAATTCAATCTTGTGAGTTCTTTATCGGAGTTTATATCAACCAATTAGAGAGTGTAAACCAAACTACCAAAGAATCCTAATTTGCACTAGGATGCCAAAAACTGACGAGACACCAATTGATTTGTGTTGCACCGAGGAAGGATTGTGCACACGTTTAAATCCTACTAACACAAGAAACAAGAAGGTGTTAGATATTGTAAAGGGAGAATAAAAAGCAAACAAATGAAAACCTACAGCTAAGAATCAATAAAAATTGTTGAAAACAGAAAACCCGAAAAACTACGGAGTAACTTGACAACTTCGTTCGAGGTGTTCCCAATCTCAAAAAATCACGAAATTAAATCTGGAATGTCTTCAAATATTGAATTTTTGATCTGGAAAATTTGGGAATCAAATTCAACCCGCTGAATATTTTTTAAATTTTTTATTGGATTTCGTCTTTTTTCGATTTTTTGACTTTTTCGAATTATTTTTTTGCGGGAAATATTTTTGTATATTCAATAACAGTGCTAAAAATATGTATGTAAAATTTCAGATCAATCAGAAAACGTTTACCCACTCAAATGAATTTTTTTTCGAAAATTTTTCTGGGTAAAACTGCTGTTTGTAATTTAAAAAATAGAGATCAGTTTAGAAATCAACCAAGAACACCTAAAACGCCCAAAATCTGATACCAAATGATACGCGGGTTGCGCGTGGACCAAGATCGAGTTGCCAAGTCACGGGAAACTCCTACGAAAACCCTAAACAATCAGATCTGAAACGAAACAAAAAATTAAAAGATTAGAATTTTGAATTTCCAGATCTGAAATAAAATCCCCAAAACATCAAAGAATCAAATTGAGAATAGAAATAAGTGTTAATAAGGGTTCTTGAAACCCTAAAGGAGATTGCGATTCGCCCAATTGAACACCAAGATAGTTTTCCCAAATTTCAAAATCTAATTTCACCCAAAAGAGTATGGAAGAACCCTAGAAATTGGGGATTTTTGGGTTGATTCCTTAAGATAGAAAAAGGCTGAAAACACAATAAGAACAGAAAATAAATTAGATAAGATTCAAGACAAGCGAAATAAAGAAAGAATTGACAAGAAGAAATTAAAAGATAAGTCCTAAGAAGCCTTGAAATCCCGAAAGATCTCACAACTCCCTTCAAACGGCTCTAATCTCCCCTCCAAAGAATATCAATGGCAAGAAGAAGGCTGAAGATGGCTCCCACAATCAAAAGATTGTTAAAACAACTTCTAAAGAAAACTCAAGAGAGAATTCTTGGAGAAAAACTCAAAGAGAATTCTGCACTTAAACAAATCTGATATTTTTGATATATTTGAGAAGTTCTTTACAAGGTGGCTAGCCATGCCTTTAATAGGCCTTATAACTAGTCCTAATCTAATTAGAAAACTAAAATAAAAAAAACTCCTAATTATTTTAATATGGAAATTCAGCCAAGGGTCTTTATTTGGGACTCTGGGACTGAATATTTACATAAAAATTATACTAAGTAAAAATAAATAAATAAATAAATAAATAAAAATAAAAATAAAAATAAAACTTTACAACTTGGGCCACTTTGACAATTTGGCCTGATTTTCAACTAAGTATGGGTGGATTTCTTGATTGGGCTTGGAATCTTATTATTGGGCCTTGCCTTCAAGAATTTGGGTTGGGCCTCTGTGACTCGTATCAATTCCTCTCTATCCAAAACCGGAGTAGCTAAACAATGATCTGAAATCTGAGGAGGCAAAAACTCAACAAAAGAATGGCCAAAAGCATTAAACCATTCTCCATTAATCATCACTCTATCCAGTTTTCTAGCTAAATAACTCTCCTTTTGTAAATATGACCAAGTGTAAGTTGGACCAAAGTATGAATGATTTTGCAATCCCAAACCATTTATGCATTTCTGAAACTCTTCTATATCCCTCATCAATTGACTGCCGCATTGAGATCCCAAGCTCTCCTTAATGTCAGCAATGACATTAAAATCACCAGCTAAGAACCATGGATTACCCCCAACAGCTTATTGAATATCCTTCAAATGTTCCCAAAGTCTGCCTCTTTCTCAACCCTCATTTCTCCCATAGATTGCTATAAAATAACCCTGCTTAAAAGATGCTTGAAAACTACAAGTAATACTTTGATCAGTAACTGCCACTAGCTGCAATTGAACATTATTTCTCCAAACAATCCATATCCTTCCATTTTCAGCTTCACCATAATTATGTAAAAATCCCCACCCTTGAAACCACTTATCAACAAACACTTGTGCATTATTATGCTTAATCCTTGTCTCCAACAAACATACAATATCAACATTAAGCAAAGAAATTCTATCTACAATTTTCTTCTGTTTAGAGGAATGGTTCATTCCTCTAACATTCCAAACCACCCACTTCATTAAGAAGTTGATGGAAGACCTCCTAAGGTCGATACTACTACCTTATTAACTCTTTTTCCTCTATCAACTTGATATTTCCCTTTTTGTTTAAGAAACTTCATCAAATCGGCCACCCCAGCAACAACTACTCTAGGTTTCCTAGAAGAATTTCGTTGTCCCTCGTCCACTTCATGCTCACTGAAATCCTGGGCTCATTGGTTTTCTACCAAAGCAAATCTGTTAGTTGAACCTAACAAGGCACCCTTACCCTTTCCTTGTGAGCTCCCAGAAAACTTGTGCTTACCCTTGTTAGTACCCTTTGCTTGTAGTTCAGCCATAGCAGCCAAATCACTTTTACTATGAGCTTCATTATCCGGAAAGACTCCATCAACCAAACTTAAATCAGACAAAAGAGCATCTTGGGTTCAATCTCCAACTTACTCTTACCAATTCCAACTGCCTCAACTTTAGCCTTAGGAACTCACACCTTATTAATCTCCTTTAGCTTTTTGGGGCAACCTTTGTCAACATACCCAAAAATTGAACACTTCGAACAACGTTGTGCCATCCATGGCACCTCAACCCACACTGTTCCAGTTGAGTCATCCTTAAGGACTATATCAATTGTTCTAGGATTAATCTGATTAGCATCAATTTCCACACAAACTTTCGCATAGGCCAACCTAGATTGTCCAACTGTAATTGTGTACATGTATAATGGAACACCAATGGCTCTAGCAACATAGCTTACTCCAATGCCAATATATAGCTCTAATGGAATATGACTAAGATGTACCCACACAGGCAATTTATGCAAATCAAAATCAAGTCGTTTCTTGCCTGGTTCCCATTTACGAACAATCACTGGTTTATTCTGAATGTGCCACGGCCCATGGTCCAATACCCAATCACGAGCCTCCCTTGTTGCTTCAAATTTTTCCCAAAGTAATTTCACCGTCTTCCGCTGTAAACTGAAGTTGGGCGATTTATCAAGAAACTGAGCAACAAGGGAGAATTGCAAGACCTGAACACCAGCACCGAAAACTTCCGGCGGAGGTGCAACCATAATACTTCCATTATTGTTCAATGGAGGAAAGTATTGCAGAGATTGATCCTTATTTGCAACAAATAGCTTCCTCCAATCCATCACTTGACTAGAGCTTTCCGAAATCTCCATCCACAAATCCCCAATTTCAATCTCTCTACAACCCTAAATAGAATCTCAAAGAATACAATCCAGAAAAAAACAACGACGACAACCGAACAAGAAAACAAGAGGTGAAGAAACTCAAAAGAATCCCCTCAACTATGATAGACTTGCTTCCATACGCTCAAGAGAAATTTTTTTTCTTTCTAATTTTGGTTTTTTTTGAAACGTTTAGGTGCATTAAATCTATCGTTACTGCTTGTGCTGCCAAATATTAGATATTTAATCTGCCTTTCTCCAAATGTTATATCGTTAATTAGTTTAGAGTGGTTGACTTTCTCTGTTTCATTTATGCTTGTCTAAGTTTTGGCTACCGCCTCTCCCTTCTTTCTTTTGCCATACACGAAATGCAAAATGAAGAACATCAATTTGCAACGTAAAATTAAATGAAAAGAACAAAGAAATGACCTTTTACATGTATTTTTTGAGATATTGGATCAGAAAGCTCACTAAATGAAACGTTATTTTATTAGTAAGAACCATGATTTTCTACAAATTTGCAGTCTTTCCACCAATGTGGATGGTACATCTCCCAAGTTTTTGGAATCTATGAACTATGGTTTTTTATGTTAAGGTTGAGCTTGTAATGCAGGCAAGGTTTTGTGAAAGAGTTTGGACTGTATTTTGAAATTAGAGTGTTGCTATCTTATGCTGTTATTGAAATTTGTCCTACAGGGGTTGACATGGCTTCTTCCTGAAGGGTTCTCCAACTCAGAGATAGGGCCAGAAGCAGGTTTTTGTGAAACTTTAGTAAAATTGGCTACTTCTTTGTAGCTTAGAAATTGATGAAGAGTCACTTACCCTGCTCCCGACTTGATTTAAAGTAATTATCTAATTGATTGCTTCCAAAGCTTAGAAAGAAATGTATTAGCACACAGCACTTTAATTGTAGTGATTTAAATATATTTTTATTAGGATCCAATTAAATGGGGATCGTGGACATTTTTTATTGCACAATGGCCGAAACTCGTGCAATCTTGAAGGAAGGGCGTTGACTGCTTTGAGCCGATCTGGAGAGGGTGCAAGGATGATATGTGACCCTTTACCCACTGGCGGCAACCGCAGCGCCGAAACGAGCGTCCACATAAGTTGTGGATCAACAATGGAACCAAAAAAGCAGGCGGGAAGGGGGCATTCCGTACCGTGCATTGTGATGGGCCAATGGGGCCACCTTATCGCATTGTCATGTCATGTGATGTGGGGCGTGGGACCCAATAGGGAAGAAATGGGTGGACCCAAGGGGACCGTTTTGCACTGTTCCCAAGGTGGTGGTCCCTACGGTTAACTCGGCGGTCAGATCCAGCGTGGTGGTGGTCACTCTCGAAGTTTAATTTTCATTGCCGTCCCCCCCCCCCCCCCAGGTCTCTACGCTTTTAGCCGTTTCATGTTTATATATTCACAAAAGAAACCACGAGCCCAACACCAACAAAATAATTTTATAAACTAAACTAATACACATCTAGTTTTATATTAATAATTGAAGAATTTTTAATTGAAAAAGAGGAATTCTTAAATATCAAAATAATATATTTTTTAAATCTGTCAAGATTTTAGTCATTAGATTTTTTAATATGAAAACGTGACAACAACAATACTAAATAAAACATTAATAGAGGAAAAATGATGCTAACAAAAGAACAAAGATTATTTCTATTTGAAACGATGAATATAGGCAAGTACAAAATTTGTTATGGATTTGACTATACAAATTTGTATAAAACGGACTTTTAAAACTATATAGTATAAATAAATATTTCATTTATAGTTTCGAAACTTTATTTGTATAGTAGATATAGTAACAAATTTGGTTAAATTGTAAGATTTTCTTGTATGCCAAGAAATGAGCCGACAACGCTTCCTCCAGTATCAGGGAAAGTTTCAGATCCAGGAAGGGGCCTGACCTTACCCTTGGGGTCCACTTCAACCGGGTACTTTAGCAAATGCCCTCTCATCTCTGTCACTTCCTCTGCCGCAAATTGTCTCCAATTCAGTTTAGCCATTTGATTAATCCGTCTTACGCACTCAAGGCTCTCTGGTCGAGCGAAGCAGTCCTCGACTACTCCAACATGTTCTGCCCATAATGACATCCTATACCCATAGATCTATAATAAACAACACACAGTTAGGCATATAATGGCGAAAATACAAGAAACAGCCGTGTTTGTGTTACCAGGATCACATGGTTCATTAAGTTAACAAGGGAATTGTATCATTAATACGGATGTAATTGAGAGGGTTACCTGTCCAAGGGGACTAGAACGTTTTGCTGCCCAAGTATGTTGAGGTTGGTAAGCTCCCATTGCAATCTCCGTGTCTCTGGTACCCTCCATGGAGCGTTGATTGATGTTTGCAGATCCCACTATTATAAACTCATCATCAACTATCATACCTTTTGAATGGACATAGATCATAAATCTTCGACTTTTTCGACTAAGAGCCTGGAATGCAAAAACCAGAAAAATATATTACTAGTGTAAGAACTTCAGGGTTATGCTTGAGATATTCAATCATGGCTCTTATCCACCTTGGAAGCCTGGCCAAAGCTTTTGGGTCAGGTTTGAGGGTCTTAGAACACCATGATAATGCCCAAGACGTTGAACTACCAAAAATAAAAAAAGGTTTTAGGGACATGTATAGATTACCTCAGGAGTATTGGCAGCCTTAGGACTTTCGTCAATAGGAGGTTGATATCCATCAAGCTCACGATTGCCAAGACAATAGAAATTAAGAAAGTCCTCTGGCACGTAAGTACTATCAAGCCCAGCCTCTACCAAAGCCCTGTAAATAGTCTCATACATCATTGACATGGTTTTGTTCTGCAATGACAGCAACAATTCAAGATCAATGGCCTTTTAATATCTAGTTTTAATCACAATTGTTTAGTTAAGACAAAAAGATATGATTCTCAGAGAATTCATGCCAAAGCAGTATAAACAAAGTCTTAATGCTCGAAATGAACCAACAGTGTCAAGCAAAAGCTTGTGTAGGACTTGCTCCAAAGCAGACATCTTGAGGAATTCTATAAATTATGACAATAATACAGTCAAAGCTTTAAACATTTTAACAAAAAGTTTTTATTAAAACTCTACCTGCCAATATAAAATCCTTTGAGTGGCAGCGCCTGTTGGAACACCCTCTGGCCACATTGGAATAACAACATATGCAGCAAACCTCTCATTTGCTTTAATTTTACTGGCTATCTTAAGAGCAATTTCCATTGGAATTAAGTTGTCAGCACCTATGAAAAGAATGCAAGGTTATTGCGTACCGAACCAAACTATGAACAAATGCCTTATTATTCCCATGAAAATTTCCATAAAGCATCCAACACAAGAAATATCAGATAACGCCAGGAACAAATAGGACTAACAAAATATTCATATTAGTATTTAGCACATGGACTTGATACATTGATAATCTGACTGATATGTTTAACCAAAAAGTTTGGTTCTTCATCTTTTTACTTTTATTTCTTCTATACATATATATATCGAAGTCTAAGATTTTTACCACTTTCTAATTAAAACAGAAATGAATAGTATTGGTGCAAAGATTGAACCAATATTTACTGAGCCCCAACAAACTCCATATATTAACCTTATTCAAATGCATAACTCGTACATCCAAGCATTCCAAAATTGCCATTGCAAAGCAAGGTCCATGCAACTTTCTCACTTTAGTCACAAAACATGACAACCATCAAAAACTAATTTATGTCTTACCTAAATTTTTATAAGAGCTCCAATTGTAAGAGGATCCAAGGAAATACTGATTCTCTATATAAATGAAATGCTGGGCAGCACGAATGGCCTTCACATATGCTGTATGTATGCTCATATCAATAAGGACGTTCTTACCGCACACCAAATTCTGTCATGGAAACAATAATCAGTCAGCTTCTACACTGGAAACCCTAAGAATATATAATTAAGCCCAAGTAAAAGAAAAAGCAAATCAAAGGGTAACCTTCTCTTTACCTTGCTTGTTGCATCTTTTGGATCCTTTGGAAAGCCTTTAACAGAATTTGAATCAATCGAGCGAAAAATCTGCATGTGAAGCCCCAAAACAATAAATAAAAACAATCCGTTTGTAGAAAACTAAAAGTCAAAGTCAAAGCAATTTTTGAAAATCACATTCACCAAGAAAAACCTATGACTTATTTGAACTTCACCCACTAGACTAACCCATTTATGACAAAAGCCAAGATCAAGTAGCAAAATTACCTGAACATGCCAACGTTCTGGATCATTCTCATTCTCAGTAAAATCAGAAACTCCCATAATGTCAGGAATTCTTTCTATCCGCAGCAAAGCATCATCAAAGGGCTTTTTTAATTTTTTAAGTCCGTGAGGCTTGGCTGCCTTCAACCAACGTTCCTCAAAGTTGACCAGAACATCATATGCAGCTGGGCCATCAATTTTACTGTGCATATCATGCCAAGGTTCTCTTGGACAACCAACCGTAGAACCCTGCTCAAGTAATTTGCAATTAAATAATGAGCAGGTAATCTTATATACTGGGGTAGAGAACCGTTGTATTTGCAGCTGTCCAAATGTCATAAAACAAAAGAACAAGAATTGTAAGTAGTTACCGTATATGTTGGATTATGATAGTCATCCTTATGATATGTTTGAAGTGTCCTAAATAAAGCATGATCTGGATTATCATACCGACCATCACATAAGTCAAGGCCACCAACAAAAGCAATAATTTTTCTATGATTGTTCCCAGCATCAGCATCCACAATTACAGTTTTCTGATGATGTGTATAAATCGTTCCAACTTCCTGATGATTAATTGCATTAGAAAAACATAGTGCTTTAGCCAAACATAAGGAACAGGACAACATATAACAAGCTCAATAATCTAGGTATGGCTTAGTGTTTACTCTCAGGAGAGTTAACGTCCAAGGTTCCAATCCCCTTGAACCTCCTAAGATATACCAGCCACCACCAATAAATAGAACTGATAACAAGACATTTAGCATACGAACTAAAAGATTTGCAATTTCACAGGCCTATGAGAAATTTAAAATCCACTAAAAAAGGAAAACAAAAACAAAATTGCGGAATGGTATTCACCATCAAATTTAGACAACAAAACTATATCCCTATTCAAATGAGATAACAGTAACATGAAGTAGAAGGGCTCCGGTTATTTTTTTGAAAGGTTGATCACCATTATGGTATAGATGCAAAAATGGAATTAGAATTTGGTCTATGAATTATTCTAATATATATCCATAAAAAGGGATTTGAAAGACCTATAGGATTTCCCTCATTCAGCTGTACTCTGTCAAAGTTTGGAAGTGTAACTTATAGATGTAAAAAGTTGAAAATACTACTTTTGGCAGTCAAGAAGCCAGAGTTTTTTTCTTCATAAGTATGAAATCTCCAAGCTGAATACACTTTCTGATTCCCAAACCCCCTGTCCATACACAGTTGGTAGTAAATTGCAAAGTGCAACCACCACACGTACAACAATAGTGCAAACTGTGACTCGAGAATCTTAATAAGGCTGATAATGATTTCCCCACAGTACAACAATCTAGCGGTAACGTCTAAGGATGTCAAATTGAAGTGGACAAATTTGCAGAGTTAGGAATGCATTTATGAGATAGAATAGTTAAAACAAATGGTTGTTTAGACCAAACCTTTTGTTTGACCCAACTATGTTTTTTTCCAGCAATGCGAGGACAAAGTAACACTTGCACCGAAGAGTGTTTGAAAAAACTGCGTGTTTCCTCATCATGGGTAGCCATTATTCCTTCCTGTATTATCAATTTAAAGATGTTAATTAACAACCATAATAAGAAAATCTTTTCAATGTTGAAAAAGTGATAAACTCCTATCTTCAAAAAAAGGTGTAATAATAGTACACATGTAGTGATCAAAATTTACATGCTCTCATTGTCATCATTCATTTTGAACATGTTATTTCTCCATTAATCTGATACGCACAATGATCACCATCTACTTGTATTGTCATTAGGTTTAAACACTTCATTATATTGAACCTAGTTAACCATGAACGGACTAACCATTCAGATGATAGGAAATAAGGTCCCAGCTTTGCCAACATGACTGGTAACAATGAAGCTACTATGTATGAGAAATAACGCAATAATAAGTTACTCACCGTTTTGTACCCCAATATGCTTCTTGAAGTAGGATCATCCCATAACAAAAGTAGCACTCTAACTCCCTCCTGGGACTTCGACCTAAGAATATCACCCAAAGTGCAATCTGAAGCAGGAGCAACATCGCGTACCAGCCTAACTTTATGCCAAACTGACCACCCTGTAATGTAAACCAAGCGCCTGGCTTGACGAATAGCATCAAATATGTCAGTCCAACACTTTCCTTGCACAAAGTGTATCCCCTGATTGAGTTTTATGTTTGGAAGACACCCATCAGGAACATGGGCATCTTGATAAAGAGTCACTTTACCCCCCTTCCGAAGAGGAAAATATGTACCAGGAACCCCCACATATTCAGGACCTGCTCCAACACCCTGATGATAGAAGCTCAATTTCTCCATTGGTGTGTATTGAATTGATAATTTCAAAACAGCTCCAGGCTTACAGGGCTTTCCAGCAGCATTCAGAACCGGGTAGGTTCCCTCAATCTTTCCCCCTGCGTATATCTGCTCAACTGGAATTGCTACAACTCCTATAATATCTGACCCCAAAATATCACTGTCTTTAACAACAAATTGCACTTCAGCAGCATGATGTGCGACAGGGACATTGAAATGTTGCATCCAGACAGGGTTTTCATTATTGCTGATCACAAAAGTCCTTCCTATAACAGCACCAGCAACTGCAATTGTGACATAAGGATCACTTGTAATCTTCTCGTCCGAGCGCCCTCCAACCTTTTTTGAGATATTTGAAGAAAAATTCGCAAACATATCGCCTAAAGTCCTATGGAACATATCCATGTTGGGAAGATTATTTGCTTCAAGAACCCAAATATCTAAATTTCCATGTAGAAGCAAAACTCTCAATGAACCTTTCTGGAAAGGTACAATCTGCATACCCTGCCCTTTTTGTGATCCATTAAATGAATCATTATGGGAAAAAGTAGACTGATTAGCCGAATCAGCTCGGCCTAAACTAAGCCCCTCCCAATTACTAGATTCACTTGCATAATCAGGTGTTGAAGTAGCAGCGGGCAATGGAGGCCCCAAAGGTGCCAGAGGTGATGCAGGAGCTGATGGATGGCTACCAGACAAATGCATATTACTCAATTGATGATCTAAAACTGGGTAAGCAGGTGAGGCACTTCCCGAATTTGCTGCTAAGGAACTTGTACTGTCTTGCCTGTTATGACCAGAGAAGCTATTGTGTGTGGAGAGGAGCTCGGAATTACTCAACTGATGATCCAAACGCGGGTAAAGACGTGAAGCACTTCCCGTATTTGCTGCTAAGGAACTTGTACTGTCTTGCCGGTTATGACCAGAGAAGCTAATGTGTGTGGAGAGGAGCTCAGAATTACTTTCAGGAGGAGTATATTGTGCAGGTTGTTGATAAGAGGAGGATGATTGAGGAGGATATTGTGAAGGCTGCTGATAAGTGGAGGATGATTGCGGGTTACTTTTTGGAGGTGGGTAATGACCAGATAGGGATTGCTGGTAAGGATTAAAAGTTGAACCATACTGAAAACTACCATGATATTGGGGAGCAGGTTGGGAAGAATTTGGAGGTATTGGGTGTGAATATTGATAAGGAATTGGTCCAGAATAAGAATGAGAATGTCCATAGTCAATGGGAGCTGAAGCAAGGGCATGGACTGGGGGTGGATACATATGCAGTGCAGGAGGGTATTGGGGAGAGTTATAAGGGTATTGATATGGCGGAGGCGCATATGGATCTTGATTTGGAGGAGGGTATCCATGGTGATAAGGGTAAGGATTTTGGTGTGGGTTATTATCCATTTCTTATATCAAATTAGACGGTATGAAATCAAGTAAGCAACAGAAAAAACCAAGGAAACTTTGTTCTTCATACAGATAACAAAAAAAAAGGAACCCAAACTCAACTGTGTTTCTCAGTTTCAAACTTTCAACGGGGAATTCAAGTGAAATACTAATTCCAAGACTAAACTTTCAACGGAGAATTACAATCCTAATTCAAAGACTAAACTTTTAAAACACTCACACAGACTCCCCTTTCATGAGCATTTCAGGTCTCTCCTTGATCAAATTGGTACGAATCCAAGCTACTTAATCCTTCATGCTTAACTGAGAAAATACGTACCATGAGTCAGCTTAGGTATATGCTACATTAAATTCCTCATAAATTAAGCAGCTTAAAACATCCTGAGCTCTTGTAAAAAAAACGCATACCTTATCAGTTCCTTTAGGCAGATCAAAATTCACATTGTGAACTTTAATAGACTCACACATAAAAGCTCTAAGCCTCCACTGTATCAATCAATGAATAAACATTAACAGAAGCAAGAATAAGTAAAATAAACTTGGGTTATTAGCTCAAAAAAGAAACTTAGTTAGCAACCGATTTTGAGCAAAATTAGGACATTTTAAGCAAAACCCATGATTATTCTTATATTTTTGTTACCATTTTGATTGATTGTTGCACACAAAGAATTAAAGTACCAAAAAGCTGCAATTCTATTTGATTTTGACTAAAAGCAAAACCAAAAGCCTAAATAAGTAGAGAAGATTTTATGAGATCAAAATAGAAAAAGAATAACGCAATTTCAAGCAAACACAAAACCGATAAATATGATTACAAATCTTACCCAAACTCAAGGATCAAATGCATTTTGAACCAATTTTGCAGAAAAAAAAAAACCATTCGTGATTTTACTAGGTGCCGTTTTGACTTCGTGTTCACGCTAAAATCAAACTCAAGAAGGGTCAGATGCATTTTCAACGCGTCGTTCTTTGGTCTAGTCATTGCTGGCCTTCAACTACTTCTAAATGGGCTTTTTCAACAAATATAAAGCCTTCTCTCAATCTTTATATATTTTGTTTAATTTTTATTCTTTTTTAATTAAATTTGATCTTTAATCTTTTTAAAAAGTCTAATTTAATCGTTAACATTTTAAAAAGAGTCAAATTCTTTTTTTTATGAGAATATGAACTAAAATATTAAATTTTTAAATATGAAAATTCAAATAATAATACACATATATTTCATGTTATTTTTTAAAACTTTTTTTATATTTTTTTTTTAAATTGTAAATATTTTAATTTTTATACTTTTAAAAAATATTTGTTAAGATTAACATATAAAATAAATAATGTCATATCAATATGAAATTACATGTAGACTATTATAAGTTGTCATATCAAAATCATTAAAGTTTTTTTTTTAAATCGAAGATTAAATATAGCTTGATGATTGTGTATAGTCAATGCTTGCTCATTTAAGTGCAAAAAGGTCGATATCTTATGCCTGACTTTTCCTTTTTAGGGTGAATTTACATGCGCGGTGGGGTGTGATATGGTGATTTAATTACTTTTTGTCTTACATTACAGTATTTAATTTCACTGTCAGCGTTATTTTTACACCTATTATTAGAATATCTAATCTCATCATCAATATTATTTTTACATAAACGCATCATTGATCCATTCACACCCTTAGGGCACGTTTGGTTCGCTGTAATGGATTAGAGTTGTTATTGAATAGAGGTGTAATGAATAGAACTGTAATAGTAATTCAATTGTTTGGTTGAATGGAATGGAATAGAAGTGTAATGGTATTCTTGTATTTGGTTGAATGGAATGATGTTGTAATAGCATAAGGAAAAAAACTAAAATGACTAGAATACCCTTAGCATAATTTTTTTAGGTTGATGATTATTGTTATTGTTATTAAATTTTAATAAGATCATTAATATAAATAATAAATAATTTAATTTTTAACATAATTATTATTAAATATAATTTAATAAAAATATATAATTTAATAAAAATCTTAATATAATTATTCTTATATGAATTTACTAAAATCATAATATATAATAGTATAAAATAATATATAATCTATTTCATTATTTTTAAGCATAATACATATTTAATGTGCTAAAATATCATTAGTGAAATAAGTAATTTAATTATTCTACAATAAAAACAAAATATTAGAAGTAATAAATAACTTGAGAATTATATTTTACATCCAAACATAATATTCATATATTAACAAAAGTTACATAATTTCATTAGTTTATATGTCATAATATCCAAACATAATATTCATATATTCATATATTAATTTGATGTGCAACATTTGGATTATAATTTCCTTTTTATTTTTTGTTCATTATAACTTGAGAGAGATTTCCCAAAGACAGGATTTAGATTAGAAGTATTAAATTATATTTTGCATAAACATAATATTCATATATTAACAAAATGTATTTCATGTCAATAAGCTTTTCTCTATGTATATTTTTTTTCCACTTGTTTCGGCAGGTTATAGCTAATTTTATATTGTTCTAAGTTGATGACGATTATAATTTTGGTTTTTGAAACGTGTTACTGCTTGTGCTGCCAAATATTAGAATCTTATATGGTTGATTAGTTTAGAGTGACTGACTTTCTCTGTTTCATTTATGCTTGTCTAAATTTTGGCTACTGTCTCTACCTTCTTTTGCCATAAATGAAATGCAAAATGAAGGAACATCAATTTGCAACGCAAAATTAAATGAAAAGAACAAAGAAATTGCCTTTTACATGTATTATTTGAGATATTGGATCAGAAAGCTCTCATTAAATGGAGCGTAATTATATACCATGATTTTCTCTGCAAATTTGCAGTTTTCCAGTTAGCAGCTCTGGTAGATTTAATATTCGATACCATTGTGGATAATATATCTCCCAAGTTTTTGGTATCTATGGACTATGGATTTTTATGTTTGAGCTTGTAATGCAAGCAAGGTTTTGTGAAAGACTTTGGACTGTGTTCTGAATTTTGAGTATTGGTATCTTATGCTGTTATTGAAGTTTGTCCTACAGGGATTGACATGGCTGCTTCCTGAAAGGTTCTCCAATTCAGAGATAGGTCCAGAAGCAGGTTTTTGTGAAACTTTGGTAACATTGGATACTTATGTATAGCTTAGAAACTGATAAAGAGTTCCCCTGCCCCTTCCCCCTACTTGATTTAAACTAATCATCTAATTGATTGCTTCTGAAGCTGAGAAAGAAATGCATTAGCACACAGCACTTTAATTGTAGTGTTTTGAGTATATTTTTTATTAGGAATTAGGATCCAATTAAATATTTAAATGTGGCATCCCCATCCCTTCTTCCTTGGTGTCTGCATATCTAAGTAAAGAAGATGAAAAGTTTTCCTCAAGTCGTATCTTCTTTTTCGTTGTCTGTAGTTTTTCCCTTTTTGAACAATTTGGTACACTTATGCAGTAACTGCAACTTTGGGCACACTCACTGCCATCAACGAGCATATAATCGATACTGCCCCTGAAGAGAGCCATACTGGCTTGGCTGACCCTTTGTCATTCCCTTATGGGTTGTACATATCTGCACTAAAGGACTTGGGAACTTTGGTTGAAGTTGTGGCAGAGCAATACTATGGTGATAAGAGATGGAATTTTATTGCTGTTAGGAAGCTACCAAGTAAGAAACATTCATCATCTGAGATATCCACTTTAATGGTGTGATTCGTTGGGTGGAAAAGTGGAGGGATGGGAGAGGGGGGAAAAGTGAAAGGACAATAAAATTTGAGTGTGCTTGGTTGGAAGGCAAAGTGAGAGAAAAGAAAATAGGAAGATCACTATTTTCCATCCCAATGCATAAAAATCGATCCTTCCAAATTGAAAAGATGAGCCTTTCATATTTCTTTCCATTTTTCCATCTCTCCTTCCAATCACACCTATAGAAAGAAAATTTATGCTTTCCATCCTTCTAGTTTTTTATCCCTTCAATTTTCTATCTTTCGAATTTTCTTTTCACCGTACCGAGCAAAGTCTAAATCTTCACCTAAGCTATTGTTTCTAATATTTTGGTGTTAAGCCTTCACCTAGTAATTTGGTAGTTGCTGTATATGACGGTGACGGTTAGATTAGCTTTATTCCGGAACTGTGGATATAAAATGCTTCTGCATGGAGGAGAGACACCAGATGTTGGAAAGATTCTGATGATACAAGTTTACAACATAAAATTGGGGGCTTCCCTTTTGAGCCGATTTGGAGGGAGTGCTCGGATGATAACTGACCCATTATGGGTGCAGAGAAGTAAACAACAGCATGCAATTATGAAGCCTCAAAGTGATTATTTTGTTAAAATTTCGTGATTTAATACTTATATTAAATTGATGGGGAAAGTTCACCAAAATTTGCAATTTTTCCTTTTACAGCTTCAACTATTGAAAGGCGTACTCTCTCCATGATTTTATCGGAGAAGTGCGTTAATGGAGCTGTATTTATTCTCGGGGAGGTACTCTTTATTACGAGGCCACTTATTGTTCATTAGAAGATATGGTATTAGATCATGGATTCCTTGGTTTCTTTCTCTGGCTGTGGACATTATTGGAATGGGCTTTGTATCACATCTTACGATACCAAGGAAGGGTGGAAGAAAGCAACAGTTCCATCTTTCTTGCTCTGAAAGGATGATGTTAGAATCATTAGATAATTTTCAAACTATCAACCTTTGGCTTAACATCTTTAAACTCGAGCTTTCCTGATTTGAAGTATTTGATCCAGGTAAAAAGAGAGAGCCGTTCTTTAACAAGTACACCAAGTAGTTGATAAAATTTTCACGTACTTACTTCCTAGTTTATGTCTTTCTTTTTCCCATACCTTTCCTAATCTATATTTGGTCTTTAGGCAAACACTTGAAAATACTGAAAAGCTATTGGAGCCTGTTCCACTGATTGGAACCCTAGCAGGTACACTGGACAGATTCTTTCCCCTTAAAATATCTTGAATTCATTGACATCATGCCAACCATATTATTGATCAAACTAATATAGGCAGAGTTAACATATTCGATGTTGTCCTTTTGGCAGAAAAATTGTTGAGCTTGTAGTTGGAGCTCAAACAAGGTACACTTATGTCTGGATCTTAAAGAGTGAAGCTGCAAGCATTCATGGTTCAAGGCAGTGAGTTCTATTTTTTGGTCGGATACATGTTTTTGTTGCTGTTGTATTCTTTAACCAAATTTATAATATACCAGTGTGAACTGAGCCTATGATGCAGTAACAAAAGACTTCCATTGAAATAAAGTCTCAATTAACACCAAATTCCAGGTTGAATATCTAAACAACCCCTATTTTTAAATCTTAAAATTGAAGAGAATCAACGTGATCCGAACTTATCAACTCACATTCAAATAAGCCAAAAAAAAAAGAAGGCACTTTGGGAAATGCCAATCATAAACTTGATCCAAACTTTGTAATTGTGTTTCAATTGTAAATCAACCCCTTCTACTTGATTAAACCAAAAAGAAAGAAGTGGTCCAAACTATTAAGAGCGGATGGGGGTGGAGGAGGGGAGGTGAGGTCCCATTGTCCCACCAGAAAGATGAAGCGTCCCTCATGTATTAAATAATCAAAAAGAGGTGCCCCAATGTCATTAGTGGATTGTGGTGTGATGCAGGCTAATAAAGCCCTCTCTGCCCGTCCCCTCGTTGCAGCTGCAAAAGACACATGTGGCGCAGTGGGGTACATGTACACGCACACATTTGAGACCACAAAGAAATTTAAAATTCACTTAAAAAAGAAAAAATAAATGGGAAATGGAGCCCCACCCAATAAGGGGTCCCCATCCAATAAGGGGACCACATTTAAAAGGCAACTGGCAAGTGGGGTGGCAGTGGGCATACCCCATTGTGGCCTACCCTCGATACTACCCCACCACCACCAAAGGGGGTTTGGTTTGGTTGGGCTCCCATGGTTCATGGTGCTTTGCTCCTTCACGAGATCAGTGAAAATGGTGGGATCCCACCACACTAACAATTACTTTGAAAGGGGCCCTACCTAGACTGAAAGAGTCCTATGTGGTAGGGTCCACTATAAGGGTGTAAATTAGTGGTGGAGCCGTCGGATTTACAGATTAGGGCATTGGCCCCCCACCTTAGATCTTTTGCCGTACACCACAGCTTGGTTGAGTACCTTTACAGGCGACAACTTACAAGACAACAGGGTCGCTCGATGTTTAAGTCTTGGTCTGTTTCAGACACCCATACACTCTTGCTTACCATTTATGCTTTCATATTAATCCATTTTCCCTGCCAGTTATTCCAAAAGTTCTCCTGGAAAAATAAGTAAACAAAGTTGGTCGAGTAATAAAATAAGTTAGGTATTTACGAAAATTAAAAAAAAAAAAAAACAAACATTTGTTTCACTTCCATTTCCATATTTTCTTAATTCCCAGTTTCTCATTTCATGAGTTTTTGAGAATCATCCTCAGCTGAGCAACCCAAAAAATCTCTCACCTTTTATTTAATTTGTTGGGTTAAAGTTCTAAAAAGTTGTGAACAGCTAAGTGTTTATATTACAGTTTATAACAGTAATTTTTTAAGACATGTGGTGTGGGCGTGAATAGTGATACAAAAAATTAACAGTAATAATAAGGAGTGATGATCATTTGTTAAGAGGGGGGGATGCATTTTGAGAGGTAATGGAGGACTTCCATTTGTCAAAGTTGAACCACCAAAGGTACCTCCCGCATGCATGGTGGTGGGGATTGGGGGAAACCCCTCAACCGCCCCTCCCTCCTATGCTTAATGCTTCCTACAAATACCAGATTTTGGCCCCCACGCCTCCAACTGGTCCTTCTCACCTCACTTGCTCTTTTTGTCCTTTTTTTTTTCCTCGGCATCATATTGAACACTGAGAAAATTTTGATTGAATTAACATTAATCGAATTTCATTTTAATAATAAATATTATTTTAAATATATTTATGAATTTCTATATTTTAATGAGAAAAAATTGGACTCTCATCTTATAAAAAAACTAACACAATTCTTTTAGAGTGTTTGTTTAAAATCATATTTATATTTTGGGAATATTTTTACATTCATACATTTGGCTCCTAAAGATTGTTTTCAACATGTAATTATACATTTACAATAGATTCCAAAATATAAGGTTGATTTCAATACCAATTTTTGCTCGTGTAATGTCAGATTCCAGTTGTAATATTTATTTTAAGACATTTTACCCTTCATTTTAGAGTTTTGATCAACTTCATCCCTTTAATTTTTGACATTTTTATATTAAGTATGTATATTAAGTACATCTAATTTTAAATTCTTTTAATATAATATTTTAACTTAATACATTAATAAAAAATAGATAAATTTATTGGTTATCATATTTAATATAAATAGTATATTAATCGAATTAAAATTAACTAGAATTTTTTAATAAAAGAAATTTATTAATAAAATTTGAGATTGATTTATTCAAATAAGTGATTGAAGGAAAAAATACTAATTACATTTATATTGTGTTAGATTTAAAAGGCGGATTTCCCTAAAATGGAAATTTTGTTATTTTGGCTTTTAAAATTTTAAAATATTTAAATTAATAAATATAAAATTGCACTTTGCCTCCCTAAAAATAATAAAATTTTAATTTAATTCTTTACAAATTATAAAAATATAGACAATTTAATTTTGACTCCTAAAATTTTTCCTACCCTTCTTAGATTTAACATTTAAGTTTCTATAACAAAATGAGAATACAAGACCTTAAAGTCTATTGGAAAAGTTTGATAATTTTTCATATCAACATTTTTAATTAATATTGAAGAAATTGTTAAAATATATTCAATAACAATGATAATTTAATGAAATATTCTTCGGATAAATATTACACTTTTTAAAACATTTGTCAATCTTTGATTCTATTTGCGAAATCTACAAACTTCACCGACAGCATACCAAATATTTTCTCTTAGATAATATTATACTTTTTTCAACTAAATAATAAAATACATCTAAACCAAGCGAGCTAAATATAAAAATGTAATATATTGGATAACTTAACATGGGTTTGTTTTTCTTGGGCACTAATCTCATGGTCACCCATGCAAATTGGAATGATTCGATTTTCTTGGACAGTTAACCTTTGTAAGAAAAAAAAAAAAACAATATTAGTAATAATACGCAATTGGGAATGGGTGATTAGTCTATCCATTATTTGTGTAGTAAGAGAACTCTACAAGCGGCTTTAAAGAGATACCAAAGTATTTTTTAATTATTTTAATACACTCTAAAAATAAATGGTACCAACCTATATTTGCTTGTGCAGTTTTTTTAGTGCACTAACAATATATACTTGTTAAGATAATAATCTAATCGGAGATTTAATGTTTTCGAAGCAAAGTTTTAAGTTCAAGTATTATGAATAGAGAAAATAATATTGAAAGATGTTTGTTTGGCATTGAAAAGTCTTGAGAATTAGGTTTGAATTTATCATGTACGATTTCATGCGTAGGTCTCTAATTCTCATTATATATGCAGCGGTGAAGTCAAAAAAAATTTTTAGGGGTCGAAATTAAATTGTAATTTTTACAATAGTAAAAATATAATTTCATCATTTTAATAGCCTATATCTTTATAATTTTTAAATAATTAAATCAAAATTTTATTATTTTTTAAGGGATCAATGTATATTTTACCTTTACTAATTTAATGTTTTAGAAGCTACACCCGTGCTTGTATGGGAGTTTTAGTTTAATTAGCCTCAGTTTGTTGACTTTAGTCCACATTTTATCGATTCTTAATTGTTTATACAATAATAATTTAATTGTAATTACACAAAGTTATAATTATAATTATATTATACTTATTGCACCTTAAAAAAAAGTAAAATACCTTAATGAAAATATTACCACATGTGAGTCCCATTTTCTTTATATTTATTTTTAAATTAATACAGTCGAACATTTTAAAATAATACATAAAGACTACATATACCAAATAAATTTCTAGAATAAAAAATACCGATAGAATTTGCAAATTGGATATTCGGACGCATCACCAACTTTGACCCTGAACGATCAGATTTCTAATAATCCTGTGGAACGGGGCCCACCACGTGTCATCATCTAGCGGGTCCAACAGTCCACAATCGGTAGATAACCGTAGATTCTTTTCATCAAGATATTAAGAGAAAAAAACAACAACCTCAATCTTAATTTTAACTAGATCAACCACGTAAAAAATGTTTCTATAAAAAAATTATATATGAATGAAAAAAAGTAAACTTTAGAGATTTTAGTATTTTTAACTTTAATAAATATTATTTGTTAATTTATTTTGAAGTTGTTTTATATAAAAATAAAATAAATTCGTAATAATATTTACTATTTTAAAATAAAATATTTAATGATTTATCACAGTAAGACTAAATGCTGATCACTTTATAATATAAAACGAGTTTTATCTAAAGTTCGAAATTATTAAAAAATGGGTACAAAAAGACTTCCCCGTGTAAGATGTAATCCACAGTATTTTGTTTTTCCTTTTCATCTTCTTTATAAAATTCAAGGCTTCGTTTTTCTCTCCTCTCTGTTTTCTTTCGTTTTACGTGGTTTTGTGCTTCTTCTTAAAATTAAACTAATGGCTGCAATTCATAAACTTGAGGTTGAAGAGGATGCGGATCCCAGAGCAGTTGTTCTCAGCATCAACGGCGGTGGAGACGCCGCACCGTCGAAGAACCCCAAAGAAGAGCCTGACATAGACACAACTTTAGGCGCGATGCCCACGGCGGTGCACGTGCCGTCAGGTGTACCCGTACCGCCAGTCACGGCAGCACCCGCCGCGCCGAAACGAGCGTCCACGAAGGACCGTCACACGAAAGTCGAGGGACGTGGTCGGAGGATCCGAATTCCTGCTACTTGTGCGGCTCGGATCTTTCAGCTGACCCGAGAATTAGGTCACAAGTCGGATGGGGAAACTATTCGCTGGCTATTGGAGCACGCTGAACCAGCGATAATAGCGGCCACCGGAACCGGTACCGTCCCCGCCATCGCTATGTCGGTTAATGGGACCCTTAAAATCCCAACAACCTCGAACGCTAACCCTGAACCCGGCGACCCTAGTAAAAAGAAGCACAAACGACCCGCGAATAGCGAGTACGTTGACATAAACGACGCCGTCTCAGTTTCATCTGGTTTGGCTCCTGTTGTTACTCCTCAACAGCAGCAGCAGCAACAAGCAGCTGTTTTGCCGCAGGGGTTGGTTCCAATTTGGGCCATACCGTCAAACACCGTCGTTCCAGGAGCTTTCTTCATGGTACCACCTATGGCATCCATGGCCGGGCCATCCACTCAGCCTCATATATTCACATTCCCAGCCACAGCTACACCAGTAATTAACATTTCAGCTCGGCCCATATCGTCGTTCGTGTCCGCCATGCAAGCAGCAACGCCAAGTCAACTTCAAAGTAATGTAGCAGTTACGAGTTGTACGGTTCCTGTTTCCAAGGCGGCTAAGACGACGTCGGTTATGGCACCGAGTTCGAGTTCTGCTGCCAGTGCAACTACTACGACAACGACTCAGATGCTCAGAGACTTTTCTTTGGAGATTTATGATAAACAAGAACTTCAGTTCATGACTCGATCTTCAAAGCATTGATTAGCAACCATGACAAGGGAAGGAACAAAAAAAAAAAAAGTGTTTCTTTTTCCTTGCTATGTTTGGGTTTCAATTTCATACACTTCTGATTGGTGGCTTCGTAATTGGTGCATCCGCCATGAACGAACGAGGGAAGCCTAAAGGTTAGGAGGCGTAAAAGGGCTAATGGGGTGCAAGGAGTCGGAAGCACGTGTGCACGTGACGGGTGTTGTAAAAGGTGTGCACGTGTAATGTGGGGTCAGAGATTAGGCGGAGGTGGGGTCCACGTAAGTTGTGGGTCAACACTGGAACCAAAAAAGCAGGGGAAGAGGGCATTCCGTGGACCGTGCATTGTGATGGGCCAAACGGGCCACTGTCATGTCATGTGATGTGGGGCACGGGACCCAATAGGGAAGAAATGGGTGGACCCAACGGGACCATTTTTGCATTTTTCCCAAGGTGGTGGTCCCTATGGTTAGTTCGGTGGTCAGATCCAGCGTGTGGGCCTAAACCTTACTCACTCTCTAGTTCTGACACGTGTCCGAAACTTAGCTGTTGATGGTAGGAGCTCTTTCTTTTTTTTTAAAAATATTTGACACGTGGGGCTATTTGTTGGTAGGGTCTAGGAGAGAACGTGATCATGATAAAAAATGGAAGAAGAAGAAGAAGAAGATGATGATGGTTCTGGCTGCGGCATCAGATGCTCTTCCTCCATGTTTATCTTTTGCTAGATTTTTATTTCTGTCTGTGAAATTAACTTGTAAAATGTAAATAATTGTTTTAGTTTAACTCATATAAAAGTTTAGTTCCGATTTTGACTTTAGAAATATATGTTTTTGTTATAAAATGAGTGGTAGATGGTATTTAATTTGTCTTAATTTTCTTACCAACGAGTTTAAGTTGTTGTCATTAATTTTCTTTAATGTGCAGGAAAAGGAAAATGAAGAAGAAGAGGATCAGTGAATTGATCAACGGTGTAAAATAATAATAAGATTTAATATGTCTTGATTTAGATTTTAAATTTCAAAATATTCTAATTATTTTAAATTATTAAGTTTCTTTTAATACAACATATGATATTAGCTTGGATGTAGGATATTTTTAAAATACAAGGACTAGAATGTATTTATCACATAAATCTTTAATTTTAATGGCATTATTTATTATATAATCTATGTATTTTAAATATGATTAGAAATTCTATCACACATGTATGTTTGAAATTAATTAATAATATGTATGATACTAAATTTTAAAAATATAAATTAAAATAATATATACAAATATATAACAATTTTATATTACAAACTTACTTATTAAAATTTCATATAAAATAAAAATTGTTTACACAATTCATCATATACAATTTTTAATTAATTTATAAAATATAAAAATAGAAAACATCTATAACTTTGTTAATAGAATGAAGTGTTACAAGATTAATATCAAAGTGTTGGGCATAATTTAAAATTGAAAATCGGTGGATATATGTTGAATTAATCCAATAAAAATAGAAAAGAAAAGAGGTGGATCGTATGAGGATAAAATGTGGGGCAGGTACAGAAGATAAAATGTGTCAATTCGATTCCATCTATGCTTTGGTGGGCTACAACAATAAGTGGGGTTCAGTCCACATTGGAAAGACAGTCTGGATTTCAGCAGGGGAAAGTACACGTGTACGGTTGATATTGAAGTTTAGTAAAGTTTCTCTACGATCCCTAGTCCCCACAAATTCATATATTCTCAAAAGAAACCAGGGGATAATTTTATTAAACCAATTTTGATGTAGGTTGTGGAGAATTGTTTAATTGAAAAAGAGGAATTTTATAATAATAATAATAATAATAATAATAATAATAATAATTGTTTACACTGTTGAGATTTTAATCTGAAATACTAAAGAACATATTAGAATAGGAAAAGGATACGAACAAAAGAAGCATGATAAGTTCTATTTCAAACGATGAATACAGGTAACTACAAAATTTGCTTTGGACAATTTAAGAACTATACAAATAAAAGGGATATAGTTTCAAATTTGTATTTGAATAGTGGATATAGTAGCAGATTTGGTTAAATTGTAAGATTTTCTTGTATGCCAAGAAATGAGCCGACAACGTTTCCTCCAGTATCAGGGAAAGTTTCAGCTCCGGGAAGGGGCTTGACCTTACCTTTGGGATCCACTTCAACCGGATACTTCATTAAGTGCCCTCTCATCTCTGTCACTTCCTCCGCTGCAAATTGTCTCCAATTCAGTATAGCCATTTGATTAATCCGTCTTACGCATTCGAGACTCTCCGGTCGAGTGAAGCAGTCCTCGACAACTCCAACATGTTCTGCCCATAATGACATCCTATACCCATAGATCTATAATAAACAACACAAAGTTAAGCATACTTTAATGGTGAGAATACAAGAAACAACCATGTTTGTATTGCCAGGATCACATGGTTCATTTGGTTAACAAGGGAATTGTATCATTAATACAGATGTAATTGGAGAAGGTTACCTGTCCATGGGGACTAGAATGCTTTGCTGCCCAAGTATGTTGAGGTTGGTAAGCTCCCATTGCAATCTCCGTGTCTCTGGTACCCTCCATGGAGCGTTGATTGATGTTTGCAGATCCCACTATTATAAACTCATCATCAACTATCATACCTTTTGAATGTACATAGATCATAAATCTTCGACTCTTCTGACTAAGAGCCTGGAATGCAAAAAACCAGGAAAATATATTAGTAGTGTAGGAACTTTAGGGTTATGCTTGAGATATTCAAGTGAAATGGGCTTGATTCTATACGATCATGGCTCTTACCAGCCTTGGAAGCTTGGGCAAAGCTTTTGGGTCAGGTTTGAGGATCTTAGAATACCACGATATCGCCCAAGACGTTGAATTACCAAAAAGAAAAGGTTTTTGGGACTTGGTATAGATTACCTCAGGAGCATTGGCAGCCCTAGGACTTCCGTCAGCAAGAGGTTGATATCCATCAAGCTCACGATTGCCAAGACAGTAGAAATTCAGAAAGTCCTCTGGCACGAAAGTACTATCAAGCCCTGCCTCTACCAAAGCCCTGTAAACAGTCTCGTACATCATTGACCTGGTTTTGTTCTGCAACAGCAGCAATAAGATCAATGGCCTTTTAAAATCTAGTTTTAATCATAATTCTTTAGTTCATGCCAAAGCAGTATAACAAAGTCTTAACGCCCAAATTGAACCAACAGTGTCAAGCAAAAGCTTGTGTAGGACTTGTTCCAAAGCAGACATCTTGATGAAGCCTAAAAATGATGACAATAATACAGTCAAAGCTTTAAACATTTTAACAAAAGATTTTTATTAAAACTCTACCTGCCAATATAAAATCCTTTGAGTGGCAGAGCCTGTCGGAACACCCTCTGGCCACATTGGAATAACAATATATGCAGCAAACCTCTCATTTGCTTTAATTTTACTGGCTATCTTAAGAGCAATTTCCATTGGAATTAAGTTGTCAGCACCTATGAAAAGAATGCAAGGTTATTGCGTCCCGAACCAAACTATGCACAAATGCCTTATTATTCCCATGAAAATTTCCATGAAGCATCCAATACAAGAAATATCAGATAAAGCCAGGAACAAATAGGACTAATGAAATATTCTTATTAGTTTTTAACTCATGGACTTGATACATTGATAATCTGACTGATATGTTTAACCAAAAAGTTTGGTTCTTCATCTTTTTACTTTTATTTCTTCTATACATATATATATCAAAGTCTAAGATTTTTACCACTTTCTGAATTCAAACATAAATGTATAGTATTGGTGCAATGTTTGAACCAATATTTACTGATCCCCAACAAACTCCGTATATTAACCTTATTCGAATGCATAACTCGTACATCCAAGCATCCCAAAATTGCTATTGCAAAGCAAGGTCCATTATCAACTTTCTTACGCTAGTCACAAAACATGACGGTCATCAAAATCTAATTTAAGTGTCTTACCTAAGTCTTTATACGAGCTCCAATTGTAGGAGGATCCAAGGAAATATTGATTCTCTATATAAATGAAATGCTGGGCAGCACGAATGGCCTTCACATATGCTGTATGTATGCTCATATCAATAAGGACATTCTTACCGCACACCAAATTCTGTCACGGAAACAATAATCAGTTAGCTTCTACACTGGAAATACATAGAATATATGATTAAGCCAAAATAAAAGAAAAAGCAAATCAAACGGCAACCTTCTCTCTACCTTGCTTGTTGCATCTTTTGGATCCTTTGGGAAGCCTTTTACAGAGTTTGAATCAATTGAGCGAAAAATCTGCACGTGAAGCCCCCAAACAATAAATAAAAACAAACCATTTGTAGAAAACTAAAAAGCATAAGTCAAAGAAGCTTTTGAAAATCACATTCACCAAAAACAACCTGTGACTTATTTGAACCTCCCCCACTAGACCAACTCATTTATGACAAAAGCCAAATTCAAGTAGCAAAATTACCTGAACATGCCAACTTTCTGGATCGTTCTCATTCTCAGTAAAATCAGAAACTCCCATAATGTCTGGAATTCTTTCTATCCGCAGCAAAGCATCATCAAAGGGCTTTTTTAATTTTTTAAGTCCATGAGGCTTGGCTGCCTTCAACCAACGTTCCTCGAAGTTGACCAGAACATCATATGCAGCTGGGCCATCAATTTTACTGTGCATATCGTGCCAAGGTTCTCTTGGGCAACCAGCCGTAGAACCCTGCTCAAGTAATTTGCAATTAAATAATGTGCAGGAAATCTTATATACTGTGATAGAGTACCATTGAATTTGCTGCTGCCCAAATGTCATAAAACAAAAGACCAAGAATGATAGATAGTTACCGTATATGTTGGATTATGATAGTCATCCTTATGATATGTTTGTAGTGTCCTAAATAAAGCATGATCCGGATTATCATACCGTCCATCACATAAGTCAAGGCCGCCAAGAAAAGCAATAATTTTTCTATTACTGTTCCCAGCATCAGCATCCACAATTACAGTTTTCTGATGGTGTGTATAAATCGTTCCAACTTCCTGATAATTAATTGTATTAGAAAAATATAGTGCTTTAGTCAAACATAAGGAACAAGATACCATATAACAAGCTCAATGATCTAGGGATGGCTTAGTGTTTGTTTACCCTCAGAAGGGATAAGGGCTAAGGTTCCAATCCCCTTGAACTTCATAAAATGTACCAGCCACTAATAAAAAAACTGATAACAAGACATTCAGCAGATTTAGAACTAAAGTATTTGCTATTTCACAAGCCTAAGAGAAATTGAGAATCCACAAAAAAGGGAAACAAAAAAATGACTTGGAATGGCATTCACCATCAAATTTAGACAACAAAACACAGTCCCTATTCAAATGAGATAACAGTAACATGAAGCAAAAGGGCTCTAATTATTTTTTGAAAGGTTAATCACCATTATGGTATAGATACAAAAATGGAATTAGAATTTGGTCTATGAATTATTCTAATATATATCCATAAAAAGGGATTTGAAAGACCTATAGGATTTCCCTCATTCAGCTGTACTCTGTCAAAGTTTGGAAGAACAACTTATAGATGTAAAAAGTTGAAAATACTACTTTTGGCAGTCAAGAAGCCAGAGTTTTTTTCTTCAGAAGTATGAAATCTCCAAGCTGAATACACTTTCTGATTCCCAAACCTCCTGTCCATACAAAGTTGGTAGTAAATTGCAAGTGCAACCACCACGCATACGATAATAGTGCAAACTGTGACTCAAGAATCTTAATAAGGCTGATAATGATTTCCCAATAATACAACAATCTAGCAGTAATGTCTATGGTTGCCAAATTGAAGTGGAGAAAATTGCAGAGTTAGGAATGCATTTATGGGATAGAATAGTTAAAACAAATGGTTGTTTAGATCAAACCTTTTGTTTGACCCAACTATGTTTTTTTCCAGCAATGCGAGGACAAAGTAACACGTGCACCGAAGAATGTTTGAAATAACTGCGTGTTTCCTCGTCATGGGTTGTCATTATTCCATCCTGTATTGTCAATTTAAAGAAGTTAATTAACAACCATAATAAGCAAATCTTTTCAAAGTTGAAAAAAGTGATAAACTCCTATCTTCAAAAAAAAAAGTGTAACAACAATACAAGAATGAAGTGATAAAAGTTTACATACTCTCATTGTCATCATTCATTTTGAATATTTCATGTTCTCCATTAATCTAGTACGCACAATGATCACCATCTGCTTATATTGTCATTAGGTTTAAACACTTCATTATATGGAACTAGTTAACTATAAATAGACTTTACATTCAGATGATAGGAAATAAAGTCCCAGCTTTGCCTACGTTACTGGTACCAGTGAAGCTATTATGTATGAGAAATAACATAATGGTAAGTTACTCACAGTTTTGTATCCCAAGATGCTTCTTGAAGTAGGATCATCCCATAACAGAAGTAGCACTCTAACTCCCTCCTGGGACTTCGACCTAAGAATGTCACCCAAAGTGCAATCTGAAGCAGGAGCAGCATCGCGCACCAGCCTAACTTTATGCCAAACTGACCACCCTGTAATGTAAACCAAGCGCCTAGCTTGACGAATAGCATCAAATATGTCACTCCAACACTTTCCTTGCACAAAGTGCATACCCTGGTCGAGTTTTATGTTTGGAAGACACCCATCGGGGACATTGGCATCTTGATAAAGAGTCACTTTACCCCCCTTCCGAAGAGGAAAATATGTACCAGGAACCCCTACATATTCAGGACCTGCTCCAACACCATGATGATAGAAGCTCAATTTCTCCATTGGTGTGTACTGAATTGATAATTTCAAAACGGCTCCAGGCTTACAGGGCTTTCCATTACCATTCAGAACCGGGTAGGTTCCCTCAATCTTTTCCCCTGCGTATATTTGCTCAACTGGAATTGTTACAACTCCTATAATCTCTGACCCTAAAATATCACTGTCTTTAACAACAAATTGCACTTCAGCAGCATGATGTGCAACAGGAACATAGAAATGTTGCCTCCAGACAGGGTTTTCATCATTGTTGATCACAAAAGTCCTTCCTATAATGGCACCGGCAACTGCAATTGTGACATAAGGATCACTTGTATTCTTCCCTTCCGAGCGCCCTCCAATCTTTTTTGAGATATTTGAAGAAAAATTTCCAAACATATCACCTAATGTCTTATGGAACATATCCATGTTGGGAAGATTTTTTGCTTCAAGAACCCAAATATCTAAATTTCCATGTAGAAGCAGAACTCTCAATGAACCTTTCTGGAACGGTACAATCTGCATACCCTGCACTTGTTGTGATCCCTTAAATGACTCCTTATGGGAAAAACTAGAGCGATTAGCCAAATCAGCTCGGCCTAAACTAGGCCCCTCCCAATTACTAGAGTTGCTCGCATAATCGGGTGTTGAAGTACCAGCGGCCAATATAGGCACCGAAGGTGCCGGGGGTGATGCAGGAGCTGACGAATGGCTACCAGACAAATGCATATTATTCAATTGATGATCCAAAGGCGGATAAGCAGGTGAGGCGCTTCGCATATTTGCTCCTAAGGAACTTGTACTGTCCTGCCTGTTATGACCAGAGAAGCTAACGTGGCTAGAGAGGTGATCAGAATTACTTTCAGGAGGAGGATATTGTGCAGGTTGTTGATAAGAGGATGATGATTGAGGAGGATATTGTGCAGGCTGTTGATAAGTAGAGGATGATTGCGGATTAATTTCAGGACGTGGGTAATGACCAGATAGGGTTTGCTGGTAAGGATAAGGAGTTGAACCATACTGAAAATTACCATGATGTTGGAGTTGGGAAGGATTTGGAGGTATTGGGTGGGAATATTGATAAGGAATTTGTCCAGAATGAGAATGAGCATGTCTATAATCAATGGGAGCTGCAACAGGGGCATGGGCTGAGGGCGGATACATATGCGGTGCATGAGGGTATTGGGGAGTGTTATAAGGATATTGATATGGAAAAGCCGCATAAGGATCTTGATTTGGAGGGTATCCATGGTGACAAGGGTAAGGATGTTGGTGAGGGTTATTATCCATTTCTTACCAAATATTCTTATATCAAATTAGACTGTATCAAATTAAGTAAAAACCAAGGCAACTTTGTTCTTCATACATATAACCAAAAGAAAAAAAAAAAAAAAAAAAGGGAACCCAAACTCAGTTATGTTTCTCAGTTTCAAACTTCCAACGAAGAATTCGATTGAAATACTATGATTGAACTGAAAAGAGAAAAAAAAAACACCCTAGTATCCAAAGCAGCAAAGAGCACAAACCAAACGAAAATCTCTCTCAGAAAAAAAAAGAAAAAAGGAAATGAAATAACTGGGGTTGTGAGGGAAAAGAGGCAGAGAAAGAGGCTTTGCTATTGGAATGTTTTGATCATATGTTTCCCGCTGCGAAAATACCGAAGACAAGCAGTTTCTTCAACTGTAACCGAAACCCTCGTAGTATTAAATATAATAATACAAATATATTAATAAAGAAATGAGAAAGTAATCATGGACATATAACTAGAAAATTTTTGATGGGTTGAAATTAAATGTTATATTTTTTTTTTGCTAGTAAAAATGTAATTTTAATAGTCTATATTTTTATAATTTTTAAAAAATTTAAATTTAAATTTTATTATTTTAGAGACAAAATATAATCTTATTATTACAAATTTAAATTTTTAATAGACCTAAATAAAAAATTTTCATTTTAGGGGTCAGACCTGCCACCCGCTGAATTTGCCACTGAAACTAATATTATAGTATGGTAAAGTATAGATATAGAACGGGTTGCACTTGCATGGCCCCTTTTATATATGACTAGTAATATTTTAGTCTTGGAGAGTATAGATTACAATAGGACTTCTCACAGTGTGGCGAGTGCTTTTCCATACAAGCGAAGCTGATAGCACCGTAAATGCAGTGCTTGCCACTGGTTTTGCCTTCACCACCACCTTAAAACTTCGTTTCTGCAAGCTACGACTGAAGATTAGGCTTTTGGGCTTAACTGTGATTTCCACTCCTTTGGGAGCTTTAATGGTAGCATTATACACCAATGCTGGACCTACATTGGTCACTCTTCTCATGAAAACACCTACACTTTGCTGTTTGCCATTTTTCATGTTAAGTTGCATTGATGGGTAGTTAAGGGCATCGTAGCCAAATCCAGGAAGCAACGAGGAGCAATTTATGGACTTTGTGCCCACTAAATGAGCTATAGATGATCCGCTGTAGCCTTCGTGACATAGGAATTGAATATAAGACATCTCGTCCATGTCATAGATAAGGCCAGGGTTTATGGCTTTGGTAGGATTCAATTGGCCGGCACCATAGGCGAATTCGGCATCCTTGTTCACCCTCCGGCTCATCGGTTTTGCTTATTATTAGTTTATTACAAAGAAGTGTAAGATTTGATACGATTGAAATGGTGAATCGAGTTAGAATGATTGATGGGTCGATGTTTTTATCCTTACCTGTGGTCATGATTGCAGATCTGATTGCAGCTGGTGTCCAAGTAGGGTGAAATGACTTTACATAGGCGGCTACACCAGCAACATGCGGGCAGGCCATGGAAGTGCCAGACATGAGAGTGAACTTTGAATGCTGGGTGTCACCTTTTAACCCGGTGAGGGAATTCATAAGAGTGTAAGCTGCCAAGATGTCCACACCAGGGGCTGCAATATCAGGCTGTATATTTGTTTAGATATCGAAGCCCTTGAATTAAAGACAGAATTCAAAGCTTATTTATACCTTGAGAAGATGTTGTGAGCCTGGATTTGGGCCCCTAGATGAAAATGAAGCAGCAAAAGGAGCTGAAACTTTGACTTCATGTGACCCGTATATCACTGCTGAAGCTGATCTGCTAATCATCATTTGAGCATTTTAGCATTTATCATCATCAACAGGGAATCATTTAATATTCTATATTCATACCTTGCGGAATGTATATATTTATCTATAGTTTCCCCTACAGTCATATTGACCACGGTGGCCGGTGCCATAAAAATACGAGCAGTATCAAGGTATTGCTCGCTTTCGACCACTGTGCCGATTCCTCCAATTCCTTTAACAACAGAATCAGCATCAAACTGGCCTAGCATACAGTAAACAAGCCGTCCTTTTACCTTTGCAGGATCCAATGTGTTACCATAACAGAACCTGTAATTACAATCAAACAGTCAATTTTCCCACTTTTTAGAAGATGATGATGAACAAAGTACTACCTTGCTAATTCCTTGCTTCCTGCATTCATGGAAACATCAGCCCCACTGACAATGGGGTAAAATTTTTCGTTTGCACCAAATAAGTTAATCCCAATCCCCTGTTAGCAAACCAATTAGATTTGATTCCAAGTATTCAACAAAAGTAAATTTTCTTCATATCAAACCTACCGAGAAACTTTGTCCATTTCCCAACTTGACTGCACTCCTAAATTGTCGATCAATCCCAGTGGCTGCCACAGTAAGAAGCCATGGAGAATTGTTAGACAAAGAACCCAAGCTCGGGCCATCGTTCCCAGCAGAAGCCACCGTGATAATTCCCTTCTTCAAGGCATGGAATGCACCGACCGATATAGAATCAGTGACAAAATCCTCAGTCGCCCCACCTATGGATATGGATATAACATCCACACCATCGGTGATAGCATCGTCCATTGCAGCGAGGATGTCCATGTCGGCACATCCTGAGCTGACCCAGCATACTTTGTATATAGCTATCCTAGCCGAAGGCACTGCACCACGAGCAGTGCCTTTGGCTAGCCCAAAAAGGCTCGCGTTGTGGACTAGGTTTCCTGCTAAGGTTGATGATGTGTGGGTGCCATGCCCATCCACGTCTATAGGTGATAGAATGTCAGCTGGGTCGGGGTTACCATCAAGCTTGAAGTATTTAGCTCCTACTAGCTTGCTATAGATAGAACTCAATCAAGGTGGTCCAAGGGAAAAAATATTCAACATTAAGCACCAATAAAGCATATTTAATATTTCCATTCAATTCGTACTTAATTTTTTTTAATTTGGTACTTAAATTATAATTTGATAAAACTTAACCTTACCTCACTCTGTTACTACAAAAATAACAATCTTATAGTTACATTGCTTCAAATAATTTTAAATTTTTTACAATACGACATAAAACATGGGATTAAGTTGATAAATCTAAGAATTAATATATTAAAAAATAAAACATGGTTTTTACTTGTTGCATCCTGAGAAATTTTGAAAATGGTGGCATGTTCCTTTCCAATTATGGGGTGGTGGACCAAATCCATCATCCTTAAAGCTATCTGACTGTGGTGTGATTCCTGTAAGTGGAATTACATCATATTAATTCCCAGATATTGTTTTTTATTTTTAAAACATAATTTGTGTAAAGCAAAAAAAAAAACAAAGTTTTCCTCAAACCTGTATCTAGCATACCCACAACAATGTTTTTCTCGAGCTTCAAATTTCTTTTAGCTGTTTGTGGAAACCCAATGAAGTCCCATGATTTTGTTGTGTGTAGCTTGTGATATCGATTTGGCAACACACAAACCACTTCATCCACTTCTAAACACCTCGAATACCAAATCTTATTAATGTCAAAAAAAATATGGAAATTAAATGGACCCAAAAAGGAAAAAAAAAAATTTCATGTACCCATTAACATTTCGGCTTCATCTTTAGATAGCTTTGCAGCAAAGGCATTGAAGCTCTTTGTATAGCTATAAATCATGGACTCTTTAGCATCATGTTCACTGTTCAAAACCCAAAGAACAAACTGATATGCGTACGTACATATATATATATCAATGTATGTATGGGTAAGAAAGCTTAGCTAACCTTGCCTTGACAGAGCTGAGAAGGCTCAAGTGTTTTCGAGCTGCAGAGGCTTGGCTCAAAGGACCATCTCCCAAGTAAACAATGTAAAAATTCTGTCACGTTGAACACTTGTAGGGTTACATTTACAGACAGATAATGGGTTATAAAGACAATATATATCAATTACAAAGGAGAATGCACCTTTGTTTCTTCTTCTTTAGATGAAACAGTTTTCAGAATTATTAAAAACAATAGAAGAAGCTGATAGGTAAGAGTAGAGCAAATAAATCTAACTTTTCTCATTCTTACAGGGTTCTTTTTTTTTTTTCTTTCCTTGTTAGGTTGATGAAGCTTTAGCTATAGATTTATAAGAGAATAGCACATTTAAAGCCATTGACAGGTTTTAGCTGGACTGACAACAATACCAACAATGGCTAAAATGGATGAGATAAGAAACAACAAACGTGTACTGCACTTCTTTTGTTGTAACAAGCCTGTATATTTCAACTAAAAGATATTATAGATATTGAGATTTAACTTTAAACATTGTTTTTTTAATGAGTAAACGAGATTATAGACTATGATTTGTAAAGTTTTTTCCTTTAACGATACAAGAGAATTGAGTTTAAATTTAATCGGCTTAATTAAGTGCATTTTCAATATGTAACTTGGTTAAGGTATAGTATAGTGTAGATGATTGGCAAAAAGGCTTAATTTGAATTTATGGAGCTTTCGACAAATTATGAAAGATTAAATGGAGAAGTTACTTGTAAACAAAGGTGCCCTCACGCCTTTATTTCTAATTCAAGCAATTAAAGCTTTCAAAATCAAATAAAATTAATTCAATTGAAAGTAACTCTAACCTTCCCATATAAGATGTTTAACTCAATATCACTTTGGAAAAAATAAAGAGTAAGTCTTTATAATTTCACTATACATAATTAATAATATTTTAATTTTTAAACTAATCTCTAATTTATATCTGATAAATCTATTGATTTTAATTTTACTTTAAGATTAATTGCATAAGATATCCTCAAACTATAACGTAAATTCTAAATCGGTTTTGAATTGCAAAACATTCTATTTAAATTCTCAAAGTACCAAAGAGATATTAATCGAGTCTTTAAATGGCAAGTCAAATATGACGTGAAGCATAATTAAACTAAGTAATTAAATTGTAAGCACGTATATACTTATTGCATGACAAACTTGATTCATATACATTAAAAACAAAGAAATAATCTTCCTACATTTTATTGGCATTGTATATATATTATGCTTGAGATTCAAGTTATGCATACAATAGGTACATACACATCTACAATTTGATCTACGTGTTTTAGACATATTATAAGTCAAATTCAAATTACTATTTAATGCCTAAATTACCGTTTAGGTTGATGTAAGTCTTGATTGATATAATATTGACACATTGAAGATTGAATTAGAATGTTTTAATTTTAGGACCTAATTTAAATATAAATAATAATTTAAAGACATTATTAAACTTTTTAGGCTTAATGTTATTATAAGCCCTCAAATTTTTTCAAAAAAATTAATTAATCTCGTTCGAACTTTGTGCACTCAATAGAGTCATGAATTAACAAAACTGGTCAAATAAATCTTTTGACTGACGTTGACCGTTAGTATTTAATGGTGCGCCTATTGTGACCATTAACGAAACCAACTCAGTCAAACGTTGTTGACATGACATTGCCACATCAACATGCCATGTCAGCAATAATAACAAATCTATTGAATTTGTAAATATGATATATATTTTTAATATTTATAATCTCTATTTATGATGAATATGTGTTTGAAGATCAAATTGATAGAATTTGTGAATATGTAGGGTTAAATTTATTGAGTTGGTTAGAATTAGGACCAATATGATAGAATGTGTAGGTGTTGAGGACTAATGTGTTATTATACTAATTAAAAAACTATATCATCATTCCGTTAACAATTTAACAAAAGGTGACAGAAACAGAAATAATTAAAAATTTTAGTGACAAATTTGAAAATAATTTATAATTTAATGAGTAAAATAAAAACACGCTGATGGTCTATCCTTTATTTTATAGAAATCGGCTTGTACTGATTTAGAACTAATTTTAGGTTTGTACAAGAGCTGAGGCCTGAGACTTGAAATCGGGTTAGGCCTGAGTAAATAATGATACGTTTACTTGATCTTTGATTGGGCCCCAACCGTAATTTTTGAAATTACAACGTTAAACCTCAACCGCCCTCATGTTCATAAGTTCATTTACGCGCTTGTCCCGCCAAAAGCCGATACTCTAAATCACCGTCTCCCTCCATACGCGCCACCTTTCCCCCTCCCCCTCCGCCTCAAAACTCCGAGATCATTTACTCCTTTCTGCCACCACCACCATCCCTTTCTCCAAACACCGAGAAAACTGATCCCTAAACCGAACAAAAAAGCAAAACCCGAAGACCGACCCCCTTCGTCGCTTGATCAGATAAAGCCGATACATTCTGACTTGCTTTCGATTTTCAGTCCAGTTACACAGAGAGCATCTAGACGGTGAGGCCTATTGGGCTGAGAGTACCAAAGTACTCACCGTTCGGACTAGGTCTGTGGACCCGAAGGTGAAATCCGTGGAGGGCTCGGAGGACCCGAAATTAGAGGAGAAGAGGAGGCTCTTGAGGGAGCCGATTCAGGGGATGCCTCTTCTTGAGGCTGAGAGGAAGTTTCTGGAGAAATGTCAGAGAAATAGAACTAAAAGGCAAATAAATTTAGGTATTCTTTACAGTTTTCGATTTTATTATTATCTTCCCCAAATGTTTAGTGTAATTCTAGCAGTGTAGCATCATGATATATATATTCTGATTTTTGGGCTTATATATATAAGGTAAACCTACTAATACTATTCCACAGTTTCTAGCAAACCTTCCATAAAGTGATTTGCTAGGGGAAAGGAAGAGCAAGCTAAGTTGCCTTTGGTGGCCTTTCTGTTCTTCCACACTTGTAATGCTTTTCAATATTTAATTAATTAGGCAAATTCAATCTGTTACAAGACCAGGTTCCTTGTATCTTTGTCTCAGTTGAAAAGGAGCAGATTGTGGTGTGGAGAGGAAAAAACTATAATCCTTCCAGAGAATGGACTTTCCATCACTGACTGAATATTTTTTGATGACCCAAGCTGGGACGTGGAGAGGTGTTATATCTCCGATGAGAGTAGTGATCAGTAGGTCTGCTTCTGTGTTGTATGTTCACTGCATAGGTGAAGTAATTATATGCCTTCTCACTTCTCTTGGAAAAGGGAAAAAATTGGGAACTGTATATGAAGATATCTCCCTGTTTATGATATGAGATCTGGAATACCTAATGCCATCAACCAAGATTGCATCTTGGTCTTTCATTTTGTCATAACATTCACTCTTTCCCCTTGCATTCAATGATAGTAGATATTTATTCGTTTTTCTCTAGATGCTAGGAGATTGGTGCTAAGTGCCAACATATATTTACTATCGGTGTCTTTTTGTGCAAAATTGCAAGTGCTCGTAAACTAGTCTGTGAAGTTCTTACGCAGGGTCTTGTAATACTGTTTGAACATTATTGAAGCGGTTTAGGACCTATCTTGTATGTCTGTTCTTTAAGGCCGAAAAAACTAGATAATGGAAGGCCACTAAACGACTCAACATCATCAAGTTGTTGGAATGTCAAAATTAAATTCTCAAATCAGTTCATATTGTCATGCCATGTCGGCAGCAATTTTTGTGTGTCATATTTAGCAGAGCATTTTATTCATCAAGAAGAAAATAGGTGCGTGTTATGTTGTGGTTGATCCTTTGGAAGGTTTCGTATCCTTAAAGAATCATACTAAAGCGAGATTTTGGTAGAAAATGACTTGTTTATCGCCACGCATCGGAAATAAACACATTTTTACAAAGCCCGATAGCAACGGGGGTGATGAGTCAGGAACGCGTGTCCCCCTCGTACCACAGACCCCCAGCAATCCAACGTCTCGAAGAAACATGAACCTGTGTTTGAAAACTGTTCTACACCATTCGACAAGAAGCTGATGGAAACCATAGCCGAGTTTGAAACACGATGGATTTGAGCGGCGGGTTGTGTGGCTGTGGCCCCATAATTTGCCCTTGATTAAGGCTTACTTAGTATAGTAGCTATTATTGACAAGTGATTGGACAATTTAGACATTTGATAATTGGATAAAACAGCTGCTAACTAGTATTAAGCTCCACCTCTTTGGTCTGGCTGAGCTTGAACTCGCTTCCCCTTCCAAAGTTTATCGGTTGTGGGTCCCACAGCAGGAGTCAATCTGCCATTTGTTGGGCGGATGGTCCTCAATCTGAATGGATGTTGCAATTTGGACCGCTAGATCTGGTTCTTGTTGGCATCCGATTAATCGGTCCTTAAATATTATCTTTTGTTTCCTTCTGCTTCTACTGCCAGGTGGATATTCCGCTTAAGTTTTGTGGAGGGTTTAGTATAATTTTTAAAAATTTTAAGAATTTAATAAAATATTTTGATCTAATTAAAATTTTTAAATTTTTTTTGAAATTAACGAGAATTTTTAAATATTTTAAATGAGTTTAATTAAAAGGTTAAAAAAATTAAAAGGTATAAAGAGAATTTTCAAAAATTTGAGGGGCCTAATTAAAATTTTTTTAAAAATTCAAAGAAAAAATCATTATTTTCCAAAATTTTAGGGACCAAGTTCTCCTAAGCCCGCCTCTGGTACTATCTAAAGATATTAGAGGCACTCATTAAAATATGTTATCAATGTTAATCTTAAAGTCTTAACAGAAACCTTTAGGGCACGTTTGGTTCGCTGTATTGGATTAGAGGTGTATTGGATTAGAGGTGTAATGGAATAGAGGTGTAATGGAATAGAGGTGTAATAGCAAATCAACTGTTTGGTTGAATGTAATGGAATAGGCGTAATAGTAATCTTGTGTTTGGTTGAATGGAATAGAGGTGTAATAGCATAATGGAAAAACTAAAATGACTAGAATACCCTTAGCATAAATTTATTTTGGTAAATGATTATTGTTATTGTTATTTAAATTTTAATAAGATTATTATTATCAATAATAAATAATTTAATCATATTTAAACATAATTATTATTAAATATATTAAATATATTATAATTAAAATATATAAATTAATAAAATTCTTAATAATTAATATTCTTATATGAATTTACTCAAATCATAATATATGATACTATAAAAGATAATTTGAAATGATTAATATTAAATATATTTTAATTAAAATATATGATTTAATAAAATTTAAAATAATTATAACTAATAAATTATCTTATATGAATTTGTATAATTTAAAATTATTATTATTACATATAATTTAATAATAATATATAATTTCATAAAATTATTGATAATAATTTTTCTTATATGAATTTATACAATTTAAAATAATTAATATTAAATATAATTTAATAATGATATATAATTTCATAAAATTCTTAATAATAAAATGTTCTTATATGAATTTACTAAAATCAAAATATAACTTGAGAATTATATTCGCATAAACATAATTAACTTATATTAAGAAAATGTTAGATGAAAATGAAATTCTACATCATAATCCATATGTTATATAGTTTTACAACATCAAAAAGTTTGAACATCGATTTTACTTAATTAAACCAAAAAAAAAACTTTAATGAGAAAAAATTCCAAAAGATCTAACTCTGCAAAAAGAAATAAAATATCCAACTGTTTTACTTAATTAATCAGATTGCTTTGCATTGAGATCTTATTTATCTTTCAATTTCCAGAGCTAAAATTGGATCAAGAGTGCTGAATTGAATTCCTCGTTCATGAAAAGTATAGCAGAGATTACTGAAGTTACCAAAAACAATTAAATTAAAATACAGTATTTAAAACAAATGGCGACAATAGATCAAACGATGCCATTACCTATTAAGTGCTTAAAGAACACCATATCCCTCAGAAAACAATACATTAGAAAAACTAGAATTCCATACCGTCTTAAAAAGTTCCCAACAACATGACATGACATGAAATGAATAAACACCATTTAGAAAAGAGATGTTCCCTTCCCCTTCTTGTCGCCACCAATTTCAAAATGCTTGCACCTCTGCAACAACACAAGACACAAACACCAACACATTAGCTCATCAAGCAAACACATTGGTCAACAAAGGGTTTTCTCAATGCACAAACCTTGATTGGATCTTTGGGATACATGCTTGCAACCCGGCATTGCAACCTCAAGACAATCTTCTTGGTGGTCTTGGCCTATTCAAACCATACAATGCCATTAATATTAAATAACATGCTAGGAGTCTTGAGAAATAGCAATGATCGAATGACAAAATGAGTTAACACTCCTTACTAACTAGTACCGAAGATGCAAGATAAGATATTAGATCCTCTCTCTGTATCGAGAAATAGCAATAACTAAACATCCTTTACTAACTAGTATCGGAAGATTCAAAGATAAGAATTCTAGATATTTTGGTTATATAACTAAACACCAAGCAAGATATAAAAGACAAGTGAAGAGGAATTACCTTCTTGTGGAACACTAGTTTGGTCGACCACCATAACTTTGATTTTTTAAGCAAATTTCTACCGCATTTTAATGCCAATTTGATGTTTTAACCAACCGCCATTAAACATTTACAAGAAAAGAGAGAGTCGGTGTTATTAATAATAACCAATTAAATAATCATGCAGAGCTTAGTTACGCAATATTTATTGCGTCATTAGGAATATATTGACCTAAGCAAACATTGTATTCATCAAGCTAAGGCAGAAAATATCTATGGATTAATTTCAACCCCATAGTGTGGCATTGAAAGGGTTCGAGCATGTTAATGATGATTTGATTATTGATGCAAGAACGAAAATGATAAGAATCGGGTTGAAAAATGCGGTAGTATAATCCATGAACAAGCAATGAATGTGAATCCCATGTCGCGAAATGTAATAAGACCATGTTTTTGCATGGGATAAGCAAACCAGATAGCATACATAAACCTTAAGACACAACATTGCAACAAAGGATAATCATCTAAGCCTATTGAATGAGGTTTGATTCTACAAGAATGAACATGGTGCAACTTTACGACAAAAACTTGATTGCGATTTCAAGTCGCATATAAAGCAAGCAAAGAAGCGAATTGGGTTCTAATCGACCATAGTGCGGTGTCATAGTGAACATGTAGAAAGCTTCATAGCTTCCAACTTCATCCGGTTCGAAAATTAACGACCTATTGAAAAAACATGCCTAATATGCCACAAAAGTGAGAACCCTATAGGCCTAGACTAAGGTCATGCAACCGAAAATGCAATAGAAGAAGTGAAACCTATACTAGATGATAAGATAAAACCGATATACGATTTGTACGAACAACGGTATAAACAAGTCATCAAGTGAAAGCATTACAAATTGTTCTCTATCAGCAGACATGAAAACTTGCTCTAATGAAAGCATTGTTGCAAACGGTTTAAACACGAAAATAGAATATTCGTTGCAACCCCATGGTACAAATATGTTTCAAACAAAACCGAATAGTAAGCGGGAATGATTACGTCTTGCAATGAACATGTAAGGCATATATCGAATCGACGTAAACGACATAATGTATGAATTATGATACAATATAACAAAGGATAAGCAAAACAAAGGATAACCAAAGTAACATGAATACAAACAAGCAAAATAGAAGCAATTCATTCAAACTTAAATGGAAATAATTTAGCATATATCATCTATGCTAGTTGACCAAATGGAAATAATTTAGCATGTCAGAGGAGAGGACCTAACATTCTTTAGGGCCTAAGATGAAACTTAAATGATATATGACTATGCATGCCAGGAATTTTAACATTATTTCTACTTTTATGTTACTAAAACCTTGTCCCTCAGAGAATTTTGCTCTTTTGATCAGGTGACGGAAAGCAAATTAGATCAGTCCCAGCCTTTAGAAGACAATTCTAACTCAATTTCAAATAATGGAATGAACTAAATCGAAATTTTAAACTAAATAAATTAAAAACACTAATCGGGAAACATAGATAAACATCTGAAGCGTAGAAATTAAAGGAAATGAGACAAGGTATTCTCACTTGTAGTAGAGGCGCGGTGTGTCTTGGAAGTTCAAATCTGTGAAAGTGATGAAATTTTTGGGTCCTGATAAAATAAAGAGCAAAAACGTATGAGAAGATGGAGCTGAGGGCAAAAATCAGTTTTAAGTTTACCTCTGCAATCAATGGAAGGGAAACGTCGGAGAGGATGAAGCTTGATGAGGCGAAAAAGATTAGCTCCTTCCGCCATCAAGCTTTCTCGATCATTGCAAGAAGCGGAAGAATGGTGAAGCCCTTTGGTCGTCGGTATACCTTTATTGGAAGAAGATGAAGGCGAATCGATTTGGTGGAAGAAGATGTGAAACGTGAAGGTGAATCGATTTGGTGATTTGAGGATATGAAATCGACGGGAAATTTTTGGGGAGAAGAAGGCAGGCTATTTTGGTCTCAAAATTAAAGAACAAAACGGTGAATAGCTATTACAAACTAAAAGTCAGGAATACCTATTACAGCTGCTGAGGGAATAGGCAAGGAATAGCAAAACCTCTGATTTGGTAAACGGTGAACCAAACGGCGTATTGGGTGGGGCCACCGAATTGGGGTGTAATGGATTAGCCATTACACCCAACCAAACATGGTGTTATTCTTTTTACATATGTTATCAAAGCGAGTTGGGTGGTTTTTGTTTTTTTTAGCCGTAATGGTAATTACATGCAAGATTTTGCCTTCTTCTATTATAATTATTGAAAGGGTAAAAATATAATAAATATTATAAAAATCTTTAAGTTTTATGTTTAAATATTTTTTTGAATAGTTATATTTAAATATTTACTTGCATTTAATAAGATTGAAAATATTAATGAAAATCTCACCAAATATATATATTAATGATAAGTAACAAAAATTAAATTGGAGTGGTGTAGATTGGGTGGGGCAGGGTGGGAATAGATGCATCTAACATTCATAAAGGTGATATTGGTTTTTAAAATTATATATTCATAATAGAGTGGGCAAGTGATAAAGTAAAGCGTACCAACAATGAAACGGTAGTGAATTTAACAACATCCATCCCGACCCCGCTCCAATACCATCTTCACTCCCATACAAACATTTCCAATCAAATAATAGATAAACAAATAAATCCATTAATTTTAAAAAAATTGATGGATTTATTTGATTAAATCATTGTGTTTGACTAAATCGACTACTATTCAAGCAAAAACACAAAAGATCATTGTTTTACAATTTTTACTAAATCGACTATTCAAAACACTACCCCCTTATCTAGTTAACACGTCAGCAACGTGATTCCCCCTTGTAAATATGTTGAAGTCGAACTTGGTCCAAATTAGAAAAGAGTAACCTACAATCAACAATAAGAGCTCTAAGAGAACAAATATTCATGTCAAAACTAGTCATGCAATTGATAACAATTTGAGCATCAATCTCCACAACAAACTTATTCAAATTTAATTGTAAAGCCAGATTCAAACCATCCCTAAATGCCCATAGTTCAACATCCACACTAGCCGCATTAGGAATAAATTGATAGGAACTGGCCACCCATTTTCCATGACTATCACGGATAATAGTTCCTACACCACCCTTACTGGGATTTCCAACTAAAGGCCTATCCATATTTAATTTATAGCAATCGTTTTCAGCTAGTTTCCAAAAAAATAAGTGTGAAGCTAGGTAAAGGTATTCGTTTAAGTTTTCCTTGCAACACAAAAAACTCACCAGCTCAACTAAGAACCATCCTAGACATCTCATTGCTATAATTTCTACCTTTGAAAATGATAGAATTTCTAAGTAACCACACTTCCCAGATGAAAAAACAAAAGATGGTACTTATTGGGATACGGTGGTTAGTATGAAATTTATTCATGTTTGCATTCTCCCTCAACCATTACATCCAAAGAGATCTGCTTAAGATTTCAAGCAATTCTTAAGGAATAAAATATGTCACATTTCACTATTTATATGACACGACCTAAAAAAATGATCAATGATTTCAAGTTGTTGACCACACAAAGGGCACTCTTGAATAATACGCATACCTCTTATGCTTAAGAAACATTTAATGGGTACAATACCATGCATGCACTCCCAAAAGAAGAAGTTTAGCTTAATTAGGACCTTGAGTTTCCAAACCCACTTCTAATCGCAATCGTTCTTAATGCTTGTAGGGTTAAGACCTTTCACAAGCAAGTAAGCATTATTCAAATTAAACTCTTCATTACTGGAAAAACTCCAACATATGGAATCCTTGTTATCCGCATAACAAGTGATATGTGTACTGATGATTTTTCCAATATAGATCCATAGAGATAGGAATGAACCTACTCTCTTCCCATATTTGTTTGAGTTCCCTATAAGTCAACTTTTCTTCCTCTTTACTCAAGGGACCAACAAAGAGTTCTCGAAAGGGTCCCTCACATGTCCAATTGTTAATTCAAGCATTAACATTATTGTCATTACCAACTTTCCATCTAAGGTCTTTCTCAAGAAATGGACTAATTTTTCTAAGAGTCTTCCATGTTAATGACGAATTACTTGGAGGTTTATAAGGGTCTCTTCCATCAAGATACTTGGAGAGTGACATACAAGCCCAAAGATTATTAGGTTCTTTTATCATCCGCCAACCCAGTTTAATCAATTGAGATTGGTTCTTTTATCTAGTATTAAGCAGTCCAAGTCCTCAAACTTCATTTGGTTGTGTCATTTTTTTCCCACCGAATGAGATGGATTTTTTCTTAATTCAAAGTCACCCTACAAAATTTCCCTACTAACTTTATCAAGATCGTTACAAACACTAGTTAGTAAGGCGCGACATTACATGTAATAACTCAAAATAGCGACAAGAGTAGATTGGGATATATCTGCTCTCGATTGGCAATTACTTTTCCAAGTATCGAGCTTGTTCCTAACACATCCAACAATAAAGTTGTAATCACTTTGCCTAATTCTACCATTGTGAATTGGGAAACCTAAGTGCTTTCCTAAATCATTTATTTTTTTAAAGCCCAAATCGTCAATGATTCTCTTCCATGGTCTCACATCTTTTTTTTTAAATAATACTTTAGACTTTGAGAGACTCACATTTTGGCTTGATTCTTGGGAGAAGTCCTCAAGTACCTCTTTTATGGCACTTATGGTACTTTGCTCAGTTTTGAAAGATAAAACTACATCATCTGCAAAGAATAGATGTGTAACTTTTGGACCCCATCTTGAAGTATTAACTATTTCCATTTCTTAGCTTTCAAAGTTCCTTAGTACAGAGATTAGGGTTTTCCATATAAAGGATAAAAATATATGGAGATAGAGTCTCCTCGTCTGATCCTTGTAGAAGGTTAAAACCTTTCAAGTTTACCTTTATTAACTAAGACCATCATCAAAGAAGTGGAAACACAACTTAAAATCAACTCAATCTATTTCACAGGGAAATTAAAAGATATCAACACCTTATTGATAAAGTCTCATTCTAGCCTATCACATGCCTTCTCTATATCCAATTTAACAATCATGGAACCCACTTTTCCTTTCAATTGTTGGAAAGAATGCGCCACCTTTTGAATAATAATCGAATTGTTAAACGTTTGTCTCCCTTTAATAAAGCCTCTTTGAATGAGAGAAACCATCTTATCCAGGAATGGTCTTAACCTTTAGACAATGATATTGGTAATGGTCTTATAAGAGGTGTCGCGACGATATTGTTGAGTGTTGGTATGGGCACTCGATGTGGGGATTAACACTATTAGTGTCTCATTGGTCTCATAAGGGACCTTGCCATATTTGAAAGCCTCCAGGATTAACTCAAACACTTTCTATTTTTGGAAGAACATTGAATGGAAACTATTGGGGTCGAGAGCTTTAAAAGGGTTAAAAAAGAACATAGCCTTTGTGTAATAGCCTGATTTTTAATGATGTCAAAAACAGTGGTTCGAAACCACCAAATTCGGTAAATGAGCTCATAAATTTTATTATTTAATATTTACGAGCCAAATATGTTTTTTTAAATAATTTTGAATTAGTAAATTTGTGTTTATAAGGATTTATTAGATTAATTGATTTAGAAAATAAGGTATCGAGACCTCAATTTAATAAACTGAACCGTAAATATTTATAAAAATATTTACAAAGTGTCATTAATGTAGTATTAAAACTTCGTTAGAAAATTTTAACGTTTTGGTAGTCAATTAATTAAAAAGGATTAAATTGAAAAAGGTGTAAAACTTGCTAAAGTGATTAAATAGCTTAACAATTAAATAAGGGAGGACTAAAAGGGCAAATGGACTCATTTTAAATGGATGAGGCGGCCTTGCCTAAAAAAATCAAAGATTTTATGTGATTAAGGGCAAAATTAGAATTAAAATAAAGTTTATATGGCCAAAGGTGATTCTAATAGTTTTTAGACATTTTCTTCATCATTTTTCTGTCAAAAACAGCCATTGAAGAGGGTTTAAAAGGGTATATATATACATATGTTTGTGTTTGAAGTTTTATTTTGACATGCTAATTTGGCGTTTAAGTGCCCATAAGCTAAGTAAAATGAATTAAATTAGATATGTTTATAGTTTGGACTTGAATGATATTTTGATGATATAAATTGATGATATAATTGTGGTACCAATGATGGTACATTGGTTAGGCACCTAGGATGATTGTTTTGACATGTTTTGGATATGTTTGATCGTGTTTTGAATTGATTAAATGAATGATTTTTGAGTTGTTTATTGTCCAAGCTTGCAGGGAATGGTAAACTTGTTGTTTAAGGTACATTTTGAGTCTACACGGCCAGACACACGGGCGTGTGATCAGACTGTGTGAAACATACGGCTAGCACACGACCGTGTGAACCCTGCAGCTTTGAAAATTTTTATTATTTTTTGAAAAATTCTTTGAGTTTCCGAATTAGTCCCAATTTGTATCTAACACGTAATTTGGGCCTCGAGGGCTTGAATAAGGGATAATATGTATGAGTTTAATTGGTTTTGACTTGAATATTATATGATATGAAATGCATTGAAATTATATCTATTTGACCGGTAATGCTCTAAAACCATATTCCAGCGACGAATGTAGGTTAGAGGTGTTACATAAATACTTTTCAGAGCATCCGACTGGTTGTGTTCTGCATATGTTGTAGACACACCCACGCTCTTATGAGCATTCTATTTATAGGTTCTTTGTAAACCTCCCGTTAAAGGCTTTTCGGAGCTTCTTGTTAGTGCTCGCTTGAACTTCCGGTTATATGGCTATCCGGTGCTTTCTGATTAAGTGCTCTTCGGAGCTTCCCATTAAGTGCTCTTTGTGAGCTTCCCATTATTAAGCCCGAATAAGCTTCCCATTACATGGCTCAATAAGCTTTTCGTTATAATGCTTGAGAGAGAGCTTTCTGTTAAAGTGTTCTAATGAGTACTCCCGAACATGAATTGACAGATTTCTGATTTGTACACTTTATGTGTACTACCCTCGTATCCATCGAGATTTCAAATGATTCAACGGGTGAAATTTTGACATGAATACAAGCGAAAATCAAAATGAAATCAATATCTAAAAATTACATGAAATGCATGGAACTTGGTATTTGATGAGCTCATATTTGTTATTGATATTTACATGAAATGAATAACTAACATATTTGATGAGATTGTGTGCTTAGGCTATGGCCAAGTTGTTTGGAATGCATATGTATGTTTACTTAATGTACAAATGAATGGTAAGTTTATTTCCCGTTATACGAACTTACTAAGCACAAAGTGCTTACTCAGTTTTATTTTTTTATTTTATAGTACCCGGAAGCTCGTTGGGTTGGAAGCTTGGCGGAGATCACTCACACTATCCATCGACTTACTTTGATATAATTATGAAATTATTTTTAGATATAATGACATGTATAGGTTTTGGTTAGCCAATGTTGACATACAAATATTTTGATTGTAAATAGCCATTGGAATGGTTAGTGATGAATGTGTTTTGGTATATTAACATATGAGTTAATTTTATGTTTGATATTAAGTAAATTTGGTCAAATAGATAAATTCACAAACATGAATTTATGAAGTGATATGGTATGTATGAGACTTGAGTTTTACATTATTTAAATGTTTTGGATGTGTTAAAATATTTGTGTAGGTAGATGATCAAATGGGAGAAAAATAAGGCTTGGAAATGACCTTATTTTGTCCACACGGGCAGAGACACAGGCGTGTGTCTTAGTCGTGTGTGGCATACGACCTAGCACATGGGCGTGTACCCCTGCATCTTGAAATTCAAAACAGAATGCTCAGTATTTTTCACACGGTCTGGCACATGGGCGTGTGGCTTGGCCGTGTGACCCTTGCACCTTAATGTTTTGCAAGTCAGGGAGTTACACGGGCTGGGGACACGGCCGTGTGACCTACTTCGTATACCACATGGCCTAGGACATAGTTGTGTCACTTGGCCGTGTGAGCCGCACGGAAGTGTAACCCCTGCACCTAGAAAAAATTTTAAAATTTTGCGAAAAATTCTCTGAGTTCCCGCTTTAGTCCCGACTTGTTTCTAGTGTATGTTTTGGGCCTCGAGGGCCCTAATACGAGACTTTAAGATAAAATTTTTGACATGTATGATAAAATAATATAAAATGTCTGTATTCATTCGTAAGTTTTAGTAATACTCCATAACCCTATTCCGGTAATAAATACATGTTAGGAGTGTTACACTTCGTGATTTCCTCTTCAAGTAGATGGAGTTTAAGCCTCTATTTTTCCTCCCTAGACAAAAAACTCCAAGGCAAGGGAATAATGTCGACTATTCTTTGTACCATAACTCTAGAAGTCAATAAGAGGTCCATGAACTTATTTATAATGGGTTCAAGGTTCATTCTTCCAGTAACCCACTTTCATTGGTCATTATTTAGATCCCCAATATGATTATTGGTTTAAAACATATTGGTACTCGCTCATAATAATTCACTGAAGATTTATGAGGAAGCCATTAGGGTCTCTCTTGAGTGCTCTCTCAATCCCTCCTAATCTCGTAATCAACTCTTTCTTTTTCTTAGACACATTTCCAAAAGTACAGCGGTTCTAGCTATTAAGGGCATTAGAAATGGCATCTAGGAAACAAATCATTAGAACAATTCTAAACCAAGTTAATAATATAATTCAAAATCGAGATGGTCAAGCCACATTTTTTAAAATCTAAAAGGTTTACTACTAGATATTGAAGATTCAAGGAATAAATGTAACACAACCGACCTATGGTCCAATTTTGTTCTAGTAATATGGAGAATTGTAGCATCATTGTCTTGTAATCTCTAAGTTGTGTTAGCAAATATGAGGTCAATTCATTTCTGAATTAGCTAACTAGTAGATTTGAGATTTGACCAAGTGAATTGAGGCCCTTTAAAACCTAATTCCATCATGTCACAACAATTAAGGCAATTGTGAAACTTATTTATATAGAGTTCGGAGATCGGTCACCCATCTTTCTTATCATGACTCGATAAAACTTCATTAAAATCACTCGCCATTAGCCATGGAAAATGATGATTTTGAGCAACCTTTTTCAAGTTCTTCCATAAAAAATCTCTAAATCTAAAGTTAGGGTTTGCATAAATAATCGAAAGCAATCAAGTAGTGTTAAAAGTTCGTACATTAACAAAAACGCAAACCTCTTGTTTTGTGCTGCACAACTCCTCAATTGCCACTTTGTAACAACTCGATCTTGACCCTAATAAGAAAAAGTGGTTTCGGGACCACAAATCCAAGTCAAAAAAATATTTTAAAATTAATTTTGATATTTGCAGTATGTGAATTACTATGTGTAAAAATTTTGTATAAAAATTTTATCGTTTGAGTGCACAATTTGATAAAAAGGGCTTAATCGCGTAAAATATAAATTTAAGGGTTAAATTTAAAAGCACCCAATTGTTGTTGTCTTTTAAAAATAAGGGTTATAAATGGAAATTAGGCCATTTAATAGTTAGTGGGCTGCAATGGTCTAAATTACCCTTAAGTTATATGTTTTATAATTAATTAAACTAAGGTTAAAGTAGTCATTAAGTAATTAAAATATATATTAGTTAAAATAACTTAAGAAAAGAAGATTTTATCATCTTCTCCAAGCCGAATGTTAAGCAAAAAGAAGCTCAACTATGGCTTTCTAAAGTTCGGCCATATCCTTACTTAATTAAAGGTTCGTTTTTGTTCGGTTTTTGAAAATTTTTACGTTTTTGAGATCGTTGCTTTGTGTACTACAAGACCCATGCTTTAATTTTAGAACTTGGTGTTGATTTTGTGATATGCCATTGATGACTGCTTGAGCTTTGTGATAGTTGATGATGAATTATGAAAGATATGTGAAAGATTAACATGTTTTGTCTTTGAATTTTTGGTGAAATTGAGTAATTAGGGCTAAATTGTGAAATTAAAATTTTGAGGGACTAAAATGTGAAATAAATAAAATTTGTGGACTTGTATGAACACTAGGGACATTCGACCCTTGTATAGTATGGGCAAATTTTGTGTATTTTGTGTTTTATGTAATAGGGACTAAATTGTAAAAAAATGTAAATATTAGGGGTAAAATGGTAATTTTCCCATTTATGTGTTTTTGGACTAAATTTAACGTAGTAATATTTAATTTATCTCATTTTGAATATATTTAGATCAAGAACCAAAGAAATCGGAGTTAGATCGAGAAAAAGTTAAAGTCGTCGACTAATCGTCCGGTTTCGATTTTACACTGTCCGAGGTAATGTCATAAAAATCAGTATATAGGTATGTATATGTGATTTATTTTGATGAATTATAATTTAAAATATGTTGGTTGAAATAATTAAAAGCATGAGTGAATTATATGCATTATTGTTACATGTTCGAATCATAGTTATATACTTTTATGGTCATTTGAATTTAGTTAAAGTATGAAGGTATATAAGGATATACAATTATAAATGTTTTCAAATTTAGTTGGAGTATAAAAGTTCTATATTTTTATATGTACAAGTTTTGAATTTATACATGTATATACAAGTATAAAGTATTGGTTTAATAAAAGTATATATATATATGTGTGTGTGTACTTAAGATTCGGAAATAAACATAGGTTTATATTGGTATAAAAATTGTATTGGATCTATAATATGCAAATATACATGTATATGTCCTTGTATTGAATTCAGGTATGCCATTTATACAAGTTTATATGAGGTTCAATTATGCAAATATGTATATATATATATATATATATATATGTTCAGAATGAGTTTAAGTATGGAATTTATATATGTATAAGGGAGGTTCGATTATGTATGTATATTCATGTAAAAATTCTTGACTGGAATTGAAGATATGAAATTATTAGTTTGGAATATCATAAGGTGTTGAATGCATGATATTAGGTAGTAGGCTTTAATGTATTAAGTTATATATATATATATATATATATATATATATATGTTCGGATGTATAATTAAGTTATTGAGCTGAATTTGATGTCTAAACTTTATATACCTATGTGGATTAAAGATATAGTCTATAAATTATTGAGTTGAATTTTTATGTGGATAATATATACAAATATGAGATATAACTTCTGTGAATTGAAATTTTAGGCTCAGTGCCTATCAGGCTTAATGCCAGTGAAATAATATCAGACTTTACGTCTAGCAGACTTAATGCCGGTGAAATAATTTCAGACTTTACGTCTAGCAGGCTTAATGCCGGTGAAACAATATCAGACTTTACGTCTAGCAGGCTTAATGCCGGTGAAACATTTCAGACTATATGTCTAGCAGGCTAAGTCTTGGTGTCTTGAATCGAGCTTTAAGTCTAGCGGGCTAAGTGCCGTGAATCATTTAAAGAATGTGATTAAGTGTATAGTTATATGATTTTGGTTATCTTTAATTGATGAGCACATATACCTTGACTAAGTGTGTTTAATGAATATGTACATATTCGGTCTATGCATTTGTAAAAATATACATACATGCTTTCAATTTATGCAATGATAAATGTATACGTATAAATATTCGGTATATGTATTTGATAAGTATCTACATATGCATTTGAAATGTATACACCTCTATTTATAATTATTTGATGAAGATGAATGCATTTGGTCACATATATTAGATTTGTATTTGGTTATAAGTTTATTATGAGTATACATACACAGTTGGATATGATATGTGTATAACATACATATATGCTCGATTATATTCATTTGGTTGTAATGTTGTTTGGTATAAATATATATATTCAATTAAACGCATTTCGACGGTACATATATTTGACTATAAATAAAATGGTCTGAGTACGATAAATGTATAAATATTAATTATATGTGTTAATTGCAATCTCAAGAAATTAAATTAAAAAGTTATATTATTTCTATATATATATTTCATTATGCAATAGACTTACTAAGCTATAAAAGCTTACTTTGTTTGTTTATGTATTTCTATTTTATATACTTAAAGATCAAGCTTCAAGCTCGGGGATCGTCAACAAGATCATCACTCTATCTACTGTCTCGGCATTAAACTGTTTAAATTTTAATTATGGCATGTACAGGCTAGATAAATGTTTTGGAAAGTCGTACTTTGATATATTGTATATGAAATTAATAGTCATACGAAAATTACTTATATTCTTATGCTTTAACTGGATTGTAATTTTAAAGAGAAGTTTAAAATTTTACATGTTTAATATTAGACCTAGCAATTTATATGTAACCGTTAAAATTATTGAACTATACTGAATGTCTGTTCTAAGTTCTGTTTTGATTAGTAATGCCTCTTAACCCTAATTCGATGACGGATACGGGTTAGGGATGTTACACACTTGATCAGGTCACCAAAGCAACTAAATGTCACCTTGAATACCAATTGTGTTTGAGCTCCTATAAGTACCGAAATGTAATTGGCTCATAATGTAATGGTCAACCCCTACACAAACTATTGTTTCAATCACAATCATCATCTATGGATCATGGACCTCTATTAAATCCTTAAAATTTTTCTAGAAATTAGACTTTCGAGCCCCTCTAAAATTCCAAATCAACATTAACATTGGGTTGATATGTTGAAAGTTTTGTGGCATTGGTTTCTCGGCTGATTCATTTCCCTTTCTGGGCTTGGATTTATTTGCACCCTATGATGAAGAGACTTCACCTCCAGTATTAGTAATGAATTAAAATAGAGCCAAAATTTTTTGTTTCAAGCATCCATCACTAGCTTTTGAACTGGTAATTTGATGCTTGACAATTGAACTTCTATTATCCTTTCTCTGAACTTTGCTAGTGGTGCTTCTAAATTTCAAAGAATTTGATTCCATTGAGTTTCCATTTCCAATATTCCCATATGATAACCTGAATAGTGGAAGTTTTTAAACTTGTATATTAGTGGAGGTATGATCAACACTAAGAGGATTAAGTTCCAGTCACTCGCTAACCTTCTTTAGAACTTGACATGACTTGGCCTATCTAATCCGTGGTGAAACTGGTCTACACACCCCTCTTTGAGTAAATAAACCTTTTGTTCTTGGAAGATTGTTATCCTAAATTAAGGTTAAAGTCAGAGAGTTTGACGGTACCTGAGTTTGGGGTGATAGGTTATGAGGAATCGATGTCACTCTCCTCCCCCATTGACTCTGTAATATCCCATTTTGTCTTACTTGAAACATGTTCATTGAACAACCATTTCCCCTCTAAAGGATCATTTGTCCCCTCATTCTTCTCTGATAAACCATTATATTCTTTGGGATTTTTTAATATTTGTTGAAAAACTCTTTGTTGCTTTTTTCATTTCCAATCAACAAAATTTTACTAGTTTCAAACAAAGGTTTTTTTAAAATAGTAGCATCCGAATTCCAAGAAATATGAACAACAATGTCTTTCTCATGATGCTCACTTTTACCATTTGCCAAAATTTTCATATTAAAAGAAAGATTTGTTATAGAAGCTAATCTGTCTTAATTTGATATGTCAAATTAGGCTCTTTCGAACACTTAATAAGTTTATTCTCAAGCAATTTATGAGTTTTTTCAATTTTTTTTTTTAGTTTTCAATGTTAATGATAATTTTTCTTTTGTTTAGATCATTTTAAGACTCAAATTGACAAAACTATGTCATTGGGAGTCTAATGGTTGATTTGAGTGTGTGTAATGAAATAAATATGGCCAAACCTTAAGGAAATCATCAACTGGTTTGGATGTTGCTACACTGATGCATGTGTATCGCGACATTGACCCTCCATCACCTTAAAGGAGTAAAACTTCAATGAAAAACCAACCTGGAGCAGTCTGCCAAAGATGTCGTAACACTAGGTGTGTTTTGTCGTGACACTAAGCCCCAATGTATTGACTTCAAGCCTTTAAGGTTACGACTACAAACTGATGGTTGAAGTGAATGAGCCTAAGGCCATTAATAAGGGTGTCGTGACACCAAGAACCCCCAAGCTAATATTGTGCCTACTATCGAGAATGTCGTGACATCAAAGCTTAGGTGTCGCCATACTGAAGTCTGACGGGGTGAAATTACTATAGGGGCAATTTTTTGTCCAACACCAACTCAAATCAACTCATTCACTCCAAGGGTATTTTTTTCAAATGTTAGGGTTATAACATTGGTTGTATAAAGGGCGTTATTATGCCAAACAAAAAAAAATGAGCCTATTTTATCATGTTTTTGGTTTTCTCTTTTATTCCTTTCACCTTTTTTAGCTTATAGGTTTTTCCTTTCTTAGCTTAGTTAGTTAGTAGCTGTTAGTTTCACCATTTTTACTGTAGCTTTAGTTTTCTTACACTTAGATACTAAACTTTCTATTGTCATTTTGATTTCTCTTTAAAATATCCAATATATTTTCTCTTTCTAAACTTTCAAAAGTGTAAAAATCTCATATTTGATTGCGCTTTCATCACTTTTAGTGCTGCTAATAACTTATTCAAGAGTCCCTAACAACCTCACAACTTTGCCTTTTTTATGTTTTATTTGATGAATCGTCTAAGCATGAAATTGGTTGATATTTGTATGTTGATGATGAATAGGCACTAAGTCTTATGGTGGTTGGTTGATTGAAATGTTGTATGGTTAGTTTTTGAGTTAGAGACTAAATAATAAAAATTGGACTAAATTGAATAGATTTCAAAACCTAGAATTGACGCCTTTAAGATAGGTGAGACCGAGAGGAGAATTTATTACAGACTATTTGATTGTCTCGATTTAGTTTAGTGAGGTCGAGAGATAAACCGTACTAAATAGTTTAATTGGGTAAAATGGTGACTGAAAGGTAATATTAGATCAATTAGGAGTTTGAGCAATTTATTATCCTTAATCCAAGAATTAACTAGCAACATGGATATCAACTGACCACTTTATCTCATTGAATTGATATTTATGCATTTTTGTCTACTATTCAATTTAGTCCTCATAGGTATAGTTTAGTATAATTAACATTTAATGATCTCTCTTGGGTTAGATCATTTTAATGCTCTAAGTGTTCCATTATAACACTTACAAATATTACAATTGACCTATCACACTTGCAATTAAGTCGTTTTAAGTCTTGATATTTTATGTTGATTCTGTGCTCAAAGCGTTTTCCGTTTTTGTTGACAAATCTAATTTTAATATGATTATAATAATCCATGAACCATTATCCTTTCTGCCCTCCCACATCCCAATGTTCTAGTAATGCTAATGCTAATAATAATAATAATAATAATAATAATAATAATAATTCACACGTGCCGACAAATATAAAATTATATTAGAAACGAAACAAATTAAACTCCCATGCCCCACTGCATAAAATCCCTCCTTTATTTCCATTCATCCAAACCCACACCCAGAAAGAAACCCGACAAAGAAGTTCCTTTCCGCTGATATTCGCCTTTGGTTCAGTGAAATGGCGGAGCTTGATATAACGTCACCGCTTCTCTCTTCTCCATCTTCGTATCAACCTCAGACTGTCCTCACTGTCCACGACTACCAAGACTCCGAACCCTCCAATCTACAATCTTCCCTCCCAACCACCGTTCTTCATCAGAATCACAATCACGGTCGAACCCGCAACGAGAATGGACACCACAGCTCTCCGAATCCTTACGAGTTTCTGAGGTCTGGCGGGTTTTCGGTTCCTGCATCCACCACTGTTGACCCGTTTCGGAACGAGACGCCGTTTATTTCCGGGATTTACGAAGTAATAAAGATCGTACTATGTTTGCCGATTGCTTTAGCGAGGTTAGTCCTGTTTGGGGCGTCTTTGGTAGTAGGTTATATGGCGACCAAGGTTGCGTTAGCGGGGTGGAGGGATAAGCAAAACCCAATGCCCAAATGGAGGTGTAGACTCATGTGGGTCACTAGGGTTTGCGCTCGCTTTATTTTATTCTCTTTTGGGTAAGTTAAAAATAATCTAAAAATATTACTTTGAGGTTCAAATTTCTACTATTTACCATAAGTTGAACGGAACCCTTCCCGTTTCTGTTCGTCTTTACCTGCAGTTATCATTGGATTAGAAGAAAAGGAAAACCAGCTCCGAGGGAGATTGCTCCAGTTGTTGTATCTAATCATGTATCATATATTGAACCAATTTTTTATTTCTATGAATTATTTCCAACAATTGTTGCCTCAGAGTCCCATGATTCGATACCCTTTGTTGGAACTATTATTAGGGCAATGCAGGTAATCTACTATTCTAATTTTGATAATCTGTTTTGCTATTTCCTTTTTGTGTGTACTGAACTATTCTTTCACGTTCGCAGGTGATATATGTCAATAGATTCTCACCAACATCAAGAAAGAATGCTGCAAATGAAATAAAGGTAGGAAGTTTCAAGACATTTGTTTTTTCTTTTTTGGCTTGTCTGGCGTAGTTGTTTTGAACCCCATAAAAGTCAGGTAATGAATACAATAGAATTGATTAATTGTTCATGAACCTATTTAATTCAAATGAAGTGAATTTATATGATTTTTATCAAGTTATAAGCTATTTGATACAGAAAATTGCTTTCAAGGTTGTAAAAACAGAGAAGGGCTTCATGTAATGTATTTCCTAGAGTGCTACTATTTCCTGAGGGAACTACGACTAACGGAAAGGCCCTTATTTCTTTCCAACTTGGTGCATTCATTGCTGGTCATCCAATTCAACCCATAATTGTTCGTTATCCTCATGTACACTTTGATCAATCTTGGTAGGACTTGGTTTCTACGGTCAAGCATACTGTCCTTTCTTTTTTTTCTCTCTGTGCATTGTCTAAATATCTTTATTTTATCTTGTTTAGGGGGTTTATTTCTTTGCCTAAGCTCATGTTTAGAATGTTTACTCAGTTTCACAATTTTATGGAGGTATATGACCTACCTTATCTAATTTAAATTTTCATTGTTGTGACTGCAGTTCAGAGAATTTTACATTCTGTTAAATCTAATACACAGTTTTCTTTATTGACAGGTAGAGTATCTTCCTCTCATTATGCCCTCTGATCATCAAAAACAAAATGCTGTCCGCTTTGCTGAGAGGGTGAGTCTTTGGAAGTTATATAGAAGACATGCAGTGTACATTCTATAGAAATTGGCTTGTCATGCATACACATGTATATGTATTTCGATATGCTAAAGTAGTCTACATGTAATTTTGTTTTTCCTGGTTATGTTGGGGTCTGAAGAATATTTACTGGTTCATATGTGTGCGGGCAGACTGGTCGAGCTATGGCAAGTGCACTCAATGTTGTACAAACATCTCATTCTTATGGGGATTTAATGCTTCTCATGAAAGCTGCTCAGCTACAACAGGTCTGGCTTCCCTCATTGGTTGTTTATAAACTTCTAAATAGATGAAATGAGTTAACTTTACGAGAAATTGGGGCCCCATGACATGTAATTTACCTTGAAGTGCAATTGGGAATTTTTGTGCCGAAGGGTTGAATAAAGTAAAGATATCTTAAATTAACTGCTTATGCAATTGCTTATGGGTAGGGAATTGTTTTATTCTATTGTAGTAAAGTTATTGGAAATGAAGCTTGCATAAACTAGGTACTAGTGGAAAATAGAGATTTTTACTTCAGATAAATCTTCTAGAAATTTGCAGATGTGATTTTGTAAATTATGTATGCTAGAAGAGGCATTATTAAACCTTCTAGTTTCTTAAGAACATTCTTTTAGTAATATATATTTCCCTACTTTTCTCTATTTACTAATAGGATTGTAGGTGAAGCATACTAGTTTTGTATAGAAAGTTTAGGGTGCTTGAGTTTACGTCCATGCTTTGTAAAATTTTTTTGATGGAGATTGGTAGAATTAGAAAAAAAGAATCAAGACGGAGAAGGTACTGCATTTAATTTAGTACCACTAAAGTGCAATTCATGTTACTTCTTTTCAGTGTATGTATCGATATAGAGGAGCAAGTATATTATTCACTAATTGACTAACTCCTAGTGCATTTTCTGAATTATTGGTTGCTTTACCTTTCTTTCTGGAATAAGATCCTGTAATGAACATCTTGGCATTTGATTATTTATTTGCGTTAATTTATACTGAGAAATGGATCTCATTACTTTTATAATTGCTAATAGTTGTTTCAACATAAATTTGGCAGGAAAAGCCCTGGATTTATATGGTTGAAATGGCCAGAATTGAATCGGTGAGTTAGGCGTTGAAATTCCTTAAAGTTGAACAAACTCATATTCTTCTGTCTTCCCTTGAAAATACATTTTTGTTTTCAAGTTGATTTAACCATGTCTATAATGCTTTCTATGACAATGCTTACTCCTGTGTTTTTCTCCAATTACTCCTCAAACCATTTTATCTCATTTTGCAGCTATACCACATAAGCAGCTTGGAGGCCGTGGACTTTCTGGATAAGTTTCTTTCCATGAATCCAGACCCCAGGTATTGCCAAAGCATTTATGATGAGAAGTATTCTTGACTTCTTGTTACTGAGCCAACCAAGAGTAATGCCTGACTTGTAGAACCATCCACCTTTAATTCATAAACCCTGAAGGATGTTTGTTCCTTTCTTTTTCTAGTAATATTTTAAGCTTTGAATCATCTCTCTTGCAGTGGCTGTGTTAAACCTCATGATTTTTTAAGGGTTCTACAACTAAAGGCTTGTACACTTTCTGAAGAGGTCATTTGTCCTTTTCCTGTCTGTTGATGTTTGGATATGGTTTACTTATAAGTATCTTAGTAATATTTTCTTTCTCATGAATTTTTTTTTTTCATTTCTCTTGTATTGTAATTATTTTCTCGAATATAGATTTTTGGGTTCCTTGATGTGGAGAAGAATGGATCCATTACATTTAAGCAGGTAGTTCAACTGCCCATGCCTCCCGGTGGATTTCCTAGTTCTGTTTATTTGTGTCTTCTTGTTAGCACTACACTTTAGTATGTTGCTCCCTGACCAAGATCATTGCAGCATATCAATATAGAGCTATAGCGCACTGATCATATCTAGAGAATCATTTTACTTTAAGAACACGATGAACTACATTCCCGTCAATTGAACCTTATTTACCTGAAGACCTAAACTTCTCTTCTCCTGCATGTACTAATTAGATTTATTGCCACTACTGCTAATGCTGCTGCTGTCTTGCCTATAGAATATAGATACAAAGTTTTAGTAGTCTGCTGATGGCTCAATATTAGAGCAAAATTTAAGAGCAGATATATAGATGGTAACTCTTTAGAGGCATACTCGTGTTACGGATGAAGCCCCACTCATGTTTTTCGTTATTGGTTGCCTGACAAAATTGAAAAACTGGATTATTTTCGATTTCCTTATAAAACAAGAAAGCTATTACTTAGCCTGTCAGCTTCAATCTTGTTCTATTCTTGTGCTTGATTTCAATGTGAAAATTTCACCTGAATTTTGGTCCAAAGGCAGCTTAAGCAAATTTTGCTTCTACAGATGACTCACCTTCTATTCTTCCTGGCAGTTCTTATTTGGATCAGCTCATGTTCTGAAGCTGCCACTCTTCAGGCAAGCATGTGAACTAGCCTTCGCTGAATGTGATACAGATGGAGATAACTTTTGTACGAAGAAAGAAGTATGTGGTTCTTTCTTTCCTTTCCCATAGTTTGTACTTCGTACTTGGTCATTTTCATCTGTTTAGACCTTTGTGCCTTTAGGATCAAAAGATTAACGGTTTTGTGTATTATTGCTTCTGGTTCAGTTGGCAGATGTTCTTAGACACACATTTCGGGAGCTGGATGATGATGAGGTAAAGAAAAGAAACTAAATGGGAATTTTTTTGTGAAAAGTATTTTTAAGTGCGGCAGTGGGTAATTGTAGGTCCAAGGGCTGTTCAATCTATTTGATACGGACAACGATGGGAGAATGAGCAGAGATGATTTCTTTTACTGCCTGAGGAAGAACCCATTGGTGATAGCAATTTTCTCACCCAGGTTGCTGCGTAAAAACTTGTCAAAAGCTGGCGATAAGATGTTGGAGGATATTGTTTGATGGGGTGGATGAGCCATGCTGATGCAGTTGATAAGATTTTTGTGTACTAGTATGTTGTTTAACTTGTTCTGTACGTTGCTCACTTGGTCCCAATACATGCTATCTATTAAATAAATGCGTTGGTACTTAATTTTCCTCTTAAAAATTCCTTGGTTTTGATGGATAATTGGGGGCCTGAAGAAGGCAACGCCTTCTTGGAATGGAAGGATAACAGCGGCGGCTGTGCATTAGAGTTGATAAAACTGGGAGCTTCTATTGGCTGAAGCTGAGGATACTGACATTAAGTTAGGTGTGTGCAAAATCATACCATATCATCCTGAATGATATATTTATGGTTGAGTTTGATGTTCAATTGGTCAAAATTTGGTGCTTTATGAATCAAATACTTGTATATAACTAATTATGTTATTTGATTCTTATCTATTATTTTATAAAACATTTTCCATATCTTAACAAGCGAAAGTTGCTCTTATTCTTACAAAATCTATCTTATATATATTTCAAGGGTTTTTCACATTAGAATAGAATGTGCCGTAGTACCGGTATGTCCAGTTTTTAAAGAAGTTATATCTATCGGGCCATTATAATAAATTGAAGACAAAATAAACCACTAAAAAAATTAGACGGTTAATATAGATGGGATCTCCTTGGATTGGTTTGGGCGGAGGTTTAGTTTCAAACTATTTTTCAAGCCTAGACTTATTTTGGAACTGGATTGGGTGATCTAAAAATCCCGTTTTATTATTTAAAAATTAATAAAATATTAAAAACATATTTTTTAGTTGCTGTTTTATACATTTTATTATTTAAATTAAATTCAGATTAGGCCGAATCAAGCCGAGCCAGAATGCAAATTTTTTTTATTTAAACCTAATCTAAGTCAGGCTAAGCCTACCAAACCGACCATTGGAGAAGTCTACCCCTAAAAGAAAAAGCTAGAGAGAAAAGTACAAATAATATGGATTAAGAATATGAAATAAATCTAGACATCGGAGCCTAGCCCTTTTGAAACATGAAAAATTACATAACTATATGAACTTTATGCTTAATGCGTAGAGGTATTTATGGTCAGATCATATTTAGGTATAATATTAAGATATTTTATATTTACTTAACTTGAATCAAAATATTGGTATAAAATTCTAAGTTCATAATACATAACGTATAAAAATAATATATAAAATCAGATATTTTTGTTTAAATCTATTTGCCCAACGAAGATTCATGAAAAGAAACACCAAAGAAACCTAACCCAATACCCACTTAAGGCCTACAATTTATATATTACCACTAAAATCTTATTTTCTTTATCATTCTTTGATTTGTACGTGTATTCTGTTATATGTTTCCGTTTGATACGAAATAAATAAATATTATCAGATGTAACGTTGCCTCGATAACAAGTAAACACAAGATTGAATAAGTTCTCACGATTATTTATCATATTTTAATTAACTTTCTAGGATGAAACATTGATATATTTTCTGTGCTTACGCTATTCGAAAATCAATTTGATTCTAGTTAAAAATCACCTTTTAATTTAAAAATTAACAATTATTTAGGTCTTTCGAACTAACATTTTCATTAAGGTCCCTGATTTGATGACGTGGCTATTGACATGGCGGGTGACATGGAAAAATGTTGGCATGGACGGCTTACTTGATTTTTATTTATTTTTAATTAACTCAATTAAGCCCTCGTAAAATAATAATAATAATCAATTAAGCCCTTCATGTCATCTCAATCGCCACATCACCCACAATGTTAACACTTAATGGTTCTTCAGAAGTCTTAACGGAAATGACAATTACGAAGGCGATTAATTATTATTTTTGAATTAAGAGTCCAATCAATTGCACTTTCCAACCATAAACCCAATTAGTTTTTGAAGGATTTTTTTAGTAATTTAGCCTATATATCTTATCTTTATTATGTTTTCCTTCAATATTCCCCAAGATGGGGATTAAAGTTGTAATCAAGCCCTGGAGATAACAATATCATATGGAAACATATGTCAAGTTAAAGATAATGTCTAACAAAAAGACATTATTGGAACCATACTAGAGGGGAAAGGATTGCATGAAATTATGATTTTACGTCATCATTATTCTTTTTCAATGAGAGAATGATAAATCAGATTTTCCTCTTGATTTTAAGTTTTTCTTCTTGAAAATTTTAAATCCAACTAAAATGCTATAAATCGGAAGAAAAATTTAATTTATTATTCTTCAATTGAAATGGATAAAATGACATGGAATCACTATTCATACAATCCCTTATCGTTTGAGGAGTTATTAGAATGTTTTAAAATTTGAAGAGTAATATAGAACTTAATCCGCTTTATTTTGTTCAAAATTATTAGATCATATATATATATATATTTATATATTTTGGAACATATATATTTTTAAAAAATTCTAAAAGATGGATAAAAAATGTTCGTTAAAAGACACTTATCCCTATGTTTCAAGAATGCATACTCAGCCCAGGTTCGAAGAAAATTTCATAAATTCGCTTTATATATATTAATTAAGTAAATTTTAAATAAAAGATAATTATACTATTGTTTATTCATTTTCCCTCTTTTAATCCCAAAATAATGAAAATTTAATTATTGAAGTGGTATAAAATTAAATATATTTTATTTTTATTAAAATTAAGTATGTTAAATAAATTTTAATTTGGTTATATATTAATCTTGAGATGATTTCATTAAAATAATTTTATTTAAAACTAATTAGTGACCATTATTTAGAAGCTTTTAATGAAAAAAATGATTGAGATATAAACGTAAATAAATAAAGGAAATATATATAGTTAAAATGACCACAAAACCCCTGTACTATACTCTAGATTGTATTTTAGTTACTTTAATGAAAAATTGGGTAAATTAGATGAGTGGGCAAAACAACCTCTCTGTTAAACTTGAACCGTTAAATGTTTGTGTTGGTGTTTATGTACAATATATAATAAAAAATTAGCCCTCAACTTTTAAACATTTATTCAATTTGACCTCTACTCTTTTAATGGAAGTAAATTAAAATTTTTGAAATTGATAGGGCTAAAGGGTAAAAAGGCATTAGTAGTAACAAATTTAAAAATCAATTAAACCCTTTTAAAATTTAAAATTATTTAAAATTCATTAAAATAAACAAAAGTTATAAAATTTTATTAAAAATAAAAATACCAACCCGGTCAGTATTGTTAGTTTTAATAAGAATTTTAACATTTTATAACTTTTATTTATATCTTTTAAATAATTTTAAATTTTAAAAGGGCTTAATTAATTTTTTAAATTTTTTATTAAGACCTCTATGACTCTTTAGCTTTATTAGTTTAAAATTTTCTAATTTACTTCAATAAAAGAATATGTATCAAACTAAATAAATGTGTAAAAGTTGAAGGCTAAAATTGTTATTATACCTTATATATACACCAAAATTTTAGCAGGGCAGTTTTACTTACTCATCTAACATACAAAGCTAATTTACTCATTTTTAGTAGATAGAAAAAATACAATTCAACAATCCAATGATAATTAATTTTGATGATAGTTATTAGATTAATTCGAAAGGTAATAAACTTTCATTCACAAAATAGAAGATACACAATGGCAAAGTTAGAAGATTTTTTGAGGGGCCAAAATTAAATTATATGTTTTTACGATAGCAAAATGTAAACTCACTATTTTAATAGTTTATATCTTTATAATTTTGAAAGATTAAATCAATTTTTATAATTTTTGGAAGGTGAAAGTATAATTTTATTATTAATTATTTAAAATTTTATAAATTATAGAAAATCTAAATAAAAAAATTATTTTAAGGGGTCGGGTCTCCGAGATACACGTGCACAAGTATAGAGTAATAAACAGAATTGTAATTAATAAAGGGTAAAATTATTTTGTTGTTAAAAAACCATTTAATAAATAAAAGTGGATTTTTAATCAACCTGAATGCTTTACCCTTTACCAGAAAAAAAGGATGATTGAGGAGTGGTCCTCCACTCCTCCTTCAGCTCTTTGTTTTTGTGTATAACTTATTTTTCAAGGTATTTAGCAGAATACAAATAAAAAGTGAAAAAAACGTTTTGTGAGCTTTCGAAACCTCATTGGCCCGAAGTACGGAGTTGTACGAACGACATCGACCTGTTTCTAGTATTGTATTATTGCAATTCCCATTTTTACCTCCGAATTGCTTTCTTTCTTTTAACTTCAACCGCAAGGTATAGCATCAAGGAAAATCCCTATTCAGCTATTCTTACACTACACAATGTAAGTCTGTTTGTTTGATTATTATAAGTAGCTTCGACTTTTGCTTTTCCAGCAAGTTGGTTTCTGTTTCTGTCTCTTTAAACCATTTCTTTACATTCTTTTAGTAAAATTTTCCATTTTTATGCATGTTCTATCTTTTGGGTTTGTATTATGAGTTTACCAAAACAAGTAACGTATTAGGTTTCAGACAAAAATATATTTTATTTTTAAATTGCTATATATACAAATATATGCTCTTTGCTCTACAGCGATAGAGGAAGCAAGATAAAAGCTAAAGGATAGATGAATAATAAAAGGTTGATGTTTGTCGGTTTTGGGTTTTTTTTTTTTTGGTTACTAACAAAAGGGACTGTCCATATAAACCAATCAAAATAATAATTTCTAATCTTGGGTCTTCTGAGTGATCTTCATAAACAACAAGTTTTCTTTGTTATTTTGGTTTTTTTTCCTGGATTTGGTCTTTTTTTTCTTTTCTAGGCTTTCTGGGTTTCTTCTTTCCTTTTTTTCTTTTTTTTGTTTCTTTGGTATGTAAGTTTTTTTAGTTTGATGATCTCTTTTTTTCGTGTTTACTTCTTCAAAGCTATGTTTGAACTTTGAAGGGATCAGATCATAATTCATACACTCCGTGCTTTAAATTTCTTCAAAATGTTTGTTGAATTTTATAGCTTTTGTTCCCTCATCTCCTTTGTTCTTATTCATCTCTTTTCTTTCTTTTTTTTCTTCAGAAGAACATAGAGGAAGTTGGAAGTTGTTGCCTTGCTTTTCTGGTAAGGTTTTCTTCTTTTTGCTCTCATTTTATCATGGACTATGGCCTATGGGGATATTTTTTCCCACGAATTTTGGGGTTTTTTTTTCAGTACAGTTTACACCAAAGAACATTCTGTTTTTTGTGTGTTGTTTTCATTGAAGCAATGAAACCACCAACTTATCCCTCAGTTCCCTCACCCTCGTATTACCATACAAATCTCTATTATTTCTCAGTTTACTTGGCTTGTTTATCTTCTAAAAACATTAAAAGAGAACCAAAAAGGGAAAAAAAAAAGGTTTTCAGGATTTTATCGGGTTGGATTTCTTCTAACATTCTTGCTATGTTTCATGTTTTGTTAGTTTTTTTGTTGCTGTCTATAGTGAAGATGGTGAGGGGAAAGACTCAAATGAAGCGCATAGAGAACCCCACAAGCAGGCAAGTGACCTTCTCTAAGCGTCGAAATGGGTTGCTAAAGAAGGCGTTTGAGCTATCAGTTCTTTGTGATGTTGAGGTTGCTCTTATAATTTTCTCTCCCAGAGGCAAGCCTTATGAATTTGCAAGCTCTAGGTACGATTACCTTTGCATCTTAAACATCCTGCTAATTTGTGTTTCCCATTTCTCTAGTTAATTTGACAATCCCCCCCCCCCCCCATTTAATAAATTATCAATTACATATATGTGTGTATATATAATATAATATTAGTTTATATGCAGGATTTGCAACCTAGGGTTATTTGATCTAACAAAAACTGTTTAAAGTATCCTTCAATATTTCATACAATACAGGTTTGAGTTGATGTGTAAATGCCTGTCAAGATTAATGTTGTTAATTAATGTGGGGTTTCCAAGAACCAAGTCAAACTATATTTGATGCCGTTTTAACATAAGATTAATTGTAAGAACAATTAAGAAATGTCTGTTCTTTTAGTGACTCAATTGATAGCTTGTGAGCTATGAAGAAGTGAAATCTAACCTATTCCTTCTCCAAAACCATAATGTTTTACCCAAGAAAATTAGATACAACTTTTGTTGACCTATCAGGCACTGTTATTAACTTTAGGGTAATATAAAGAAATTCTTGTGTATAAGCATAACACTATTTCAATTTCAAGACTGGTAAGTAGGTAGGGACCAAAGAGTTGGTAACTTTAGACAATCTACCCTTTCCTAAAGTAGAAGGGTGACTTACTTTGACTTTTGATGTGGGAAACAATGCTTGTGCCGTTAGTAGATATCTTTGTCTCTATCAGACTATTTTGGGAGTCACATCTTCAACCATCCAAACCCACCATCAAAATAGTTAAAACTTGGTCTTCAGTACTGTTTGCAATCACCATTGCATGTTTGTATATAAATAGGGGCCTAAAATTTACTTGTGGCTGTCACTAGCTCACTATTGCATGACGATGATATGATCTATAATGGATAAAGAAAACCATTATATAGTTAAAGTTGATTGGTTTATCCTTTTATTTATTTTTTGAAAGTGCAAAGGACTTTGTAATAACCAACCAGTCCCTTGGCAATTGACATATCCATCCAGTCCTATTTGAGAAGCACATGCAATAATTGACTCACAGTCGCACAATTTTTTCTAGCATAATTAGCAGGGAATACTAAGTAGGTCATCATTTTAACTTTGTCTCCGCATGACATAGTTTAAACCAATGATGGCTCTTTCAACTAATGTAAATTGAGGGGAACAATGGTTTACCTGCTGGTTACCTTTCGAGACAACATACAAGACCATATGCTTTTCTGGGAACTGTTGGTCTATATTTTTATTGCATGGTTCCTATGTTCTTATTTGAAGCTTTTAATACTTGGAGTGGTGTTTCTTATTTTCTGAAACAAGAGATTTGCATTGATTGGGGTCGGTATTGGATTTCATTCTTTAGCATGCAGGAGACAATCGAACGTTACTTGAGGCATACCAAGGATAATCGAGTCAAGCCAACTGAACAAAGCATGCAGGTTAAGGTTCCTCTACCCCTTTTATTTACTTTTTAATCGAAATATATTCCATGCGTAAGTTTTCGTTAATTATGAGCGAGGAACATGTCAACACCTTAGGTGAAACCCTAACCTTTTCACCTAGTAAAATTCTATGCATGTCTCTTTTTTCTATATATTATGTATAGTCACTTTTAAAAAAAAAAAAGATTTACACTTTTTTCGTGTTTGATATATATTTGAACAGTGATGTTTATATATATATATATATAACTTAAAAAATATTGAACATACCTGATTTTAATTTAACACATTCATTCGAATCCAAAGTAATATATGTGAGTGTACATCCATTGGCTAGTTATTGCCCTCAATTGCAACAGCGTAGACCATAAGACGTGCCAGTTTGGATTGGTCATGAGGAGTATTGTCTGTTATAACACGGCCTATAATTGTATCATACCGATCGGGGTTTAGTTGTTTTCTTTTCATGCACATTGACTGAAATGGCAGCATCTGAAGACTGAAGCAGAAAAGATGCTGAAGAAAATAGAGCTTCTTGAAGTTTCAAGACGGTATTAGACCTAGTCCCCCCGCCCTCTCCTTTCTTAAATTTGGTGGTTAGTGATGTGTAATACATTGAAAGACTGAAGGGAGATTTAAGTGTGAATTTGCCTCAGGAAGCTGCTGGGAGAGAATCTGGGTTCATGCACACTAGAAGAACTACAACAGATTGAACAACAATTAGAAAGGAGCGTAACCCGCGTCAGAGCCAGAAAGGTTAACATTTAACAATACCAACCAACATCCTACAAATTCGAAAGCTTAAACTTGTTATTAACCCATTCTCTACTTTCCAGGCCAAAGTTTTCAAGGACCAAATAGAGAAATTGAAAGAAAAGGTAATGCCTCGGTGTTGAGCATTCTGAATAACATGATATAAGACCTCTACATACTAAAATATATAAATACAAGTTTCTGTTATGTGCCTTGGCGTAGGATCTAGTCACAGGTCCAAATGAGAAAGAATTCTTAGTTCAACCTATGGTTACTCAAAAGGCAGATTCATCCTTGACTGAACCCTCTCTCAAAATAACGTTTCTTTTTTATGGAATAATTGCTTACCTCTTTATTTCATATTGGTAGCCTTAAAAGATTGTTAATAACAAAGGAAAGAGTCCTAATTGACATAAAATAGAATTCCTAACTTAGAGTTTAGGAAGGAAACAAAAACCTAATATAATAAATAAATAAATAAAACTAAAAACTCCTATTGCAATAAAAGCGTTCATATCATTACTCCCCTTCTCCGAGTTGAGCTTGTCCTCAAGCTCAAATTCAGAATAAACTTAAGAACTTATCCTCTTTAATTCATATTGGTAGCCTTTTATAGACCGTTAATAACAAAGGAAAGAGTCCTAATTAACATAAAATAGAATTCTTAACTTAGAGTTTATTAAGGAAACAAAAACCTAATATAATAAAGAAAATAAGTAAAACTAAAACTCTTAATAAAACCTGATATAATAAATAAATAAATAAAACTAAAAACACCTATTGCAATAAAAGCGTCCATATCATTACTCCCCTTCTCGGAGTTGAGCTTGTCCTCAAGCTCAAATTCAGAATAAACTTCAAAACTTATCCTCTTTAATTCATATTGGCAGCCTTTTATAGACTGTTAATAACAATGGAAAGAGTCTTAATTGACATAAAATAGAATTTCTAACTTAGAGTTTATGAAGGAAACAAAAACCTAATATAATAGAGAAAATAAGTAAAACTAAAACTCTTAATAAAACTTGATATAATAAATAAATAAAACTAAAAACTCCTATTGCAATAAAAGCGTCCATATCATTACTCCCCTTCTCAGAGTTGAGCTTGTCCTCAAGTTGAAATTCAGAATAAACTTCAGAACTTATCCAAAATCATCTATCTCATCATCATCTTGCTTGCCTTCAACATCAGGTACTTCTATCCAAAATAACCTTTTACATTTATGTCCCATGGAATAAGACCTGTTACAATTATAACACAGCCCTTTAACCCTTCTTTCCGCCATTTCTGTCTGTGTCAATCTCTTAATAAATGGTGCAGAAGAACCTATGTTGCCGTTGTTCCCTGTTGGTTCTATTGTTTGTCCCCCTCCCTTTGCAATGCTCTTTAAGTTGTTGGAATGATTGAATTGTTGCCAGTGTTTTGGGAAGTTGGCCAATTCAGGATGGCTTGAGATGACAGTTTGGAAGAAACTTTTTGTTTACGTTCCAATGTTCGAACCATATTCATTGCAACTCTAAGGTTTTTCGCTTGTTGCACCTCAATATCAATTCTAAGTTCCTCTATCAACCCGGCAGTAAAAAAGTTTACTTGTTGTTGAGGTTTAAGATCAATAGCCAATAGTGATTGAAATTGGAGTTGATATTCCTCTACAGTCCCGGTTTATTTCAAGTTGGCAAGTTCTCCCAAGGAGCTATTACTCATAGGTGGTCCAAACCTTACATGAAAACACTCTTTGAAGCGCCCCCAATCAAGATTTGCCTACTCTTCTTCCATTTGATCAAACTACAATTGTGCCTAGATGGAATGATGCTAAGCTTACTTTGTCTTCTTCGTTAGTTCGTTGATTGCCAAAAAAAATTTTGCATCTTTTCAACCACCCTAAAGGATCTCCAACACCATCATAAGTGGGAAATTCCATCTTAGAGTATCGTGGCACCATGCACCCACCGTGTTGCAAGTCTAAATTCCATTTCCTGCCTCCGCTGCTGCCCAGTTCTTCATTATTCTTCTCTGAATCTCCTTTCGTTATCTTTTGGACCAAGCTTGTTGCCTTGTAGTCATTTGTTCCATGAAAGCCTCCAGCTTGGCTGTCAAAGTCTTTTCGTCACCCATGACAGCTGGCTCAGATACTAAGTTGTTATGTGCCTTGGTGTAGGATCTAATCACAGGTCTAGGCAAGAAAGAATTCTTGCTTCGACCTAGGTTACTCAAAAGGCAGATTCGTCCTTGACTGAACCCCTCTCAAAATAATGTTTCTTTTTTATAGAATAATTGCTTACCTCCTTATTTCATATTGGCAGCCTTTTATAGTCCTAATTGACATAAAATAGAATTCCTAAGTTAGAGTTTATGAAGGAAACAAAATCCTAATATAATAGAGAAAATAAGTAAAACTAAAACTCTTAATAAAACCTGATATAATAAATAAAACTAAAAACTCCTATTGCAATAAAAGCGTCCATATCAGTTTCCTTGAATGAGTGACGAGCTGTTAGCTAACAACTGTGTTAATTTTTTTGGCCAAATCTCAGGAGGAAGTCCTAGCCGCTGAAAATGCAATGCTTTGTGAAAAGGTAAGCCTTAGCTTTGCAATAAGCCCATAAGTAATTGGGATTTGATCGCAAGCACATTGTCTCATGTATCTATGCCTTTGATATCAGCTAAAATGCCGTGTTTGTCAGTACGGTATGTTGCCAGGGAAAGGATCAAAGGAGGTGAATGAGAATGAAGAAGCAAATGATGAAAGCAGTCCGAGCTCCGACGTGGAGACTGAACTGTTCATCGGACTACCAGAAGGGAGAGCTAAACGGATCGTGCAACCCAACTCAACAGATTGATGGCATTGCCAACTTATCCCATGCATGCTAAAAAGTTCATTTATTAAGAAATCAGCCTTTTTTGTTGCATTAGCATCAAATAGAAGTTCAGATCAGCAACGTCATGGCAAGTGAAATTGCTCATTGAAAAACTCGTACGAGCATGAATGGCCTAAGATTTGCTATATCCTTATATTTAGACGATGGCATTGAAACGATCCTACATCTGTATTAACCTCTATATATTTGTGCAGATATTAATTAAGAAAGTTGGTTCAGGGTCTAATGATTTAATTGATCAGCAAATGATATTTTTTCCCTTGAAATTCTTAAGGTTTATTATTATTATTATACAATATTTCATTTCGTGAAAGCTATCACTCCGTAAGGCCAAATCAAGGCTACACCTCTGGCCAAGAAGTTATTATTTCGAAATATCGTGCCTTTCCTGTTGGAAAATGGTGGATCGCCGGCAACATGGAAGTGAATAGGATATGGCGAAGGGAGTGGCAATCGGCTACTCAACGGCCAAACAGTCGATTGCGATGAGCAACCTCAAAAAACTCGAGCTTTCGTTCAAGGCCCATCATTCAGGATCTCCAGTGGTCAAGATGGAGAAGCGAGAGAGCAAAATGACGACGTTTTGAGGGTGGATGGCTGGAGATAGGAGGGTTACTCCTTCCTAGCTAGCTTTGAGAGTCGAGCGTAGCCCTAGAAGGGCGGATATGGTGATAGTGTCGAACCAACCAAAGGCCAAAATCTCGGATTTACATTTAGATGGCACAATTTGATTTTGCATGCTATTAAGTCTAAAATCCAAGGTTTAAACTTTTCCAATTCCATAAACCCAATAAGACTCTTTAACAACGTGTTAATATTGGTACTTTTTCATTTATCATTTTCATTTTACAGACCTCGGTTATATTTTAATTATTTATGTTTGAAATATTACGTTTTAGTCACTTGCGTTCATGTGTTATAACATTTTAATCACTCAGTCGTTAATTGTCGTTAAAGGTGTAATAGTAAGCTAACGTGGAACATTAAATCATCATTTCAAACAAAAATTTTAAGTTAAATTATACAATTGGTCATCGTACTTTTTCTTTTTGAGCAATTTAATTTATTTTCTTTTATGTTCTTTTAACTTTCCTATTTTTTCGTTAATTTTCATTCTCTTTTGCTTCTTTCTCTTTCCTCCTTCTCCATCTCTTTTAACATAGTTTTTTTATATTTTCCATTTGTTAAAACTAATGCCTATACTTTTATTTTTGACCAATTTAATTTTTTTTCTTTATTTATTTTCCTTTAGTTTTAACAAATGTAGAATATAGAAAATTACGTTAAAAGTGTTGGACAAAACACTTTAGCGAACAAAAATATATAAATATAAACAAATATTTATATATAAAAATAAAATAAATTGAAAATTTTATATTTAAATTATTGGATATAAAAAATCAATAATGTAACACCCCTAAACCATATCCGTCGCCGAATCAGGGTTACAGAGCATTACCGAACTTTTCAGATAAAAAACAGACATTACATATTATTTAACATACATGTCATAAATCAATCATATTGTCTCTTATATGAGCCCTCGAGGCCCAAAAATATGTTAGAAACAAATCGGGACTAAACCGGGTACTTAGAAATTTTTTCAAAAACATAAAAAATTTTCAAAGAAATAAGGGACACACGCCCGTGTGACCAGGCTGTGTTGCTCACACGGTCAAGAGACACGCCAGTCTCTTAGGCCGTGTGAACATTCGAAATAGGGGCACACGGCCGTGTCCTAGCCTGTGTCCAAATTTAGGTGCTTATTGACTTGAGTCACACGGCCAAGCCACATGTAACGGCCCAAATTTTAATGGTGTCAGAATAGTAATTTGAGATCATTAATTCTGACATGTGAGTTTAGATATTAATAAGTAAAAGTTAGGTGTGATTTTAGAAATATTTTTGAATTAGTGAATTTTGCGTATTAAAGGAAATTATTAGATAAATTGAGATAAAAACGAGGTATCAAGACCTCAGAATTAAAAATTGAGTCATAAATATTTTTATGAATATTTAAGGAGTGTGAATAAGTTAGTATTAAATTTTCGTTAGGAAATTTTAACATTTTGGTAGTCAATTAAGTGATAAGGACTAAATTGAATAAGATGTAAAATTGTGAAAATGGTTAAGTGGCTTAAATAATAAATAAGAGGGGCTTAAAGAGCAATTTGACCCAAAATAAAATGGGCTGGACGATTAGGTAAGGAAAAGGCTGAGAAGCGGTGTAAACTAATGACAAAATTGTAATTTAGTTGAAATTGAATAGTTAAAAAATTGGATTAAATTAAAATATCTAGAATTCTCTTCATTTTTCTTCATCCTCTCAGCCAAAAACACCATTGACGGGTTTTCTTAAGCTGGTTTCTCATAATTTACTACATGTAAGCTTAATTCTTGATTATTTCTTGTAGTTTTTGTGATTTTGAGACTTTTACGACTAGGTCCTATTGTCTAATTCATTAGTTTTTTGCTTTTATGAATGATTTAGAAAGTTTCCATGAATAATTTCTGGAATTTTATGATGATTTAGCATGGAATGGAAGCTTTAATTTCATTTTTGTGATGATTTTATGGAGATAGTTAAATAGAAATTGATATTTAGGACTAAATTGTGGAAGAATTTAGAATTAGGGTTTTGTGTTGAAATGTTGAATGTCAAAGGCTGTGAAATAGTTCAAAATGTTGAATGTCAAAGAATATTTAGATCAATGAATGGAATAATTGAGTAGGGACTTATTTGTAAATTTTGTAAAATTTGGGGTAGAAGTATAATTTCAAAAATTAAAGGGCATAAAGTATGAAATAGAGTAAAACTTTGATAAATGATAATAATTGAATGATCTTATAATTATAGATCAAGAACCCGAAGTGAATCGTGGAAAGAAAAAAATTGCCAGAATAGTCATTGAAATTTCTACAACTTTTGCAAATTAGCCAGGTAAGTTTATATGGCTAAATTAAATATTTTGTTATGAAAATTTCATGAATATTATGGTATATTATTGTGTATGAATGTTATAAAATTTTGATTATTGTAAAATAATGCTCAAGTAAAAGTACAAATTAGTTGGAACGATGGATTTGAATACTTTCGTTCAGAGGCCAAGACGAATTGACGGAAAAGACCTTGGTTGGACCATGGCAACATGTGATATGTGATTTCTGTATAAGACCATAGCTAGGCTATGGCATCGGTGTGATGTGATTATGAGTTTCCATATAAGACCATATCTGGGATATGACAATGGTGTGATATGTGCTATTGTGTAAGACCATATCTGGGATATGACATATGTGCTACTGTGTAAGACTATATCTGGGATATGGAATCAATGTGATATGTGATCTGTATAAGACCATGGCTGGGCTATGGCTTCGGTGCGTGATATGTGACAAGGTGCAAGACCAAAGTTTTACTATGGCATTGTGAAAACGAATTACTCAATTTCGTAGTCGTCCCCTAATTTAATTAAGAGAGGTAAATGATAAACGGGCCTAAGAGATTAAAATTTGTAAATAAGTGATATTGAATTCAATCAAGTGAACCTATCACTGATTTTATGATTAACATGAGGAATTAGTGAAATTGTATATTATATGATTGTTATTAAATGTTCGGTAAGATTTACTTTCTATGCCAATAAACTTACTAAGCTTCTATAAGCTTACTTGTGTATGCTTATTATTTTTGTAGATTGACGTATATACATTCGAAGGATCGGATCTACATCGAGGATCACACTATCCAGATTTATCCCGGTAGATTTTGTTAAACAACCTTTTGATTTATATGGCATGTATAGGAGTTGAAGTGATAATGTAATAGTATGAATGATTAAGTATGTAAAGTAAATTGAATGTGGTGGTATTGTTAGATAATGAAATTTTTCTAAATTTCCCAAAAGTTTCGAAAGTTCTCAGTTTAGTCCCGAACTATTCCCAATGTATGTTTTGGGCCTCGTAGGCCCGTCTAAGGGACGTTAAGCATATGATTGAATGTTTTTAAATGGAATGAAATTTTATGGTCTGGATTTGTGTGTTTGATTGTGTTCAAGTCTGGTAATGCCTCGTACCCTGTTCTAGCGTCAAATAAGAGTAAGGGGGTGTTACACCACACGCCTGTGTGCTAGGCCGTGTGAGTATACTGACTTGTAATATTAAGGTGCAGGGGTCACACGGCTAAGTCACATGCCCGTGTGTTAGGCCGTGTGCCACACATGACTGAGACACACACCCGTGTCTCTGTCCATATGAAAATACCTGAGCATTCTGTTTTGAAATATTAAAGTTGTAGGGACACACGGCCAAACCACACGCTCATGTGTTAGTCGTGTGTCTCACACGGTCCAGTCACACGCCCGTGTGTCTGGCCGTATGGACTCAAAATGAACCTTAAACATCAAGTTTACCATTCCCTGCAGTCTTGGACACTAAGCAACTCAAAAATCATTCATTCAACCAATTCAACACGTGATCAAATACATTTTAAACATGTCAAAACAAACCAATGTACCCTCATAGGTACTACAATTATATTATCAAGACAAGTCATCAAAACATCAATGTAATCCATATTATAAACCTACCAAATTCAATCAACTTTTACCTAATTCATGAACATTTATGCACTAATTTAAAACATACCATACCATAACTTTAACATAAAACATATACTTATATATATAATCAACCAATATTAACTTATAATCTTATTTACAATCAATCCACAAAATAGTTAACATTTAGACGCCCTAAGTACATGCCGACACAAAAAGAAATAACATCACCGCGTTTGAGTTCGGGACCGTTGTTGGATGCTGAATCGGCGATCACACTTAAGTACCTAACCTGGGCATGGAAAACAAAACCGTACGCTGAGTATAAACTCAGTGGTATTTCTATAATCCGAATATTTTAAAACAAAATAATATAATATGCACATTTAATCATACCATAACAATAATCATTCAATTAATCAATTCATAAATAATTCATCTATACCATTTTCACTTCTTATATTTACACAATTCTTGTATCTTATATCCATTTCACACTCGATATTTTCCAATACCAATTGTCGAAACCATTTTTTGAAAATAAAATTTTCAAAAAACAAAAAGTTGGAGTCGCCACCGATCCTTTATTGAGGTGTGATCGGCTCACCTTAAAAATTATTTTGGTCTACGAAACTTGAGAAAACGAGTTCGGGAGTCAGTTACACACGAGGAAGGGTTAGCACCCTCGTAACGCCCAAAATCGGTACCAATTTGATTATTAATGTTGTAATGTCAAAAGCTTTAAAATATGGTCTTTGTATTTGAAAACCTGTATACATATTGAAATCCCCTTATTTAGGGAATATTCGATTGTTTAAGTTAGATGAAGAAATCAAGACTCAATGCGTTAGAGTACAATTTCTCAAATCTCCCAAACTTTGAATATAATCCCCTTTTTATAGGAAAATTTCATCTCAAGAAAACAATATGGCATACCCAATACATTAGGATACAACATGTTGAATTCCTGAAAATGATTTTTATTTATGCGTTTTGAAAAAAAATATTCTCGATTATTTAGGGTTAACAAGGAAAATTGGAACCCAATACGTTAGGGCTCAATTTTCTCGAAAATCCCAAATATCAAACATTACATAATCTTAAAAACCTTTGAACAAAAAAACGATTTTAATGTTTTGACGAAACTAAATATATCTTCTTATTTAAAAAGAAATGATAAAATGCTAATATACAACCTAAAACAAACACTTTAATATGAATTATATATGTATATGTATTTACAAATATTTAATATGTATATATATAAGTACAATATATAGGTAAATTTGAAAGTATGTGTATCCATATATTAAAAAATACATATTAATATACATAAAAAGAATGAAATATATAAAACAAAAACTTATAATAATTTCTAATATATATATATATATATATGTATGTATATATGTATGAGAAAATTGTGGCAATAAGATAAAAATATATAAAAGTATGTATATGTGCATATATTTACGGAATAAAATGTATAAGTATATATAGGTAAATCATGAAAATAGGTATGTATTTAAATACTTATATGTATGTACAATATGTATAAAATAATGGAATATATAGAACAATAAAAAATGTTTGTAATAATTTAAGAATATAAAAATGGTATATATATACTATAGAAAATGAATGTATATTTTAAATTATAAAATATGGGAAATGTATGTGTATTCTAAAATGTGTATGTATATTTATATATATATAATGTACATTTGTAAAATAATGAAGAATAATATAAAAAATAGAAGTATACGTATGTACATATTTACAAAAGTAAAAACAAGTTTTTGAAATTAAAAATATAAAATTATATATATTATAAAAAATGTTTGTATGTGCATGAAAAATAACAATTACAATATCAATAATAATAAATAATAATAAATAATAATGATAATAATGATAAAAATAAAAATTTTAAAAAACGAAGAAAATAAATAAAAAATGAAATTAAAATAAAACGGTGAACCAATTTGCAACGCGCGCATTATATGAGGGGCCAAAATGGAAATAATCAGCCCCCCAAAACGGTGTGCAGCGATGTGGGCTGAAATGAACAAAGGTAGAAACATACGGTCCAAATTAAGAAAAAGAAATGGGTTTGTTTAAAACGCGTTGCAAAAAGGAGGGCCTAAATGCGTAAATTCCCCATTTAGGGCTAGAACGCGCGGACCCTACTTGCGGGTCGGGTCGATGTGCGGATCTGGACCTTTCAAAACGGCGTCGTTTTGGCTTTCATTAAATTAAACAAAACTGAAAGAAAAAAAATTAAAATCATTCTATTCCCTCTTTTTTTTTAAAAAAAAGTGGCTCTGCTAGGGTTTCTTTCAACCCGCTCTTTGCGCCGCCGTTCAACCGCGAGCCAAGGCTCCGATCGCGACGGAGGTGGCACCGATTCGATGACTCCGACGAAAGAGATAAGTTTCCCTTCTCTCTTTTTTATATTTTAAGCGAAATAAATAAAAAATAAAACAAAAAAACAAAAATGAAAAAAGAATAACTGTGAATGATGAACACAAAGTAAAACGAAAAAAATCTCCTTTTATATTCAAAAGGAATTTTGTATCTATTTCGTCTCAATTTTTTTAATCCACTTCCAATACAAAAGATCGATTGTTTTATAGCCCAAAAATAACCTATTTCCTTGTTTTTTTTGTTGTTTTACATTGTTTGGACTTTTTGAATCTGTTTTGCAGGTGAACGTGACGGCATACGTGGAGGCGTGGCGCGTAAATGGCGGCGACAACAACGCACTTGGTTGCTGTTAGGCGTGCAGCTACCTAGGGTTTTTGTTTGTTTTTTCCTGCTGAAAATGTTGGGTGCATTGGGCTGCTTGTTGGGCTAGGGTTTAGGTTTGATGTATTGTCAATGGGCTTAGGTTAATAATTGGGCTTTGTAAAAAACTGGACTGTCTGCTTTGTTTTGTACGGGCCCGGGCCAATTGGGCCTGTTATAGCAATCATAGTGTCATTTCATTTAATTACCCCTATTAACTCAATTCGGACTCTGACGGATACACGGATCCAACCAAACACACCAGTTTGGTACCCAATACCTCATCGGATAATTCGAAGAAATAAGGTGAAACCCAGTGTCTCATCGGCTAAACCGAAGTAAATTGGCACCCAGTGCCTCATCGAATTAATCCGAAGTAATAAATTGACACCCAGTGTCTCATCGACTAGAAGTTGAAGTAGTCCCTGAACTCTTTCAATCCTATGGCATGTCATCTATATCCGACTCAGCCCGATACAGTTAATAGGGTTTCAATTCACTTTTCAAATGCAACAAATATCCAATAATCAAATTTCACATTAATCACAAATTCATATAAATTCAATTCAATACCAAAATGTTAAATACTCACCTCAATCACTTACCATAAACATTAAATCAAAATACAACAATTAATATTTAAATTTGAATTATAGAAATACAAACCAGAATTTTCCGAGCTATTCCTCTTTGACTTTATCTTTTCCCTTCTTAGTTGAGGGTTCTGGTACAACATTAGCTACAGAATTAAAACAATTAAAATTTATCAATACAATACAATTCAATTTCACATTGAATATTTTTCAATTTTATTCAACATTTTCCTAAATTCTAATTTAGTCCCTAAACCGAGGCTAACTTTATTTCTTCATGATTAATTCTATATTTTCATTCAATTTCCACTTTAAACTAGATTTAACTCTCTAATTTCACTTAAATCCCTACATTTTGAAATTTTCACAATTTAGTCCATAATACTCAAAATTTATAATTTATTCTACAATTCAATCCTTTTTCATTTCTAACTTAAAAATCTATCAATTTAGTCCCTAATACTCAAATTATTCAACATAGACAACATTTAAAAACTCAATAATTTCTAAAATTTCAACATGAGCAGGTAGTATTTAATACCGTGATTATAAAACATAAAATTTACAAGAAAATGGACTAAATTGACTAACCAATTAAGCTTTGAACAATTGAAACCGTAGCTTTTTCTCCTTTCTCTCTTTTCTTTTCTTTCTTTCCTTCTCTGTTTTCGTTTCAAATTGTTTCTTTTCTTTTCATTTTATTTGTTTTGTTTTATTACTATTTCATTTACTTATAATAATAATAATAATAATAATAATAATAATAATAATAATAATAATATAATATAATATAATATAATATAATATAATATAATATAATATAATATAATATAATATAATATAATATAATATAATATATACTTAAATATTAAGTAAGTATAATTTATTAATAAATATATGTATATAAATTTTACACATGTACTTACCAACACCATCCACTTGTTGAAATAAGGATTAATTGCTTCTTTAGTCCCTTTATTTTCTTTAATCTATAATTCAACTTTCACCCTTTATGCAATTTAGTCCTTATACTTAATTACTCTTAATTCATGCAAATTCACCTAACCAAACCTAATTAACTACACAACTAGCTTCGTAAATATTTTTTAAAAATATTTACGAGCCCGTTTTACGAAAATAGAGACCAAAAAATACACTTTCTGGTACCTGTGACTATCGGATCGTTACAAATAAATAACATAACAAAATTAGAAATCAAAAAGAAGAAACGAGTTTTACTAGATGTTAGGGCCTGTTTTACACAATTTCCTGAAGACAAATTCAGCCACTCCTCCAGTACTTGGAGAAACGTTGGTCGAATGTCTCCCAGGATACAACACGATGATCGAAGTAGTAGGACCTCTGTAGTGATCAACGAACAAACAATGCCCTTTTCTATCACCGAAACATTGGAAAATATGGAGAGGAAAATAGAAGAATTTTGGAGAGAAAATAATCTCGGTGTGAGGGTGAGATTAAGCAAAAAATTTTGAAGAAATCTTAGCCTTTTATAGGCATTCAAAGTGGAGAAATTTTAGAAATATCCATGTATAAGGAGACACAATTTGCATTAAAAGGGCAATTAAATCAAATTGATTAGAATCAAATAAAATCAAGATATATGTCCTTTTAAATGAGATTTTGTATCTATTTGCTGGAAAAAAAATTCGTGTTGGGCTAAAATATCCACAACCTAATGTCATACGAATGTACCCCAACCCTAATGGGTTTAGATTTGCACCCCAACCACGTTTTGCAAAGGTTTTAAGTTTAGTCATTCAATCACTTTTTAAGTGAGTTCTCATATATATATATATATATATATATATATATATATCTCACACTTGGTATTTAACTAATGTGGGATCTAAACTTTTCTTTTCCTCAACAAATATTTCCAAGTAGCTTATTTTGAGCATCAATTTCTCATTCATCACTCAACCATTTTGAGCATATGGTATACCATTGTAAAGGTCTCATGGAGTAGAATATGAAACCATAATTTTATTATTCAATTCTCCACCTTTATCAATTGAGAATATGCCTCAAAGTTTCCATAAATTACAATTTTTTCCAACAAAAGAGATGGAGAAGGGAGGAAAACAAGGGATAAGCATAAGAGATTGGAAAAAGAAGAAGAAAAAAAGTTAAAAGAACATAAAAGAAAAAAAATTAAATTGCTCAAAACAAAATAATATGGGGACCAATTGTATAATTTAACCTAAATTTTTGTTTAAAATGATGATTTAACGTGCCATGACAGCTTATTGTTACACCGTTAACGACAATTAACGGCTCAGTGACTAAAATGTTATAACACATTAACGTAAGTGACTAAAATGTAACTTGAGATAAACAAAAGTGATTATTTTAATAATTCACCTTAAAATAAATAGAGGAAAAAGATTTGAGGTAAAAGCATTACACGGTTGATTAATTGAAATAAAAATCCACAATTTAATCATTACTTTAAAATTAATGAAGAGTTGAATATATAAAAACAAGTCGAATTGATTAAAAAATAAATTGAATATATTTTATTTTTTTATAAATTAAAATTTTTAAATTTTTTCATGAGCCAAGGATTCAATAAGTTGAACGAAAAATCGATGCTCTAAGACGGTATGAATGCTATAAGATTGGTGGAGAGTGAAACTTCCGCGTTTGAAAATGAAAGGCCAAAAATTCTGGTGGGAGTATATGGGCTGTAATCCACATATTAATATTGGGCTTTGCTGGCTCAACCCACTTTTGGGACTAGAGACATTCAACCCACTGTTCCAACTTGCTTTTCCTTTCTTTAAATCCAATTTGAATGGCTATCAATACTCAATTATTGAACATTCTCTTTTTCTCATGATGTTTCGGTTGATTGAATACCACACACTTAACCTTATTAACAGAAACAATTTTGAAGGCTCAAATGGTAATAGTGCCTGAAATTGAAATATAACAGTAAAAAGCAGTATATATCACAATAGAGGAGAAATGCTCCTTAAGATCCATGCATGTTTTCTTATGTTGTACACTTGAACAAGCTGTCTCTCTCTATATATATGATGGCAATATTACAAATCCCAAACAAAAAACAAGAGACAAAATCAGAAAAATATTATATATATATATATATATATATATATATTATATTTAGCTGTGTTGTTTTTAGGAGAGGGCTCAAATGACCCATCCGTGGATGAAGTTGGTCTCACCAGCCATGCTTTTTGGGACTGAAGATCCTTCAGCCTGAACAAAGTTATGGTACCTGATGCAACACGCAGAAGTTGGTCAGAACTCACAAGTTTTCTAAAATAAATAATATGAAAAAGGAAAAAAGAACAAAAAAATTGTGATGAGCTTTTAACATTCAATAATATCCAATGTCATGGTTTTCTTTCACATGGTCATATTCCTCATAACATCTAGTTCCTGTTGTTATGCATTGAAGAGGGGTTGCCCCTTGGTTTGTAGAGCTTCTTATATAGACTATGTTTTGAGGGATACCGACTGTATCTTGAAATTGTGCACTTATGGATTCATACCATCCAAACAGGTTCAAATTATTTGTTTGTGTATATAACAATGGTTACCCTATTTGCAGAACAGGTTCATGATCACAATCCATAGGATGTGGGTGAGAAGGATGCAGAGGAAAGTTGCTAGTTTCAGCTACTGCACCACTACTCCATAAACCTTGGATTGTTTTGAGGTTTTGTCCTTCTGCCTCTAGCTGAAACTCCCAAAATACAGGGAAAACATTAGCTTTATATATAGTGTCCAAAGTGCAAATGTGGAATCTATTAACATTTTTCATTTACTGGTGGTACATAAGATGAAAGTTTAAGTGAAAAAGGGATGTTTGCTAATCAAGTTTAACCTTGATTTTCAGCTGTTTGTTAAGGTCTCCAAGCTCACGCTCCTGCCAAAACATGAAAAGCAGCTGTTAGATATGAGTTCATGAAGCCAAACCTTGGGTGTAAAGCAAAAGACGTTAAGCATGATCCTTGTTTGTGAGGAATTGGGTAAATAAGACGAAAGTTTATCAACATTTCAGCACCATTGGAATGATATCTTGGTAAAATTGTATTATTACTGGGGAATAATAATAATAATAATAATAATAATAATAATAATAATAATATATTACTACTTGCTTAAGTACCTTTTTGCGGAGGTCTTCCATTTGTTCTATCATGATCTGTGTCTGCAGTTAAGAAAAATGAATGCCAGAAAATTCACATGCATGTAAGTGAATAAAATTACTAGGAATAGCTTAATATATATTATATAATATAAACCTTGTGAAAGTAGCAAAAAAAACTTAGTAGGGCTTGTTTATAAAGACATGCAAGATAGTACCTTCCTTTGTCTAGCCAGTGCAAGAGCTCCTTCAAGCTGTTTCTCAAGGTTTTGCAGCTCCTTAACATTCAATGGTCCGAGATCTTCTCCAAGCAAATGCCTGATATAAACATATATATAAAATGAATAGAGATCATTACTTATATTCAACAAGTCAATAAAACCTTTTTTTTTTTTTGAGAAATCATATGGTTTTGCTTTGAAAACAACATAACCTTTGAGTGCGTTGCAGTGTTTCATATTTTGCCTTTAACTTGGTTACCTCTTGGTACCAATTCTGTATCGATATGCAAGAAGACAAAGTCAAGCTCATCACTAATAATGGCAGTATATATATTTACAGAAAACAGATAACCTTATTACGTAATAATTGGAATACTGGAATCACTACAAGACATTAGAAAAAATGCAGTGACCAAAAAACCTGTGTTTCGCGTTCAAGGCTGTTGTCTTGAGGAGTAAAGCAGCAACGCTGGTATCGCTCAAGGGTCTTGCTCATACTGCAAAAAAAGGAACTACAAAGTTACTATATCATCTCTCTCTATATAAACCTATTAAATGTAAGAATTGTGTTAAAGCTGGACAAGACACCATGTAGCACCATTTTTTTCTAACAGTAAAACCTAGATCTCATCAAGCTGCAAATTTTACATTACACCTTGTAAAAGGGCTCAAACGAAAAAGAAAAAAATAAGAACTACGGAGAATGAAACAGAAGCGTGGCCTAAACTAGTGTGTATTTTAGTTAATGGTAAGCAGAATCCAGATATATTGGGTGAAGCGTAAAACAAGAGAGAAAGAGAGGGTGATGAAAACAAACAGTCCAAGAGGACGATATATAAAACAAGGCAAGAATTCGTAGTAAAAAAAAAATTGGGTTGAAGCGCAAAATAATCCTTAAAAATCCCCCAGAATCAAGCGAAAGCTGAAGGGGGTGTTTGATTTTCTAAGCCCCTACAACCACCGCAACATTGATATTATTGGTGGTGAAAAATACTGGAAAAGTAGAAAGTAGAAGCAATGGTTAAACCAGAAGATCGAAGGATTAAAAGACGTGAAGACAAAAGAATCATCCTGATTTCTCCACCGACTACTCAGTACTAGTTCATGCTTCTTCTTCTTTTTTGTTTGTTTGTTTGTTTTATCTGGAGAATGTAAAGGGAAAAGAAGCAAAACCCTAGATCTTGCACATAGCCTAAGAGGTCATAAGGCAAAAACCTAGTCTTTTTGATTGGATTCTGAGAAAAGTCATCATAATTCATACTGGGTTTTCTTTTTCCTTTTCTATTTATCCTTCTTTCAGCTTTCAAGTGGAAGGAAAGAGTCAGTTTTGGTACTAGTATTCCAACACTAATGAGTGAAAAACTAAAAACACTTCACAAGGCAGCTGAAGACCCGGTTAAGAGTTAGAGATAAAAGGAAGTTCTTTTATTGTTTCGGATATGAGATGAAACGTGTCGATCGGTCACTGGTAAGTTCAGGTTTTCCCATGAATGATCCCGTAAAAGCCAAGGAAATTCATGACAAGGCCCAGATTTTGGTCATGTTTGCAGTTAAGTCAGAGATAACAAATAACTAAAGTATATGTAAATGACCCATTAATCTTAACAGTAAAAGAAAAACACTAGTAATTTGCCAGTATATAAAGCTAAAGAATAGAGAAAGATGGAAGAAAGCAAAATTCAGAAACCCACAGAGAAAATGAAGGAAGAAGAAGAAGAAGAATCAGCTAATAAAGAAACATCATTTGGTTATATACATACATACATACATACAGATATGTATTCCCTACCCTGAACTGCCAAACTCGTAGAGCTTGCCACGACTAGAGAAGATGATAAGAGCAACCTCAGCATCACAAAGAACAGAAAGCTCATAAGCTTTCTTAAGCAAACCATTTCTTCTCTTAGAGAAGGTCACTTGTCTGTTGATCTTGTTTTCTATCCTCTTCAGCTCCACTCTTCCTCTCCCCATTTTTTTTTGGTTTTAGAACAATGGCTGTGGTGTCTGAGAGGTGGGGTTTTGGTGTTATACAAAAATAGTGATGAAGAAGATAAAACTAAGGAGTGTACTAAATAATTGCTTGGTCTGAGAGAGAAGTGAAAGTTTTAAAAGGCTATATAAATTATGCAAAAATAGAAATGTGCAGCAGGAAGCTTACTGGATCTTCTTTTGCAATAAAATGGAAATCCTTCTTTTCTCTTTATTCTCTTTTCAGTTTTAATTTTAGCAATTCTCTCTATTTATTAATAAAGATTAAAATTTATCAAATGTGTCTTGTTTTCTCTTAATTAGGACTATTCTTGTGAAGTGAATCCAATTTATATGTGGATTTTATTTAAATTCAATTATAAAATATAAATATATTTTTTGGAATAATAGGTATGGCTAGACAACAAATTAAAATGTTTAAGATGAATTTAATGTTATTTTCTAATAATTATCGAATTATTTTAAAAATTAAAATACAACTAAAATTAGAATTATAAATAAATCTAAATAATTATTAGATTATATAATAATCCAAATATATTCTAATGTTAGGAAACATACAGTTCCAATGCCTTGAAAATTGGATTCCCAACTCAAATCCTCAACTTTTAATGCTGGACTTAGCAAATCGAATGTTTATTTATATGAATAAAAAGTACTGATGTTTTTAATAATTTTCCTTATTTTAGCTGAGAAAAAGAAAAAGATTAATGTTATAGGAATAATTGAGAAAAATGAGTAGTTGCGGCATTTCAAGTAATTGGATGTTTCGCGTGTACACGTGATCCTTGCCCCAAATTACATCAATAAATTTCAAAAATAGTTTTGCTGGAAATAATTATGAGCAAAACCAACTCCACAAAAAATTTATCTCCATACCTTAATTTTTTTCTTATTAAGAGATTTAAATAAAATTATAACAAATTTGAGGGACTTGTATTTCAAAAAGCTGGAAAATTAAGTATTGAAAATTTAAATATTGAATTTAAGTTATACATTATTTAAAATTAATTATTGAATATAATTAAAATCTTAATGAATATAAATTTTAAATTACAAACATATATATTCTACATTTTATGTTTACTTTTAAACCTTTTACCTTATTTGAAACCCAAATGTAAAGTTTTTACAGGGTAATATAATATAATTAAAACAAATAAAATAAAATTGAATTAATAATTGAAAATATTCTCCGTTTTATTTTAGATTACCGTGTAAAAAAATTAAATCATTAAAAATATTAATTTCAAATGAATTTAATAATTTTCAATGGTCATTGAATTATCAATTAAGATACAAAGTGTACTAAAAATAGAAATGATGTATTTCCCTATTTGCCCTTTTGTCTGATAATTTATATACATAAAATGCCTAAAATCAGGCATAACCTCTCTCAACCCTTAATTGACAGAACAAAACAGATTGAAACACTCTCGAACTATACCAAGAAAAATTGTCGATGTCAATTAAATTAAAATTGTTGAAAGCATTAACAATTAGCATTTGGGTTTAAAATTTGGTTACTTTCACTCCCCAATCATTAGTACGCTATATATCACACTGCTGAAAATATCATACCCAAAGCGAAGAATTTGCCTTTTCCTAGTAATTATATATATTGTCCCCTTGCATTGCATATTTAGAATAAACCCAAATCAGAGAACATAACCCTCACATTCCATTATTCAATTAACAACATGCAAAACCAAATTTAATTAATTGAAAACAACCAAGCAACATAACGAAAATGAGATTACAACCCTAAAATATTAAATAATATTCAAGACATTTAGGGATGTATGGGACACTCTACAATTTCGACTTATGTATTTCTTGGGAAAAAATGTCTTCCTAATTCCTGTTTTTGAGTTCAAAGTCACAGTTAATATTACACCAGTTCATCTTTAATTACTTTTTAGCAATAATAGGTAAAAGCATCGTGGAGGTCCTTTCACTAAGAGTCAGATTGCAGTTTGCTTTCTCTTCTCAAAAAAGGAAAAATTAGTCTCTATGCGTTTAAATCAGAGAGCAATTTGGTAATTTTTATGTAAAATTTCATCTATTTGTACTTTGAAAAACTGGCACAGTGGTACATGGCATGCCCTGTTTTTAACAACAAAAATGGGTGAATTTTTTAACAAATGACCAGTGTGCTCTACGATATATTGTACAAAGATTAATTTACACATTTTTTTGAGTAAAAGAGACAAAAATACAATCTAACTCAAGGACTGTCATGGTACTTTTACCAGCAACAATCCCATTAATTTATTTTCTGAAAAAAAAAAGGGTCTAACTAGGAAGTGGGGTAAATTTAAATTATATGCCTATTTTAAATAATATTTAGGAAAATAGGTTGATTTTGGAGAGAATAGTGCAATAAGCGTTTTTTGTTGACTTGTCTGAAAACGCATCCTACAAAAAAGCGTTTTCATTACTAATTTAACATATCAGTTTTTTGGTTAAATGTTAGTGGTTTTGTTCTTGAATATCGGGTTTTATTTCTTTCCTATGCATATTTACATTTTTTATTTCATATTGTTTTAAATTTTTTATTTATATAAATAAAATAATAAATATCCAAAAAAAGAAGGGCTTAAAACCTTAAATATTATTTAAAATTGGCATATCCTTCAAATTTACCCGTAGGAGGTGAGTTGATTAGGGGACTGATTAAACACTTTCCCTCCAAGAAAAAGCAATACCGTTTTCCAAAAAAGAAAAAAGTTTGATCACTCAATACAAAAAAATTAGATGGATGATTAAACAAACACAAGATATGGTTGATGATGTGGTTAAAAAGGAAAACCATATAGCACTAGCAGTTGGCATGATATGGTAAATTCCATTATTGCTGTTTCCTTGATTGGGAAATAATTGAAGCTAAGAGGTTTAAAAGTTAAAATATATGGGGTGGCAATGGAGTAGTTTTGTTATCCCCTTTTTTGCTTGTTTTCCCACTAAGTTTGCTGTTGCATCATACACTCTGTATGAGTTTGAAAATGGAAATATGCATTTTAGGAAGTAGAGACAATGACAGACTGAGAGAACCCATATTCCTCTTCTGTTGCACTGTAGCTGTAAATAATAATATAGTCTACATCATTCGCTGCACTGCACAACCATTAAATAAAATGCCACTTACATATTTTTAGGGGTCCAAACTTTGTTTCTTCCCTTTTGGACCTTTGATGGTCTTTGCCGGAACCTCATATTAAATCTTGTTCTTAACTTCATTCACCATAGTACTCAATTCAATAGTTTCTTCTTCCTTAATGATGCAGACCTATATTTTCAACCCGCATTAATAAACACGGTGGAAAATTTCCCATTTTATACCACTTAAACTAACTTGTTTTTCTTTCTTACACAACCCTTAGCCTGCCTCAAAGTCTTCGTGGACTAGCTTGGTTCAATAATGTTGTTAGAGTTGTGTGATCTGAATTTTATTTAATCCAATTTGAAAGGTTTGAGGTATAATTCATTTTTTAAAGAAATAAAATAAAGAAGTAAATTGAGGATCTGTGGACCGAAGGTTCAAGGACTATACTTCTTCTATTAGACAGATTGTTTAACCCTTTAAGAGTCAGGTTAACATTGCTTCTAAAAAGCACTTTTGAGACAAAAAAATATTTTTGAGATAAAAACATTACTAAACAAAATGCTTTTAAGCTTTCCAAAAGTATTTTTGTGACAAAAAAATGCTTTGTAAAAACACTTTTTTAGCCAAAAGCAAAAGCAAAAGTAGAAAATTTTAATTTTTGCTCACAAGTGCTTTTGTGTTTTTTTTGGCCCAAAATTACTTTTTAAGAAGTAATATTAAACTAAGTCTAAAATCTGCGCATTATCGCAAAACTTTTGTATTGTTGTTTTTCAACCTTAGTTAATTTTTCTTTCTCTTCCCGTGATTTTTCCAAATAAGGATTTTTCACGTAAAATCTGGGCGTTTTTATTTTTCTTTCTTATTATTTTGCGATCATTCCCATTGCTATTATCGATGTATAATATAATTAATAATTTAAGAGGAAATCCAAATTCAAACTTAGAATAACAATTTAAGGACATTGAACATTAAACTTTAATTTTATTATATAAATCAATTAGATTGGCCTTCAAATTTTATCTCATTTATTTCCCTACATTATCGTAATTATACGCTGTAAATGTTGTAATAATATGAAAAATAATTGGACTCCCTTGTCTTCTCTTGCTATCTAGATTCTGGAATACATACGAGAGGCTCATTATTCCAAGGTTAGGTGATATGTTTCAAACTTTTGTCCTAAAAGGTTGCTTTATCATTTAAATCACAAGGATTCCCATGTATAACAATTTCACATTATTTTTTTATTTCAAACAAGTTCAATTTTTGCAGCTCTATATATTCTTAGTATTATGGTTTGGGTTGATTTTATATACCATGAATTTTAATTGAATTTCGCTTCCAATTTAATGAAAAATAAATTAATTTTAAATTGATTAAATCAAAATTTTGAATTTAGGTTAGATTATCAAGTCTAGTAAATGAATAAAAATTATGTAATTAATTATTATTCTTAATACAATTTAAAAATACTTAATCCTTTTCACTTGTAAAAAATTTAATTCTATTATTGTATACAAAATAATTATTATTCATAAAACTCATACAAAACAATGAAATTGATAAAAGAATCCTTTTTGTTTTGTTGAATTTTATCTGCAACTAGTTAGTTTAATTATAATAAAGGAATTATGTTTTAAGAAAACACAAATTAAAAAATCTCTAGATCTAATTAAATAGAAAAGATAATTAAATAAATAAAATGATACAATAAATACTGAATTTTCAAATTACTATTTCGACACATTTTATTTATCAATTAAAATTAAAAGCTTCTTAACAAATTTGGATATTTTACATTGAACCGACCTCTTCACTTTTAATATTGACGATTGATTAAAATATGGGTTATTATGATGGTTCCTCGCAATGGTAAAAATAAAAGATTACCAAAACCATAAATATTTGTATGGTTTCACTCACGTTATGTGTTGAGTTATTTATTTATTTATTTATTAAATTATAGAGTAATTTTTAAATATTACAATATGCTCAAAGTTCTTGTACTCTTCATATATTTGAAATTTAATATCCATACTTTTATTTTTAGAAATTTAGTCCTTTACTTTTCGAATTTAAAATTAAGGTTCATTTGTAAACACCGTTAAAATTATTATGTTAAATTTGTTGATGTGACATTTTGAAATTAAAAAATACTCACTTGATATCTATGTAATAAAAAATGTCATTGTAATTGGCTCAATTTAATTTAACGGTGTTAACAATTTTAAAATTCACATAAGCATTTAATCATAATAAAGTATTTAGACTAACTAATGACATTTTAAAAGGTGAAGTACAAAATTATGTTAAAATTAAAGTAGAGAGATTAAATCTCAAGTTTGAGTGAAATATAGGAATCAAAACTAAAATTTAACCATAAAAATTAGAGGAATTAGAATTAAAATTTAACCATGAATTTGTCATGTCAAAAAAATAGAAAGAGAAAACATTGGGCATATTAGAGCTGATTTGAGTGAAATATACGAACCAAAACTGAAATTTAATCATAAAAATTGGAGGTATTAGAATTAAAATTTAGTCATTATCTTCTTATATAAAAAAAAAAAAAGAAGAAGAGAAAATTAAGTGAAATATATAAATCAAAATTAAAATTTAACTATAAAAATTAGAGGGATTAAAACTGAAATATAATCATTATCTTGCCATGTCTAGAAATAAGGAAAAACGTTGAACATGTGTCATGTAAGGAAGACCTTAGGTTCTTCGTTTTATATATCGTTGTATAAATATTGTTGTTGCTGCGTTTCATGTCAAAACGCTGTTCGGATTTGAAAAGCTTCCCTTTCTTTTTCTTTCATCAGTTTCGGTGATTGGATTTGCAAACATTACTTGTCGAAAAAAACCTATAATTATTTGGCAACAAGAGCGTGATTATGGGCCTAAACATGCGGATGATAATAATAAGCAAAATGCAATGGACAGATAAAACATTATAGGAGTAATATGGGAAGAATTCACACATTGATATTAAATTAAAATGATTTTGTATTTAATTTTTTATACAATTAATACTTAATCATTCAATTATCATGTATCATATTCTATTCATGTAGCTCATGCATAGACCTGTTCATTGATCGTGCCACTCGGTATAGAGTGCACAAGTGGAATCCGTATAAAAGTACACTTCTTATATTTCAACCTTACTGTATTGCTTCTATTAGATTTTGATTAGAATAAAGTTTTTAAACCTATAAATAGACGTAGTCATCTTTCCTCTTGTATTATTCAAGTTCAATAGTTAGTGAATTTTTCTTCTTCTCTGTTGGTGGTCTTTTCCTAAAGAGTTTTCACGTAAAATTTGTGTGTTCTATTTTTTTCTCTTTCTTTGCGATTCATTGTCATTATCGACGTTCGAATTTCATAATATACAATATATTAGATTGATATAATAGAGATATCAAAATTATTCTAAATTTTACATGTATGATAAGTAAAAATATTTTGATAAATTTAACAGTTAAATTATTAAAATATTAATAGTATAAAATTAGAGAAAATATAAAATATGATAAGTAAATTCCTATAAAAACCCTTAAGAGAAGGCGAAAGCGTGTAAGAAACCAAAAGGGATGATTAAAATCTTAGGCTGATAATTATTTAGTGAGTTGTATGTAAAAGAAGCAATTCAATTTTACACGTGACAAAACAAACTAGATTGTCTTGAAATATCTATATCTTGTCTGATAAGCAATAAATCTTAATTTAAACGAAATTTGAGATAAAGCTGGTTAAGCCTATCATTACATGAATTGATTAATACTAAAACTACTGATTTTGTCATTTATAGTTAAACATGGGTGTTTGTCCACTCTATTAGATGTGACTAAAAATGCAAGATTTAGTTACCTGTTGTGCAATAACGAGAATTTAAATATCTAATTTGTATCTCATCTAACATTATTTCATCCAAACCTACCATTAATTAGCGTTCGAATCGCATCATCATATTTGTGCATTTTAGTACGGCAGCTTGGCCTTAATGAAGATTATGACACTCGAAAATAACGGAACACCCTTTGCCGTCGGATTAGCAAATTGGTCTCGAAGGGTGAACTGTGTTTGGAAGGAAATCTCCCTTATAAAAATTTCAAAATTAGTATGACAATTAAGTTTTACAGAACGGAGGGAGGGATAGATTATGGAGGTGTACAGGTCAATTACAAAGTAACACGTCTTAAGTTGAAATTATTGTTGGTTAAATCAAATTTATCACGAGTGAAAATGATGGAATCTGTGTCATAATTAATTTTTATTAATTAATTTAAATTAATTAAGAGATAAATAATAAAATTTACATTATCATTAATTTAAGTGATAATTTTAAATGATTATTATAATTAATTAGAGATAAGTAATAAATAAAATAATTTAAATTCTTATAAAATAATTAAATGAAACAGTTAAATTCCACCTAAACTCTCTTTTATTCAAGTAACTGACATTATAAAAAAGGGGTTATCTAAGCCATGCTACATAGTTCAAGAAACTTAGAAGAAACTCTGACAAACACCATAGCTATTTTGAAGATTGTAACTCTTTTGAAATTATCAATAACACTGACTTTGAATTTTCAAGTCTAACTCTTGACTCGAAATTTGTGTGTATAAGGTGATTCAAAGTTTCAAACTGTATATGGTACGAATTGCGAAGAGCCATTATTATTGGATGTTTAAGTTGTATTTGATAATTAAGAGAGAGACAAAGAGTGATTGCTTAGTGTTTTTTTTTTTAATAAGTGATTGAATTCTTTTGTCCCTCTTATTTGATGTTGGAGGGAAGTTGGCTTAGTGTGGATCCAAGTCATTAAACATTCTATTCTACAAGTGTAGACAACAATGGTGAGTTGTCAACTTCGAACATTGTTGGAGTCGGCCTGAGATGACTAGACAAAACAACGTCAAGCTTGAGATGTGATGGATTGATTGGTACTAACAGGTGTTCTTCCTTATATATCTTAGTAACACAATGTTTGGTAAATCTAAGACTAAGCTTTTGGCTAAATCGCGAGGTTAAGCTTCGTCGAATTCTATTATCAAGCATAGGCATCAAGTAGAATACTAGGGTCTAGCTTAGTTGGGTATAATAGAATCAATGGAATAAAGTATCAATATTGAAATTTGCATATTAAATTTACTAAGTTTTCTCAAAGTGTGATTGGTTGAATAAAAAAGAGGATTCAGAGAGTGAAAAAGTGAACAGTAAATTAAATGAAATTAGGATTAATTTTTATTAATTTATTCACTTTTCAAAAATTTCATTCACTTTACTCTCAAAATTTGGGTCTATAAAATAATAATTAATTTCTTTCAATTTTTTATTTTTCTTACCAAACACATCCTATTTTCTTTTAATTTTTTTCCTTTCAAAAAAAGAGAGGAAAAGGTAAATTAGTATAATTTGGGATTGTAGCGTACGTGCTTAAACCCACACCAATGGCTTAAAGGCAAAGCGATTTGGTAATTTAGTCCAAAACTCTCGGTTGTCCAAAGTTCAATTAGTTCAAAATTAGCATTTTAAACATTCCTTTTCTACAACTTTGTACTGTACGAGGGTAGCACATGGTTCAACCAAAAAATGCTAAATTACTTTTAATAAAATGGTATGCCCATCTGACGTAAAAGGGATTAAATAAGAATATATAAAAATAACGTTAAAATATGATTCAAATTTATTTATTTGTATACATTTGAATGTTAATTCCTTTATTTTCTTCTATCTTTTAAAATTTAAATTTAAGGGATAAATATTAAAACTATACACGAGCTTTGATTTAATGTGTAATGTTATACATGAATTTTGATTTTATGCGATTTTATACATTAAATTTTGATTTGATTAAATTTTAGAAATTACTAATAATATGATAAAATTAACATTTTTTTATGTTAATATTATTGCATAACAAAATATTATATTAATCCAATATGAAAACAAAAGTATGCGTTTGTTGTTTTTTAAATGTGTACAATTAAATCGAAATCAAAATTTTATGTATACATATGAACCGCAATCCAAACTTTACGTATCAAATTACACATGAAAACAAAGGTCATGTATAAAATTGATATTTATCCTAAATTCAATTCATAATACTTTTGAAGTTATTTTGCTATATTCATTGGTGTAACATTTTAAAATAAATAATAATAATTTAATAGTCATGTAATAAAAAATAACATTAAAACAAACTTAAATTGAACGAAAAAAATTAACAGTATTAACAATTAAATTTAAATTATTAAATTCAAAAATAAAAAATTAAATTATTTGAAAAAAAGAAGAAGACTAAATTCTAAAATGACTTAAAAAGCATACTTTAACTAAAAAGAACAATGGGGTTAAAAGGGAATGAACACTGAAGAGTGAAGGTTGAGGATAATTTTGCTTTTAGTGGGTCCAACTGCCCTCAAAGACAATGACATTATCCATTGAATGGGTTCACTAATACAAGAATACGAGGGTGATGGTAGTGGTTAGAAAAGCTTACCATTTTAAGAAAGCTTTGATGGAAGGGCCAAGCTTTTTTTAAAGCACATATTTCTATTTCTTGCTATGCCCTGCCTTCACCTTCAGCTCAACTTTCAGCTCTTAACGCTAAAGCATGCTGTGTCTCATCATCCTTTGGGGCTCTAGATGAAACAGCTAGCACACAGTCCGATAAGCACTATTCTTTTCCCAATTTTTTTTGGGATAATATATCATTTCATAGTTTGAGTGTGGTTCTTCCAATTAGGTACTAAAGTTTGATTTGAGTTACATAAAATAGTATCTTAGCTTTAACGGCTTAATGACATTAATTTTAAACCGTTCATTCTGTTGGGATGTGAGATGCAAATCTTGAAAGTGTTTATCAAGTAAACATAAGATGCAGAAGAGCAAAAAAGTTACCGTCGTAGGCAATGTGGATTCCACAACACTGATCTAGAAATTGGTAAACATGCTGATATTTGGTCACGGCAATCGAACTAAAATCATTTTGTTTGACAATGGAGCAGCTAAAATCTCTAAGAACCCTCGTACCGATCTCAAAATTCGCAAGCTTCCGTCCACAGCAAAGATCCCCTATCCCAAAATGTTCCAAAAAGTCTCTTGATTTCGTTTACCCTTTTATTATTTATCAAACCATGTTTTCAATATATGCTCCATGTCATCCAATCTTGAGGTACTTAATTGAAAAACAAAAAAGTTTGGATACCATTGGAGTCAAGTATCAAATGGTATATTAATTTCAAAATTTCCGTTTATTGAGGAACAAAAGTGGAAAGAGATAAAAGATGACGATTCACAGGTGTTAGAAGCCATTGGAGGAGAAGGAAAAGAGTATATAAAGCATGAGAGGAGGAAAGTTGGGGAAAAATATCTCTCCTAAAGTCAAAGATAAGTATTTATATGCGAAGGTGGTGATCTCTTTACCCTAAGTCTTCATATGTGACTTGCGCTTATATTATCATGGTTGACCACCTTTTGTCTTGTTATTAGTACCCTTTTGTCTTGTTATTAGTACATCTTTGGATTAGTTTGCCCACATTTGTCCCCTTAGGTCGATTAGTTTGGCTTGTGTCAATTGTAGGGAGATTAAAATTATCCAACAAATTTACAGGTTTGAATCCATGTACCCATGCCCATAGGAGTTGGGAATTTGGTCTTCATGTAGAAAGTAACTAACATCATTTTGGCCAATTTCATGATCACATATTCAAATTGTGCTCAACATACCAAATCTTAAAGAACAAAAGTGGAAAGAGTTGAAAGATGGTGGTTTACAGCGTGGTGAGGTGCTAAGAGTCGTTAAAGGAGAAGAAGACGTATGTATAAAGCATGAGAGGTAGTGAATTAGGGAATAATATCCCTCGAAAGGCCAAGTATAGATATTTATAAGCGAAGATGATTATCTCTTGCCTTTAGGTCTAAACACCTAATCTACACTTATCTTGTAATGATTGATTACTTAAGAAGCATTATAACCTTCTAAATAAGTGAGAATGTGATTAACATGGACCAAATAAAACCCCACGTATGATTCATGCAAAAAGAAAAAAAGAATCTAACAAATCAAAAGAGTTTCAATGTATGTACATATTTGCAAGTCCTTTAATTAATAAAATATTATGTATAAGCAAAGGACTAAGTGTGAAGGTTGTGACTAGAGTACGGAATAAAGATGTTTAAGGTGCGCTCTATCTAAAGTTCTTTCTGTTTTTCATGCTTTTCGTAGGTAATAGAGTACGAATTTCGTAGTAAGCATAACAATCATATCGTCAAATCAATTAGAGCTTTCTCAAGGACGAGATGGAATTATTGATGCATGGCATGTCAAATTTGTCCCCTAGTAAACTTACTTGTTTTCGAGCTTGTCTTGTTTGTGAAGTGGTGTTGTACACCTCTATGTCTAAAGTTTTAACCGCTTAACAAATAAGTTCCCCAAGATAGATGGGTGGTAAACAAAACCGTAGCACAGACTGCAATTTGCTGCACATCACTGTCCTAGCCTACATCCAGTACAGGGTGTGGGTGCCTCTCTCAAGCCTTTTCTCTCTACACCACTGAATTGCATTTGCATAAATCAAAGTTAACACTTATCTTCCACTTTGGATTTTCTTTCTTTTATCAAATAATTATTTTTAAAATTTGAGAAAATAAGATCAAAATGCCTAAGATTGAATTTAAACTCCAATAAATATGTGATTGTGTGACAAGCATGGTAATAATTTGTGAAAGAGTTTTGTAATCTATAAATAATACGGAAAGAAAGCTTGAAACCTGGAGATAAAATATTAGGATGTGCATCGGATTGATCCGATGTTAATTTTGTTTTTTTTCAGTTTTAAAATTTGGGTTGGGTATTGTTAGGGCTTAGATTAATTGGGTTGGTTTGATATGAGTATTGGGTAGGGATATGGTAATCAGAATATGAGTTCTAGTAATTAAAATATATTGGGAGGGTTATGAATAAAAAGCCATTGTACTGCTAACCAAATATCCAAAAAGCTGACTTATTTAGGTGTAATCCTAGTTATGGGTTACCATTCGATTTATTCGAGTCGAATCGAATAAAAAAATTTTGAGTCGAGTTAATGAATCCTATTATTTATACTTAATGTTTCGTTTACATGGACTGATTATTTAACTAGTAGACGAAGTACAAGATTATTTAACTATATAAACAATATAATGGTTTTGTCTTTTAACTTTAGAAAAGATTAACATTTATCAAAACGGCGTAGTTTTGTCTTTTTTTATTTAGATTTTCGGATAACTCAAATTGTGTAATTCATATTCGAGTTAAAATCGAAAATTTTAATTTTTATTTAAGTTGATCCGAATAACTTGATTAACTCGAATAATTTATACTACTCAATTCAAAATTTAAATTTTTTTATAAAAAATTTCCGAATTGAATAGGATTTTGTTCACCCCTAATCCTAGCTAGATGGGTGGCAAGGTATCTTCTTTGTTGGGCAGTTGTAACTCGGCAATGGGCTAGTAAGGCAATGCAGGGTTGGACCGAAATCCTGGCAACCGTAACGTGAGTTAAGGGTTTAAGACTTAAAAGTTTATTCCAATAGGGCCCAAATATTAATTACTTTACAGATACAGATAGCAGTATATAATTATAAATCATCAGCTGAAAGATGGCGAGATGATCTTTGAGCGCGGCTGTGCTAAGCTTTTCCGTAATTGAAGCAAGAACCAGCAAGCCCAAACTGCGATTACAAACTTCTGTGGGGGAAAACATGGCGGGAGCAGCTGAACCACAAAAACGCCAGAGCGGGAGACCGTTCCCACCATCGGCGAGAGGTCCGCCTCCTCCTCCTCGCCCTCGCTTTGAACCTGTTGATCGTGAAAAGGTACCCCCTGCCCTGTTTTTTCTGTTTCTGTACCCCCTATATATTTGAAATTCTAGGGTTTCAAGGCTTTTAATCTACGTATTCTTGAATTAGAATCGCTAATCTGTAATGTTGCATAGGGCTTCTATTAGAGGAACTTAGTTGTCTTTTAATGCTTAGTTTTTATTCGTATCTGCTTTAATCTTTTTAGGGTTTCAAAGCTCTATCCTTTGGGTTATGATTTTCTTTTTCTTTTTCTTCTGTAATGCAGACTTGTCCTCTATTGCTTCGCGTTTTCACTAAGGTAATGTTCATTTCTCAGAGCTCTGACCTCATTTTTCCTAGTTTAATATGAGATGCTTTTTTTGATCCGCGTAGATGATTTTGAACTCTCCCATCACTTTAGTTGTGCCTTGATCCATAGAAACCTACATTGTTGGTGAAGTTCCTTTTCCATGGTTTAGGGGATATTTAAATTTTTACTTAGGAACTTCAAAATCACATTTACAAAGTCAACTGATGTCCAGGACACTTGGAGAAGGTGATTGGCAAGACTTGTAGTATCAATAGATTTAAGCATAAGTTTATTTCCTTTATATTTTCCAATATCTAAACACTTTAAGTTCATACGCACATTAGAGAACCTTGGTCTTTTGGGTAAGATGAATAAGTCCCTGTGAGCAAAATGTTAGTTCGCAGTCAATTTGTCCATACTCTTTTAAGTGGTACTGTTATGGTGAAAGTTTGCAGTGTCCAACAGTTAGCATCTGTTAATTGTTGTTAGGAATACTTTCAAGAAAAGACAATAATTCGTAGAAGTGGAATATTAGTCTTTTTCCTGTTTCTTATACATGGAGAAGTTCTTCAAGCTTTTGACAATTTGTTGTTAAATCCACAGATTGGTGGTCATCATTCTAAAGAAGATTTTGCAGTGAGAGGCAAGGAACCCAAGGATGAGGTTCAGATTTATACATGGAAGGATGCTACGCTTCGTGAGTTGACTGATCTGGTATGTTAATAGTTTAATGTAGTTTGTTCAATTGTCAGTACTGTTTTAAACTTTACTGGTACGCAACATTCTCTTCTTTTTTCCTAAGCTTTTTGACTCTATTGATTCTACTTCTTTTACAGGTGAAAGAGGTAGCTCCAGCAGCAAGGAGAAGAGATGCAAGGCTGTCGTTTGCATTTGTATATCCTGACAAGAATGGACGTTTTGTGGTGAGAGAGGTTAGATTTTTTTTTCTCTTGCCTGCATAATTTTGCATCCTTGTGTATCCATATAACTTCGAAAACTGAGTTCAGTATGTTGTTGTTCCTATGATGACTTATTGAGATTAACTTTTACTATGGCTTTAATAACCTTGTGAGGCTGATAGTGCCCCGCGAGGGTTGGGGGGGAACCTTGTGAGGCTAAACTCTGTCACGTTGGTAACACATTAGTGATGATATGTATGCATTATGTAGTAAAGTTTATGAACTTATGATGATAATGACTGGAATTTCCACATAGATAAGACACCTTTATGCTGTATATTAATGCATGTATTATGTAGCTGATACATGAATTATTCCTATGAGAAAGATTGTGCGATTAATGATGTAAGTTATTGCTTCGTCAGGTGGGAAAGACCTTTTCTTACGGTAATGTGAGGCGATTAGATGACAGCAAAACCTTGGGTGAACTTAGCTTTGAGGTAGGCTGGATCTCCCGTGAAACAGCATTGTTTAGTCTCTTACATCTGCTCAAGCTTTGCATTGATCTTTTTGTTGACATATGCAGATTGGAGATTACTTGGATGTGGCTATTATGTCATCGGAGCTTTCTTCTGTCCGATAAGTGACTTGGATCGGGAGGTGCTGCAATGCATTTCCCACGAGTTTATCCTACTATGTAAGGAAATCATCAAGAAGATGCAAGTATTGTGTGATTGAACTTTGTAGAATGTTTGAAAGGTAGTGATCCTTGTAGGGAACCTTCAATGGTCCTTGACTTGTTAATCCTTTGTAAGATGGATCTAGTAATGTAGCTTGAGATTTTTGGGTAGCATTTTTAACCGTATGGAAACTTCAGTGCAACTTAACGGTGGCCTTCCGAGATTTGTTTAAAATTTGGCTTCAGTTTGTCAACTTAACCCAATTTCATTGATAGTAATTAATGTTTTTTATCAAATACCTAATTGACATGAGTTTAAACCGGGTGATATTATATCAAAAGCATTAATAAAATCTTATTTATTTTATATTCATTATGTTAAAATATATTTTAAAATTACAATCGGATTCATGAAGCTGTAGAATTATGTACTAAATTAAAGGTTTAAGTCACAATTTGACACTTGAGATACACACATTTTTTCATTTCAATACCCAATTTTTTTATCCCATTTCAGTATATGAATTATCATTTTCATCTCAATTTGTCCCAATAAGAATTTGCCATATCGAATATTTTTATTGACAACTTTTATTTTTATTTTAGGTCAACTGAGATGAAAATGATGATTTAGAATGTACTAAAATGAGATATATGCTTTTATTAAAATGAAAAAATAAATAAATTTAAAAGCCTAAAATATAATTATTAATAAATTCACTCACATTGAAAATAAAAACGACATTTAGTAGTTTAAGTATTATAGAATAATAAAACAATTCAAACAAAACTAAAAAATAAATAGATGAAAGTGGAAGTGGAGGGGCGATGGAGTCAAACTCAAATTACTTACTCATTGGTTTGCAATCAAATGTTTAAAAGGGAAAATTCAAATTACGTAGTTGGGGTAGTTATAAGTTTAGGCCAGCCATGTGTCGTACATATATTGGCTATATTAAAATCAGGACTCCTTACGAAAACGACACCGTACGTGTTGGCTAGAAAAAAGTTATTAAACGGAAGATAATTTATTAAAATTACAGCAATTATCCCCAAATATGAAATATCATCTCTTATCTTTGGGAAGGGAAAGAGATGATATGTGAAGTGAAAAAGGGTAAAAAGAAAAATGAAAATCGAAAGATCGACTGTTGCTTGCTTAGGGCAACCAGATTAACACATTCTTATCCAAATTTTAATTCCTCACTGTTGAGATATATAATTTTGTTAAAGCCTCTACTCCACTACCAGTTCACACTTCCCTTTCTCTACACGCCAAGTAACACTAATCCTTTTTTTTTCTTTTAACTAATGATACTATTTGAGTAACACTTACCTTTCAATGAATTTCCATTACTACTAGCTTTTGCTTCGGATCTGCTGCTCTCTGTTTCACGAGATCTCCTCACTTTTTAACTCGTAATTATCCGTTCACTTTTTTTATTCTGGGATTTCCACTGTATCTTTTTTTCTTTTTCCCTTTTTCTGAGTGTTTTTCTTGCTGTTCCTTAGGCTTTGATAGCCAATGGCGTTGAAGCGGGGACTATCAAGTGTGCGTGTACTAAGCAACAGGAGTTCTGGATCTCGATTGCCTATTGCCATTCTTGTTTTCTTCTCAGTTCTCGCGCCACTTGTTTTCTTTGTCGGTCGAGGGCTTTATATTTCTGGTTTGTTATTTTTACTCACATTTCTAAGTTGCAATTAGCAGATCTATCGTCGTCTTTGATTTTGATATTTGATTTATATATATGTGTTTGTCTTTTCTCTCTTATAAAATTTGGAAAGTACCTTACATTTTCATTGATTATGAGCTTTGGTTAGTGATCCATACAAAAATTCTTGACATCTGATCCGATTAGAAAATTCTAAAAGTTCAAATTACTTGACTTCAGTTACACTACATTTGTCGGTAATTGTGGTGTTCCTTGGAAGTTTCAATTTTAACTTGTTTCTCCACTTCACCTAACTTTGTTTCTCCACTTCACCTAACTAAAGTTTGTCGAATTGCTTTGTGATTCCTAAATTGAGATATCAAGTCAATTGTGTTCTTATCCATTTTGATTTCTTTATTTTTCAATGTTTCAAACATTTTGGTCTTTTCTACTTGATTGTACTTGACCTTTGTACCGATTTCTGTTTCTTGTGCAGATCAAAATAGTATTCAAAGTGATTTTAGCAAACAGGTTGCCTATTCTAAAGCTTTTCCGTTTACATTGGTTGTCTTAGGTTACAGACTAGATGGCTTCTTCGTTCTCTATGATTTTCAAATGGTTGCTTTTTGCAGAATGTTGATTGGAGAGAAAGGTTGGCTCTGCAATCTATCAAAAACCTTTTCACTAAGGAGGTAAATGCATCTTGTAGAATATTCCGTACAAGCTAATCATGTTTCTTGCTCTGACAAGTGTTGGATTTTAACTGTCAATTATATGATGCCACACTTGATCAATTTTAGGTTGTTGATGTTGTAACTACAAGCACGGCTGATTTGGGGCCACTAAATCTTGATTCTTTTAGAAAAGGCAATTTGTCTGCGTCATGGAAAGTTGTTGGGGTAGAGACTTCGGTTCAGGATAATGCTATTTCAAAGGTTTGAATAATAAACCTGTCGCTTGTATTGGCACTTTCCCATTTTTCTCAATCCTTTTGCTGGAACTATTTTTCCGATTTTAGTTTCTGATTGACTGATATTTGCTGGATCCTCACATGTTCAAAGTCAAACCAAAAGGCTACAGACTTGAAACAAGAAACATCCCAGGATAAAGAGGGAAAGTTTCTAGATGGTAATTTATTTCTCTGTTAGATGTATGCATAATGCTCTTTGTAAAAATTCACTCATGCTAACCTGCCTGTTCCATGCAGATGATCATTCACATGATACACCTGCTAAAATACTTCGAAGGGTAATTACCTTCTTTTGATGCACCGTTTGCTTTAGTGTCATATAGAATTTTATAATAAATGGGCATTTTATTTACCTTGCAGCAACTTAGAGATGATAGACGTGAGAAGCGGGCCACTGAATTGGTGAAACAAGATGAGAAAGTTACCGTGAAACTTGAAAATGCTGCCATTGAACGATCCAAAGCTGTAGACTCTGCTGTTTTGGGCAAATACAATCTATGGAGGAGAGAAAATGAGAATGTTAACTCTGATTCCACAGTGCGCTTGATGAGGGATCAAATTATAATGTCAAAGGTTTATGTCAGTATAGCTAAGTCGAAAAATAAGCTTGACTTGCAACAAGAATTGCAAATTAGGCTGAAAGAGATTCAGCAGGCCTTAGGAGAGTCAACAGCTGATTCCGGTCTACCTCACAGGTAAAGGATACTCAATCCTGAATCTCATTGGCTATGTGGTCTATGTTACCTCTGTTTTTGCTCTTATTGATTCTGGCAGTTCCTTATTTTGTGTTCTCATGCAACTTTGTTTAGTGCATCTGAGAAAATTAAAGAAATGGGTAAAGTTCTATCCAAAGCAAGGGAACAATTGTTTGATTGCAAGTTGGTTACTGGAAAGCTGAGAGCAATGCTTCAGACATCGGAAGAACAAGTTAGGAGATTGAAAAAACAGAGCATGTTCCTGAGTCAATTAGCTGCTAAAACAATTCCCTATTCAATCCATTGCTTGTCATTGCGTTTGACCATACAATACTACCTCCTTCCCCAAGAGAAGAGAAAGTTCCCTAGAAGTGAGAATTTGGAAAATCCAAATCTCTACCATTATGCCCTCTTCTCTGATAATGTCTTGGCTGCATCAGTTGTTGTCAACTCAACCATCATGAATGCCAAGGTGATATAAGCTGCCTTATCTTGTGTAACTGTCTAAGTTGCTTTTCTTTTTTTCATTCTAGAGTAGAAAGTGATCTATAGACTTTATTAAGAATTGAGCCTCAGGTGATTTCTGGACTGTTCTTTTCTTGGTGGTATATGCAGGATCCTTCAAAACATGTTTTTCATCTCGTTACCAATAAACTTAATTTTGGAGCAATGAACATGTGGTTTCTGTTGAATCCCCCTGGAAAAGCCACCATTCATGTTGAAAATGTTGATGAATTCAAGTGGCTTAATTCATCCTATTCCCCTGTCCTACGTCAACTTGAGACTGCTTCAATGAAGGAGTATTATTTCAAGGCGGATCATCCAACTGTATCTGGATCTTCAAACTTGAAGTATCGAAACCCGAAGTATCTCTCAATGCTTAATCACTTGCGGTTCTATCTTCCACAGGTCTACCCCAAGTTAGATAAGATACTGTTTCTTGATGATGACATTGTTGTCCAGAAAGACTTGACTGGATTATGGTCTGTGGATCTGCATGGAAAAGTGAATGGTGCTGTAGAAACTTGTGGTCAAAGCTTTCATCGTTTTGACAAGTATCTTAACTTCTCAAATCACCATATTTCACGAAACTTTGATCCTAATGCTTGTGGATGGGCATATGGAATGAATATGTTTGATCTCAGGGTGTGGAAAAAGAAGGATATCACTGGCATATACCACAAGTGGCAAAATATGGTGAGTCTATGAATGGCTATCTATCTGATATCATATTATTATTTTCTGCATCACACAGACACACCTTCATGCATTCATACAGAAATTGTTTTCTGATTGATGGGTCAAATTCTCAGTTTATCAATCATCATATACAAATTCTAGTGGACATGTAGCTAAGTTATATATGCCAAGTGATTGTATTATAGTTAATTATCATTATTGCTTGGATGCTGAATTGTGCTGATTGATGCATGTTCCCTTTTTTTCAATGTTTATCAGAATGAAGATAGGGCATTGTGGAAGCTTGGGACACTTCCTCCGGGGTTGATCACATTCTATGGTCTAACACATCCACTTGAGAAGTCATGGCATGTACTTGGTCTGGGCTACAATCCAAGTGTACACAAGAAAGAAATCGAACATGCAGCAGTTATCCACTACAATGGCAACATGAAACCATGGCTGGACTTGGCTATGACAAAATATAGACCATACTGGACCAAGTATGTCAAGTATGATCATTACTACCTTCGCAGTTGCAACCTTAGTGAATGAAGGTGAATTAAGTGTGGCATTTTGGTTTTTTGCTTTTCTTCTCTCTATCCCCACATTGTTTATTCTTCTAGTTATTTCATTAAATTCATTCCTTTAGTGCTCACCCGTTGGAACGAGTTAACGAATTGTATGCAATGTTGACCTTTGAAGACACCCTATAATTTTTTACATTTAGACAACAGAATAGGTGGAATCTTATATGAATGTATTTTTTGAACAATGGCTCCCCTTTCTAGATTTAAATTTATATCTTTATAAAGACTCCAATTTCTTGCTTTGTTTCTTTTTGGATGACTGCTTGAACCTGTACTGTACCATACCTTTTAATGTGTACATGGTGATGCATCTAAACTCAATTTACTTCTCTACATAGTCTATCTCTAAACTCAGATCCATCGCCATATAAACATTAGCAATCTTCATCCGTGGAATTAATGTTGAAGATATTTTTCTTATTTTTGAAGCCAATTGGAGAATGCTTCCAGAGTTTTCATGTTAACTTTGTAATGTTTCTGAGTAAATTCAAGAAATGTTGCCCATTTAAAGTCCGGATATATCCTAGGGTTTTCGACATTCACTAAAGCAGTAGCTGGTGTTACCGTTTTGTTCATCTTGGTACACACAAAGAAAGCAATAGATCTTCTTGCTCTTTCATTATTTACCACTGGTCTATGCAAGCAACTTTTGTAACATAGAGCCTGAAATATCACAATTTTTGTCTCACGTCAAAATTAAGTTGAAAATATATACATTAATTTAGAATGTTGGTATAACTTTCATCATCGTCTTTTAACATAAAAGAATAAACAAATATAAGATAGTATCAACCAATGTTATTATTAGTATCCGAACATTGAACCAAAACTCTAAATATCTTATTTGAAAATGCACCACTCATAATTCATTTATATTTCTATAAGTTCGGGTTTCTCACTTTTAACATTTTTATGATAGATACTTATCTTATTCATAATAAATATTCACAAAAAAGAAAGACCTAATTATGCCTATTGAAGCATTTTTAATATCCTCGTTGCTTAATAGAATTCAAATTCATCATTTATATGTAATGAATTGTGTCAGTAGCCATTAAACTTATTTTAGAATAAATTTTACTAATACCTCATATCAAATCTAATCATATTTATTGATTTTAACTTTTAAGAATACTACATCCAACCCATATCTTAAGTTGATTTTAAGCTTGCCAGCCTTTCAAGGATACCACATTCAACCCATATCTTGAGTTGGACCTATGATTGAACCCTATAGAGACCACTTTTATCCTCTTTCATTTATAAATTATCCCTTCCTCCAAGAAGAACGAGGTAAACGAGGACATTGTGTCAAAACTCTGTTCAAGTACAATGCCAACCTCCTCAAACTATTAGTTTAGAGATTCTCCGCTCCATCTATAGTGTGAATTGTCCTATACCATATGAATTACCCCAGTTGTATTATTCAATATATTGTATAATTTAATTCTCATCTTGATTTACATCAAACCAATTCATATGCAAATATACATTCTTTTACTAAAATTGTTTAGTTTAATCATTAAAATATCATATATATAATAATTTACATATCATGTACCATAAAATTGAATTATCTTCACTTATGAATATCTTTGTGATACAAATTTCTCATTTAGCGACTTAGAAGTGGCGATCATCCAAGAACATTCTTTTAAGATTTTAATATATATTTTAATTGAGATTTCAATATATATGATTATTGTGTGAAAAATCTATAGTGAGTGAAAGAAATATTTTCAGATTTATTAAAAATTTTCAAATTTAACAAAATTTTTAACTAATATCGATATTCAAAATTTTCACAAAAATATTTAAAATGTTGGTTAATCTAAAAAATTTTAGTGTGAGCTTGGAGCCCACAGTACAATTTTCCTTGTTTTATGGTCATGGCAGCCCTTAGCCGTTTTAAATGGTAAATGTTTGTTTGAATTCTGTAAAAATTTTAAGTCGATGTAATAATAAAATTGATTTCTAACTCTTAAAGATGAATGTGTCGCCAATGTTGACCACGAAAGCTCCTGGGATGGGAGTTAGAGAATGCCATTGATGATCTGCGAAAACCTGAAGGCCTCCCACCTGATCCTGATCAAGAATGGTCAAGGCAGTAGGGTCGGCGTGAGGACCGGTTCCTAGAGCCAAATCAGGTTTTGGGCATGGCGGATAATGATTCAGTCTCAAGATTGAGTCATTTCCTTGGAAGAAATCTCTCAAGTAAGCTCGGCCGAGTACCAGACTTAATCCCAGCAGCTCCATAACCTCCATGGAAAGCTTGTTCATGGCTTCACAATATTCCTGGTAAACCTTCCTATCATTGAAACACATAGACATTCTATATTACATTTGTATGGTTTATTTAAGATACTATATAGAATGGTGAGCTTTTACATACCCAAAATGTCTAAAATCTTGACCCATTACACTGACGAAATATTGTTCTACGATATTTGGACTGTCAGGGCAATATCGAAAAGACAGTTTCTTTCTATGGCAGCTTGGAGGAAAACCTGCCAACGAAGCCACTCGAATATCCAGAGTTTTCTCCTATTTTTCTCTGTGCCTTTTGCTTCTCACAGAGTTGCATACTGAAGAAGTCCATGCACCGATGAGCTCTATCCACAAGCCCCGGATCCACCCCATGGTTTACAACCATAAAAACTCCATGCTTCTTGCATGCCTTATCCACAATGGTGGTGATCGGCACCAGAGAGGACAAATCCCTAGTCAATGGTTGGAACTACAAGCTGTGGGGCTTCCAGGCATGGTCTCTCGTGGTGTGGCCATATGAACTGAGATGGCATATCAGATTCAGATCCAAGGATTGATGCATCTAAAGCTGAAGGTTGATGTTGGTTTTTTGTTCCAGAAGTAGGTAAGAAATTAGACCTTTCACCAGGTGGAGGCATTGGCTAATATACAATGTAATGTACCATTTCAGTTGTGATTTGATTGTTTTTGTTTTGGCTTCGGGGAGAAGAAAAGAGAGCAACAGAGAGTTTAAAATAAGGGTTAGATGCTGATAGAATAGTTACGAAACATACATACAGTCAAATAATTGAAGTTAATGGTAGGCGAATTGAATCTGTGTGACATTATTTTTAATTAGCAGGTAGTATAAACTATGGTAGCCATTTCTTAAGGGCATTATTTTCAAGCATAGCAGTCGTTTTATTTACGCTTGTCAAATCAAATCAATCTGTTTTGTTTGTTTCACTTGAAGACACAAATACAATTTTGATATGAATATGTTTGGATCATACAGGAATTTTGTATACACTATCAATCAATTAATTACAACTTGTTTAATATTCATCCATAAAATGTTTGAAAATTTCTTTTCTTGATTACATATAATAAACTTAAACTTCTTTAAAATGGATGTGAACTCAAATGGACAAAATTAAAGATTATGGGGGACGCAAAGCACACCGACTACAAAAACCAACCAAATAGCTTTAACCATTGATTTTCTAACACACTTGTGTCACGGGGCTAGACCTTTCGTCTCGCAATTCGTGCGGCTTTAGGCGATCCGTTCGTCCAAACTCGTCTAAGTCAGCCTTTACACCCAAAAGTGAGGATTCTTTTAGAACTCCTCCAAGGCACCAGTTTGTATAGCGGAAGCGATTGTGCCAAAAGAAGCTACAAGAGAACAATAAAAAGCCAAAGAAAGAATGCACAAAAAGTGTTTGAGTAAATGCTCAAAGAATTCTATTACTCCTAAAAATTCAACTTACAATGGATGAGCACAAATGAGGGGAGGCTCTCTATTTATAGTTGAGCTCCCCAAAACCGACGATCAAGATACATTTACATCGACAGACGAGATTAATCATATCCCCTGATTTTAGGAATTTACAAGATATGCCATATCAAATCTAATCTAATCTTTACAAGATATGATTCCCTATATCTTCTAAAATTAGTTACCAAAATTAGCCTAAGTTAACATGTCTTCATTATCGAGCCAACCAAGCTTCAATCTGGCTTCTCCAACAATTCCTTGAATCGGGCCAGTTCTCGTGGGCTAAATGTTCTCCATCTAATCGATAGACCTCCATGGGACACATCTTCTGCCATGGTCACGGGCTTTGCACTTTGGCCGTAACACTTGGACAAGGTTTTTTTACTCAGGGACGTAAGGTTCAAAGAGTGTTATCCAAGGATTTGGATCATAATGCATTACATCAGCCGCTCGTTCAAACTCCGCTCTTAGAACTTTAATGCTGAACTTGTCCACCACTCGACCAAGGTCATGAGATACCACAAACGGATCCTCTATGCAGATTAAATGACGATCATTGTCAATTCTTCTTGTCCAGTCTTTTTCTCCCTTACTGCACAAATGGAGTCATCAAATTAAAAACGTTTTTGTTTATTTTATCCCCACCTACAACTATTTAGTCCTCGGTTTATGCAAAACCAAATATAGCATCTATTGATCATTTGCAAGTTGCAAAAGAGAGCACTCATTTTTCTCCCTGCTCAGAACTTACTACAGTAAATGGGATCTGTTAATAAAATAATTCATTCACCACAAGATGCAACTAATACCCAAAGAAGGTATTTAAAACAAAACCAGATACATGCATCTTAACTTATAGTTATAAGTTCAGAAACCATGAAAACATTTTATATTTTCACCTCAAACTTTATTAGCAATCCTGAAAGATAATAGTTTGCATCGCACCAGATCAAGCTTCCTGTGCGTACAGATATTACTGAATTTGCATAATCATGAATATATGCCCAATAGTTAAAGAATGCCCACACCAGTTGAGCAATAGTTTCCTGGTTAGAAGATCCAAAATTGCAAAGGTTTTCGACTTTATCAAAGTAAGCACACTCAACATCATCCACAGTGACAGAGAAGGTTGTCTCCATTCCCTGAAAGAGAATTAGCAAATGAAAAATCTGAATGACTAACCCAAAAACATCTAGTCGTGGTAATTTTGCAAAAAAAAAAAATCTTCTCAAGAAATGATTCATGCAAAGGAATAAAGACCATGATATGTGTGACATGAAACTAACTTCATATAAATACGGACCATACAATTGCTCATGGGGAACAGAACCAACAATCACACACAAACCAGGCAGGTAAAAAATGACTGCAGCTCCTAACCAGTGAAAGATCAAAACCCATAATAAAATGTCCTTTTCTTTCAGTGACAGATTTTTCCATTCATTATATAACTCTCTTTCTTAAGTGTGCCACCCTTTCATTATATCATCCAATTCTTTCTACCATGCCAAAGCAATACAAGGTACTGGTAAACACACAGTTTATTGATCCTTTATCCTTAAAATATACAGCCAAATTTCAGAGCCTACTAGACAAGGCATGTAAAAAAATAGTAATAAACAATAACTGAATAAAACCAAAAATGGTATATAAGAAAATAGGTTATCATGTAACCTTTACTATTTAGGAGAAGAAAATTTCTACCAACAATGTTGTAGCAAAGGTAGGGCAAAATCCAAATACTAATTAAAAACAAAAATTGATATAGGAAGCAAAAAGCATACACACCTGCAAGCATGGAAGGATAGCAGGTCTACGTTGCTGTAAGAAATGAATGCACATCAAAACATACCTGCAAAGAAAATACTAGTTAAAAATAATAATTGATAAAAGTAAATAAATAAATAACAAGAACAGGTGACTTTATAGCTGCAAGTTAGATTAAGCAATACCTGAAATGTGTCCTACCCTATCTCTAGATACATGAATCCTACCTAAATTGGCATCATCACAGCTTATACTTTTATCGATGTTTTTATTCATTTCAAAGCAAACCAAATAGACTAACCACAAACACCATTGAAATATGCTGTTCAGGAATGATGTTGCTGGCTATGGGAATAGCATTATAGTTGCAAACAACTCACGCGTAGCTAGATAGAGTTCCTTGGTAAGTTGCATTCACTCCTCTGGACTTGGCCCAGTGTTTCACAATAAAAGCCAACTGCCGTAATCTTACATCGATTTTTGCATAATCTCGTAGAAGCCTTGTATTTACTACAGCCAAAACATTGTTTACGCATATGTCACAGGAAATTCCAGTCAATGGATCCATAAGCTTTACTATGGGGACCCTGGCACGAGTCAGTGCCTGTACATAAGGCCAACAGCAAGTTATACTCAATTTTACTGTAAAGTTCAACCATAAACTGTCTAAGCTTCAATTGCAATATTCTCCATACACATTATGAGTCTGAACTTCAAGTGCAAATTCTCTATACAGATTATGAAAGCATATCAGTTGGAAGTGACAACAAAAAGTAAGAAAGTTCAATGGAAACAGAAGGGGGGGGGGGGGCTCAGAACCCGCAACTTCTCAAACTAATATAAATCAGATGATGAATCTTAAGGGTTGTAAAATAGAGACTACTTAAGAGGAATGTACTGATCAAATTTCGGCAGAAGATTTTCGCATCTTAAATTATCATCCACAAAGGCAAACAAAAAAGAATGCATTAATTGCCACTTGTAATCAACCTATCAAGATTACAAACCTGCAGAATGCACAAATTGTAATCATGGCTCATTAACATTGGCCTATTTAAAAGTAAAAAGTAAAAAACCAAATTCCTAAGAAGCTGCTATGAATAAATAGAACAAACCAGTTGAAACAAAGCGAATTCAGAAAATTGCCATCTAAAAAAAAACAAAACTGAAAATCTAAGCAAACATTATATATCAATTTGGAAGGAAAAAAATTATCGCTACACCACATATGTAGTTTATTACAATGAATTTTGGAGAAGGTAACACATATCAACCTGCACATTCTGAAGATTATCTGACTGCAAAATATCTGCCAACTTTAGCAAGATTTCAGACTTGTCGTGAATGTCCTCATTAAACGCAAGGCAAATATCAATGTCACTCTTTGACACCCCAAAAGAGTTCTCACAAGATCCATAGAGATATAACCGTGCTTCTGGCCATTCTTTGCAAACTAGTTTATCAAGTAATGCTAACAACTGTTTCTGCTTAGCTTTTTCTTCCACAGGAGGTATGAGTGACTCATAAATAGCAAGTAAAGGTGAATTTAACCTGAGAATATCACTGCGACAATCCGTCCGCCTTTTTAACATTCTCTCCCTCTGGCTAAGTAGCCTTTGCCCCCTGTTATCTTTTCTGTATTCCTGATAAAAAAAAACCACAAGTAATCCTGAATTCAAACATAGTCTAGCCTTTCACTAAGTAATAATGATGAACAGTCCAAAATTTTCAGTATGAAATTCTGACTGCCTAGACACAGTCCTTGGTGTATGATAAAACTCAAACTTCAAGGGCACTGATATGATGTGTTCAGCCAAACATTATTTGGGCAATATTACCAACTAAATTACCTGTGACCATATAATTTCAATTATAATTCAGGCATCCACCTCAATCTTTTAACTCTCAGATCTCTCAAAGCTTCACAGATTATAGCAATTGATTCAAGGCAATAAAAAGTAACAGAAGTAAGAAAATAAGTCTACCTTCTCCCGATGATGCCGCTTCTTGTCATTCTTATCATCAGATTCATCCTCAACCAACAAAGGTTCAACAAACTTTTCCTCAATTTCATCCACTTCGCCACCATCTTCTCTTCTAGGCTTATCACGCCTTGAAAACCCATTTGCACCACCATCCATATGCAATTCCAAAAGAGGCCCTTCAATCTCAGTCACTGAAACAGACTGCGGATTACTCCCTGCCGGCGGCACAGGGTGATCAAGCTGTCCACGAAGTCTCGTTTCATTGTCATAACTCAAATGACCCAATTCAGCTTTTAATTTATTTACACTGTGCGCAACATGTCTCGTATTTTTTCCGAAATCCCGACTTCCTCCTCCTCTTCTAGGCTGTCCTGAAAACCCTGGAGGCGGTCTTGGAGTTTCAGCAGAAGGGGTAGACCTGCAATTCCCACCATGCTGCTGTTGCTTTCCTCTTTCATCAGAATTTCGACGTTGGAAAAAGTATGGACTCGAATTTGGATTGGCATTAAGCCGCGAGTTAGATTGCTGATTTGAAAAACTCAAATTCGAATTTTGAAGCACGCCATCAGGCTTTGGAAGGGTTTGAATATCACTAGGAAAAGAACCAAAGACGAGTTTTTGTTCTCGATGCTTTAGCTGGGTCAGATTCGGGATTACGTGATTGTTATTACTGTCTATCCTTGAAATCCCGATCCTTCTCAAGTCATCCACTAAAGCTTCTTGATTAAAGGCAATTTGGTTTCCTGGAGAAAACCAAGGGTTTTGGCGAAACCCTATCAAATTAGGATAGAAGGGCGGAGAGAGATTGTGGGGCCAAGGACTGGGGAGATCGCGTCCATTCGGTGACCAAGATGGCGAGAAAGGGAGTGTGGGCCCCACTGCTTGAACGGCAGGATCAATGGCGAGCGATTGAGCTTGCGGTTGAGGCACGGTCATGGGAGCCACTCCAGGGGGTAATGGAGATTGTTGTGGAGGATGATGCGATTGGGGCTTTTGGAGTAAAGAAAGGAGGAATTCGCCACCATTGGCAGTCAGTGGCGGTGGCGCATCCCCTCCACTACCGGTCATCGAAGTCCGTTCCTCTGAAGTTTTACAGTTGAGATAGAAATAATGGAAAGAGGGAGTGAATGATGAATTGCCAAAAGGAGAGTTGGAAACTCTCAGCTCATCTGGTTAAAAACTCGAGTCAGTTCTCATTGGTTACCATTTATAATTCTTAAATTTAATTAAATATAGTTATACAGGTTTTTTTTATTAGTAAAAAAACGTTACAATTTAATAAATCTAGATAGTGTACCAAAAAAGATAAACCCTACAACTCTAGACAACAAATGTGATGACAGGCAGATAAGTGGATGATGTTGATGATAGCTTAAAATTGGGCTAATAGTACTGGATTGAGTCTTAGTTTTATTGATATAAGTATTATTAATATAGAAAGACATAGATTTAAGTGTACTACCTATTTAGGAGTGAACAAAATTTGATTCGATTTGAAAAAATCGAAAAAAAATTAAATTTCTAGTTAATCGAATCGAGTTGTTTGAGTTATTTGAGTCAACTCGAATAAGTGATACGAGTTTTAAGTTCGAGTCGAGTTGAATTTTATAATTTTAATAACAGATTAGTGTAAATACCCTTTTAGCTCCCGTCAATTTTTAAAAAATAACAAATTAACCTCTCTTTCAATAAAAAAATTACAAAATAATTCAAAATAAATTTTAAAATTCTAAATATTTATAAAAATCTTAAAATTTATATTTTAAAAAATCTAAAGAATATATAAAGAAAGTTAAATTTTTAAAAATTTTCTACAATAATAATTTTGGGACTATATAAGTTAATTAATGATTCAAGGGAATTAGTTATATTGTGACAAGATTTTAATTTGACATGTTTAATTTTTTAATTTAACTCTAACAAATCACTCAATTCGGTTCGACTTGACCCGAATCTCATTTCACTCGACTCGATTTGAAAAAAAATTCAAATAGAGTTAGCATGATAAAATAAGACTCGCCAACTCTATTAACTTAAATTTTTTTCACTCAATTAGATCAAACGCTCATCCCTACTCTTATTTATGGGTTGAAAGACTATAGATAATTCTAGATATTATTTCAAAAAAATTTGTGTTGATTGGATAAAGAAAGTTGGATTGTAGCAAATGAAATCTTTGGACCAATATTTATCCAAAGGAAGATGTACAAGTGATTATAGTGGAAATTATGCTCACAAATTACATTTTTGGGAAGTTTTAGACTATTTATTAATGGTCCCAATATTGCAACACCATCCTCAGTAGATTTGTCTTTATGGTGTCTCATGGCAAATTAAAAAACAATATACTAATTTTAATGTCATCGTAAAGGGAGATTATAGTTAGTCTGAAACACCAATCAGAATAAATCAATATTAGTAACAAAAAGTAGAGAGAAAATGAGACAAAAGGCAGCAAAATTAAATATTTATAATAAAAATAATTAATTATCATTTTTAACAATAATCTTGAATTGGTTATTGTTGCTAGTATGGGCAGCCTGGCTCACAGGGTTGATTTGGCAGCAGCAGACTCATAATTAACACACCGACAGCAAGTGTCGACAAATTCCTTGATGCTCTTAAGCAGTGCTTCCGCCTTCAACGGATCGAAAATTTCAATCCCATGGCAACCTCCTTCAGCGAACTCCGCCACCACATCCACCCCACGCGCCTCCAGCACTTTCACCAACTCCCTCTGCTTGTCAATTAGTGGATCCCCTCCGTGGCCTGTCACTAAGCACCGTGTCAGCCGTCCCATCTTCTCCTTAAGGAACCCGTCAGCCGTCATCGGGTTGCAAAACTCATGATCCCGGTCAGCTCCCTCGGGCAAAGCCAAGGACCACATTAGATCATTAGCTGGTAAAGGCAAGATCCTGTCATTGACGAATCGCTTCTCCGATTCAGTCCTTTCCACCCCACTGAAGTAGGGCTGATTCATTATCAGCCCTATGATTTTCACAGGCGAGGTATCGATGTCCAATGCACATAAAGCTGCATGGAAAACCATGTTGCCCCCTGCACTGGAACCAATTAGAAAACACTTGGAAAAATCTACATACTCTTTTAACCACGGATCACAGCCGTTGACGTCCATCGCCTGGTCCCGGACCCACATGATGGTTTCAACGGCATCATCGTATGCAGCCGGAAGGCGATGCTCTGGTGCCAGACGGTATTCGAGAGAGAGGACTACGGCTGGGAGTTTAACTGCCTTGACACTGCATGCATCGTGGAAAGGACGAGAAGTAGCACTGAAGAGGATAAAGCCGCCACCATGAAAGTGTATTAAGAGAGGGAGCCTATGATTGGTGTTTGGTGGTGGAGTTGGTGGCCTATAGAGACGAAAGAAGGTTTTGTTTTGGGGATTCAGAGGGATGTCCTTGAAGAAGGCGAGTTGAGATGCGTTGGAACCGGTGCTTTCTTCTTCTGTAATTGAAACTGAAGGGAAAAGAGATTGTCGAGTGAGTGACCCATCTGGATTTTGGACAATTTTGAGTAACTTGAAGGGATCAATGGATGGTGCTGAAGTAGAGGATTGATCTTCCATGGTTTTCAGACAGCTCGAATGGGATTAGTGAGAATGCGGTTTATGAAGAAAAAAGTTGTAGCAAACTCAAAATACCTACTTATAAGAACAATTATTAATTGAAATAAATATCATTACACTGTGTCTAATAAATAAATAAATTTTTTATTTCTAATAATAGAGTACAATCTTATATAATAATATAAAGACAAATATGTTAATTTGAAAATATACTATTGCAAAAATAAATAGTTGTCATTGATAGAAATAAATTGAAAGTAAATAAAAGGTAATCACTGTGATGTGAAAGACTATTATCTTAGAAGTAAATTTGTCCTAATCAGTGTAATTGTGTAGTGGATATCACCCCTAAAGTTAACAAAGTATTTTAATATTCGTACACCTGAATAAAAAAGGTAGAACATAACTGATATTGTTTTTCTCAAAAATATTCAAAAAAAGTAGGCTGGAGAGCTAAAAATTTGGTTAGAAATTTGATGGAAAAAGTTTTTTTGAACAGAAAACAAGCGAACTAAGAAAAGCAAAGAAGATATTGATGTTTGCTTGTTGTTGTGTAAAATGAGAAAATAGTCTGCTATTGATATTGTTTTATGAAGGGGTAGAATAGTAAATTAGCAGTGTCAGTTTTAAAAAATAGCAGAGGATTTTCCTCAACCGAAAATATTTTACAACAGGCAGAATATTTTCTGTAACTAAAAAAAATTATGAAAAAAGGAACAAAAAATTTATTTAAAAAAACACACACGATACGTGTTAACACGGATACGAACAACGACAATAGTGTACATGTGTTGAGCCTTTAGCCCCAATTACTCAATAAAAATTAGAGATAAAGCTATAGTTAAACTCCTTTAAAAATCTTTTCTCAACCAATGTATAGGATTACCCACTTTACATTACCAACACAATCCATACCAAGCAAATAGACGAGGTATGATCCTTTACTATGGGGTTATCTTTCTCTTATCATCTCTTTCCTCTTAGGCTCCGTTTGTTTTATTAAAAATGACTTCTCTAAAATTATTTCTAGAAAATGACTTACTTTTTTAGAAAAACTAATATTTTCTGGTGTTTAGATGAACCTGTGTAAAATATTTTCTATTATTTGACATATTACTGAAAATACTTTATAAAAGTTGTTTACCATAAGACAAACATACATTTGAGATTTTCTCATCTTTTCATTATTTAATAGAGTTTATTTTATATCTATAAATTTACATTTTGTATTGTTTTGCATATATTAAAATTATTTTGTTAAATTCGGGTTCATACAACATTATCTTTTAGTTACATGACTACTAAGTGAGTATTTTTATTTGAAAATGTGACATCAACAAAATTGACAAAAAAATTAACAATGTTAACAATTGGACTTGATTTTCAAATTTGAAAAGTAGAGGACTAAATTATTGAAAATAAAAGTACAGGGACTAACTAAATTCTTAAAAATAAAAGTATAAGGACTAAATTCCAAATTTATGAAGAGTACATGGATTTATGGTATGTATATTTTAACCTTTATACTACAAAACATTTATTATTAATATATCTATAATTGTAATAAATTTTTATTATTAAAATATTAATATTTATTATTTTCAATAATTTTCTGTTGACCAAATTGTTTTCTATGAAACAAACACAGAAAAATGCAGAAAATATTTTTTTGTAAATCATTTTACAGTGAAACAAACGAAGCCTCAAGCACAAAGACGAAGTGTTATTATTTATGGGATTAATATCTTCCCCTTAGTATCTTCTTGTCTCATTTTCATCCTCATCAAGGAAAAGCATTAGAAAATAGATACTCTGATTGTCGGTATAATTAAACTCCAAACCCACTCCATCAATTTAACATATCAGATTTCTAGCCTTTTGAAATTAAAATTTCTAGGAATTATAAAAATGAGATGCTGTCGTCATATATTCCGGATGGTAATAAATAGATGGAGTGGAGTTAGGTAAAAATAATCAATTGATTTGAGCAACTACTACCAGTTTAGTTGGGTAGTTACCATAGCGCATTTACTCTTCATAAATGCTGCAACTCATGGTTTTCTCGCCAATCTGTCTCATTCACATAATTGATCAAAGTTCGCTTTGGGTTGCTGTGGCTCCATGTGATTGATATTTTTTCAATATCTAAGAGATTCAAGTTATTGGGATTTTCAATTGCTATTTCCTTTTCACCACCTTAACCATGAGTTTGCCTTTACTTAATTTGACTTATTACTGATTTTTAAAACATAAATAATAACAAAAATGTCAATGAAAGAAGCAATGTTGAAAGAAAAATAATCATGGTAAAAGAACAAGGGGTTCAGATTTTAGCTTTGAGTGAGGTGAAAAGTTGAAGAACATTATTTCTCAAACAGAATTGCAGGCACATTCCATGGAGGAACCAAGGACTAAACCGGATCCATCTCAAACGGTGAAGGCCCATTTGAGCAAAAAACCAAAGCGAGACCTTGAAATTGTGAAAAGCCCAATAATACAGAACCCTTGTTGGGAATGAAACACCCAACTTTGTTTCATGCCAAGATCATTAAACGCAATTATAATCGTTAATTGCAGTCACAGTCAGTCACCGCCCCACACCCAAGGCCCAAAGGAGCTCAAATGCTCATCACTCTCAACTTTTCATCTTCAGGCTTAAACCTAATAGGCATAGCTTTTCATATCAGCAAATGTCACTCGGCATCCAAAACGACAGAGAGAATCTCAATTCCTATCGCAATCAAATCTTTGTGCAACTCTCTCAATCTGACTGACCTCAGATTCTATCTCAACTCGTAGCCAAATTTATGCTACAAAACCCAAAGCAAAGGCACCTACGAGTGTTTGAGAATCTTTTTGCGATGGAACAAAACTGCGTATATTCTGATGTGGATAACTTTTTCCATGCTTTTTTTGGGGGGAGGGGCGGAGGGGTATAATTTCTACCACTATAAACGAACACTGAGAAGAACCTTCTTATAACAGAAGAGACACCAATGTTTTTGGCTAACACATAGAGCTTCATCTTTCATTATTATCAATTCAGGACCTAATGTTTTTAAGATTTTAAGACACCAATGTTACTATATAATTGAATCAATGTGTCATAATGCAAAATAAAAGTCCGGGTCCAAGAGTTGTCCCCCGCTACTGAATTTCATGATCCATAGAACAAAAATCAGCGACTTTCTAAAAGGTAAATGACAAAAGGAAAAGGGACATATATATACACTGGGGCCTATAGGGGCAAAAAGAACAGTTAATTAAGCCTTAGGTATGGATTAAAGTGTATTAAGCCCACAAGAACAGAGCAAATTTAATCAAGGGTCAAATGAAGTGGGGTCGATCCTTCAATCCTTAAACTCAACGTCTTTGTAGCTTTACATTTACCGTTAATCCTGGGATTCCTAAAACTCGGCATTATCGGTAGCAAGGGTCAAATGGAGTGGGGTTGATCCTAAAATCCTAAGTCATACATGTTGATAAGCATTCGTTAAAAAGGAGACTTTTAGACTCAAGTAAACACCTTAGAAAAGGAGAAAAAAAAATACATTTCTAAGAACAAGCCAAGCAAGAAAGAGACCCACTTATGAGATAATGTAAGCAGCTTTCTTTTCTTCTTCTCCATTTTGGCAACTATTTGTTCTACATAAGCAAGAAGTAATGAAAATGACCTACAGCTAGGTACAAACTCTACAGTTAAATCAAAAGGCTTGCTAGTATCAAAGAAATACAACACTCACCGCGCCTTCTTCCTGGATTTAAACAGGAAATTTGATGGCGGCGAAGGCGAAAACTCGAAAGGCAAATGCGGTGGCTCTGCCTCACCAGAAAGCATATCCACAATCTCTTTCATGGTAGGCCGCTTGCTTGGTGATCTTTGTAGACAAAGCAATGCAATGGTAATACAAAGCAATGCTTGATCTTTATCCAATGAATGAATAGAGGGATCAACAAGTTCCAAAAGCCTCCCGTTGTAGGCCAGTTGCCTTGCCCAAGATATCAAATTTGCTCTCTCGAATTCTGACATCGGCGAGGCCGTGACTTGGAGAGGTCTACGACCGGATATTATGACCAAAACCAGAACCCCAAAGCTGTAAACATCGCATTTCTCTGAAAGTAAACCACCACCACCGTACTCAGGCGCAATATAACAAACGGTTCCCCTCATACTCGGCGTGCTACTGATCCCACCGCTCTTCGGTATATCCCCACTAGCCCAATCTTGGCTATTTCTTCTACCGATTTTGAATTCACCACTAAATCCATCTAACCACCAATCAATGCTGCCTCTGCTGTTCTTTTTCTTTTTCCTTACTACCATTTCTTCATCTCTTTGCCACCAGAGTTCTCCATTGTTACTGGAACTAAGACCCCTTTTCTTCTTTTTCTTCTTCTTCTTAGTTAGTTCTTCACAAAATTCTTCTTTCCACCACTCTCTGGGCTTTCTGTTCCTCTCCTTCTTCCGAATCTTTTCCTTTTTATGCTCAACGCTGGAACTGGAAACCTTACTATCATTAATGTTATCGACTGAGCTTGGAGAAGTAAGCCATTCATTTTTGGGTCTTTCCTTTTTAATCTCATTCCCAATCCATTCCATTACATAGTCTTTAACCCTCCCCGATTCAGACCCAACCCCAGGATCCTGCTTCCACCACCAATCTCTTCTCGAACCACCCTTTTTGTGACCAGCTAAATCTCTCCCACTTTCCACACTGACCTTGTCAAAGAGTCCTTCAGATAAAACACTCCCTTTTTCCAGTCCCACCTCCGGTGACAAAGCCGGCGACGCCTCAGAATCCAAAACTCTAAGCACACAGCTTTCCGGTGATCTATGGCTATCAGCAACAGTCAAACTCGCCCCTTCTTCGAAACCCGTCAAAACGCTCTCTGTTTCTTCTAAAATCGATCCGTTATCTTCTACATCTTTTTTCCTCAAAACTTCACCTTCTTCAAGCCCTTCGATTAGATCCTCCGTTTTCAATCTAGCAAGACCGAAATCACCAATCTTGGCGTTGAAATCTCCATCCAAAAGAATATTACTTGGCTTAATATCGCCGTGAATAACCGGCGGATCACAGAAATGATGGAGATACTCAAGCCCTTTAGCCACATCGCTTATAACACAAAATCTTCTACTCCACCCCATTAGCTCTTCGCATTTTCTATCCAGCAGCGCGTCTTGCACGCTCCGATTTTCCATTAATTCATAAACCAGAACGAACCTTCTTCTTCTGGAATCTGAAGAGAACCCAATGAGAGGAACAATGTAGGGAGAATCCAAGGCGCGTGAGAGAGAGAGTTCGTTGTGGAACTCACGCTCTCCTTGCAATGAATCTGTTGAGTTCATAACTTTGACTGCGAGCGGCTGGGGGGACGAGGGGAGAGTTCCTTTGTAAACTGAGCCGAATCCGCCGTGCCCTAACCGGTTTGAAGGGGAGAAGGAGGAGGTGGCGCGGCGGAGGAGGGAGTATGAGAAGCGGCGGCAGTGACGATGGCTTGAAGATTCCGATGGAGCTGTGCGGTTGCGGGAGAGCTTCCGGTAGATTAAGATGGTTAAGACGGTTAAAAGTATTATAGTTATGGTTACGGCTGCAGCGAGTAGTGGGGGAAGCAGGTGTATGTTTCTATGTAGGTGGCGGTGGTGCTGCGGTGGCGTCTCCGCCGCAAATTCTGGAGGCGAAAACCGTGATGGCATGATTGTAAATAAGAAAGGAACCAAAGCGAAGTTAAGATTGCATTTAGCTTTCTTTTTCTTCTCCGTTTAGACTTTAGAAGGAGAATTTTCTGCCACTGACTGAATACTAGAAAAAAAGAACTTGTTTCTAATTTTGTTTTTTTTTTTTTATTGCGTCGGGATAAAGAGGGAGTGTTTGGGTGACAGATAGTGTGTGAACGTTGACGTGTCGGAATATAGTTGGAGGGTCACGAATCTAATTGTGACCGTTGAGTGAGGGGGTTTAATTGTCAATTTAGTGATAACTGATGCGATGCTGATGGGAGGTAGAAAATGTTTTATTGAGCGTGAATGAAACGCGCCATTGGGATGAACATGGCACGAGTGTGGGGTGTCACGTGGGATCAAGGTCTACAAAAACAAAACTTGTTTTTGTCTTCTGTGAAAGCCATTGATGGCGGGTTAAGGAAGTTGGAATGGGCAACGCGCATCGGGGGTCGCGTGACGAGAATGGACTCTTGTGTCTCGTTTTGTTTTGTTTGTACTTGTTTGTTTTCTTCGGATTTTCAACTCTTTAATAATAATTATTTTGAATTTTTCTTTTAGTTAAAAAACAGTGTGCAGCATACGTTACCACAGGCTACGGCTTAACTGGCTTTGACCTATTGCCTACTCTTCTTTTTTCTTTTTTAATTTTATTTTTAATGAAATAATTTACTTTCATTAACTTAAACATTGTTTTTTTTCTAATGCCCAATAACCAATTGTTTTTTCCAAGTAGCATTTGATTGGTTGATTTAGTTTAATTAAATAATTCATTTAAAATTAAAATAATTTACTCGACCAGTTTCGAGTAATTTATGAATCAATTGATCTAATTTTTCTCTTCAAATCGACACCCATTTAATTTTCAATTCTAATATCTCCTAACTTATTCAATTATTTTGAATTACAATATTTTTATTTCAAAATCCATATGGAAGAGTAGAGCAAAAAGGGAAAAGGGTATCCTAGTAAATTTGGCGAGTAGTAATTGACTTTTTTTTATTTCACCTCGGTAAAAGGATTCATACCGTACAAAAAGGATAAAAGTAAATAAAAAGTAAAACAAAGGAAGATGTTTACAGCTTGCAATGTAGAGTTGAAAAGGAAGCGGTCAGAGAATAAAACAAAGTAAAATAAAAATAGTTGAAGTAAAGAGAGGAGAAGAGAGTGAGATCATTCATGCCAGTTGAGTTCCACTCCCACTCCCACTTTTTCTCTATATTATATTTGTTAACAAACAAAGTGTTCGAGCCCACTCTTGTCGGGGTCGCTTTGGCTAACTGACTGGCTGGCTGGCTGGGTGCAGTGCTGTGCTGTGCTGTGCTGTGCTGCTAACCCCCCCGTGATGGTCAGCGATATTTCCCAGGCCGCTATGTTAAATGTGAACGTGATGATGATCTCCAAACGATGAGTTCAATATTTATTCATAAATCTTTGTTGTTTACCCAAAACAACAGTTACTTTATTGGCAATTAGAAGTAATTAAATATGTGTTGGAACGTGATGGTATTCCCTGAGGGATTTGGGTAGGATACGGAAGCTTTTTCACTAAAGATTGAAAGGGGTGTTGAATCAGATCTTTGTAGACACCAAAAGGAGGGTGGTTTTTCTTCACGGATTTCGTTAGATTTGAACGGGTCTTTCTTTCAAACAAAAATTAGAACCAGAAATGTGCTTTAAGACACGGGCATGCAACCCTGTATTTTTTATACAGCCATTGCACCAGCTGGTGTATTAATGAAATCCTTTGTGCTTAGTGAAAATGGATCTAACCAAAGCCCACTATAATAACTATTTTTGGATTTCTTGGGTCCATTAATAGGATTGGGTGATAAGTTTGCTTTCGTTTTTTAATACTCTTTAGATTTAATTCTGATTTTCATATGAAATTTTGATAATTTAAATGGCTAAATGAATTTTGATTTATAGGAAGTCAATTACAAAGTTTTTTTTTCTGCAACTCAATTTACAATCAAATTACCTTAGATACCATATTTGAACAAAAGAAATTCAAATTAAGAACCGATTGAGTCTTAACTTGATTGGTATGGGTATTGCTGTCAATATAAGAGGACGAGAGTTCACATGTGTTGAAACATATTTCCCTCCTATTTATGAGCTGAGAAAGGAGTATCAGTAATTCTGATTTGTGCCTCAAAGCAACTGAAGCTGAACCCGCTTTAACTTATCCAAACTCAAAAAGATCACGTTTCGACAATAACTTCATTCCTTGTTTCATCTTCTGCACCAACATTAATCAACTTTTATTTTTCTGCTTCGCGACGTCTGTGGACTAACAGTAGATTTTAGTGGTGCCAGTCATCTGTGTTAATTTATAAAACCTGCACCACTGCATTAATTTATAAAATTAATTAAAATAAGGATCAAATTATATCATGATAACTAAAATTTCAAGATTTAGTTCAGCGGCTTGATTAACAATTGTAGTAACATTTTACAACCACTTTTTAGATTAGACCCAAATCATGAATTTTAGAATGAATCTGTGATTCAACCAATTCAGAGCAATTCACTCAAAAATTGATTAAACTCCTTTGTCCAGACTGGTATATCAACCAGTTCTCCATCAAACAGGCCAGTTTTGGTTCAAACAATCATGACCCAAACCACATGCATCGCCATTGGAAAGTTAAAGTGGCTTTGCACCACCATTTTCGTGGATGCTATTCACCGGAGTTGAGCTTCCACTTCTCTTGCTGGAATGCCCCGTAAAGGTCCTGCCCATGAATTTTCCGGCTTTGCTCAGTCCACTGCCAACAGCTCCAAGGCCACTCCCAACAATCCCAACTCCAGCACCAACTCCAGCACCGATACCGGTACCAACCAACGACGCTGCTCCATCAAGTGCATCCATTGTGCTTCCTATAACTCCAGCTTCTTTCAATTTCTTTCTTTCTTCGAGGATCCTCTTTTCTTTCTCTAAAGCAATCAGTTGTTCCTCCTTGTTGAACTGATGGTACAAAAGCTGCATATACAAAATAGATAATATATCAATCAGAAAAGATAAAGAACTAAATCCCTATTCACCATGGTATCACATAAGACATCAAATATACAAAGATGGAAACAAAGGGCAATATACATGGACTTAATGACATCAGAAGCAACTATCATAATATTAAGATCTAGCACCTAAAAGAACAAAAAGGTGTACCTTAATGGTGCAGTTTCCTCTGTCCTTCTTATCTTTTACTTTAAGTGTATCGAGTGAGGATAGAAGATTCAGAGTAATCTCCTTTGGTGTCTCAGGTTCCAATTCAATCAAACGGAATTTTGCAATTCCTAATCTCTTGTCTTGCCCAATGTCCTGGTCAAAAACCTGTTTGAAGCCATAAAAAACATTGCATAAACTAACCATAACGAATACATATATCATAAAATTAGAATATAAAATGACGAAGAAAACAAACAATTTGTTTTTTCAAAACAAGGGAGGGAGAGGGGACTCTGAACATGGCCACACTATAGAAGATGTACATGAATCCAAGGCAAAATGTCATTCTGTCTAGAAAACTAAAAACTTCTCAAATTTCAAACTTAGCATGGTATTCAGTAGAAACAAGATTATGACAGCATATGCAAAGATGAACAGGGAACGTGGTTCAAAACCTCTACAGTTAGTGCCTGTGTCTCTCTATCTTCTGCAATCAACTCAAAAGTTTGATTCCAAACAGGATTCAGGTTGTTGTCGATGACTTTTGTTTTAACCTTGAACAAAGGTCGAATGTATACAACCACATAAGGATCAGACTTTCCAATCATTTCCATGTTCTTCAAATCATTAGCTTTGACTACTGTAACTGTCAGCCTTCCCTCCGGTTTCAGCTCTAATTCACTGTGTAACAAAAGGAGAAATGATAAGCTTATCGAGAAAATCTCGACATGCAAAGTGAACCAAAATAAAACTCGGGCGTTCTTCTCCCCATAAATTTGCAGTATCACCTTCCACAATGGTGAAACAGCACAGACACAAAAGTCTTACCTTGTATCAACTGGTATACCACCAATTGGAACAACAATTCTATGTGGCCACTGAAGCATGTCTGTGACAATTGTCTTCACAGTATCCTACAAAATACAATAAAAGTGGAACAATCTACAATATTAACGAGTGTATCTAAGAATATCAAAACAATCAAAAATGTATGAACATGTTCAAGTAAAAACCAAAAACTTACATCAATCATATCTGAAATTCCTGGAATTGCTGTTAAGCTTCCACCAACAGCCTTCAGAGTGTAATCAATTCTAGGCTTGGGCTGTTGGAAAAAAAAAGTGAGTAATTTCCATGTAAGAAGGTATGATTCATCATGACCATAAATAACTTCCTACTTAACATTCTTTGCAGTTCTGATCAGTCACTTGTACATATCATTTCTTAGCAAAAGCTGAATGAATACACATATAAAAAGAGAAGAGTGCTAAATGATGCGAGCTGCGATGCAATCATCTACACTCGTTAAAACCCTAAACAATCTAAAAGAAGAGTGCTAAATGGTGTGAACTGCATTGTAATCATCTATACTTGTAAAACCCTAACTAATCTTACAACTTAGCAAGCTACAGGAATCATTCATTGCAAATTAACCAGTTGTTTCTAGAAACATCTGGTTAGTTCTATTAACCAAAACATCTATATAAACACTTGTACACTTGTAATTCATAAATTACTCTAATGGTATACCTCAGAAAGGAGAGCAACGACTACAGCAGAAATACAAGGTATCTCTTCAGCAAGCTGGAAGATGACACGAATAACAGTGAAAACTTGAAGATCCTTTAACTGCATCACAGAACAACATACTAATAGTAAACAAATCTAGTCTCATAAAATTCCAAGTCCACAGATGGCAAAAGAAATATGGTATGGTATGGTGTTCAAACATAATTACATTTAAATTCAATACATGAAAATTGTGGAAGGTTGTTGATGCACCAACCTGAATTGGTATTGAAGCAACAAGTGCTGCTTCAACACCTAAAATTATACTTGGATCACCACCCCACCGGAAATCAATATCCATTGTGATTTGACCTTTCTTAAGGCTCTGAACACGAACACCTACATTCAATAAGTAACCATGGAGGAAGAAAATGCTTAAAAGGAGGATCTCAAAATAGTTCATAAAATTCTAAAAAAATCAACTCGAGCAATAAATCCTAAAAAGTTTCTTTAAGTATATGATTAATATAACTAGGAAGACACGCATATAGATATTATGTATATCTAGCTTGTGTAAGGACACCTTAGTACTTATGAACATGGAAACCACCACTATCTGAAGGAAGTCCATGACAACTGTAATTAGATCTTGCTGCAAGATAAAGCAGTTATACCAAGTAAAAGCAAGAAAATGAAGTCACATTCTTCAGTGAGCCATACCTTCAATCTTGGGAGCAACAGTGCCGAGAGACAATTTGTTAAACTTCAGTGAAGTAATTCCTGGAGGTCGATATTCTTCCAAGAGTGGTTCAACAGATTCTTTGATGACTGCCGATGCTGCCTGAAAATTGAACATCAATAAACCTGTTAGCTCAATACTTTATATAACTAGAATACTCATTACAGAAGCCATTTTAAACTTATAGCAGATACTTCACGCTTCATGAATCTCCCTTTCCAAAGAATTCTGCAAACAGGAAAACTCAATTGGGTTCTTTGAGAATATCTGAAATGCCCTAATGTAAGTTCATATTTATTTACTACCAAAAATGTTTAATTATAATTGCATATAAAACAAGTGAAACTATTTCACTTCACAAAACATCAAAAGAACTGAATAAGCAGCCTAAATCTAATTTTATTCTAGACTTCAAGTTAAAACCCTCAGTTATACAAAAGCTACAGTTCTATGCTTCTTTGGCTTTCCTAGCATAGCCATTAGTCTCTCTTCAGCCTTCTTGAATAACAGCTGCTATTAATCTAATTGCCAAAAACAAGTAGCTTACCTCTGCTACAGAAGGCCATAATTTGCTCAATTGCTTGTTCAGCCACTTCACCTGAAAGGACCAACCATACCATACGATGGTAAGCAACTATTACACATGTATTAATAACAAAAACATAAGTGCCTTTTCTCTATGCCTAACAAATGGGGTATCTAGTCTTTTTTTGTCCCCTAAAAATTTGTATCTAGCCTGTAAAGATGCATATTTCAGACGGCCACAGTAAAAGTCAATGTTAAGGTATTTCTTCAAGTACAACTGCTCTTCAAGAAAAAAAAATCATTAGTTATATAATTAAGTTCGAGGTATACAACAGAAACAAATAATATTTCAAATTTTGTGAGAAGAAAAGAATTTGCACTAACAAGTGAAATGAGAGATATTTGGTTTTCTTCAGGTTGAATCAAGTGTATACAAGATTCACGTTATATATGCTAAAAATCATAATAGCCTATGAGAATGTTAACAGGAATACTAATTAATCTGACACCACTACACTAACCTGTTCATAGACAGGAAAAGATATCCATTCAGGAAAATTATCGCCGCAAATTTTCTTAAGATCATCCCTGTTGAGAGCTCCAAGAACTTTTATATCAGCTGCCTGTCAAAGAAGACAAATGTAGTGATTAATGGGCATCCAAAAGGTTGAAACATCTGAAAGTTAAAAGATGAATTAGTCACAAGATCTAAATAACCCTGGTGAACGGTTCAGCATCCATAAAGGCCAACTAAAATGTAGATCCATTACCTAACTAACAAGGCAAGAGAAATATGTTTATCCCACATTTTCACATCAAACATTCAAACAAATGATAAATTAAAACACAAGCCATGAGAACATTGTACAGTAATAGGCACTGAAGAAGATACTGTAAAACCACCAGAAAATGATAAATTTCTTGTTACTGCCAGTGCCCCCTCGGTATAGTGAGATTTTAAATGAGAATGGCGTATTAGTTTTTTTTTTTTAAATCCTTCTCCTAGAAGATGCTTCAGCCAACACATGGTTCCTTCATGAACATCCGAAATTAAACTTCAACAACTTAGTCTATTTATAAAAGTTGCAAGGCAACTATAAAGCTATTGCCTAACTTTAATTCAAAATACAGCCCTATTCTGGCCATGTTGGTTTAGGCATGACTCAAATTTGATGTTCACTACTTTCCACCGGCCTTAAATGATAATATAGCAACTGCTTTAATGCTCTGCACAATTTTCAACTCAGCCGACTCTTAAATTCCAACCTCCTCCTACACTACAAAATTTAAGTGCACTATTAAAACTACAGTTAGAAAACAAAAGAATCAAAGCGAACAGTTGAAAACATGGCCACAGCTGATTTGTAATACAAGGGAAATTAAAATGAATTTACTCAAACCAGTTTTCAACAACTTTTTAGATTTTTATTTTTAGAAACTCATTTGAACAATTAACGGAACTAGCAAAATTAACAAGAAGTTTAACGAACTGCGATCCATTAAATTGAAGGAATAAGAAACAGAGATAGGCAAAGTAGCATACCTTGGCGATTCTCTTGGTGCTTCGGTACCTCATCATATGACGCCAGCCAGCCATCAATGAAATCCCGAAGATTATCCCCAGCAAAATCCCCGAAATCAGCCCCATTTTCCTGGAATCCAACAGAAATATCTTCAGGAAATAAATAAAAAGAACTCCAAGATGTACAAATAAAGTAGTGACCGTAGAGCGAAGGAAAGGAAACTAAATCAAAATGAAAAGTGGGGATCGAACAAGAGAGAGGAAAACCAATTTACGTTGAGAAAACTTGGATTCTTCTTCTCTTCTTTGTAAAGCTTACTCCAAATTATTCGGAAACAGTGATTTAATCTCTCCTCTGCGTAGGAGAAAAAACAGTGATCGTTTTTTTTTTGGTTCAAATATAAAAAACGCCTCTATCAAACAAGTTGGATGAGGGCGTTGGGACAGGAAAGAACAATGAAAAGTTAAAAGATTGAAGCATTCAAGTTATATGTAGGCCATGGCTGGACTGGATGAGAATCAATGAAAGAGAAGAGACAATAGAGAGACTCATTTCTTTGCCTTTAAAAATCTTCCGCATTGAATTTTCTCGTGTATTTCTATATACGCGTCTGTCGGTTTTGTTTTCTGTAATAATTATTTAGATAAGAAATAAATTAAATAAATATCTACCGGGCGTGATTTCCAAATAACCGAATTTTGTATTTTCATTTTATACTGTTCAGGAGGTTATGTTAAATTAGGCGAGTGAATTTTTTTTATTGGTGCCTACTTTTCTAAAATATATGAAAATATATTTATTTTTAATTAAAATTGGCCGCAAAGCCGGGTCTTGGTTTCATGGGTTTATTATTTTTAATATATAATTATTCATAACATTGACAATTAATTAAATAAATAGTTTTCCCTAAAAAATAAATATTTTATATGTGAATAGTAATGATGGATGTATTAAAATTTACTGAAAATTAGGGTAGGGATTAAAATTTGCTATTGATACCTAAATGACATGAATTAGATTTCTTAGTCCTTTTTTCTCTTTTCCAACTTTGTATGATAAAAATAAATGCATTGAAAACTAATACATAAAACAAAAGTAATAGTTGATGGATAAAAGTTTGCCCTATGAATCTAGGTTTTTTTTTCCAAACACTATGATCTAGTTTAAAAGGAAATGTTATTATTTGAATTTTTTATATTTAAATATATTATGAAAAGTTAAAGGGATAGTTAGAGTGAAAAGAGATTTGAAAAGATAAAAACTTAAAATGTAAAGAAATGAAAATTATTTTATAGGTGCGTTTTGGTAAGAAAAATAGAAAATTTGAAATAAAATTATTTGTTTTGTATTCATTATTGAATAGAGTTGAAAAATATATAATTTTGATTTAACATTCGAGTCCTTTTAATTCTTATCTTTCATCATTTTAGTTTGGGTAAACTATTTAGTTAGTTGTTTAATTTTTAGGGCATTTTTATTTTAGTCACTTAAGCATTAAATCTCTAACAGCGATTAACTATACACAGCACATCATGTTTGCACATTCATTTTGGTCACCCAAATTTTACTTTGCTTTTATTTTGGTCACCCAAAAAAACATCTTTTTAAATTATTGATCGAAGTAAAAAAAAAAAGAAACTAAAATAATACATAAAAATATCAAATTGTACTTGTTTATCCCATTAACGAAAATTTAATTATTTGAAGGTATAAAATAAAATCTACTAAGAATGTTTGAATTTTATCCAAACAAGCCTAAAGCAATCTATTCACTTTTTATTCAATCAAGTGTACTTAAAATGTTAGAAATTTTAAAACATACAAGTGACTACTAAATTGAGCGTCCGTGAAATTAGAAAAAAATCAGTTCATCATTTGGAGGTTTAGATATAATTATATAAAAAAACTTATCTAAAAACTCTTGAATTAAAATAAATTAGTTAATTAAAAAACGTTTTAATTCTTTTTCTTAATGTTACAAGAAATTGATCCTTGACCAAAGGTAAAAGTTCAGCATTATCACATGCCTATTGGCAAAAAATATTTTAGTCATTCTTTAAATTTTCATGAATAAAATAGAACTCATGTTGTGCAACATTTAGTTAGAATTAGAAAAGAAAAAACATAAAATAAAAGGTTAAGAAATCATGAAATATAGAGATAGAGTGTGTTCAAGAAAAGTAAGATATTATATGTAATTTATAGTCGATGTTTATTGTATTGAGTAATAAAAATTTAATGTTCTTAAAATTTTGAATTAAAATATCATAAACACCAATTCAACTTATTCTGTATTTAATTGGAAATTAATAAGATTTTTATATGTTTAAAAGACATATATAAATATTATTGTTAATATTTAAATACGTGAATTTAAACTTGAAATTTATTATTTTTCTATTTATAGATAGTTGAGATTATTAAAAAAAAAAAAGGTGATATAAAGATATAACTTGCAGATTAAAAGAAGAGAATAAAAGGCCTGTGGACCAATGCCCTAATGGCTTTGGATGAAAAAGCTGTTCTCTTTTGGGACAATCACAGGCGTACACCGGGGTAAATATTTACGCAAAGATTTCTCCTCCCGTTCGACTCTTCTTATCCATCTTCTACTTCTTTGGTGAGCCAGGTTTCCACAATTTAAAACTTGTTGGTAGGTGGAGAGGTTTTGCAGTCTCACCAAAAAAAAAAAAAAACTATATTATAATTATACTAAAATCTCCTACTATTCAGAATAAATACTATTTATAATTTTTAAATTATATCAAAATCTCTAACAATATGTAATACTAATTTTTCTAACGTTTATGAAATTTTCTATATTTCTAACTAAAGCGTTAAAGATTTTGATACATATTTTTTCCAAACTATAAAATTTTGGTGGTTCGTGGAATCGTATTGATTTTAAAAGCTAGTTTTGAAAATGACGAATATTTTTTAATTTGAAACAAAATGGTATGTTATTTTGGATTTTTATATTTTTAATAATTAGGCTTTGTTTTTAAGGGCATAATGATAACTTTTAACTTTTAATGTTTATATTTTTTTTTGTCAAATTGACTCTTATTAATTTTAGCTAAATTTAATCCTCGAGCTTTTAAAAAGTGTCGAATTTGATCATTAACCTTTCAAAAAAGAGAGTTAAATTCTTGTTTTTTAATCCTCGGGCTTTTTTTACGATCCACAACTAATCTAAAGTTCCAGGTGTGTGAACGTTGTCCATTAGGATTTCTGAATAAGTCATTCTAGTTGATCTGTTGAGTATATCATTTGGCGATTTTGATGTAATAATGAATTGATTGACTAAGCATAATGTGATCTTGGACTGCCATAAAAAGAAGTTATCTATTCAGAGTCATGAAGGCGGGGAGTATTGAAGTTAAAGGTATGAAATCGAGTGGTGATTCCACTTGTACCATTTCATTGGTTCGAGCTAATAAGTTTTTGAATTAAGGCTGTGAGGCATATCCGGGATACGTCATTAACTCGAATTCATATGAAAGCAAGATAGATAAGATCGAATAGTATGCAAATTTTCATATGTGTTCTCAAAAGTTGCCAGAAATACCTTTTAATCGTGAAGTTGAATTTGCAATTGAAGTTTACTCGGGTACAACTCTAGTGTTTATTGCTCCTTATCGTATGGCATCAGTGGACCTGAAAGAGTTGAAAGTTCAATTGCAAGATCTTTTAGACCGAACCTTTATATGTCCCAGTATATCGCATTGGGAAACTACTATGTTATTTATATAAAAAAATAGGTCGATGTAGTTTGTATTGTTGTGGCCTTGTTTCCTTATCTTAAGCTCTATTTGATTAATAAGGGTCCTGAGCCGAAAATTGCTTAAGGTACCCCTTCCGAGATGCGGTTTCAATAGCGTTTTTTAAATGTACATATTGTTCAATTCGATTCTTTCGAGCATCATGGTATCTGCAATGATGGTTGGAGTTGTTGCGATGTTGGCTGGGTGGAAGATGTAGGGCCATTTCAAGAATTCCCTGGTATTTTACCTAGTCGAATATCTAGGCTAGAGAACAATTGAGCTCATAATGAGTCCTGAATTGATTGTACGGGGCTTGAAGTCGCTGGTCCTTGGCCTCCTCTATTGTTCACCCACTCCTGAGTTCTTTGGTTTGTTTGATTGTGATGTTCATATCCATGCCGACCTACCCCTGGGTTGGTCCTTGGTTGCTAATAGCCTTAAAATCTTTTAGAGGCGATTGCCGCGAGAGGTTGATTTTACATGGTATTGGGGTAGAAGTATCGGCACGAACTTTCTCAATTTTATCTCATTCTGGAAACTTATGTATCATTTCATAAAGATGAGAGAGTTTACTCAGTGCATTCTCAATGAAGATGTACCTCATATGTTGATGGGTGGTTCAAACAAGACAGGCTTGAATAACTTATTCATATGTGACCCATTTTGTAACCATGGTGACAACATTGAAACATCGCACATAATCGCCAAGGGATTTGTTTGCTCCTTAGCAGATAGTCATTAGATAAGATAAAGAATACCTGAATGTCTTGTTAGCCAGAAAACGACTCGTGAATTGCCTGACTAGTTGTTTGAAAGAGTGAATGGATCCTTGGGGCAACAACAGGTACCACTATTGAGTTGTTTGCAATAGGGTCATGGAGAATGCCCTACACTTAACTCCACCAAATGTTTTTAGTATATTCATATAATTATTATATCTAGCCAGATGGTCTTTCGAATCCCCCAACCTATTGTACACAAACTTTGGAAACTTGAAGGATGTTGATATATGGTTTTCAAGGACTTTAGAGGCTAACGGTTTGTTGGATTAATTCCAAAAAGTTTCTTCTACTTTTACCCCTTTTTACTATTTGCATTAGCTCTGCTTTGAAGACTCTAAGTTGTTCTTCTATAAAGACATTGTTGTTACCCTGGGAACGTTGGGATACTGTTAGGAGGTTGACATTATTCCTACGAAGGTTTTCCAAATTATTGCACTTGCGCTCTCCGCAAAGTGAGGACTAAGCTTCATCCTCTTGGTGAGTTGGGTTCTCCCATCTTAGGTAGCTCTTAATTCAACGACAAACTATTCATTCTAGGCATTCCTTTGATCAATGACACGTTGTTGTTCTTGCTGCTCCTAGAAGCGACGCTCTTACTGAGAAAACTACTCTTCTAAATGTTGTCGTTTTTCCTGTGTTTCTGAGTCTTGAAGACCTAATGCCTATTGGTGAAAACACTGGTTTACAGGGGTGAAGTCACAGTTGGTGGAGTCAGTGTGGTTGTGAGGCAAGTTATGGCTTTTTGCAAACAATAAGTTATTCGATCCAAGAGTCTAATGTTGGAAAAATTGAGTTTGAAAATGGTTTTCTGTTACAATGAAAAATTAAAAATTTAAAAACCAAGTTGATTTGTGATATTTATAACAATAAAATTTTCTCAAAAAGTACTTGTGTTTTGTGTGAGATGGATCCCAGATGAAAAATAATTTTTTTACTTTCAGTACGAAAGTAAATATCTCTCTCAATAGAAACTGGTAAAATTGTTATTCTCGAGAAATATAATTTATACTTAGAAATAGATTCTCACTATTTCTGAGAAGAATAGCAATATTTCAAAGTTGTGTGTTTTTAGCCTACTATAACCATCTATTTATAGGGATAGATAGAAGGATCCTAGTTGAATTAGTAGAATACAAATAAGACTTATGATCATTATCGCACGCGCATAATAAAAATAATTTTATAAATCAATTTAAAGGTGCGGTTTTGACTGTAAGCGGACAATGTCAGTTGTAATATTTGTAGCATCAATGGAACACTAGAGCATTCCAAGGATCGAACCCAAATGATTGCCGATAAATGTTTTTGTCAAGTTAATTACAAGTTAAGCATTTACTAATCTAATTGAGTCAAAAATAATTAGTGCAAATTCAGATAAAATAATATTTAAGCAATATCTAAATCAACAAAAAAAAAATACTAAACTAACTTTCTTACTTTTTACTGGGATTAATTCAAATGGATTGAAATGATGGTTGAATGGTTCATGGATTACTAACTAAGCTAATAAACCTATGATGATTATATTGTTTGTCACTCCTAGCTAGGAATCTCCTCTCGATCTCATTCTAAACTAAAAAAATACCAACTAAGCTCTTTTTTTGGTCTCACTTAGGCATATAAATCTCCTTTCTGCCTCACTATTCAACGTAAGTGTACCAAAGTACTACACGATAGAGTTTCCTCTTGGTCTCGTCTATTTAAATCTTTCATCAAAGGCGCCAATTATAGTGTAATATGTAATTTCATACACTTGAATAAACAACCAATTAAAGTATAGATAATAACTTAGCCAAGTAACTCACACATCTATCAACTAATAAGATATTTCAACACACAATTAAACTTGATTTCCTCACAAGCATTTTAACAAACACATAGTAAGCATAAAAGATAAGGTTGAGAAAATACTCATTAATAGATAAAATTCAATGAAACGCGAACGTTTAATACATTTCCCTCCACAATGTTCCAACAAAAAAGAAGAAATAAAAAGAAAATAAAACCTAAACTAAACCCTAAGCTATGAACTATGAAACTAATGAAAAATGTTCAGCCACCAAATCTGAAAACAAAGGCTTATAAAGTTGTATTTATAGCCTACTAATAGTAACCATTATGCCCTTAAATGAAAAATAGACTTAAGCTTACTGGACATAAAATTGCCCCTACAGTTTTTTCACCCATCATGCAGTGGTATCGGTATACCCACAATAGTCTTGAGATTGGGAGTATCAAGACTTCCATGCCTCGATATCGCAATACCCCCTTCTAAGTAATGTTCTCTTCACGTTCTGGTCATTATCGACTCCTTACACCACTTAATCTCATTGTTAGGTTTCCCATGACACAATTGGCCGATTTAGGTCTAAAAAATGGCATAAAACTAACAAAAATAATTTGTTAACAAGAAAAAAAAACCAAAAATCAACAAAAATAATAAAAAAAGACACCTAATTTACTTGAGAATAAGCTCTTTCAGTGTAATAGAGAGCCTAATTTGACATATCAAATTACGACAGACCAACTTATCTGATAAAAAAAATAAATCCCCCACTTCAATTAGAAGAGAGGGGTGGCTAACTCTAGTTAATCATGCTGAGATTACTGCTATTATGAAGGATTTTGGACCTCTCTATATTGGATTCAATTATGTGCTTTTAAACTTTTAACGCAATACTTTGTAATTTAATCAAATCCAATGCATGTTTTTCCATTTCACAAAATAAATATTATTTATTAAATTAATTAATTATGGGTTTAGGATGAAAGTTCAGTGTTCTCGACAAGCTTCGTCGTGGTGACGACACTGGCTCTTCTTGTGGGCGTTTCTACTGGACGTGGGTACATCAACCTTGTTTTTAAGGGCTCCTCCGATCAGACTTCTTTTTCTTCTCTAGGCAGCGGCGACTGAAGTTGTCGAGGAATCTAAGGTTTGCTTCCCTTTGATTTAGGCTGGGCTTGTTTAGCTCTGTGCTAAGTGTTCATATGTTTGCGAGCTTTGGGCTTTTATGTAATATAGCATTGATGTTTTAATGGCACTCTTGGTTTCTTCAAGAAAAAATTGATATTGCCAAAGCATGAATATTTATTTTGGTTTAAATTCGGTTATGCGGAGCTTTTGTTTAGATTTATGATATAAGTTCTTGAATATTTTTCTGTCATTAATTTAATATTGTTTTGTAATGATTACTTTTAATTATAATTATTTAGATATATTATTTATAATTGTGATTGTAGTTAGAATTGTTTAAAATTTTTTATTGATATCTTAGTAAAATTAATAAATTTAACATTTAATTTATAAAATCAACTAGCATGGTCTATTCACACTTCGTATTGGGTTTTTATTTGTCTACATTAACTTATAAAGTAAAATTTTAAAAATTAGAACATACTCTCAAGTAAGATTTTCATAAATGAATCTGTGGTCGAACTGATCAGACCATTAATTTGTATGGTTCGATGGAATAAATCGTTAAAAAAGAAAAAAAATTAAAATAAATAAAAAATTAGTTCAATCAAATTTTTAGTTTAGTTCAATTGGTCCATACTAGTTTGCAAGTCAACTGGTATGATTCCTCTCGTTGGACTAATACTCTAACTGGTTCAAATAATCATGACTTTAAGTCTCTACAGTCTACATTTTATACATTTGAAATTTAGTCTTCCTATTTTATTTTCAAGAATTTAATCTGTCTATTCTTTTGGATTTATAAATCTACTTTAAAATTATATATAACCACGTAACGTTTTAATTGAAAAGTTAATGATATTAAACTAATTAGTAACATTGAAATACATTAAGCTAATTATACATAACCACGTAACTAATTAATTACTTTGAAATACATTAAACTAATTAATAACATTATAAAAATATAGATATCAAATAGTGTTGAAAATTAAAGTATAAAGATTAAATTTTAAATTTAAGCATATTAGAAGGACTAAAATTAAAAATTAACCACTCTTATAAAATGTAAGAATAAAGCGATGAAGTATGGTGGGCATGAGGAAGATTTTTTGGACCTTACTTCAATACGGTGGCATAGATTTTAGTTTCAGATAGAACTAAATTATTGAATTACTACTTAGAATAACGAAACAAATTAGATTTGTCGAGAAGTGCAAAATCGTATCAATACGAGCTTCGTTATGCACTTTGATCAATTGGATGTTTCTTTGTGGATTCCTATATAAAACTTTTATAGATGTGTTTTTGGGTATTATTATATTATTTCGTTGACAGAAAGAGTTTATCTAATTCTCTATGAATTGTTCTAAAATCTTCTTTTTAAAATATCATTAAAAAAATTCAAATTACTTAATATTCCACCAATTAGTAATCCAAAATTTTATACCTTAATTAAAAGAGTTCGAGATCCACTAGGACAAAAATATTATAGATGTAAGATGTAAAAAGGTTGTGAATGGTTTTTTTTTTGCCATTTTTCACTTGTAAGTTGTTAATGAATCCAACTTTTTAAAATTTACTTATCCAATTTTTAAATTCAATTTACTTCATATTTTTTTATCAATTAGATGAGATGGGATTTGAATTTTTAAAAAATTAATCGAAATTTTAAATTGTGTCTATCTATCTGTCCTCCATTCTCTCCATCCCCTCACTCTCATATTTTCTATTTCATTTAATTTTTCAGTTCAAGTTATACAACTAACTCAATGTATTATTTCATTTAATATATATTTAAGCATGTTCGAAATTCCAAATACATATATTTATATTTGAAACAAAAGAACTAAAAATAAAGAAATGAAACTATTTATTTTAAGATAAAATTATTTCTTGTTAACAGACTGTTACATCAAGTATTGCATCGGAAATAGGAGATTCGTATTCGACATAAGCTGAGAACTCTTAACAGTGTTACAGATCACATGACTAAATGTGTTGATACATATAGTTCTTTAATACATTTATTTAGAGCCTCACCGACTCCAATCATGAGCTTATTGAGAAGAGATCGCAATGAATCTATCTCCTCTTAATTATGGTTTATCTAATGTAATTTTTAAAATAAAAAAAAACAAATCTCATGATTTTGTAAATAATAATTCACTATGCTCTTTCCATAAAATAATAAATTTCTTCCGTTTTCTTCGCTTGGAATGGAAGCAAAGATTAAAAGCTAAAATTCTAGAAAAAAAAAAAATCTGTTTATTTTTTCTTTGGAATGTGATGACTACTTTTGCAGTGGTAATAATAATACTGAAGTAAATTAGTAAAAAATAAATAAGGAAAAGAAAAGAAAAAAGAAGTGACATTGGAGATATCATTTAACCACCTATTTTCCTTTGTTTTATTTAATTTTTATTTTTTGACTGGGCAACCATTAGGGGGCCCTATTGCTAATTACTTGCTAAAATCTACCTTCTCTTTCTCCGGCGCCCATTTCGCCCTTCTTGCTCGTCGTCGTCTTCTCCGATTCTCCCTTTCTCATATCTTGATAGAACTTTTTCTTTTTCGTTTCTATAATTTTCTTCACCTTTTCGATTCCCTTGTTCGTTCTTTGTTTTTTAATCGATTATATATATAATTTAACGGGAAAAATTTAAAGTTGAACCGACCCAGGTAAGTTCATCTTCTCTATCACACGTCACATTTTTATATATTTTCTGGAATCATTCAAATCATTAGTCGTTAAACTTTGATCCGTGCATATATCGTTATTCTCTTTCACTTGGATTGGGGTGGATCGGTCTGTTTGTTTTTCTGGCATTCATGTTAATTTGTTAATTTCAATGCCAGTTGATCGATTCGTCAATGTTAGAAAGGTTCATGTTTTTTCTTCATATAATTCAATGTTGTTAATTCTTATTTGTTTTTTTTGAATGTGTACACGCTTCATGAGCTAGATCCGCTACTTCTTGTTTCATCTCACTCTTTGATTCAAGTTTGAATTGCCTGTATCTACGCGATTTTTGTTAGTTGGACTCAGCTGTGAACTTTTTTGAGTTTTAACTAATCGGAGAGGACATTAATGTTCTGTAATTAAGAATCTCACGTGTTAAAATTGAAAGTGAAAACATAGGGATAGACTATATGTTTTTTTTCTTTTATTTTTTGAGTTCATGAATAATTTTATAATTATTATTATTTATTGTGCATTATGCTAAAAGAGTAATTTGTGATGTTCTCGACAGTGGTGCATCTATAGTGTCTGATTTATAGTGTTTTTAAGAATTAACTGGAGTGACAATTAGTTTTGTTTTTCATATTTTGTTGTTTTTTCAGGTTTATTCAAGTGCAAATAATTCAAATGAGTATTTGCTAGGTTTTTAAAGTAATAATACAATGGAAGAAGAAGAAGAGAAGAAGTTTGGTGAAACTTCTGTAAAGAGTTTTGATACTCATGAAATTGGTGCTGTGGAGGATAGAATAGGAGGATCTCATCAGGATAATGCTACCGGTGGTGAGGAATCTATATTGAAAAACAATAATGCAGTTTCACAGGAGGTTCATTCTGCAACGCCTATAGGGGATGAGGACCAATTTGAGCCTGTTTCTTTAGAAAATCAAGATAAAGCTGCTGGAGAGTTTCAGGATGATCAGGTGGACTCCAATCGATCCTCAAGTTCTGACTATCAGAGACAGTTTTCTGTGATGGAGTATGATTCTTCCTCAATGTCTGGGCCACGGCATGATAGTTCTGCTTCAAGCCCTGGACCTGAAAGACAAACAGATTACCAAATTAAGCAGTCAATTTCAGAAACTGGCCTCGATTCTGTCTTTTATGCAGATTCTAGAGGCTCGCCCCTTGGGTCACCAACAACATCTAAGCCGAAAGCTGCTATGCCAAATGTGTCTCCCGAGTTATTGCACTTAGTTGATTCTGCCATTATGGGAAAGTCTGAAGGTTTGGACAAGCTGAAGAATATTGTTAGTGGGGCTGAGACTTTTGAAAGTGTGGAAGATATGGAGAGCATTCCTTTCTTGGTTGTTGATTCACTTATTGCCACAATGGGTGGAGTTGAAAGTTTTGAAGAGAATGAGGATGACAATCCTCCTAGTGTGATGCTAAACTCTCGGGCTGCAATTGTGGCAGGTGAACTAATTCCTTGGCTTCCTTGGGAAGGAGATAGTGACATTCTCATGTCTGCCAGGACACGGATGGTTAGAGGTTTGTTGGTTATACTGCGGGCTTGTACAAGGAATAGGGCTATGTGCTCCACGGCTGGTTTATTAGGAGTTCTTTTGAGGTCAGCTGAGAATATTTTTGCTCAGGATGTTGGTTCGATAGAGCCGATGAAGTGGGATGGAACTCCCTTATGCTATTGTATCCAACATTTGGCAGGGCATTCACTTAGTGTTAGTGATTTGCACAGATGGCTTCAGGTCATTACAAAAACACTTACTACCATTTGGGCACCTCGCTTAATGCTTGCACTAGAGAAGGCAGTGAGTGGGAAAGAGTCTAGAGGACCAGCATGCACTTTTGAGTTTGACGGCGAAAGCTCTGGTTTACTTGGTCCTGGTGAAAGTCGTTGGCCATTTACCAATGGATATGCCTTTTCAACGTGGATCTATATTGAATCATTTGCAGATACATTAAATGCAGCAACTGCTGCAGCTGCAATTGCTGCTGCAGCTGCGGCCAAGTCAGGAAAATCATCAGCTATGTCCGCTGCTGCTGCTGCAAGTGCATTGGCTGGTGAAGGCACTGCACATATGCCTCGTTTATTTAGCTTCTTATCTGCTGATAATCAGGGAATAGAGGCATACTTTCATGCACAGTTTTTAGTGGTTGAATGTGTGAGTGGAAAAGGAAAGAAGGCTTCATTACATTTTACTCATGCATTCAAGCCACAATGTTGGTATTTTATTGGATTGGAGCATGTATGCAGGCAGGGACTTATAGGGAAAGCTGAGAGTGAGTTGAAATTATATATTGATGGATCCTTGTATGAAAGTCGTCCTTTTGAGTTTCCTCGCATCTCCAAGCCACTTGCATTTTGTTGCATTGGGACAAACCCCCCTCCTACAATGGCTGGCTTACAACGCCGCCGTCGCCAGTGCCCTTTATTTGCTGAAATGGGCCCAGTATATATCTTTAAGGAGCCAATTGGTCCTGAAAGAATGGCACGCATGGCTTCTAGGGGTGGGGATATGCTGCCTTCATTTGGTAATGGTGCAGGACTTCCTTGGCTAGCTACAAATGATCATGTTCAGAAAATGGCAGAGGAAAGTTCTCTATTGGATGCAGAAATTGGAGGTTGCATTCACCTACTCTACCACCCCTGTCTTCTTAGTGGGCGGTTCTGCCCAGATTCTTCTCCTTCTGGTGCTGCAGGTGAATAGTTTCATCTTTAATTACAGTATATGATTATTGGTTACTAGACTCCAATTAAATGTCTGTGCATATAAAATTTGTCTCCTTGTCTAAGTATACTTTTGTTTTTTTATCCTTTACCCTTTTTATTTATCCTTGCTCCTGAGCCAGAATATGGTTTACGATATTGAGGAGTGAATGGAGATCTTTATTATTTTTATCTCATCCTCCTTTCTTCCCTATCTATGTGCTGTTTCAAAGTGTTATGAACATGCAAAATGCATATACTTTTATGGTATGCTTGTTTGTTTTCCTATAATCCCCCTCTCTCAGTGCATGCATGAGTAATGAAGGTTGGTGGCTTGGTGGATGGCACGTTAGTGATTTTGGATGTGCATGTAAATTCGTCTGCTGCTGTGCATACCCGTTTGATTCTTATGTTGTTTTACTTGGCCTTTTTATTGGGTTCAATTCTGTTCTGGACATTGCAATATGTATTTTGCCAGATGAGTTGAGAAAGACGTCTTTATTTATATTAGTGTCTTCACTCATTGTTTTGGTTTTTGTTTCCACTCATATTTGACTTTTATGTTGTGTATATATTTGGAATTGGTTGGCCCCCATTTCTCTTCTATGCAGAAATTATTCTAAATTCTTGCTTAGATTACCTACCTATGGTGATCCAGGTATAATACGCAGACCAGCTGAGGTTCTTGGGCATGTCCATGTTGCAATGCGGATGAGACCTGTGGAGGCTCTCTGGGCTTTAGCATATGGGGGACCCATGTCTTTACTTCCTCTGGCTGTCAGCAATGTGTGTAAAGATAACTTGGAATTGGAACAGGGTAGTCTTCCATTGTCTTTGGCTACAGCTGCCCTTGCTGCGCCAATATTCAGAATTATTTCTGTTGCCATCCATCATCCTGGGAACAGTGAAGAGCTATGTCGTATGAGTGGACCTGAAATTCTATCAAGAATCTTAAACTATCTTTTACAAAATTTGTCTTATCTTTGTTCTGGAAAGCATGATGGTGTTGGGGACGAGGAGCTTGTAGCTGCTGTTGTTTCCCTGTGTCAATCTCAAAAGCACAATCATGCACTTAAAGTGCAGCTTTTCAGTACACTGCTTTTGGATATTAAAATTTGGAGTTTGTGCAGCTATGGGCTCCAAAAGAAACTCCTATCATCACTTGCAGATATGGTCTTCACGGAGTCATCTGTCATGCGAGACGCTAATGCTATGCAGATGCTTTTTGATGGCTGCAGAAGGTGCTATTGGACAATTCGTGAAAAGGACTCTTTAGATGCTTTTTCTCTAAATGATGCTATGCGGCCAATGGGCGAAGTGAATGCTTTGGTTGATGAGCTCTTAGTTGTCATTGAACTTCTAATAGGAGCATCACCGCCTTCATTAGCTGCAGATGACGTCCGTTGTTTACTTGGATTTATGGTTGATTGCCCACAACCTAACCAGGTGAGCTCATGTTTTTCTGATTTCCTTTCACTAGTGCTTCTGAAGATTTGGCTTCACTTTTATTAAGATGAAAGTTGAATGACGTGTTGGTTTAAGAATGTTATATCATACTGAGGCATGAGAATCTTTTTGACAGTTGCCTATTTTTCTATAACTAAACTTGTGAAAACTCCTTATTTTCTCAAGATCTGATGAGCTGTGCTTAAAATTCTTTTTTGTTTCTTTTCTTTAGAATTATGGGTATGTACATCTTTTATTTGATTCGGGTTTTGGTTTCCATTGTTGGATCAGGATATAATCAAGTGCAAGTGCATCATGTGGTTATATGCATGCCTAATATTTCTGATTTATATTTCAGGGCATCTTTTATGCACTAGTTTCTTATGATTTTACCAAAAATGAATCTCCGGTATTCTTTCAGGTTGCCAGGGTGCTACATTTGATCTACAGGCTAGTGGTACAACCAAATACAACCCGAGCTCAAACATTTGCACAGGCATTCATGGGTTCTGGTGGGATAGAAACACTTCTTGTCCTCCTGCAGAGAGAAGCTAAAGCTGGTGATCACCACATTCCTGAAACTAGCACCAAGACTGAGGAAAGCTTGGCTGTTGAAAGATCTGAACCAGAACTAGATACTTGCGTTCCAGAAGGAAGTCAGGATGAAGGATCACTAAAGGAGAAAGATCAAATTTCGCAAAAGAGAGATTTTCACGGTATTTCTGGCCTTGTGGCCAGTTCTAGTTTGAAAGTGGAAAGGGTGTCATCTGTTTCTGAAAATGCTTTTATGAAGAATTTGGGTGGAATAAGTCTTTCAATTAGTGCTGACAATGCAAGGAATAATGTTTACAATGTTGACAATGATGATGGAATTGTTGTTGGGATCATTGGGCTGTTAGGTGCTTTAGTAGCTTACGGACATCTGAAATTTGGTTCCCGTGTGTCTTCAGAGATGACAAGCAACCTTTTTGGTGGTGCGCTCAATGATGCAGCTGGAAGTATGTTTGAAGATAAAGTTTCTATACTGCTTTTTGCATTACAGAAGGCTTTCCAGGCTGCTCCTAATAGGCTTATGACAAGCAATGTATACACTGCTTTATTAGGGGCCTCGGTATGATAAATACTCTTTTGCTTCTATATATCTTAACCTTGTTCATCAATGCTTATTATACTTGTACTTTATTGCAGTGTTTTCACTTGAAAAGCTTATCAGTCTGTGATTTTATTAATTTTCTACTACTTTTATTATATTTTTACTTAAAACTAGTATGTTGTAGCTTTTCAGCTTGCTTTTGATATTTCAATTTGTTTAAGTAGGAAATATTATAGCTTCTTGTGGTATCTTGCATTTGCATTTAGCATTGAATGTCAATGATTTTATACTTCTTTTTCCCTTTAATTTGCTCAGATCAATGCTTCTTCACCGGAGGATGGATTGAACTTTTATGATTCTGGTCATCGTTTTGAACATTTACAACTTTTGTTGGTTTTATTGCGGTCTCTTCCATATGCATCTAGATCTTTCCAAAGCCGGGCACTACAGGTATGCTTGTCTGAGTTTACTGGATGTAGATTTTGTTAAGTGTTGGTTGTTAACTGAAAACATTCTTAATTTAAATAATACTTATGAAAATAAAACATAGTTTAGAAGCGTCATCTGTTCTGTTGGTGGTAGCATTTCTCATATTAAATTCAACTATAGTCATATCTTGGTTATCTGCCTTTTGTTTCACATTTATATTTTGTCCTTATCATGACTTTTCAGATTTTCCATTATAATCTGAGCTATTTCTTTTTATATGATTTCAGGATCTTCTGTTTTTGGCTTGCAGTCACCCAGAAAATAGAAACAGTCTAACAAAAATGGAGGAGTGGCCTGAGTGGATACTAGAGGTCCTTATCTCTAACTATGAGGTAGTAATTTCCAGCTTCTCTTTTCTGTATGCTATTGTGCTTCTTCCCCATTGTTGTCTGTGGTGTTCTGTTGCAAATGTATCTGGTAGTGCTGTTGTTAGGGTTGGAGTTGCAGAGTTTTCTAACTAGTATTTTGACCTTACTGAATAGCTTTGAATGTACATACTCCTTGTATTAATTATTGCAGCTTGTTACCTGCTTTTGCAGATGGATGCGAGAAAAAAGTCTGATTCAGCAAGCCTAGGTGACATAGAGGACTTCATACACAGTTTTTTGATTATTATGTTGGAGCATTCAATGCGCCAAAAGGATGGATGGAAGGTTTGTCTTTATCCAACTTTTCCACTTTGCTGTACTTTCTATATACATTTGTTCCCCGTAATACTAAGTATGTCAGCTCCATTTATATTTTCTGGTCTTTGCTTCCATTTTACAGGATATTGAAGCCACAATTCATTGTGCTGAATGGCTCTCTATCGTGGGTGGCTCTAGCACTGGGGATCAGAGAATTAGGTATTCAACTGCTTAGTCCTGCTCCATGATTTCCACTGCTTATTTGTCTCCAAAAGTGCACCTTTTGCCATTTGAATGTGGTTGTCCATAGTTTCTTTTCCCTGGAGTGATATGTAAGAAGGCACATCTTTTTGTGGGAACATACACAATATGCACTTGTTGGGACATAATCAAGTTGAAGGAGAAATCTAAAGTTTGTATTTTCACTGATAAAAATGTCTTACTTGCTATCTTTCAGAATCACTGAATCATTGGATTCTGTGTTTTGCCTTTGTTAAGGTGATAAAGGTATTACTATTTTGACTAAAATACAAAGTGGCAAATTATGGAAACTATATTTTTTCTGTAGTTACTTCTAAACCTTTTGAAACATCTTGTTGGCTAAAAAACTGAATATGTTCGATATATTCACATAGGATAAATAACAATGTGACTGCAGTGATTATTTTAATGTTGATTCACCGATTCTTTTGCATAATGTGCTCTTCAAGGGGCCAATAAAAAGTTTAGCTGTAATTTTTTTTATGGATAAATAAGTATGGTTAATTTGTTGTGATTTCCTATGTGATTGTATGCTGAAGACGTGAAGAATCTTTGCCAATATTCAAGAGAAGACTCTTAGGTGGGTTGATGGACTTTGCTGCCAGAGAACTTCAGGCTCAGGTAACATTAAATTGTTACCAATTGACTTCAGCTACCTTTTTTCACTTAAAAGATTTTTGTGGCAAATGATATATCTATGTTAGTTTAGTTAGCCATGAAATAAAAAGTCGATCCTCCTGTAATTTTGTTTATCCTTTTGTTATGTTTCCCGTCTTACTACTTGTTACTCTCTCTCTCTTTTAATTTTTATGTCATCATCATTGATCTGTTATGTTTCACAGCACTCAAATGAAAAATTGCAATAATTATTTATTGAGCTTTTCTTCTTCTGCAGACTCAAGTTATTGCTGCAGTTGCTGCTGGGGTTGCAGCCGAAGGTTTGTCTCCTGAGGATGCTAAGGCAGAAACAGAGAATGCTGCACAGCTTTCTGTGTTTCTGGTAGAGAATGCAATTGTCATATTAATGCTTGTTGAAGATCATTTGCGGTTGCAAAGTAAACTTTCTTGTGCATCATGTAAAGTTGATGGTAATAAATCTCCTCTTTCTTTCGCGTCTGCCCCAAATAGTCAATCAAGTTCAGCGGCATCAATTAGTAGAGAATCAACTGAAGCTGTGGATGATAGCAGATCTGGAAATTCTGGTGGACTCGCTCTTGACGTACGTATATAGTGATCTTAAAGACACATCTATATTGCATTCAGAGTTTAGTGATTCATATATTAACTATATGTAGTTCTCATCAGTTAAAATTCTTCATCTTCTACTTTTACCTTATTTGCCAGAATTTCTTTCCTGGTTTTGTGAGTTGTGACATTGGACAAGAGACAGTTATCTTAGAGACTTAGACGTGATTGTTTTCATTGTTTTCTAGTTAAAGAAAATGGATACTTCTCGTAAGTTCAGTTGAGCTTCGTTTGAGTTCCTTTATGGCTTGTTCTGATTTTGTTATTTCCCCTCTTCATGTTCTGTTTCCAAACAAGGTCCTTGCTTCAATGGCTGATGCAAATGGGCAGATTTCTGCAACGGTGATGGAACGGCTTACTGCAGCTGCTGCAGCTGAGCCTTTTGATTCCGTCTCATCTGCTTTTGTGTCATATGGGAGTTGTGCTATGGATTTAGCTGAGGGTTGGAAATACAGGAGTCGCTTATGGTATGGTGTTGGCCTGCCCTCAAAACCAATTGACATTGGTGGTGGTGGCTTTGGCTGGGAGTCGTGGAATGCTGCTTTGCAAAAAGATGCTAATGGAAACTGGATTGAACTTCCTTTAGTGAAGAAGTCTGTAAGTATGCTCCAAGCATTATTGTTAGATGATTCTGGACTTGGTGGTGGTCTTGGTATCGGTGGTGGATCAGGTACTGGGATGGGAGGAATGGCTGCACTTTACCAGTTACTGGACAGTGACCAACCCTTTTTATGCATGCTTCGCATGGTACTTCTTTCAATGAGGGAAGAAGATAATGGAGAAGACAACATGATCATGAGGAATGTAGGCGTAGAAGATGGAATGTCTGAAGGACTGTATCGAGGCAACATCATATCCTTAGATAACAGTGGTCGAATGGCAGCAAGGAAACCGCGGTCTGCTTTATTGTGGAGGTATGTTAAACAGAGGAAATCTTACCCAATAACCACAAGGATACATATGTGTGCTTATCTATGCACTTTGCTTTACTGTGGACGTAAGTTAATCAGAGGAATCTTAACCAATAACAACAATGACGCATAAGTGTACATCAGTATGCACTAGAGTGCCTGCTTTATCTCTCCCTCTGTACTTTTCATATGCTTATGCATTCCCTAAAAATTATGGTTTGGTGCTCTTTGACTTTGTAGTCCAATGATATTTCTGCTTCATTTCCATGATTCATGCACAATGAATTTCAGAACTTATTCATTTAAATTATGTGCAGTGTTCTTTCTCCTGTTCTGAACATGCCGATTTCTGATTCCAAGAGACAGAGAGTATTGGTAGCATCCTGTGTTCTATATTCTGAGGTTAGTTTAATTGAATCAGCTTAGTGTGAATAGCAGCAAACTCTTTATTTATTTGTTTTATCAACATTATGGTTTTGTTTTTTATCAACATTTTGTAGCATAGCTATTTTTTTTCTTCTCTGTTATGTTCTCATCTATTATCATATTCATTTTTTCATGAAAACATAATGGAATATTTGGTTTTGTTTCTTCCTTTCTTATGTTTCTATGGATATCTAGGTTGTTCATTGATATTTTGCAGTGAAATAAATGTGGTCTATGCTGCAGGTGTGGCATGCTGTTGGGAGGGACAGAAAGCCACTTCGAAAACAGTATCTTGAGGCCATTGTACCACCTTTTGTTGCTGTTTTGAGGAGGTGGCGACCACTTTTGGCAGGAATTCATGAACTTGCTACTGCTGATGGTTTGAATCCTCTTAATGTTGATGATCGTGCATTGGCTGCTGATGCACTGCCATTAGAGGTTGCTACATATCAGTATCATTCTTAACTCCTTAAAATAATTTCTTAGTTTAGGATTCAAACTTGTCTTTCCTAGTGTTAGCAGTGTTAACTCCCTGTCCTGCAAATGTGTTTGTGCATGCATGCTTATTGGAAAATTTCCAGAGTTGCTTGTTGACCTTTTTGTACATTTATTCCCTTTCCATCTTTTTGTTATCGGTTCAGTATTTAAGATTCTCTAATTGTCTGTTTCTTTCTTTTTCTTTGTTTTTCAGGCAGCTCTTGCAATGATCTCTCCATCTTGGGCGGCTGCTTTTGCATCACCACCAGCTGCAATGGCATTGGCAATGATTGCTGCAGGCGCTAGCGGAGGAGAAATTCCTGCTCCAACCGCTACACAGCTTAAACGTGACTCCTCAATACTTGAGCGGAAAACTACTAAGCTGCAACATTTTTCTAGCTTTCACAAACCTCTGGACATGCCTAACAACTCACCCTCTCTTCCCAAAGACAAGGCAGCTGCAAAAGCTGCTGCCTTAGCTGCCGCACGTGATCTTGAACGCAATGCAAAGATTGGTTCTGGAAGAGGTCTCAGTGCTGTTGCAATGGCTACTTCTGCGCAGCGGAGGCATGATAGTGATGTGGAGCGTGTGAAACGATGGAATGATTCTGAAGCCATGGCCGTTGCATGGTTGGAATGTCTACAGCCAGTCGATACGAAATCAGTCTATGGGAAAGATTTTAATGCTTTATCCTACAAATTTATTGCGGCCCTTGTTGCAAGTTTTGCTTTAGCAAGAAATATTCAGCGATCAGAGGTTTATTTATGGCTAGCTATCATGATTGTCACTGCTTTTTTAGCCCACAAGACAAGTTGTCAATACAGACTTATCCTTTTTTCTTTTGAAATCTCAGATTGATAGGCGTGCACAAGTTGATTTAGTTGCACGGCACAGATTATTCACTGGGATTCGTGCATGGCGCAAACTTATCCATTGCTTGTTAGATACGTCATGTCTCTTTGGGCCATTAGTAGACCAAATTCCTAGTAAGGCATGTGAAAATTTAAGACTTTTTGCTTTTCTCCTTTATGGTTATGTTGTTAGATAACTGAACTTTGATCTTCATCCTTTGTTGAACATTTTTATTTCCTTTTATGGCATGTCTAGGTTTTTTGGAAGCTGGACTTTATGGAAAGTTCTTCAAGGATGAGACCTTTTTTGAGAAGGAATTACACAGGGACTGATCATTTTGGTGCTGCTGCTGATTTTGAGGAGCAAAATGATGTGAAAAAGATTCAAGAGGATGTCATAAGCTCATCTAATACTCCTATTCTGGCAGCAGAAGCAATCTCAACAGTGTTTGTGAATGAAGATGATGAACATCCAGAAACTGATAATGTAGATAGCAGAGGCTATGTAAATAACCAAAGTGAGGAAGGTCAGCAAAGGCTTTCTGGAATAACTGAGCAAACCTTGGAGAAATCCATAGAACCTAAAGACACTAAACTTGCCAGTGAGCAAAACTTGGTCCAGAGTTCAACAATAGTTGCTCCTGGGTATGTTCCTAGTGAACTTGACGAGAGAATTTTGTTTGAACTCCCTTCATCCATGGTTCGGCCACTGAGGGTTATACGAGGAACCTTTCAAGTAAGTTGTTAGAATTGCATTTAAATTCCTTTATGCTGAGTTTTTGTTGCTCTAAATGGGTTCTGTAGTTCTGATTGTGATATTTTTCACTGTACTACCATCAACCAGACGATTGCTTAAAGTCTTTTTATATTATAGATTTAAGATGCTCAATTTATCAAAAACTTTGGATTTCTTTAATTACGATGACATGTTTGCATTAAACTCATAATAGGACCAAAACAGTTGGCTGATGACAAGAAGCATTTGACTTTTTTGGAATATTGAAGGAAGAATTGCTTTTTCTGATCATTGTGTGTTCTGTATATTAGCAAAAGTGTGTGAACTTAAATGGAATGTAATTGTTAAATGCCTTTAAATGAGGGTTGCATGCCATCTTTTCTGGTGGTTAAGATTTGATTGTCTCCAAAAGGAATCTATGTGAGTTGCGAAAGGCAGTTCTAAAAGGTGATGAACTGTGCAGTTTAGTGGTCTACTTTTTTTTATAAGAATGATTATTTGTATGACAAAAAATATAATGGAGAGATTTATCAGGAATTTAGGATAGAAGGATCTTATGTTAGAATTAGAGAGGAAACTTTCCCTGTAATGCTTTTGGTTGAATTGGCACAGCCCTTGTTTAAATTGCTGGTTTTACTCCCCTCCCCCCAATCCAGCTGACTCTTCTAGCTTTGCTACATAATCTATGGAGACTATACATTTGTTGCTTCCGACATTAGATCTCTGGCTGCCGATGATGCTATCATTCACATTTTATGATGCTGGCTTTCTTTAAAAATTGAGAAATGTGAACAAAAGGATTTCTGTATGAGTAACTTATAACCCTGATTTCACCTACTTTTCCCTTCTGCCCCATGGTAAATCACCATGGCCGCTAGCTTTTCTATTGGTTTAGTATAAAAGTTTTATGCTCTCTTTTTTTGTTTTGTTTTTCCAGGTAACCTCAAAGAAAATAAATTTTGTAGTTGATAAAACTGAATGCAACATATCGATGGATGGTTCAGAAGACAACTCTGAAGCAAAAAATGATGAAAAAGACCGTAGTTGGTTGATGACTTCTCTTCATCAAATGTATAGCCGAAGGTGTGAAGTTATAGTGACGAATTATGTTACTCTTGGTCTTTATTCTAATATTTGTTCACGCTTGCTTTAGAAAATATAAGCTTCCCCATTATATATTGGCTTTGAGCTACTAGCTAGAACTTTTGTTATTTGACACTCTAAGTAGATATTGGGAACCATCCTTGATTTAGAAAATATATTGGCTTTAGAAAATATAAGCTTCCCCATTATATATTGATAATTATTGTCAGACAGTGTGCGTAGATATTGGGAACCATCCTTGATTTCATATTAATGAGCATGCAGGCACATATTTGTAAACCAAGATGCCTGCCTAGAAGATGGAATGAGAAGAGATGCCATTTTAGTGCTTTTGTGAAATGGCCTTTATTTCTGCATCTTATTGTGCCTGCTAACATCCAGAAATGTTCTTGAAATTCCTCAATATTCCAAACATGTTAATTTTTAATTTCTTCTCTCCATATTGCAAGTGCTGGATATGAACTGCACATGAGGATGGTTTTTTGACTGTAGAATCTAGTAAAATATACAATGAATTTGAGGTCTTCACTCTGTGTTCTTATTGCCGATTAACATCAAGAGATATTTGTTATTACATTGTGCATGGTAATCTGTAACTTAATATTCTTGTTGCAGAATGTGTTGCATTTTAAGTTTTCATCTTTCAACTTTGCTTTTGCTTTGTCATATGCTATGCACCTCATTTTGCTTGTTTTGTCTTTGTCATAGATATCTCCTAAGAAGAAGTGCTCTGGAGTTGTTCATGGTTGATCGTTCTAACTTCTTCTTTGACTTCAGGGTATTTTCCTATTGGATGCACCTTCAAGATTTATTGCTTTGTGATAAAAAGAAATATGCTTTTAATGGTTGTTGACCTAGTATGCACCCCCTAATCTTTGGCTTACCTTTTTTTGTTCTGCTCTTTTTTCTTTTAATGATCCAGAGTTCTGAGGGCAGACGAAATGCATATCGTGCTATTGTACAAGCACGGCCTCCTCATTTAAACAACATTTATCTTGCAACACAGGTTTGTTCTTTTCCTGTAAATATTTTTATTTAAAGAGGCCTACCATGTGTGTATGTATATACATGGTGAATATTGTTTTTATTTAAATTGAGAAGAGTGGAATTTTACAGATATCTTATGCCTACAAAATTTTGTTCATTACAAGGTATCTAAGGGTGTATATTTAGCTGCTGCAATTCATTTGCTCTTCACGTTGTTGAACTCATATTATTTTCTTCTGTAGAGACCTGAACAACTCCTGAAAAGAACTCAGTTAATGGAGCGTTGGGCTAGATGGGAGGTACGTGTTATGGTATACATGTATATTCACGTGTAATAAATAAGCAGTATAACCATTAAACAAATTGCAACCCCTCTGCAGATCAGCAATTTTGAATATCTAATGCAGCTAAATACATTGGCCGGGCGTAGTTATAATGACATAACTCAGGTGAGATTGTTTCTAAATATGCATCTTGATGAGTAATCGCTCTTTTTGTGGTTGTTTGTAATATCACTAAGCTACATTTTCTGTCTTTCTCTCCTTTCTTTTTGCTTACAGTATCCAGTATTCCCATGGATCCTTTCTGACTACAGTTCAAAGAGTCTAGATCTTTCTGATCCTTCAGCTTTCCGAGATCTTTCAAAGGTGGCTGGCTTTAATCTTGGTGGCACTTTATATCTGCACTCTCCTTTTTTGACATTATAACTTTGTGTACTTGCAGCCTGTTGGAGCATTGAATCCAGAGCGGCTGAAGAAATTTCAAGAGAGATATACTAGCTTTGATGACCCAGTCATCCCCAAGTTTCATTATGGCTCACATTATTCAAGTGCTGGAACTGTATGTTTTCTATTCTGTTTAACATTTTGGGTTTTACTTTTTATAGTGTGTATTTAAATTTCTTAAACTAGGGTCACCGCTGGATGCATACCAGCAATCCATGAAGAAGGTTGATTTCTTTAGTTTGTTTCTCATAGTAATTGGGAAATTTGTATCATTTGTATATGCGTGTTGCTTGCTGAGTATTTGCCTTGAAAAATAAAATTTTGTTGTTTACTGTCTTCTGTTTTATTATTCTTCTGTCTGCCTCGCAGAATATGTTTTGCGAAATTGGCTGATACCCTCTATAGAGCTGACATGTTACTTTTGTGCACCTCAAAGCTGTAGTTTATCTCCCTTAACTAATTGTTCTGATTGCTTGAAATTTTACTGTTTCATTGTTCATCTGCCATTTCACTAGGTTTTTTGCTTCATTTCAAAAGCATTAGTACTATTAGTTTTCAGCATGATCTACTTCTCTCCTTGAAGTTATTTGCAAGGACTAATTTTAACCAAGTGATAGCTGGATAGTTTCCTTGCCTGTAATTTCTTGTCATCTTTTCTTTGATTGAATTCTTTCAATTTTTTCACTAAAAAAAGTTCTATGGCAATTAGTCGATTAAGGGGATTTTTTATTTTTTAGTTTGACCTATAGATGCAAATTCTTTATTTTAACTACTGTGTTTATCGGTATTTTCTTGCAGGTATTATATTATCTTGTTAGAGTTGAGCCATTTACAACCCTTTCGATTCAGCTGCAAGGTGGAAAATTTGACCATGCAGACCGGATGTTTTCAGACGTTGGTGCTACATGGAATGGAGTTCTTGAGGACATGAGTGACGTGAAGGAATTGGTTTGTGTTTTTGTTTTATCTTTGGCATGAGAACAATTTTATCTTGTACATTATTTCTTATCTCCATCTTTTCTGATCTCCTTTGGCTGTAGCTTCAATGGGTTATCAGAAATTTTTTTCTTCTACTGTTTTTATTTTACACTTTTCATGTTAGGTTCCGGAGCTGTTTTACCTTCCTGAGATGTTAACCAATGAGAATTCAATTGACTTTGGAACAACACAATTAGGAGGAAAGCTTGGTATGTACCTGAGTGTCCTTTTTTCAATATCTGAAGAGTGACAAATGCCAGTTGCAGTAAGTTCTGATTTTCTTTTTGAACATTCAGATTCTGTAAAACTCCCATCATGGGCTCAAAGCTCAGTTGATTTCATTCATAAGCATCGAATGGCTCTTGAGAGTGAACATGTATCTGCACATTTACATGAATGGATTGACCTCATATTCGGGTTTGTTTTCTTTTACTTTCTTTCCTTACCTAAGTTGATTTTCTTTCCCTTTGTAATCTTCACTATGATATTATTGTTAATAATTAATTGTTCATGGAGATTCTTCTTTTGAACCTTGAGTTTACCAAAATTTACACAATTGGAATGTTCAGGTATAAGCAGCGAGGCAAGGAAGCTATATCGGCTAATAACATGTTCTTTTACATTACATATGAAGGGACAGTTGATATTGATAAGATATCTGATCCAGTGAGTTTGATTTGCTATGTTGTTTTCCTAATGTGTGCTCTATTTGGAAATTATTAATTATCCTATGCGTGCATGTAAATAAAAGGTACAACAGCGTGCTACACAAGACCAGATTGCTTATTTTGGACAAACTCCATCCCAACTTCTTACTGCCCCTCACATGAAGAAGATACCTCTTTCAGAGGTTCTTCATTTGCAGGTAGCAATTCCAATTCTGCAGTTCTGTTTTTTTGCCACTACTTTCCATATGATCTAATTAGATCGTCCTTTTTCTCATGGCAATTTTTCTGTCAAAATGATCTTGTTAAAACTGAATCTGGATAACATTTAATGTCAGACAATCTTCCGGAATCCGAGAGAAGTAAAATCGTACGCAGTCCCAAGCCCTGATCGCTGCAATTTGCCTGCAGCTGCTATTCATGCGTCTTCAGATTCCGTCATAATCGTTGACACAGATGCGCCAGCAGCTCATATTGCACAGCATAAATGGCAACCTAACACTCCCGATGGTCAGGGAGCACCATTTCTGTTTCAACATGGAAAGGCAATGACAAGCTCTGCTGGTGGAGCACTTAGAAGAATGTTCAGAGGGCCAGCAGCTGCAGGCTCTGGTTCTGTTGATTGGCACTTTCCCCAGGCACTAGCATTTTCTTCTTCTGGGATCAGAAACTCATCTATTGTTTCCATCACTTGTGATAAAGAAATTATCACTGGTAAGGGTAACCTATTCCTAATATTATGTTGGCTTGACTTCAATAAATTTGATTGTTATAGTACACTTTTTATTCCCATTTATGAACCCTCTTTCTTTGTGATACTAGCAGAGAATTTGCTGCAAGTTCTCTTTTTCTGATTCTTTATAACGTTAGGATCCTTTCTTTGGTCCTAGTAGTCTTTATTTGGAAAGATTCTTCATAAATGCACTGCTGCCTGAACTCTGAAGGGTACTTTTACATGTTTGAAATGAACATTTCCTGTATTACAGTTTTCTGGTCAATCCATTTAACTAGGATTGTAATGTGCTTATAGTTTGTCTCTAAAAAATCTATGTCCCTTCCTGGGTAAATGAAGGGAATTGTGTACTGGTGGCTTGGGCAAATGAAAAAGGTTGGAGGGCTAGCACGTCTAAAACTACCCTGACTTCTCATAAACATTAAATCTAAGTTCTCAATTTCATGGTAGTGGAATGCTGCAGGACAACTGTGTTTTATGATGATTATGATTTCAGTCTAATATTGTGAACTTTTACAAGATCAGCTGCTGCTGTACAATATTTAGTGTGAAGAATTGGTCAAAAAGAATATATCAATCACTTTTGCATATTTTTATTAATCTCTAGTTTAGAGGCATGTCTGATGAAATATATTTAATGGATTTAAGGCATAGGGTTGAATAATTTAAAGGTATGTTATTCATTAAGTGCTTTCAGTACCCTTATCTTGAAAGAGCTATCATAGCTCATAGGTCCCTGTTCCATTATACTTTGGAATTTGCTTGCCTACTCGATCCATTTTTTTTATAATTTTGTAGCATCCGGTGACTTTTAATTCTGAAACTCAATGTTCCAGGTCAAAAATGATGGTCATTTGCTTTTGAATCCAACAGCTGGCATGAATATATGCACATTTCTTGTACTGTTTATTATCTTCTTCTTATATACTTCTGGATGTTAACTAGGTGGACATGCTGATAATAGTATCAAGCTTTTGTCATCTGATGGAGCAAAAACAATAGAAATGGCTTTTGGACACTCTGCTCCTGTGACTTGTCTTGCTCTATCACCAGATAGCAATTATCTTGTGACAGGATCCCGGGACAGTACTGTAATACTTTGGAGGATACATAGGGCATTTACCTCCCGCCCAAGCAGCACATCGGAACCAACTGCTGGCACTGGTACACCAACTTCAACTAGTAGTGGTACTTTAGCTAATACCTTGGCAGACAAAAGCAGAAAGCATCGGATAGAAGGTCCCATATATGTCCTTCGGGGTCATCAAAGGGAAATTCTTTGTTGCTGTGTCAGTTCAGATCTGGGTGTTGTTGTTTCATGTAGCCATTCATCAGATGTTCTGTTGCATTCTATAAGAAGGGGTCGCTTGATGAGACGGTTTGCTGGTGTAGAAGCTGATGCTGTCTGCCTTTCATCTGAGGGAGTCATTTTAACCTGGAACCAATCGCAACATACTCTCAGCACCTTCACTCTCAATGGTGTTCTGGTTGCTAGAGCACAACTTCCTTCTTTGGGTGGTGTTAGTTGCATGGAAATTTCTGTTGATGGTGAGAACGCTTTAATTGGAATGAACTCATCTTTGGGCAACAATGGAATGTCCAATAGCAACCAGGACTTGAGTTTGAAGAAACCTGTAGCTGATAATTTGGATCTTGAGTCAGAAGAAACCAACAAAAGCAACAAATTAGATATTCCTTCTCCTTCAATTTGCTTTTTGAATCTGCATACTCTGAAGGTATAAGAAAATGTTTAAACAGATGCTATTATGCCCCATCTGCACCTTCTGTACATATGAATGCGCCCATGCTTGTTGCTTCAGCTTAATATTAATTTTGTTCCTAGGTGCCATCTGTACAATGGTGCCCTAGGGAGATTAAATTTCTCTGTCTCTGGGGTGGGTAGTTGTGGACTTGTTTCAGATTCTTCTTTGCTGTGCCATTCGCACATGATTGAGATGAAATTTTCATTTAATATGGCATACGTAGTTTAAGGTACCTCTGTCACAGAAAGAATGGGATGCTTTTCTCTTCCCTTTTTACGATTTTCCTATTGTAGGTAATAGGCACTCATGCACATCATGAATACGTGTCTCTTGCTCTCAAATGTTGACCTGGATAAAAACTTTCATTTGCAGGTATTCCATGTGTTGGAACTAGGAGAAGGACAGGATATCACAGCTTTTGCTTTGAACGAGGATAACACAAATCTTCTAGTCTCAACTGCAGATAAACAGTTGATAATTTTCACAGACCCAGCTGTAAGTTGCACGTTTTTCCTTTCCTCCATTTCTTGGTTCTCCACCAATCCTTTTGTAATTATTTGTTCTTCTATCATGACATTGCTGAGTGTTTGCATAAATGCTATAACAATCCCAGCTTGGTCAAGGATGTTGAGGTCTAAGGTTCAAACCTTCAAATCCCTGTCAACTTCCTTGAATTTATTGGAAGTAATGAAACCCTCAAAACCTTCCATCTTATGGATATTAAAAAAATCAGAAATTGGTAAGAAGTAATACTGTCTTAACCTAAGTTTAATGTTATCATTAAATGGCAAACCAAATTTCTTGGATTATAAGGTTCTTGAATTCTTGTTAATATTGTTTTATTGAATGTTTGAAATCAAATCTTATAATGGTCTTTGCTATATGTAGTTGAGCCTGAAAGTGGTGGATCAGATGCTTAAGCTTGGTTGGGAAGGCGAAGGGCTCAGCCCTCTGATAAAGTCATAATCTTCAGTTCAGCCTTAGAATCTTGATTGATTAGAAAATGATTATAGAAGATGCACCATTGATGCGACCAGGATTGATATTACAAATATCACAGGTGTGTCTGCCTCAAGCGAGAAGAAAACCTAGTCAATAGCCCGGCTTTCAGCACCAGCTGCCTGTTGTCATGTATGTAAAATATGTGAATTAGTACTCTTCACAAGTGGAACAACCCTATAATATGATTTAAAAAAGGAGGGTTGTTAGGTAGATTCTTTTATTTGATTTGTGGTAAGTTTATTACCATTGTGATTTGAGCTACTCCGAGGCTTGCGATTTTCACTTTTTGTTCATCGATATAGTGAGAAAATTTGACATCCTTTCTGGGATGCAGTTATCAGATTTAAACTGAATTAAGACTTTAACATTTCTTTTGAAAAGTATTTTTTTTAATTTTAATATACATTTATAATATTTTACTATTATCAAATAGTAATTTGTCTTCAAACAGTGATGAGAGGTCGCTTTCATTTCGGATTTGTTCTTCCTGGATTTCAAATTTCTTAATTAAATCTATATGACTGAAAGGTTTCAGATCCATTCAAAATTCTAAAATATTCTTAATTTCTGAATTTGATAATCATTGTCAAAATATTTTTTATAAAAAATTGGATGAATTAAAAAAAATCCAATTTTTAGGGGCAAGTGTGTCATGTTGTGATGCATAAGAGTTTTGGTTTGATACCTAGCAGTTGGTATCCTCAATTATAAAAAAATTGGATCGGTAGTGGAACCGATCATATTATTAATTATCGGTTTAACTTGTTCAATCTTTGATTTAAATAAATAATTAAAAATAATAACTTTCTAAAATATATTAAAATATTATAAACTAGTTTAATAGTAAATTTTTGTCTCGTTTTTGATAGGTTTATTCTAAGTCCAATTCAATCCCTTCTCTAAACTGAACAATACTAATTATTCGGCTAATAATTACACGTAATGAATTTTAATTTTCTAGATATGTTTAGTCAATGAAATTGCAGCATAAATCTTTCTATAAAGTTTGATAGTATAAATTATAATTTGACAATTACATAAATTTAAATTCTAAAAAATTATCAATAATGCATAAGAAAAATATAAACAAGTATCAAAACATGTAATACATTAGTCCAATAAAATATTCAACAATATGAATACTAATAAAATTAACCACAAAGATAAAACATTTTGTGCAGTTTGTCTAATTACTATAGCATTATGTATTAAGTTGTTTCCTATCTAACGTTACATATGCTATTTGTAATCATTAGTTGGTTCTTAATCAAATATAAATAAGTAATAATAAATAATGTATAATTTAAATTATTTATAATAAATATGGTTTATTTTAGTTAAATATTTAGAAGGTGGAAATGTAAGAAAATCATCTCTTCTAAATAAAAATTTTAAATTATTTAAAAAATTAATAAAATAATATATACATATATTTTAAAAGATAAAATAAACATCTTGAAATTAAAATACTAATTTTTTTTTGGTGAATAAAGAAGAATTACAAAAAAAACTAGAAATAAATAAGAGGAGAGTCAACATATAACCCTACACCTTTCTCTCTTCAACTGTCAACTTAGTAATTTGATTAGCTTCCATATTATTTTTTCTAGAGACATAATCAATGGATCAGGATGCCTCCTTCCGTAAGAGATAAGTAATGCGCCTTATTCAAGTAGAATTTGATCCCTTCAAAAAAGTTTTCTTAATGTCCCCAATGACTTCCATATTATCAGTTGTAATCGATAATTTGTCATGAAAATTTCCTTGTGCCAATGTCATTCAGCTTCATAAACAGAATAGTTCCCCACTCTGCGATTAAAACCAAGGATCCAATCATAAGATAATTAAATTATGTATAAGTGTGATTAGAAAATCATAAGATAATTAAATTATTGCAACTCTTGCTCTTAGAATTGATTGCTTCAATTACCTTCAAATCAATGAGATTCATTAATTACAATAATTGCTCAAATATACCATATATGTGTAATTACAAATAATTTTACTTAATTCGAATAAATATACACAATATTTATATTATATTTAAATATTTGATTGAGTTAATATCACGTATTAATACATACCAACTCAATCGAAAAATAATTAAAAATACTTTAAAAATACTTTAAAAAATTATAAATATTAATTTAAAAGGGATAAATCTCAAAAGTATACATGAACTTTGATTTAATGTGCAATTGTATACATGAACTTTAATTGTGGTTCAAATATATATTGAAACATTAATTTTGATTTAACTATATACATTTTAAAAATAATTATTTTTATTTTTATTTTATATTGAATAAATATAATAATTTATGCATGTAATATATAAACATAAAATGATGCAATAATTGTATAAAATCAAAATTTATATGTATAATTTTAATATTTATGGGATTAAAAAAAAACATCACACCAAATAAAACTTGGACTTCTAACACGATCTTGTTTTAATTAAGAACTTCATAATCCCCTCCGTTTATGAATCTCTTATCTTTGTGTATTTATTTTCCTTTAAAGGGTTTTAGACTTAAGAGTGGCTAGGGTTCTTCTATTTTAGGGATTTGCAAGGGATTATCAGATCATTTAAAAAAAAGAGAGAGGAAAATACAAGCAAACAAACATGGGAGGCAAAGGAAGGAGAAGGAGAGAGAAGAATTATAGAGCTGCTCATGGTGGTCCGGCCAGACTCCCTCCGCCTCCTGATCCCTCCCAAGTCGAGGCTTTACCTTCTAAACTCCGCAAAATCATGTCCTTCACCACAGATTCTCCTCCTCACGGTTCCTTTCATCTCTCTCTTTTTCTCGTTAGTTTGTTTCCTTTCCTTCCACCTTTTTAACGGATTCATCTCCTTTCTGTTTCTAGGTGAGCATAAAGCAGAAGAAGGGAATGCTGAGAAAAAAGTGAGTCATTTATCATTCAAACTGACTAATTATGTTCGGTTTTAACTTTTAAGCTTAAGTCGGTTGATTCAAATCCAAGTACTATAATTTGTGATGCAGAAAAACCGAGCGGTGAATGAAGTTAAGTTGAAAGCTAATGAGATCAAAGATGGAGGCAATGATAAGCATTTGAAGAAATCTCAAGATTCAGATAGCGGCGAAGGTACGATGCGGAATAGCAAAGGTGGGAAGAAAAATAAGAAAAGAAAGAGGAATCAAGTAACTGATCTCCGGTTTGAAGCAACGGCTGATAAGTTAGCTAGCAGTTCTAAACGGCGGGAGCGCAAGAAAAAGTAACTTCTCCCTGTCCTTTCCTCACGTAATTGGCAATAGAAACGACAATAGAATTTTAGCTTAGACTTCATTATAGTAACTGGAATAGATTATATGGTAGAGAATACTTTATAACTGTGAGTGAACATAGTAGAGATTTAGTATTATACCACATTGTAAATGATATATAATCTGCTGAATTGTGTACTTGTTTTTTTTTTCTTGTTTCTGTTTCTTGCATGCTAGATTATTCATAATTTACAAGATTTTGGTTCTTGTGTAGGTATTTTGAAGCAAAGAAGAAAAAGCATAAGAGTGCTAGAACAGAAGAGAATCTAGAGTTTCCTGGAAGAGAGCACGTAAAATTTGGAGATGTGGTTGAAGCTCCACCGAAGTTGGTTACGGTACCCAAGGTAATTTTTATAATTTCATGTTACATTAAATGTTATACTAGTGGTTTGACTCATTCAAACAAGGAGTTTCTACTTTTGCAGGGATCAACGGCCTTACTCGATGCTTCAAAGGAGAGGCTTAGGTTACGGGCTATTGAGGCTTATAGGAATCGCAAAGGATGGAGGTCAAGACCAGGGGCGCCTCAACTACCTCCAGTGACTACATGAAATTTCATTCAACACTGTTTCTACTTCAAGTGTATGCATCCATTGACATTGTCCATTTGTTTAAGCTGGCTTAACTATAAGCTGTCCACTTGTATGAGTGATCATCCTGTTGTTGATTCTGAGCTCAATTTTGTTAAAGATGATATGTCTTTGATTTTGTTGAATTGTAGCAACATATATTACCCATAATTAATTCACTACATGCATATGGCAGTTCTCTCTCTTTTCTTTTTAAATTTTATATATGACCCTGCTAGAAACCAGGGGAAGGAGAACTGAATTACTTTTTGTTAGATCTTTGCATTAAGATCATCAGGATTTTGAATCCATTGGAATATTCTGCTAGGAATTGGAAGCAAAAAGTTAGAACCATGAAGTGTGTTGTCTAAACGACTTGGTTTTGCTTATTTAGCGGTAGCCTGAACCCGTTTTATAGGACAAGAGATGATTCAGGTTTTACGTGGTATATAGATATTTAAAGTTTACAATGAACCGAGACAGCCAACAGATGAAACCAGGTTTAAGTTTGACATCGGTGAAATGCACAAACATGAAGACCCCCGTCTATATGGAGATTGATCATCGTCCTGTATGTCACTGTCCTGTTCTCATCACTCAATTTGAATACAAAGCAGCGGAGAAGAACAGCTGAGAAGATCTTCATCTGCCTATAAGCAAACTCTTTACCCAGACAAATCCGAGGTCCTGCCTGTTAATCAAATGAAAACCGAGGTCAATGGTTTTGAGATCAAAGCATAGAGCGATTCCTGCAAGTGCTGAAAATGCATATTCTTGCATACCTGGAAAGCTGTAAACTTGAAAGGGTTTTCTGGCTGGAACATGCCATTCTTGTCAAGCCATCTCTCAGGTCTGAACTCCTCCGCATTGTCACCCCAAATGAACTTCATTCTACCCATTGCATAAGGTTGATAAGCAATCATATCCCCTTTCCTTGCACTGAAACCATCTGGTAGAGTATCATCAGCCAAACATACCTTTGCATCCTGCAATCAAGATGATCAACAAATTGATTTTCCAAATAGAGTATTCAAGCTTCATGGCAAATGGAATTTCCTTACCACGGGAACGGCTGGGTAGAGCCTTAAAGTTTCAGTTATAGCTGCATGAAGATAGTGCATTTTTCCTAAAGCTTCTTCGCTCAGGCCAGCAGCGAATACAGCAACATCTTTAACCTCCATCGATTTAGTTGCTTCCTTCACTTCTGCAGCAACCTTTTCTTGAACATCAGGATGTTTGCACAGCATGTATATAAACCACGACAGAGAGGCTGCTGTTGTGTCTTTGCCAGCAATTATGAAGTTAAGAATTATATCTCGCAAGTATTTGGGGTCAGTGTCAGTCACTTCGAGGAATCTAGTTAAAATGTCTTCCTTTTTTATCTGCAGAATCCCATAGAAATACAGATCAGTTCAGAATTCTACTTCAACTCTTCATATAAAAAGCTCAAGTAGCTCTATTTTTTACTTACTACAGCCGAATCGTCCTTGGAGTCGCGTAGTTGCTCAATCTTGTTATGGATCAGCTTATACACAAAATTATCAACCACTTTTATATTTCTCTTTAATGCAGCTTCCGATCCGATGTTAAGATATCTCTTGATCTTCCAGAAGGGATCAACATATCGATAAAGAGTTAAAGCACTTGAATCATCAAAAGCAGCTGCGAACTCCTTGCCTTTTTCATTGGATCCACACATGCTATCTAGTTCAACCCCAAATGCAACTTTGAATATTGAATCCAAAGTCGATTTCAGAAACAAGTCCTGCAGAACTTTGTGTTATTTAACAGTTATATATCACCCAAACATTTCCATTAGGTGAACTTACTTGCATATCCATTGTCTCATTGGAATTAGCTGCCTCCGAGACTATATTGGCAAGTCGTGCCACATTTTTCCGAAAGACAACACTGCTGAAATCTCTTAACACCTTTGTTGAGAATTCATAGCTTGATACCTTCCTCTGTTCACGCCATTTATCCCCATCCACTGTGAAAATCCCCTCACCAAGTAAATCCCTTAGCAAGCTGTGATTATATTCACCCTGCACACAAATTGAAAAACCAGCAACAAGTTCATTATCAAAAAGCCCTTTCATTATACTAATTACTGATGAAAGTGAAACCCTAACTGACATTATTATCTGGGTGTTTCTAAAATCTATCTAATTGGAAATTAAGCTACTTTTTTCTCTTAGCCAACCACAGGAAGAGTTCAAAAATGTCAGGCCAACAAATAAGTTGATTTTTTTGAGGTAGGAAAGTACCTTGCCATAATTGTTGAAGTTGGTTTTGAGTATATACTCAACGTTGGCAGGATCCGAGGTATAAATCTCATTCCTGAAAGGAGAAAGCAGCCTGTAGGTCCGATACTTGGCTGCAAGATCAGTCATATAATGATGCAATCTTTTGAAGTTGAGGAGCTGGTTAACAAACGTGCCGGCAACGGGGTGGTACTTGTTCTTTCTCTGTTTTTGCCTCAATTTTGCAGATAAGAACTTGAAGGAGATTAGGGAGATGAGCAGAAGCAAAGCTGTGTAGGTAAATGAGTTGGAGAAATCCATGGAGAAGGCTTCCTTTGCGGCACCCAACAAGACTAAGTTTTGCCGCCTTCTATCAAATTCTTGGAGGCATTTATTCACGTGAACTATCGTGACAGATAGATCCTCAGTGCGGGAACTCATTTATTTATGTTAGGAAGATCTAACAAGTTTGAGTTTTTTAGTTGGGTTCTTTAGGAATCTCATCGTATAAGTTTAAAAAATTATGAAAATAAACTGAAATTGTTTAAATTTAGATAAATTTGAGAGGAAATTTTTTGAAGGATATATTGAGTAATTTAAATAAAAATTTTATATAATTTTTTATGTTTATTGTTTTTAAAAAAAATGAGAAGAGTTTATTTTTCTTATCTTTATATCTTTTAAGGGCTATTTAAATTCAATTTTAAAATATGACATATCTAACACGTAAATAGACTAAAAGTTTAATTAGGTGCCGCCATTCTCTCATGCGAAACTTGTTTTTCGGCCAATCTAAAAAGGATAATTACTTCAGTCCGATACCGCCAATTTGTTAGACGGCACCAAAAAAATTATTTTTTGGGGGGATTTTTAGGGTGATGCCACAGTAGAAATCAAGTCATTCTCATAATTAATTTTGAAGTCGAGTTATTTTCATAATTTTTTAAATCTCAAATAAAACACCTAATACATAGGTTCTCCATGCCAAACTCATTTATTTTCCAAAGGCATTTGAGATGCTGATCCAAACACGTTTGTTTAAAATAAATGATTCAACATTGTCTATGGACCACCTTGGAAGAAAGAAGATAGGATCAAAAAATGTGGTTGAAGCTCCGCAAAAGTTAGAAATAGTAATTTTTATCATTACGTTTGATTGGCTAAAACGTAATAAAGATGAAATTGGGATGTATATTTTAATAATATTACAATGTTTGACTTATGGATGTTGCTTAAGAAATAGTGGAATGGTAGGGTAGTTTCATATTAGCGCTAAGAAAGTAATTTAGGTAAGTTTTTTCTCTAAAAATTTTGAATAAATACAATAATAATATTTTAAAAAGCTTAAATGAGTAATATACACTTTTAATTAACTAACCTATCATTTAACAGTTTTATTATTTTTAAAACCCAAAAACATAACAACAGTAAAATATCCTTAAATAGATTAATTATTTTATTATTTTTATCAAATTTAGTATCTTGGATTTCACCCTATATTTATTTTACAACTAACAAAATGGATTATGATTTAGAAATGAAAAATAAATAAATTTATATAAATGGTAAGATATATTATATTTTAAGAGAAAAATATGGTTTAAGCTTTGAAAACGATATTGTTAAGAGAGATAACCCGAACTACGAATAAAAATCATAAACGGACATGAAAAAACCAAAAATCATAAGTATAAATTAATATAAAATGATTTTATCTATCTTTATAAGACAAGGCAGGAATAATCTTAATTATAATAATAAAACTCTTAAATTTTTATTTACTCCTACTAATAAATTTTATCTATCTTTATTCACAATTATAGGTTATTAAATTTTTGGTAATAATTGGATACCAATTTTAACATTTTTGCGACATCATAATTCAATGGTTAAATGTATGTTTAAGTCTTATATTTTTCGTAGAATTAGAATATTGTCTTTCTATTTTTATTTTTAAAAAATTAGTTTGTTAAGTTTTTCTATTAAATTGAAGTTCTTTACAATGTTGTTTTTGTTATATGACTATCGATTGAGTATTTTTTTTAATTTCAAAATGTCACACTAATGGATTTGACAAAAAAAAGGTAAAATTAAGAATTAGACCTGAATTTTAAAATTTGAATAGTAGAGAAACTACATTTCTGAAAATAAAAGTAAATGGATTAAATTCCAAACACGTGAAGAGTACAAAAACTTAAAGCATATTCCAAACCTTTTTTAATTAATTCTTCCAATATCTTGTTCTAACAAAAATCCTTACAACTAGAATCCCAATATTTGACCCATTGATCAAGAGTGTTTACCTTATCTTTAAGGTCATGGGATCGATTCATTGACCATGTCTATGTAGTTATTTAAATGAGTGAATTTATTTTGTAAAAACAAATCCCCACAACCAATTCCATTACTAAATTTTGATCAACATTCATAATAATAAAGTAGTAGTTGTTGGGTTAGTGGTGGGAGAGGGAGAATAAATACTAAGCCAGTAACACCCTAGATCTGACGGGTCTAAAGTTTTGTCATATAGTAGTAAACAATTTGCCAGACAAAGTGTTATCCGTTCAAATGATTATTTTTAACGTATATGTGTAGGCATATAGTAACCACCACATGAGTAAGTGAGAATTTTAGTTCAAGATATTCTGCTAATTAAGAGAAAAGATGGTGTTAAGCAAAAAGGGTAAGTATGATATGAGTTACTGCCTAAGGTATAGTACGTCTGATTTGTCTGGAATACTGTGCTAGTTAGATTATAAGTAAAATGGTTAGAAATCAATTGGATAACCTAGTTTGAAAATTGTGAATGTTGGGTATTTATTTAAATTTCTTTGGAAACTATAGACCATTAAGAAGGCAAATTCTGAAACGTGTGACACTTGTTAAGCTCCACTAAGTACTTTGGGTCATATATATATGTGTGAGATGGGTTCTTAAAGAGGTTCTTCTTCCTTAAATGTTGTTTTCTGATTCTTTTTTTTATATCTCTTCCTTGCCAAACTGGAAGCTAAGATTCTAAGTTTAACCAATGGTTATTTCATCTCAGGGTAAGTATTTCAGCTTTGTATGCTAATTTTTGAATAAGTTTGTATGTGATTTTTGAACAGTAAGTTGTAAGTGCAATGTTTTGTATGAAGTTGTCAGCGATTGAGATGATAAGTAAATTGTATGTACAAGAGTTGTAATAGTAAAATTATGTTTCTAAGCAATGGTTGTTGCTGGTTTGAGAGGGATATTTGGGTTTAAAGCTTAGAACCGCGGTAGGTAAGAATCAAGTGAGTCTCTACCCTGGCTCTCTTGTGTAAACTTTTCAAGTAGAAGTATTTATATATAAAGGATGATGATATCTATAGTAATCGGTAAATGTATCATCATATTAAAGATGAAGTAAGTGTTATGATGATATGTGTAAGGTTCTATTGAGAGAATACTAATTGATAAGAATATATGTATAGTTGTGATACGAAAATAATGTCAAATAGGAATACGGCTACTTCTGGGTAAGTAAGTAATGAGAAATGTCTTATAATGAAGCCTCTAGTAAGGCAATTATAATGCTAACCAAACTAACATATCATAGATTGAAAACGAGTCTAAGACCATGAGGTAAAGGCCCATGGCATCTTGGTATGATTTGGAATCATTCATGGTGTAGCCTCTAGTAATATGAGACTAGAAAGGCAGAACATGATACATGAAAGTGTGTCAAACCATGTGGTTAATACCCATGGTATGATATGATATGTCTGTAGATATGTTCATAGTGTACATTTCGATGATGTGTAAATCGAAATGGCAGATCACGATACATAAAACTCTATATAAAACCATGAGGAAGAGACCTATGACATCTTTTGTGAAGTCTATCGGGACAGTAAACATGAGATTCTATATGATGCATGTATGATGTGTTCTGTTTGGCCTGTGTGGCGTGATCTGTCAAGAATGTTTGGTAAGATTTGAACGTTTGTCTTTATAGGAAAATAGGAACAAATTATGTTAGTTCTGTAATAAGTATGGCTAAGATAATGTATAGAGATACTCAGGGTTAAGAGTTGAATAAGATATGTAATTTAATTGAATAAGTCTTAAGGGTTTTCGTGAAAAGAGACGTGTATCTGTATATGTTAAAAAGGGTATCCATTGGGACGATTTGTGGGTGTATTTGTAATTATGAGAGATTTAAGAAATTATTAAATGATTTGATTTGTATTATGTGAGGGTTGAATCCGAGTTATGTGAAATCCACTACGTTTGAGTTGTATCTTATTTTCTTCTAAAATTATTCAAAATCTGAGTTAGTGTTATCTCGAGTTTGTAAGATTTGGAAATAAAATGATATGGAATTCATCTGAATGGTCTATGCAGTACTTTATCAGTATGGGTATGTATGGTATTGAATCAGCGTATGTCTGAGTGTGAATTTGATGGTATTTAGTTCTGTGTAAGTATTCGCCAAACATATATGTATCCGCTCATGATAAATGTTAATGAACCACTGTTTTGAGATAAGTATATATGTTCAGGCATGGTTTGTTGGAACTGGACTTCGAAAGTATGTTCAGTTGAGAAATTAATACGTGACAAAAAGATTTATGAAATATTTGGAAGGATCTTCAATTAGTTAGATAAGGAAAATGTGAGTATGACAAGAGCATGACAGTTGGCGTATAAGGGTTTGATAAAACAGTTAGCGTACAGAGGAATGGTTGGAGCACTGTAGTTCAAATAAGAATTCAAAGTATTCATCAATATATTGTTGTAATAAAGCTCACTAAGTATGTGTGTACTTACAAGGTTGTTTTTTTTTTTTCAGGTAATTGGGAAGAGACTTCACCTAGAGAGACAATGCCAGTATTATGCTAAGGTGGTGGCAGTGTGGACTATCATGCATACAGCGAAAAAGTGGTCTAGTATGGGGATACGCCTTTTGTATCTATCTTTAGTAATAAACTTCTTTACTGTAAAGATTTCTATCAAGCTTGATGTAACAATTTACTTTTAAATACTTTATTTTCAGATGATAAGTTTTTCAGTTAAAATGCTAAATGAAAAATAAATAAGAAGTACAAATTTGTAAAAGAAAATTTTTTAAATATCAAATATTGTGTAGTAATACTCGATGTTCGAATCCGACGAATCGGATCGAGTCAAGGCGTTACAAAGCCAAACATAAATAATGAGAGTCAATTTCTTGTTCAATCAATACGAAAAATATTTCACATGTACTTTAAATAAAGTAAACTAAATATATTCATGAATTGATAAATTAATTCTAAAATTCAAATATTAATTTATTTAGCAATTTCGCTTCTAAATTTGTTCATTCAATGCTAATGTAACCCTAGAAAATATGATAATATTTTTTCTATTTGTTTAATTATTTTTAATTAAAAAATGATATTGGAAAAACAAAGAAGGCACTCTATTCTTAGTCTTTGAAAATGTTGGGTGGGAAAATGTAATCTTATAAACAAACAAAAGATAAAATAAATAAGTCACCGTTATTTTAATTATTAAAATTATATTGATTAATATAATAAATAAAAAGATATTTTATTTTAAAATTTAAATTTCACTCGTAATGTTAAATAATTTAAGAAAAGAGTTATAATGACACTATTCAATAACGTGAGATTATTGAATGATTGAAATGTTGACAATCCAAAAATTAAAATTTCATTTCGGATGAGGTTAGGTTACAAGCCATTGAGGCTTCTAGGAATAGCAAATGATATAGCTCAAGAGCAGGGGCACCTCATCTACCTCCGGTGACTACATCAAACTTCATTCAACACTGTTTCTACTTAAAGCGTATATAAACATTGTCGATTTGTTAAGCTGGCTTAACTACATGCTGTCCACTTGTATAAGTGATCATCCTCCCATAATTAATTCATTGCATTCATATGCCATTTCTCTCTTTTTTTCTTATGTACATCTATTCGAATTGAGATTTGAGACATCGAATGACTCTGCTGGAAGGCAGTTGCAAGGAAAAGTTTAGAATCATAAGCCATTTTGGTATGATTTATGTGGAATGTGCCTCGTATTTATTAAATATGTTGTAAGCATTTTAGATGAGAATTGACGAGTAATCGAAGAAGGCTCAAAATAGGCCCGATGCCGGGACAACGTGACAAACTCCCAACTTAAGGCAGCGGAGGCATTGTGACGAACATGCATAGTGTTAGGAATAATAGCAGTTAGCAGTTGTAGTATGCAGTTAAGGAAGTTAAGTTTTCTATTACAGTTGGTTAGTTAGACTCTTTAAATACCTAAAGTTGTATTCATTCAATCATCAAGATAAAAGCGAAGTAATTCAGTTCTTCAGTCTCGTTTTATGGAATCATAACATGGTATCAAGAGCCATCTTGTAATTTTTTTCTCTTTTTCTTTTTCTTTCATGGCTACAGAACCAATTCCTGGGACTCCTCATCATTCGGTCAGTTCTGGAGAAGGTGTTCATTCACAGAGTCTTGGCAACGGTAGCTCGTCGACAATTCACTATTTTGCAAAACATGATACAGTAAAACTTGCTGAGCATAATTTCTTGCTATGGAAACATCAACTTTTACTGATTCTTGAAGGATATGGTCTTGAAGGTTATGTTTTAGGAACAGTTTTGACTCCTCCAGCGGTTCTTGCAGGAGATGATGGACAGTTGATTGATAATCCGGCGTTTATTGTTCATAGAAAGCAGGATAAATTTTTAGCATCTTGGCTTCTCTCGACAGTTACTGATGAGATTTTGGTTCATTTAACAGCAGCCAAGACTAGCTTTGAGGTTTGGACTGCAATTGAGAAAAGGTTTGGTACTACTTCCAATATTAAGATAGGAAGTCTACGCTATGCTTTGTATTCGGTCAAGAAGTCAAGTCTAACTGTTAAAGAATACTTGGCTAAGGTAAAGAGTCTTAGTGACAGCCTAACGGCAGTTGGAAGTTTGGTAACTGATAGAGAAAAAGTTAGTGTCATCTTGTCAGGTCTTCCTATGGAGTATGAGTCTGTTCGGGTTTTTGCATCTGCAACCCCAGTATCTTTTGACTTACTTACTGATATGCTTCTTGATTGTGAAGCTCGCCATCTAGCACTTCTGACAGAGACTCCTTTGCAAGCAAATTTGGTATATAAACATCAAGGTTCTTCAGGTGGTTCACAATCTACTTACTCTCAAGATTCTAAACAATGGTTTAGTAGATCAAATCGTGGCTGGTCTCGAGGGCGAACTAGAGGTACTGGTCGGGGCTGGTCTCGGTCCAGGCCATAATGCTAGTTATGTGGAAAATTTGGTTACATTGTTCAGAATTGCTATCATCGCTTTGACGAGAATTTTTCTAGTCAGAATCCTTCGGTCAATCTTCATCAAACTCGTGATTGCTCATCTATGATGTCTTGTTCTGGTTCATGCTCGTGCTCACAATCCTTATCTTCATCGACTTCTATTCATAGTGATCAGACCTGGTATCCGGATTCGGGGGCAACGAACCATGTTACACCTGACAAGTCGACATTGGTCACTGCTTCACCCTATGTAGGTACTGGTCGAGTTTTTATGGGCAATGGTAAGTCCGTTCCTATTACTAATGTAGGATCGTCTAGTGTTCTAGCTGGTTCCAGACTTCTTCATCTTCAGAATGTGTTACACGTTCCTACAGTTTGCAAGAATCTTATATCTGTCAGTCAGTTTGCAAAGGACAATTCTGTGTATTTTGAATTTCACCCTTATCTATGTTTTGTGAAGGACATTCAAACAGGGAGGATTCTTCTCGAGGGCCACATGCATGAGGGTTTATACAAGTTCCAGTTCTCAAAGTCTGCTCCTAACACCAATTGCTCCTCGTTGAAGCCTAAGTCGAGTATGGTAAATAATGTTCAACTCTCCTCTGCTGCTTTATGGCATAACCGACTTGGACATCCATGTTCCAACACATTGGCTCGTGTTCTAAAGTCGTGTAATGTTCCGTTTGTGCAAAATAGCTTACCTAGGTTATGTACAACCTGTTAGCTAGGCAAAGCTCATAAACTCTCGTTTTCTTCTTCCAAGTGTATTCTCTTCCTTTTGAGCTAGTTGTTTCAGATGTATGGGGACCAGTTTGTGTTGCTTCGAATGGTTTTTGTTATTACGTATCTTTTGTTGATATGTACAGTCGATACACATGGGTTTATTTTCTTAAAACAAGTCTGAGGTTGTACAATGTTTTCTCAATTTTAATCAAATGGTTAAGGTTCAATTTGGTTGTTCAGTTAAAATGCTACAAACTGACTGGGGGGAGAGTATCGGGTGTTGTCAAAGGAACTCTCTCGTATGGGAATACAACATAGAGTCACCTGCCCCTACACTTCAGAGCAAAATGGTACTGCTGAACGGAAGCATCGACAAATTGTTGACATGGGATTGTCTCTTCTTGCTCAATCGAGCATTCCTCTAATGTAACAGCCTGATTTTTAAACCTAATCGGAACAGTGGTTTCGGGACCACAAATTCGAGTCTGAAAAAAATATTTTAGTATTATTTTCTGTGCCTATGATATTTGAATTTGATTGTGTGAAATTTTCGTAAATTAATTTGACTATTTGTGTGTTTAATTTGATAAAATGACTTAATCGCGTAAAATGCAAAAGTGGCTAGTTAATTGTTAAAGTACTTTATTGCTATGGTTTTTCTAATGTGGGGTCCTTATGTTGATATTATACCAAATAAATTATAAGTGGACTATTATAGACAAATGTTAGTGGATTTTAAATGAATAAATAAAGGTTAAAATAGTAAATTAGGTATTTATATGTATTAAATAAAATAAAACATGAAAGTGGCCATGCATTTGGCTTTGTTTTGCTGAAAATTGAAGAACAAAGAACACCTTTGGTGTTTTAAACATTCGGCAGTTAGGAAGCTAAAATTTGGTATGTATTTTGCTTGGCTTTTGATAATTTTTACGTTTCTGAGATCGTTGCTTCGTATACTTTAAAACCCATGTCTTAATTTTGTGAATTGTGGATAATTTTGAAATGTGCCATTGATGAATGCTTGAGTTTTATGATGTTAATAGGTGGGAAATAAATATATGTTGTTAGATTTTCATGTTATAATTAGTAATTTTGATAAAAATGTGTATTAAGGACTAAATTAAGAAAATATTAAATTGAGGGACTAGAATGTGAAATAAATTACATGCAAGGACCTATATGAGATTATGAGTATTCAGCCATACTATAGTAAAATTAATTTGGAATATTTTGTGTTTTTTGTAAAAAGGACTAAATTGTGAAAATGTAAAATGTTAGGGCAAAATTGTAATTTTCCCATTTATGTGAATTTAGGCTAAATTTGATGGAATAATGTTTAAATAAGTTTAATTTGAATTTATTTAGATCAAGAATTAAAGAAGTCGAATTTGGATCGGGGAAAAACAAAAGTAGTCGAATAGTCGAACGTCTCCGTCTGTATCCGAGGTAAGTCTATTAGCTATTTAATGATATTAAATTAGTATATATGTATGTATATCGATTGTAGTTGTTTTTGAGCTTTAATTTGAAGTAATTTGATTGAATAAATTAGAATTATAAATGGTATATATATGTGTATGAAGTGTTCAATATATATATATATATATATATATATATATATGCTTATATAAAATTTTGAATTAAGTTAAAGTAGGAATGCTATAAAGCATATATATATAAATATATAATGTATTAATATTTATATATGTATCTATATGAATATGTTCTGAATTTAATTGGTTGTTTGAAGGTTATATATATATACACATAAGATTCAATATGAGAAAATAAACACATGTATAAATTCTTGCTTTGATAAAAGGTGTGTTATACTCATGTATACATGGGTTTTCGAATATACATATATATATGTAAAAAAAATTTGGGTTTTGATTAGTGATATGTATATTGTAATTGTATAGGTAATTTTTTAAATAAGGTGATTATATGTGAGATGGAACATTTATATATATAATTAAGTATTGATTATATTATAAGATATGAATGTTAAGCATGTATGTATAATTTTGAATATGTAGGATGTACATAAATATGTTTTCATATTGAGCTTAGATACAATATATATATATATATATATATATTATGCTCGAATAGGTGTGTATACATAAGTACATGTAAATTATTTGTATTAGATTTAGTTATGTATATTTATATATACATGAATAAGTTGTGAACTTAGGTAAAGGCAAGAATGTGTATATATAAAATCATATAGGTTCGAATATAAATAACATACTTGTATGGGCTTTTAATTTTATTTAAAAGGTATAAATGTTAAATATGTATACGGGAGTTTGAATATATATCTATATGTACATTTGTGTACAAGTTTTAGATTGAATTAAAGACATAAAAGTTTATGTTTTTATAAATGAGGTTGGAATATATATTTATATGATTATAAGTTATTAGTACTTGAAGTGGATTGAAAATATGATTTGCAAACTCATTTATGTTTGAGCATGGACTACGGTGAATATGTGTTTGTTGTTAATAAATATTTGAGGAATTATTCGTATATGAGAAATTGAGATTTTCGTGTTTTAAAACCTAGCGTGCTAAGTGCTTGGTGAACTGAATCAAAGCTATAAGCCTAGCAGTGCTAAGTGCCGTGATTTGAATCAGCTATAAGCCTAGCGGTGCTAAGTGTCGATGATCTGAATCGTGCTATAAGCCTAGCGACTAAGTGTCAGTGAACTGGATTAGGCTATAAGCCTAGCGGCTAAGTGCCTAGGTGATCTAAATCGTGCTTTAAGCCTAACAAGCTAAGTGCCGTGAATCTGCTTTAAATTAAATGATTATTTGCATTAGGTATATATATGATTTTGGTTATATGTAATGGATAAATATATGAACATTTGTTTCTAAGTATTTGATGAGCATATAAACGTTCAATCTTTGTGTTTAGTGAGTATATATATATGTTGGTTATCATGAAATTGTTGGATATATATATATATATGTATGCACTCGACAAATGTAGATTATAGTAAAATATATATGTGCTTTCGGCACATGTGGTTGATAAGTATAAGTATATGCTTTTGGCATATGTATTTGAATAATATATATATGCATTCGATGAAGTGCAAGCGATAAGCACTTATATGCATTTAGATATATGCAGTGATAAATACATATATACATTTAGTTATAATAAGTGTATATGCATTTGGAGCTAATATTTGTTAAGCATATATGTATATAAGCATTCGCTATTCATGTTTATGGTGAATTTACATTCGGTTTTAAGAGTTGATAATTAAGTATGCTTTTGACTATATGTAATAGTTAACATATATAGTATTTATGAATTCATTAAGTGTATCAGAAATTACATAATTATTTTATAATTTCATTATGCTATAGACTTACTAAGTTATAAAAGCTTACTTTGTTTGTTTATGTCTTTTGATTTTTAGACTTAAGATCAAGCTTCAAGCTCGGGGATCGTCAAGAAGTTCATCACTCTATCTCTGTCCCTGTATTAAACCTGCTTAAATTTTAACTTTGGCATGTACAAAGCTAGATAAATGTTTTGAAAAGTCATACTTTGATATATTGTATATGAAATTAATAGTCATACGAAAATGGTTTATTTTCTTATGGTTTAACGGGATCAAAATGTTATGTTTTGTTTTAAAAAGGTTAAAGTAGAATTTATAATTATACTTACATAAAATTTGGATAAGCTTAATATATTTCCATTTATATATATACAATGCTTATATTTTGATTTAGAAATAGTTGATTTAAACATGTATTCAAACGAATTGTATATCAATGTTAAATTCTTGAATTCTATTGAACGTTTGTATTGAGGTGTGTTTTGTTCAGTAATACCTCGTAACCCTAGTCCGACAACAGTTAAGGGTTAGGGGGTGTTACATCTAAAGTTCTGGTATTTTGCTTTCGCACATGCGATTTTTCTGACAAACAGACTGCCAACACCGGTTCTTCATAATGTAAGTCCTTATGAAGCTCTTCACAAACACAATCCTGGCTATGATTTGGTTCGGGTATTTGGCTGTGCTTGTTTCCCTGATTTACGATCTTTTCACCACCGTAAGTTCCAGTTCAGGTCTCAGCAATGTGTGTTTCTTGGTACTGCTTCTAACACAAAGGGGTATCGGTGTTTAGCTGCAGATGGTAGGGTGTATCTCTCTCGACATGTTAGGTTTGACGAACTGTCCTTCCCATTTCAAAATGGGTTTTGCTCGTCAGAGAGTTCTCCACAGGGTTTGCATCAACAGACTATACTTCCTATAGTCACGAATAACAACCCTTTTGAAAGTTCTAGTGGGCAGTCTTCTGAGGCTTCAGGAATGTCTCCAGCGGTATCTTCCCCGATTGTTTCTACTTCATATTCTCCTCATGTTTTTCCACAAATCCCCGAATCTTCTCCTCATAATGTTCCCCAAATGACTGTGTTGCCTCCTTCTGGTCAACCTGAGTACAGTACAGTGGCTTCTCAGCCTACCAACTTTCATCCCATGCAAACACGTCCCAAGAGTGGTATTTTTAAACCAAAAGTTTTTTCTTCTACCTTGGATGAACAAGAACCTATGACCATAACTGAAGCTCTTCACAGTCCAAACTGGACTGCAGCTGCTGAAGTGAGTATCGTGCATTACTGGCGAATAAAACTTGGGATCTCATGCCACTACCTGTAGGTCGTCGAGCAGTTGGCTGTAAGTGAATCTTTAAACTCAAAAGGCATGTTGATGGATCTGTTACGAGGTACAAAGGACGACTGGTGGTTAAGGGTTACTTACAAGAAGCTGGGGTTGATTTTCAGGAGACTTTCAGCCCAGTCGTTAAGCCTACAACAATAAGAGTGATTCTCGCTTTGGCTGTTTCCTCAAATTGGTCTCTTAGACAGGTAGATATCAATAATGCGTTCTTAAACGGGGATTTGAGTGAAGAAATTTATATGTTGCAGCCTCCTGGTTTTGAGCAACAAGGCTCTAATGGACAGCAGCTGGTCTGTCGACTTCGGAAGGCTCTCTATGGTCTCAAGCAAGCACCGAGGGCTTGGTTTCACAAGTTGCAAGAGTTTTTGGGAAGTATGCAGTTTAAAACGTCCAAAGTAGATAGTTCCTTGTTCATTTTTCAATCTGGATCCAGGTTAATGTACGTGCTGGTCTATGTTGATGATATCATCATCACAGGGAATGATGATCAGCTCATAGAGAAGTTTGTCACGCAACTAAATGCAAAGTTTTCTTTAAAAGATCTTGGCCGATTACACTATTTCTTGGGCATAGAGGTAAATTACACTCCACAAGGAATTTATCTTACACAAAAGAAGTATATTACTGAACTTCTTTAGAGAGCTTCGATGGACAGATCGAATAGTTTGCCCACACCCATGATTTCCTCAAGTAGATTGTCAGCAAATGAAGGAAGTCCTATTGAGGATGAACATCAGTTTAGGAGTATCGTTGGGGCCTTGCAGTATGTTGTCATTACACGACCAGACATAGCTTATTCAGTAAACAAAGTCTGCCAGTTTATGCATAAGCCTTTGGATCTCCATGTCAAGGCTATGAAGAAGATATTAAGATACCTATAAGGAACGATAGATTATGGGCTGAAATTCACACGAACATCCAGATTCTTACTTGAAGGCTATTCAGATGCAAGCTGGGGGTCTGACATAGATGATCGAAGATCAACATCAGGCTTTTGTGTCTTTCTTGGTGGAAATCCAGTATCCTGGAGCTCGAGGAAGCAACAAGTCATCTCAAGGTCTACTGCAGAAGCAGAATATAGAAGTGTGGCTCATGTCACGACAGAGATAATATGGATTCAAGCGCTGCTGACTGAATTAGGTATTTCAATTCCACAGAAAGCTTTGGTATGGTGCAATAGTTCAGCAGCAGTTGCAGTTGCGGGGAATCCAGTTATGCACTCAAAATTTAAACATGTTGAAATGGATTTGCTATTTGTTAGAGAAAAAGTTGCTGCTGGAATAATTCATGTAGGGCATATACCTGGTTCAGAACAGACAACAGATATACTGACGAAACCCCTATCAATAGGAGCCTTCACTAAGTTTCGCGATCGACTTTGTGTTGTTACAAGTGAGAAAAGAACTTGACAAGTATGGGGCATGTTAGGAATAATAGCAGTTAGGAGTTGTAGTATGCAGTTAAGGAAGTTAAGTTTTCTGTTACAGTTGGTTAGTTAGACTCTTTAAATACCTAAAGTTGTATTCATTCAATCATCAAGATAAAAGTGAAGTAATTCAGTTCTTCAGTCTCGTTTTGTGGAATCATAACACATGGGATGTCACGACGACGCGACGTATTCTCTACATAAGCTGCCGCGTTTAGACTTCAAACAAAACTTTTTCTTCTTGTTTAACTTTGATTATTCTAGAGATATTTTAGTATGATTAGAACTCTAATCTAAGTCTATTTAAACAGCTATTGTATGTCTGTTTTAATATGTTAATTAGAAAGAGATTTTCTTTGAGGACTACAAGATGTAGTTACAGATGAATTTTGATGAGAGTTTTCGTGGTAACTATGGAAAGAATTTTGTACTCTTTTCAGGTTTGCTCTATGAGGGTTTGTACGTTTAGTGCATTTAGGTTTATTTTCTTCATATTGTACTCTCGTTTGTTTACTTATTTAGTGAAAAGTCGAAGTCTCTTTCACCCGTAATTTTTCCTTTTTTAATGGTTTTCTATGCAAATATTTGTGTATTTGGTCTTCTCTACTTTTCTTATCCGTTGTTTATACGGGTTGATACCTAAACGTTTATTTGGATGCAATTGCATAGTGTTCACTTAACAATTTATTTAGCACTTCCCTGAACTCATTTTCTTCGGACAGAGAAGGTTCAGGTTTCACGTGGTATGGATATATTTAAAGTTTGGAATTGCTAGGTACAATGAACGGAGCCGGTTAGTAGATGAAACCCTTGGTCGAACAAGAAGTAAGGACCTGGTTTTAAGTCCGACATCGGTGAAATGCACGAACATGAAGGCCCCCGTCTATATGAAGATTGATCATCGTCCTGTATGTCACTGCTCTATTCTCATCACTCAATTTGAATACGAAGCAACGGAGAAGAACAGCTGAGAAAATCTTCATCTGTCTATAGGCAAAGTCCTTACCCAGACACACTCGAGGCCCTGCCTGTTAATCGAAAACAAAGGTCAGCCGTAAAATCACGCCAGTGAAACAATATTCAGGAATTTTCATACCTGGAAAGCTGTAAACTTGAAAGGGCTTTCTGATCGGAACATGCCGTTCTTGTCGAGCCATCTCTCGGGTCTGAACTCCTCTGCATCATCACCCCAAATGAACTTCATTCTACCCATTGCATAAGGTTGATAAACAATCAAATCATCTTTCCTCACACTAAAACCATCTGGCAGAGTATCATCAGAGAAACATATCTTTCCATCCTGCAATTGAAGTGATTCACAAATAAATTTTTCTATAAAAGAGTTAAGGAAATTTCAGTAAGAGAATTCAAGATTCATGGCAAATTTCCTTACCATAGGAACTGCCGGGTAGAGCCTTATAGTTTCAGTTATAGCTGCATGAAGATAGTGCATTTTTTCTAAAGCCTCTTCTCTCAGGCTAGCAGCGAATTCATCAACATCTTTAACCTCCATTGATTTTGTTGCTTCCTTCACTTCCACGGCAACCTTTTCTTGAACATCAGGATGTTTGCAAAGCATGTATATAAACCACGACAGAGTGGACGCTGTTGTGTCTTTTCCAGCACCTGTGAAGTTAATAATTGTATCTCTCAAGTATTTTGGGTCAGTGTCCTTCACTTGGAGGTATCTAGTTAAAATGTCTTCCTTTTTTATCTGCAGAATCCCATAGAAATACAGATCAGTCAGAATTCTACTTCAACTCTTCATATAAAAAGCTCAAGTAGCTCTATTTTTTACTTACTACAGCCGAATCGTCCTTGGAGTCGCGTAGTTGCTCAATCTTGTTATGGATTAGCTTATACACAAAATTATCAACCACTTTTATATTTCTCTTTAATGCAGCTTCCGATCCGATGTTAAGATATCTTTTGATCTTCCAAAAGAGATCGACGTATCGGTAAACGACCAAAACACTTGCATTATCAAAAGCAGTTGCAAACTCCTTGCCTTCTACATTGGATCCACGCATGCTGTCTAGTTCAACCCCGAATGCAACTTTGAATATTGAATCCAAAGTCGATTTCAAAAACAAGTCCTGCAGAACATTGCGTTATGTAACAGTTTTGATTTTATATATCACCCAAACATTTCCATTAGGTGAACTTACTTGCATATCCATTGTGTCATTGGAAATAGCTGCCTCAGACACTATATTGGCAAGTCGTGCCACATTTTTCCGAAAGACAACACTGCTGAAATCTCTCAACACCTTTGTTGAGAATTCATAGCTTGATGCCTTCCTCTGTTGACGCCATTTATCCCCATCCACTGTGAAAATTCCCTCGCCAAAAAAATCCCTTAGCAGGCTGTGATTATACTCACCCTGCACACCAATTGAAAAACCAGAAACCTGTCATTTAAAACACCACTCTGCCCCTTTTGGGTACCCATATTATTATCAAAAGCCATTTCATTATACCAATTACTCATCAAATTGAAACCATAACTGACATTATTAATACTGACTAGATTAAAAAGCTTTTTCCCCATCTAAATCTGGGTATTCCTAAATTCAAGCCAACAAATTATTCTGCGTGTTTTGGATGGGCAGGGAAAGACCTTGCCATAATTATCGAAGTTGGTTTTGAGTATATATTCAACGTTGGCAGGTTCCGAGGTATGAATCTCACTCCTGTAAGGAGAAAGCAGCCTGTAGGTCCGATACTTGGCTGCAAGATCAGCCATGTAATGATGCAATCTATTAAAGTTGAGTAGCAGGTTAATAATCGTGCCGGCAACGGGGTGGTACTTGTTCTTTGTCTGTTTTTGTTTCAGTTTCGCAGTGAAGAAGGTGAGGGAGATTAGGGAGAGGAGCAGAACCAAAGCTGTAAAGGTAAATGAGTAGGAGAAATCCATGGGGATGGAACAAGATGAGGGAAGCACTTCCCATAAATGTTCTCTTTTATGCTTCTTCAAGGACAGTATGTTTGAGGCTCACACTATCATTACTAATTTTATTATTTCACGGCGGATATTATTGAAGCTAATTTCTTGTTTTTGTCTCATTTGGTTATGTCTACGATAACTTGCAACTGTCGTGACAGATTGATTGTCTGTGTCCAACACTCAAATTCTTTTGGGTTTTTTATTGGTAAACTAAGTTATCTCTTCATCATTTAATTTCGAAATAGTTATTGAATTATTAAAAAAAAGTTATTTAAGTTACTAAACCATTTAAAATTTTTTATATAAGTCATTAGGTTTTTAAGTTTTTTCTTTTTTAAATTTGACTAGTGATTTTCAAGCGACGATTCAATAATCAATACAGTGGATCAATACCCATCAACGAGTGAAGAACATATCTTAGATTCAAGTCAATCTGACGTTCAGTGTCAAAGATTGGAGAAGAAAATTGTTTGAATTTTGATTTGCAAATTCGTGATATTCAAAACTATTTCATGAAAAAAATTAATTGTAGAAGAGAAGAAGAATAAGAGCTTTCAATTGGTGCACGCGGTGCAAAGAGTGGTCATACAATAGCGATTTTAACAGCTCGTTAACTTAAATGAAAACTTTCGAATAGCTCAGTCACCATTTTGAAAATTTTTGGAGTGATCAAAATGTAAATTTACTAATAGTTTAGTGACCTTAAGTGTAGTTTACCCCTTTTTTTTCATTTCAGGCATTTTGAAAGGGTAAACCACAAAGTTGGTCACTTAACTTTCATAAACTTTCATTTAGAGCATTGAAAAAGAAGGTTTGCATTTTAGGCATTGTTGTTAAATATCATTTTCATTTTAGTCACTTGCCATTAATTCAATATTGTTGTACACTCATTTTAATCACCCAATTTCAATAATTTTTCATTTGTTTTATAGGAGAAACTTGAATTTTATAGATAATTGTGTTATAGAGAAAAGCTTAGGTTCATCGTTACAACCGAGTAGCTCAATTTCTTCCAAAATAAAAATTTATTAAGGTTAAATGATTAAAATGATTGCAAAATAATATTGAATTAACAACGAGTGACCACAATAAAAATAGTTTTAGCAACAACATCTAAAATATAAACTTCTTTTTATGCCCAAAATAAAAATTTATGAAAGTTTGGTAAGTATGTGTATAATGTATCCCGTAGAAAAATAACTCCAAAATGTATATTTCTATATATAATGTTTACAATTTTTAAATTGAAAGATATTATACATTTAAACTTATAATCTTTTAAGTTAATGTAATAACAATGATATCTTAAACTTAAAATTTTTTAGAATCAATTGTGAAACTTGATTTCATTACTGATTTGGATAATGAGACAAGTCTAAAACCATATATAACTTCTGATGAAATTCTCCAGCAACAATATTTAAATTCTACAAGTCTTTTCCTATATAAAAAAGGAGAGAAATAAAAGGATGTTGAAAAAAAATTCAGTTCGAAATCGATTTTCTTATACAGCGAAAAATTAAAATTTTAAAAATTAAGCCTGTTTGTGATATTTATAACAATAAACCTTAAACTGAATCCGTACTTGTGTTTTCGGATTCCAACCAAACGACCTTCTCTGCTATTCTCGTAGCATGAACTGCTTCGAGTGTGGACTCGAACAATTCGAATCAAAATACAGAATTAAAAGTAGTTTTCTTTATTTAAATGTGAAAACGGAAAATCTCTTTTTAAATAGAAACTGACAAAAATTATTATTCCAGAAAATATATTTAGACTTAGTTTGGATGGGCGGTGCGTTTACTTGCGGTTAGTGTAAAAACAGCAGTGGCGGTGAGATTAGATATTGTAGCATGAGACAAAAAGTAAACTAAACGCATCACACCGCACCCAACCGCCTATCCAAACCCCGCCTATCCAAAAATCTCTATCTATTTTTGAACAAGGTAACAATATCTTAAAATTGTGCAAATAGCCCTACTGGTTCAATCTATTTATAAAGGAGAAGGTAAAACTCCTGTTGAATTATAGAAGTTTTTTCAAACTTCTAGTTCATTTAGGAGTATATGGGGCAACAACCTTAATTTTTTGAGTTATTCAAGTCAACCCGAATAAGTAACAACGGTCTCCATAATCATGACGATGCTCCTTTTACTTGATCTTGTCATGGTCTCAACTTCCCCTTGGTGGTGGGTTTATTGGTTGGAGACATGGAAACTTCCCTATCTCTCAGACATATTGGATGGTCTTCTCTCTCATTGTGGCTACCAGCGACGGTTGGTGGGGCAGTTTGGTTAAGGTTTGTTTATTTTGGGATAAAGGTTGGGCCTGAGTTAAACAGGTGTATTTAATGCTTGATCTCTTGATCTCATTTGGAGCACTTGCTTATAATTTTACTTAGAGTTGTTCATAGGTCAAGTCAGGCCAATACTTGATTTCAAAAATATTTTATATTCAAGTCTAATTTTGGGCCGGCGTGATTCATTTAAAAAGCACATTTTATTATTAAAATATTTTTAATTGGTATTTTATATTTTTTATTAGGGGTGAGCTTTTGATTAAATCGAGTGAAAAAATTTCGAGTTAACGAACCTTATTTTATCATCCTAAATTGATTCAAAATTTTTTCGAGTTGAGTCGAGTGAAATTATTCGAGTTAAAATAAAAAATTAAACATGTCAAATTAAAATATTGTTATAGCATAACTAATTTAATGTTTTAACTTTCTTTATATATATTTTAGAATTTTAAAAAAAATTAATAAATTTTTAAAAACTATAATTTTTGTAGTTTTTGTAAATATTTTGAATTTTTGAAAATTATTTTGAATGTTTTTGTAATTTTTGTTGAAAGAGTGACTAATTTGCTCATTTTCAAAATTGACAGGGACCAAAAGGGTATTTATACCAATATGTTATTCAAATTATTCGAGTTATTTGAATTGTAAAATTCAACTCGACTCAAACTCGAAACTCGAATTACTTATTCACGTTGACTCGGATAACTAAAATAATTCGATTCGATTAACTCGGAATTCAAATTTTTTTCGATTTTTTCGAATTGAATTTTTGTTCATCCCTATATTTTATAATTAAATTTAAATTTAAATTTATTTTTTATTATTTAATTTGAATTACAAAAATCTTTATATAAATCCAACTCCACTATCAAGTTGACCTGAGTACCCAACCCTTAAATAACCAAAAAACAAAGAACTTCATAAAATTAAAGTGAAAATCAGTTGTCAAACCTAATTTCACCACTAATGAAATTCTACAACGACAATATTTAAATTCCACAATTCTTCTCCCTTCCCATCCCTACAGTCGACAGACAAACAATAAATACTCATCCGCGGCTCACCCACTCCCAATCATTCTAAAACCTCCTCTTTCACTTTGTCCCAAAGAAATACATGTATAAAAGATTGTATGAATACTTAATTGAAACTAAGTCATACCATTAAAAAGTAATGTCACATTGTTGGACGTCAACACAGATCTTGCACACTTGTCATTACCAATCTTGTCCTTCTATGAAGTTAAAAAAGAATTTGGATATATTTCAAATTAAATCCTATATGATATAATTTAAAATTAAAATTTTATAGAAAAGTAAAATTTAATTAAAGAGAGAGTGAATGACTTTAAAAATCTCAAAATCAAGATTTAATTTCATTAATTTGACTAAATTTTGAACAGAAAGAATTATGGTGAGAGTGAGAAATCCTAATATATACATATATAAATAATAGTAAGTAGAAAACGAGTGGCCAAATTCTGCTTATCAGATAGCAATGATCAAAGTGTACTATTTTGCGATCTTGACCCAAGTTTCATCTTCAATATTATTAGAAAAGCAAATAAAATTTACGGAATCCAGTTCTTATGCTGTGTACACAGAACCGGAAGCGGAAACGGAAACATATTTTGAACATTTTTCAAGGATCTATTATAATTGTTCTTGTCGTGAATTGGTTTGAGTTGTCCTGGGAATAGCACGAAGATGAAGCCCACCTTTCATATGAAGAGTGAATGTTACTTTGTAGATTGCATCTTTCGATTCATCCGCTAGTTTGAAGTGAAAAAAATGAAGAAGTGCGATTGTGAATATCTTCATTTGTCGATAAGCAAATTCTTTGCCTAAACAAATTCGAGGACCCGCCTGTAAACAATGCAAAACCCAAATCCAAAATTATGTACTATATATATAAAGATATGTATTAAGGAGGGAGTAGAAAGGGTTCAAACATGAAACGATATGAATTTGAAAGGCGATTCGGGTTGAAAAACTCCGTTCTTAAGCCATCTTTCCGGTCGAAAAATCTCAGCATCTTCACCCCAAATGTAACGCATTCTACCCATGGCGTAAGCCAAGTAGCTAATCTCTTCTCCTTTCTTGATTATGTGGCCGTCTGGTAAAATATCATCCTCCATTGCACACCTCCCATTCTTGTAAGTACAATAAGGTTATACCAATGTTATGGGTTGAATAAAAAGTTGAACCAGGGAGAAGACATTCAAAATAATAAGATATTATATACCATTGGAGTTACAGGGTACAATCGCAAGGTCTCAGTTAATGCTGCATGAAGATATTGCATTTTTTGTAGGGTTTCATCAGTTATGGTTGCTAAGATATCGTTAGTATTAGCATGGTTTTCTCCGCTGCCGCTACAGGTGCAGTCTATCACTTCTTGTGCAACTTTTTCTTGTATCAATGGGTTCTTGCAGAGCATGTAAAAGAACCAGCACAAAGTGTTGGCAGTTGTATCTTTACCGGCAATCATGAAGCTAAAGATTATGTCCCTTAGATATTTATCACTCATCGTTTCTGGGTTCTTCTCTTTCTCCGCTAAAAACCTTGAAAGTATGTCTTCTTTAACATTCTTAAAATCGCCAAAAAAGGGAAAAAAAACATTTAGCAATAGTACTGTACTTTTAAAACTAAATTTAGTGCAAAAAGATATGACTCACACGATCAGGGTTCAATGCTAGTTGTTTCTTCTTGGTTCTTAGAACATCGTAAATAAAATTATCAATGACTTTGATGTTTCTCTTGAGGGAAGCTTCAGAGCCAAGGTTAAGAACCCTTTTCAGCTTCCACAAGGGATCAATATAGCGAAAGTAGAGCGACTGTGTTGCATCATCAAAAGCCTTAAGAAAGGTACTCCCCTCATCATCTTCATTGCTTGATAAACTCATGCAATTCAAATCTACTCCAAACCCAACTTTAATTATGGATTCCATAGTGTATTTCATCAACATATCCTACATACACACACACACACACACACAAAAACCCGTAAAATTAACACTCAAACTTAATGTAAAAAGAAAGATTTCAAAGCATGACTCACTTGGAATTCAATTACTTGACCAGACATTGATAGCTCTGAGACTGCTGTCACCAGTTTGGAAGCATTTCGTTTGAAAACAGAGCAGCTAAAATCTCTAAGAACTTTGGCTGAGAACTCATAGCTGGCAAGCTTCCGCTGCTGCCGCCACTTATCTCCATCAACTGCAAAAATCCCTTCTCCAAAAAGGTCAGAAAATATTTCATGGGTATATTTACCCTTTCCGTAATGTTCAAAATTAGTTTTCAATATGTGCTCTACGATTCGTGTATCGGTGGTGTAGAGTTCGCTACGTCCTAAATCAAGTAACCTGTAAGTGCGCAGTTTTTTGGCAACTTGGGTTTGGTAGTCGTAGAGATGGTCGAAGTAAAAGATCTGGTCGAAAATAGTGCCCTTTACTGGGGCATATTTGGGGTCATTGATGGATTTCCCACTCAAGATTTTGATGACAAAAACAGATAGAATGAAGAAAACAAAGAAAAATGGCAAAGCTATGAAGAAGGAGATAATAGTTAGAATGCCCATTTTCTTTTAATTACCTATATACGTAACAGCCATCTACTTATACATAAATGAGTTTGGGTTTTCTTTTATTTAATAATTTCCTATTTATGCATGAATTAACTTTCATTAAATATCAATACGTAAGATAATATTCCTTCGTTGTTGAATCATAAGAATAATCCAATCCTCCATCTACCAAGTTATTTGTCCAATTCAAATCTTATACTACATATTCCACTTTCATTACACCAATCTGGCTCTTTGGTGATTTTAAATAGTTCTTGTAATCATTTTTTTGATTAATGTAGCTCTACTTGTAATTATTTTAACTATAATGAATTAACAACATTATTAAATATTATCTTTCTCTAAAGAGGGTAATAATAATTAATAAATAAAGAATGAAAAAGACTTAACAACAATATCGATGTAGACCACTTTAACTCTTGTGTTTCGGTGAAAATATACAGGATAACCATAAAATTATTTGCGTCACCCAAATTACGTATGGCTTTGTTTCTATTTCATTTATTTTAATTTATACCTATTTATTATATTATAAATAAATAAATAAATATTGGTTTCCTCTCTCCTCTAATTTAAAAGTTCGGAAGTAAGGTATTGACGGTTGAAAAAGTAAGACTAATTATTTGGTGTTGAAACCATAACTTTTAGCCATTTTTTTTCTATCAAATTTTATTTTAATTTATCGGTACCATCAATGTATCAGATGACACTACAAAAAATATTTTTTTTCACTTTTTCAACTTTTTTTTCTAGTCAGGTCTTTTAAAAAAAAAAAAGTTTATCGGTGTTGCCAATGTGTGGCATCCAAAGTTACTTTGGCAAACATCTCAATTTTGTATATAATTAATCTTTTAATATTATTTTTATTAAAAAGTCAAACAAATTAGCTGAGATTCAATATGATATTTATAGTTAATTGCACTAAATATCCCAAAAACTATGACCCTCATTTTACATTGGTCCCTAAACTTCAAATCATTTTAATTACATCCCTAAACTATCAAGCTTATATTAATTAGGTCCTTTTGTTACTAAAATTGTTAATTTGACTGTTAAATGATACGCCAAATCTTGTGTGACATAATTTAAAATGTCAATTTTAAGAAAAATTGAATATCATAAAATAGATGTTTTAGAAATCTTAGTTTTGAGGTTTTTCAAGCTTCTACAAAAGTTTTATCGTTCACTCTTTTTTTTTTTCTTTTACTTTTAAAAATTATGCGGCAACGTTCTATTTCTTTAAATTTTTAAAATTCAATTATGTAAGATTTAATGTGTCATTTAACAGTTAAATTAACAATTTTAATAACGAAAGGATGCAATTAATATAGCATCGATAGTTTGGGGATTTAATTAGAACATATTGAAGTTTGAAGACCAATTTAAAATGAGGGTCATAATTTGAGGATTTTTTGTGCAATTAAATCTAAGGGCAAAATACCAAAAAAAGCCCCATTTTTTTAAAATTTACTGAAATGGGCCCGGTATTTTATTATTTACCGAAATGGGCCATTTTCCCCAAAATCGCGTCCACGTTAGCGCGATGTCAGGGGACGTGTTAGCAAATCGCGTGGACGTCAGCGCGTTTTGCTGATGTGTTAGAAAATCGCGTCCTCGTAGGCGCGATTTGTGTCCACGTAAGCAAAGCACGCTGACGTGGACGCGATTTGCTGACACGTCCCCTGACATCGCGCTGACGTGGACGCGATTTTGGGGAAAATTGCCCATTCCGGTAAATAATAAAATACCGGGCCTATTTCGGTAAATTTTAAAAAAATAGGGCTTTTATGTGTAATTTGCCCATCTAACTAATCAATTTATTTAAAAAATTATAATAAATATTACATTTTAAAATAATTTATTATTCAATTTACACAATTTAGAAAATCCAAGTCTAAATTTTAGAATCTTATTCTCAAATAGGGTAACTTAATGGGTAAATTATTGAGATATTCTGCTTTTTTTTAATTTAAATATTTAGGCTGTTTTATATATATACTAGGATATGTTGTTTTTGGAGAGAGAAGTGAAAATACGTCTTACATGACGCGTTTTTAGGAGAGAGAAATAAAAATGTGTCTTATAGGACGCGTTTTCAGGGTAACGATAACTTTTCCAATGGTCACAATTCCAACGGCTACACCCGAACATTCATTTTTTTTTCCTATATAAATCCCGCCAAACTTCATTCTTTTCAATTCAAACTCAATTCTCAGTTCTCAATTCCCAATTCTCTCAATAATCTTATTTTAAATATTTCTCTGAATCCTATTCTGTTCGATTTTATTTTATTCCTTATAAATTGTAATCGTTTGAATGACAAGCACATCCCTAACATTCAATTACAAATGGTAAAAATATATATTAAATTATTTAATTTTAATTAATTAATTATTATGTTGTTAACAAACTTTTTATGTTTATATACTCAAGTTAAAAATCGAATTTAACATTATTAATTTTTATGTTTATATATTCCGTCTGTATGATGTGTTTTCATTCCTCTCTCTAAAAACGATATATCACGATAAATATTAAAAAAAGCCTAAATACTTTTTTTTAAAAACAGCATATTTCATTAATTTACCCCTACCTTTATATTATTTTTCAAAAAAGAAAAACCATCGTCATGGCTTGATAAAACAAGGGAAACCCGTTTATGAGTTACTAGCAAAACTCTTGTATAAGTGACAGCTGGGCTCAGGTTTTAAGTTTATTAGAGCAAATGAAATAAAAGAAGTAGACCCGTCTAGTTTCCATTCTGTCTGAATATGGGAAAGTCTTTCATCTGTAATGGCCTAATACTTATAACTATGCTTTCCAATTAGAGAAGTTCACTTTCCAATTTAATCTCAGAGATGATCTATTTTTAAAAGGGTTTATTATTACAAAATTTAATCTCAGAGGTGATATTATTACAAATACCTTGTGGAAACTAGCATAGTGAAGGGATTGTATGAAATTATAATTCTACATAATCTTTCCGATATAATCTTTTTCTATTTCCAATAGGAGAATGAAATCAGATTTTTTTTCTCCTAATTTTTAACATTTTTAGGTAGTATTTGAGTTAATATTAGAATTTAGCGATACCAAGTTAACAGAGAAATGTACAAACTTCTAAGTAATTATAGCATATAGAAGCCCAACAGCAGGGAAATTAAGTACATTGGACATTATACAGAAAAACCCATTTCCATGGCCATACCAAGGAACTCGTCTCATTTTGCTCACCTGAAAACGCAAAAATAAGGCACCCATTTTCATCTTGACAAAATTTTAGACTCAACAATTTGCCACTGATACCTATATACTAGTTTGTCTTTAGGAACAAACACCTCAATCATCACAACTTTCCAAATATCACATCTAAGTTACTATTCTCGAAGACAGTAATCGTTGGTGTCACTGATGGTCGTCTCACTGCTGCTGCTCGTACTCTTTTCATCTTCTGCAATGTGCTGCGACCTTGGAATCGAAATAGACAGACTGGTGCTCAGGGCTGGACATGCTGCTTTGTATGCTGTTGTTAATCTACTAGGTGGACGGCATTCACCAACACTGGGAACTGCAACAGGCTGAGAAACCTCAGTCTGTTTTCTAGCACCTCTGTGCATGTGTCGTGCACAATATTTTTGATCGGGGATAACATCCCTGCTGCATCGCCATCTTTTCCCATCTGTTCTTCTACACCTCCCAGGCTCAAGTTCTATTTCATTTTTGTAAGCACGGGAACTGCTGTTGCCTAGCACTGAAAAGAATACCAGGAAAAACTGTTATATTCAACGCTATGCATAATAACACAAAGTTAACCGCAACCAATTCTGCTATCAAATAGTACACAAGTATTAATAACAATGGTTATAGTAAATGACTTCATGCAGCACATCATTTTTCAGCATGTGCATTGTAAGCATAAACTACTAAAACTAAATAAGATAGGATAACATGGAAAGGGTTCTTCTATATCTGTTTTTATAGCAGAAGGGATCATGTAACAAGAACATCATACAAACTTCTACGGAACTACCTTGAAGAACGCTTTTTGGAGAAAAACCCACACTCGGAGATATATTATTACCGACAGTGGCCTTGTTTCCACTCTTGCTGCTTCTTTTGATGGTATTATTGTTACTTACAGAGAGTTTTTCTTCACCCTTCTCACTAGTATTTGTCACGTTTTTGTTCCTTTTCGGATCATTTTTGTTGTCGTTCTTCATTGTGGCAATGATGGTGCCACTAGTTGCAGCATTGATAGAAATGGAGTTTCGGTTGCTGCATACATTGTTGCTTTCTATAGCAGTGGTTCCATGGCTGGTGCTGGTATTACAGGAAAATGGGTTCGTGTACTGAAAACTTACAGGTGTTGGAAGGTTTTTTGAGTTTTCTGACAATCTGATTGAAAATTTTGATGATGTTGAGTCAGGCAAAGCGGATTGAGAAGTTTCCACAGGCTTTCTTGAACGCCGACAACCTCTATGCATGTGCTGTTCACAATATTTCTGATAAGGAATCACATTCTTACTGCACCGCCATTTTTTCCCATCAGTTCTTCGACACCTTCCCGGCTCAGGATCCGCCATGTTCCTATAATCCAATGCTTGAGGACTGACTCCTACAACTGAAACGACATTCTTCATGTAAACTAACATTCCTATAATACCATTACGAATTTACAATGCAAAGTAGGGAAATTCTGGCCAAGTGTATAAAGAGACTCAATTTTCCAGGAATAATTGAATTTTAATTAATAGTACTTAATGATTAATAAAGAACCAAATCATCTGTTAATTACAATACATCTTCAAGTGGGATTTTACCATAGCTTAAATATTTCTTGGTAAAGATGAGGATTTTGTAGATCAGATGGTAAAGACTAAAGATGCATATCCACTTCCAGTTTCCTACCTTATACTATAGCTTAAATGTGTAGTCTAACTGATAGTTAACAAAAGGTTCACTCTTATCCTTTCACATCTTCCTACCAATTAAAACTTACAGAAATGTATGGAAAAAAAACCCAAATTATTGATCTTCTAACTCTCTAGTAAAAAGGAAAAAGAAAATATGGATGTAATCAAATTCAGGAAGCAGAAAGAAACAGAAAACAAAATCAAATTCCACGCAAAAATGAGGGGACAAGAAAACTGGCACTAGGCAAGAGAAAAGTTAAAAAGAAGAAAGCTTACAGCTGGGATACCGTTCATAGATACAGCCACGAGCAGAGCCAAAGGAGGAAGCGACGCTTTTCCAAATGGGTATAACAAGGTTAACGGGAACTTGGATTCCACCCGCTATGTATTTGAAGATGAGCGTTTGTAATTGCAGGTCATGCAACTGAGCTGTCGTAAACACACACTTCCCGTGTTTCTTCACGGGTTTCTCCGACGTCGTCCCATCAATCCCCAGTCCCAACTTGATCGAAGGTGATCCTCCCTTCTCCGTCTCCTCCTCTTCCATCTTCACCGTCCTTCCCTTCCCCTCCAACCTCTCTTGGGCCCCACTCCCACCACCCCCTAAAATTAAAAACATGCTCAAAATTAATTAACCAGCCAACCACGATACTTAAAAACTATATATATCTAGAAATAGACTACCAGAATCTGGAAGAATTCGAGTTTGAACCGGTTGGGCATCCATTGATGGAAAAAAGAAACACAGATTAAAGAACGGTGGTACAGAGATCTGCGAGAACTTAAGTGTGAATGATATTTCAAAAGAAGTAGCTTGAACTTAAACATGATCGCCTTTGCTGTGTTTCAGTTTCACGATATGCAGCGACGAGTGTGACATAAAGTTGATGTTAAAAACGCGTGTCAGGATTCTGACAGTTATCAGCCTTTTCGCAGTCACTGCAGGCGAAATTCAGTTACTTTATCATTTTACAGACTCCGTAAAAGGTGAAGCTCACCTCTCAAAATCGGCGTTTGAAATGGACGTCCCAATGAGATGGTGAAAGAGTGGTGCTGTTGCAGACGGTGACAATGTGGTCGGTTGTTTGCCACGCGCGTTGTCAGATTAATTGCCTGGTGCTGTGGATGGGCAGAAGAGGACACGTCACTGGATTCAGTTATGGTGGGTCCTACTTTAAGCATAGGGACCGGTAGGGCCCGGTTCTGTACGTCAGCAGTGACACGTGGACTGTTGGCAGCCATCGAGTGGTTCTCAGTTTTCTAAAAGCCCATAATTAGGCTATTTTATTCCTCTAACTCTAAAAAATTTAATATCTATAACAATAACTCTAATTCAAAAATATTTATTAAAATAATTTGAAATGATCAATAAATTTGAGTTTTAAAAATTCAATAACCGGCACCACCATGCGATCATTACCTAATGATTGTGTTAAGCTTTAAAAAATAATTTTTTTGAGTTTGGGAACCCAATGGTCAACACCAGGGTTTTTTTTTAAATCGAATCATGTTGGTATACAAAAATACCAGTATTTGATAAAAATTTTGGCTCTAGCCATGTAATGGCCAGCACCAGAGATATTTAAAAAAATTTTGATACTAGCCAGTAGATGGTCTGCACCAAGTACATTTTTTGGGCCCCCAATGCACTTTTTTTTTACTTTGGCACACTAATGGCCAGCACCAGTGTCATTTAAAAAAAATTCAAGTGCCGGCCAATAGATGGCCAGCACCACCTTTTTTAGGTCCCGAATATTTTTTTTTTTGTTTTGAGACACCAATGGCAGGCACTAACTGTATTACATTAAAAAATTATTTTTTTCTATGGTGGTCAACACCTCTGAATGGATCTTTAGACAATGATTTTAGTGACCCCGATTTAGATAACATCCCTAAAGACATAAACAAAAAAGGCCTGATGGAGGGTGAAATACAAACCCTTATTCAGCCGAGAACACGGGCCCTGGTATAGTTATAAGAAATAACCCAGGTCCCTTCATGATCGACGTAGACCCTGATGCGGCTTTTGCACACGAGTTCCTAGAATATACACACATTGTGTTGGCTTATCTACTTGATGATGAATTCGACGATGAAGAGTTGTTCGTAAGACAATAATCCGATAACAAAAAAGATTGTTTACATGCTATTTTAAACAACTTAGCTTGAAGTTAGGTGTGGATTATACAGTAACGAAGTCGACGCTATCTTTGTACGTATGAGAATGTTGGAAAGCCTCAAGTGGTTGTAACTGGCGTGTTCGAGCCACGTTAATGCAGCGAACACAGATGTGGATAATAAGGAAACTAGAAGGTCCACACACATGCACATATGCTCGTATGTCGTAAGACCATCAAAAGTTAGATGCAAAAACTATATGCAACTGCATCATCTATTTGGTGAAAGAGTCGTCCACCATTCAGGTGTCGATCCTTATTGCAAACCTGCAAGCTCGATTCAAGTATAAAGTGTCGTATCGAAAGACATGGTGGGCAAAGCAAATGGCGATGTGAGAGTTGTATGGTGATTGGGATTTGTCATATAACGAGTTTCAATGGTAGATAGTCGGGATGTGGGAGTATATGCTTGGGACAATGACTGATTTGCAAACAATGTCGTATAAAGGCCCGAACAGGGAGATACAATAAGGGAAACGAGTTTTTCACCGATTATTTTAGACGTTCGAGCCATGTGTTAGGGTCTTCCCTCATTGCAAGCCGATGGTGCAGGTAGACGGGACCTGGTTGTATGATAAATACACGCAAATACTCCTAATTACTATTGCACAAGACGGTAACTGAAATGTACTTTTGATCGTTTTCGCCATCGTGGAGCGTGAGCGCTTCAAGTTTTGGGAATTTTTCCTCAGAAATTTACGGAGGCATGTTGTCAGATAAGACAACATTTGCCTTATATCAGATATATCGAAAAGAATACTTGCTGCGATAAGGCAATTGGGGGTTTCATGGAGGTCTGTTTATTGCATCTGAAACATCGCGGCAAACTTCCACAGAGATTATAAGAATAAATATTGGAAAAAATAACTCGTGAACATGGGTAAAAAATATTGTTTGTATTTGTTTCAAAAATTCCTTTTCAATTTTTTTCAGCCTGTAAGTTTTTAAAATACTGATTCCAATTTGCATATGCAGTTCATGAGTTAGAACCGCGAAAATTCAGGCAGAGGTTCACTAGGCTTGAATCTCAGATGTCATCTTTACCAACAAATCTCCGAACATGGTTGAGTAGCATAGAGAACTGACAATGGACTCAAAGTTACGACGAATGGTTTCAGTATGGGTAGATGATGACTAACCTAGTAAAGACGGTTAACTCTGTATTGAGGTGCACACATCAACTGTCGATTTCTATTGTTTTCTCGGCGACATTCTATAGGTTGGCCACATTGATGCCTAGGATGGGGTTGAAACAAGCTAAGCATATCGAGGCTGGACATGAGTAAGTTGAGGCCGTCCGAAAGGCCATTGCGGTAAATAGTCGAAGGGCACAAACAATAAAAGCAGAATCGCGGCCTGGAGACTTTCCGAGTTCAATAGTACATCGGCTGTCATTCGGGTCTTCCACCTAGATCGTACGCAGTTGATCTACGAAACAGGAGTTGTAAGTGCGAGATATTTCAGACTCTTCGATATCCGTGTGCGCATATTCATGCAGCGTGTGCGAGAGCAAACTTAAATGTTGAACAATTCATAAACGAGATTTACATGTTGCAACGCACATTGCGTATATGGGGGAACGAATTTCTTGTAATCCCTAATGTCTCAAATTAGGAAGTTCCACTGCCTGCTTTCGAGATGATGCCTGACCGTTGTATTCATAGACATCCTAAAGGTCGACCACAATCGACGAGAATTCAAAATGACATGGACGTCAGGGAGACGGGCGAACTCAAACTGTGCACTGTGTGTCAAACATCCAGACACAACCGATCGACTTGCTCACATCGTATCTATGTTTCCGGTCAATCGTCTCGTAATGTCGAACTCGAAGATGATGAATTATATATTGTTGAGCGCATGTTCTTGTAAAAACATTGTAAAAATATGAAAAATTATACAAATGATATACTTTATTCAAATTATACAATTGATTAAATATAATTATTAATACATTTTTTTCTTATTCCTAATTTAAAACATGTTAAATTATAATACAATATACATGAATATTTAATTTAAAGCACATTAAATTATAATACAATATACATGCATATTTAATTTAAAATACCTTAAATTATAATACAATATACATGCATATTTAATTTAAACACATTAAATTATAATACAATATACATACAAATTTATTTTAAAATGATTAAATTATAATACAATATACAAACATATTTAATTTAAAACACATTAAATGAAATAAATTACAATGAGAGAAAAATTAATATGAAAAAAACGTAAATTAAAATGGAAAGAAAGATAATTTAAATGAAATGAGAAAAAATAAATTTAAATGGATAAAAGATAATTTAAATAAAATTGAAATGAAAATGAAAATGAAATAAAATGGAAATAGAAATGAAATCAAAAAAAAAGTTGAAATGATAGGTCAGGCCTGCAGCAGGCCCCTGGCAAATGAGCTTTCAGTGGCCGGCACCAACAAACGGTCTACAGGCACTAGGCCTGCTACGATGTGACCCAACAGTTCAAGCCTAAAAAAAACCAAAAAAAATGAAATGAGAAATTTTTTAAATTTAAATAAATTTTAAAATGGAATGGTATTTAAATTGAGAAAAATTTAAATAAAATATGAAAAATTTTAAATAAAATGTAATTGAGACTACTTCTAATTAATATGAAAAAAATATGAAATGAATTGAAAAAATTTTAAATCGAAAAAAGATAAATTGAAATGAGACTACTTGTGATTAATATGAAAAAAAATTGTATATTAGGAAAATTAAATTTAAATGGAAATGAAATAAATTTAAATGGAAAATTATTAAATTTAAATGGAAATGAAATGAAAAAAAGAAGTTTAAAGGACACGGCCTGTGTCAGGCCTACGTCAGCGTTAGAGGGCCCATTCGGCCTTTTATTGGCCGGCACCAACAGGCTTGGTGCGACGTGAACCAACGGGTCAGTACCTGAAACAAGGTTTTTTTTTCAATTTTACCCCTGCTCAGCCATTATGGTCCTCCACTATAAATGGGGTACTTCAACCCAAAACCCAATCACCATCACCGATAACTGATGCTCACCGTCAACTGTCGCCATTAACTGCCGACCACCATTGTCTTCCGCCGATCGATAACCACCGATCACCTCCAAACACCTCTGACAACCTTCGTTAATTGTCGACCACAGCCGATTACTTGATGGATCCTAATCCTAATATTCTTTTAAATGACAACAACCACATTGCTAAAAATGTGAATAAGATAAACGAGAAGAAAAATGTCCCACTTAATTTTAAATATTCATTTAAATTCTTTTTTAAAACGAGAAATATAACATTCTATATTTACTATAAACGCAGGATCAATACCGAATTGTGAGACCCCAGTTGTATGATCCTGGTTATTTTCCAAATCGAAAATTTTTATCGTATTTGAAAGTTGCGGGTTTTGGGGTAGTCGCTTACATTCAGATATTCCAGAGACACATACGTTTCACCTCCCGTGTGGGGAGGTAACTATTACACTACAAGACGTAGCAGCCTAACTTGGGCTATCTATAAAAGGTGAAGCAGTGACAGAGCTTGAAAAAGTACTCGATTCATAGGGCACTTGCGAGCAATTACTTGGAAGAGTGTCCCCCAACGATGAGAAAGGACGATTAACCTATATTAAATTTACTTGGTTAAGAGAAAACTTCCAGCATCTTCCAAGTAGTCCAACGTAGAGGGATATTATCTACGCTACAAGAACATTCATTCTGCAACTTATAGGTAGAATACTGTTGCCAGGCGTTAATCAAAATAAAGTCAACATCATGTATCTCCTCTAATTAGAGGATCTCGAGCTATATATTCCTGGAAGACGCGCAATTGGAATATTCTCGATGGAAACAGAGGAACGCACAACCACGCCATAACCGAGTTTCACCATGCAGGAACACCAAAATTGATTCTGCCTCAAACCCCCTATAACGGCCTATTTTTAGTGAAATCAAAATAGTGGTTTCAGGACCACAAATATAATGTCGTAAAATTTATTTTAATATTATTTTGTGGTCTACAACATTATATTATTATTGCATAAAAATTTCGTTAATAAATTTTATCGTTTGTATGCTCATTTTGTGAAAAAGGACTAAATCGCGTAAAGTGCGAAAGTTGTGTTTTATTAGCTAAAAGTGTTAAATAGCTATAGAAACTTAAATTGAAAGTCCATATATGGTAATTAGACCATTAAATGAGTTAGTGGATGTGCATGGCTTGGTAATTGAGTAATTTTTAAAATTAGGTAAGGGTAAAATGGTAACTAGGTAATTAAAAGTAAATTAAATAAAACAAAACAAAACAAATAGCCATCTTCCTCATGCAATTTCCACCGAAAGTTTCAGCAACTTAGAGCCATTGGAGAGCTTGAAATTTCAGCAGCATAAACCTCTTGCATGTAAGTGAATTTGATGTTCATTTTTATTGATTTTTATATTTTTGGAATTGTTGTTGCTTAACCTAGCTAATTAGGGGATTAATTTGCAAAATGGTTGAAAGTATAGGGTTTTTCCATGAGAGAATTATTGTTTTTTTAAAGTTTAATGGGAGAAAATGAATCTTTGTTGCTAATTAAACAACTTTTGTTAAGTAAGTTTTAATGAAATTACCAATTAAGGGTTAATTTGAAAATTGTGAAAATTGTGTGTCAAATGAGTGAATTTGTGATGTGTATGGACTACTATGAGCACATAGTATATTCAGCTAGGCTTGGGTGTAGTGAAATTTCATGAATTTCAATTTTACGAGACTAAGGACTAAATTGTAAAAAAGTCAAATGTTTAGGGGCAAAATGGTAATTTTTCAATAACATGAATTTTGGATTGAATTGATTAGAAATATGATTAAATGAGTTAAATATGATTATATAGATCAAGAAAATTAACATTCAGAACTAAATCGAGGAAAAGATAAAGTCGTGGACTAAACGATCGTATTCTCCGTTTGAGTTTGAGGCAAGTTCGTGTAAATACATTGCGTAATTTTATGTTTTGATTGAAATATATATGTATGTGATTAGTTTAATTATTATGCATAATTATCGAGCACATAATCGATGATGCACGAAGAATACCAAGCCCCTTTTTGAACCTTAGAAATTTGTAGAATAAAAACGACATGTCATTAGGGTTACCGTTTTGGTTGAGGTCCTGCATGTGTTGCGGACTCACCACAGTTTGTATGAGCTTATCGATTTGCAACTCGTAGGAGCTTACCAATATTCAGCTCGAATGAGTTTACCGTTTATCGCTCGTATAAGCCTACATGTACAGAAATTGACAGATTACAGTTCAGTACACCTCGTGTGTACTACCTGTATATCTAACGAGATTCTAAGTGATTTAACGGGTATAGTGTTATTACGAGATTATATAAGTTCGATACGAACTAGTACAGGTATTTACATGGAGATGGTTTTTATATATGATATACGGATATACGGTAGAGATATTACATGTACATGGAATTTAATAATTTTTGAATTCAAACATGATTATCGATTTTTATGTGTATACATGGCTAACTTGGTGAATGGTTATGTGATAGGCTTTGGCCAAATTGAATTGAATTATGCTTTGAGTTATTTACCTAAATTATTGGTTATACGGTAAGTTTATTCTATGTTTTACGAACTTACTAAGTTTAATTGCTTACTCTGTTTATTTTTTCGTATTTTATAGTGCTTTAGAAGTTCGCTCGGTTTGGAAGTCGTCGGAGATTTGCGTCACACTATCAAACACTCATTTTGGTACTTTGGACTTTATATTTTGGTTAAATGACATGTATAGGTATTTTGGCTAATGTGGCCTATATGTCTTGTTGAGTTTTAGCCATTTGAATTGGATTGTAACGTGGTCATGTATTTTGGTATGTATATATGTATAAATGGCCTTATGATATGTGGTGTATAATTGCTATATGAATGCTTTACTTGCGAAATTGTGTTTTGGCACTAAATTGTTGGAATTGAGATGAGTATGCATGCTAAGTTTTAAGCACAATGTCTCATATGTATTTGACCATTTAGGTAGACTTTGGAAGTATGTTTGATCTGTGTTAAAGTGGTCAAATGAATGTGCTTATGGATATCATGTTGTGTGTGTGAATATTACATGTTATAAACTTGATATTTGTTGGTTTTGAAAGTTTATTTATGACATGGTTATATGTGCATTGTTGAACTGAGGTTGGTACTACATTGGGTAAAAAATATGGCTTGGAAAATGGCCTAGTTTTGTCCACACGGACAGAGACACGGGCATGTGTCTCAACCGTGTGTGACACACGGTCAGGTGATACAGCCGTGTATATCCTGATACTGATTTAGAAATCAAGTCACTAGCTTCACACAGCCTAGCACACGAATGTGTGGCTCAGTCGTGTGGCACAAGTCAGTATACCCTCTAGTTTTCACACGGCTTGGCACACGAGTGTGTGAGGCCATTTTAAAGGGTACATGGCCTGGCACACGGGCGTGTGTCCCCATTTCGAATGCCTACACGGCCTAGCCACACGGGCTTGTGTCCCCTGCACTTTGAAAATTTTCAATATTTTTTAAAAAAATTCCTTGAGTATTCTGTTTAGTCCCGAACCATTTTTAATGTCTATTTGGGGCATCGATGGCTCGTATTAGGGACGATATGAATGTATTTGAATGTTCTTTGATTTGAATGATAATTGAATATGAAATGTATGATTGTTTAAGTTATAAGTTCGGTAATGCTTCGTAACCCTGTTTTGGCATTGAATACGGGTTAGGGGTATTACAAATCTCGAGCCCCAATATAAAGCATTCGACTCGTCATCATACCACCCAGAGCTCGAGCCTGAGCCCCAACTTTCCCCATCATTCGAGGATATTTTTGGTGACGACCTCGAGCCTCAACATACCACTGGGAGCTCAACTGAGAAGCACGTACACCTACTACTGATGACATTTTTCCATCGGCACCTCCGGTCACACAATACCCTTAACTCCCGATTATGGTATATATTATTATACTGTTTTTCTAAATACACCGGACAGGACACCGGAGGCCGAACTGAGTAACTATCAAACGCCTCAGCAAGGTGCATGACATAGCCGACGGAGGCAGCTGGACCGTTATGCACTAGCGTCGGGGACGTCGCCGAGATCATCACAATTTTGATTTTTATCTATAAATATTTACTTTATTTTGTAATTGTTATGTTTTTAATATTAATTTAAATTCTGCAAAATAATTATTTGTTTATTTAATAAAAAATATAATTCGAATAAGTAATAGTACACAACGAATTAAATTTACGAGATACGATAAAATACAAACATTCTAGAATATTAATACACAAAATATAAAATTCAAACAAAATAATACGCACTAAATTAAATTTAAACACCCAACAAACTACAAATAGATAGGTTAAATTAATGTACGAAAATTTTAAATTCAAACTACATATTATATGACTAAATTAAATTTAAATACCCAACAAACTACAAATGATGGATAAAATTAGTGCACGAAATTTTTAAATTCAAACTATATATAACACAGACTAAATTAAATTTAAACACCTAACAAACTACAAATAGATAGGTAAAATTAATACGAAAATATAAAATGAAATCTTAAATCCTAAACAACTACATTAAATTTACAGATATAAAAAAATACAAACATTCTAAATAAATAATATAATTATTTTGAATAGTAGTTTCTTCACAATTAGTCATCTTTTGCTCGAATCAAGTTTACATTGCACCAGTACCCCACTTATAAGTTCGGAATAAACTTTCTTGCACCATAGATAATGTCAATCGGCGTTGGACATCTCGATTAGCCATCTATGGCGCAAAAAATCATCTTACCCTTAATGACGTAACCTTTAAGGTTGACATGACAGTATATAATTCAACTCGTTAAAACATGACAATATATAATTCAATCCCGAAATTCAGTTGTACACTACAAAAAACTCCCATCTACAAATCACTACAAAAAACTCATTTGATGATACACTACAAAATACTCTCATTTTGATAGCTCTCTTGAAAAAAAAACTCATTCATTTACACTATTAGAACCCAAACCACCCACTATATATAGGGTGAGGGTTTGGTGCCAGCCATCTGATTCCCAAAATTAAGAAAATTAATTTTTTAATACTTGGTGCCGGTCAGCAATGTTCTAAAATAAGAAAAATAATTTTTTAATGTGACAAAGTTAGTGCCCGCCATCGGTGTTCCAAAACTAAAAAAAAAAAATTTCAGGACCCAAAAAAGGTAGTGCCTACCATCAATATCCTAAAGTAAAAAAAAAAAGTGCATTAGGAGTGAAAAAATGTACTTGGTGTCGGCCATCTACTTGCCAGCACACAAATTTTTTTAAATGACACTGATGTCGGCCATCAGTGTCCCAAAAAAAAGTGCATTGGGAGTCGAAAAATATACTTGGTGCCGACTATCTACTTGCCAGCACTCAATTTTTTCTTAAATGACACTGGTGCCGGTCATCAGTGTCCCCAAAAAAAAAGGTGCCCTAGGAGCCAAAAAAATGTACTTGGTGCTGGCCATCTATTGGCCAACACTCGATTTTTTTTAAAATGACACTAGTACCGACCATCAATGTCCAAAAGTAAAAAAAGTGCCTTTGGGCCGGAAAAATGTATCTGGTGCCGGCCATTACATGGTCAGAACCATTTTTTTTTCAAATGCTAGTATTTTTGTATTCCAGTATGATACGATTTAAAAAAAATACATTGGTGCTGACCATTGAGTTCCCAAACTCAAAAAATTCATTTTTTTTTGAGTCTGACACAATCATCAGATAATGATGGGGCCAAAACACAAGGTGGTGCGTGCCATTGGGTTTCCAAACTTAAATTCATTGTTTATTTTAGGTCATTTTAGTGAATATTTTTGAACTAGAGTCATTTTTGTAAATATTAATTTTTGTTGGATTAGATGGGTAAAATAGCCCCATAATTAATATGACCGGATTTCAAACTCGGGCTAGTAATCCCGTTATGGGTCAGCCCAGACAAATCTTACTAATTATATTTTTAGAATTTAAAATTTTAATAAAGAGAAATTATGGGGACAATAAAGTGGACCATCTTTAAAATCTTAATGGAGGTACATAGTCATTGTATCACATGACATCCAATGGGAAGCAATCTCTGCATACTGCCCCCTCTTTGCTTTGATGCTACATTGTTGCCGACAAATTCATACCTTTTCTCCTTTTACTTTACTTAATACAACAGGTAAATTTCCTTTTTCAATGACTAGGTCGTCTATTTTTTTTAATCTTTGTCAATCGTCATCAGCTGAAATTTATGCTTCCTGCTTTACTGTCTAGAGATTAAAGAAAATCTTGTAAATGAAGAAAAAGATTGAAAATTAAAACTATATTGTGCTCGTAACTTTACAGCTAGGAAAATATGTAGGCACATTGCTTCTATTTGTGGCATTGAATGATGCCCATCATCAATCAAGGCATCATTGGTGGCAAAGCAAGCTTTAAAATTTCACCTGCTGAAAAGAGAAAACCTAATTAACTACCCTAATTACTCTTTGTTAAGTCTATCTGTGTTTAACACTTTACATGTTAGGCACCTATCTCTTGATCTCAATACAATCTACAATCTCTCATTCATGTTATTTTATGACAAATTCATTAAATTTTAATGGAATCGCTATTTTCTAATTGATTTTTATGTTTATTTTATAAGTCAAACTCATCCCTATAGAAGATGAAGACATTGATATTAACACTATTATTATGTCAGACAGGACAGGCCACACAAATAAGATCAGAGAGGAAAGGTCAAATAACACAGAACATAGATGCTTGAGAATATGGAGATTATGGCGGGGATGGGGGATGTGGATGTGCAAAGTAGTCAAGTGGTGTGGGGTACAAGCAAGCTTTATAAAAAGGAAATGTTTTGGGTGAATCATGAAAGTTCTCTGTGCCACATTGAGATTTATGTTAATAAACACATAATTCATCGAATATTAATTGGATCAGACACTTACAGTAGAGTTCTACGTTCTTCACACGAAGGCAAAGTCTTTGAAGCTGGAAATGAACCAAAGGATTGACCAAGCAACATAGCCAAAGTCAACCCAAGAGACGTTGTGACCCTGACCTTTGGGTTAATAGCCGTTATAAAAAGCCCGTTTCGTCAGTGACAAGCATAACGGATAGCTTCAATGATGGTATAAAGTAAAAAGGCAAAGTCCATTATCGTCAATATAGTTCACCCCCATAACCACAAAATCCTTTTATATTTCCTTTCCAGCTGCGGCCTAAGCATAATGCCCTGACCCATCTCACGTGGTCCCATCCTTTTTTCCGATTATTAAACCATAGTTGTTATTATTTTAACCCTGATTAAAATTCTACCCCGAGTCCTCCCTTTTTAGCTCTTGTTCGGCCCGTACTCTGCTTCTTCACTGATTAAGCTCTGCTGCCTGCCTCCTATCTCTTCAACGTTCACAATGGGCGCATTTCACCGACTCAACTTGCTCCATTTCACGCTCTCTTTAGTTGTCATTGCCGTCAATGGCCACAATATAACGGCCATTCTCGAAGGTTTTCCAGATTACTCTGTTTACAATAGTTTCCTCACCCAAACAAAGCTGGCCGATGAGATTAACACCCGAGAGACCATCACTTGCCTTGTCCTCAACAATGGGGCTATGTCTGCCCTCACATCCAAACACCCCCTTTCCGTCGTCAAAAACATCCTCAGCCTTCACGTTCTTCTGGACTACTATGACCCCCAAAAGCTCCACAAAATCTCTGATGGCACTACCCTCACCACCACGCTTTACCAAACTACTGGTAATGCCCCTGGAAACCTTGGTTTCGTCAACATCACCGACCTCCAAGGTGGCAAAGTCGGCTTCGGCTCCGCAATTCCTGGCTCCAAACTCGACTCATCTTACACCAAGTCTGTTAAGCAGATTCCCTACAATATCTCTATCCTTGAGATCAGCGCTCCGATTATCGCTCCGGGTATCTTAACGGCTCCGGCCCCGTCGTCTTCTGGCGTCAACATTACCGGTTTGCTTGAAAAAGCCGGCTGCAAGACTTTTGCTAGTTTGCTTACCAGCAGTGGCGTGCTTAAGACTTACGAGTCGGCGCTTGATAAAGGGTTGACCGTTTTTGCTCCGTCCGATGAAGCTTTTAAAGCTGAAGGTGTCCCTGATTTGGGCAAGCTCACCAATGCAGAACAAGTCTCACTTCTAGAGTATCACGCCTCGCCGGATTACAAACCTAAGGGAACGTTGAAGACGACGAAGGACCCGATCAGTACATTGGCGACTAACGGCGCTGGAAAGTACGATCTGACAGTTACAACCGCCGGCGACTCGGTGACACTACACACAGGGGTTGGCCCATCCAGGGTCGCCGAAGCAGTTTTTGACTCACCGCCGGTCGCCATTTTCACCGTTGACAACGTTTTGCTCCCTTCTGAGCTGTTCGGCAAGTCACCGTCGCCAGCACCAGCCCCGGAACCAGTTTCTTCGCCTTCACCGACACCATCTTTATCTCCAAGCCCATCCCCAATGTCTGAAGCACCGTCACCACTTGCAGCTTCACCACCAGCTCCACCAACTGGCACCCCCGTCGGATCCCCGGCCGATTCGCCAGCTGGCTCGTCAGAGAACAGCACATCGGATAATGCCGCCGGTCACGTGAGTGCTCCTCTTTTGGGCACCATCATTTTCACCGTCTTTGCCACTGTCGTTTCATCAGTTATCTTGTCCTGAATCGTAATTATGCCAGTCCGTTAATTTGTTCTTTCCTTAGTTTTTTTTTTTTTGAGATTATTTAATTTGAGTAGAGAGGGCTTTTCTTATCTAATTTATGTGGTTGAGAGCTTTGTTAAACGTTTGTTTTTGTTGATTACAATTTATTAATCGTAAATTAAAGATTTATACAAGAAAAAGAGGAATTGAGTGTTGGGAAGTGGGAAATGGAAGCGCATGGATGGCAGGAATTGAGTGTGAGCGCACGTGGAGAGATTGTGGGTGGTTACAACAAGCGGAAAGTGCTTGTACTTGTAGCAGGCAAGGCAACGCTTAAGTTGTGACAGTGGGTGGTCCTTCCTGTTCCGGCCCAAACCTTTTTATTCTCTTTCAAAATTTCGGTGTGGGATCAAAATCTTGAAATCGCCCATGCTCCTTTTTTTTGTTTGGATGCTTCCCAACTTCTCTAGTTGCCAATTTATTTCAAATGAAAAATCGTGCTTCTCAAAACGCCACATTGGGTGGCTTCGGTAAGTAATGACTGCTCACCGATATGATGACAATACCATAACCATTGTAATCATGTATTGGTATGATTGATGTTTGGGAAGACAGCCAGCATGGATTGCCATTTAAACGTTTATCAGGAGATAACAGCCACCCCCTATGGTAAATGTTAAATCTGTCCATAACAACGGTAATTCTCAAGCCTCTAGGCCCGGCCCACAACCTGGAAGTCATGTCCTGCACAACAAACCATGTATCGAAATTAAGATCCAAACTCAAGTCCACTAACAAAAGCTGAAATTTTAAATCTGTCTAAAACCAAATACTATTCCTTCTACCTGATGCAACCTGTTGCTTTTTCAGAGATTCCAATTTCCAAACAACCCTGAAATTTTATTTTTTGTTATATTTTTTTAAAAAGAAAATTGTTTTGGGTATATTAAAAATTAAATATTTTTTACTGACTAGGAAACGACGTAGTTTTGTTATTTTCACAATAAGATGAGCTGACCAAGTGGATGTTTCTCATTGGATCAAAAGCTGGAAATCAACTAAGGATAAAATAATAAAGAAATAATGACTACAATTGATTGTTGAACACAAAAATTAACGCAATAGCGACTAACCCGTGTACCACTGATTCAAGGCAGTTAGGGCTTCAAAATCCCCGCCTTTTTCTTTTTCTATTTTACTTCGCACTCTGCTTTCATCAATGGCCACAAAAGAAGATGAAGAAAAACCAGAGACACCAATTCCTTCAAAGCCAAGTCCAAACTCCAAGGACATTGTGTCCCAGCCCAAGCAAAACGATGTCTCTCCGCCTTCTAAGTTGTCGTTGAGTCCCAAAGAGTTAATAGTCTCAGCCGCCGCCAACATCTCCTCTCATCCTCTCCCAACCAACGATCCCAACGTTTGGGGCGTTCTCACCGCTATTTCTAACAATGCCCGCAAACGCCAGCAGGTTTCCCTCTTTTTTAAACCCTAAACCCTCTCTCTCCCCGTCTTCTCAATTTTATTTTGGTTGTCAAATTTCCCATTTTTCCACAACTTTTATTTACATTATAAGGCTTCAATTGCCTGACTGGTTAAACTGAAAGGAAAAGAATTAGAAAAAAAAAATGAAAGAAACGATCAGACAGAAATCGTAATGTACAAGTAAAAGGCTAATGAGGAGATCATTTTTCTAGGGTATGAACATGCTTTTGACTGCGGATGAGCACTGCATTGGTCGATCAGTAAAGGAAACAAGTTTCCGAATTGATTCAAATTCCGTTAGCGCGGTACATTGCAAAATATATAGGAAGAGAGTGACCAATGAAGATACACAGCAGTCCCCCAACTGTTATACATCCGTTTTCTTGAAAGATACAAGGTTAATGTGCTGTCCATGATTTCTTATTGGTTTTAAGTATTTCTAAATTCTGATTCTTTTATCTATCTTTTTTTTTTTGTAGCACAAATGGGACCTATCTTAATTGGGAGAGATTGAGAAAGAATAGTCCTGAATTTAAAGTCCAACACGGAGACATCATTTCATTTTCTGCCCCTCCACAACATGGTAATACTAATATCTGTATCGTTCACCGCCTTTTCTTTTATTCAGATAACTAGCATGTGATTGTTCTTTGTTTCTTTCATTTCAAAAGATATTTGAAGCTTATAATGCCTTGGAAAGTAACTGTCTTCCTGTTTACAGAACTTGCTTTTGCGTTTGTATATCGAGAAGTTCTTACCTCTATTCACTCAGCAGAAGGTGCATGTGCAAAAAGAAAAGCTGGTATATATATGAAAAGCTCCTGCCTTTATTTTTAGGAACTCTTTATTTTCTCTAAAATTTCCATAAAATTGATATAAGCTTTAGTGAGAAATAAATGCCATGACTATCTTTAAGTTTTCAAACAACAACGAAACAATTAACAGGTGTATGTGCAAATCTGTAAGTCTAATGCTGTTATTGATAACAATATTAATAGCTTGTTTTAGACTCGTTTTCTTCCTTTTATATGGTTGTCCTGTCTTCTTGAGGATAAATATACTGAAGCATTACTATGAAAACAGTTGCCCCTAATAAACTTCAAATGTTTTACTGGTCATCCCAGATTGTGCAGATGAGCTTACCTGTGAAAACAAAAGATTAAAAGGTATTGGCATTGGTGCTCCTGAGGGTCCTATATCTCTTGATGATTTTCGGAGTCTTCAGCGGTCAAACAGGGTATCCTATTTTAGATTCATGGGTCTAATGATTGTTCAAACAATTAATTTATGTCAAATAATAAATAATCCTGAGAACTGATGAATGCAGGAACTGAGAAAGCAGTTGGAAGATCAGGTGCTTACAATAGATACATTGCATAATGAGAATCGTGCAACCGTTGAGCGTCATGAAAATGTATGCTCTTCTGATGGATTATGACCTTTCATTCTTTCTGATTTATGTCTATGTTTGGCTTCATTGAGTTGGTTTAGCCAAGTGTCTATGTTACTGGATACTGTGGTTCCTGTTTGACTTAATTCAAATTCATGCATTCCACTTTGATTTTACCTGGCTATGACTTTCCCAGAAGAGAGAAAAATAATGTACAACATGGTGTTAATGATATTTCATGGGTCTCTTTCTAATTTTATGCCATTTTTTGTATTGTATGTCACTATTTCTTGCTTTTAACTGGTTACTTTTTTCATCCTTGGTGATTAAGAATTAAGATATATAGTTATCTATTTCTGAAGGAAATCAAAGAGGTAAAAGAATCAGTTGCGACGTCGTACCTTGATCAGATCAAAGAATTGCAAATTTTGTTAGATGGTAAGCAAAAGGAGCTTGTAGAGGTCAATCGGATATCAGCTGAACAAAAGCATGCTATAGAAGACCTTAATGAAAGACTTAGTGCTTCCCTGCAGTCATGTACTGAAGCAAACGAAAGGATGAAGAGGTAAGAAATGAAGGCTTTATTAACTATCGCCAATTTATGGCACCAAAAAGAAGACAAGAACAAGATATAATGTCCTAATTTTATACTTTTAGTCAGAAGGCATCTATAGCTGAACTTAAGGTTCAGTTAGATGAAGAGCGGGACCAGAGACGAGAAGAACGAGAAAAAGCTACTGCTGATTTAAAAGCAGCGGTGCAAAGAGCTCAGTTTGAGGCTCAAGAGGAACTGCAACGACTATCAGATGTTTATTTAAAACGAGAAACAGAGAAAAAGGAAGTAATTAATAAGCTTGAGGTCCGAATAATTTTCCTGTGCTTGCTTGGATTTTGATGTGTAATTTATTTCTAGAGAATTGAGAAATGAATTGTTATGCATCTCCATTCTTAGGAATCACTGAGAAAAAGCTCAGCACAAGTGGAAGATCTGGTGTCCAAACTGGTATTGTCTGCAGGGCCATCTGATTTTGAAGTTAAACACATGATACCAGTTTTCTACATAATCTCTGAAATTGTTGTTCCTTATTTCCCTATCTTCTGCAGGAAGACACTAGGCAGAAATTGGTCGATTCTGATAATAAAGTTCGCCAACTAGAAACCCAAGTTTGCGAAGAACAAAAGACCTCTGCAAATACAAGAAAAGTAAACGTGTTTTTCTTGTGCTTGCTTATATAGTCAAGCATATACAAATAGATTCCTTATCTGACATTTAATGTGCATTTGAGCAGAAAGTGGAAGAACTTGAACATGAAATAAAAGGATTGAGGAAAGAACTTGAGACTGAAAAGGTATAATTTTATATCATTTGCCTTTTCCTTCACTTTAATGTTATACTTTTTTATTTCAACTGTTGGAACTCTCTTTCTGCCATACAAGATTTCAATTATTTATTGATTTTGTTGATAACTTGCTATCACTTTCATTAATCTGCATGCAAATCTGGGTAGTACCTGCAGCTTTTGAAAGCATAAAAAAGAAAATGAATGTTGTGTTATGAGTATTTTTTTTATCTGAACACACTACAATTGATTTCTTCAATCGTACCTAGATTGGCGTTTATCAGATAAATAGATAAATCAATCTGGGTACAGCAAACCTCTGTTCTTCATCATTATGAAGTTAGTCTATTGTTAAGCTGAAGTTTCCTTTGCGGTTGGTAGCAGGCAGCCCGAGAAGAAGCATGGGCTAAAGTTTCGGCCCTTGAGCTTGAAATAAATGCTACAATGCGAGATCTTGATTATGAGAGGAGGAGGCTAAAAGGTGCCAGGGAAAGAATTATGCTTCGGTATGACTTCTGTGACAATAGCTATTGTTTGATTTTTAGTTGCAGCATTGGTGTAAGCATTTTGCTGAGCAAGGTTCTATCCTTTTGTATATTGCGGCCTTTGGTATTAACATTGGCTGCCATCAATACCTAGGAATTTTATGAATTGAGGATGGTGATATTTTTGTGGTTGCTCCCCAGAGAAACACAGCTACGAGCATTTTATTCTACAACTGAGGAAATCTCCATACTGTTTGCAAAGCAGCAAGAACAACTGAAGGCAATGCAGAGAACTCTGGAAGATGAGGAAAATTATGAGAACACATCGGTTGATATTGACCTTAATGTACCGTACCAGAACGTAAATGGAACCAGAGTTAGAGAAAAGGCTCTTACTGGCCATCATGAAAATAGTACCATGAGGGAAGGCTCCACTGCTTCAGCTCAGAGGGTTAATATTTCTAGTGATGAGGCCAGTGTTACTGAGAAGCATGACTGCGGTATGAGAAGTCAAGATGTTGGCGAAAATACACAGGAGGCAGAATTTACAAGTGCTGATCGTTCTGTTAAAGGCATCTTTGGTTTTTACGTTGATGGTGTTGGTACAACACGTATTCTGGAAGGAGATCCCATTGGTACTGAACATGTTCTTGAAACTGAAAGCTTGGGAATTGAGGTTGAACCGAATATTGATTTGAACAGGTGTGGAACTTTAGGTGGAGATACAATGCAGTTTGATTATGAAACTAATGCACATGAAAGTGATGAACGGGTTCAAACAACTTGCCTAGATACTTCAGTACAATCTCAGTTGAATAAACCACACGAGACTCAAAAATGCACAGAAGACAAAGAAGCTGGAGGCACAATCAGGACAACGGACCTTTTAGTTTCAGAAGGTTTTGAGAGTCAGGCCAACGGTACTAATCCTTCTGTCCATGGAGAAAATGTCTTACCTAAAACTAGAGACAATGATAAGAATCGTGCTATGGTAGGTGAGAATCAAAGTAGATCATCTTCCGAGGCTACTACTTCCATGCGTAATGATGAACGTCAAGCATTGAGTGAGATGATTGGAATTGTTGCTCCTGATTTGAAAGAGCAATTTGTGGGTGCTGCTACTTCTGACTCAGGTACTGAAGATTGTGCTGACAGCGAGGATGGTGATCATAATAACTACAGAGTAGCTGCTAAGTCTGGATCAATATCAGATGCAGAAACAGAGGGAAGTGACCAGGCTGATATGGATCAAAAGCATAATGATAAAATGGATGACGATGATGAAACTACAAGTGAAGATTCCGTTGGGTAGCAGGCATGCCCTTATCGTGTGAAACCTTGTTCATCTCCTTTTCAGTTTCCAGTTCACATGCATTCAATTTCTTGTACATTATTTTACGCTTAAAGATGCATACCAAAAGTGCGTACATTGATCAACTCAATTCCTAATAATTAAAGATTTAATAGTTATGCATGGTTCGAGAGTTATAGTAGTATTACTCACTGTAAGGATCCTTCATATATGCCTGATCTCTTGCCAAACTTGCTGTGCCTACTTTTCAGTATTCACATTTTAGATTTCTCGGATGGAATTGATGGTTGAACTACACTGGTTTACTTATGAATTAAGGATTAGGGTTTGTTTTTTTCTTCAGCCCTTTATGGGGAATGAGAGAATGCAAAAGTCAAAAGTGGGTGGATTCACGCCATTTCCATCTCTTTCTAGTAACTCGTAACTAATTCAGACCTCAAAAGTCAGAGACAACAATGAGTTGGCCAACCAGCCATCCAGGCAAAAACTTTGAAAATTTTCCCACGTTATGCAATTAGAAAAAAAAAGAAAAAGAAAGAAGATATGCGTGGCAGAGGCTGGAGGGAGCCATGAGGCCCATGATTTGTTTGGGTTTTACTTTAAAGTCAGGCTCCAAGTTTCTGATCATGTAGACTAAAATTATAATAATAATATAAGTTGCTATAAATTGATCCAAAATTTTGAATATTCAAAGAAGCTATAATTGCAGATTTTTTAGGTTTAATGATGATAAAAAGAAAATCAAGAAAAAGGAGGAGTAAATATTAGGGACAGCTGCATTCCGTAAGGGAGAGTGATAGATTAGTAATTTGAAATTTATAGAGTATGGGTGTGGGTATGGTGATTTGGACCACCTGGACATGGTTGAGGGTTGAGAAGTAGTAGCTGCTCCACCGTTGATCACTCGTCATTATCAGAGGTTGCATGTGAACTCATCATCCATAAAAGTTGCTCTCATCACTCTTATTGATTTTTCTCACCTTAATAATTTCTTCTCCATTTCCAACCCCCAGTCTAGGAGAATAGCTTAAAAGGTATATAGAACGACCACTATGAAACATGCAATCACTCTTTTATATATTCCAATCCCAAAGATACAATCCAAATATAGGGCAATTAGCTCGTTTCCAAATGCCCACTAGAGATTCATTTCATTGTTGACTACTGCCTTTATATAATTCCATTTATGTTACTTCCCCTATTATTTCTTTTTAAAATACTTGTGCTCCATATTTATTTAAATAATATTTTATATTCAAATAAAATCCCAATAACTTACATAATAATATAAGAAATGAGTAAAGGTAAGCTATATTAGTGCGATGGTCTTACTTCCCATCAATTTCCTATCCATCTGTATTCAAAATAGCATGATGAGGTTTTTTGTTTTTTATTTCTATTTTTTGTTTTTCATTTGCTACACTTCTAATCTAAAAAGAAATATGTGATATCAGTCCCACTCATTTGTGGGCTGGCGAAGCCCAACGTGATAAATTCCCTTCACCGCAAGTAAAGTGGGTGATGCGAGATTTAACCCAAGAGAATTATTACCGTATCCACAAATGTATTGTCGTGTACCGGTTTTTAAAATTATTTTATAAATATTAAACATATGAGATTGAATATTTTTCAAATATAAATACTCACAAATTAAATTTATTTATTTGATGGACAGCTTATTTATTAACCCTTAGAGTTTATCGAAACCTAAATTTACACCGAAAGTAAGATTAGATGTATCTTTCTATCATCTATATATATATATATATATATATATATATATATACAATAAAAGAAAACATTTCCTATGTGGCACTTTTAAAAATTTACCATTATAACACAATCCATCCACCAAGAATGAAGATCCATCCATGATCTTCCAAACTTGTAATCCAACTAGCATCCGAATACCCTTCTAAAACTGGAGGATATCCATTATAACACAATCCATAGTTAATAGTTTTCTTTAAGTACCTAAGTACTCTATTCAAAGCTTGCCAATGCAAACTACTTGGATTACTTGTGTACCTACTCAATTTTCCAACATCTGGTCTTGTACAAGTCATTATATACATAAGACAACCAATTAGACTTGCATATTTCAATTGATCAATTTTCCTACCAGCATTAGATACTAATTTTAATTGAGGATCCATGGGTATAGATGCTGGTATACAGTTGAAAAGATCAAACTTTTTAAGCACATTTTCAATGTAATGTGATTGTGATAAAGCTATAGTGCTTTCATCTCGGGTTATTTTAATCCCAAGAATAACATTTGCTAATATCCTTCATAGCAAAGTCGTTTGACAAGAATTTCTTTGTGTTTTCTATTTGTTCCAAATCCGTGCCAAAAATGAGCATGTCATCTACATATAAGCAAATTATGACACCTTTTCCATTTTCAAATTTACTATATATGCACTTATCGGATTCATTTATTTTATAGCCATTAGCTAAAACAACCTTGTCAAACTTTTGGTGCCATTGTTTTGGTGCTTGTTTAAGCCCATATAAAGATTTAACAAGCTTACATACCTTATGCTCTTGTCCTGGAACAACAAATCCTTCCGGTTGCTCCATGTACACTTCCTCTTCCAATTCACCATTTAAAAATGCAGTTTTAACATCCATTTGGTGAACAACCAAATTATATATAGAGGTAAGTGATATTAAGAGTCTAATTGTAGAGCATAGGTATCAAAATAATCAATACATTGTCTTTGTGTAAAACCTTTTGCTACCAACCTTACTTTAAATTTATCAATGGTTCCATCGACCTTCATTTTCTTTTTGAACATCCATTTACAACCTATTGGTTTGGAACCTGGTGGAAGATCAACTAAGATCCAAGTTTGATTTCCCATTATTGAATCCATCTCATCATTTATTGCTTCTTTCCAAAAACCAGAGTCTTGAGATTTCACTGCCTCTTCAAATGTAATAGGATCAGATTCAGTATTATAACAATAAGGTACCTTATTACATATACTTTCACCTTTTCCTTCTACAAGAAACATAATGAAATCTGGTCCAAAATCTTTGACCTTTTTAATCCTCTTACTTCTTCTTAATTCTTGATAAGATTCATCATTATTATCAATTTGTTTCAATGGAATCTCATTCTTATTTGAAGAATGAATCAATTGTTGTGGTTGTAATTGTCTTGATATAGAATTAAATCTATTTTCATCAAAAATAACATCTCTTGATTCAATAACAGTATTAATTGAAATTGAATCAATTGGTTCAATTACCATGAACCTATATGCCTTGCTATTATGTGCATAACCTATAAATATGCATTCAATTCCTCTTTAACCTAACTTTTTACATTTAGGTGTTGGAACTTTTACAATAGCTCTACAACCCCAAACTTTCAAATAATTAAGGTTTGGTTTCCTTTTCTTCCATCGTTCATAGGGGGTTATTTTAGTTTCCTTATTAGGAACTCTATTCAATATATGACAAGCTGTTAGAACAGCTTCTCCCCAAAAACCTTGTCCAAGACCCGAATATGATAACATTGAATTTACCATTTCACCAAGACTCTATTTTTCTTTCACTACACCATTTTGTTGTGGTGTGTAAGGGTGAAACTTGATGGACAGCTCCAGTGAGTTCAAAGTAACTTGGATTATAGTATTCTCCACCTCTATCGATCTTAAGCACTTGATAAATGATTCACATCAAGTTCAACTTCGATTTATAAACTTTAAATTTATCAAGCGCTTCATCTTTTGAATGCAATAAATATACATAACAATATCTAGAACAATCATCAATAAAAGTAACAAAATATTTCTTTCCACCTAATGTAGGAGTATTATGCAAGTCACATAAATCACTATGTATCAAATCAAGTAATTTTGTTTTCCTTTTAACCTTAGGGAAATGGTTTCTTGTAAGTTTAGTCAACATACATGTATTGCATTTTCAATATTATTATTAAAAACATGAATTAAATCTAATTTATACATGTCATTCAATTTTCTACCTAATCTATAATGCCACAAACAAAAAGATTCAACCATATAAGCGGAATAGTTTTTTATTCTTATTAATAATATTGAGTTTGAACATGCTCGATACATATACCCTTTCCCACAAAAATTCCTCCCTTAGACAAAATAAACTTATCGCCTCAAAACAAGTTTGAAACCAAACTTATTCAATGACTTCAGACACTAAATTCTTCCTAACTTCGGTACATAATATACATCATTTAAGGTTAAAACCTTTCCGTAGTGAATTGTAGTTCAATGACCCTTTGCCTTTAATTGTCATGCGGTGGAAGAATTTCTCATGTACAAGACATTGTCATTTTCACATTGTGTGAACTTTGTGAACATGCTTTTGTCTTTGCACACATGTTTGGTTGCTCCAGTATCAATCCACCATGTATTATCATATTGTGCCATATTAATTTCAGATATCATTGCAACGAACTTTCCGTTATTATCAGCCTTAGAAGATGATTTCTTCTTTAAAAATCGACATTCATTCTTGAAATGTCCCGGCTTTCCACAATGATAGCATGAGCCATTTTGTTTCTTTTTGAACTTAGGTGCTCTATCAGTCTGATTGAACTTTCTCTTGAATGGTTTAGTAGTCTGTACTCTTCCTCCGTAACATGTACTTTGGCATTTTCAGAATTTAGGTTCTGATCTTGTTTTCGATACTCTTCTTCAATACGAAGATGATTTGCCAAAGCCTCAAGAGATATTTCCTCTTTTTTATGTTTTAGACTTCTTTTAAAGTATTTCGAAGATGGAGGAAGTTTGTCTATAATGGAGGATACCACAATCATTTCATTCATTTTCATATCATATTGCTTAAATTGATTCAGCATCTTTTCAATATCACGAAATTGTTCCATAACAGAACGACCATCAACCATTTGATAATTATTGAAATGATTGACAAGAAATTTCTTACTTGTAACATCTTCAGTCATGTATCTTGCCTCCAATTTGTCCCATAATTCTTTAGCGGTGACCTCATTTTGGTAGGTGTCGAACAAACCATCAGATAAACCATTCAATATGTGGCCCATGCACATGTAGTCAGCATTGTCCCATTATTGTCTTTCTCGGGTTGCAGCAACAGATTCGTTTTCATTCTCTTCAGGTCTTGGAGTATTCAAAACATAAGCAATCTTCAAAGTTGATAATAAGAAGTGCATCTTTTTCTGTCATCGTCGAAAATTGCCACCATCAAACCGATCAAGTTTAACAAAGTTGGAGTGTTCCACTTTCATGTGTTGTGGTAGTCATAATGAATTATAACCTTAAAATTGTTAGTTCAAAACTCCGGTAAGGAAAATCTTGAACACACGATCGAAACTCGAACAGAAAAAGAAGAAATAGAACAGGCTCCAAGGCGTGTATCAAGGCACTACCTTTAAGGTTATATCAAGCTTATACTTTAGTTATAACCTAAATTAAATCTAATAGCTTCATTTTAATTTTTTATTTTATATGAATTTGGAAATATTATTGTTATATTTAGCATGATTGGTTTGATTTTGTAAAATTTTATGTATGATTTGCATTTAGAGATTTAAGATTATATCTTATATTAATTCAAAGCAATGTAAACTATTTAAAATAGTAATAAAATAACATGATGTATTAAATAGACATGAACAACTAATTTATTACTAGAATAAAATGTTTTTATATAGTTTATGCATGAGGATATTTTAATTTATTTTAAAAAGGTTGTGATAAGAGAGTCATCCCATGCCGCATTAAACACGATATCTTATATCATTTCATTCAATAAATAATAGGTTCTAAATTTGGAATTTTGGACATGTTTAATCCTAAATAAAAAATAATGGGAACACAAAGTAAAATGCGGAAGTGCCAGGTGTATCCAGCCCTTTTTACGTTTGAAAATTCCTTCTCATAGTTAATCAAAGATTAGTGTTTGAGAAAGCATAATAATGAGGTGGATTTGATTCAAACCCTTGCCCAGTCCAAGACGTAAAGGATTTCTTTCATAATTAAAAAAACATGCTTTTCACCCAACTTTACGACTTTTAATTAATTCTCCAGTGAAGTTATGGGTGATGGTGCATGGATTCCTAACCAGCTTATTAATTCATTACAAAATGGAGGCTCCTCCTAATTTCACTCCCAACTTGGTTTTGGTAACAGCTGAACCACCTTTTGATGTTAATATCAACCCTGGATTTCAAGTTAATTTTCTACAGCAATGATACCATCAACTACTTGCACCCATTTGGTTGATTCATTACAGCGCGTCAACGTAATATAATATATTGAAATTTGGACGTATAAGGTAAAGAGGAAGGGGCCTAACTGTTGAGAAACAGAAGGGGAAAGTTCTAAAATTCAAAAAAGTGAATGAAGATGGAGAAGGAATAGTCATTTTCTGTGTGCCCCAACTCAGCCTACACCCTTTGGCTCAAGTCTTTTACACACTCGATCGTATTAAATAATAATGGTACTTGCAATCCATAAAGGCCATCCATACAAAAGATAAGAGAGAAGCACCCTTCCTTCTTGCCCTGACCTTCTCTCTGCATTCTTTCTTCTATTGCTGCTCCTTTGTAATCATGAGTCCTTGTGTCATCATTACTATGAAAAGCCTCTCTTTCTCTCTCTGTTTTTCTTTTTCTTTTTTCTTTTTTTCTCTTTTTACAATTTCAGATTCAAACACGATTTCCCAGCTATATAACACTTGGTTTTTTCTCCCTACTTGGATCACACAAATAATCTTCTCCCAAGTCCCAACTCTCTAAACGAAACCCTTCCCTTGAGTTTTTTTCTTTCTTTTTTTTCCATTCTCAATATTAAACATGTTGGTTAACCCTTCTTCATGCTGCCGAAAACGTCAGTCCAAGCTAAGACATAACGTTCGTGTTCCAAGGCTCAACAGGTTAGTTAATTAAGATTCTTTTGTCTTTTTGTTGTTGTTGTTGTTGTTTTATCTCTGCTGGTTTCTATCAAGGTGCTTAAATAATGGAACTACAGGTTGAGAAGATTAAGGACAAAGAAGATGGGGGCCGTCGGGATTAAAACAGATATGGAAAAAAAAAACTTGAAACTGTACATGGAGAATCAGATTATCATACAAGAGAACGAGAAGCTGAGGAAGAAAGCACTTCTTCTTCACCAGGAGAACCAAACCCTGTTGGCTCAGCTACAGAAGAAGTTGTGTAATCCGCCGAATCAGTCCTTAAAAACCTAGAAAATAACTGGCTAGCTAGCTGGATTGCATGGGATGGGATATGGGTAAATACTACCTTTATTAATATATATACAGTGTAACACTAGATGATGTGCTGCTGATGGGGAGACTGTAGGAGGAATTAAAGGATCAGGGGGGACGTGCTTCTTCATTTCTTTCTTGTTTATCTTTAGGGTTTAAATTGAAGTTGGATTTGTAATGGGATCAGCTGATCAGGTTTGGAATAATTTTGGAATTTTATTGGATGTATCAAGGATGGGAATATAACTTATGTAGTGTTTAGCAGCTGCATGCATGTTATTTTTACTTGTTTAATTTGTTGAGCACTATATATTTTCTTGGTGAATGGATGAATATTTTTGTAAGAGGTAACCAGACACGAAGACTTAATTTTAATAAAATCATTTTATGGCTGAGAAAAAAAAAACATGAATCCATGATTCTGTAGCCCAAAACCTGGAGCAAGTCAGCAAATAAATAAATATTCGCTTTTTGTTTTTTATCTTCCTTGCTCGTTTATTATACTAATATAAGCGATATGTTATCAAATGAAGTTTAAAAATGGACGTAAAGAGGTTTCAAGCCCACCACGTGAAACCCATATTCGATGGGGCAGGACATCTCAAGACAATATACTTGAGTATGGGATTTGATGGGCGGTACAATAGGTAAGTTTAATTTATTTTTTATCTAATATTATAGCATAGTATTATTATAATATTTAATCTCACCTTCATATTTTTACATAAACGGTATCTAAACAGGGCTTCAACTTGATCCGAATGACTGCCAACTAAAACACAAAGCTAACACCTCAGTGGATCAAAGAACGCCACGAGGTCAGAAACAAAATCCACGGGTGGATTGCACTACAATTGCAATAGCAGAAGAAGGGATTTGTTGCCTGCATTACTTTAGATTGTTTAGGACCGAAAGGACTCGATGGTCATGGCCCTGTGGCATATCAAAACAAGTTAGTTGCTGACTAACAAGGTTATATTTACGACAAGCAATAGTGGAATTATATCTGTAGCATATAATATACAGTAACTTCTGTTTTCTGCCGTAATTTAAAATAGCTTATTAGATTATTATTTGTACTTTATAAAAAGAAAATGTAAAATTTGCAATCTCCAAATTGAGACACAAAACTAGGGTCTTAATTAAATAGAGTGTATTGAATACCTTGTTCAGTCGCATGAATAGCTTCCATGGTTGGATGTGCTTCCAGTGTTACCAGTAACCTTAATCAATCCGCCAAAACAATAACACTTTGAGCACCATTTTCAGTTTGCATATTCACCAAGCTGTAATGTGATTCAAGATCAAACCTTCCATCACGTAGATTTAATATATCTTCTGCCGATGTCCTCCTGCAACGCAACAAACAGACAAAAGAACATCGCCGACAGTAAGATGCAGTTCTTATATTTAAAGGCAGTAAAACAACGCTCTGATTAGGATAGTACAAAGTTTATTAAGGGATACCACTTATTAAAACGCTCTCAACAAACTTGAAAATCTCCATTCCTTGTCTCTTTTTCTTTTTTCGTTTTTCTTTTTTTTCCCTTTTTTGTATATTAGTATTATACAATTAAAAAAAATACATGGGTTCCGGCCATTGACAGGCCAAAACCCAAAAAATTAATTTTTTAAGTCTGACACAATTATTAGGCAATCATGGGTGTAAAATACGAGTGGGTTCCGGCTATTGACAGGCCACAATCCAATTTTACTGTTCCTTTTAGGTTATTTTGGTGATTGTTTTAAACTTGGGTTATTTTTGTAAATATAATATTTTTTTGGACTAGTTTGGTAAAATAGCCAATAAATTGTTACAGTATTATATGAGTGAGTGAAATTGAAACAGAATAGATTTGGGCAGTGACAGTGACGTTAGTTTGAAAAATCACCAAAAATTATAGTAATTGAGTTAGTGGTTGAATGAGATATGAAATTAAATCTTAATGAGTCTATTTTCATATAAAAGAGAAATAATAGACAAAAGAGTTATATATTCCGAGATATTGGAATTTTAGTGAGATAGGGTCAGAATGATTTCGAAATCCTCTGTTCTAACTTTGGAAAATCACTAAAAATTGTACAAAAATAATTATGGTTTGTAATTTACATGCTTAAATTTCTCAATGAGTCTATTTTCAAGAAAAACAAACGGGAACATCATTTGAATTCTGTACAAAGATATAATTAATTTTTAGTGAAGAGGGGTCAGAGCTATCGAGCAGCGAAACAGGGGAAAATTTAAAGAATAAAATGTAGTAATTGGCTAAACCAAAAATTCTTAAAATTTTTTGGTAAGAATATATATGAGTCTAGTTTCAGTGAAAATTTACGGATCTTAATTTGGAGTTCCGTAACTCCGATAAAAATAATTTAGTGACTATGACGCGAATAAACAGCTTGCTGGAACTTGAATAAAGAATGAATTTACGTGTGATTATGATTATATTATCTATGGAAATATGCTAGAAACTTGTTTATTAATTACATACACACTTACTAAGCTATATGTTTATCCCTTTCTTTTTTCCCTTGTTTTATAGTGTGACCAAGCCAGCTCGAAAATCGGAGGTCTTCAGAGATCCAATCACTCTATCAACTTCCTTTTGGGTATTTTAGTCAAAAAATATTATTTTGGAATTATGACATTTATAGAAGACTTGGTCATTTTGTTATGTGTCATAAATTGTTCTGTATATACTATATAATAGTTTATTTTGTATAAGTCATTGATATGGACTAATATGGATTAAATTCCACGTGTATGAAATTTTAATGTTGTGTTGATAAATTTTAAAGCAAGTATGAAATGTTTAAATGCAAAAAAAAGGGACTTTAAAACAAAATATGAAAAAATTATTTTGTTAAAGTTCTATAATGCCTCGTACTCGGTCCGGGCGTCTGACACGGGTAAGGGGGTGTTACACTATCCATATTATATCGGTACTTTCGAATGTTTTGATTTTGGTTATAATGGCATGTATAGGTATTTTGTTTAATGTTTGCCTATGTAATTTGTTGAGATTTGCCACTTATTTTGGCTTGTTTTGGATGCCTAATTATGACTTGTTGATATGTATAATATTGATTGTAGGTTGACACAAAATTGGGTGAAAAATATGGCTTGTAAAATGACCAATTTTTATCCACACGGGCGTGTGTTTCAACCGTGTGTGACACACGGCCAGGTGACACTGTTGTGTCTCATGACCGTGTGAGTCACATGACCTAGTCACACGGCCGTGTGACCCCTGCAGTGTTGAAAATTTTAAATATTTTTGAAAAACTTTCTGAGTTTCTGATTTAGTCCCGATTTGTTTCTGATGCGTAATTTCGGCCTCGAGGGCTCATATAAGGGACAATATGTATGATTTTGATTGGTGTTTGGACATGAATACTATATGATATGAAATGTTTGCATTTTCAGTCTGTTTGATTTGTAAACTCTGGTAATGCTCTGTAACCCTGTTCTGGTAACGCTCTGTAACCCTGTTCTGGCAACAGATTCAGGTTAGGGGTGTTATAGTAATATTTTGTTATCTCTTTACACTGTTTTCTTCACCAAAAAAAATATAAAATTAATTGTGACAAGCTCATGAAAAAAGAAATTAATGGTAAGAAATGTAAAATAATTAATTTTTTCTCTCTTCTTTAATTGTACTACAAGTCAATTCCTAAAATGTAAAATTAATTTTGACAAGCTTCGAGGAAAGGAATTAAAAAATTAAAAATTAAAAAGAAAATTGACTAACAAAAGAAAAAAAACTATTACAATTGCCAAATCTTTACATAAAAAATTTTGGCTGCACCACTTTAATTGTGACTGCTAACTCTATTTTTTTTTGGGATATTTGAAAAATCTATCTGCAATTACTTTCCTTTCACATAAAGCTTGACACTGTCGTTATAACATATTATAGTTTTTTTTTCATATTACTATTTTTCAGATAGAAAATTATATTTCCTTTACCACTATCACCCTCTTCTTTAAAAAAAAAAAAATCTTTCATTCTCATCTTCACCGGCAGAACATAATTTGAGAATCAAGAAACTCCAACAATGCAAAGTTGAATCAGCGTATCCCCACCACTGACCAAATAATCTGAATCATAGTGTTGGGATTGAAAATCATCGAAAAATCCTCCATTGTTGTCGATGATGACACAATGTAAAGAATTAGTAGACCTATTTTTTTGCTTTTTTTTTTCCTTTCAAATATTTTTTACAAAAATCAACAAAAAAAAATCACTTCTGGTGCCGCCGACGTGAAAAATATTTTTTCCCTTTTCTTTAAGCCCGGAATACTCGTATTTATTGCGAATATTTTTAAAAAATACATACCGGTGTCGTCTGACACAGTGACGATACTAATAAAATTATTATTTTTATATAACTTGTAATGATGGTTGAACGATTGAGTGAAAATTTAAGAGTACCACTTGATACGTCAATGACACTGAGTGTACATTGTTCATTTTACCTATTTTCATAAATAATTTATAATATACGTATTTTAGTAATTAAATTTTTTCTCACATTATCGAGATAAAAAATCCTTTCATGGATAAGGAAGTGAGCATAGCCTCTTCTAAAATCCAGTCTAGATTTTTCTGTGCTTTTTATTGTATATTCATAAAATTACCAATTTATTGATTCATTTATTACAAATGATTTTCTAAGGAATTAATGTGTATCGCCTCATATGGCATATGTTAAAATAGTAAATTCTAAATACAAATATATATAATATGAGAGGTAGGAAGTAGATTCACATATTTTAAACAATAAAAGCTTTAATCACCTTTTTTTCTATAAATTGAGGACAATACAAATATATATATATATATTGAAAAGTCTAAATACAAAAATTTTACAGATGTTAATCAATGCTTTAATAAAAATTTTAAAGTATATATTATTATTGTATCAATAAAGTCATTCCATGAACCTACCTTTAATTTAGGCATTAATAAAACATTGAACATATTTAAAATATAAGAATCAAATTACAAATATAAATACAGTTATAGCATAGACAACTTAAATTTGGTCGTGTTAAAAGAACATATAAAATTATTAAAATTGAGAACAGTTTTTTAATACATCAAATCCTATAAATTCTTAAAATAAAGGATCTATTTGATAAAATAATGATATTTTGATCATTTATTAAAGTATTTTGAAATTTGAGAATTAATTTAAAATTTAGGTAAGATTTTGAGATGTTTAACATTAAATATGATTTATTATACTATGCTGAATTTAACGGAGCAACTACTCTCTTTCTTTAAAAGAAAATTATGATTTGGTCTTCGTTTACAGAAAATTAGAAAAAGGAAAAAAGGAAAACGTCAAAACGACGTCGATGAATAAGCATGGTAACATAGATATATACTGCAGGAGAAAAAACAGGGAGTTAAAAGGCTTCCGTAGTAAGTTTCTAGATTTATCGAATAGCGATCGTGGCTGTAGGAGATGAGACAAAGGACACTCCTGTCATTTGAAGAAACTGCCGAGCAGTCCACTTCACGACCAATTGCCGGAATCTAAGTGCACCGCAAATAAAGAAGGAAAAAGTTAAAACACTGTTTCGGTAACTTTTGAAAATTTAAACTTCAAAATGGGGCCCGTGGAGGATGAATCCGTGCTAAGCCTCAGACCGTCTTTGTCTCATTCCCAAACACAGTGGGCCCCCCTCCCTCCCTCCCTCCCTCCACCCATAATCGCTTTGTTTTGAACTTCGAATTCACCGTATCACGAACCCACGCCAAAACTTAGTCACTGTAACTCTGTAACCATTGAACTTCAAAGCAAGCTATAACTCAAAAAGTTAAAAAAACAAAAAACAAAAAAGAAGGGGAAAAAGTGATGGCTTCCAATGGTTACAGAAATGGTACGGGTACCAACAAGGGAGCTATTAAGCCCCCCGCTTCATCTAATATCAGATCATCTTCATTCAAATCAAGGCTTCCTCCTTCATCCAATCACTCGACGGGATCTGCTCTTCGCCGGACTAGCTCTGCCTCTTTCACCACCGCCGCTGGAGGTGACGGCGGTTAGTCTTTCAATTATTTCCTGTAATTGATTCCATAGTGCTATACCAAGTAAATGATTTATTGTGCTCGGTTTTTTCTCTATAGTGCCCGGAAGAGTTCGAGTAGCCGTTAGATTAAGGCCGCGAAATGCAGAAGAGTCGACTGCCGATGCAGATTTTGCCGATTGCGTTGAACTCCAACCCGAGGTAAAAAAAGAAAAAAACCTAAAATATTGAAGTTCTCAATTTCATTTTGTTGCTCTTACTCAGGACGGTTATTAGTGATTTTTTTTTTCTTTTTTACATTTATTGTTTTATTAATAAATTTTGTTTTACTTATAGCTTAAGAGGCTTAAACTTAGGAAGAACAATTGGGAATCAGAAACCTACGAGTTTGATGAAGTGCTTACCGAGTTTGCTTCTCAAAAACGTGTCTACGAAGTTGTTGCTAAACCTGTTGTGGAGGTCTGTTTCATTTCAAATGTTTTCTTAATTTTACAATACAATGCCATTAAATTATGCACGTTTAGTGCTTAGTGTTTTGCCCCTATATCATTTTTGCTTTGGTTTTTGCAGAGTGTTCTGGATGGTTATAATGGTACAGTTATGGCTTATGGTCAGACTGGAACTGGGAAAACTTTCACTCTTGGACGATTGGGTGAGGAAGATACATCCGCTCGTGGAATAATGGTTCGTTCAATGGAGGAGATTTTAGCTAATGTTTCTCCAGAAACAGATTCCATCTTTGTTTCTTATTTGCAGGTTGATAGACTCATGAATTTTATTCTGTAATCTGTGTGATGCTTAGTTCTGAAAATTAATTGAATGTAATTTCTTTGGTGGTATCATGTTTGTCCAACTGTGCTATTTTATATAAAATGCTTCTTGGATTTTAAAATTTTTTATTGTTTCCTTACAGTTTATATGCTCTGATTTTTTTGTTAGACTTTCTGCTTTTGTGTTTCCTCAGTAAGAACTTTTACTAGTTTGTTTCCAATGTTTCCTTGTAGCTTTACATGGAGACCATCCAGGATCTCCTTGATCCGGCAAATGATAATATTTCCATTGTGGAAGATCCCAGAACTGGAGATGTGTCCTTACCGGGGGCAACTCATGTAGAAATTAAGGATGAGCCGAGTTTTTTGGAGCTACTGAGGTTAGGGGAAGCTCATCGAATTGCTGCAAATACTAAGTTGAATACTGAATCTTCTCGCAGTCATGCCATATTGATGGTGACTAATTTTTCATTTCTGCTTCCGAATTTATGCACCACATTTTATTACCTACCTGTAGTTATTTATGCAGTTGTATTATCCTTTAGTGAAATAATATATATTCAACCATGTTACTGCAGGTACATGTTAAGAGATCAGTCTTGGGAGAAGAAGTTGCCATTCCAAGTGAATCAGACAAGTCTTCTCACTTTGTCAAACCTCCAAAGCCTCTTGTCCGGAAAAGCAAGCTAGTATTGGTAGATTTGGCAGGCTCAGAGCGTGTTCAAAAGTCAGGTGCTTATCTTTTCTTCCCCTCCAGTGGCAAATCGGTTGCATGCTGCATATCAAAGAGCATTTTCATTTTTTGCCACCTAAGATTTTTAAGCATTGCATCACATATATATATCTTTGGCAAAGAAGTTATATTTCCTATCCAACCTATATATACCTGTATACTTTCTTAAGTGCTAGTGCTGGCGTTATTTATGAGTTGGATCCGGTTGGTAGATGATGAGTTTGATTCTCTTTGCTTCTGGCAGGAAGTGAGGGACACATGTTGGAAGAAGCTAAGTCTATTAACCTGTCACTGAGTGCTTTGGGAAAGTGTATTAATGCTTTAGCAGAGAATAGCGCTCATGTGCCCATTCGTGATTCAAAACTTACGAGGCTACTCAGAGATTCTTTCGGAGGTAAGTCATCTTTTATGTTAATTTAAGTTGGCATGTGCCCGGGCTACATTTTAACCTAACTAAGCTATTATGGAGAAGATGTTTATGATCTAAATTTTTATATATTTCTTTAGGAGTTTTATATCTGGAGTTGAGTGTTTTTGAGTTATTATGAGATAGATTCTATGTATTGCAGGTACTGCCAGGACCTCATTAATTGTTACAATTGGCCCTTCCCCACGACATCGAGGAGAGACTGCAAGTACGATATTGTTTGGTCAAAGGGTGAGTTCTTACACCAAAATGGGCTCAAACTATAATCTATCATGTGTTTGCTATAAGTAATATCTGCTTTCAAACAACTCATGATTATAAAGTGAAGGCACTTGGCAAGATGCATCCTAGTTATATTTAAGCTTCTCTTCGTTGTTTGACACTTTTCTTTCATCTGTCCATTTCTTCATGTCTCGTGTAACATAGTCTCTAAATTATGTAAAAGTAAGATGCTATTACCTTGCTAACTCCATTATGCACAGGCAATGAAGGTGGAGAATATGTTGAGAATAAAGGAAGAGTTTGATTATAAAAGTTTGGCTAGAAGGCTTGAAATACAGCTGGACAAGCTCATTGCAGAAAATGAAAGGCAACAGAAGGCTTTTGATGACGAAGTTGAAAGAATAAACTTAGAAGCACAAAACCGTGTCTCTGAGGTTGAGAGAAATTTCACAGATGCCTTAGAGGTTAGTTCAGCAATTCATCACTCCCCCTGATGCGTGATTCTATAACCTCATGTTTTTATATTTTCCATTATTCATTCTTAAACAGTTATTTGCTTGAGAATGTGATATATTGATATTGAATATCTGGTTGCTCCTTTTACAGAAGGAACGACTAAAGTGCCAGATGGAATATATGGAATCAGTTAAGAAGCTGGAGGAAAAGATGATAGAAAATCAACAGAAGCATCAGCATGATGGCTTCATGAAGGACAAATGTAATTGGGAGGTACTTTGCATCAAGAACCATATCTTGTTTCATGTTAAGTTTATCAGGTGAATTCATGGCTAGCCAGTTGGGAACTTGTCTTGATGACATTTATGATCTTTCTTGGATATAACAGCATTAAGGAATTGTGCATTATTTTCCTAACTTATCATGACATATTTTTCTTGTGTTTAAGTTTCACTTTAGATATGTAGTAGCATGCCCATTGTTGAGCCATGTTTTTTCTAATTTTCTTGTATATGTGGCTTAAAGTTTCTTCCATCAGTCAGATTTTTGTCCCATACAGTGGCAATCACCTCTCAAAGCTATTTCTGCGAACTCAAGTTCAAAGTTCTCTATTTCGCATGAGTTTATTGGAAGATGTGATTAATTCAAACTTTATTCTTTTAGTGTTATCAATGTTTGAAATACGTATTTATGGCTTGTTGGTGATTTGTTTGGCATTCAACATAATGGTAAAAAGACTCTGTTTTTAATAATGGTGTACACATATTAGTTGCATGATGGTCAAGTATAATTTCCTTGTACGAACTCAGTTGCCATTACTAGGTGGTGTACACAGTATTTTAGTCCATCTTGTGTTGTCTTTTGTTAACATCTTTCATCTTCATCATAATTTTTAGGGGCCTGGATTTTCTGAGGACATTGCTGAGGTAAAAAAACTGTTAGAGAAAGAAACACATATGAGAAAGGAAGCTGAAAAGGAGGTCAACAAACTTAAAAGTCAACTAGGACAGCACATGGATGCCGGGGTATACTTACTATTCCAAAAATGAATACGTTTATACCAATTTCTGAGCTTCTATTGATATCGGTTATATGAGGATTAATTTGTTGTTTTAGGCAGGTGGAGATGCTGAAATCTTAAAGCTTCAAATAGCTCTGGAGGATGAGGTTCATCAGAAAAAGAAGCTTGAAGAAGAAATAATAATACTAAGAAGTCAGATGTTACAACTGACTTTTGAAGCCGACCAGGTATTTGGTGTTATGCATGCATTTCATGCTATTGTTAGATTCTCTTTCTGAATACAATTGACCTCCTGATATATATAATTCGAAGCTTTGTTGAGTATTTGAGCTTTCCACAGTTGGCTTCTCTCATCAACATTATGATCTAGTATCTGGTCTCGATGTCAAAAACTTGCATCATATTAAAAGGAGCTCCTTGTATTTTTATAAATTTTCTGCTTGCATTGAACTTAGCTTAGAAAGACTAGATCTTCTATTTGATGGTTTTTCCTTTATGTGCTTGACTGAAAATTTTGGTGCATTTAATATCATCTTTGAGACTTAGCATCCTTGGCATTCAAACTCAAGCACACCTTTATGCTGATATCTTTTTTATTTTACATATGTAGATGAGAAGGTGTCTTGCAAGAGGTGGATCTGGAAATGCTTATCCCGGTTTAGATTCTCCAATGTCTCAAGTTAGGGACTCTTTGAGTGGACATAAGACACCAGTTTCTGCACTATTTGATCAAGGTCATAAATTATGTTATTTTTCTAAAATATTGCTTGAACTGTTTTTTTCCCATGAATTTCTTATTTTCCTTTTATCAATTTATCAGTTGGAGTGCAAAAGATATTGGATTTGCTTGAGTCAGAAGATGCTAATGTACGCATTCATGCTGTAAAAGTAGTGGCAAACCTAGCTGCTGAAGGTGAGCAAAAGCTTTGGTGTCTTGTGTCCTTGCTAAGGTACTGTGTATAGATAGCTGATGGTTAGAAGTCTGTTCATCTTGTAATCTGTCTTTTGGAAAAGTTGCTTGTAGACCTTGGGTGCTAATTGCTTATACTCATGTTATGGAGTGCTTTGGGTAAAACTAATTTGAATGTTTAAGCATTAAAATCAGTATTGGACCACTTTATTACCTTGTTTGTTGTTGCTTTCTCAGCTTCAGTATTCTGCTTGTGTTGGTTGGCCAAGCTAATATTTCCATCTCTTTTTGTTTGAAAAGGCTTCTTCTTTACCCTTTTATAGAAGTTAATTGTTCAAATAAATCCAGTTCCTCTAATGAGGACGAAATTGTGCTATGTCTTGGTATGTGAGTAATGAGGAGCACTTTCCATTTACCGAGCAGAAGCAAACCAGGAAAGGATTGTTGAAGCTGGTGGTCTTACTTCCTTGCTGATGCTTCTAAGAAGTTATGAGGATGAAACTGTTCGCAGAGTAGCAGCCGGTGCAATTGCTAATCTTGCAATGAATGGTAATATTTTTCTTTAAATATCCTTCTTATCATTTTTGAGTATATCAGTCTACTTTTAATTGGTGTTTTTGTGCCAAGAGTTCGTCCACTGATTGGTTCTGACTTCTGACTACATAGGTTTAATATCTTTTCCTTTTATGCAAAGCAGAAGCCAATCAAGAACTCATAATGGTTCAAGGGGGAATCAGTTTATTGTCTACTACAGCATCTGATGCTGAGGATCCTCAGACTCTACGCATGGTTGCTGGAGCTATAGCTAACCTGTGTGGGAATGGTATACTAATTTATCTTTGTTTTACCTCTTTTACATTACAGTGTTTATTTTCCCGTATCCAGTATAATTTTAATTGCTATTATATAATTGATCTCTCGGTACTACATAAATTCTATGATTAATTAGATCTACTACATGAAGAATTTCTTGGTTGTATTATCCATTGCATGCACTACTTTGCGGCTTCAGTCCATGTAATAGGAGTATTCCATTTATGGGATCTGTCACGCCTTTGGCTTTGTCATTTAGGCTTCCATGATAAATTCTAGTTATGCTTAGTACTTCTGCTTATGGTTGCTATTGAGCTTAAATCCTGCTTTGGCAATGCTTGAACTGGGCTGTTCTTTCTGCTTCTTACACATTCTCATGCTTCTTCCAGATAAACTGCAAGCAACACTGAGGTCTGAAGGTGGAATCAAGGCATTGCTGGGAATGGTGAGATGCAGACATCCAGATGTTCTTTCCCAAGTTGCTCGTGGAATTGCCAACTTTGCAAAATGTGAATCTCGTGCGTCTACTAATGGTAAGTCTTGGATCTGTTGATTGCCGTTGTTGACTGTTGACTGTTGATTGCTGTGAAGTTTTAGTTATCCTTCTGCATCAACGTAGCTCTCTTTATTCTTAAGCTGTGTAGTTCTTTTCAAAATATCAGTCATTTAGCTTGATAGCATCTAGCACGAAATGGTCTCCACATAGCTCTCGTGTTACTTCAGGTATACGAAGCGGGAGATCACTTCTTATTGATGAAGGTGCACTTCCATGGATTGTGCAAAATGCTAACAATGATGCTGCACCTATTAGGCGACACATTGAGCTCGCACTGTGTCATTTGGCACAGCATGGTCAGTTGAATTCTCCATTGATAAAAATTAATCTTTGTGAGACACTATACACGTTGGGACCTTTATTTTTTTAACCTTTTGAAATATCAGAAGCAAATGCAAAGGACATGATAAATGGGGGTGCCCTCTGGGAGCTGGTTCGCATAACACGGGACTGTTCTCGAGAGGACATTAGAAGTCTTGCTCGCCGAACACTGAATTCGAGCCTGTTATTTCGATCTGAAATGAGGCGGCTAAGGATAGAGTTGTGATTGAGGTAAATTTTTGGGCCTTTTTGTAACCTGTTCTAAAAGTGGGATGTCAAGGAAACAACATATCTCGACACTGTATAGTCTTAAAGGTTGAGAGATTGGTGTAATACCACCCTCAGCGCTGAAAGAGCTTCCACAGGCTTAGGTAAATGAATCTGGGGTGGGTTTGTAGTAGTATTAATTATTTATGCTAGGTTCTTTCGTTGAGCTTAACGTAAGTTTCCGTTGGTGAAATGGTTGGGATGAAGAAAATTTTGTTGGCCATGTTAAGCCGAAATTTCATTTTGTAGTATGTGTTAAGGGGGGCACTCATTAATTATGTGTTCTTTAAAACTTTTACTAGTCATTTATTCTTTATTTGCCAATGGCAGTAAAATGAGTTCAAAGGGTCAAATAAAAAGCAAGTAAAATTTAATTTAAATATCTTTTTTAAACATTATAATTTAGCTATGATAAATGGGCATGGTAGCGTTAAAGATTCACGTATGGCAGTTGTTTATGTAAATTTAAAAAGCGATTAATCATGTAACTTTTTGAGCAATTTTCTATAAGCCCAAGGCTGGAACAAGCCCTGTCGAATTTCGTACAATTACTAACAAATAATATTCCACTGTAGTTCCAAAACCCAATTAGGAATGGACCCGCCCCAAAATATAGATAAAAGTGAACGATTTTCGTTCTCTAAATTATCTCATCCATATTGAAAGGAGTTTTCAATTTTTTTTTAAAAAATATTTTAAAACATAAAATATGATTAACTCAATGAGCATCGTACGTGAATATAGTTGTTTAAATATACTTATAAAATAATTATGAATTTTATAAAAAGTAAAATAAAACACGTGTCAATTGCTTGTGCAGCTTATAAAATAGAAAAAGGAAATTGTTATCAACACATAAAGAGGTAACTCTACAATAAACACGGTTGCGAATTGCCTTTGAACGAATGATTTATAACTTTTATCAACATTATGGTACCAAAAAGGAAAGGCCATGTTATGATTGGTTTATCAACTTGGGTTCTCCTGCAGCAGTGATTCAATGTCCAGTAATACACTATAATATTCAACCCAAAGTTTCTTCTTTTTTGGTTCAATAATTACTAAACTAATTATTATTTTTTATCATTCTTCTAGACTCTCTTCTATTTTTTAAACTTCTAATCTTGTTTATATTCCTGATTTTGATGTAAAGTTGTTATTTTTATCCTTAAACATATCTGCTGTTTTTTTTCCCATTAGATTCATTGAAGATAATGAATAGAAAAAAATGTAATATAAATGGAAAAATAATAAAAAAGAACAAGAAGATAAGTTTTAAGGATCCAGAGATATAAAAGAGCAGGCCGGGGGTCAACTTGTGGACAATGTAGGGGATGGTGGATGTTAATGGCTAGTCTAAAAATGTGGCCATTATAGATGCTTTGTCTTTCATTTCATGAGATAGGTACCAAAAAAGGAAAAAACAAAGGAATCTTAATATTTTACAAAGTAATAATTATTGCATTGTACTTCAAGGAATCAAAGGATCCATGTTAATCATCAACAACCTCAATTGCCATTTTCTTCCACCCCATTACCAGTATAAATTTTTTAACTTTTTTTGGTAACAAAGGAAAGGCACCTTGTTAAAAGGTGCTTAATTAGACGGAAACTGAGACAAACTGAGTCCCAAGTGCATCGTTTTCAAGCTGGTGCAAAGCTTCCGATACCAGATCTGGAAAAACCTGAAGCCCCGGTTGACCACCCAAAGCCAATTTAGCATCAATATCTGCCACCTTATTTGCTCGCCGAGAAATATGGAGCACTGTAACCAACCACTGCTGCCTGCACAATGTACGTATTTCCTTAACCAACCAATTTGAGTAGAAGCTATCCCAACCGTTGTTAAACAGTTCCACGGCCTCCTTACTGTCACTTTCCACTATTACTTCATGAAAACCACGATCCCAGTTTAGTTCCAACCCATCATAAATAGCCCAAGGCTCGGATTGGAGAACTGTAGCCAAGCCAATACTTCGAGAAAACCCTCGTAACCATTCACCCTTCTCATCCCGAAAAACTACTCCTGAAGAAGCCACGCCCCTCGTCATACTAAAAGCACCATCAGTGTTAATTTTCACCACTCGACAAGGCGGCCTCAACCATATATCAACCGGCCGGGAAAGACAATCAGTATTGGTCAATCGTTTTATCGATTTATTATAACCTTTGGCCAGACATATACTACGATGCACCACTCCTCTTGGATCCAAATCTTTATTCCGAAAAACCAAAGAAATTCCGTTGTTTCCTTATATAGTAACAAGCAGCCCCAAAGCAGCTCTCCCACTTGAATCATTCCTCATAATCTTCCATAGATTATTAATACCACCCATCAGCCAAGAATCAGCATCAACAGTAAAAAAACTATGCCTAATATAAACAAGTACTAATTCGTTTGTGTCGCGAGCTATGGATTTAAGCCCGTAATGAACGTGCATAGAACGTCCCATGAAAGTCAATTGATTAAATGGGGTTCATTGACCCGTTTCATGGAAGTCTTGGTGGCCGAATGAAGCACTTAAGTAAAGCTACAGTTACCTGGATAATTATTATAAATCCTAAAAGATAACAACGTATAAAGTTTAAATTTCTAAACTCTCAAATTTTAAATACACACTACTCTCAATCGTTGATATAATTTGATCTGTACTGTTGGATCTGGATGAACTCAATTATAAATAGAAGTCATCACTTCATTTGTAATCACTCAATTGTAATTTTTTAAATTAATAAATTACTTTTGAAAGCATTTACTCAAACACTTGGTATATTATTATTCTTTTTTGAATTTTCTGTTTGATATAATTTCTTGTCTTTACTAGTTTGCTTCCGCTTTATTTTCGGTGTCCTAGCTAAGTTTTGTGAGAATTCTTATTTTTCTAGAATAAAGTTGACTTAGGCGGATTTGAACCTAAAAAAATTGCCTAAGGCCGCGAAATTTACTAGACAAAAGTTTTAGTCCCATGACACTAGCAACCATACAATCGCACAAGGTGTTTATCATAGATTCAGTACGAACAAATTGAGCAACTAGCATCGAATGTTATACCTTTTCTTCATCGTTCACTGTTCGTCAATAGTCGACCTTTAATAGCCAGCAAAATGAAATGTCTCACACGCTAAGGGTCTTGAGTTCTCCAAACTCCCTTTCATTTCTCCTCACATGCTAAGGGTCTTGATCATGCTTTAAGTTGATGCCACCCTGCAACTACCATTTGATGTTTCACGCCACAAACATAAATCAAGGTTGGCCTCAATAGAGGGAGAACTTATAGAAGAAATTATGATGGTTATTTGAAAGTCAATAAAAGGTTTGATAAATTCCCATCTCCAATCGCCACTCTTATTCACATAATCTGCTACCCAAATAGGATGTCGCATGTTTAAAGGAACTGTAAAACAATTCGCCAATGGACCTATATACCAGGAATCCAACTATCTTTCCAAAACTCTATCGATTTACCATTTCCAACGATCCAATGTATATTGTCCCTAAGCAAATCCCATACTTTAGACAAGGACCTCCATATAAAAGAGCGACGAGTTCTATTGATGGAAGTTGGACAATCAATATCAATCTTATAATTACTCCTAAGCACTTTGACCCACCAATAATCCAACTTAGTAATGATTTGGAATTCAATATTTAGAAGGACCACTTTATTTTAGTCCAACAATTTCCTCAGCCCAAAACCTCCATTAGTTAGCGGCTGACAACAAGAATCCCAAAGAGAAACTTTTCGTGACTTATTTGAAGATCCCCAAATGAAACTTCAAACCAACTTTTTAATTGACTCACAAACTCCAATCAGGATCTTCATAGCTTGCATCAAATAACTAGGAATAGTCAAAATAATAGATTTAGCCAATGTAATCCTTCTTCCAAGAGACAATGACTTAGTGTTCCATCCGAAAGCCTACTTCGAACGTTATCGATAAGGAATTGAAAAGTAGCTTTTTTAACCCTTTGATGGAAGTATAGCACACCAAGATAAATACCTAGATCCTCCAACTGTTGAAAACCAAGTTGACGCGTAATAAGTGAAGCAACAAATTCTAAAATATTACTAGAAAACAAAATCTTTGACTTCCTTGTATTAATCTTGTAACCAAAATATATAGTAGTAGAATTGTTGCAGAATAGAACTCATAACCATAGCGTGTTCCGATGAAGCCTCACAGAATAACACCAAATCATCTACAAAGAAAAGATAAGAAAGTAAAGGATCTTTGGAAAGCCTAATGAGGCGTCAAAACCTTTTCCGACCGTATTACAAATACTATGACCTAACCTCTCCACCCCTAAAACAAAAAGATAAAGCGAAAAAGGGTCACCCTATCTAATTTCCCTGGAAGAATAAAATGCTTCATCGAACTGCCGTTCCAAAGAAGTTACATTGAAGAGGAAGGGATAAAGTGCATTATGATTCTATTAAGGGTATGCAGAATATTATTATCCACCAGAGAGTCATTCATAAAGTCCAAATGAACTCTATCATAAGCTTTCTCGAGATCAATCTTAACAACCATCCGACTTGTATTCCCTTCTTTAATTTGGAATGAGTGACCCTTCTAAATAATCAAAATGTTATCAGTAATATCTCGCCCTGCGACAAAACTTATCTGTTTCGATACAAAAAGCGTAGGCATAATCTTCTTAATTTTATTAACAATCACCTTCGTTAAAACCTTGTAGATAATCGAGCAAAGATTGATTGGACGAAATTGGAAAATCTTCTCCGGTGAAGAAGACTTTGGAATAAGAACCAAGAGAGTTTTATTAAAGAAAGGATTGATATTACCGCCTTCAAAAACATTCCTTACCTAACTAACAATTAAAGGTCCAACTATTTTCCATTGTAACTGGAAAAATTGAGCATTCAAGCCATCAATACCCAGTGCCTGTAACGATGCCATATAAAAAAAGACATATCTTACCTTCTCAGTCATCACCTTTCTAGAAAGCCTAGCTTGTTCCACATCAGTACGCAAAGGAAACTTGCCCCAAATTGGAAAAGTACCTTGCAACAACTCTTCATTCGTATAAAGATTCCTGAAAAACTCAATGATATGGCTACTAATATCATCCTTATCAAAACACCAATCTCCATTTATCTTCAACGAGCATTATCTATTTTGAGCCCATTGGGAAATTGTAAGACCATAGAAATTTTTTGTATTATGATGATCCCCATACGCTAACTAATTACACCTTGATTTGTGCCACCAAAAAAGTTCTTCCAAATCCAATGTCTCCTTAAGTTCCATCAACAACCTCTTTTTGAGCTTAAGCAAACCATTAGTATGTTATCTTTCAATAGAAGCTTGAATGTAACACCCCTAGACCGTATCCGTCGTTGAATTAGGGCTACAGAGCATTACCGAAACATAATGTCATACAATGAACAATTTAATTCATAAATAAAATCACAAAGTACACATAACAATATCAATCCAAAAACATACATATAGTCCCTTATACGAGCCCTTGAGGCCCAAAATAGATATTGGAAATGATTCAGGACTAAATTGGAAACATATAAATTTTTTCCAACTGCAGGGGTCACACGACCCTGTGGCCAAGCCGTGTGGCTCACACGGCCAAGAGACACGCTCGTGTCTTAGGCCATATGGGTAGTCAAAATAGGGACACACGGCCGTATCCCAGCCCGTGTCTGCACACGTGTAACTTATTGACTTGGGCTACACAACCAAGTCACATGCTCGTGTCCCAGGTCGTGTACCTTCTGAAATAACCTCACAAGTCCGTGTGCCAAGTCGTGTGCTAAGACTGTAATAACTTGACTTGCAACCCTTTTAAAGTTACAGGGGACACACGACTGTGTCGCCTGGCCGTGTGTCACACACGGCTGAGACACACACCCGTATTTTTGCCTGCGTGGACAAAAAATAGGTCATTTCCAAGCTATTTTTCTCACCCAAACTCACAATTCATGCTCAAGCCATTTGCACCTAAAAACAAACATTCAAAACTCACTTACATATGCATATTAAAACATTCACATCAATTTACCAACCACACAAAATACCATATAATCTTAAAAACTTACCAACTAATTTATCAACCAAAATAACATATATACAAGCCACACATAATGACTAAATTCATTGAAAAAAACACCTATACATGCCATTATAACCATGATACAAAATCTTCAAAATATACCGATATAACAATGGATAGTGTGATGGATCTCCGACAAGCTTTCAAATCGCACGAACCTCCGATTAACTAGAATTATAAGAGAAAAATCACACAAGTAAGCATAAAATTCTTAGTAAGTTCGTAAATTATTAACATTACTTACCATTTCATTATAAAAGCATAAAAGCAAATAGTAAATATATCCAACATTGCTTGGCACAAGCCTAAGCACCAATAACAATTCACAAGTATAATTAGCATATAAATTAACCAAACTCATTATATGACAAAGAGCTTCATTAAGTTTTCCATGAAAACATTCCTTCTATTGTGAACATACTAAAGATCTTTAATCAATATCTTATCATAATTTTCCCATGCTTTCGTGATATTATAAGTTAATGTTTATACTGATCATTCACTTTTTGTATACCCGTTGAACCACTAGAATAATATCGAATACGTGGGAATCTCGTACACTAAGTGCCTACATGTGGTCAAACCACTACTAAATCATATATCATATTAATGCTCTCTCTCGAGCCATAAATGGGTCTGCTCACACAAGCTGTCAGTCAAGACATAGCTACACAGTGCTGCTCACACAAGCTGTCAAGTAACCGCAACACATGTTGGAAACTCAGTCACCGGTAGGACGTATGAGACCAGCACCCAAAACACGGTAGCCGCTAATGACATGTCATTTGTATCCTATATATTCCTAAGGTTCAAACAGGATTCAAAAATTACCGAAACTTCGTTGGATATTTCCGTAGAGTCATAATGCCAAGAATATAACATAAAAGTATTTAAATCGGACATAATTTAATGCTAATTAAATATATAAACTTACCTCAAACACGTACAGAGAAAAACGATCGATTAATCAAATACTTTTTCTTTTTCTCGATCTAAATCCGTATGTTGCTTTTCTTGATATGCACTAAGAATGTTGGTCAAATGTTGAATGTCCAAAAATGGTGTCTTGCCCTAGTTTTTTTTTATTGGAGAAGAAAAAAGAAAGATGATATCTTTCTTTTATTCATTTTTATTTTAAGTTGTTTTTTTATTTACTAAATTAACCTTAAGTAATAACCTTTAAAACTATCAAAAAATGTCCATCTTTGTCCACTATTTATCTTAATGGTCTAATTACCATTTAAGGCCACTCATATTCCAACTTCATATTAAATTGACACATTCTTTAATAGAACACAAATTTTGCACTTTATACAAATTTAATCTTTTTTATCAAATTAAACATGCAAACGATAAAATTTCTTCATTAAACTTTTATACGACACCACTAACATGCTGTAGACATTAAAATAATAATAAAATAAAGTTTTTGATGTTGAATTTGTGGTCTTGAAACCACTATTTTGATTTAACTGAAAACAGACTGTTACATTGGACACCCTTAAGTCTTCCCATTACTTGGCGTTTCTGAGAGAAAATATTGTTGAAAACTTCATTATTCTACAATTTAACCTTTTCGATAAAATGAGTGACAATTTTCGACAAAGGAGAAGTCAACCAATCATCCATTACCAAATCCTTAAACGATGAATGAGAAATCCATTTAGCAAAAAATATAAAGGGTCGCTAAGCCCTTCTCCCGAACTCAATCAATATCGGTCTATGATCCAACTTTATTTTCAACAAATGTAGGACCAACATTTTAGGATATAATCGAGTCTAGAAACCATTGTATATAGCTCAATCTAGCCTTTCAAACACATGACCCCTACTCCACGTAAATTTTGGCCCTTTGAAACCCAAATCCTTTAGGCCATTGCAAAATAGAAAACCATAGAACAACTTACATCCTCTACCAACTAAGTGAGACCCCCCGTTCTTTTCATCACTAGTCAAGATCACATTAAAATCGCCCGCTAAAATCCTTGGGTCTTGCACTGTCCTAGCAACTATACATAAAAATTCTCACAATTGTTTATGTTTTGAAGAATTGGATTTACCATAAATAGTAGTAAAGTAACAAGGAGCATTATTAAAAAGTAGTACCACTTGCATATGAATGAATTGAAAATGGTTGAAAATGACTTAAATTTTGATAAGATCAGACCATAAAACCAAAAAACCCATTAGCTTCAACACAATAAGAATATCGTAGACCAATTCTCTTTATGATATCATCGACCTTTGACCCATTGACTATTTGCTCAAGCACCACAATAATATAAGGAGAATAATCTCTTAGATATTCCTTCAAAAAACAAACAAAACTCAAGCTACCATACCCTTAAACGCTCCAAACGAAAAATTTGCAACTCATGTAAAATAATTCAAAAGATAAGGAAAAAGAAAATCACTTTATGTTGATGGCTCCAAAGCCACAACATCCTGATCAAGACTGACATCTAACTCAACTCCTTCCATATCTCCATTAATAGTTTCTAACTCATGGTCGAGACGCTCGACCATGTCCTCTATTGCACCACAACCAACATTTCTAAGTCTTTCGAACGTTGCAATTGCACTCCCCTTCCAACCTTGAACCCAACGTGGAAGGACAGATTCTTAATAGTACCATCTAGAGGTCAAAAAGATGAACCCGAACCACCCTAAAAGAGTACATTGTTCTCATCTATTGACAAACATTGTCAATAGCCTTGTCAATATTAGGATTCATGTTTTCAATTTCCTTCACTGATACCACTACGTGTTTTTCTTTATCTAAACATGTATGGACTTTATTTCCTATGAAAATTGGTAAAGAATAATCCATCTGATTTGCAATAATTAACGGGGCCCTAGAAATGGGTTTAGCCTTATCAAGCCCATGATCTTGTTTCTTCATGACTTGCTTACCCTCATCTCTCCTATTGGGCTTGTGAGTTCGGTTAATAAGCCCCAAAGAGAAAGCTCAATACTTTCCTATATTGACCTTTTTCCCTGTTATCAAATCTTTTTTCCAAATTTAACGAAGCCTCAATTTTGGATTTTTCTTGACTGTTGCATTGATTCCCTTTGATAGAATTATCTATTTTCCTTGTTAACTTACATGATTTCCATTGGGCAACCATTCAGTCCCTGTACTTCTCTTTCTTGACCGACGACTCCTACTTTAGTTGTACCAGTTGGTTTTCCAATTGGTCAACATCTTGTGACTCATTTCTAGCATTCAATAGGTAGCCCTCATTTAAGTGACCATATCTTCCACAACTATAACAAATTTTTGAAAGGGGTTCATATTCAACCTTTTGAAGATAGTCATCAATCCAAATATTCGAAACTAATGGTTTGCTCAAATCAATACTAACAGTCATAGGAGCAAATCTTCCTCGTGAACCACTATGAGTTTTGTAATCGATTTTAATAACCCGCCCAATTATTTCACCGATTGCCTTTAAAATGCTCTTCTTGTACATAACGAGAGAGATCGGGTAATCTAACCCATGCAACAACATTTAGAGGATAAGGTTGTCTTGTATTGAACATGGGAGTCCATGGTTGGACAGTAACATAATGGTCTTACACGACCCATGGACCTTTCGATAAAGCTGTCGAAAAATTATTCTTATTTTTGAACTTAGCCAAAAAATAATCATTATCAACATCCATAAGATGAACATATGGTTGTGGTTTTCACAAAGCATAAATATGATTGTACAAAGCGTTAAATTCAGTCCTTGTTCCTAACAACTTAACAACCATCGTTCGCTCTATACTTATCTCTATCAACTTATGAACTCTCTCCGAGAACTTGATAGAACAAACTTCATCAATCGTTCTCGTTGCAAAATCCCCATCCACAATAACAATGTCCTTATTGTAACCACCCATCGTATTAAAATTTTTTTATCCTTGACCACTAGCCATAAGCCGATCTTTGAAAGACATAGTTTTTGTAACACCCTTTACCCGACCCGACCGCTAGGTCTAAGCTATAAGATGCCACATTCGTTTCTGGAGTAATTACTATAAAATATACCTCAATTAAACCATTCAAACATTTAATTATATTCTAAACACATTGAGTCTCAATTTTTTAGAGGATAAGGTTGACTTGTATTGAACATAGGAGTCCATGGTTGGACAGTAACATAAATGGTCGTGCACGATTCATGGACCTTTCGATAAAGCTGTCAAAAAATTATTCTTTTATCCTTGACCACTAGCCATAAGCCGATCTTTGAAAGACATAGTTTTTGTAACACCCCTTACCCGACCCGACCGCTAGATCTAAGCTATAAGATGCCACATCTGTTTCTGGAGTAATTACTATAAAATATACTGCAATTAAACCATTCAAACATTTAATTATATTCTAAACACATTGAGTCTCAATTTTTTTCTGAGTCTCAATTGAGCTTACCAAAACTCTTTTGTTGACTTGAGTATGAAATAAGACCAAATAGCAAAGTTTAAACTTCAGGGCTGATGTTGCGGCATCATCACTTTCACGTCGTGACATCACCAAATAGTTTGTTACATCACAATATCAGACCACTTACGTTGTGACATCACTTACTGTCGACCGACATTGCGAGGAGAAAAGTTACTTGTTGGGACATAGATTCTGTTTTGGATAAAATATAAACGATTTGGTACCTATTTCAAGCTTACACCTAATCTCATTCATTTTATACATAAAGGCACAACTTTACCTACACCAAAACATCCCACACACATGCTAAGAAAATCCATTTAACTATTCCACTCAATCAATTCAATATAACTTCAATTTAGCATAAAAACATATCAATTCAACTTATTGAATCACAAATCATTCAATCATGCATTTAACCATTCAACGCCATCATCTTAATTATACCATTTCATGCTCAACTTGCCATTTTAAGTGTTGTTCATATATCTTAACATGATACCAAAACATTCATATACAAATAGGCGTTAACTTTATCAAAGATCAAACATAACAAACACCTATGTACATGTCATATAACCAAGCCTTAAAATAATAGAAAGATTGTCGAATCAATAACAGGATAGTGTAAGCTTCTTGTTGATCCGCTTGACATGTTCTGCAATTAAAAAATCTACAAGGGAAAATGAAGGCAAATGGTTAACCATATTGAATGCTTAGTAAGTCCATATGAAAATTACTTAACTTACCTTAACATTTCAAAAATTTAACAATTAAAACACTTTGGTATATAACATGACATCCTTTGGTATCCTTATATTTTCATGTACAATTCAACAACACAACCAATAAGTTAGTTCATTTGCATTACAAGAACTTATAGCTCAAATCATATGCATGTTCAAACATTACATCTTATAACATGTACTATTCAAGCCATATACAATTTGCAATATAAGTAGTTCAATTCATATCCAATCATTTCAACCATTTCCTTTCCGTTAAGTTATCATTTTTCTCGCCTGAGGGAACCTTAGTAAACTGAAGTCAAATACACAGGATTATAGTGCTCACACAAGCTAACAGTGATTAGAATTGCTCATACAAGCTGACATATTTGCTCACACAAGCTAACATTTATGAATCAAGAATCTGCAACAAATGTTGGATCTTAAATAACCATGTAAATCCCTAAGCGTTTTTATATTTGACCTTAATGGCATGTCATAATCCTTTACTAAGTTCACACGGGCATTATTACTGTGATCGTATCAATTCAACCCCTGTAACAGTGTATACATATCATGCCAATCATATAAACATTTCATTTCCATTTGGTACCTTGTACCTATGCGTAATCACCATATATTTCATACTTTATGATTTAATCCATTCGATGCCAAAAATCAACCAATTCACTTTTATATAAACTAATGAACTAATCAAATACAATTAAATCAAAACATGAATGAAATAGTAAGTTCCATATGAACTTACCTGGAAAAACAGTAAACGAGTAATTGTCTAAGGACTAATAACAATTTTACATTTTCTCTGGTTATCCTTAGTTTGATTCAATTCTCGATCTATATAATAATTCAATTCAATTTATCAATACCAAACATCTTATATAATTTTATTATATGCATGTATCGGTTCAATTTCACTATTTGAGTGCCACCTAAAGTTTTGCATTTTATTCAATTTAGCCCCTAATCTAAAATTGCCATAACTTTCAAATTTGAGCTTCGATTTTGAAATTGATCTCAATTACATCCTTATAGAACCCTCTACTATCAATAATTACAAAAAAATTCATCGATTTCAAAATTTATACACTTTAGTCCTTATGTCCAAAAACTAGTAATTAAACTTTACAAACTAGTTTTTTTTTTCAGCTTAAATTCTAACAATTTAGTATCAATTTCTTCAAGCACTCATTAATGACAACTTTTAGGAACTTTAACAATTTTGCAAATTGATGCATGGGCTAGCTAGCTAAATCAAACTCCCTCGACCTCAAAAAACATAAAAATTACAAGAAAAATAACTAAATTGAACTCATTTAACTATCCATGCCCTATTTTTTTCTCTTCGTGAAGAAGAAGATGAGTATGAAAAAATAATGTTTTGTTTTGTTTTTATTTTATTTTGTCTTTTATACTTGTTTAATAATTAACTAATCTACATTAACTTAAGGGTAATCTACCAAAATAGTCACTTTTGTTTGCCTTAGGTTATATTTTAGTCACTTATGTTTGAAATGTTACGTTTTAGTCACTTACGTTATCGTTTTGTTACAAAATGGTAACTTTGTCGTTAAGATCTGTTACCTCCCAAATGACAGTCCAATGCGGTAGTGAAAATGTATTTTAAATGCCAACATGGATGTCCAGTTGGGATGAGAACAGTTAAAATTTTTTTTAAGAAAAATAGAATACAAAATTTTGGGATGTCCAACATATTTGGGTTTTAAGGCAAATTTTGTATTCTATTTTCATTAAAAAAAACTTTTCTCATCCCAACTGGACATCCACATTGGCATTTTAAACCTATTTTAACTGCCATGTCAGACTGTCATTTGGGATTTAACAAATCTTAAATGCATAGTGACTATTTCGTAACAAAACGATAACGTAAGTGACTAAAATGTAATCAGAGGCAAACAAAAGTGACTATTCTGATAGTTTACCCTTAACTTAATTAACATTTAATTAATTAGCACTAAGCATAATTAACTAATTTGATGGGATTACAACTAGCCTCCACCACTGTTTGGCTATATATTAATAGTCCAATTGCTTAATTGGTCTTTTGATTAATTAAAAATTCATAGCAATTAACTTTTACAATTTAATTATTATACCGTAATTAACTATAAAATTGACAAAATTAAGGGAAAAAACTTTAATTAACCTTTACATTGACATCGTAAATATTAAATAATAATATTTACGGACTCGAACATCAAAATTAGGGTTCCAAAATCACTGTTTCTGGCCCCATTGAAAAACGAATTATTGCAATTTTCCTAACCGAATTTGCATCCATAAGGTCACCTGGATCGTCCAGCGACTCTTCCTCTCGCCCGGCGAACCTTTTTAGTGACCCGACCACCATTGGTGACACCCACTGAGAAAGAAAGGAATATTCTCACAATTAGCCATTTAAGATTTTTTAACTCCCTTCACAAAATGGAATTTAAAAACCTCAATGTGTCTTTATTTAATTAAATAAATATATTAACTTTATGTTACCAGTTAAAAACTTATACTTACCAAGCATTACAAATAAAATCGTTCTCCCCTTGAAACGAAGATTACCATTTTCCAATCGTTCTTTTTTTCAATTTCAGTAGATGAATTAGTATATTTTTGTGGAGGGAAGACCAACTATTTTTAGAAAAGTCTTTGAAATGTTGTTCGGTGAAAATTGACGAACCATTCAACGAGTTGATATTGTTCTCAAGTTGAACTGGAGTTTTGTCTTGAATGTTGGAAGCCGGATTCACTAAGGTCGATCAAGTGGTAGCATTGCCCTTAGATGCCATATAAGGGGTAAAGATTCAATCCCTACCAAATGCGTGATGCTCATGTTCTTTTTGTAGGTGGCCGTGCACCACACAGTTCAATCCGATGAGGCACTCTTGCTCTATGAGCTCTGCCTTCAGCTTAAGCTTTTAATAGGGTCGAGAGACAATCTCAATTAAAAACCAGAGTCAATATCAACTTGTTGAGGGATTCATAGGCTCCAAACAAATAATTCTTTAAAAAAGTTTTCCGGAAAGAGTTCACCACTGCTCAGCAATCTCATTTCGAAGAAAATATAGAGAAGTGAAGAAATACATTCACATATTGAAAATGAAATAATCAAACGATCGAACGAAAGTAAGCTATACGTTTGGTTCTTTAGTTGAAAAGATGTAAGAAATTTAGGGTTTATTTTATAACAATAAGAACCGCCAAAAAAGAGGGTTTGCATGCATATGCATATATACTGTTGAGGACGATCAATGAACTAAAGAAAAACTAATAATAAAGATTATTAAGTGCATGCAATTGATGAGCTGAAGAAAACCCTGATGATTAATTAGAAGAAATGGGTACTCTATTATATATTATATACAACAGCCAAGGAGTAATTAGAACATATTTAGCTAAGTATGTAGCATGTACTTCAGGTAAAGTTTCTGTTTGGAGAACCCGCATAGATCAGTTAGGGTTTAAAAACAGCAAAAAAAATTTTAAAAGATAATCAGACATCACAATATAGCAAAATGAGATGTCTCGAAGAAATGGGAGCAGATCTTAAAACATCAAATAGGGTTTAAAACTTTTTTATGTAAATATACAATGAAGCATATTAAATAAAAAATCAATATTGATTATTATCATAGTGTAAGTAGAATATAAGTAACATAAACTTACCTCCTTCACTATTTGATTCATTCCATGCCGTTTTACACGTATGATGGGATGACAGTTTTTTTTTTTTTTAAAAATGAGAGAAGGGGAAACTTTAACGCTTAAGGATGACACCCAGTTTGTCTTGCTTGTTACTCATGTTTTTGTGGTAGCTTGCTTGTCTTTTACATGGAATTATACTGCAAGGAAATGGTTGCCTCGAAAAGGAGCTTTCTTTTCTTTTTTTTTTTGGCAGAGCAGCAGCGCACGTGTAACCCAGGACCCAATGTTCACCTCTTATTCCATAATGAACCCTAGCATTACCAATGTAAAAAAAAAAAAAAAAAACGTAGCGAAAAGACAGCCAAACCCTAAGCCCATAACCTCCCATCTCTTTGCCTTTCTTCAAGTCATCATTTGCCATCTCTTCGAACTTCAAACTGACACTAGATTTATTGTATTTATATGAACCAATACTCATAGCGGTGGCAGTATTAGTGAAGTTTGTGATTAGAGTTGAAGGTGGTCACTGTTAAATAAACAAGAAAATTTATATATTATTATTTATGTGAACCATCAATAAACCGATTTTTTGTTAAAGAAACCCAAAACCCTTGCATCTCCATGAATGTAAATTCATTTCATATTCTTTTTAAAAAAAAAAGAAAAGCTAGTAAGCAACAGAATCTGAAACTTGAAAGTATTATGGCACAAGAAAAGGAACCTTACTGAAAAGGTTGCTTTTTTTTTTTGGCTTTTTTTATATTTTAAAAAGATGAATTTTATTTGTGGGAAGAACAATTCTGAGACAAGCTGCAAAAGAATGTGAGTGAGAAATGACTGTCATCTTCTGGTACTTAATCGTTAAGCTACAATAATGAGGAGAAGTGAGAAATTAAAAGGCTACTTTTTATAAAAATAAAACCGGAAAAACCCGCCAGGGAGAAAATCCAGAAAATTTGTACATCATCCTTCTTCAAACTTCAAACTTCAAACCAAACCCAGATGAATCCCATGATCAGCAGCATCTTTAACACTTAATTTTAAAACATCAAAATCAACTATTTTATAAAGGAAGAAGATTAAAAGGTGATCAGAAGGTCAAACTAACAAGAGGTGACTGAAAAGGATAATTAAGGAGACGAAAAAAAAAAGAAAAGAAAAACCCGAGTTTTTTTTTTTTTTTTGTTAATATGGAGGATGACCTGTGCCCCAGTAGGCCTCAGCTGGCATTTGGACTGAATTTAGAAGATTTGGTGGCAACCCTTGAGCGAAGGATCCGTTGGGATCTTGCAATAGTTGCTGCTGCTGCTGTTGTTGTTGAGCAGCCATGCTTCCCGGTGACTCTAAGGATCCACTTCCTGGAATCGGGTCCAGAGGTTGTTCCTCTTCCTCCAACGGGAGCCTTTCATAGGCCGCATTACCAAAAGAAGCTGCCATAATCACCACCGGACCTGAAGCAACAAGTTGACCCACCACGGTTCCTCCAACTACTTGACCTTGACCGCCGGCTAAATATATGGCCAATCCCGATGCAGCCGCTGGTGCCGGGGGAGGCAAAAATGACCCAGAAAGGGATAAAATTTCGAACCGTCCTTGTAAATTCACGACTGCACCAGGAGCTCCAGGTTGTTTTAAGGTTACATTCGTTACAGTTCCGCTCCCACTCAAAATGCAAACCCCTCTTTGTTTCCGCCTAGCGAAAGTCGAAACGCTCTCCATAATATCACAGCCGTTGGCAATTTCCATGACATGGGACCGGAGGGCGTTGGCACTATCACGGGTTATGATGATCGGCGGCTTAGGCTTGTTCTTGGAGCCCGCAGGTCTGCCTCGTGGTCTTCTTGTGAGTTCACCTTCAGTTCCAGGGGCTACGGCTAGGTCGTTGCCTCCACCACCCGTGTCGGCAGTAGTGCCAGTGGCGGCGGCGGTGGTGGCTGTTTCTTCTCGATCTCGTTTCTGGCCACGGTTTTGTTCATCTTCAGAATTTTGTTGTTGGAGGAGATGTTGGAATTGATGGTGCGGATTTAGATGAAGATCTCTAGCGAGGAAAGGAGGAAGATGACGGCCATGAGCTGTTACTGGGTCCATTTCTGTTCTTCCCTTCAAAGTTGAAACCTAATCATCAACAGATCAGCTAACAAGTACAAGAACCAACTGAATTCTGATGGAGAAAGAGAAAAGAAATGACAATAAAGTTCCTATTTTTGTTCCTTGGTGGATTAGAGGTTTGGTATTGCTGGGTATGTCGAATAATTGAATATCTACAGGTTTTTTTCACGAAAAAAGGGCAAGAGAAGAGATTTGAAGCATCTACCACCAAATTTTAAGCTGAATCTATATTCTCTCCACTCTTGATGTGAGTTGACTAATTCTTGGAACTGATGTGCTTCCCATGTAATGAAGATAAGTTTTGGTTAAGGGTTTGGAAGGAAATAAGGAAGAGGAGGGAGGGGTATGAAAAATAGCCAAAAGATGCTAAGAGGGGAGAGATGGTTTATGGGTTTAGATCTGAGGCTTAGTAAAAGGTAAAAAAAAAAAAAAAAAGGGGGGGGTGTGTTGGGTTAGGGTTAGATGATGAAGTGGAGATCAGGTGAGGTGCGGGTGGGTTTAGTATTGGTAAAGACTGCGTGAGTGAGGTGAGCATGGGATGGGCGGTGTATCCTCTTTCTCTCTATATTTTGTGAGTTTCCCCGCCCACCATGGGGCCCAACACCCCACGTTCTCGCCCCCCTCTGTCTGTCTTGTATTGAGAATTAAAAGCCTGCAGTATGAAGATCATGCTGTCCTCCATTTAATACCTTCATGCCTCCTCCTATCTCTCTTCTCCTTCCCTCTCTTTTACTCCCTAAAAATTCTGCCTCCTTCTCCCCCTTCCTATATTTCCCTACTTTCCACCCCTATTCATGATAATGACCCTACATTTGCCATTTCCAAATCTTGGAAACCAAAGCCAAAAAGTACAGAATGTTATGTTTCCTTTGTCAATCAATTAGCTTTATGTAATGTAAGGTCTCTTTCATCGGATGGGATTCTTTGTTTCATCCTCCAAATTGTCCCAAAAAAACCGTACCTATCATCCAATCTAACAACTGAAAAATATAAGCATATCTACAGTAGTTCTCAATCTCATTAACTCACTTGCCCACAAGATATTATTAAGTCTTACAGTAATAAAGTTTAAAACTGTTTGATCAATAACACAATTGGCTTTGTTTATAGGATTCCATTGAACTGCGGAGTCGGAGATTCTTTGTGTAGTGCTGCACTGTACATTTTAATAATTCGATAAAGCAATGAGAAAGTGTGAAAAACTTAAACCAGGCGTTATTGTGGTTGGAAAATGACAGGATGGAAATTAAAAAAAAACTGAAACAAGGGTGAGCTAGCAGCTAGCGTTACGATATTTGGTTTCATGCTTGCCGTTGGCTGTTGTGCGAATAAAAATGAAATAAGAGTCAGCCATCCATTTGACTACAGTTGCAACCCAATATTCATATGATTAAAGATTCCAACATGAGTTTTCAATATTTCTAAAAGCCATCCATGATTATTTTTTTCACATTACAACACACAAAGTTGTTGGACTAGATATATAATTAATTAAGTTAGCTCTTTTTAAAAGGGAATGAGATAATTTGCATAATTAATAATATGGGGGAAGGAAATTAAGGGGGCATTAAAGGAGAGTGGGCATGGGGAATTGTAGTTGGACCTACAGCAACAAAAATAGGGTCAGGGGCGTGTCTTAAGGGGGACTCTTGTTTCTAGGATACCAATTCAATGAATCAACAATGATCTTCTCTCCTCTCCTCACCTCTCTTTTGTCTTCAATTTGATGCTTGGGGAGATTAAGGGATGCTAGCAAGCTGCATGCCTTGTTTATTACACGATCATTAATAGGGAACTTATCCTCCCTAATCCTCAACATGATAAAAAGTAATCAACTCATAATAGTTTTAGATTAGAGGCTATGCTTTCTCCACCCTTAATTTTTAGATTTTTGGGTACTCAGAAGCTGTAGAAATAAAATAAGAAAACAAAACCCATCCATGTGAGAATAAACAAATAAAGTAGAGACAATTACAATACTGTTCATTATGTAATTTGGTAGGACAAAAAAAAGGTGCTTCTATGGAATCGTTTATACTACAATACATATATCATCTCTCTCAATATATATATATATATATGTAAACGATTAAATGGACTGGGGGATGATGATATAAAAATAAAGTTCATGTAAATGAGCATGGTGAGGTGTATTGAGAAATACGAGGTTCATATTTATGCCTACCTAATGGGATGACTGAAGAGAAGAGTCCCTACTCTATATATCCACTTCTTAGTCCCCTAAATCCCATGAATTCATTTGGTTCCGCCGCTGTGCTGTAACTTCACTTACACATCATCGTTATATCAAAATATTATTAGTAATGTACAATTTAGTACAATATGGGAGCCCCTTATTGGCTAACCGGTAAAAGAATAGTCGTGGTGACGAAGCATAATAGAAGATGGATACTAATTCCCCAATGTGAAATTATCTTATTCCTTCTATTTTCATCATCTTTAGTTTTATATTTCTTATATATCTAAATCAATCATCTCGGAGTGATTACACAATCATATACTCCATCAATACTATCATACTTTTACCATTTTCTCATATTTGTTTCATGAAAATAGGTTATTCAACCAAAAATAATTTCCAAATCATTCTTTTTTCTTTTCTAAAATTGACGTCGTATCAATAACTTGATTTTTATATACTAAATTTTTAATTTTAATTTTAATTTTTAATTTTTAATTTTAATTTTAAAATATTATAATTTTCAATATTATTAAACATATATATTTATATTTAATAATTAAATATGGAGCACAAATGTGTGTTTAAGTTGTTTATTCAATAGTATAATTTCATTTAAAAATTAATATTATCAATAATTTTAAATTTTAAATATCTTTCTTAATATTTTATTAAAATAATTTAATTAATATTTTAATGATAAATATATATTACAATTTATAGTAATTTAGCAATAAATGTTTTATAGTATAAAATATGAAAATTTTAATAATATAAACCTGAGTATTTATTTGAATCATGCTTAGCTTGTATCCCTTCTAGCTAAATCTATCCATTGGTCAGGTGACCGGTTCAACTTGGTTCGGGCTTACACAAAAATTTTGTCCTTGGGATAGCTCAACCCTACCTAAAATTAAATTAAATTAAATCTTAAAATATAAATTTATTTAAATTTAATCATAACTATATAACTATAAGTATAAAATTATATGTTTTATTATTTTTAAATGGTAATATGGACTTTTTGGAGGTTTGAGCTTGGGCTTGAAATTTTTTCAGAATCGAACCTCAACTCACCCCATCCTAATCCGTTGACACCTCTACCTCCAACTCCAATATGTCACTATTCACTTTCATATATATAACTTCAAATTAAATTTTAATTAGGCATTGTTTTTTATTAAATCCATATGAGATTTTAGTCATTATAAAATAAATTTAGTTTGTAAAACATAAATTTATTCTATAATTTTTGTAAGAAATATAATATATTTTGTGATTGTTTTATTAAAATAATTTTCAAAAATAGTTTTTAAAAATTGTCAACTAGCTAAAAATATTTTATGCGAAATATCTTAACACTGGAAAATATTAACTTTTGAAAAAGACAATAAATTTTCCAAAAATCATTTTCTATTTTTATTTTCAAATAATAATATTTATTTTTTAAAATTGAAAAAAAAGCGTTTGATAAATAGAAATAAAAAATTGTTTTCAATAATAAAAACATGAAAAGATGTTTGCTAACTATTTTCCTCTAACAAAAATAAAATAAAGAAATTTACATTTATATGAATTTGAATTAGAGTGCTATATTTAATATTTGAAAACTTGTTGAAAAAAATTTATTATAAGTTTGAACTAAAATCAATTTATCAAAATTTAAAAGGAAATAACTTACATCAGGATGATCCTAAAACTAAGGTTTTAGGCACCAATAAAATTTTACCACATCATCAAATTTTAAAGACATGAAATAATTATTATACACTCATATATAGATAAATTATTTTATGGACCCTTCCCACCACATTATTTATGGTCCCTTTCTATATATTTCATAATATTCCAACAATATTTTCATGTCATTGACATAGAATTTTGGTGATTTTTTTACCTTGAACCCTAAACCTTGAATCTAGAATCCTGAACCTTAGACCCAAACCTTAAACACGAACCCCAAATTTGTAACCCCGAACCCTTAAACATTGAACCTTGAATCCAAAACTCAAACCCGAACACTGAAACTTAATCTCGAACCAAACCCTAAGCCTCGAGGTTTAGGGTTCAAGATTAAATGTTCGAGTTTAAGATTTAGAGTTTTGGGTTCAAGATTTAGGGTAAAATAATTACCAAAATTATGTGTCAATGACATGGAAAAAAGTACTATTTTTTTAAAAAAATTAGTTGCACAAAAATAAAAAATATTAACTTATATATGGAAAAAAAACAAAATGATTAAAATTTGTAAGAGAAGAAAATATATTAATTTATAATTTAAAATTGGAAAAGGTATTAGTGTATAATAATATTTGATTATCTTTAAAATTTAATGATGTGATACTATTTTATTAATACTTAAAAACTATAATTTATTTCTAAATTAAAACCCTTATTTGCATTAATTACACTAATACAAAACACTTTTAATGAAAACCGTAAAACACATTATGATATATAGATTGTACTGCTATTAATATATCACAAAGTGATATTTGCACATATCTATATAAATAATCCAGGAAGAATCCCAAGCTCTGGTGTTCACCTATACTTAAGTATAGTCTAGATTCAAAATCATTATTAATTAAGACTTTGTATATTGATGTGTGATTGGTATTTAATACGCATTGACTTAAAATTAAAATAAAATGATACTAACATCGTTTAATTTTGATTTTCTTTTTACAAGAGCATGAAATAAAACATCAACGTGAACTAAGTGTTCTCCAAAGGATAAATAATTGTACGAAACTGTAATTTCACGTCATCCCTATCCTTTTCCAATAGGAGAATGACAAATCAGATTTTTCTTCTTAATTTTCAGCTTTTTCCTCTTGAAAAAATTTAGATCCAACTAAAAATGCTAAAAATAAGGAGGAAAAATCTGATTTGTCAGAAAGTAGTTGTTCCATCTTTACCTCTTTTGAAAGTTTATTAAATTAGCTGCATGTGACAAGTAATAACTTTGAAACAAGCTTTTTAGTTTTCAAGATTTTGACGTAACCCAGAATATTAGCTAGGAAATCAAGAGTGAATTAAGAGGAGTGGCATTCAGATTTAGCTATTACTTAATTGATTTATTCATTGGCAGTTAAATTGTCAAATTGTGAAGCTGTAGTAATTAAATAAGAAAACTAACCCCAACCATGCAAACAATTATAATACCGTAATTCATTATGTAATTTGTAAAGACAAAAATAAAAAGGTGCTTCTATGGAATCGTTTATATATCATCTCCCTCAAAATATATACGAGGGATGATGATATAAAAATAAAGTTCATGTGTCTATTGAGAAATATTTATGGCTACCTAATGGGATGACTGAAGAGAAGACATATTCACTCCCCACCATCTCTATATAGTAGACTCCAATACACCTAAATCCCATGAGTCCATTTGATGCTCTCTGTCGGATTTTGGTTCCAACCCTGCAGCCTTGTTTCACTACATTTCTAAGCCATGGTTTTCTTAATTAAATTAATCTCTCTCTTTTCTGTCAATTTATTAATTTAGTTGTCATAACTGCACCTTGCAGACCATCTGATAAAATATTAGTTTTGTCAACATAACCAAACTCATATCTTCCTCCATCCAATTCAGACTCAATCGACTAAGAACAAACAAAAAGAGGTTGGCGATTAGATGAATGGGTCCCCTCGGTAACGACCACGCTCTTTCATCTCCATCTTCCAGTTTAGCCAAACCTCCCCAATGAAAACAACCTTAATTAATATAAAACGCATGTGCTTCGTTTACCGATAGATTTGAGTAACAACGACATGATTTAATTTTATTAAAATGTAACTATAAAAATACATAAATATTAATAAGATAAGTTATTTGAATGTTTCGGATTTAAACTTTGCATGCTTCTCTATTCACCATAAAACAACAGTGGAAATTTTGTAGGTTCATAATGAAACAAAACCTTCATTCAATATTATTAGATGGATAAATTAGAAGTAGAATCAATTTTAAAAGTTGAAAACAATTGTAAATCGAAAACATAAAAATAATAGTTGGATTCCAACTACTTCTATATTTTCTATAAATTTTCCGTTTATTCAATTAAATTAAAATGGGTAATTGTAATTACTTGATTCAGTTTTTAGCTGATTTAAGACTCCAATTCCATTTTTTCCTTTTTAAAGTCAATATATTTAAAGCAACTTCTTATCTTTAGGTTGGAATCTTTTCCTATTTCTTATTATATTTTCAGCGGTTTTGATTGATTCGTAAATTAATGTCAATGATTTGATGGTTTTATAAAGGGTAGAATCTTTTTATCTTCTTCTTCTTCTTATTATTATCAAAAATGGCTTAGCAGCAACATGTTTCAGCGTTTTTCTTTGATTTTTTAATTTTTTTGAATGTTTTGCCAAATAATAATGGCAATTAGGTTTAGGGTTCAAAAGATGCAGATTTCCATGCCCAAAACAGCGTAAAGTTCACGGGGTTTAAAACAATATTTTCCTTTAGAAAACCAAGCAATCAGCTTGAAATTTGTGAAGATAAGAGTTGAAGTCTTGAAGAAATTCAAGACAAAGTCTTCACTTTAGGAAGAAACAAATGAAGAGAGCTTAGAGAACTGTTGGAGCTTCGGTCTAAGTGCTGCACTAATTCTATTTTAATCCTTCTATTAAACTAATGAAAACCCATTATGTTGTCCAAATCAACTCTTATTATTTTAGTATAAAGCTCATTAATGGATGAAGAGAGTGGACCACCTCAACGGGAAGAAAAAGAAAGTTAAATTTTGATATTAGTCTCTCTACTTTATACTAATTGTGGATTTAATTCTCTACCTTTTTTGAATTTTAAAATTTTAGTCTTAACCTTTTAATCTATTTGGTTAAATTCAATTACCAAGAAGGTTCTCAATTGGATCATTTTAAGTCCCAAGATTTAGTCGAATTTTGAAATTTCAATCTCCACATAAATGGCAATCATCAATCTATTAATTGAATTTTTAGTAAGTAATATGTGAAAAATCATGCAGCATCAGATCTTGAAAATACCAAAACTTAACTTAATGAATTTAATAGTTATTGTATAGTAATGATTTGAAATTTTAAAACTTGAGAAAGTATAAAAATTAAAGTATGGGGACTAAATCTACAACTTTGGTAAAATAGCAAAAAGAAATGTGCTTTCAGTTGCATCATGTGAGGGTGCTTCGAATCTAGCATTGTGTTTTGCATCCATGTTCTTGGTGTCTAAGAAGCCGCTTTTATAGCCAAAGTGAGTCGAGATTGTTGCACCCATTTTCTCTGTCCTGCATGGAAGGGGCCAACTGAAAGCTTGCATTTTCTTTACTTAATTAAATCCAAACACATCGAGCAGTGGGAATTTTTTAAGACTAAAACAGCCGACCAAACTGGGCTTGCCATGTGATTGATAGCGATTTCTTTTTGGAATCATTGTTGTCATCTCTTCACCTGCTTGTATGACTTCTTTCATTTCAATCGCTAACCATAATTGTCAACACAGTTTCTTTCCCATATTTCTTTTTTCTATTTGAGCAGTCGTTTTCATGTATGAAGTTTTTGTTAAAGAAATGATGCGACTCATTTAAAAAATTTCGTACAAAAAAATTAGGTTAGACTTTCAGAAACAACAATATTTCATGTATATGTATAACGGTTTCAGTTCAACCATTTGAAACCAATTGAGTATGAGTTAGCATAACCCAGAAACTTGGTGGTCTTTAATAATTTCTAAAAGAGCGAGGTGCAAGTTCCATTTAAATAACAAAGCACTAGATTTGCCTTTTAATCACCAAAATAGTACTGTAATTATAAGGCAATTAAGGCCAATTGATTGCCCCATATAAAATTCACTCCCACATATACGGGAGTGCTGATTGCTTTTGTTAGGAATCTTCTGTAATAATATTTTGGGTTCAACTGAAACAATTTTTTTGGAAAATTGTAATTTTTAATATTTAAGTAAAGAATGGTGTGATTTTCAGTCTCGCACTAAGAAATTGTGTAATGAACAATATGATGATAACTTTGAGAAGTTACTTTTCTGTTATCTATAAATTATCTTATTTTCATTGTGTGGGTGTTTGACCTGGATGATAAACGTCGTCAGTTTTAGAAGAACTGAATATTTTAACAGGAAACAGCATGATTGCGTTTTACTTCAAAATGCTCATTGCAAAAACACTTGGGGGGGAAAAAGGTAAAGGTACGGTTTAGTGCATGCCTTCAAACTATTACAATAAAATATAATTTGCAACAGGTTGGACGCAATAATGATGGAAATTATGAGGCACCAACCTCATAAAGGAAGTGTGTATACACAATACGAGGTCTTCAATTTCTAGTAATTAATAATGTCCTTTTTTACATGAAAATTAATGATCCGAAACTTTGTTAAAGGCAAAAAAGGAAAAGAGAGATACAACAATAGAAAAAATATCCAGCTGATGACATCTATATATTCTGAATAGAGTGGCTATTCTCCCACGTAATAACTACACAGCAAGATGGGAAGTATTAACCGATTCAAAACTAACTCTAAACACTCTTTTCATACACTAACACTGTATTCGCTAATAGTTATTACCTATAGGAGGAAATAAAACTATGGAGCTAGATAGGAGGGGGGGGGGGGACACATGTTTATCATACACGTCCAAAATACAATCAAATCTCACCAGGACAAACATGATCGCAGCAGAACGGGACCAACTGAGGAACTAAGCATATCACTGAGAGCTACCTGGACCTCAGTTGAACCATGCTCAGTACTTACCAAGTTCGAAATAAGAGGGAAGAACTGAGGTAAGTTCTTCTCAAACAAGGTTTCTCCCAAACAACAAATGGCCTGGAGAGTCGCCACAACGAGAGGTGCACGGGCAGCCAATTCTCTTCGTTTCCCAGAACCAAGAGGAATCAGCCATTGAGTTTGTCCATTGGCAGATGTTTCGGAAGCCTGTCCAGAGTGCGCACTTTCAATATAAAACAGCAATACCTCCTGGCAAAGATCCACAAGATGGGACTCCACTTCAGCCTCCTCATACCTTGGAGGCCTATCCAATATCAGGTTCTGCAGGAATGTAAGGCAAAATTGATACGACTCATTCTCAAGGCGCAATAATGGAGGATCTTGTAGTTGAGTCATGGGACCAAACTCTTGAAGCTTGGAACGTAGTATAGTATTGTTGTTGATCCTGTGAGCATGGGATGCCACATCATGCATTGCCTCATAGAGGATTATGATGCTCTTAGCTGAAAGGTGAGTTCGATACATGTTGTAAATTTCCATCACTGCCTGTTTGCAGAATAACACCCAAGGGTTGAGGTTAGTCAACTTCAAACATAGAATAAGCCTATTATTTAGTTAGATCTTAGTACAAACATTAAAAAAATCAGAAAAGATAACAGTTGTTCATTTCTAAGGTCAATTAACAGTGACGCTCGTTTTAGAAACTTTCAATCCAAAAAAATTATTATCTTCACAAAATTCAAGCCTTTGTTCCATAACTTTGACAATGTGGTTAAGCTAAACAGCTTGTTAGTTATCAACATTTCTAAAACTTGATGCACTTAGTAGGGGGACTAATTCCAAAAAATTATAGTTGGATGAACCATAAACATCCAAGGCCATCATCTAAAACTTAAAAGTGTCAAAGTGCATTAGAAGAGACATGAAGTCAAAGGTGCATGCTTATGCTACAAACGTCTAAAGCATTAGATGGGGAGGGGTATGACACCTTTCAAAAGTTTGAATCCTCCCTCACCTAACTCTAAATTTATAAAAAAATAATTTTTTGAAAGAGAGGGAGAGAGAGAGAGATGGAAGATTAACTCCATTCCATTTCTTTACTTATTTTATGATATGAGGAAAGGTTTCGATCAGTTTTTCAATATTTAGAAGAGAGATCTTACCTGAATCAATAGAAGCTGAACAGCAGCTCGGCACTTGGCATCAGATAAAAGATCATAAACATGTTGTGCTCTCGAGCTCTCTGAATCTCCATGAGATATGTCAGAACCAGCAGAAACCTCATTGCTTTGGCTGTTCAAAGCATGATCATTGCTTCCAACCATGATATCCCCACTAACAATGAAAGGAAAATCGGGAAGTGTAGCATTAGCAGCTTCTTTTAATGAAGAAACTACTTCCAGCCACTTCTCCTCTGAAAAAAGATCGCCTGCATTGCTCATCAAACGTACAAATGCAGCAATTCCGATACCAGCTAGGCTTTGGTGGGGACGCTTGATAAAACTTACAAGTAACGAAAGAACCTTCCTCAAGAGAGGATTGACGGTATTATAGAAGTTCACAAAAAGATCTACAACTAATTGGAGTGCCAATGTACACGTCTCATAGAGCCATGCATCTTGATCATGTTCATCAATGTCATTAACAATTCCCTGCCCAGGCGATTCACCACCTGATGGATCAATAGCATGACGCACATAGTCAAATATTGGAAAAAGCACAGACTCAAACACCCTTTCCCACAAAGGTAGTGAGAAGAGGTGACCATGGTTCCGTAAAGTTTCAAACAACACTTGTAAAGCACTCTTCCTAATTTCTGGCCTTGGATCAAAGCTGAGTTCTGATAAGCCTGCGGATCGAAATGTGATGCAATTTTAGAACAGAGTGCATTTGTAAAGTATTAGGATAAACGTAACTTCAAAAACTCAAGCAATTTCAAATGCATTGTGATATAAAAACAACTAGTTCATTATTCCGTACCAGCCAACAACGGGAACCAGAAATAGAGATGGTCATCCTTATCCACTAGCACTCCATTATCTTGTCTTCCATCTTTTCCCTTGTTAGATGAAGATGGAGAAATCTTCCCAAACTCGTTGTCCTTATTTTTTGACGAGGAGCCAAGATCCCCTTCTGCAAGCTTTGTGGCACAGAAACGTAGAAAAGCAATTGCATTGAGACTAATATCTTTGTTGAATCTACTATTGGTGAATGCAATTAGGCAATTCACACAATCAGTGAAGGTGGTTGTTTCAGTTTCAGTGATGTATGGGAAATAGTCTCGAATAATCTTTTCTATTATTTCAAAGGCTAACAGTACGATGTTTTTGTGGTCATCATAAGCTGCAGTAGTGAAAACCTGAGAAAAGACTTATCAGTTCAGTAATAAATTGATAAAGACTAAAGTTTACGGAAGTTATTAAAAATTCAATACCATGAACATGCTCTTCCATCCTGATTTGACATTATTGACACGAGATAACACCATCTGTGAAACACATCTGATGATTAATTCTCGGATTTCAACAGCACTGCTCTTGCGCATAACAATGACAAAAGGCTTCATAAATTCATTCTGAAAATTATAATTAGCCAACTCTTCTCGCTCCAAAAATTTCATTGATAGCTGCCGTAAAGAGTCCATTGCAAAAATTGCAATTGACAGGTTTTCAGAACAGCCAATAGTCACAAAGAAATCAGAGAGTACAAGCCAGATGCTTGACCATACAAGCCTGATCCGGTTCATGTTATAATGCCTGTCAGTATATCAGAAAACTAACAGTTAAGAATATAAACAAATATACAGCATTTAAATAAGCCCTAGGAAGAGAAGTGGAATGAATCTTACGCAATCTCAACAATCTTAGTAAGGCTAAAAACCCGAGGGTCAGATGTAGATCGCAACTCCTCCATGGACACCTTGCAGAGAGCCTTAACAAAGTCTACGATAGCCTCACTATTCAATTTTTGACTACGTGTGAATATACGGTTCATTTCACCAACTTGTTCTAACATGTTGAGATTAGAAACTAAATTGTTCATCTGTTCAGATGTGACTGCCCCAGCAATATTACCTCCAATACCAGCACTATCATATGAGCCCCTCATCACAGCAGCAGCAGCATACTGAATTTTTCCAGGTCCCTTCTTCCTTAAAACAGGAAGGACAGTTGACTTAGCTTGCTTAGATTTTTCTGAATCATTCTGAGGAAAGGCAAAGAAAGTGGCATCTGGAGGAGCACCCTCCCCCAATAGATGCAAATGCTCAAACCGAGACACACACGTCAATATATGTTCCCAAGCTTCTCTTAAATAATTTCCATCTTCATCTGCAAGTGTAACTATTGCCTATCAACAATGTAAATGGAAAATTCATTGTTAGATCTACAAGCAAGTGAAAATTTTCTCTCAAATAACTGGATCATACTAATGAGCTTTCTAAGGGTACTTATTAAAGCTTTGCTTTAAAGAATAAATTCATTGAATACATTCAGTAAGGCAAACTTGCCCTAATAGCACTCCTCTTGTGAGGTTTGGCAAGTCACCATCATTGTCACCACTATACCAAAGGTTACAATGACTATCAGCAATTGCTATAATAATGATAAGTTGCTGATGAGAATATACGGCATCACATAGCTTGCCAGTTTACAAGCACTTGAATGAGATAAGATAAAAGGGGGGGGGGGGAGAACATAAATTAAACACTACTAAAATTTTCGGATTAAGAATCCATGAAGCTAACAAACAACTTATCAGTGCAGATGAACCAAAATACTAACCCTGATAGCATCTATATTTTTCTGCTTGATATCTGCAGGAGAGTGCAGTGAAGTAAACTTAGCTAATGAAGTCACAAAAGCATCTCTATGAGTCTTCATGGACATCACAGCAGTCACATGGATTGCATAGCGGAAGCCTTCAAGACACAATGCTATCACTATTTCATCATCACTTTGATCAAGAGGCACACTGAAGGCAGCCAACATAGGAGCCCAGCACACCTCAACCATGAATCTCAGAACCACTACATCTGTAGCAGCATAATAAACTGACCTACAAATTGCAAGTACAAAAGAAATCAAGGAATAATCAAAAACAAGCTTTCTTCTCCAAACAGGAAAAACCATATTTCTCAAAACATGTTTAGTGCCAAGTCATGGGAGAAAATCCTGTTAAATGTGTGACAGGGTAAAAGCAAAAAATGTTGGAAATTGAATATAATGTTTACAAAATCTCAAAGTATTAATTTAGCTTAAACCATGTAACAAAGTAAATGAAAGTACTCCTTGAAATTCCGCCCTTTTCGAATGAAAAATAAATGCATAAAAATATTTTAGAAAAAGAAGAGGCACAGATAAAATGAGTTTAACTATACACAGTCAAACAGGAATCTCTCCATATAAGAGAGCACAATATGAAAAGTTAAAATCCAGTTGATCTTACTCAGATTTCCGAGCTTTCTCCGACAAATTGCAAGTACAAAAGAAATCAAGGAATAATCAAAAACAAGCTTTCTTCTCCAAACAGGAAAAACCATATTTCTCAAAACATGTTTAGAAGTCATGGGAGAAAATCCTGTTAAATGTGTGACAGGGTAAAAGCAAAAAATGTTGGAAATTGAATATAATGTTTACAAAATCTCAAAGTATTAATTTAGCTTAAACCATGTAACAAATTAAATGAAAGTACTCCTTGAAATTCCGCCCTTTTCGAATGAAAAATAAATGCATAAAAATATTTTAGAAAAAGAAGAGGCACAGATAAAATGAGTTTAACTATACACAGTCAAACAGGAATCTCTCCATATAAGAGAGCACAATATGAAAAGTTAAAATCCAGTTGATCTTACTCAGATTTCCGAGCTTTCTCCTTAAATTGTTCTTGCATGTGCTTGATAAGACTATCACTGGTCTCCATATGTTGGTCTTCATCACGCTTGCGTATCACAATATTCAAGATACTGTCCAAACCTAATATTCTTGAGGAATTCACTGACTGCTTCTGCTGCACGGACAGATCATCCTCTTTCATTTTGATCTCATTTCTAGATATCCGTTCAAATAATGATCTTAAGTACTCTTCTGGCAAGTCTTTTCCATCATCTATACCACGATTGTTTCTTATGAAATCATCAGCTGACATCTGCACATTTCAAATAGGAAAGGGAGAACTTCATCAATTTTCTTGCACTAGAAGTCAATAGGATCAGATAGAGAATGTATATGCACCTTGTTCTTGACCATAGGGTTATGAGCATCGGTATTGAGCAATATGACAGAGTAAGCAAGGACATAAGCTGTATCAGCACTGATGAATGCCTTCGGGTTACATTTGCAGTAACGCTCAGCAAACTTTTCCATGATTCGGTCAATCTTTTGCGCCTCACCGGGCAATCTAAAGCCTTGCAGAAAGGCTCGGATTGCATCATCAAACTCCATGCCTTGAAAGTCAAAGGAGTCAACATAGGAATGCATAACTTTCAGTGATAAATCTTCCCTTTCTCCAAGATAATCACCAATCAACGTTTTGTTGAGACCAGATGCATTTTTAAGAAAAGCAGCAATCTCCTCGGGGGAGTCACCAACCTTATTTGCTCTAATTAGAAATTCAATTCCTTTCTTAGGCTTCCGATTAAAAAGTGATATACCTTCCTGCCACAAATTTTAAATCAGATCCCATGAATGATGACTAGCTAAAATGAAGATAAAGTCAGACCACTTTACCATACATCATCTACATACATACCTGAAGCTCAAGCTTGTAAGCTCGACGTTGCTCAATTGATAAAGCATCAGAAGCTTCACTAGAGGTTTCAGAATGAAAATCTGATCCTTCAACAGTTTCATCTCCATTACCATTTGCCAGGGGGACATTTACAGGCTCAGGACTGTTCTCAACAGCTTCAAATCTCTTAGTAGAATGAGGATCTGGAATACGCAACTGTTTGTTCATCCAGTCTCCCATTGATTTTAAAATAGCCACTAAACACTTCATAGCTTCAAGTTTCATGTTTGCTTCCTGAGGTGGTAACAGCGTTGTAGCTGTACTGGGAGGAACACCTTGAGCCGTTTTCAGAAGTCCATTGACCATTCTAGAAAGAACCATAATGGAAAAAGAATGAGAAATATGCAGAAGCCATGAACATCTACCAAACATACGGTGTTAACTTCGGTGACATTATTATAAGAGTACTGAAGATACCTCTCAAATATGTTTGATGAATTGACATCACAATCATAGTTGATAAAGATATCTACCAAGATCTGTGAATCAACACAAAGCTTGTCCAGAAAACGAAGAACTATCATCTTTTGCTGAAAATTAGGTTGAGCAACATTTTCCAAGACCCTGAGGACAATCATAGGAAAAAACACTCCAATCTCGGCTTTCAGGCCAGCTCGAAACCTTGAGACTAGACTAATGAAAATGGAGCAAGAAAGCTGGAAAACAATTATAAGAGATGAAGCGCTGTTCTTCAACAGTGACAAACACAGGTATTGCTTTATGGCACCTAAAAACCTGTACCAGCACAAGTATATCCACCAGAAGAAAATTTTCAAATTCAGGAAAAGGTAGTATCGGGACAGGTACAGTGAGCAAACAAAAACTAAAAAATGTGGGAAAGCAATAGAATATTATGTCAATTCTAATTAAGGAGATGGACAAGATTATATGTACTACCCCCATGTTAACTTTCAACTTTTTTTCTTAAAGTGATCTCAGTATCGGAATAAAGTAAAACTCACAAATACCAAAAACTAATGGTAGGGAAGATGGAAAGAGATATGGAAGGAAAATTTATTAATCATACAGTTGGGATTCAAAATCAGATTTGTTATTTTGTAACTCAACTTTCCTTTCTCATTTCCATCCTTCTTATCAAACAGAGTGTAAAGGTTGTGCTGCACTATGAAGGCAAACAAAATGAATTGTTGAAACTAACAAGCAAATGCAACATACCTTTCTAAAATAAACAGAGGTGAAGAAACAAAAATGGTCAAAAAGAAGACTCCTTAAAAAACCATCCAGAGAAATTTGCTAAATTTTTCATGGGTGCATGCCCAGATGATTACCACGAAAAGATCAAAATATTCACCAAATTTCCACACTAACAAGATTTATTTTAGTACGCCTCGACATGAAAAGCAACCTAAGGTGTTTCCAAACCCAATAAAATGCTCTAATGCTTTTGCCAATCCTCCAAGATTTGATACCTAAGAGCCTATGCCTTATAGTTGTCTCTGGATATAGCCTATACTTGGAACAAGTTTATCCTCTAGCACATACTAAATGCCTAGCAGCAAACTAATACTAAGAGGGTATACTGTATCAAGAGTTGCATATCACATTTTCCAAGAACATAGCAGCAAAGCAAATCGACAATTAAACAGCTAACCGTAAGAAACTTTTCAAAGGGCAGATTAAAATAATCAAAAAAAAATCAGATAAGACGTTAAAGGTACCTTTCACTTGTTCTAAATACAGCTCCAGCATTCTCTAACAAAATCTTCAACAACTCAAGCGCCACAATCTTCCCTCTCATCAACTGAGGATCTGCCATAGCCTCTTTCGGGGGTGTCTTCATTGACAACTTGCAAAGCGCTCTAAACACCAAAAAGGCATCCCTTCTCAACTTATTCCCAATCTGAACCTCCAAATCATCATCTCTCTCCACATCGCCATCTGCCAACTCCCCTTTCCTCCCTTCTAATGCTGTCTTATACATACTAATCTCCCAATATTTTGCATCCAACATATCCTTATCAGTAGAATCCAGCAAGTCAGTTGGATTAGTGGTCTCAACAGTGGTGGTTTCAAATGCGCCATCATGGCCACCTAAAGAAACCTTACTCGGTGCCACTGGATTCAATACTCCATCAATGTCCTGCATAATTTTGGTTATAAACCCTTGAACAAACTGAGTCATCGATCCATCCGCATCGGATTTCTCAACAGGTTCCATTAATTCAGCCACTACAATTGGCTGAATTGGAACGGTTGATGAATCAGCCTCCATTCTCCTAAAAACAATCACTAACATTTGAACCAAGGAAGCTTTTGCTGTCGTTTGATTAACCACATTTTTACTCCCTAAATAAATGTCATAACAAGTTCTTACAATTTGCAACAAACAATCACCATGAATTCGCAGTGAGATGGATGTTACCGCCGATAAAAGCGTTTTCAAAACGAGTAATTCAACAGCATCATCCCCTAAATCGTGGCATTTGCAGACGGATTCTATCAATTTTGATAAGAGCTGAGCCTCGGGACCTCCAGTGGGGTCCGCTTCGCCGCGTAGGTAACCGTAGGCGATTAATTTCTGAATGCAATCAACAGCTGGATCGACGATCTTGTTGTAAGCGGTTCCGCATGCGTTGATCAGAGGGGTGAGAATGGACTCCGATTCAGCAAGGGAATATTCCACTGGGCCGCCGTCATGGAGTGGACCAGGGATCGAGTTATCAGGCTCCGAATCTGACGGAAATAAAGGAGACTTCGTGGTAAGTTTCTCGAGAAGGGATTTGCATTGGTGAGCAAGTTTGGAGTGCTTCCGCCATGAAGCGTTCTTGATGATCTTCTCAAGGGCCGGGGCTACCACTTGGCTCATGCGGGAATCGGCTTCCGCAGAAGCCATTCCCGAGTCGGATATTGCACTTCGCTTATAAACTCGGATCTAGGAAATGGATAGCGAAATGATAGGGTCCGTTCTTTTTTTTTTAATCTGTCTTTACTCGTGGGAGGCCGAATTATCTGAGTAAGGACTGGAAACGAGTTGACTCAGTGAGTCCACAGGGTTAGCGTTTGTTCTAATTGCACAAGAAACGGGAAAACGAAGTGCAAAGAGTACGGAGCCCAGAGAAGGCAAGGAGAACAGTGACTTGTTTTGGTACACGCAGCCAAGCAGAGAGGCTGCTTCAGTCTTCAGATCCAGATCGGGTTTTGATTTTTTTTTTTCTTTTTTTGGAGTTTGAAAGCCAATAGACTGAAATGCCCCTCGAAAAGTAAATTGTGGCATCGTGACGAGGCGTTACGAAATGCCGGGACTCTTGCATTGCTTTCTTTTTCTTTTCAAGTTTAATTATAAGTTAATTCTTTTTTTAAGAAAAGCTTTGAGTAATTTCTCCAAGATATGTTATTATGATAAATATTTTATATCTTAACATTTTATTTGACGGAAATCACAATTATTGCACAATTAATTAAACTTAAGTTAACAAATCCGACATATCAAAATAAATCACGAGTGGTAGGATTTTAGCTCGGAATTTCAATGTTAATTTTCAAAATAGTTTTTTCTATCACACTTTAGCTTAATGTCAAAACAAGGTATTGAGAATTTTAAGGTCTTATGTTTATATTGCAGTGTGTTTGATTTTGATTTAGATTTAGATTTAGATTTGTTGGGGAAGCATAGAGGAAATAAATAAAAGTATAGTAATTACGTTTTTTAATTATAACAAATTACAATTTATTAGGTTGATAGAGTGTAAATACATAATTTCTTATATCGCTTTTGGTTGTAAAACTTATTATTATACAATTATAAAAATATTAATTATTATAAAAATATCAATATAAAAAAATCTAAACGAGCAACAAAGTATCGAGCAGCATATGATTGGTTGGCCGATTTTTTTTAACATCTAAAAAACTGAACCGATAGTGTCTGATAATATTATGGGCTAAGCTAGGAATGTTTGATAATGTTAGGGACTGAGATGAGTAAAAAATTTTTAAGCACCAAAGTAAAAAATCAGGTATACTAGTCATGTTTAAACTTAAGGTCATAATTAAAATTCAAGACCATCCATCACAATAATATCTACTTTAAGATTCAGGCTCCATTTGGATTTACAACTACTATCAGTGAGATGGAATCTTGAAGCATATGTCTTTTTACTGTACCCTTTTTGTTTTTTGGATTATTAATGGTGAGATGCATCTCCACCATCTCACCACACTGTCTCCTCAATTTTCAACTGGAGTGAACTAGGGCAATGGGTGAACTGGGCAACCAGTGGAAGGAATAATCTCCTTTTTGCCCTTGCAATCCTTTTAAAAAAAATTATATATGTTAATTTTACTTTATAATTATTTTAATCATAGATAAATATTAATATGTTTTATTAATCAATATAAATACAATTTTAATATATTTTATCTATTAAATAATTTAAATTTATTATATAATTTATTTAAAATATTTATAATAAAATATTGGAAGATACATTTAATATTTTATTAAATTAATTTATAAATTCATATATTTTAATAATTAGAAACAATGGTGGAGTGTGTGTTTGGATTCAAACGCAGCTGTAGCGGTGAGGTGAGAATAAAAAATGACTATTAAGGACATCAGATTAGAATTGATATATATTAGAATTTTTTAAATTATTTTACTTTTTTTTAATTATTAAAATATGTGAATTTATAAATTCATTTAATAAAATATTAAAATGTATCTTCCAATATTTTAATGAATTATATAATTAATTTAAATTATTTATTAGATAAAATGATAATTATTTTAATTTTTATAGTTAAATATTTTTTATAACAATGATAAATATTATTTTCGAAATAGTAATATTATACTTGGATCAAAATTTGAAGTATTTAAACGAATAATTTTAATAATAAAAAACATAATAACATAAGACATAACAAGTTTCATTATTACTAGAAATTATGTTATGATACAAAATGTTTTTACAAATATGGATTCATTAAACTAGTTGCAATGGTTTCCCTTAACATCATGATTTTAAGTTCACTTTCTCTGTTAGAAGAACTCGATTCACCTCTGTCAAACTGGCTTGAAGAGACTGGCATGTCGGGTATATTCTCAAATTCTCGAAAATCCTCATCATTTGACCAAGGATGTCTTCGAATGTAATTATGCAAAACTATTATTGCAATAACTATTAAAACTTGCTTGTTGAATGAATGACTTTGAATATCTCTTAATATTGGCCATTTTTTTTCCACACTCCAAATGTTCGTTCAATCATAGAGTGTAACGAAGAATGGGCATAATCAAAAATTTCTTTTTTTCTAGATACTTGATTATTACCTCGACGAAAATCAGGTAAATGATATCGTTCCCCCTATATGGACCTAGAAAACCTGCCATTTGTGGATATCCTGAATCCACAAGATAATATTTTCCTACAAAAAAGTAAAACATAATATCAAGTTTAAAAATAATTTTAATATTTTAATATTTTTATGTAAAAAGTAATTAAAAAATTAAAGTTCAACCTGGTGGAGGGTGTGGAAACTTCAACTCTTGTTTTCTAAGTGCTTGCAAAAAAATTCTACTATCATGTGTTGTTCCTTCCCAACCAGGAAATGCAAAAATAAAGCACATGTTGAAGTCACAAACTGCCATAATATTTTGAGTTGGTTCACCTTTCCGTCCGATATAAGGTATTTGACAAGAAGGTGAAATACATGCTTTTATGTGTGTTCCATCTATAGCCCCAATACAATTCTTTAAAATAAATACAAGTAATAAGATAAAAGTTAGAAATAATTTATATTTTAAAAATATAAAGATTGTGTAAATATTACCTTAAAGTGAGGCCAATATCTTGTATCATGTCGAATATGGTTCGGTACTTCCTCGAATTGACCTTCAGTGGGTTTAATCGTGTCTATTCCCATTCGAGCAAATATATGCAATATATCAGTAAAAATTCGACTAACAGTTTCCCCAGATCGTTGAAATCACTCTGTTGCATTTGAATTTGATTCTCTATTTCCAAGAATGTATAATGATAATGCTAACTTCTCCATCCCCGATACTTTCCCATTCTTTAAGCCATAATTTGTTTGCAAATCATGCAACAAGCTGTGAAATATATCTTTTGGCATCCTAAAACTATTCATGCAACGATCATCGTGCCCATTTAATACTTCGTCCACCCACATTTGACCTATATAATTTGAATCCATACGCGGTTGCATAGTGAAATAAGTTTCATGGTGTACCAATACACTGCTTAACACATATTCGTCCTCTTCATGATAATTGTTGTTTTCAACTTGGGTAACAATTGTGGCTATTCTTCGTTGAGCTTCTTCACTTAATTCAGGGGTATCATAATTCATATCAAAACTATTATACATGTTGTTAAATTCATCCATAACCTGAAAAAGTAATCAAATGAAAATAAATCCTTTAAAATCTCGTGACATTCTATACAACACAGAAACTTGATTAAAAGCATAGCATAAACATACCAAACATAAAAAGTATCATACATTAGTTTTACATATAAAAAAGTAGTATAATTATATTACAATAATAATTCTAAGGAGCTTATGGTGGAGGTGGTTGATGGTATGGTTGGAAGGGAAATGAGGATGTTGCTACCAAGGATGAAAATTATGCAATTGGATTTTGTTCAGCATACTCACGTCGAAGCCACCAAACCCTATCATCTGGATCTAAGTTCAAAAACACTTTTCGTTTTATCGGTATTTGGAACATTTTGATGGCAAAATAGTACAGTTCATCTTTTTTTGGAATTTCATCTCCCAAAGCACGCAAAGCATCCATTACATTTGAAATAGTATATTGAGAGTGAGGAAAAATAAATTCATTCACTGACTTCCTTGGACTAGCCATACTCTCACACAATTTCTCAATCTGAGTAGTTAATGTATTTATTGATGATTTTCTACTTGAACTTGATTTTTTTCCTTTACCGTGTACAGCCCCAAGTGTTTGCTTTCTTCGATTAGGAATTTCATGAGAAGGGTTTGATGGTACCTCATCAGGAGGAATACATTCATTCTTGTTACTATGTTCATCTGAATCACCAAATCCCTCATTAGGTGCATCATCTCCCATAAGAACCCCACTTGAAAGAACACCAGACGAAGGTGCCCATGCCTTCTCTCCGGTGGCTACAATGCCCCCAAACATTTGCCACATTAACTCATTCAATCGTGGTTCAATTCCTTTCTTCTTAAATCCTTTAAAATCAGGATTTGCCTACATAACATGTTAAATGTTATACTAAGATTTTTATAATTGTAAATTACTAATTTCAATAAACTTTATGCATTAAAATAATGATAAAGTGAACACTAACCTGTATTTTTACAGCCCACCATTCTTCGGTAGCATCAACCGTCTTTTTAGATGGACACCATCCAATACCTGTAGATTCCTTAAGCAATTCCCTCCATAACCTCCATTCCTTTTTTAATGTATCCCACTTATTTTTCAATTGAGGTTTTCCATAATTTTTTTGTGTTTTTGCTTGAAAAAGAGCAATGGCATTTTCCCATCCTTTTGAGTTTAGATGAGTTGTCGGTCTATTACCAGCATTGACTTCATTCACGCAAAGTTCACAAAATATCAACGTCAGCTCATCATCTCAAACAGCTTTTGTTGCTAAGCTGCTATCTCCCTCCCCAAAATTTCGTGTCTTTACCATCTATTGTCATTGATATAATTCAGTCAATGTGCTAGCATTCACCAAGAAGCATAGAGAAAATATATAGTCTATAAGTTATATTAGACGTATCCCAATGCTAATCTTTATCTAGCCACACCCAAAAAAAACTGGCACCTTAATTGAAACTTCAACTTAATGGAAAAAGAGGAAATGAATGCAACAAAAATATAAAATTCAAGTCTCATATTTACTCTATTTCTGATTCTCTTGGACACAAGACATATTTATATGGATATCAGACTTAAGTCTCTGGGGCAAACTGATAAAATTAAAGAAAAAATCTGCAAGAAGCATTGGTTCACGTTTATTGCTTAAAAATCTATCTATAATACAATTTCTTCATGTTTCTGTCAAATAAATACAGGGCCTTTGGCTACAAGCACTGATATATTTATTTAATATGAGTTGTCTATGTAGTAATCTACATGTATGCATGTCAATAAAATTAACAAATGCTAATTTTTTTTATTTTAGAATGATTTGAAAAAAAACTATAAATTAAAATACTCAAATAAATTTTCTTCTAAAGTTGAACAGATAAAATGTTTATGTACAAAGAAAAGCAACAAATTGACACCTATAATTTCACAGGAATTTGACTCGGCGGAGCCATCGAGGGGAGAACAAAAAGAAAGAAAAAGCTCTTTCGTTCTTTGTAATATTGGCGTAGGCAAAATAAATCCATTACGCTTCAAAGATTGAAATTAACCGATGCGACCACTTTTCATTTGTTTAATTATTAATTTATTTATTTTCTCGATATACGGTCAATGGTGAAGGAGAAGGGGGAGGAGGAGGATCAAGTGGCTGGACGGTGGAAGAGCTGAAAGGATGTCATCAACAGAATACCTAGACCTTCAAATCGAGCAGCTGATGAATTGTAAGCCACTGTCGGAGGAGGAGGTTAAGGCGTTATGCGAGCAGATTTTTATATTCAGTTTTAGGTAGTTTGATTTCTGTTCACTCATGACTTTTGACCAGATTTTTATTGTGCATTTTAGTCGGAAGACATTGATTTATCTGGTGCTTACCCTCTATCACATGTATCCTGATTATGACTTCAGGTATCTCTGTATATGTTTCATCAAGACATTTTCATTTCAAAGAGAGTTTAAAAGGAGGATTATGGGTAATGCCATTGTCGACTTATTTGGCGACTTCACAACCCACTATATAATCCTCTTTTATTGCAATGGGAGTGTTGTCAAAAGGTTTTGATGAGACAGTTCAACATCTTGTAGCTCTTGGAGGAGCTGGAGTTCAATTCTCTCAATTTCCCAAATCTAATTCTTCCGGTTATATGGGTTTGATTGTGTCGATTCAAGTATTATTTGTTCTATTGAATGCTTTATACCGACATTCATGTGTGTCTTATATGGTTCTCTTATATTATGATATTGCATGTCTTGATGTGGTTCCAGTCGATTAAAGCACACCGCCTAACAGAGGAAAGTGGGATACCTTTAAATGATTTTGATACCAACATGCTTGAAGCGTCGAAGGTATTGGCATAAGTATTCATTTATTCTCTTGACATTGGATATCAAAAGATTATTGGGCACATTTGTGAGAGAAGGAATATGCATTTCCTCTAATATTAACTTGCAGTTACTCTTGTTGCACTCTTCTATCTCCTGTTCTTGTGGTATTTATGCTGGTCATGAATATAACTCAAGTGATTTTAGTCTAGAATTTGCATGTTCATCAGTTTTTTGGGGAGTTAATCAGACTAATGACAAGTATTTAGGAGTATTGGAATTTGAAAATTGCAGAGACTAGTTCAGCATCAGCCAACACAGTACCCAACATTGGAAGAACTAAGCATAGGAATGATCAAATTCAAGGCCTTTAATTTGGGTGGTCATCAGATTGCTCGTAGGGTCTGGAATGACTATTACTCCAGGGTATTTGCATTTATGTATGTGTGTATATATATTTTCAATAAGAAACCAACTAAAAAATTCAAGTATTAATCAATTGTTATCACCAGTTTAATAAGAAACATGTTAATGAATGGTTGGATGGTGAAAAGACTCAAAAGATAGCAAAATTTTGCCCGTATACATATTTACTTGGTTGTATACCCATATTTTTGCTGTAATTTTGTGATGAGAGAATTTTGTTATCTTTTACAGAGCATAGGTCATCTTTTAACAGGTATGGATGAATTTGGTAACCTACCTATGTGATTGAAATCGTTTTGGGATAGTTTTAGCATTTTTTTATATTTTGATATATTTTAGAAATTATTAATAATCATTAATAATTTTATTTTTAATAACTTTCATAGCTTTTTTTGATTAAATTTTATTTTTTAAATATAATATTCAAAAATGAATTTGTACATATAGTTGTTTAGTCATTTGTTCAAGTTAATTATGAATGTGCAAATTTTATTTTTTTAATGATAATATCTTCTTGCACCTACTAGGTTGGATTGATGCTAAGAGGAATGAGATAAATTTCCTTTTATTAGGTGATGCAGGCCATGACTGTTTGATTTCTTTCTTCCCCAAAGTACCAAAAATTCCATTGGATAAAAGAAGGAATTATAAGATCATAAATGCTTGTGATATATGGTATATGGTATATGGTACTAACCCCCTAACGATGAACTCGTGTTAGGCATGAAGTCATATAGCAAACCTGCCTAAACTTGTTCATATTACTACAAGCTTTTGTTGTTTCGTTTGTTTAGTTGTGCTTTGTTTTGTTTTTGATAGTTTTAGTTTTTGAGGGTTTGAGACATGAATACAGCATTGCCGGAGACATGAATATGGATGGTATTATTACCGATTTGTTTTCTTATTTTATCAGGTCTCTTTCATTAGATAATAATGTTTTAATTATGTTGATTTATATAGGTTAGAAGGAAGAAAATCAGTGAAAGAATGAAGTATCTGCAAAATTTAGTACCAGGATGTAACAAAATCACAGGCAAAGCTGATATGCTGAATGAAATCATCAATTATGTTCAATCTCTTCAACGGCAAGTTAGGGTAAAAAAATAATGGAGAAAGAACATATGGATTTGTGTATGAACACAAAAATTCTTTGAGTCTGCTAAGAACAAGATGAGAAGGAAAAACAGAAACTACTTTGATACAATCCAAACACATATATAGAGTAGAAAAAGAAGGGTTTTGACTTACCAGATCAAAGTTGAGAACAAGATTGATAGGATGAGTAGAAAAATAGAGCTTCTTTGAGAGTCTGCTGTGCTGTTGGTGGAGTTTTGTTATTGTCAATTGAAGAGCAGGAGTTGAAGAGCAGGGTTTTCTGCAGATTGAGAAAGAAATTAACTTAATTTTCAAGGATAAAATGGTAAAATAATAAATAAAAGTAAGGCTATTTTTGTCTGCTACAGTGCCAACTGCTCAGTTTAGCCCTCCACTGCTGCTGATTTCTCCAACTGAAAATCAGATGATCAGTATGGTGAAAAAGAAACCTTACTGCACTGACACTCTAAACCAAACAACACAGCAGTGAGTTTGGCACCATCTTTTCCTTCAAAACTTGCCTCACTGCCTCAAAACCTCAAGCCAAAGGAAGCCTAAGCCTCAAACTAGCATCTCTCACCTAACCTTCAATATTCCTTAATATTACAAATTAAAGAATGGTAATATCGTAATATTATGTCAGGTCACATAAATTTGTGTATAAAGTAATTAACACTGCATGTTCAAGCGTCTGAACTCAATATAAATTTTTAAAGTTATTTTAAAATAAAATAATAATAAAAGAAAGTCAACATTTGAAAGTCTATGCTGAAATTATGAATTAAAATTGTGTTGATCCATCAGACGTGTAGGAGAAGAAATTAATGATATTTTTAAAAGGAAGTTGTTCAATATAATGAATATTAGAAATTGTGCCACTTCTAGTTATTTAAAAAAATTTCTATTTTAATATATATATATATATAAACATTTAACTTTTGAATATTTTTATCTAAAAACATAAGGATATTTTTTTAGTGAAATAGTGAATAACTTTTTTAATGTAATTTCCTCTTTCAATTAACTTTTAATGGTGTAAATACTACGAGTTTAAATCTCATCACATGTAATTTTTTTAAAAATTAAAATACATTCGAATAATATAACTTATTTTAACTAAAAATAAAATTTTCGTAATCGCTTTAATCGAATTAATACTCGATTGACTCGTGACACCAATTTAATCGAGGCTTAAATAAAATAAATACTTATAAATTTAATTTTATTATTTTAAAATTTTATGATTTAATTCTAATTGCCAAAATTCTTGATTTCGTGGCTTAATGCTTAAGCCAAATTATGACATACATATGATGTAGGTGAAATAAATTTAAAAAATATTGACACAAGAAGAAGTTGAGGTTTTGATTGAAATAATTAAATTAAAATTTTTGAAACTATTTTGTCCTAGGTTTAAATTCGAACATAATATTATTTTATAAAATACAAAAGATAAGATTATCCTCATTATATCAATTCAATCAAAATTTAAATAATAGTATCAATAGATGACACGAGTCAAATATCACTAACATGATTAATTAAATTATCAAAACAATTAAAAATTTTAAAATATATATATTGTAAAAATCTTTGATTGAATTTGGTGTTACAAATTAAATAATACCAAATTGATCAATAATATCACCAAAATACTCTAAAAAATGTAAATCAAGATCAAAATGAATAAATTCTAAGAGAGAAACTACCCTTTTTTTCATTTGATATGTTTCTCCATTTACATTTTTATTATTTTCTAAGCTACAATAATTTTTTAAAATTTTTATTATTTTTAATTAGGGATAACAAAATACACGAATTTTAATTTGATCCAATTTATTAGGATCAAATTTTCTTTTAAAAATTGAGTTTCGATGAAGCGGAATTAAAAGAAAAAAAATTGAATCGAATTTAAAATTTAAAATAAGCCCACTTCGCCCAACTCTAAACTAAAAAATAATAATTTTATTTGCTTTAACTCACAAGGTTTCTCAATTTGTATATAAACTGCTTTTAAGGGAAAATTGTGTATTTGTCTTTCCCTAGAAGCAAGCCGAATACCTAAAAAAAATGTTCATCAAATCCATATGTTAATGGAGCCTTTGGGCTGTCCACTAGTTAGAAAATTGTTTTGGGAGACCGAATTAAATTGTGTATTTTTATTATAGTAAAAATGTAATTTTGTGAGTTTAATAATTTATATTTTTATAATTTTAAAAAATTAAATTAAGTTGGCTATAGTGCAGTTTTATTAGTGAAAATGAATGATTGGTGAAAATTGAATTATTGTAGTTTAGGAATGTCAGCTTTGTTATTTTCCATGGGAATGGTTGGTTAGTCTCACCTCTTGTCATAACATATCCTGAAATGGAATGATTTAAGTATTTAAATATTAGTGAAATTAAAGCGACTTTACTTGTTTGATTCTGAATTCAAACACCCTTATGTGAATATCCAATTATACTGAGAAATGATGTTTGTTCTGCCTATGCTTATTTCATGTCTCATTGTTCTTTGTTTAGGTGGCACTACTATTTTAGATCACAGGTTTATTCGCCATTAAACAATGGTCAGAGCAACAATTTTATTTTATTTTTCATAATAAAGGAGAACTACAAGATCCTAAGTATCACAGCCTAGCATATACTTAATATTCATTACATCCTCAATGAGTATGTTCCATATACCAGCTAATGCCGTTTTCAATGTCTGCAACTTTCTATCTCTGTACTTGTCTACTTGAAGTCTGCCGCATGATTCTCATCTACTAGATTTGAACCTCCCATTGTGTTTGCAGCAGCTGCCTATCCAATTGATCGGTTCCCGCATGATTTTCCAGTAGGTGGACTGCTGTAGACCTGTTACATTCCACCACACTTCTTCTATAACCACGCTGCCAAGCAATACTCAGACCTTAGCTTCAAGTTCAGCTTTCATAACAACTGCCTGCAGGGCTGCAAATTTTAGTGAAACTTTTGGTTTGTGCGTGGTTTGATGAATTTTTCAATATTGTCTGGCAAAGGCTGAAAGTAATTTTTAATAACTGAAGGCTGTTTACTGGTGAATAGCCCTCTGATCTACAAATGCTGCACTAAAACTTGCTGCTCTAACCATATATAGCTAGAAGGCTAGGTATAAAAAGTGTAAGAAAGAAGATTTTGTTTTAAGAGTGAAAGGAGTAATAATTAAAGAATATAGGTGAGGAGTATGATTAATTAATTTTTAAATCACAAATGCAATCATAATTGTAATTATAAAGAATATATTCAAATAATCATAATTAGAATCTATTATTACAATACATGATCGGACAAATAGTTAAAACATCTCTGAATAAGACCTACTAATATTAAGACTTAAATCAAAATATATTTAGAGAATATCCGCATATGATTTATATAAGATATAATTCGAAGCTAAGATCACAAAATTCTATAAGCCTCAATCTTGCCATTAAACCAGGGGGAGCTTGGATCAGAAGAGGCTTCACTTCCCTAATTTTCGTCTGGCTTGATCACTTTTTGCTAAGGTCGTAATTGTTGGTAGTTTCTTAACCTTGTCTTTTATACTCTATTTATAACAGTTGTGTTTATGATTAACGCTTCTACCAGTTATGCTTCCACAAATTTGATGCGAGGAATTTGTTTGTCGACACTATTTCTCTACGATTAATCATTCAACGTGCTTGACTGGTTAGCCATGCATATGAATATATATATGTCACGGGCCGCAGTTCAAAGCCCATGACCATCGCACTAAATGCATCCAATGGAGGTCTATTGCTCAAATGGGGATAATTTGGCCCACGAGAGCTGGCCCGATTCAAAGAGCGATTAGAGAAGCCTGTCAGATTGAAGCCTGGTTGGCCCGATAATGAAGACATGACAACTTAGGCTGATATGGTAACTAATCTTAGAAGATAGAGGGAATCATATATTGTAAAGATTAGATTTGATTTGATATGGCATATCTTGTAAATCCCTAAAATAAAGGGATATGGCTAATCTCGTCCGTCGATGTAAATGTATCTTGACCGTCGGTTTTGGGGGAGCTCAACTATAAATAGAGAGTCTCCCCTCAGTTGTACTCACTCCATTTCATTGTATTATGAATTCTTAAGAGTAATAGAATTCTGAGAGCATTTACTCAAACATTTTGCGAGTGCTCTTTCTGTTGTTCTTTGGTTAGCTTCTTTTGGCATAAATCGCTTTCGCTCTTCAATTTGGTGCCTTGGAGGAGTTCTAAAAGAATCCTCACTTGAGTTAAGGCTGACTTAGGCAAGTTTAGACGAACGAATCGCTTAAGGCTGTATGGATTGCGAGACGAAAGGTCTAGCCCCGTGAGATATACACATACATATGGCAATGTTAAGAGAAATTTACCACCATGTCGGTACATGATGAATTATAGGGCAAGTGATGTTTCAACCGCAAAAGCTAGACAAATCATTGCCATAAAAGTAAGAAAATAATTAAAAGAAAAGGTGAAAAGTACGTATGAGAGTGAGACAGCGAGAGAGGTTAGACATACTCACACGATATCTTCCCCGAATTCTGTGTACAACAATAATGAGCAAAGTAAAAAGGGATGGCCTCCAAGTCCATGTTACAGAGTGGGACCTTGATGCGCCAATTCAACTCAAATATTGGTTCAATCAAATTCATTACTTACAAACCCCCTTTATACTATTTTCATTTCATGTACCCCAATCAACTCCATAAGCACGTGACTGTCTGGAAACAATTAGCCTTATAACATATTATGGTTTAACGTTGGTTTAATCATTTCTCCATATAAACCTGGTATTAAAATATTAAACTCATTGCAGGCTGTGGCCTTGTACCAAAGACAAAGGCGAAAAATCAGCAGCACTGATCTATCTATCTATATCTGTTATAAAACAGCGTTGATTTCAACCAAAATTGTGTGAAAAAAAAGCTCTAGTAGTCAGAGCCGAGGAGATGAGAGACGATATGAATGATTGAAATGAGAAAGGATGTTTGTCCCACGTGGGTTTCGCACGTGTGGTAGGGTTGGAATGACAAATTGATAGTTGAGTTGAGACTGCCAGCCACTCACCGCATATATGTATTTATGTTTGCTTCACGCAAGCAAAGCTGCTGCTCCACTTCTTCCCTTCTACTTTGCTTTACCGTGGCTTTAAAGTTTGTATCCCAAAATACCACGTTCGTTTTTTAAAACAGTATCTACTACTAATAATTAACAATCTCTACATAATTAAACTTTAATAAATCCAAACAAGAACGTCCATTGCAGTAGAATATTCAAATATACATACGAGCATTTGATATAAATTTCTAGGGTGTCAATGAATCAAACATGAAATTCTATAATTTCTTAAAAATGAAAATAAATAATTTTATATATTAATAAGTGTACAGATTTATATACTTAATCATGATTTGTATTTGAGACTTTAAATTATACTTAGTTCTCCCTTGACAACCCTTACTACTATCACTTATATAAAAAAAAATACAAAAGAGAAATGCATTGCTTAGAAAACACTATCCCTCTATTTAGAATTAGAAAAAGGATGGAACTACCAGTATTTTTTTTTCCTTTTTGGTAAATGACCCACAGCCTCAAGAGTAGCAAAGCTTTTAACATATTTCTTATCTAAAACCGGTTAAACAAACAACACCCAGTTTTCTACTTGTAAAAGGCAGAAATAATCTCTTTTAGAAAGAGGGTAAGAGAGGGAGATGAGTGGAAATAATGGAGGAGGGCCTTGTGGTGCCTGCAAATTCCTTAGGCGAAAGTGCGTAAAAGGGTGCATATTTGCACCCTATTTTGACTCCGACCAAGGGATGGCTCACTTCGCTGCGGTCCACAAGGTTTACGGTGCCAGCAATGCTTCCAAGATGCTGCAGCGGATACCTGTACACAAGCGCCTCGATGCCGTCGTTACCCTCTGTTATGAGGCTTTGGCTAGGGTTCGAGACCCTGTTTATGGCTGCGTCGGCCACCTCTTCACCCTGCAACAACAGGTCTGCCCTCCCCTCTTTACTTTGATTTTAGATTTTCTCTCCTTTTTCTTTGTGTATTAATTATTTCTCTCCCAGTTCCAGACATCATCGCATCACTATTTTAACATTCATTGTCAGCATTAGGTTTAGTGTTTTTGCTTTCTTTTCTCTTCTTTCTTAGTTCAAAATTCCGTTCAATCATAGGAAGCCATGGCAAACATGCTGGCATGCATGCAGCTAAACATTTTACAGTTAAGTTTTAAATATTTATTTCGTAATTCTTTTAGATTCTTCTAATAAACTGGTAGCAATTGCATGCAGCAGGGTTACTTAGCTAGTTTGAAAAAAAATCTTATACCCAGATTTCGCATAAACTAACCAGCTGTTTCGTAGCATAGGATAGGCCTCCAAGTCCAACCACAACACCCCATAATTGAAAAAGGCCAAAAATCAGAAAGTTTCTTCACAGGTTCAATGTTCATGCAAACGTGTGCCTTGGAGCACGCAGTCCATTTGGTAAAATTTTGACAACTGACTCAAATATTATACATATATTGGACAGTGGAAGTAATCTAGTTAGTCAAGGTTTTCACATTTGTAACCAATAAATATTTCTTGAACACCAAAAGTTAAACAAAAAAGTTGGTAATAAATACCTAATATTAGCACGTTCATAGTGACAGCCCCTACCTGGTAGTAGGCTTCTCTTGGCTTCTGTGATTATAAAATAGTTAAGCCTAATCACCCACAGTTTTGTTTACCCTCAAAAAATATCGATCACTCGATAACAGTAGTGATGAAACTCGGGCCCAGTTCACTTGGAAAGGTGGTGTTTTTTCGTTGGCTAACAACACTTATTTAATTGAAATTGCGCCCCAAGAGTCATACTAACTGCGGTTTCCCCCGGCTGGCGGCTGCCACACGTAGTGGTGAATGGCAAAGTGGGTGTGGTTGCTTGCCGGAGCCAGCAAGCATAAGTTTCGCAACTCGAGAAATATTCAAATAGTTTTGGATTTGACTTTGTTTACATTTCCTTTTTTATTTATTAAAAAAAAAAAGGAGGATAGTAAAATGTAGTTAATTGATGGGTTGTGTTCTTTGTTCTTGCTTTCAAAGAAGCTCATGGGTCCTACCATGTGAAGGTTCGATCATGGTGAACTTCATTCAACAAAATCAAATCTTCCTTTGATTTTACTTGTAAGGATTATCTTCTTCGTGAAATGCCTTTTGAGAAACTCCACATGAAATATGGATAGCTAGTCTTCTGCATCACATCCATTGAATAGGGTCTTTAATTAATAATTTACAACTTGAGGGTTTGTTTTTTCTTTGTAGGGAATTATTATTAGTATTTAACCATCATTTCCCAAGATATATTTTTAAGGATACTATTCTTTATTTTTCCACTTCCATATGTTAGGCAGATATAGGAAAGGGAAAATTAGTAGTACATCATGGTAAAAAGAATTATTTAACAAATTAAATATGGTTTTAATTGAACTAAAAGTGATAATGAATTTTGAGTTAAAATATTATGAAATGTATGTATTTTTAGTATCTATATAAAAATAAAAAACAAAATAATATTTTTAATTAAATTTGGACTCAATTGATGGGTGATATCAACTTGTTCTTGTTAACGATGTGACTTAAATAAATGGTTTAAGTAAATGTATAGGTGAAGCTTTAATTAGGTAATATTCACTATTCTAAATTTCTTGAAGATAGATAGTTGGATGCATTGTTTAATTTGAATTACATCAAATTTTTAATACCCAAAAGATGTGTAAATTTTTATAAACAATTAAATGATATTAGATGAAAAGAACTTATGTAAAGCTTATATAAAATTAAATATTTATGTAATTGTTTTGGAGTAGTTATCTCTGTTTGATACATTATGGTTTCTTTACATATTGGGGCTAGACAGAAGGCTTAGCCATTCCTCTTAACTAAATCTTATAATGTTCACGGTAGGCCTGATATTTATGTTGATTACAAAATCTGCCACAAAGGAAATGAATAGATAATTTCATATTTCATTTGATCCCGATTAAACCCATTCCCTTTTCTCTTTTTGAGGAAAATATACAAGTCTCAACTGCAAACGGTGATCAAAAGCAATAGGGTCAAGAGGAATGGGATCCCATCTTATTTTACTGTCCGTAATCTTGCTCGGAAATGGAGTCGAAAACCTTTGTTTAGTTTTAAATTTTCTACACGGTTTCATCGTAACATTAGCCTTGAACTGAACCGTCAAAAATCAAGTTTCTGTAATGTTAAACAATTACGTTATGATATTTGTAGGTAGTGAATTTACAGGCAGAATTAGCCTACACCCAGGCCCGTCTTTCTACGTTGCAGCGTCATCCTCCATCCTCATCGTTAATAGGATCCGATTTGATGTCTTCTTCTAACATGTCCACACACTTTGATCCGCCACAACAGACTTCAGTTGGGCTTTCAAGTTTCCCAAATTCATTTGACCAAGTTGCAGAGAACGAGCAGCTTCAAGTTTTAACCAGGGAATTCGTCTCCAGATATCTCCCAGGTGTCCGATTCCACCCTTCTACTTCCACTTAAAAACTTCTGATTTATCTGTTGTAAACTCCCATAACCCTTAGTGGGCTTTGTCCTGCTTAACTACTCCTGATTCTGGAAGGAAACTAATGAAATCGAACTCCTTTTTTTTTTCTTTTCTTTTCTTCTTCTTTCTACAGCAGTATATATAAGTCCTTCCAAAAATGGAAGGCATTCATGATATTAATCCAGTCAGTGCTCAATTTAGTTATAAATACAATCCAAAAGGAGATATATATATGAGTGCGTGTATGTGATGTGGGGAAAAAGTTAAAAAGGAGAAAGATGATGACATCAATTCCTCATGAAATTGACTGCAAAGCTAAAATAGATTCTAGATTAAAAAATATGAACCAGTTTTAAGTTCAATCTGAAATCTGCACCACCCAACTAAAAAGACCAGCCTTTACATGCTACAGTCATCTAATCAAACATCTTGACGCTTCTCATGCTTTCTACACAAAGAAACACAACTAGAACCAAGTACACTGTCTAAGTCTCAAATATTCAAACCTATTTCTCTCCCATGCAACTGGGGACATGAATCAGCCTTGAGTTTATCTACCATCTGGACTCATCTAATAACTTTATCAAAGCAAGCAGTATTTCCTTTCACTGTAATTAACTGATTTGAAACATATACATAAGGCATCGTATCTATAACGGATAATTAACCAATTTAAAACAATTACATAAGAAAGCATCACATCTGAAATGGTTCTCATGCAGGAAAACCATTAGATATGGACAACTTCGATGAACCAAAATGCCTTATCCAAAAGTCTCAACATAATTGAAGCATAACTGCATTACAGAAAACAGGCAACCTACTATAATTTTACAACAAAACGGCATATACCTGCAGAGAAAGAAATGTAAGATCACACATATTTGGTACCTATGCATGAGAGATCCTGTATATTAAGATAGATAAGGCACCAACTGTTGGTCAAAATAGGGTTGTTCCCCGCATCTATTAACTGCAATGAAAGCCCACCAATAATAAACTGCCTAGTAAGTCATTATTATGTTATTTTGATAGTTTCAGTCAAAAAATATCACATAGCAAACATGCGTCATGTCTTAAGATAGCAGTTCAAGTTTAAAAAGTCAGCCCTGGAGAAGTATTATTAAATCATTCAACAGATGGCATAAGAAACACAAACATAATTTTAACTATAAACTCACATACAATCTCAGCCTGCAGGCCAAAATCCTGGTCTGACTCCCTGCCATGCTCAGGGCATAAGTTGCAAAGCCTTAATCTTGTTATAATAAACTACAAAAGTATATTATGAGAACAGGTCAGCAACTCTCTAAAGAGGCACATTAGTTGAATTTCAATAGTTATATTACCACCAAGTAGGGGAGGTAATATATGAGAAGCTAACTAAGAGTCATGAATGTCCACAACACGGTCAACAAATAGTTATGAATAAGTTATGTGCAGATGAGCCCAATTGGCTATACTTTACAGAACCACACACGACACCTACAAGCATGTGAGAAGCTCCAATCATCAGTATACATAAATGTACAATCCAGTGGTAGCTGTGAGAAGGGATGAAGAGGACAATATAAATTCATGTTTATGTTAGAGTGGGTTAACCATGCTCATCAGGATCCTACACAATCTCTCCATGTCTAAATCCACTGTCACCACAGTCTGTGCTGGAATCTAATCCACAAGGAGAATCATACCATTTAGGGTTATCTTGGTAGAAACTATCAACCTGAATGCCAACGAGACCTACATCTGTCCCTATGCAATCATCATGTCTCATGGACTTGGTTAGTTTAGTATCCTCGCAGTCAAGAATGCTCTTCTCGTCGAAATCACGGCATTTCAACCACTTATCCATCTTACAAGGCTCACTCATCAAATCCTTCTGACTCCTTCTATCCGTCCTCATTTGGTCCCAAGGAACAACATCCCCAAGTGTCCTTCCAAAACTGTCATCATCATCTTCAATCAGTTCAGCATCCTTTCCATCCCCATATATCCGATCATGGTGGTCACCAGCCCAGTGCGCCAAATCATTTTCTTCCACCAACAAGTCATCAGAATGAGGCTTGTCAGACAGCAATCCAATTGACTTTGGACCCTCTTCTCCAAAACTTCTAACTTTATTTAAAATCTCAAACAGCTCCCTAGATACTGAACCCAGTAACTGATGAGGAATCTTGCCGATCCTCCCTTCTAACAACCCAATTTCAGCTCTCAACTCTCGCACCTGCTGCAAAACGGCAAGCTGCAAGTCTCCTTGTTCCTTCCCCGTCAACCCAAACCCCTCGCTATCCAAATCCTCACTTACCCCATAAACCATATCTTGGTCCATCACAAATCTTCCCTTATGCCCAACAACCCTATGCATAATCCTTGCATTCCCGTCTAGTGGCCCTGGCTCATGCCCGGAGTGTACCGCATACAACTTAAAGACAGCCATCCCTTCCTCTTGATATACAAATGTCTTCTCCTTCTCGTTATAATTGGCAATTGGCACTATTGCCCTAATTCTAAATCCACAACCACACCTCTTAGATGCATAAGGTTCCCTCTTCAAAATCCTTGACTTCTTTGCTGCAGGCTCCCCAGCTCGATGACAAGCATAATCCTTCACCTCAGCCATAAAGGGCTTATACCTTATATACTTCTGTCTTATACAGAGCACAACCTTGTGCTTTGCAGCCAATTGCTGCAACCTATGAGGTACCTCCTTTGCAGGCACGTCAAAAGACTCCGTGTACTCAAAACGGCGGCGTTTGCTCCTGGAAGCAGAGCCCGAGGAAGCATTGCACACAGGGCACGCCGCAACACAACCCCTAATGTAACTCTCGGGAATACCGTAGAACTTAGCACCTACAGTCCAAACTTGTTTAATTCTCTCTATTGTTTCTTTAAGCCCTAAGTGCTTTAAATCGGCGTCTCCGTGGAAACTCATAACGATATCTTGCCATTGATTAACATGGGAAACGAATTGATTGGAATTGTTTTTGAAGCAAAGGAATTCGTTACCGGAATTGGGGTCGACGTGAGCCGTGAGCTTGTCCTGGATCCGCTTCCAGGCAGTTAGGTAAGCAGTGTCTTCGTTGCGGTCCTTCCAGACGGCGCGCCAGGATTTGAGGACGGAACGCGGCGTGGCGGCTCGGATCTCAGCTGGAGTGGCCAAACGCTGCTCGCGGATGCAACGGATCATGAGGGAATGAGACTCAGCGTTGAAGGTGTAGAACTGAGAGGAAATGTGAGGCTCGGGGCTAATGTAGCCGAGGGGCTGATTGGTAATTTGATGGGAAGGGGTTGTTAGGTCAGTTGAAGGGGTGGAGGAAAGAGGGGGGTGAGCAGTGGCGGCATCGTCGTTATCGGAATCGCAAGGGGTGGGGGAGTCGGCGGAGGGAGAGGAGCGGAAAAGGACGATTTCGGGGAGGGAGAAGGAAGGGTCATCGTGAAGAGGAATGGAGGGCTGTGATTGGGAGTGGATGATGTGGGAAGATGGGCCCATACCATGGTGTTGATGGAAGATGTGGTCTTGGGTTTTGTTGGGATTCATGGATTAGCGTTGGAGAAGATGGAGATGCCGAGAAAGAGAAGGGTAGGGAGGGGGATTCAGTTTCTATCTGACATTTTTGGAACTCAAAGGGTTTCTTGTCTTCTACTGTCTCTCTCTCTCTCTCTGTCTATAATTTTTCTTTTTTTTTCTCTTTTTGAAGAAAAAGGGGTCTAATCCGTGCCTTTACTCTGCTTCAGCTCCAACTTACTTTTTTTTTTTTAATTTTAAAAATATACAGAAAAAACTTTTATTTTCTCTTTGTTTGGTTTCTTTCTGTATGTAACTTCGCTCTGTTTGTCTGTTACATAAATTTTTTTTCTTTGTTTAGCATGACCAGATTTTTTGATTGGATGGTAGATAGAAGCACAAAGGCTAATGCGTAATCCATTCCAAGTTGAGCTACGAATAATGAAAAAGTTTGATTCCAGGTTCGGGGTTTTTTATATTAATAATGAGGAAAATATTAATTACAAAAATTGTGACGCGATATTACTATAAAAATGTATTTTAATAATAAATTAATATTTTAATTCTCAAAAGGGTGTCACCAAATAAGGACGCGGAAACCTTTTTCATTTTATTTTTAGTTTTACGTTTATATTTTATAGTTTTATAATTGTTTTAAATTTGTATTTTTTAAATATTTTATAATTATAAATTTTGAATATTTAATTTAATGATCAAATTGATAAATTTTTGTAAATTTGACATAAAAACATCGAATTTTTTTGGGTGGAGCCGAAATTAAATTGTACATTTTTATAGTAGTAGAAATGTAATGTCACCATTTTTATAGCTTATATCTTCACAATTTTTAAAGATTAAATCAAATTTTTATCTTTTGAGGGGTCAAAGTGTAATTTTATTATTAATATAAAATTTTATAAATTATAAAATGGCCTAAATAAAAAATTTTCTTATTAAAGGATTAGGCCTCAGAAGCCCCGACTCAGCCACTGAGTAAACTACCTAAACAATCACTCAGGTTTCTTAACGAGTTCCTATTTGGTGATCGAAATTTTTAATATTTATAAAAATGGTTGAATCATTTTATTTTATAGTTTTTTAAAATATTTTATAATTATAATTTTTTTAATATTTAGAATAATAACTGAGTTGATAATGTGTAAACATTGAGGGTGAAATGTATTAAATTTTTAAAAATAGAATTAACTTGATAGGGTGTGTGAAATATTAGCGGCTAAATTTGTTATTAAACCCATAAAAGAAGGCCACATTGACACTCTATTTGGTAATCAAATACATTTTAATGTGTAAAATATTAATAGTTAAATTTATTTTATATCAATCAAAAGAAGGCTACATTGAAATTATGTTTGGTAACTAAATACATTTTAACAGAGAATGACTAGAAGTGACGAAATTAAAAAAATTTACCAAAATAGTAACTTACTAAAACCTTGAATGGTCATTTAGGAATAATGTTTTAATGCCAAATTTACCAAAATTTTATCAATTTAGTTATTATTTTATATATTAAAAATTTATAACTATAAAATAAAATAATTTAGCATCTTTTATTAATAAAATTAAAATATAAACATAAAACTAAAAATATAAAATATAAAAAGTAAAATGACATGTGAAATAAGGGTGTCGCCTCCTTGTTTGGAAAATATTTTTATTATTATTTTATTTATTTTATTAAAATATTGTTTTTATAGGCAGTGGTGTTGTTTTTTCAAAACTATCTATTTTTGTAAATAATTTACTTTCCACCTTATTTTGTAATTATTTTGTATTATTAATGTAAAAACCCCAATTACAGTATTGGAAATTCTATTTCAGCTTACTCAAATTAAAATTCAACTCCTTCATTTTAAGTTTTTTCGTTGAAATAATAAAATTTAAAAATATTTTAATGACAAATAAATCGACATGGGAAACTCTGAAGCTGGGAAAGCTTTATTCACAAACCAACATGCTTCTATATAAAAGAAAAAAAGGATGGCAAAATTTTCATTACTAGGATACAGAGAGAAATCTAGTAACTAAGCAAAATCCAATGACTAGGGACAAATAAAGAGAGAGAGAGAGAGAGTCGTAAAATAGAAGTGGGCAGTGGAGAGGCGCAGAGTTTGTGAGAATGAATGAGTGAAAAAAAGCAACGGCTGAGAGAAAAAAAAAGAAAACCGCGGCTGAGACTCAACCGAAGGAGGGAAACAAAACATGGTTGAGATGGAAAGAAAAGTATTTAGGGTTCAAGTTCAACTCTATCAATATATTTATATTTTTATGATTAAAATAAAACTATATCCAAATAATTAGGTTGGCACTTATCCAATTTTTTTTTCTTTTTAGTACATACCACACTAACAATAATGTTAATGTCAATGAAGGTAAAACTCAAACTGTCCAATGGATAATATTAAATCAAATTCAATTTTCTCAACTTAAACTTGAATAGGGATGAGAAAACTCAATCTGTTCAATAGATTTCAAAAACTCAAACTTGGATAATATTAGATTTTTTTCCTACATTAATAACAATGTTAATACTAATTAAGCTAAGATTTATCTGTCCAATAGATTTCAAACCGCTTCAAATTGAATAGAATTTTCTTTTTAGAAGTGGAGGTGGAGGTGGAGGTGGAGGTGGGGATGGGCGAGATGAGTTGGGTGAATTTTTTTTTTTGCACAGTGCGTATAAAGTAATTATAGTAACTACTTAACCTATTCTCTCCCGCTTCACTATAATATATTTACCATTTTATATTTATTTCTGTGTATATATACCACGATCAAAATGGTAAAAATGTAATCATATATCATAAAAAAGTTTATATTTTATGTTTTTGAAGAATGTTTATTTAATTTAAAAATTAAATATATTAAAAATAGATAATTAAATTAAATTAAAGCGAAAAATACTTTTAAAATAATAAAACATAATAACATTCGCCTTGCTCTACTGCCATTCGTACACATCATCAATCACATTCGCTTCTATCCCCTAATTAGTTGATATTTAATATATTATTTTACTAAAATAAAAAATTAAAAGTTATGAAAAGGACACTTGTCTAAATCCCATAGCCGATGCTAATGTAAAACCATCAAACAAATCTCAAAGCTCCGGCTGCAAGATAAAACAAGAGCCCACACTCCTTGCAAACCCAATATTCTTGTCCCGGACCACACCACTTTAAGGTCCCTCTCTAAATTAAGAAGATTCCCGGTTGCACCAGACCCCAAGGACCTTGCCATCACATGCTTCTTGCACCAATTCAGATGATCCAACTTCTCCTTACCCCATCTTTTAGCAGCCTCTACAAAAATACAATATATATAAATCTGATTAATTAAAAATTTAGAGATAAGTAATAAATAATGTATAATTTAAAGTGTTACTAAATTGAAACTGTTTTTTGAGAGGCCAAATACAATTCTACATATTCCTTTTTATCGACGCGACAATAATTTTAAATGTTATAATTTTAGGGTTCAGATGATTGTCAATAAAATTATACAGTCTTGCAAGATTGAGGAGGCCAGCCTCTGCTACCCCTCTTTGACCACGCCCTTGTACATCTCCTAACATTACCCTTTTGCGGTTGAAATCTTTTTTACTTTAATCTTTGTTTGATGATAACAAGTTTTATGTATTATTTGTATGGTCAAATTCTATATAAGGTCTTCATACTATATATTTTTATGGATTTAATTTCTCTATCACAAATTGATAATTTTAAGTTTCTTTACTTTTTCACATTTTCATTTCTATAACTTTTAGTTTCATTAGATCATATAATCTAACGTAAACATGTGGTAATGTGATATATACACTTTCGAAATTTTTTACACTTGGATAACTTTTGCATATTTAATATTTATCCAATTACAAAAACAACAACGTTTATATGTCACATCATCGTTGTATATTCTTAAAACATTAGTCATACCAAAAAATATTCACAATTAATGGAAAATTTAAGTTGAAATCAGGACTAAAAATATATATTTCAAAAAGTAGAGAGACTATAAATAAATAAATAAATTAGAGTCAAAGAAACTAAATCTATCCAAAAATATATAATAAAAGGGAGTTTACGTGGAATTTTACGTTCAAGGGCCAAATGATAGTTTAGGGAAACGTGATGATTAGGGGTGTTCACAGTTTGGTTAAAACTAAATTATTTGATCGAACAATGGTTGAATTTAGTTTGGTCGGAAATCGGTTAATGATTTTTTAAAATTTCAGTTATCGGTTAATTCGGTACGAAACTAGATAATTAACCGAAATAAATAATATATATTATTTAAAGTTGTTTCTAATGTCTTATTTGTCATTTTCATCTGGTAATTAACTGAATTTCAAGATTTATGTCGTGTTTTTAAAGACAGAAATATATAGATTTCATTAACCGATTAAATTAATCGAAATATTTCGATTTAGTTAACTATTGATGATTAACGATTTTTATATTTCAAGTAATTCAATTAATAATAATTCGATTTGAATATTAATCGAACCACTGTTTGAACACTTGGAATGATGGTAAAGCAAGAAGAGGTTTGTGGGTCAAAACCAAGCCCATCCTTAAGCTGAAACTGAAAGAAGGCCTTTTAGACCTTCGTTAGCCGCTGCCGGTAATAGGAAACTCTCTCCATCGGTGGAGAGAGATGCTTGCCTTTTTTTTCCTTTAGTTATTGTCCAATGAAAAACCGTTCTTTTAAATGAAGAATGAAAAAAAAAGAGACTTCACTTGTATTCATTAATAATATCATTTATCTATACAAATCCAAAAGCAAATATAGTTCGGTGGTTGATGCCACCAATAAAAACACGATCACCCCTAATGTAGCAAAGCTAGCTAAATGTCGTGCGAATTGATTGTCCGATCTTAACACATGCTTAAACACCAAACATACTGATAGCATAAAGAATTTTAGTTTTAACTATCAAGTGTCCAAACTAAAGAGTCCTCTATTTATCGATGCCACCCAAATCCAATGCCGACAAGTTTTCCTTCACCTCCTTTGCTTATGGCCTTACGGCGATAACACCTTCAACAAGCTGGGGTTTTTTTCCCCTCTTCTATAAGTCCATAAGTCTGAATCAACTCACAGTCAACCTTCTTTCTTCCTAACCATATCTTTTCCCCCTTTTTGAGTTGAAAAAAAAAAAAGAACCAAATAAATTTTTTTCTTCAAAAGAAAAGCCATTTTCAACGTACATAATAAAATATTTGAGCAGTGAGGAGGAAGGAAGACCAAATCCAAAATTAGGAAATAGTGGTCAGGGTAAGTTGGGGACAGCTTATCTTAAATAATCTTTCAAAGAGTAGGGCCCTTGTCTTCACACTTGACAGCCATGTGAACTTACATTAACAACATGCCTCTCTCTCACACAACCATTCCTCTCAACAATATGACTGTAACTCAACCACCCTCACAGCACTCTGCATTGAGATAAATTAAAAAAAGAATAATTAATTATATATTTTTTCTGATTTCGCCCTTTAAATATGACTTGTTTTGTACCATTAAAACAGTTTTTTTTTTGGACATAGGCCATAAAATCTTAAATGACGTATGAAAGAGGTGTGCCAGAGATTATCCACTCATATCCGACCATGAGACAATATGACTTTCACCCACAGGTGACGCGATCACCACTCCCAAACGCCTCATTATTATCATCAGGAAAAATCAGAAACGCTTATAATAAAGAAATATAAAAAAAGGAAGAAGAAGAACAAAAACGAGCAAAAAAACAAAAAGAAAGTCCACACTCTACGGCTACGGTGGCACAACCGTGATTAAGACAACAAGTCAAGGGCAAAGTCTAAGATGTTCGTTCTTTATTTGCTGAAAAAGACAAAAAGCAGACTAGCAGCGATATAATGTCGAAAAAATACCCGTAGTATTTATCAGCCAAGTTACATTTATAGTTAGATTCAAATATGTGGTAACTCTATATACTTTTGGTAAATTTAAACTATCAACATATTTAATAATATTTATGTTTCAAAATTAATTTATATTTTAAAATTTTAATTAATTATATAGATTAAATAAAGTGATAGTTACAATTTTTGTTAAATAAAATTTATATCGTGTAACCCCATTATTACCTTAATATTATATAATTTTTTAAAAAAAGCTATTTTAATTAAAATTAAAATATTTGCTTTAAAAGAATTAGTACGGATTTATTTAATAAAAAATAGCATAACTTTGAAAAAGGTGGGCCCTCCAACGCCAACTTTCCAGCTTGAAATGGAAGACACAAATAAATATTTTAGGAAAGCTATTAACTTTACTTTTTCTCCCTTATTTTATTTCCCATATCTTTTTCACCAAATTACTATTTTACCCCATTTTAATTCAAGTTTCAAATTCAATTTTCGCTTACCGGACTTGAAATTCTTCTTAACCAAATTTTATATATCGGGGTTATCAATTTACTTACTAATTAATACTTATTTTAACTTTTATTAAAATATTTTATTTTCCTTATTTTGAATTTTCATTTTGTTTTCTGTGTTCTCTCGGACTAAAAGTCTCTGTTCAGACAAGAAAATAAAAGAACCGGCAGCGGTTTTCTGAACTTTTTTTTTTTTTATTATCTTGAGTAACAGTTTTTTTATATAAATATTTTAGATTTTTTTTGGAAAAGAAAATTATGTTGGTTGGACAGAAAAAAAAAGTTTCGAAGTACTTTGCTACAGGGAAATGTGAACAGGTCTGAGAAGAATAGTGTCAGTGAAGAGTTTGTTCTGGTGCGGTGCTTAGAAGTTACAGGTCATGATCTCTACATTTAACATCGTTTAATTTCTAAGTTTATTTATAATACTTTCTTTTGATTTTGATTTTTTCTTCTTTTTCTTTGATTGAGATGAAAATATTTTTTTTTAAAAGATTTGGTGAGTTACAAATTATCTTCTTCTGTTTTTTTTTTTTTTAAATGCTAAGCTTTGCAGGTATGAGTGTTTTTATGCTCAACTATCAGCAATTCTCTAGGTTGATTACGTAATTATTACTGTCACAGTAAGGTTTTTGTTGAGTATTAGTTTGTGTTAAGAAATTGTGATCATCACAACTAAACTGAAAGTTGAGTTTTTTTTAATGTACTTTTTTTCTGATTTTTTTGGGAGTGTTCTGATATCTTTTTTTTTTTTTTAAATTACAACTTCCGTTCTAAGTGAAATAAGTGATGATGGAGCAAAATATAGGAGGAGGTTGTATGTATTGTATTGTTACCTTTCTGATTTTTTGTTGAAGATTTCTGTTTTATAGGTGACCGGCTTGGAGTCTGCTAAGTATAATTTAATATTTGCATGGAGACAAATTCAGGTGTTACAGTGATAGGAGCAGAAGCTCCATCAGCTTATCAAATGGCACCTAGGACCGAAAATGTTAGCCAGATTGGTGTCGGCTCAACAACAGAGGATGTTTCACCAGTTAGTGTAGGGTTAACTGGTAGTATAGAAAAGAAAAAGAGAGGTAGGCCTAGGAAATATGGACCAGATGGGACAATGGCGAGGGCATTGTCACCAATGCCTATTTCCTCATCCGTCCCGCCCAGCGGAGGTGAGTTCTCAAGTGGTGGCGGAAAGCGTGGGAGAGGACGAGGTAGTGGGTACCAGATTAAACATCAGAAGGGAATGGACTTGGAGAATTTAGGTACCAAGCTTTTCTGTGGAAAGTTATTGCTTTTGATTCAAATTTTAGCATACTGTTGTTTTGTTTTAGTTTGAGTTCAATCATGTTATAGATTCTTCAAAACACCTGATTGGTTTGGAATTTTCTGAATGCCACTTTGAAAGATTCTATATGTGAAGTTGATAATACTTGTTGACCTTTTTGTGGGGCCTAATCTGAGATGCCATTGTTCAGATTTGGAAGGATGTTACTGGTTTCTGTGAATGAGTGGCCTTCTTTTTTGTGGCTGTACAAGGTCTAGGAATATTCTTAGTGTCTTTGATTTTATTTTTCATCAAGGATTTTTCAAGATGCTCCCACTGATATAAACAAAATGAAACTGGTTAAAGCAGCAAGATCGGTTGATTAGTAATACCTTTTGGTCTGAAAGTATGTTTCTTTCTCTGACCATCTGGAATCTGGTGTAAAGGGCTTCTTTGCAAAAATATGTAGTAGATCTATGTTTGTTTGACAAACAGGCTAAAGGCATATCAGCACACGATTTGTTTATTTGTTTAGTTTAACAGTGAAATTCTGTACTTATAGATGTTGCTTAAATAATTTATAGGTGAATGGGCTGCTACTTCTGTCGGGTCAAGTTTTACGCCTCATGTTATCACGGTCAATGCCGGTGAGGTAAGTTTTGATATGGGAAACAGAGAGGAGTTTATTCATTTTATCGGGGAACATTCTTATGCTTCATTTCTATCATTGTCAAAGACTTGCGTAGGCTTTTTGGGTCCATCCTTTTCGTGGTCGCTAGTGTTCTTTTCCTTGTTCATAACTTTTTTCTAGACTTTAGACCTTCGATAGGCTAGATTCAGGGAATAGACTGCATTTTAACTTTCCATTGTGTCGGGGAGCATTTATAGGTCTCTAAGGTGATCATTATCTACTTCTTTCCTTATATTTGATTTTGTGGTGTTTAAGGATGTGACAATGAAGGTGATATCATTTTCTCAACAAGGACCAAGAGCTATTTGCATCCTATCTGCCAATGGAGTAATTTCAAATGTTACACTTCGTCAACCCGATTCTTCTGGGGGCACTCTTACGTACGAGGTTAGGCAATTTTGAAATTACTATCACATTCTGAAATATGAGGAGTTTCCAGTAACATATAGTCTAATTTATATGCAAAAACGGTAGTCTAATCTGTAATGTGTTTGATTATGGGGTTTGAATCAATGTTTTGTTGCATGATTCTAATGTTTGCAGTACTGTTTAATATAAGTTTGTCAAAGGATTTCATAAGATAAAAGACATTCTTTAAAATATACTCATTAATTTTAAAGGATGTTAAGCCTATAAATGTTCGTACGCTAAGGAAGATGTTTGCTGCTGAGGATGTACTTTATAATGCAGCCGAGTAAGTTGAAGTTCCTCCTGGAAAAACATTTTCAGGTCTAATTTGAAAATATCAGTGCATAAAACTTGGAATGCTTTGGGAGGAATTGATTATAAGACGGTTCGCATTATTCTCCGAAGGATAATGCTATTAGGTGTGTGAAAACCACGGATTATAAAGATACAAATGTTAGGTAAGATAAATACTCGTGAAACCAAGTAGATAGTGCATATCGTTTGAAGGGACAGGAGGGGGTTGTCAAAGCAAAATTTTAACCTAAAAAAGCTGGAACTTTTTTCCATTTAGTATTGAAGATAAGGTGAAACACAGCTTTTGACCTCAAAAGTTGTGCCAACTATGATGCTGAACAAGGCCAACATGAACGTCTTACTCTGTTTTGATTTTCGAATCCTTAATAGAAAACTTTGTCCGTCCTATTTTCTTGTAGGGTCGCTTTGAGATACTTTCCTTGTCTGGATCCTTCATGCCTACAGAAACTCAAGGAACGAGAAGTCGATCTGGTGGGATGAGTGTATCTTTGGCAAGTGCTGATGGCCGTGTTGTAGGAGGAGGAGTTGCTGGGCTTCTTATAGCTGCCAGCCCTGTACAAGTAAGCCTCTTAGTGCTAAATTTCCGGTCACCTTTTAGAATCAATAATAGGTTTAATGGGAGGGGCTTCAAGTGATGGCTAAGTACTCGTCTATTGGCTCTCAAGCTTGTAGTCTGAGTTGTATGAACACCTGAGAGAAGTGCATGAGACATCTTTCAAAATATTGTAGAGAGCTGGAATGGAATTGATTCATACTTTGCCTTTCACAATTTGAAAAGATTTAAGAGTCTAGACAAATCTTGGTCTTAAACACATTGATGATTAATGTTTTGTTGAATTATCAGGTTGTTGTCGGCAGCTTTTTACCTGGCAACCAGCATGATCAAAAACCCAAAAAGCAGAAGATCGAGTCCATACCAGCTACTGTTGCACCAAACCCGAGTATTGTCGCTGCACCAGCTTCAAATGCTGAGAAAGAGGATGGCATAGATGTTGTTTCGCCGCAACAAAATTCGAATGCCCTGAAACCAAGCCTCACCGGTGCTACCTTCCGGAGAGAAAATTGGGCGGCCACCATGCAGGAGCCAAGGAATTCAGCAACGGATATCAACATTTCGTTGCCAGCAGGTTAATCTTATAAAATCAGACTCGGAGGCTGACTAGACTAAAATCCCTGATGTTTTTCGTTCATCAAAGAGTACGGAGTGTTATGTGTTGTTGAATATTACTGTAGGATGATGAGGTAGGATTAATATCCAGCTAGGTTTTAATGTCTCAGGCAAAGACAATCTTTTCTTCTTTTTTTAGCCTGATTGATGAGAGTTGCCCTAGATTTTAAAAGATCTCCCGATTATGTAGTAGTGACATTTTTATCAGTTCTATTCATATGGTTTCATTTATCATTCAACTACATTGACTCTTTATCATACCATTATTAACCTGCTTCTTCCAATATGCCAAATTACACCCTAAACTATACTATGTAAACCTTGACCCTCCATTTTCTACTTATAATTTGCTTATGCTTGAAAAACTATAATGTATACAATTTTTAAAATTGAGAAAATAATATGAATCATTTTAAATTAGACTTATTCAAAGGTCAGACTATCTTATTTGGAATTTGGGAGGGTTTAGATCCTAAAATGGGTTTGGATTTCAACATTCATGACCTGAGTTTGACCTAACTCGATCTATATTATTTTATTTTAATCATCGTTTAAAATGTAGGAAGCACTGATCAAAACCCCTTGTTGCCACCTTAATGACCAAGATTCATTTAATCTCCTCTCCCTCACTTTGTACCAAAAAAAAAAAAATCCTTTAAAATATGTTTTTTAAATATTTAAAATGATTAATTTCCAAAACTAAAGTAAGGAGGATGATTTTCTGGCTTACTTTGTGTATAAAAAAATAAAATAATAGAATCGGATGTAGGGAGTTTGACATTGCAAACAAAACAAATAAGGAGCTTATGTATTCTCGTTCAACAACACATGCTTCTCAATCGTGTCTTTTGCTGTCGGAAAAACATGAAACGTCAATATGTCCATGTACCAGGATATAATTATGTTATACATAATCGATTACTTCGCCCAACAATTTTTTATTTTACTCCAAAGTGACACTAAATTTAACCATTTTAATAAAATTATTGTTACTAGTAATTAATATATCATGTAATTTCATTACATCAAGTCATACAGTCGATCTAATAATAATTTACCAATTAAGACACATTACCTATGAATGTCTCACTCAATAGTCATTACTCTCTTCTCCTTTTCAACTTTTTTATGATTTTTTCACCTAAAACATCATTTATTACTTTCAACTCACCAAGTAAATTGCTACATCAAATAAATGAGACATTTAACCTAGACTTATCTATGAGCCGAGCCGAAGACCTGCTCGAAAAGTGGGAGGGTTTGGGTAAAAATATAGGTCCAAAAATTAGACTTAAACAAAAAAAAATAAGGTTCGTTTTCTAAACGGGTTAAGCCTCAGGTAAACTTTTTTGCTTGGCCCAGCCCAAATTTTCATAAAAAAAATATTGTTGCTGTTTTTTTATTTTTTACTGTTTTTGCATTGTTTTGCTATCATTTCGCTATTATATTGCTACTATTTTGTTATTATTGTTTTGATATTGTATAACTCTTGTTTTATTATTAATTTGGCTACTATTTGAGATTATTTGCTTGCTAAGTTGCACTTATCTTAATGTTATTTAAGTATTTTTAATTTTTTTTCCATTTGTTGGGAAACATTTATTTTAATTTTTAGTGTATTTGATGGATTATATTTTTTGAATTTATTTTTTATATAAAAAATTTTAATGTGGGTTGTGCCGGGCTCGACTTTTAACATTTTTATTCAAGTCGGACTTAGATAAATTTTAAGCCAATTTTTTAGGTTGGGCCAAATTCGAACCTAAAAAACGTGCCTAATTTTTTTACTTGACCTAACTCATGGACAACTCTAAATTTAACCTACAGAAAAAGAAGTTTGTTGTGGTTTTATTTTCCTCGCCATGGCGCCAATGTAGTGAGTAGACGAGCAATGTAAAAAGAAGAAACTGAATTTGAGGTAATGTTCTTATTGCTTTTTTAACAGTCAGCAAAACAGATTTTTAGCGGCGTTTTTAGTGGCGTTTGGACCAAAAACGCCCCAAAAGTTATACATTAGTGGCGCTAATAGGAAAACGCACCAAAAGGTTAAGCAGTAGCGGTGTTTGTTAAAAATGCCACAAAAGGTCAAGCAGTAGCGGCGTTTATAAAAAAAACGCTGCAAAAGATCTAGCAGTAGCGGCGTTTATGAGAAAAACGCCGCAAAAAGTAAGCAATATCGGCGTTTTTGATAAAAAAACGTCACAAAAAATTATTTTATATTAGGGTTTAGGGTTTAAGATTTAAGGTTTAAGGTCTAGGGTTTAGGGTTTTATGGTTTAGTGTTTAGTTTTTTTTTGAGTTTATAGTTTTAGGGTTTAATATTTATGTTTTAAGGTTTGGGGTCTAGTGGTTTAAGATTTTAGGGTTTAGTGTGAGCATTGTTATCAACATAAGAGAACATGAGTTTGAGTGTGTTGAAATGCATTTGAAATGCATTATCCTCCTATTTATGAGTTGGGGAGGAATTACGAGTAGTTGTAGACATAATATCAAAAAAGAATTTGAAGTTAAATTTTATCAAAATCAATTTGGATAAATTCCATCAGCTGCACAAAAAATTAAACTCATGGATACAAACTTTTCGTAAGGAAGTTTGGTTTCATTTTTTAAAATTATTTTCGTACACAATTATAAATATTATAAAAATTATTTTCGTACACAATTATAAAATATTACAAATTAAATATATTGTTCGAAACAAAACAAACTTAATTTAAAGGAATTTAAGAAATAATTAAACTATAAATATATATTAGTATCAAAGGCATTAGCGGCTTTTTAATAAAAAACGCTGCAAAAAAACATTTTACTTTAAACAAAACGGCGCCATTTTTAGTGGCATTAGCGGCGTTAGGTAAAAAACGCTGCAAAAAACATTTTACTTTAAATCAAATGGCTTCGTTTTTAGTGGCATTAGCGGTGCTAGGTGAAAAACGCCGCAATAGATCGAGCATTAGTGGCGCTAGGTAAAAAACGTAGCAAAAAAAATTACTTTAAACAAAACGGCGCCGTTTTTAGTGGCATTAGCTGCGCTAGGTAAAAAACGCAGCAAACGGCCATTTTGTTTTAAACCAAACTATGTCGTTTTGCTCTCCTCCATTTTATCCCAACCCATATACCTGAAACACCTTATTTTTCCCCCTAAAAAATTTTCCCAAATTCCTAAATTTTCCCCAAATCAAAATCCCAACCCATTTGCTGCATCGCTGTCGACTCGACCATCTGCTGCTGCCATCGACTATCTCCTCTGCTGCGTCATCGTCGCACTCCTTTGTCGTCGCTTTCACTGTTCTAATCTTGGAGACAAAATGGCATTTTTCTCTCTTGATTTTTGCTTTTATTATCTGCTGAAGTGAACCATCTTTTGGAATATGTGGTTGTCTTAGGTACTGGTCCTTTTGAAATTTAGTACAGTGCTTTATTTTGTTACAACTGAGGTTGTGGCAGGATCAACAACATGGTTGGGTCGAGGTCTTTCTTGTGTATGTGCTCAGAGCAGAGAGAGTGATGCTCGTCCATCATTTGATTTAACTCCTTCCCAGGTAATGTCTATGATAGGGTTCACCTGTTCATATCTACGTTGTCAACTGTGATGGTCATTTGCCCATTTCATCTGTAATATGTGAAATTTTTTATTGTTTCTTTAGTCCTGTATTTCTTTTGTTTATTTCATTGATTTGATTTCTTGGTGGTGACAGCTTTGATTTGAAATTTTCTTTTGTTTGTGATAGTGATTTAAAACACACAAGTTTAAAATTGGTTAGAATTGCATGACTATTTCTCAGCCAGGGGACCCTGGAATCGATTCTTCATTGGTTGCTTTGCTAAGGTCAAAAATGAATGTTAACAATGCTTGATAAAGGAAACTCGAACTTTAGTCTCGACCAAATGATAGTAGTTAAATCTGTTTGGAGTTTTATTTTGCTATTAGTCTTGTATTGATGATTTTTCTTTCAAATATTGGATCATTTTACTTACTTTAGATTTTTCATCCAGTTTTCTACCATTCAGTTTGCTTAGCTTCAATCCACATTGTCTCAGGTAAGACAGTTTCCAGTTTTTGCATGCTTTGCCATTTCATGAAATTATAAAAAATGATATTGCTTCCAATAATAATTTAGCTACTTAAAGTTATGTTTCTCTCCATTGCAATTTATTAGTTAAAGCAAATGTTCATCACTTTCTTAGTTTAATTATTATGATTATTATTAATTTAATGAGTCCATGAATGAAATCCGAAATTGATGTTAACCGGATTTAGTGTAGTTGAATTCATCACTTTGTTAGATGATATAACATTTTGATGGGTTGAGAATTTAAAACACACATTCAGTTTGGTAAGAATGTAAGATGGTTCGAGTCAAAAGGCCATTGACAGCTACCTAATAGAGAGACAGTCCACGTTTTTTTATCCAAACTCAATTCCCTATTTGCTACTAATTTCTTAGTCAAGTTGCATGCAAAATGCTTATTTACCTTATAAAATACTATTTGTATAATATTTGTATAAAAAATTAATATTATATTTGTATCTAAAATTAATATTGTATTATAAAATACTGTTTATCCAATGTTTTTTTTTTTTGAACAAAACTATTTATCCAATGTTCTGTCTCTTATTGTAGGGGACATATTTTTTTGTGCTTCCATAAGTTTATTTGGTCGGAGGATTAGTTGTTCTTTTCTCCAAGGCTTTTGTGGACGGTTATATATATATATATATATATATATTCTTATGCTTCATATAATTAGCTCTTTTCTCTTTAATTATACTATTAATAATAATAATTTTTACATTACATTTCTGCATTGTTTTATTCTTTATTACATCTCAGATAATCTGTTGATGGTAATGCTCATAGAAAAAGACACTCAATTGGATTTAATTCAAAGCAGAAGAATTTAACATGTCAGATGTGTAGAAAAATTATGCATTTTATTTTCTCATTTTCTTCAAATAATAATAAAAATTAGTCCACTTAAATCTGTTTTTACTTACTAATATATTTATTATAACTATTTAAAAAGTTAATTTTTAAAATTGTTTAATAACACAATTGGAATGAAAAGAGAATATTCATTAGTAGCCTAAATTGATCAATTTAAATAATCAATGTTGATATTTCACATGGGACTGGATATTATGATTTAAGTCCTTATTTCATTTAAGTAACTTCACTATACCATCTTTATATTTAATCCAATTTTATTATTTGTTTTAGTTATGATTCTAAATTTTTATTTTTATTAATATAAATAATTATTATTCAAAGATATGCAATTAGTTATTTTATTTATTTAATAATATATTTTTATTTCATGTAATATAAAACAATTAAGGTATTTTATAATATAATATTTGTTTACTTATAAATTTTAATAGTTTCAATTATAAAACCAACAGTCTAATTAAATATTATCAAATTTTAGATCTTTTAATATTTTTTTGCTTTAACGTATTTCAATATTTATCAATTTTAAAATAATTTACTTATGTGTAAAACTCTAATTTTTACAATCCAACCATTAAAATTATTAATATAATTTCATTTATCATGTAAGGTTAGTATGTTGGTATTATATTTTGTCTCAAATCATATGACAGTCTTGTATACTTGGTTGTATACTTAATGAAATTGCATTGCTTGGTTGTCCAACTACACAATGACCTTGAATCTCCTATTAGGGTTGGGATAGCTTTTATATAAGGGTAGATAATGGAATTTTAAATAAAATTTATAATTTATATTATTTATTAAAAACACAAATTTATAAATTATAAGAGTATAATTAAAGGGTTAAAATTTAAAGATGATAATCATAACTTACATAACTCACATAAATACATATCATATCATAACTTACGTAATACATAAATATATACTTATAAATAAACAACTTACGAATTAGTTTACACCCATTAGATACTTGATATGTATAATCTATTTTAGTACAATGACATGATTTAAATCAATTGAGAACATTTAAGTAACCATAATTTATTGTCAAATTTAGACTTCAAGAACTACGAAATGGATAAGAGTTGGATGGATTTGTCAAGGGTAAGCAACGATTATCAAAATGGACTACAAACTTTTCTAAATTTTGCATTTCAAAATGCAACCCAAGAGAATATGATTCTTTGCCCGTGTAAGAACTGTGGCAACATCAATTGACATTTTCGTGAAGTTGTCTACGAACATCTAATTGTTGATGGCTTTATTCGGGGGTATAAAAAATGGATTTTCCATGGAGAGTGTACACCTTATAGATCCTCTTCAACGATTAATTCGACTTATCCTCATAATGCTTACCATCAGTCTATTAGAGAAGATGACATGGAAGGTATGTTGCGGGATGCATTTAATATATGGCTTGCAATCGTTTCCATGACTTCATTACATCTGATGATTGTAACATTGGTGGAAATGATTTTACCGAAATGGGAAGAAGTGTACCTGATGAAAAGCCAAATTGAGAAGCGGCGAAATTCTACAAGTTACTTAATAAAATGAATGAGGAACTTTATAAGGGATCAAAATTTTCAAAAACATCTTTCTGCATTCGTATTTTTCACTTAACAGTCTTGTCATGTTTGCGGTAAATCTCGTTGGATGAATATGAATACAGAAGATGTAACGGCTCATTTTTAGTGAAATCGAAACAGTGGTTTCAAGACCAAAAATTTGAAGTCAAAAAATTTATTTTAATATTATTTTATGGTCTATAGCATGATAATATGGTGGTATAAAAATTTCGTTAAGAAATTTTACCGTTTGTATGCTCAATTTGTGAAAAAGGACTAAATCGCGTAAAGTGAGAAAGTTGTGTTCTATTAGCTAAATGTGTTAAATAGCTATAGAATTTTAAAGTGGAGGTCCTTATATGGTAATTACACCATTAAATGAGTTAGTGGATGTGCATGGCTTGGTAATTGAGTAATTTTTAAAGTTAGGTAAGGGTAAAATGGTAAAAATGTAATTAATGATAATAAATAAAAAAAAGAAAAGCCAAAAAGCTATTATCTTCTTCTATTTTTCATGCCATAGCCAAATTCACCATAGGAGAAGGGAAGAATTTTTTTTCTTAAGCTTTTTCTTTGTATGTAAGTGCTATTTCATCCCGTTTTCGATAATTTTTATATTTTCGGAACCGTTGTAGCTTAATCTAGCTAAATAAGGGACTAAATTGCAATATGGTTGAAAGTATAGGGTTTTCACATGAGAACATATTAGTTTTTCTTGAATTTTAATGGATTAAAATGAACCTTTGTTGTTAAATAAATAACTTTTGTTAAGTGAGTTTTGATGAAATTGTTAATTAGGGGTTAAATTGAGAAATATGAAAATTTTGTGATAAATGTGTGAATTTATGGAATATATGGGCTTATATGAGCATATATAATTTTTGGCTAGGCTTGGATGTAGTGAAATTTCATGAATTTCATTTTTTACGAGCTTAGGGACTAAATTGTAAAAAGGTCAAATGTTTAGGGGAAATGATAATTTTGCCATAACATGAAATTGGATTGAATTGAATAGAATAAATATTAAATTAGTTAAATTTGATTACATATAGATCAAGAAAAGCCACGTTCGGAATTAGATCGAGGCAAAGATAAAGTAGTGGATTGATCGGTCGATTGTCTCTGTATAAATTTGAGGTAAGTTCGTATTTTTAATAAGCATTAAATTACATGTGTTTAAATGCTTAATTGATATAATTGTGATTATACGACACCATGGAAATTCTCGGCGAGGTATCAGTAATGTATGGATCCCGATTGAACCTTAGGAATAGTTAGAATGCAAATGACATGTCATTAGGGGTTACCGTGTTTTGGGTGCTGTTCTCGTACGTCCTATTGGTGGCTGAGTTTTCTGCATGTGTTGCGATTACTTTACAGCTTGTGTGAGCAGCACCGTGTAGCTACGTCTTGACTGGCAGCTTGTGTGAGCAGACCTAGTGATGGCTCGAGAGTGAGCATCTATATGAGATATGAGATAAAAGTGGTTTTGACCACGTATTGGCACTTAGTGTGCGAGATACCTGAGTATACGATAGTATTCCAAATGGTTCAACGGGTACAGATGATGATACGAGGTTATAAGAGTTGATACGAACCAGTATAGGTATTCGTGTGAAATACAAAATGTAACTCATAGTTGATGTATTCATACTTGACTAACATAATTGTGATTATGTGTTAGGCTTTGGGCCAATTGAAATTTACCTATGTTTTAATTATGCTTATCTAAATTGTGGATGAATGGTATGTTGTATTTATTAGCCATACGAACTTATTAAACTTAATTGCTTACTCTGTTTTAATTTTCGTGTTTTATAGTGATTCAGAAGCTCACTCTGTTTGGAAGTTGCCAAAGATTGTGTCGCACTATCAAACTCTCATTTTGGTATTTTGGACTTTGTATATTTTGGTTAAATGGCATGTATAGGTGTTTTGGCTAATGTGGCCTATATATCTTGTTGTGTTTTGGCCATTTGAGATTGCTTGTAAGGTGGTCACATATTTTGATATGTATCTATTTTCAAATGGCCTTTTGATATGTGGTGTATGGTTGCTATATGAATGCCTTGCTTGTGAAATTTTGTTTAGCATTAATTGGTTGAAATGGAGATGATTATGTATGTTCAGTTTTAGGCATAATGTCTCATATATGTAATTGACCATTTAGGTAACCTTTGAAGTATGTTTGGTATGTTTCAAAGTGGTCAAATGAATGTGTTTATGGATATCATATTATGGTGTGAATGTAGATGTTATAAACTTGATATTGGTTGGACTTGAGTGCCTATTTATGCCATGGCTTTATGTATTTTGATGTGTATAGGTTGACACTAATTTGGGTGAGAAATATGGCTTGAAAAATGATCTATTTTTGTCCACACGGGTAGAGACACGGGCGTGTGTCTCAGCCGTGTGTGACACACGGCCAGGTGATACGGCTGTGTGTCCCCTATAATTTTCTTAGAAAGTAAGTCAGTAGCTTTACACGGCCTAGCACACTGGCGTGTGGCTTGGCCGTGAGGCACAAGTCAGTATACCCTCCAATTTTTACACGGCCTGGCACACAGGCGTGTGGTTTGGCTGTGTGACCTAAGTCAGTGAGTTACACGGGGTCGGGCACGAGCTGAGACACAGCTATGTGATCCCTTTTCGAATGCCCACACGGCCTGGCCACACGGGCGTGTATCCCCTGCACTTTGAAAATTTTCAATATTTTTCTAAAAATTTCTTGAATACTCAGTTTAGTCCCGAACCATTTTTAATGTCTATTTGGGGCCTCGAGGGCTTGTAACAAGGACTGTATGAATGTATTTGAATGGATTTTGATTTGAATGATAATTGATTATGAAATATATGATTGTTTAAGTCATAAGTCTGGTAATGCTCCGTAACCCTATTCCGGCGTCGGATACAGGTTAGGGGTGTTACAGAATATGTGAATAAGGATGAAGGTGAGGCACAGTCAAGAAAGAAACCAATAAAGATTTTGCGATATTTTCCACTAATACCAAGGCTTCAAAGGCTTTTCATGTTGTTAAAGGCAGCCGAGTATATGAGGTGGCATCATGATCAACCAATCGATGATGGATTATTAAGGCATCCTACGGATTCTTTAGCTTGGAAATCATTTGACAGTAAATTTCCAAGCTTTGCAAGCAATCCTCAAAATGTGAGGCTTGGGCTAGCATCTAATGGATTTAATCCTTATAAAATCATGAGTACTTCGTACAGTACTTGGCCTATAGTGCTTGTTCCTTACAATTTGCCTCTGTGGATTTGCATGAAGCAATATTCTTTTATCTTATCTATGATTATCTCTGGAGAGAAAGGTCTCGGAAATGATATTGAAATTTATATGCAGCCACTTATTGAATAGTTGAAACAGTTATGGGCGGGTGTTGAAACATATGATTGTCTTGAGAAATGTGAACTTTTATTTACGTACAGCTTTGTTATGGACTATTAATGATTTCTCAGCTTATGCCAATTTATCTGGTTGGAGTACCAAAGGGCGTTATGCTTGTCCTTGTTGTGCGGCACAAACATGTTCGAAGTGATTATATAATGGGAAGAAGTTCTCTTATATGGGGCATCGTCGATGGTTAGATGAAAATTATAGATTTAGATTTCAGAGGACTCTATTTGATGGTACCGAAGAGTTTAGAGAAGCTCATGAGCAGACCATTGGATCTGAAATCTTGTTCTTGTTAAAAGATATCAATTTCAATTATGGGAAGATGAATCAACCACCCAACACGCAAACAAAGAGAAGACGAGGGAGGCGTATGTTGACGATGTTAACCGGCAGATTGATGATAAATCTGATGAAGAGGATGATCCTAATTAGGCGGACTTGTGGAAAAAAAGAAGTTTTTTTTTAGTTTCCTTATTGGGAGCATCACATTTTGGACACAATCTTGATGTCATGCATGTTGAAAAGAATGTTTGCGAGAACATCATTCGGACAATTCTGAATGTCGATAGAAAATCAAAAAGCTATCTTCAGAGTCGACTTGATCTAGTTAACATGGGAATTCGGCGTGATCTTCATCCCTAAGTACTTCTAAATAGGAAATATCGGTTGCCGCCTTCTATTTTTGCAATGTTGAAGAAAGAAAAAGAAGTGTTCTGCACGGTGTTGAAGGATATAAAGGTCCCAAATGTGTATGCATCAAATATATATCGATGTGTGAGTCTTAAAGACCGAAGACTATATTCCCTAAAATCACATGATTATCACATCTTGATGCAAGATTTACTGCTAGTTGTTTTACGGTGTTGTATGTCAAAAAAGATGACGTCTTGTATAAGTGAACTATCTAATATAATGAAAGCTATTTGTGGCAAAGTTTTTATTGTTAAAGAACTTGAGAAAGTACAAGATCGAGCCGTCTTGACTTTATGCAATTTGGAGAAGATCTTTCTACCTTCCTTCTTCGCTATTATGGTGCACTTGCTAATCCATCTCCCTCGTGAAGCAAAACTTGGTAGACCGGTTTTCTATCGGTGGATGTATCCTATAGAGATATGCTAATTTATTTGTAAAGTTTTCATTCATTCATGAATATACCTTTAGTTACAACTTTTGATAATGTTGTATATCGTGTTTAGATTCCTATGCAAATTGAAGTCTTATTGTTGTAATAAGCGTTATCTAGAAGGATCAATTGCTGAAGGTTACTTGGCAGAGGAGTGTATGACTTTCTGTTCTAGATATTTAAAAGATGTTGAAACAAGACTGAATAGACCAAGTAGAAATGCTGGGCTCACTAATCATAACTTAGCCGAAACTTATTTATTTCGAAGTTAAGGAGAACCAATCTGTAAATTTGAAATTGCACACTTAGATGATAGATTTTGGGTATAAGCACATTGATATGTTCTTTTTCACCACGATTCAATTGAACCATTACGCAAGTAAGTTTTAGAATTTGATAAATATTCATATTTTTAATTTGTTTATCTTCTAACTAAGTAATCCACTTTTTAACATAGCGAGTACAAACAAATCTTGAGATCTCGTTTACGCTCCCAAAGATTACAACATCGAGAGATTCATAAATTATTCACAAAATATTTTCATGAATGGTTAGGGCAAACGGTATGCAACTGAAGCTTTCATTGACAAATAATAATATTTTCTCATGACATTTATAATGAATCAATTTACTATCGATTCAATAGGTTTGGAGTGGAAAGAACATCAATGACGAAGTTAAATGGCTTTCCCAATGTCTGAATAGAGTAGTAAAAAGATATAGTGCCTTCCTCATCAATGGATTCAAGTTTCATACAAAATCTCGCGAAAGATTGAAGAGGACTCAAAATTGTGGAATAGTTGTTAATTCTTCAATTACAAGTTATGCTAGTGCTAGGGACAGTAATCATGTTGAGGAAAATGTAAAGTATTACGGACTTCTTACTGACATTATTGAGTTGGATTACTATGGAAAACGGAAGGCTATCTTATTTCGATGTGATTAGGCTGATGTTAATACTGCTCGCGGAACTAAAAAAGATCAATTTGGTTTTACAATGAACTTCTCTCGATTAATTCACACTGGACAACAATTGATAGACGAGCCGTATGTATTTTCTTCTCAAGTGAAACAAGTTTTTTACTTGAAAGATCTAATTGATGAGGGTTGGTATGTTGTACTCCGTAACACCCCTAGAGACTTGTTTAACATAGGCAATGGAAGTAGAGATGACATCGACGAAAGATCAGAAACTTTGCCTTTTCCAGAATAAAACTTTAATGAAATTATCCCTAGTACTAGTACACAATTTCAATGGGTTCACCAAGATGTGGATGAATATATTTACGAATTATGATGTAGTAAGATTTTATGATTTTTTAATTATATGTAATATTATAATTTAAATCTTGATCTTGTTAAATATTTCAACTATTTTATATGTACTATTATTATTGTAATTAGTTACTAAAATTTCAACTATTTTATGTGTATTGTAGATAAAATGCCTAGAAGAAGATTGTGAGATCTAAGTATTGTTCAAAATCCTCCAAATTCGAAAGAAACAAATAGTGAAGAACAGACTGCTATTGGATCTTCCAATGTTCCGAATACGACTGACGGACCTGCAGAAATTCAAAGTAATATTAACTTTAATTTACATGTGTGTTGGCTTTTATTATTGATTTATGTTTCCAATTCTTATATTATAATATACCATTTTTTCAGCTGAAAGTGGTGGGACACACAAAACTCGAGGACGTATGCTACTAAAAGATTTATACGAGTTAAATTCTATCGAGCGTGTCAAAGTAGCTAGAAACAGTCTTGGTCAGCCTATTTGTAATGCAAATAATGCTAAGTTATTTTGCATTTATTTTTATTATATATTTCATTTCTAACTCTTTGATTGATTTATTAGGAGAAACTAAATGATAAAAAGGCGGAGTATGAAGCGATTGCTTTGAGTGATAGTTCTGTTAATCTTGACGACATTGATAACCGAATTATTACTGAAGTTTTAGGTCGTAAAAGGTATGGTCGGGTTCGATTTCAAGGATCTTTTGTTAACCCAACCCAATATTTTGGATCCAACTCGCAGCAATACATGCCTTCGGGGAGTCAAGCTCAAGCTGAAGTTCAGAGGTTAAGAGACCAGATGGCTCAAATGCAAGTGAGCACAATTGAGCAAATTGCTCAACTTAAAGCAGAGGCAACATCAAGAGAAGCAGAGGCTCAAATAAAATATGAAGAACTCCAGCTACAACTTAAAGCGGAGGCAGCAGCGAGGGAAGCAGAGGCAACAGTGAGGGAAGCAAAGCAAAGCAGAAAATATGACGCATTCTAGCTATAACTTCAAAATATGATGAAGGTGTTTCAGCAATTGCAGAATCTGCCATCTTAAATGTTTGTTTTCTTATTGTAAGAATATTTTAACATTATAACTTTTAAAAATAATAAATTTTATTATTTTATTTATTAATTTAGATCATATATCTTTTCATTGGGATTTAAAGTATCATTTAGATTTATAGTTTTTGGTTAGATTTGATGTTACAGGAAATTATGTTGACAATTCGGGTTCTATATGAATGAAAATGGGATGTTAAAAATCTGCTAAATTTAGTGGCGTTTTTGGGAAAAATGTTGCTAAAGAACATGTTCTATAGCGGCGTTTGTAGGGAAAGCGTCGCTAAATGTCATATTCTATTACGGCGTTTGGGGAAAGCCTCATATTCTTTAGCGACGTTTGTGGGAAAAGTGCCGCTAAAGATCATGTTCTATAGCGGCGTTTTTCCACATAAACGCTGCAAAATTTAGCGGCGTTATCTATAGCGGTGTTTTTTGCTACAAGCGCCGCAAATAGTTTTAGCGATGCTTATAAGCACCGTTATAGGCCCCAAAAAATGCTGCTAAAAACCTGTTTTGCTATAGTAGATGTTATTAGCTGAATCAAATAGCTGTGAATTATGAGAAACTAATAGTTTGTTTCCAGGAAATATAAATGTGGAGACATATGCTTGGAAGTTTCCCATTGAAAAGGACATGGACCAAACCACCCTGGTTTTAGGCTAAATAAATATCTAGTGAAATAATAAACAATGACCCAATTTACTATATATTGCAAAAAAATGTTGACATGGAGATGGAATGTTATTATAATTCTCAAGTCACCAATTTCTTCTTTTCTTTCGCACACTCTTGTTTCGTCACTATATTGGTTTTCCACAAATACTTCCAACATCCAACCTATTTCATTTTCTCTTTTGGTTTAAATAAATGTTCCTAAAATGCTCAGAAATTTCCTCTTGCACCTTCATAATTAACTTCTTCCCATGGTTTTAATTTTGCAATCAACCAGTCCTCTTTGCTTCCAAGAAATAGATGAGTAGCTTTTTTTCTGATTAACTTTATATAGCTAGTAAATCTTGCCATTGTTAATTTAGTGACAAAAAACCTCTTATTAATGGCTAAAACTAGCAAAATGGAGGGAGGTGGTGGGTTCCCTGCCTTATGGTTTTTATCAAGTATTCCTTTGGTCATATTATTGGCTTTGTACTATCAGCTCCTATGCATCATGAACTTGTTTTCTCCACCTATGACTTCATCGTGGTGGCAAAGTCTTGTCCCTTAGCTCGGTTTACCGTGTTCTACGCTATCCTTCGCATTATTAACATTATTATTGGAAGCCCTGATCATCAAGATACAGCTGGTCATGAGTTCAACCATCCTGTCCTGGATTTAGGGTTTGTCAACATAGGCGCAAAAGAAAAAATTTATTATGAGGGCAGTGACGTTGAGGATGTACAACTTTATCATGGTTACAATGAAGAAAACGATGATACTTTTGGCACAGAAGATGATCAGGATAGTGAAGAAGATGAGGAAGATAATGATTTGGAAACGAGAGTAGAGGAATTCATAGCCAAAGTCACACGAAAATGGAGAGAGGAATTGCTTACGGAGAGGCTTTATTTTTTGCATAGCACCAACTTAATTACTCTCAACTCCACTCTCACTGCTATATCTGCAGCAAAACCTATGTATATAGAATAGGTAGCATCCCACAGCCCCCCATGTCTGTATTTATGTATATATATGTAGGGATAAAAAAATATAGAGTATGAGAGACTTGGTTAATTCTGTAGATATATAACATATGGTATTGAAAGAATAGATTAGGTTGCTTGATTCCATCCTGCAGCCATGACTGAGTTAGATGAATTGGATATGGAGAATGTTATAATAAGTAGATAAGGTAGTTGTATTTAATAATTCCAGAATATTTGTAATATATACACTGTTTGATGATGTAGTATTATAGAGGGAACACTGGTGGTGGTTGAATCCTTTTCTGTCTAAAACAAAAAAAGAATAGCTCACATTTCCTCTTTTATTACTAAAGTGAACGTGTTATCATAAGAGTGCACGTATCTTTTTACTATTATATTGCAGTTGGTGAAAGAAAACAAAGAAGAAGAACAAGTACCTGGTTATTTCTTTAGTTCGGGGTTAGCTGAGTTGAATCCCAAGTTTGGCAGATAATGCATATATGTATATCCCAAATTAATTACCATTTATTTTAGGTGAGTTTGGATGGCCGGTGTGGTGCAATTCAGTACGCTGTAGTATCTAATATCATCACCACCGCTATTTTTACTCTAACCGCAGCTAAACGCACCGCCATCCATACCCACTTTTTCCTTTACTGCTTCACCTTCATTTGGATCTTTGGTATTAACTTAACCTTCCTTCCTTCTTGGTCTATCATGTTGCTTTTGTTCTGCTCCCAGGCATTATCAGTTGTTTCTACTCATCTTTAATTTTATTATACACTTTTACTATCCCTATAAGTAATATTTATATTATTATTTAAGCTTTTGATCGAGTCAGTATCGCCCTCAACTAGATCACCAACTCGATTAGGAACTAAATAAAATAAGTAAAATTATTGGATGTGTAACACCTCTTACCCGAGACCGTAGCCGGAGTCGAGCACGAGGCATTACTTAGCTTATCTTACTAATTCGGAGCATAAAAACTTAGTTTGAAAATTTATTTCACTATTTACAGCAAATCTGTCTACCTGCGCAGCAGTCACTTATTTAATTATAACTCGAGTTACGAAACTCAAAATTTAGATCCATAAATTTTCCCTGAAACTAGACTCATATATCTTTTCACCATAAATTTTTCAGAATTTTTGGTTTAGCCAATTAGTACAGTTTATTAGTTAAAGTCTCCCCTGTTTCAGTGACCGACCATCCTGACCTCTTGTCACTAAAATTCAATTATCTCTTTGTACAGACGTCATATGGTGCTTCCACTTATTTCTCCTGAAAATAGACTCATCAAGGAATCTATACATATAAATTATAACTCATAATTCCTTCTGTGAAATTTTTAATGAATTTCTAAAGTCAGAACAGGGGACCTTAAAATCATTCTGACCCTGTCTCACTAAAATTCAAATATCTAAAAATATACAACTCTTTTTCTTACTCTATTTCTTTCATGTAAAAGTAGACTCATTCAGCTTTAATTTAGTATCTCTCAATATCAGAAGTCAACTTCTATTTCAACATTTAGCTTCAATTGCACTTACAAATACCTGTCAAATTAAGGATAGTCTTACGGAATTGAGTACATCGTTTGCTCGGTGCCACAATTTGCTTGAATATTTCTCATTGCTATAACTCAGTATGGCTTTCTTCACGGAAATACCATACCTACTTTTCACAACTCAGTATGGTTTTCTTCACTGAAACACCATACCTACTTTTCATAACTCAGTATGGTTTTCTTCACCGAAACACCATACCTACTTTTCACAACTCAGTATGGTTTTCTTCACCGAAACACCATACTTACTTTTCATAACTCAGTATGGTTTTCTTCACCGAAACACCATACCTACTTTTCACAAATCAGTATGGTTTTCTTCACCGAAACACCATACCTACTTTTCACACTTTGCCATGGATCCACTATGGACTTATCCGTCAATTCGCCATTGGTTGCCAAACATGTGTACTCAATTCTGCGTATCCCTTAATTTGAACTAACAATCTCATCTTCTTCTCATTTTTACCATAATCATAATTCAGTAACAATATACGAATTTATACAATATATCATTTCCACATTAACAATTAATCATAAAAATTCAGCCATATGAACTTACCTGGGCCGATTCGTAGAAGTTGTAAAAGTTCAGAAACTAGCTCGATACTTTCTCTTTACCGCGTTTATCTTCGGATTCCCGATCTATAATATAAACTTTGCACAACTCAGTATGGTTTTCTTCACTGAAACACCATACCTACTTTTCATAACTCAGTATGGTTTTCTTCACCGAAACACCATACCTACTTTTCACAACTCAGTATGGTTTTCTTCACCGAAACACCATACCTACTTTTCACAAATCAGTATGGTTTTCTTCACCGAAACACCATACCTACTTTTCACACTTTGCCATGGATCCACTATGGACTTATCCGTCAATTCGCCGTTGGTTGCCAAACATGTGTACTCAATTCTGCGTATCCCTTAATTTGAACTAACAATCTCATCTTCTTCTCATTTTTACCATAATCATAATTCAGTAACAATATACGAATTTATACAATATATCATTTCCACATTAACAATTAATCATAAAAATTCAGCCATATGAACTTACCTGGGCCGATTCGTAGAAGTTATAAAAGTTTAGAACCTAGCTCGATGCTTTCTCTTTACCGCGTTTATCTTCGGATTCCCGATCTATAATATAAATTTTTCCATTCATTAGCATCTAATTCAATACTAATTTACTTTACAATTTATGCCTTTCAATTTTTGAAATTACACTTTTACCTCAAAATTTACAATTTCTACAATTTGGTCCCTACTCAATTAACCCTTCAATTGATCTAATTTTTCTCAATTAACACCTTATCTAACCATTTTAGACTACTAAACAGCCTTTGATATTCATAATTTCAGTACAAAACCCCAATTTCTAACTTTTTCACAATTAGGCCCTAAAAATCATTTTCTACTAAAATCATTTTAATAAGATCATAATATAATGAAATTAAGACTTAAAATCTATAATAATTCATCATAAAATTCCAGAACTTATTCATGGTAACTTACAAAATAACTCATAAATTCAAAAACTAATAAATTCAATAGTTGGACCTAGTTGTAAAAGTCACAAAACATGAAAATTTCAAAGAAAAAGCAAGAATTGAACTTACATGATGAAAAATATGAAAACCCAGCTTGAAAACCCTCTCCTATTACGTTTTGGCTGAAGAAAAATGATGATATCTCTAGATTTTTCACTTTTATCTTTGTTTTATATATTTAATTTGTAAAATTTCCAATTTTGCCCTTATTTCTCCTTACTTTCCTGCTGATTTTTCTTGCCCAACCGTCCAGCCCATAAAATTTTGGGCCTAATTGCCTTTTAAATCATCCTCATTAGTCACTTAAGCTATTTAATCATAATTTAACAAATTTTACACTATTCTCAATTTAGTCCTTTTTAGTTAATTGACTAACCAAACGTTAAAATTTTCTAACGAAACTTTTATACTAACTCAATGACATTCCATAAATATTTATAAAAATATTTATGGCTTGGTTTATGAACTCGATGTCTCGACAGCGTATTTTAGACCCAATTTACCTATTAAATTCTTTTTAAATCACAAAATTTACTAATTCAAAAATTATTCTAAATTCACACTTGACCCATAATTATTAATTTATTAAATTTTAAGACTCACTTGTCAGATTTAGTGATCTCGAATCACTGTTTCTGACACCACTGAAAATTAGGCTGTTACAGGATGATATTTTAATCTTTTTATTTTTAAAAAATTAATGAAAGTATATACATATGGTGGGATTTGAATCCACGGGTTAGTAAAATTTTTAATTTTCTATTCAATTAAAACTTTATTTTAATATTTTTACACATTTTAATTTCATTCTACATACTTTATTACATTCATCATTGTATATAAATACTTCTATACTATTGATTAAGTGTTTTACTAAGTTTGTGTTACCCTTAATTGGGTCACCAACTTAGTTAGAGAAATTATGGAAATATTTTTTCGTAATTAAAATAAATTATATTATTCGAGGTTAATTTAATATTTTTATTTTTTAAAACCAATAAAAATGCATATAGTAATACTTGAAGCCAAACTAATTAAATTAATAAAACATTTAATTTATCACTCAACTAAAGCTTTATTTTAATGTTTTATACATTTCAATTTTATTTATGCACTTTATTACCCCAATCAATTGTATATATATTAATGTATTTGATTGAGTTGGTATCATAAGTTAACTCGACGCCGACTCAAGATTAATGGCAACATCATGATAAACAAATTCAATATATATACTTTAATTTTAACATCGTACATATTTCATGTGGTATTATTATTAATTAGTTCCAAACCATACATTTCATTATTCATTATATGTTATTTTAAACACACATTTGAGTTCTAAATTTGTGATTTTTGCACTAATATGTGTGTGATAGAATTTCTAATATATATTAATAATTTTGTTGATTAAGTTAGTGTCATAAATTAATTTGACAAACCAACTTAGGATTGATGACAATATGGTGATAAACAATTGTGTTCATTTAATATTCTTAATTTGGTGTATTTATGTGTTTAAATTTGATTACACTCACAATTTAATCTATTTTTCATTTATATATTGTACATATTTTATATATTATTAATTAGTTTCAAATCATATGTTTCATTATTTATTATATGTTATTTTTAAACACACATCTGTATTCTATACACGTGGTTTCCACACACATAAGCGTGTGATAAAAATCTTAGTATTATTATTAAAAGTTTGACTAGGTTGGTGTGCAACACCCCATACCTGACCCGATCGTTGGGTCCAAGCTTTGGGATGTCACATTCGTTGTCAGAGCAATTACAAACAATTACCATTCCATTTAACCTTTCGTTCATGCTGTTAAGACTATTACACACTCATAACATGATTCACAATCTTATCCGAGTATTATACGAGCTTATGAAAGTTTTTTACTAACCTAAAGTCGAATAAATATTAAATTATAAAGTTTTAAAACTTTAGGATTGATGACATGACTTTGGGGATTCTAAGTCGCAACGTCACTCACTGTTTGATTCTCATCAAACGTGAAGGATCTGACGTTGCAACGTGAATTATGTTTTCAAATACCTTAAACTCAAATATTAAACAACTAGACACTTTCTTTAATACTTCATTAATTCACCTATGTACATGTCATACTTTATACCGTAAAGTTTATTTCATACCCTTTTTCTCCGAAACTTTGATGATGATGTGGTGAGATATGTCAAGGTCACTACTTCGTATGAAAACTTCAATTTGATCTTTCAACTACGCATTGAAAATAATGTGTTAAGCTTGTGAAAGCTTAGTAAGTACCCATGAATTTAAATCTTATCATTTCTTTAATTTAAAAATAGTAACAAATTACTAATATAATTTCATGAACATATCATTTATATCAAGAGATTATTCAATATATTTACCAAACTTACTAACACTTTAATTTACCATATTATCACTTCACGTTTTAACATAGATTGTTATCGGAATTCACTTACCACATATCTTTCTTTAACACTTATTTCGTTAATCACCTATCTCTCTTTCTCAAGATTCTTTAATCACTTACCAATTATCTTTCTCATGAGTTAATAGCCCATAGTAGACTCAATTGAACAAGTAAGATATTTGGAAATAACATTGTAATGCACTGAAGTACAAAATCACTGTAATGCGTCGAAGTGTCAAATCACTAAAATGCTCCGAAGTGTCACTTTCATTTACACCGAAGTGTCACTATTATTTGCACGCATGATAATTTCCTAATGGCATGCCATCTATATCCAACATGTTCATATCTTATCTACTTGGGCTTTATATTGTCATTTTCATCGCTATCACTTTTCATTTAATGGCATATAAAACTTTACACTCTTACAATTTAGTCCTTATTTTCATAAAAATTAATATGCATTAAATTAACACTTTACTATCACTTAGAATTAAATTCAATATCATAAGTACTTCACTAAAATTCTCCATAAATACTTTATTACACATACCAAATTTTGGTCACTTTTCTATCTAGTCTTCTTTGCATAAACTTCACTTCACTTACTTTACAATCTTTTCGATTTAGTCTCTACTAGCATATATTTTCATTAATCACCATCCTCTCACTTAGTATTCACTTCACTTCTATATATCATTACATTTGAATATGTTATTTTAAAATCTTAATACACTTAGTCACTTTTGTATATTTTACGATTTGGTCCATTTTAATATGAAATTCGTATCACTAGAAATTCACTTAAATATTACTTTGTAATTAATTCACTAACACTTAAAATTTCATTTAAGCTCTTTATCATAATATTTTATTTCACAATTAAACTTTTGCACACTTCTCAATTTAGTCCTTTGCCATGAAATTTATTTTTCAATACATAATCACTTTAAATCAATTCTCTTCAATGTAACACTTCACTTGAATAATTCTTTCTAATGTTTTAGTACTTCTTGTGATTTCTAAGTATATTGCAATCTAGTTCTTAACATTGTGAAAATTCAATAATTATTACAACATCCTTCTAACTTCACCTTTTACTCAAATTCACTATCAATTATAAATAATTCATTAAAATATCTTATTTCACATATCAAATTTTATGCACTTCACTTCTCTTGTTTCAATTATAAATTTCAAAAAAATTGCAATTTAGTCCTTAGCATCATGAAAATCACTATTTACTATAATTTCACTTTAATATCACTTTATGTTTAATTCACTACTATTGCATACTTCAATTATGCTTTCTATCATAATATTTTATTTCACATATTAAAATCATTTTACACTTTATTTTACTAAATTACCACAAATTTCATAAAGATTATATTTTAGTCCTTAAGTAATAAGAAATTCAAGGGTACTTATCTCTCTTCAGCCTTTAATCACTTGTTTTTCTCTTTTCTTCGCCAGTTGAATTACTTCCTCTATCTCTCTCTTGTTTTATTGATTTCAAACCTTAGCTTGATTTTCTCTCTCCTTCAATTCTATCTTTCTTGAATCCAAATTGATATTCATGCTCACCATAGTCTTCTTATCAATTTTCTCTCTTGGTGGCTATGAAAATTCCTTTGACTTCTAGGTGAAATGATGAATTTTGATGGTAAGGACCAAATTGTAAAGAAAGCCAAACTTTTTTTTTCAAGAATGGTGGACGTGAGTTGAATGAAAGATGGAGAAATTTCCATCATCTTTTCTTTTTATTTTCTTAACCATTAAGTAAATTAACAAAATAATAATATTATATTAAAATAATATTAACCAATCAAAATCTAACATCAATATTCATAATCATCATGATAGTTATCCTAATTGAGAAATGACCATTTTACCCTCCAACATCCTCTACGATTCCTTCTTTGAATCATCACTTAATTTTGTAAAACTATGATTTAGTCCTCTTATTTCTTTACTTATTCAATTTAATCCTTGATTGCCAATATTGTGTCTCAAGGAATCGAGTTATTTTCATATTTGGTCCTTCAACTTTTACATATTTACATTTCAACCCCTTAAAGTTCAAATAATTATATTTGAATACCAAAAATTTTTACATCTTTACGATTTGATCCCTGTATTAAATTAATATATCACTCTATATTTCTTAATTCAACTTTCTCTGGCATCCATTAACCTTTTATTTTATCATTTATATTCTTTATCTTACTTTATCGATAAATCCACTGCGTACGATTCTCGCTTAATACAACTTTTATAGCATAATGATTTTAGGGGTGTTACATGGTGTCACCCATCAATTGTGTTCCAATTCAGTTATCAAACTACTAAATGCTCATTCTTTTTACAAAGCAACACATTTTATTTTGGGGTATGCATATCTTTTTATATTTTGATAAATTTAGAAAAAAAAAACATATACATAATGGGAATTAAGTGATTTGAACTTAAAACATCATGATCTTTACCATTAATTTCTCAATTTCAATCAAAGTCATATTTGATCTTTATATCATTATTTTTATAAATTTGTTACAACTAACACATAATCCTTAACATTCACCCAACTTTCCCAATTTGAACTCAGCGGCTGCCATTGATGGATTTAAAGTCGAACTCATTGCATACCTTGACAAACATCGGAAAATGATCGTCAGAAACCTCTGATCACCTCTGATACTATGATAAGAAACAAGATAAACTACCAAGAAGAAGATGAATATGACTGAATTTTCAAAATTGATTAACTTGGTTTGAATGAATCCATCTTTACATATTTATATAACAAGCTATTTGTAGCTAACAAAAACTAAATTAACTAATTACTTCCTAACCAACTCAGTAACTAATCAACTAATTAAACTATCCATAACCATATTACAATGGATACGTAATCCTTAAAAAATTGAATTTGAAAATAATCATAATTAGATATTCTTTTTATTAGATAAATCAGTTAAATTGAATAAACTTTAATTATTTGATTTTCAATTTTAAGAGTAAAATTAATCAAGTTTGAACCCTATCTTATTACTTGAATTTAACTCCATTACGGTTTTGTTATCATTGAGATTGAAAAGAATTTTTGAACTGAAATCTTAATTGCAAACCAAAAATTTGGTAAACAAGTAGCTTTTCAAACCAAACATTAGTTAAAAATTTAAAATTTTAACTTTTAACATTTGAAAACGTGTTTTCCAATGAAGTTACCTTTTATCTACATATTAAATCTTATACTTTACAACATTTCTAAAAAAAATACTTATTAATAATAACTTATTAAAACACTTTTACAGTAATTTCAATTTCAATGATAAACTAGTTTTACATAAAGTAGGTAAAGTATGGTTGTTGCATTCATATATTAATCGCAAATTTGTTGAAAAATAAAAATAAAAATCTCATTGTATTATAATAACCCAATGCTCACCTCACCTCACCTCATTGTACAAAGTGAATAAAAAAATATTACTGTAAATTGGAAAAACAAAGGTTGGAGTTGGAAGAATATTTGATCCAAAGCCTGTTTAATAATCATCTTTTCCTACTGTCCAAATCAACCTGAAACATATGTAAACCAAATTTATGAGTAAGGAAAAAAAGTATAATATATTTGTAATTTTGTGAGATCATAATTACCAAAATATAAAAACAATTAAAAGGATAATAAGATAGCCAAGTTTGATTAGTCGTTGTTTCTTTTCCCACTCCAGCTGATTAAAGATCTCTGTTACATCAACCAGATGTTTTCTCCTTCTATACCTGTTCATTCAATTCCAAAAACCTTTAAAAAAAAAAAAGGAAATAAAAATAGTTGAGGATAATTTTTGAAGGATTTTACAAACTTACAATATGAAATTATAGTATGAATATGGGAGAGACGGGAAAAAAAGAAAATAATGCCCTGTAATTAAACAGACCAAACAGAAAACGGCTTGGATTATGAACTCCGGCATCACAACCTTGTTTATCCGTACCGCCGAATCGTAATGATTTATGTAATCAATTTCCAAATCAATAAAACACATAAGCTGCAAAATTTGCCATTATCAAACGATTGTTAACAAATTAAAATTATATTTAAAAGAAAGAAAATGACCTGATAACAAATAATGGCGAGAAGAGATATGAGGAAGAAGAAGGTCACGAGCCATCCCAAGAGACTTGCGATGGCCATCTTCCCTCCTATCAAAATCTCAACCTCTGTCTTTTCACCTTGTTTTTATATATTTTTTAAATTTAATTTCGGAATCAATTTCCATGCCGCCAAACCGGGTTGTTGGCATTGGTTGAGAATTAAGAGCTAATAAAAAACATTTTCTCTTCCACTTTTCTTATTCTAACCGCTTATATATTATTCATATCTATCTCAAATGACATAAAGGCCCTTATGATTTTATAAACCTTCATCCAAGCCCAAATTTTGTTTAAGGCCCACTTAGATCTGTTCATGGATCAAGCCACTTACCCAGGCTTGAAAGCTTGTTCGAAATCTAGCAAGGTTTGAATACAAATATTAGGCCCAAAAAATGTACTTGAACATTTAAGGCCCGAGCTTGGCCCAATTTTAATTATGTTATTTTTATATATTATGTAATTTAGAACACATTAAAAAAATAAACCTATACTAAATATATAATACTACTCTAATGTAAACATTAAAATAATCTTAAGATAACTATATAAAAAATTTCAATAAAATAAAATAATATAAATATGCTTTTTAAAATTTTAAAAATAATATGGACAGACCTAAAATGATTTGGGTTAGTATTTTGCAAATATAGACGGATTTGGACAAAATTTTAAGCCCATATTTCGGGCTGACCTGGGCTTAGACAAGCATAAAGTATATTAACATCATGCTTAGGCTCGACTCGATCCGACCCATGAGCACCTCTAGGCCCACTTTAGTATTATTAGTCCGGATAGAAAAATTAATGTTAATTACTTAATTACATCAAACATCCTCAAATTATGATCTAAATTTTAAATTCATTCTTTTACTTTAAATTGTTATAATTAAGTTTTCAAAGTGTTAAAATCAATCAAATACTTCTATTAGTATTTCCGTCAACTTAAATGTTGAATATTAGCTCGAATCAAACAAGAAGCATATTTAAAACAAGTTGATCAAATTTTAAACACATTGTTGCCTATCGTATTGTTTTTCTTTTTAAAGTTTGAGCTAAGTTATCTATGGTATATGTATGTTTAAAATTTGACGTGATGAATTCAAAACATGTGACTTAAAACTTTTTGCTGTAATTTGGGATGTCTAGTGCAATTGACCCCAAAAAAGTATGGGTGAAAAATATGATTTTAAGAATTCAGGATGCTGGGAATACGGTATCTGTGAAACATAAATCAAACAGTACGATGTTGGTTTCTCCTGATGAGTAATCCTTCGAAATGATGCTTCAGAAGCCCATCCTTTCTTTTCCAACTCCATTCGCAATGCCTGTAAGGAAAACAATGGTAGTATTGAGTTTGTTTGACGACTTTACCTTGATTCTTTTTCTGTTGGCATCAAAATCAAAGTTTCCAATCCGTGATGCTGATCGATACTCCACCATTGACTTCTTCCCTGGTGGAAACCAGAACTCCTCATCATCCACAATCTGGTTAACAAGAAATACATGAATCTTCAGTTAAAACCCATTTTGCAAGTCGTCTCGTGTGCGTTATGTTTGGTATTGAAGAGGAAGAAGAAAAAGACGTTGAATTTTACCCCTAATATGGGACTTTCGTACTCCACCAGCACATAATCGTCTTTCTTCTCCTCAATTTTGGGAGTACATTTGTCTGGTTTTGTGATTTTATCTACAATATGCGGTAGCCATGGACTAAGTCGCTAAAATACAGAGTATATATGTATGTATATATTTTTATAATCAGTTGAAAATTTACCACTTGGAGAAGTCACTAAAATACAGAGTATACATATATATTTGCATGTGTATATAATATATAATTTATTTTTTTGCCAAAACAACTTCTAATTTATGAAAAATTAAAACTTAGACTATAAATATATATGTGTTTGTGAGAAAATATATATAATTTATCGAAAAATTAAAAATTAAACTATAAATATGTATATGCATAAAAATATTTAAAAACATTGATAAATTCAATAATACACGAAATATGCCGGTATTACTATATGGCAATACCAAGATAAAAATAATACACCTACTAGTACGCAGCACTGATAAATTGGATACAAAAGATAATATCCTAATGTGAAAATGGGTGAGCCATACTAATTATAATATGATTTAAAAGACAAATTGTTAATATACTATGACTAATACTATATATTTTTGCTATTTTGTAATAACAAAATTTAAAAGAAATGAATGTTCTTTTTTTTTTCTTTCAATAAAAACAAAATTCTTCCATAAATCGGATTTATACGGGACCATTATGTAATTTAGTAAAACTTGCTGACCTAGGCGGGAAGAAGAACGAAAAAACTAGAAATGGTCAACAGTTTTATAAACCCACCTCCCCATTTTTTCTTTCAAATTCCAAGCTTCCGCCACAAGCTTCTCTCTCTATATCTTCCTGGTTAGCCTGGCTACCTCACTACCCATGCCATGGCTCGAAACAAGGTGAAGTTCTACACTTCTAACTCTCTTTCGAACATTTTTTTTGTGTCACCTTCATTTTCCTTCAAAACGTTAGACACTGCATGTTCATATTTCTTGGATTCACTCCTTTTTCGCTTGCTACCCGGTTTTGATTTTTCATATTCCTTTTTGGATTTTTTAACCATTTTGGGTAATTTTATTAGGTTTTATGGTTATTTTTTCAGTAATTGAATTCGTAGTTATTTTGGAACAGGAGAAATTAGTATTATTGCTTGATGTCGGTCCATCGATGCACGGTGTTCTTTCAGAAGTTGAAAAACTCTGCTCCATGTTAGTGGAGAAGAAGGTATTGCTTTCAGTTCAAAATTTCAATTAATGTACTCATACAGTCACACTCCTTTTGCAAAATATGATGATATTTTCTGCTTTCAGTAAACATCGTAACTAAAAATATTAGGGAAAAAAAAATTGATTGCCTTTTCTGTACACAGCTTATTTTCAGCAAATATGATGAATTGGGAGTGGTGGTATTCGGAACCGAAGGTAACTCCTAGTTTTGTAATGAAGCAGAGTAACTTTTAGGATTAATTTCGCCCAATTAATGGTTGCCTCCATATCAATTGTTTTTAGCTAAAATGTCAATGTAGCACTACTTATGTTATCCTTGTAAATTACAGAATCTAAAAATGACCTTACAACGGAAGTGGGTGGATATCAAAATATTACGGTGTTGCAAGATATCAAAGTTGTTGATGGAGATCTTGTCGACACTCTACAGAAGCTGCCTCGTGGAAGAGTGGATGGTGATTGTATCCCTTAATTTTCTTGATTATTTTGTTAAGATAATCTAATCTGAAAAGGGATAATGTTTACATTCATTCTATTGCAATTTCTTTTCTTATAGAAAATTAATTGCTCATGCAAATCTTCAGGACATATTGGTAATTGTATAAAGTTGATGGCCTTACACTATTAAGTGCTTTTAATTCTCCACTGTTACTACTACTACTACTACTTCTACTACTACTACTACTACTACTACTACTATTATTATTATTTTGTGATTTCAAGACTCAAGTAACATTCGTTGTTGTTATTAATTTTGACTGATCTTTTTGTGCTTTTAAGTTAACTATTGGCTTGTATAGCTAAATTAGTTTTGTAAGACTGTTGTTTTAAGGGCAAAATGCTATTCAAGCAGCCTGTTTTTCTGCTTATTGCTGCATTGTTGGTTCTTTAACTTCAGTAGTTCTTGACGCAATTGTTGTTGGGATGGATATGCTGATAAAGAAATATAAAGATCTACACAAAGGAAAGAAACGTCTGTGCCTCATTACTAATGCCATTCATCCTATAAAGGACTCTTTTGAGGGAAGCAAAGAAGATCAGGTCATGACCATTGCTGAACAGATGGCTGCACAAGGCATGAAAATAGAAAGTATAGTTGTGAGGGGAAGGTTAAGTCGTGATGCAAATAAGGGAGTAATGGATGAGAATGATCATCTCTTGAGTATATTTTCAAAGAAAACCCATACACGTATTGTATATGTTGATACTCCAACTTCATTACTGGGAGCACTTAAAACTCGAAGAGTAACTCCTGTAACAGTTTTCAGAGGTCATCTTGAGCTCAGTCCTCATATGAAAATTAAGGTGAGACTATCAATGTCAATCATATACTCTTGAAGTAATTACATTTCCATTATTTGTATTTGGCTACCTTGTTCATTTATGATAGATGCTATCAGATATCATTTGACAACATTATAATTGCTTTTACCATATATACTTCTGGCACATTTGTGTCATAACAAGCATTATACTCTATGTGATGCTCATATGCATGGACAGAGAGAGATGGTGTTTGGTCTCTTAAGAATTTATAGGTGTTTTTTAAGGAAATAAAACCATGAATATCAACATTTAGGCTTTGTGAAGCATTCTACTTGATGCTGCACATTTGCTTGTACACTGACAATTGGTCCATGTTGCTATAGATGGATGATTGTCATCTTAATTTGCATCAACGGCTCTGAAGGTAGTCATGCCTTTTTGAGACTTGCTATGCCATTTATCCTCCTTTATGTAGGTTCCTTGCATCCAGCTTTCAGGCTGAATGGGATGATGCCTTGATGGGTTATATTGCCTTTTCCATCACGGTCCCATGGCGTTGTTGAGTCAATCAATTAACATACCACATTGAGCTGCTAGTATTTTCTTCATGTTAGGTTCTCATTAGCTTTTGTGAAAAAGGATTCTGATATAAATATATAACAACACATAGGTGTGGGTTTATAAAAAAACACAAGAGGAGAAGTTTCCTACTCTGAAGAAATACTCAGAAAAAGCACCAGCAAGTAATAAGCTTGCAACACATCAAGTCAAGGTTTCTTATGAGTACAAAAGTGTTGATGGCTCCAGTGCTTCAGTTATACCACCAGAGCAAAGGATTAAAGGCTATCGTTATGGACCTCAAGTAGTTCCTATATCAACTGCTGAATGGGATGCTGTCAAGTTCAAACCAGAAAAGGGTATAAAGGTTCTGGGATTTACTGATGCTTCAAAAATAAAGCGGTAAGTTGCTTTATCTGGGATAAAGATGGTTATATTCTGATTAGATTTGATTCAATTGATTATTTATATGATCTTTGTATCGTGTCCTGCCTGGCAATTAATCAAAGACACTGCTACATGAAAGATGTTTATCTTTTTATTGCTGAACCGGGCAATACAAGAGCCACTCTTGCTGTTTCTGCCATAGCAAGAGCAATGAAGGAAATGAATGCGGTTGCAATATTGCGATGCGTTTGGAGGCAGGGACAGCAGAACGTTGTTGTGGGGGTCTTGACACCAAACATTTCACAAAATTATAAAATTGTAGGATTTTATCTCTTCTCACTGCATCTTTCACTTGAATTTGTTACTTCCACATCCATGCTTCTACAGTGACCCTTGTGACACTTGTGATGCTCTCTGATTTTTCTGTGCAGCCTGATTCGTTTTATTTCAATGTACTTCCTTTTGCTGAGGATGTTCGTGAATATCAGTTCCCCTCTTTCAACAGTTTTCCAGCTTCATGGCAACCTAATGACCAACAACAAAAGGCAGCTGATGAATTGGTGCAAATGCTTGATCTTGCTCCATCAGGCAAAGAAGCATTGTTGCCTGAGTTCACCCCAAATCCCGTTCTGGAGGTACTTAGATATGCATTTAGTCTGTGTTTACACAATGTGATTCTGTTTTTGTATCATGGCAAGTGGCAACATGTTGGCTTATAAATACAAAAGTTCCCCCCCCCCCCCCATGTTGTTCAAAGAAAGAGATCGTATATTTGAAGTACTAGAGTTAGGAGGTTGTACTGATGCTATGGTTTCCTCACTCAGTCAACCCCCAAATGCTGCATTTGAGTTATTATGTGTTTAGTTAGAATAGAAGCTGGTTGAAGGCCTGCCATGGGTGGCAGGCGTTTGAAGTTATTGTAGTCAGGTATAAGTAACATTTAAAATGTCTTGATTGTTTCTCTGACATTAGTGTTATACATTGTTAGCGTTTTTATCGTCATCTAGAGTTGAAAGCAAAGCAACCAGATGCAGCTGTACCTCCACTTGATGAAACTCTAAAGAATATTGTTGAACCAGACCCGGAGCTTGTTGCTGAAAACAAGTCTGTTTTTGATGCATTACATAGACACTTTGAACTCAGGCAAAATCCTAAGGTCAATTCTATTTAACTTTAAAGTGATAGGATTTATTTTATCTTCTGCTTGTGTATTGCGGTATTAACTGTAATCTGTTTGCAGCTGAAGAAATCATCCAGGCAGTGGTATCAAGAGAAACAATCTGGATCAAATGCACATGTATCCAGTGGTCAGGCTGTCAATTCCATTGAAAATCAACCACCACTTAAGATTGAGAAAATTGGAGATTTAACTCCTGTCCAAGATTTTGAAGCCATGATGTCTCAAAGAGATAACCCAGAATGGGTTGAGAAAGCAATCAAGGAATTAAGAGAGAAGATACTTGCTCTATTGATACACTCCAATGAAGGAGATAAGTATCAGAAAGCAGTGGAATGTGTAGCTGCTCTTCGCAAGGGTTGCATCCTTGAGCAAGTATGTCTCTCTTCTTCCCTTTATTCTATGCATGTATGTGCGCATGTGTATGCTATCGAAAATTGTCGATCTACTTTTTCCTAGATATTTACTGATGATTGTGGTGCTTTTGCTTGATTGTATTGTAATCTTCTTAGTTTGTAATGAAAAATATATCTGAAGGTTAGCATTTAAGAAAGCAACAGTTTTTCAGTTGACTTCATTGGGTATTGGTCCCAGGTTTCATATGGTTAACGTTTTCCGTTGGTGAAAATCATTTCCATTGCAGGAGCCAGGACCCTACAATGATTTAATGCACCATATTCGGCAGTATTGCGAGGAGAAAGGAATCAAAAGTTTGCCACAGCTTCTTGCTTCCAGGGATCTCACTTTGATCTCCAAGTCAGAAGCTGAAGACAGGTTCCATGTCCCTGCGTTCTTTGAATGCCTTAAATTGCTCTCCTTACTTTTATAAGCCAATCTAATTTTATGTCCATTTATTTTTGTATTCTGAGCAGCGATGTTACAGCTGAGGAGGCGAGAAGCTTTTTCGTTAAAATGGAGCCAAAACCCGATGTTTAGAGTTGTTACTACGTTTCTGTTTCTTTTGTAGTTGGCTCTCAGTTTATGTGCAGTAAACTTAACTTCTGTTTTGGTTATGAAGTATGAACTGTATATTCAACATGTAAGATCCATGTAGCTTATCTGTTTCCTCTTAACAAGTTCATTATTTTTCCAGATCCATGACGTTGCGTATCCAAATTTGTTAGACCGTTATTGCGATAGGATGGGTGATAAAATATCGGTAAAATATCTGATCCATGTATTTCTTTCATAGTTTTGTAGTAACTTGCAAATATAAATTTGGAGGAAAATGAGTAAAAATATCTTAAATAATCTAACGGTAGAGTAGTAACTTGGACATTGAAAACGAATAAAATAATTTGTTAATTATTTCAAATACAGTCAAATAAGAATAAGTGACGAGAATCTATTTTCTTTTTTTTCTCGCTGTCTCAAGCTAAAATGCTCGACTGATCTTTCCAATTTTTATTTTCTATGAGATGAGAAGAAGACAAAACGTTTTCCGTAGAAACCTCTTTGCTGACATGACATAATGAAATCAGTTAAATGGCTACCAATTGTGGGTTTCCTTTTTTTTAACTTCAAAAGGTTACACCAACAAATATAATATAAAATTTTTAATTTTCTTAACAATTAAATTTAAAAAATAAAGAAATTAAATTCAGGAACTAAATTCAAATTTTGAAAAAAGTACAGGGACTGGACATATTTTAACCAAAATTTGACTCGTGACTCAAAAGAAAATACATAAAATTCCCTGTGATAACAGACCAAAACAATGAGCTTCATGAACCGCAGCTACTTCTATTAAAATATCTGCAAAGGAAGCAGGGCATCTTCATATCCCTCAATTTGTTCACACAAACATCTTCCAGCCCTTGGTTCCTGCAATGAGCATCAAATCAGTTGATACATATCCCTTTCCCTATAGATGCCAAACTTAGCCATTCTAGAGAAACCCTTTTTCCCTGCAGCACTTAATAGCTCCATCATACATACCCTCCGCCCCATAGTTAAACTTGAACCCAAAATACAAGAGTTTCTTTGATGACAAACCAGGCAATTTTGCACCTTCAATTTCTGCTACGAAACTGCATGCCCAGAATTAAACAAGGCTTTTAGTCCCAGGAATAGATAGCAATGTATTTGAGAAAACTTTACTCACTCTGCAAGCTTGAATTCTGGATCATTAGCTGAAAGAATTTCAACAATCTTTTGAATAGTTACTGTGTCTGAGGAACAATTAAATCTCCTTTTTCCCTCAGGAAAATCATTGCCCTTGCCAAATCATCAATATGAACCGTTGCTACATTGATTAGAAGACTATGTAATCCTTATTCCCTGCACCCATATCAAATGAAAACTCATAAACTCTCTTAATACCAATATTAAAATGGCATCAATAAGTAACAAATTAAACACAAAGTTTAACTTGAACCAAAGATTGGAGCCAATGCGGCGCGTGTTCAACCGTGCATCTTTGGACAAATGAAGGGACCGACGACTATGGGAGGAATGATGGTCACCAAATCCAATCCATGTTCTGTTGCGACTTCAGAGACTGCCTTTTCTGTCTCAGTCTTGGATATGGCATAAGAACTTACGTACGAGTTATGTTCCGATCGGACGTAATCCACATCAGTCCAAAAACTCTCATCCATCCTCTCCACATTCTCTTTGTTGAAACACATTGCGGAAATGCTGGAAGTGTGGACCGCTCTCTTCACTGTTTTGGACCTCAAGCATGATTTCACTATGCCAAGTGCTCCATCGACTGACCTTTGTGTCAACACTGCCTCAGGCTCGTTATCTTGAAAATCCATGGGAGCTGAAACATGGAGAACCCTACGGCAACCTTCCATGGCCGCATTGAAACTCTCGGGAGATCTGAGATCTGCTTTGAAGATTTTAAGCTTTTCATCTTGTTGCCTGCTCATATATGAATATCATGTCAACAGGCTTTTAAGAAATAAAATAATACTTGACATAGATAATATCTTACCTTACCTGCCAGGACCCAATGTAGCCAATCCCTCCAGTGACGCTCTCCTCCCATTCCCCAACATATCCCTTCCTTTCTGTTTCGGGTGTGTGTTAGAGATGTGAAATTGGTCTTGCCTTGCCCCTGTTACCGATGCAATGACGATTGGGCATCACATTTGAGTACCCTATGACGACAAGCAAAAGCTTCTTTTTGGGTCCATAAGCATGATAGATATGTTAAATTATCAAAGGTTAACTCCAAATATTTCATATTCTAATTTATTTGTGATGGTCAATAATTTAATTATTACTTTGAGTTAAATTTAATTCTTTATTTTCAATTAAGTCCATTGTTATCAATTTACTATGAAACCTTTTCGTAATTTGCAAAATTAATTATTAAGTGTTGTGTATGACTTCAAGAATTAATTATGCGACTTTTCTTATCTTTGTTATTTTATTCACGCAAAATAAATATACATCCTTTTGATTTAAAATTTATAAATCACGTTTTTGGTAGAAACTAAAAGCTTTCCTTTGTAAAGCATTTACTTATTTGATTTAAAATAAAAATTTAATGTACGATATACAATATTTAGAATACCATTGTTTAAAATTATTTGTGAAAAAGTAAATTTTAAGCCACCGTTAAGGATTATGATTTATGACGCAATAAAACAATTAATACATCTCCCTCGTAATTAGCTTTTAAGTATTTTTTCCCAATTACCCATTGCCTTTTTAGTCCAAGAAAGGAAAATACCAGATATTTTCTTTAATCCTCTCTTACTGGTCTTCAGTCTGGCAAGATGGATATGGATTCCACAGCCTACCTGGAAACCCAAATCCCGGTGTATACCAAATCCCATACGCTCTAGATTCAAAATCCCTCTCTCACAATATATTGCAGAAAGAAAAACGTTTCTTTCTTTCATTTCTTTTCGGAAGGAAACCCTTTTTCTTTTTTCTTGTTTCACTGTCATCCCAGTTTTCTTCTCCACTGTTCTCGATTGGAAAACCTCAGATTGCTTCATCTTCTAAGTCATTCAGACAACCTTAATTAGGAGTTAGGACTCCCTTGTTTTTTAAGAGTTACAAAGCACTGTGAATCAGAAGGGTTTTATTTATCTTATTGGTTAGCTGGGTATTATGCACAGATCCGGAGCAACGATGGCTTGGAATGTATTCAAGTTTTGCACGGCTCTGAGGGCTCTGGGCTCCATCATGATCCTTTTGGTTTTAGGGGTCGTGGGTGTCACATACTACTCTGTCGTTTTTACTAATTATGGCCCAGCTTTATACGATGGTGGCTTTAATTCCCTTACTGCTGCTGTTATCTTGTTCTTCTTTCATTGTTTCGTAAGTCTCCAAACTTGTTACTGGGGTTTTCTTAGGTTTTACATATCTTCCTCTGGATTACATATCTTGACATTTAACATATTTTTATTGGTTTTGTAATTAGATTAGACATCAGGTCTCTTGAAATTAAATTCAACTAAGTAACGCGGATTTTTTTTTTGTTAAAATCATTAACATGGTTCTGAAAAGATCCAAGCTTGAATTTTGTGTTTGCTTATTCATTAGTTAGTGGTCTTTCTAGATCTTATATTTTCTTCCTTTTTGCCTTAGTTGTTATGAATCATTAAAAATTTCAGTATTTGGGGTTCTGGGGTTATGATTAATGTTATTGCATTTCTAAAAGAATGTAACAGTAATGGACGATTAATTGTTTTCTGGAAACTAATTCTCTAAATGTGGAAATTTTTATGTAATTCTGCAGTTGATAATGCTGTTATGGAGTTACTTTTCTGTTGTTTTGACTGACCCGGGTAGTGTGCCACCTAACTGGAGGCCGGCTATGGACGAGGAGAGAGGGGAGGCTGACCCATTGAATGGTTCAGAGTTCAATGGTTCGCAGCCAGACCCATTAAATCAAAGAATTCGATATTGTCGGAAATGCAACCAGCTGAAACCACCCCGCTGCCATCATTGTTCTGTTTGTAAGTTCTTCATTTACCAAAACTCTCCGTTAATTGTTCTTGATTTGCTAATAATGTTGTTATCGTTGATGACCAGTTTTGTATTGATATCATTGTTTCAGGTGGGCGGTGTGTGCTAAAGATGGACCATCATTGTGTGTGGGTAGTCAATTGTGTTGGTGCACAAAATTACAAGTATTTTCTTCTTTTCTTGGTATGTCTGCTTTATTTTTGAATTAGTTGTCCATACATTTTGTCCTTTTTGAAGTCCTACAAGTTTGGAGTTCCTATTTTCAAGTCTCTTTTAGAAACATAAGTTGTGCCTTGGGAGTGTTTCTTTTTGCTCTAACATTTTGATTATAGTAATATATTTTATGATTGCAATTCATGAGATGTTAAGGAGAAATACTTCGGTTTTCTTGGATTGCTTTGACTATGTATTCCCATCACTGCAGTTTTACACGTTCCTTGAGACTAGTCTTGTGACTATGGCCTTGTTGCCACATTTCATAGCATTTTTTAGTGATGGAGAAATTCCCGGAACCCCCGGCACCCTTGCTACCACTTTCCTTGCCTTTGGTAAGTGTTGCTTTGACTGATCTTCTGACCAAGTTAACTTCTGCGACTATGTACAAATGTATGACTATGTTCTCTTGTCACAGTTTTGAATTTGGCATTTGCATTGAGCGTCTTGGGGTTTTTGATCATGCACATATCTTTGGTTTCAGCTAATACCACTACCATTGAGGTACTGTGATTTTCTCTTCATATTGAAGTTCAATTTCATGTCATAATAGTTGGGTTTTTTTAGTATTTTTCATTCTATTTATTATTTTAGTACCGTGCCATAATACCGGGAGACATGCTGAAAATCATTAGTGTGTTAATTTTTCCCCGTCTCCCCCTGCCCTAATTTACTGAATATCCTCAATGAGAATTTAGATCCATCTTTCAGCTAGATCATGTGGTGTATTCCGCTTCTTGATGATTAGAATGCAGCATAAATGGACTCAAAGTTACTGACAAAATTGGTTATTGTCTTTGAAACAGGCATATGAGAAGAAAAGCACTCCAAAATGGCGTTATGACCTTGGTCGAAAGAAAAATTTTGAACAGGTTAATTTTTTTTACAAATACATCGCTATTTACCATTACATGCAATTCTTGCACAAAAAAGGCATTGATGTTTGGTCATTCGATGATTGATCTGGTTGAAATCAATTAATCCCTGTTACTGTCCTTTATCAATTGGGTTGTCTGGAATTTCTTCTTTTAAAAGTTTTGCTTCTAATTGTTATTCGACAAGTCCTCGTGGCAGTTGGTACCTTTTTTGTTGGAGGCCAACTTTTTTAGTATTTGTGCTGAATTATTGGTTAGAAGTTAGTAGTTTTACACTGTAACTGGGTAATTGGAGTATGTGTTCTTGTAGCTGGCTTTTCTGGCATGCTAACCGTCATCAGTTTACTCAAGTTCTGGTTTTGGTATATGTATAGGTGTTTGGAACAGACAAGCTATACTGGTTCATTCCCGGTTATTCAGATGAGGATTTACGACGGATGCCAGCACTCCAGGGTCTTGAATATCCATCAAAGCCTGATTTTGATTCCCAGGAATTCTAAAAAGTAAAAACCAAACCACCACAGGTAGGAAAATTTTCTTCTAACTATCTATGGAAACAGAAGCTTCAGGTGGCGCTCCCTTTGTGAGGTATATATCACGCTCAGTGTTGGGTTTCGGCTTCTAACCATTGATTCCCACAGGCATCTTCTTCACCTAGAAATAAAGAGTAGAGGGAGGAAGAGAGAGAATATGAAGCAGGGAAAGCAAGCAGCATATGATTAAAATGGTGGAGGGAGAGCAGTAGGCTTTGTTTATGAAATGTTAACATTAGACGACGTTGTATTGTAGATTTGTTGTACGTACTGATTGGAAATATAGAGATTGCTTTTGGTGGATGATAATCATCCATTTTCTATTCAACCGTGGCATACTATGTTCTTGTTTTCATTATTTCTAAAAGTTCTCTTCATCAGCCTACGGAATTGATAAATTTATTATTAATAGTGCAAGGGTTTTGTATCTGTTTACCGTAATGTAAGTCCATAAATTTTCATTGAAAGCCTAAGGTGGTACGCTAATCCAACAAAATTCCTTTTTAATACGGTATTAGATTACGCGCTAATATGTATATTTCATATTAAAATAAAAAAAATTGATACAAACTCCATTTTGATAATTTTTAAATTTAAACAAAATCCAATAAATTAAGACCTGGAACATTCTAGCTTTAGCTGGGAGAAGAGAGTGAGACACGTATCACCTTCTCAGACGTTCTTATTTAGTCCCGAATTCAAAGGTGGTGAGAGCAATTTTGACCACGACACAAAGAGAATAGAAAAGGAAAAAAGAAAAAACCTCGAAACGTCCTTGTGCTTCATTTGAAATATTTCTTCCGATATTTGAAATCCAACGCATTTCACCTGGTAATATCATCTCTCTTTTTCTTGAATCCGCATTAAGAAGTTAGGGAATCAGGTTCATGCTATATTCGATATTTTCTTTCATTCAAAATTATCTATCTTTATGAATTATGATAGCTTTCATGCAAATTCTGGATGCGGATTACCTGAAGCTGAATTTCGATTCTTCTTCATCTATGATCATGTGAATTCCGAGTTCATGATGAATATTTTTTAATAACGAAATGGTTTTGTTATAGGAAATGAGCACTTCAGTAATTTAAGGATTATATATGTGAAAGTTTCTCGTTTGAATAGTTTTTTCCCTCTATTTTTAAGCAATAGAACGGAGCGTAAATAAGCCTTACAGCTGCATGTTTAGTTAGCTAGTTTAATATCAATCTGAAGGAATTAGCATCTCCTTTTAAACAAATGTGATTAATTTATCAATACATGCCCTATAAATTATTTTTGAAATCTTTTGCTGTTAAGTTGCGTTTGAGAGATCAAATATGGAAAAGCTCTATCTCTTTGACTTGTTAGATAGATGATGGTTGATGGAGTTGATAGATTGGTTTCATTTTATTATTCAAGTGTATCCTCTCTAATGGATAGATGGTAAAAGTTTTCTTTTGGTATATCTCAAAAATGTTTCACTTTCGAACTTTTAATTGTTGGTGTTGAATTTCTTTTTTGATATTTATTACAATGTTTTTCTCAAGGCCATCTTTGCCAATTCTTATCAGCATGTTTCCTTTTTTAAACTTGTTATGTTCTTTTCAGACAGCAGGCAAATGCAGAGGAGAAGAGAAAGCTCAAAAGACCTCTTTGATAGGGGTGAGCCATTTGATGCTTTCCGAAGGTTTGGTAGCTTCGGATCCCATAATGGTATGATGTCTAGCCTCTTTGGAGGTAAAGATCCTTTTGATGACCCCGTCTTCAGTCGTCCGTTCAGTAGCATATTTGAACCTAGCATCTTTGATCAAAGTACAACTTCTCGTGAAGCACCAAAGGGCAATGGAGGAAAGGGAATAGTTATAGAAGAACTGAACTCTGATGGTGAAGAAGACAAAGAAAAAGATGAAGGCAACACTGAGCATGATGGTTCAGGCAAGGAGCCATTCGTTGAGCACCTAGATGATAGTGATAATGGTAAATGGAATTTGATTTTGGATGAGTGCATAAGACCTGTATTTTTGTATATCATAATGATTGATGTGGTATATTTAACAGATGGGAAGATTCTGAATTTGAATATTAGGAATGAGTATGACAAGGTGAAAGGCTCAAAGGCACAAGCTCCTAATTTTAGTTTTCAGACCTCCAGAGTTACATATGGAGGTGTAGATGGAACTTATTACACTTCTACAAGAAGCAGGAAGACAGGCAGTGATGGAGTAAGTAGCTCTTTGTAGTGATTGCTCAATTATAATTAAAAATCTTCTTGTTTCTAACGTATGTGTTGGTCTTTCAGGTGGTGATTGAGGAGAGAAAAGAAGCAGATACAACAACTGGTCAAGCAACACATAGGATTTCTAGAGGAATTCATGATAAGGTAATTATTCGATTGGTGGTCTCACTAGCCTTTCTTGGGAAGAATTAAAAAATGTGACGCTAAAGAGGGCAGTTATATATGTCAATTATTGCATTAAATAACTGCAACTTTGGGTGTGTTCTGAAAGGGCATATCCTCCAAGGAACTTCACAATTCATTGAATGTACAGTTTGTTGTACAATTTCAAAGTACCTAGTTGATTTGCAGTTATCTATTTCATTGTCACAATGAGATTTATTTTTAAGCTCTACTTTAGAACTGATTTTTGTCATCAGATATATTTTCATGCTGTAATTTGGAATCAGTTTATTTCCTTACCACTTGTCCTCGGAGTTAGTTTTGCTTCTACTGCATTTAATTTATTTGTTCACTTTCGTTTGCTACCTCTCACTGTTACGAGAGATCTTTAGAAATGATAAAGGAAGAACAAAGATTTAACCTTCACTTGCAGTAATTTGTGCATTTAATTCTTGCTAGGATTGAGAATGTTCCTTTGTTCATGCAGGGCCATTCTGTTACAAGGAAGCTGAGCTCAGATGGTAAGGTGGACACAACACAAACATTACACAACTTGAATGAAGGTTTGTTCCCTGGTTTGCTTACTGTGATTATTCAAGAACATTGTGCTTGAATGGAACTGATATTTTTCATATTGCAACTTATTAGACGAGCTTGCAGAGTTTGAAAAGGCCTGGGAAGGTAATAGTCAGGGTCATTTGACTGGTTGGAGCGATGGATTTAGTGCACCTGCGAAAGCTGGTAAACGTTTCTTTTAACCTTTATGAGCGATTATTGGTAGAGATCTTATTGTTTATTCTTTTTTCTTTTGAGCATATAAACTCATTTATTCTAGTTTTACTAGAAAATTTATCGTTAACAAAGAAGGTATAATTTTCATGGGATATGAGTTTGGCATCACTTCTTTCATTTTCTTTTTTCAATATCCAATGCGAATGTAGGATCTGGAACTAGTGAGCAAATGGGAGTGGCAGTGAAGGACAGTTGGAGACTTCCATATAGAGAGCAGGCCCGAAACATGGGAAATCAAGGAGCAAACACTGAAGCAAGAACCACTTCTGGGGGTAGAACCAAGAAGGTTGTTAGGATTAATATAGAATGAACCAGGTATGAGCATATACTGGTTATGCCGCTTTGGTCACTGCACTCTAGTGCTCATAGGGTTCTAACAATAATTCCGAAGCATGGATCTTTTCTCAATTTAGTTGAAAGCATTCATTATCCTGCTACATGTGTATTTGTTTGGGATTCTGGTAATAGTTGAGTAAATGAACACTAGAAACTCTTCATTTTAAAGTTGTTTTGCATTAAAACTAGCGATACAAGTGAAATGGAAAGAAAAGAAAGGGCAGAATTTCATTATGGTCTATCCTTGGCTCTTTCTTGGTCGTACTTGTGGGCTTTAACCAGGCTCATTTTTCTTTTGAAAGAAACAAACGATGTCGTTTTGTAATCCACTCCATCGTAGCTGGATAGTGCATGAATTTTGGCCGTTGAAAACCGTTGAAAGATGATAATATCTGAAGCGTTTGTCTTTTTGTTCAAATAATATCTAAAGATGATAATATCTAGAGTATGGACACACTAATTTCTAACAAGGGATTGTAGAATCTAAAGCACAGAAAATAGAGTTGATGCTTACCTGTGCGAATCTAAACCAGCCTTGGAACTCAACACTGCCAACTTTAGCTCTTCTCCAGAAATGCAGGACTCTGACCGACGTAAACCAAATCCACGGCCGTTTAATAACCACTGGTTTCATCAGAAGCCAAGTTCTCACCACCAAAATCGTCCTCACTTTCTCTCCTTCACCCTTCACTCCTTTAGTCGATTTCGCTCGCTATGTCTTCTTTACGTACCTTGCTTTTCGTTCACCTAAACAAGACGAGGACCCTTTTCTTTGGAATGCTGTAATAAAGTCGTATTCTCATGGACGTGAGGCGCAAGAAGCTTTTATCATTCTCTGTTTGATGCTTGAGAATGGGGTTCCTTTTGATAAATTCTCGTTGTCTTTGGTGCTTAAAGCCTGCTCTCAATTGGGTTTATTGAAGGAAGGAATGCAGGTACATGGTTTGCTTAGAAAGCTGAATTTTGGGTCTGATTTATTTTTACAAAATTGTTTGATTTCTTATTATTTACGCTGTGGGTTTATTGGATATGCACGTCAATTATTTGATAGAATGTCTATGCGGGATTCTGTTTCATATAATTCGATGATTGATGGGTATATTAAAAGGGGGATGATTGATTTAGCAAAGGAGTTGTTTGACGTTATGCCACTAGAGAAAAAGAATTTGATAACTTGGAATTCCATGATTAGTGGTTACACGCAATTGAAAGATGGGATGGGTTTGGCTTTGGGACTCTTTGAGAAAATGCCTGATAGAGATTTGATTTCTTGGAATTCAATGATTAATGGGTATGTAAAGTGTGGGAACATGGAAGATGCCCAGATATTGTTCGATAAGATGCCGAGATGGGATGTCGTCAGTTGGGCTAATATGATCAATGGATATGCTAAAGTAGGTAAGATTGATCTAGCTAGGTCTTTGTTTAATGAAATGTCAGAAAGAGATATTGTTGTCTGTAATGCCATGATGGCTGGTTGTGTCCAAAATGGATATTGTGGAGAAGCTTTGGAAATATTTTATCATCTGCAAAGGAATTGTAGTTTGCAACCTGATAGTGCCACATTGTTGATTGCTCTTTCAGCAATTGCACAATTAGGGCATGTCGACAAAGGGTTGGCACTACATCATTATCTAAAGCAAAAAAAGTTCTCTTTGGGCGGAAGGCTTGGCGTTGCTCTTATTGACATGTATTCAAAATGTGGGAGCATAAAGGATGCTGTGTTGGTTTTTGAGGGTATAAAATATAAGACTGTTGATCATTGGAATGCTATGATTGGTGGATTAGCCATTCATGGCATGGGTGAATTGGCTTTCAAATTGCTCATGGATATGGAAAAGCTTTGTGTGGAACCTGATGATATCACATATATTGGGGTGATGAATGCTTGCGGCCATGCTGGCTTGGTGAAGGAAGGCCTGGTTTGCTTTGATATCATGAGAAGAGTTCACAAGATGGTACCGAAGCTGCAACACTATGGATGCATGGTAGATATCCTAGGCCGGGCAGGGCAAATAGATGTAGCAAGAAAATTTATAGAGGAAATGCCTATTGAAGCCAATGATGTGATATGGAGAAGTTTGCTCAGTGCTTGCAAAAACCATGAGAACATTGATGTTGGAGAACCAGCGGCTAAGCATTTAATCACACTGGACTCTTGTAATTCAAGCTCTTATGTACTTCTATCCAACATGTATGCTGGTCTGGGTATGTGGAACGCTGTTAGTAGTGTCAGGTTGATGATGAAAGAAAGAAATTTGAAGAAAATTCCTGGTTGCAGCTGGATTGAACTAGAGGGAACTGTTCATGAATTCTTTGTGCAAGATAAGTCGCATCCCCAAGTTATGGAGATATATTCACTGTTGGATAGTTTATCAACATCCAATTCAGAAGTCACACCTTACGTACATCATGGCTAGTTTGGAACCTTACAACCTCGAAGCCTGCAAGTCAATTATAGATTTAACTAGGAGCTTATTTCATGTAAGCATGCAAACCAGGAGGTATCTAGTTTTTATCAACATCCCAGGCTGCCTTAATTTGATAGCGTATTAAAAGATCTCATCTGTATGCCGTTTAATTAATTTAAGTAAATTTCCAATGAGTTTTTGTTTTTTCCTCCCCTCTGTGGTCGTCATCCTCCACTGATTCACGTGTACTGTGGAGCAATTCTACCTAGTAAAACAAATCCAAGAAAAAACCTCTACGAAAAAACTCTTCAAATATGAAAAAATGAAATGAAAATGAATTATTCCAATATACTAAACATAAGATTTAACACATTAAGTATCTCAACTTCAAATTAAGTGGACTAGTTCTTTTACGGCATTAATAGAATGTAATACAAAAAGTCCAACTCCTGCTAGCCCATCCGGAAGAATGTCAATTGAAGCACGGGAGGACAGTTCAAAATTTGATTTATCTAGGCCACAAGAGTGCTGGCAGTGGTAGACTCGCTGGATTGGGAAAAAATTAAAGCTCGTTAAGATTTACGCGTTAAAACCAATTTCAAGGCAAGAAAGTAGAGAGTAAAAGGCAATAACCACAGAAATACTCACTATTTCCACACTGGTGGCAGCTTCTTTGTCTTCTTGTAATAGCGGGCGAGTCGGTGGATCCTGCTCTCAACCAAGATCAACCTAAACTTCGAATCCTTGTCTTTTCGGTTCCTCTCAAGATGCTTTCTGATGGCAACGGCTTTCTTAATCAGGTGGTACAGATCCTCAGGTATTTCAGGAGCAAGACCTGACAAAGACAAAGGGATGAGTTGAATGTTAATCTTCCAATCTGAAGGAAAATGGAATAGTAGAAAATGTTGAATAAAGATGCACCATGGGCTTTCAGTATCCGCAAAATCTTGCTGCCAGTAACACTCTTCACCTGAGCAATCCCATGAGAATCTCGGAGAATGACACCAATTTGAGATGGGGTCAAACCCTTCTTTGCAAACTTGCAAATATTATCCTCAACCTAAAAGATGAAATCAAGATAGGGGTTTGAGGAAGACTTGATTAACAACTACTATTATTTCATTCATTCAAGACTACAACTTCCAGCTACATTTGTGGGATACATAAACCAAAATAATATCTTCCACAAAAATATGGTAACCTGAGCTCGAAACAACTTGAGGCTTATGTCAAGTAACCAACAGAAAGAATAAATGAATATTAAGATTCCACATTTCACAAAGGTGAAAAAAGTCAAAACAAAATACTGAAACATAAGTACATGCAATATCAAACTTCAATTTTCTATTGAACCTATCTTTAGTTTTACTTCATAAATCCTGACAAGTTTCACTTAATGAAGCAAAGCAACCAGTTTAAAATGTATGCATTACTATAGAATAACTTTAGATTTCAAGCAGAGCATAACATTGCATTGAATTGTATCACAGTCAATGAGGATAACAACTATACCATGTTACATTTGTTAAAGCATCTGGTTCTTCGAGGACTCAACTGACATAAGGGATTAAAGGAGTAACTCCACTTCTCATGTAACCAATTTCGAAACGAAAAGTCGAAATCTCTTTTAAAGAAGGTAAAAGGATACTATCATTCATTTGCCTAACTAAAGCAGAAGCAAAGGTTTAGGGAATGATTAAAACAGCGACTCACATCTTGAGAGGAGATCTTCAACCAACTAGGTGGAGTCCTCTTGTAAGGCAGGGCAGATGCAGAAATCCCCTTACTGCACAGACAGGCATGTCAAAAAAAAGAAGCAATTACAGTACAATTCGACCAGATAATCACATGGTTGTTTATGATAAAAGATTTAGAAAGAAAAGAAAAGAAAAGAAAAAAAAGAGATGCGAAAGAGGATACAAACCCTCGGCTGTGCATACGACCCATGATGGAAGAATTCCAAGCTTAGCTGCTTCACCTCTGATTCTGTATTGCCTGCTAATTGCTAAGAGCAAAGAAACCCTAGCCTAGAATCAAAACGGAAGTTTGGGCTAGGGTTTTTATTCTTCTAGTCCTTCTGTTAGTGATTCATTATCGGGCCCTTATTATTATTATTTTTTGCCATTGATGGTTTAGTTTTTAATTAAGCCTATTATTTATGTAGATTAGCCCAAGAAAACTTCAAAGGCAAAATGACCCCAGCAATTTTTTCTTTGTCGGTTTTAAATTAGGATTTCAATCCTTCAAATTACTTTCTTACCCTTATGGAGGTATTTTGTCTCATTTATGATATGCAAAACGAGCCTGAAATTTGAGTATTTCCATTGTTCAAGATGGATAAAGGAAACGCCCAATCCTTGAGCCTTGAGGCTTTGGAACAATGGGACAACAGAAAAAAAGCCAGGTTATCCACTTTGGGAGACCATCACCACCTTTTCATCCCATCTCGTATTCCTCAACACCCATTCCAACAACAGCTTACACACAGACAACTGCACATGCCTCAACACCATTCTGACTTCTCATGTATTCAATGGACTTCTTCGTACATAAAAAATCTCTCCTTATCCACAAATACTGACCATGACACAGAAAACAGCAAAATTCAACACAAATCAAGCTAGTAAGATAAGTACAAAAGACGTATTATGGAGCCTCGTCATTTTGGTCAAGTTAACTCGATAGATGCCTCGGAAAGTTTTAGTTTAGCAGACAACATATTTGATCTAATCTAACACTTCATCAAATTCTTTAAACTAGCACTATAGGCTTGATGTTTATTAAAGAGTTGCCTCGGTAAGAATTTCGTCAACCTCCTTAATAAAGTACATTCTTCAATGAAAGAACCCATAATTATCTTTCACTGCCAGTGGAACACTAAAAACATTTATGATTCTGAAAGTAGACAAATGGCATCAAACCCACAAGATACAATAAGCGCTCTTAGATAATATGAGAAAAAAACTACTGATTTAGATGTGTCTGAACCAGTATTCCATATCTTGCTTTGATGAACAATCCATGTGACTTCATTTTAGCTACATAAATTATGCTCACATCGTGTAAAATGAGGTTTTCAACCGCTGCAAGACTTACAAAGACACCACTTTCTATGAAAATGCCAATGCTAAAATAAATTATCAAAAGATAGCTTTAAGCAGATGCTTCTATTGATAAGGATCTTTTAGTTCTTTATGGACCACGCCATGAATAAAATCGTCTTGGATCGCCTAGTGTTCCACTATTTGTAAACCTAAATGATTCTTGGATCATGGACCAAGTTGGATAACACTACTTTGTGTACAAAGCTCAAAAAATCCATAAATCAAGTAGTAACAGAAAAATCATATTCCTAAAGTTAAACAGCCGATTGTCAGCTCTTAAACATTAACTCAATCAAACATATCTTAGGAACCCTATCATATTTATTCATTTATATCAAGCTCTAAGAAAAAATATGAAAGGAGCAATACCTCTATGCTATTGAATGAAAATGTGCAATTAGCAATGATCTAGCATTAACTAAAAAAGAAGAAATAAGCAAAACTTGGACCATTGGCTTTTTAAGGTGTCAAAGTCAAGAAAAAATTACTTATCTTAAAGGCAAAAGAGAACAGCAAGGCATCAACATGAGCACATTAATTTTACAAAAGTACAATGAAGTTGGAGGGCATCTTCTTTTTTCTTTTGCTTTGAGGGGTGGGGATTGGTAAACATTAGAAGAAAAGTCACAAAGTAAATTTCCAAATGCAACCCAACGGTCATATTATCGAGTTCAATTTTATTATCAATGACATATGCTCTATCAGTTCATAAGTTCTAAAGGGAAAAACTACAACAGTTACATTTCAAGGGACAGAAAAATGAAAAAAAAAAAATCTGGTGTTCTTTTGATACAACGTGTGCCTGGCCAGCAAACAATGTCCAGTTATCACAAAACTTCTCCCAAGTAGGACATAATATCCTTCCTTATACGATGGCATCACTAAAGATGTATGAAACAACGATAATTTCCTAACGAACAGAGAAATGTTAAAAACAAGGATTCGAATGATAATGAACAAGAATTTGGAGGATCCTACCGCAATTCAAAGAATGAATTACCCAGCAGCCTTCTTCCCACCATTATAGTAACCAAGATACCACCTGACAAATTTCTTCAAACCAGTCTGCAAATCAGTTGAGGGCTTATATCCAAGCTCTCTCTGAGCCAAGCTAATATTGGCATGAGTAAACTGAACATCCCCGTTTCGTGGCAACTTCATAATATCCCTCTTTGCATTAACTTTCAACAGCCTCTCCAAGATACTCACAAGATCTGAAACTGGCACAGGCGAAGTATTCCCCAAATTATATACCCTCAGTTGAGCCGGACCCTTCTTCTTCCCTCCACTACCGGTACTCTTCTCGGCAGTATCCAGTGCTGCTAAACACCCTTTAACAATATCATCAATGTAGGTAAAATCCCTAGCCACCGTACCATGATTAGCTGCCTCAAATATTGGTATGGACTTCCCCTTCAAAATATCCCTAGTGAAAAAGAAATATGCCATATCCGGCCTTCCCCATGGACCATAAACCGTGAAAAACCTCAAACCAGTTAAAGAAAGTCCATATATATGATTATAAGTATGTGCAATTTCTTCACCAGCTTTCTTAGTAGCAGCATATAAACTAGCAGGCTGATCAGTCCTATCTTTCTCAGAAAACGGAACTTTGGTATTAAGACCGTAAACAGAACTAGAAGAAGCCCACACAATTGCAGGCTGTGGATTGGCTGACTTACAAACTTCAAGTAAACTAACAAGACCAGCAATGTTGCTATGAACATAAGAGCCAGGGTTTTCCATTGCATACCTGACCCCAGCTTGAGCAGCCAAATGCATAACGTGCGTAAATGCAACAACCTCGAAAAGCTTCCTCAAAAGAGCCGAATCATTGATATCTCCTTCCACAATGAAAACCCCACTTCGTTCCAGAAGTGCTTGCCGAGCTCTTTTCAGTGAAGGGTCATAATAGTCATTGAAATTATCAAGTCCAAGAACACCATCGCCGCGCCTTTTCAAAGCAGCCGACACGTGGGTTCCAACGAAGCCGGCAGCTCCAGTAACCAAAACGGAGATGCCATTGTGGGAACGGACACGAGCAGAGGAACGAACCCTTTTTTCCCAAGCGGGTCCACCCCAGTTGTACGTACGGAGAGAGCGTCGGGAAGGATCTTGCGGAAGGGGATTGGAAGAGGGAGATCGAAAGAAGAAGATCAAGATCAGGCCCAAGAAGATAAATGACCAAAATGTGAGCTTTGCAAGAGAGGAATGCCACCTCAGCCGATTGTGAACGAACGGCGATTTTTCCATCTTGAATTTCCCCGGCGTTGATGGAATGTCGTCAAGATGAGACATTTGTTTTGACATTTCTGAGGTTATTTGGAAAAAGACGTCGACTTTGGAATATCTTTTTATTATTATTAGGATTTGGAGAAATGGGTATCTATCGTTTGAGGATAACTCTGCTTCGGCGGCGGCGGCGGCGGCGGCGGAGACGGCTAAGGTAAAGGCGGAAAGGGGAGATCTTGTCTATTAGTTTGGGGGTGGATTTTGGGGTTGGGGGTGGTGGTGGACTTCTCTCGTGCAAGCTCTCTTTTTATTTTGTGATGAAATGGGGAATCTTTGGAAGGAAGGGTTTGTTTGTTTTGTTTGTTTGTTGTTGGTTTGGGTTTATTTAGTCTCTCTTCTAATGGCTCTAAAATTAAAGAAGAGAGAACAAAAGAGGGTTTTTTTAATAAAAACAAATGGTATTTAATTTAAAGAAATCAATGGACTTGGTTAAAATTAGGGAGTTTAAACATTTTCTTGTTGTATTTCTTTTGACAATTAAAAAACAAAACAAAAACAGAGACAATTAAAACTTAAAACTTTCTCAACAATTTAAGATGATTTCTCATTCATGATCAGCATGATTTTGCCAAAATATGCAATTAATAACTTAAAAATGGTTTTTTTTTTTTTGCAGCATCATTCTGATTCATTTGTTTCCTAATGTTAATCCATGTCAAAGTGTCTCCAAATATAAATACATTATGATGCCACTACAAATACTGTAGTTATTATTATTATTGCAATGTAAGCCAAAAGCAACCAACTTTCCTCTGGAATTTTCTATAGAAATCTTGGATTGTAATTTATGTAAGCTAAGCTAGCATCATGTGGATTGTAGATAGCAATTCACATGGTTAAAATCTGAAGAAAGAATTACACTAAGCTTGTTCAAACAAAGCTTTACTTCATTTACAAGCCCATCAAAATTAAAGAAGAGTGAGCTTCAAGATTTACACCAAACTCTGACCAAAAACCTCCTTACGCATTGCCCCTTCACCTATCATCTTCATCTTCATCCTTGTTCTTGAACAACATGTGACAATTTCTAGCATTGAATTTCCTCACAGCTTCCACCAACCCCATGTGAGGATCTGGTGGAAAGGAAGCTGTCTTTAAGTTGTCCTTACTTTAGAGCTGGCAAATAGGCAACAAGTTCCATGCCTGGCTAGTTAATGTAACCAGGAACTAGTAAAAAGTGCATGTTTTTCTATCATTTATGGAAAATACGCTTATCCCATGATCAACAATAGCTATCCCTGTCAAACAAGTTCCCTTCTGGTTACTGAATCTGCTGCCATTGTCGGTTTCTTCCTCTTATTGTTACGGCAATCTAAACTGCCGCTCCATAGATTATACTAACTTCTTTTCCAAGTTCTCACAATAATGTTTCAACTGAAATTGTATGTGTGCAAAATATAAAAGAAAATTCCCTGTTTTCATAGACATGGAAGGCAAATCTGTGTTGCAGGCCTCGAAGAAAAAAATGGTGAGAGCCCTTGAAATATTCAATGAATCAATCCTCAGTTGAGTTTCATTCTGTTTAATATTACAGTCTTCATGGCAAGGATTAAACACCATGTCATCCATCACTCTAAGCAGAAAAAGGAGTTACAATTTAGGAAGCTATCATGGCAAACTCAACTTGCCCATGATAGGAGACTATCAAAGATTAAAAGCTGACATCAAATGCAAGGCTGAATTTGCTTTATTATCTTGTTTTAATGACAGTGGGATGAACCTCTCTCATTTATTCTTTGTCGACAACTTCAAATCAAGTCAGGGAAGGCTGCAAGAGAGAATGCCAAGGCCATTCGGCGGTCATCACAATTGCTGTCTAGTTTAATTTCTCGGATGGAGGAATGATTACACAATAATCTGGCCCTTCTTCAACTCTTGCTCCGAGCATCATCTAAAGGATTTGTATAAGAATAAAGGTAGCTAGAATCTACCTTCTGAGTTGTGTCTGTGCATACAGCAATCATTCTTTCAGTCTCCTTTTGCTGCTGAAAAGAACCAGGGAAATAGTCTTTAGTTGGGAAGAAGAAGAAGAAGAAAAGGAGGAGGAGGAGAAGAAATATGCATATTTCAACATCCAAATATATGTTCATCCCCAGAAATCACTTATTGCTCAGAACTACTGATAATAAAAAAAGTAAGCATCATTTTTAAATCAAATGCATTTTGGGCTTGATGTTTCCCATTAAACTGCAGCAAAGGTTTCAAGCTTGTAAGTGTTGTTTCATTCCTTAGGGTGCAAAGGACTTGCCAGAAGCAGTGCAAAGAATGAAAGAATATATTAGCCTTCCTAACAACTAAAGATCTCTGAAAGATGATTAACGAAAACAATTGAATCCAAGTATATGTAAAAAATTTCAATATTAGAATTCTTTCACAGTCCTCTCCTTGGATCTGTTTTATAGCAAGAGAGCATAACAGGCAAAAGAAATCCAATAGTTGTGTTGTAGGTAGACCTTCACCTTCCACGGTTCACCATCAAAATAATAAGGCGGCTGAAGAAAAATAATATGGAATCAGGATATATGCTGAATATGCTGAAGTAGCTTTTTCATGTCCAAATCATGCATAAAACCAACAACCATGTTCTTAAAATAGGTCCCATGCCAATACCAGACTTGACAGTCAATTTCATGGTAACAAACTGAGATACGGCAGGAAAATAAGAGACTGAAAATTTCCTACTTTTGCAAGCCATTGTTCGTCAAATAACTTTTAGTCATAAAAGACAAAGAAGATAGACAGGATCTCCAACGACCACAAACATCCCCAAGCCTTTTTGAATGGCTTGAAACCATTTCCGAATCATTAAGTTTCGCTTCTAATGACTGGAACCTACCAACAAATTCCAACCACCCACCACCTTTCGTTTTCTGGGTAGGGTCGTGTTATATTTACTTGATACTTCAATAAAATACGTCAAACAAGTAAAGGGTAGAAAATAAGCAATTTAGTGTGGGGGAATCAAACTGTTTATTCTGAAAAGCAAAATTATACAAACTCATTTTATATCTCAGGCCAAAGCAGAAATCCGGATAAGTCCCAGGAGAAGTTACAAATCCATAAACATAAAGAAACTCTAACCTCCCTTTTGCTCACTGCTGCTATTGATGAATCATAAGCAACAAAAGAAATTTTGAATCTGTTTCTTATTAAAGAAAACAAAACAGAAGAGACTGTCACAATTGGAATAGCTCTTCAGCGACATCTTCAATCGAAAACCTTAAGTTTCCGCAGAGACATTGAACCAAGCTTAGCAAAGTTCTTTGGCTGCAGCAATAACAGCCTCTGGAGTTAAACCAAATTCCTTGTATATTCTCCCTGCTGGTGCACTTGCCCCAAACCGATCAATTCCGATTGCCTTCCCTTTGGATCCAACTATCTTCCCCCACCCAAATGTTGATCCAGCTTCAATACTCACTCTAGCTGTTACAGCAGATGGGAAAACACTTTCCTTGTAGGCATCTGATTGCTCATCAAAGAGCTCCCATGAAACAAGGGAGACAACCCTTACAGCCTTCCCTTCCTTCCTTAGTTCATCAGCAGCTTTAACAGCGATCTCTAACTCAGAACCAGTTCCAATCAGAATTACATCAGGATTGTTGCCTGAAGAATTGTCTGAAATGATGTAGCCACCTTTTTCAACCCCCTCAATGGAAGTTCCAGCTAATTGGGGTAGCTTTTGTCTGGAAAGGGCAAGAATTGAGGGTGTCTTCCTCTTGAGGACAGCAACCTTGTATGCTCCAGCCGTTTCATTTCCATCAGCTGGACGGAGCATCAAAACATTAGGCATTGCACGGAAGCTTGCCAAGTGCTCAATTGGCTGGTGAGTTGGTCCATCTTCCCCAAGACCAATGGAATCATGGGTCATAACGTAGATAACTCTAGCCTGACTCAAGGCAGAAATCCTAATGGCGGCCCTCATGTAGTCAGTGAAGACAAAGAAAGTAGCACAGTATGGAATCAGGCCAGGGCTGTGAAGGGCAATGCCATTGCAGATAGCTCCCATTCCGTGTTCCCTAACACCAAACCGAACATTGCGTTCCTCAGGGGTGTCCTTCTGGAAATCCCCAAACATTTTGAGCAAGGTCATGTTGGAAGAAGCAAGATCTGCACTTCCACCAAGAAGACCTGGGAGTACTTTTACAAGGGCATTGAGATTTTGTTGAGAGAGATTTCTGGTAGCATCAGCTGGGCTCTCTGGAGTGTATGTCTGGAAGTAGCAAAAAGAAAGGGTCACTAGACATTCTACATTCCAATAAAATCAGACTGCATTAATCATATTAAGAAAATTGTGAAAATTATGGATGTTTGACATCAGAAGTCTACTCACTGGAAGTGCCTTCTCCCAGCCAGCAGGTAGTTCACCAGTGATTATTGACTTGAGCTCTGCAGCTTCCTCTTTGTAATTCTTCTCATATGCAGAGAACTTTGCATTCCATTCGGCTTCGAGAGCAGCACCTTGAGGGACATGGCGACTCCAGTGCCTGCAAAAATGGCAGAAAAGTATGAACACCAAACCAAAATATAATCAGATGAAATATTTACTGATCTCCCCTTACCCTTTCACATCTTCAGGTACATGGAAAGGCTCATATGGCCATCCAAGGTTTTTCCTAGTAGCATCCACTTCCTTGGCACCCAATGCACTACCATGTACACTGTATGAGTTTGCCTTGTTTGGAGATCCATAACCAATGGTGGTTGTCACCTGAAAAGAACAAGAAGAAAAAGCAACTTCAAAAAACTCAATAACAAAGTCAAGTGTAAATACATAGAGAGAAGCAAGAATTTTCAATTTTCAATAAGGGCATTCTTCATGCTTCTAATATGATGCAGCACACTTTTATCAAAAGTTATAGCGGAGAAATGAGTTTAACTAAGAATCGTGAACCTTTAAATTTCAAGAATACAATATTCACATCAATCTAGAATACAAGCGTATTACTTCCAAACAAAGCATTTCGAAAATATCAGACCTTGATCAGAGTGGGCTTGTCTTTGACAGCCTTTGCTTCCTTAATAGCAGCACGAATTTCATCGTAGCCAGTGTTTCCATTCTTGACCCAGATAACATGCCACCCAAGCCCCTCAAAACGCTTATCAACACTCTCTGTAAAGGCAATTTCAGTGTCCCCATCAATGGAAATGTGGTTGTCATCATAGAAAGCTATAAGCTTTCCAAGTCCCCAGTGTCCAGCAAGTGAACAAGCTTCATTTGCAATACCCTCCATCTGGCAACCATCTCCCAAAATAACATATCTACAACAACAAGGGCCAAACTATCACTAAGATTGAGCATGCAGGCAATAAAAAACAAAGGACAGAATTGGCGAGTAATCATACGTGTAGTGGTCGATGATCTCATTGTCTGGCTTATTGAATCTAGCAGCCAAGTGTTTCTCAGCAAGAGCCAATCCAACGGCATTTGCAATGCCTTGACCAAGAGGACCTGCGGGTAAAGGAAAAAGCCAGATATAAGCGCACACATTTCACTTTTATTGATAAAATCAAATACAAATCACTTTGCCAGAGGAGTCAAACAAACCAGTTGTGACTTCAACTCCAGGTGTTTCAAAGTTCTCGGGGTGTCCTGGGGTTCTGCTTTCCCACTGCCTGAAATTCTTCAAATCATCTTCCTAAAGGATAATCCGATAATCATAAAGTTTAGTCCTTTAGTGCAAGAATCAACTGTCTTTTACCATAAATCATCCTAAAAAGAAGTACTACCTAACAATAAAAATAATTTATCAAATAAATAAAGAGGAACTCAGATCCAGTTTTTAACAAACAGATAATAAAAAAAACGCATGTATCCAAAGTCAAATAGCTCTCAATAATATGAATTCTTTGAAGACTTCTAAAGAAACTTACTCGGACACTGTCGTAACCAGCGAGGTGAAGCAGAGCATACTGTAGCATGCAACCGTGACCAGCGGACAATACGAAACGGTCACGGTTGAACCAATAAGGGTTCTTCGGGTTATATCTCATAACTTCATCGTATAAAATGTGACCCATTGGAGCACAGCCCATGGGCAACCCAGGATGCCCTGAATTGGCCTTCTCGACAGCATCAATGGCCAAGAATCTGATCGTATTGACCGATTTCTCGACCAATGAAGTCTCGGCGGCGGTACCAATCGTCTCGACAGCGGCAGAACGGACTTGGTGATTCCGGGTAGAGCGCGTGGGAAGCCGGCGACAGGAAGTGGAAGCGCGTGGGGAAGCAGATTTAAGGCCGGAGAAAGTGGGAATAGAGAGGGCGGAGAGAGAGACGCGGTGGTCAGAGGGTTGGGCAGAGCCATGGGAAGAGATGGCTCGAGCAAGGAGGGCTTGAGATAGGGTGAGAGAGGAAGAAGAGGCCATTGTTTTTCGATCGAATAGAGAGGTTGGTGAAAGGGAAAGGAAATGACCCTCGGCCGCTTTGTTTATAGGTAATGTGAAGAGAAAGAGAGACTTTTTAACTCATAATATATATTCAAATGCAAAAGGCAATGGGGGCAAGTAGTCGTAACTCGTAACCAGTAGCCACCAACTCTCATTGATCTTCTCGTCTACAGAAAGGGACAAAATGAGAACAGATGAGCTGACCGTTAGATTCGAAGAGTGCCGGATCTCAACCGTTGACTGTGGGTAGCAATGTCATATTTGCTCTCTCCGCCTTTCATTTCATTTTCATTTTTTTAAGGTTGTCAGTGTGCTAATATTGTTACTGCTCAGCTCTCTCTAAACGGCTAAACCCTTCTTCTCTTATTTTCTTGTTTAAGTTTAGCCTTTATTACATCAGAAATTTATTTCCCCTGCTAATGATGACGTCAATAATCGGCTGGCTGTGGCCGAGGACTCAAAGTGAAAACTGAAAACTGATTTGAGTGATTTCTGGCTTTTCCGTTGAGCCTCGGGAGTAGCGGAAATGTAGGGAAAATTTTACATTTACCCCTTCAAGTTTTCATTTTTTGCATTTATCTCTTTAGTAGAAGGGAAAGAAGAAATGAATCAAGCTGGTAGAATTTGGAAGGTAGTTGGTGGGAAGTAAAATTCAAGTTAGTTCGGTGGAGTTGGTCAAGAACATCTAACTTGCTTGGAATTCAATATTCTTGTAAAAGTCATATTTCAAAATAAGAAAAAAAGTCCGAAAAATAGAATCTTCATGTTTCACATTTAACTTCTGCTAATAACATTTTGCGGTGCTAACAGACAATTGAACGTTTTAGGTTTGATTCTCATTTCTTTGACTTAAATCAAACATATGTAAGTGCTTTCCAGAATTATTCCCCTTTTGGCTTGTGTACCTCTTCTTCAGTTCCATCTATATCCTACATCAATTTCATCCCTTTAGAGGTTCAATCTTCCAAGCCCTAGCTGTATTGGTGGTTGAAAAGAATGCGAGGATTTCTCAGTCTACGCTTTTTCGTCCTTCATTAAAACAATTTGACTTTATTATTATTTTGGATAAGTAATTGGTTTTATTATGCCCAAAAAGCAGATGGTTGCTACAGTTTTACATCATCACACGACCTGAACAAAAATGCATAAAATAAGCTAGACGACAAATCCAATTTTTCAAGCGACCGACCTGCAATAACTGGCCATGAATGTCTTGAACCTACTCCTCATGGTTACACCATGCACGTTAAACACTGTTACTATGGCACAATAAACACGGGACGATGCAAAATTTTAATATTATTTTCTATGTCCGAAAAATAAGTATAAAATTCTGTCTTTGCTCAATCCATATTAAAAATATTGAACTCAAATTCGATTTGGTCCACTCGTATTAAATTTTTTATATAATTTAAAAAAATATATAATACATCAAATACATTAAAATAAATGTTTACTAACAAATTAAAAATACATTAAAAAAATTTATGCTTAAAGAACACTATAACAACAAAACAACAGCAATATAATAACAATATGGTAGCAAAATAACAACAAAACAGCAGCAAAACAACAACGAAACAACATGAAAGCAACTAATTCGGACCGGGCTTGAACAAAAAGAAACTTACCTGAAACTTGATCTATTTAAGAAATGGGCCTATTGTCCAAGCCCATTTTCTAAACTTATATTTCTGCTCAATCTCTATTAGTTTTTTAGACGGGTGTTCGAGTTCTAGCAGGTAGATCAACCCCAATTAGGCAAAGCATACATCTAACAATAGCAAGGAAACTGAAAAGTTTAAACAAGAGGCATAGGCATAGGCATAGCCATATCCATATCTAGCTTTAAGATGGGCCCCCAATGCATTAACCAGCGAAACCAGACCCATAGTGAGAAGGCCGAAATTTCTCTTAGGCAGTCCCCATATTTAGGGCCTCTCTCGTTTTGAGCTAGTCCCTTAATACTTAACACATTCATATTCCCTAACTCGAAATAATTAGTAGGATGGATGATCATTAGGCGTGACATGAACCATGATTATAGTATTTTCACACTCAAAATACGGCTAATTTAATCTCCTTATTTTGACCTACTTGATTCTCTTCCTTGTAAAAAGAAACTAAAAATTATGAACTAACAAGCTTCTTATAAATTTTTTGTAATTTATAATTTGAAGATAAAAGGAAACTAGAAAGGCCAATTTTGAATTCCAAGTTAACCCATCAGTCATCATAGCCATAGGGTGTGCTTTGTTCTATAGTGGTGGACCGTGGGCCTACGCCCCCCAAAAAAAGAAAAACTTCAGCAAAAGGTTACCTATTCGACGCTTTGCTTCTCTGTCGCTGACTTGTTTAATAATTTTGTCCGAAAATATTCCCCATCTCGTCCGGCTCCATCTCCGATCAGGTAAATTTCTTCTTCCACTCGAAAAAGCTAATCACTACCAAACCAAAAAATTACCTGCTTAACCATGGTCAGTGTAGGTCTTATATTACTGTACAATCATAGATTTGGAGTTTTAGTTGCTTGCTTTTTCCCTTTAAACTAAGGGTATTTTCTCTTTAACCTAAATATTGTTGTCATTACTGGAATCTTGTTTAGCTGAAGGGTTTTCTTATTAAGAATGTGTTATTTACCTCGTTTTCTCACCCAAATGATGAATTCTGAGTGGTTCCAGAATTTTATCATTTTCCTCTTAAAACTTTGCTTTTAGGGTTGTAGTGTACCTTATGTGATGAACTTCCAAAATGATTAATGATTAATTATTTGTTGCATATGTTTTAATCTATCATGCTCTTGGAAACAATTTAATTATTCATTACTATTGCTTTCAGGTTGAAGGTGATTATGTTTACTGGATATATCTTGGAGAGGGGCTGTGATCTTTTCAGGTATGCACAGGTCCTTACTCTTTTGTTATATATCTAGTTTGTGTCCCCGTAGAGTATTCAATTACCAAGATGTGTGCCTGATGACTTGGATCACTATGAAATTTCAACTGTATTTTTGTGTTCCTATTGTGTATGAAATATATGTTAAATGTAGGGATCACCCTTTGTTGTTTATAATTTCCAAGTTACCATACAGCACAGAAATATCAGTCAAGTGATGCTGTGTGTTAAACCAGAAGTTAGATTTTAACTGAGAACTTGGTGAGTTCAATAAATATAGAGATTGCTCGGTGTTTGTATATTATGTTCTGTTTGAGTACTCGTTCAAATCTTAACCATGTCTAGAATAGCAGATCATGCTGAGAGCCATCTGTCTTTTGTATTTTGATGCTTTGCATCATATATGATATTCGTGAAAACTTGCTTAAGGTTTACTTACATTAGTAATGTTGTCCAAATTTGCAGGTGTTCTGGTAGCAGTAGCCTTTCTGAAAGATTCCATTTCAATTATCCCCTTGGTTGGTAACAACTATGCTACCGACTGGGGCAAAAGATACTCATCTCCGTGATAGCAACAATCAAAAAGTCCACCCTCAACCCATGGAAGAGAGCATGAACCAGAACCCAGAAGCTGTGGAAGCTCTAATATCCAAATTATTTACGAACATCTCCTCCCTGAAGTCAGCTTATATTCAGCTACAAACTGCTCATACTCCCTATGACCCTGAAAAAATTCAAGCTGCTGATAAACTTGTAATATCTGAGCTGAAGAATATATCTGAACTGAAGCACTTCTATAGAGAAAAGAACCCCAAGCCAGTGTGTGTTTCTCCTCAAGATTCTCGTTTAGCTGCTGAGATCCAAGAACAACAGAGCCTGTTGAAAACCTATGAGGTCATGGTTAAGAAATTTCAGTCTGAAATTCAGAACAAGGATTCTGAGATTCGACAGTTGCAGCAGAAAATTGAAGATGCAAACCAGAAGAGAGTGAAACTGGAAAAGAATATAAAGCTTAGGGGCTTGTCTATGAAGGAATCTGAAGGCTCAGGAGAAGAAAATGGATTCTTTCCTGCGGATTTGACCCCTGAGCTCTTCACATCAGCTGTTGAATCTGCTTACAAAGCTATTCATGATTTTTCTAAACCATTAATCAACATGATGAAAGCTGCTGGTTGGGACCTTGATGCTGCCGCTGACTCAATTGAGCCCAATGTTGTTTATGCGAAGAGAGCTCACAAGAAATATGCATTTGAGTCCCACATTTGCCAGAGGATGTTCAGCGGGTTTCAACAGGAGAACTTCTCCATTAAATTGGATAATGTTACAGTCAATAAAGAGAGCTTCTTCCAGCAATATCTGGCTCTGAGGGAGATGGATCCATTGGACATGTTGGGCCAGAATCCTGATTCCTTATTCGGGAAATTTTCCCAGAGCAAGTACCTGATGGTTGTTCATCCAAAGATGGAAGCTTCATTCTTTGGAAATTTAGACCAGCGTAATTATGTAACAGGAGGTGGGCATCCTAGGACTCCATTTTACCAAGCCTTTCTAAAATTGGCTAAATCTATTTGGCTTTTGCATCGGCTGGCTTACTCATTCAACCCTAACGTGAAAGTCTTTCAAGTTAAAAGGGGAAGTGAATACTCAGAGGTTTATATGGAAAGTGTAGTGAAGAATTTGATAATGGATGAAACCGATGAGAAGCCTAAGGTTGGGCTAATGGTCATGCCTGGCTTTTGGATCGGTGGCAATGTCATCCAGAGCCAAGTTTATCTTTCCGGAATGAAGGTTAACGAGTAAATTACCAGCACTATGCAAATCTATCTAGAGTTCAATGAGTAATACACGTATGGACTATTATAGTGTGCTGTTTGTCTTTGTGATTTGTTGTTATTGCTGTAGTCATGCAACTGTAATAATAATATTACGACATAGGAGCTCACTGTTTGTTGTCAAAGTTCCTTTGTCTTTGTGTGCTTCAACTGTTCTTCTGGGTTTGATTGCCTGCAAGAATGCAGCAGACAGTCCATGATTTGAGCATCATCTGTCTCTATGCTGCATTGGGACCTTAGATTACTGAAGAGCAGATGTAAGAAAGAGGTTATGGTGATGAAAACGTTGTTGTTCATCTCAAAAACGGTGTTTGATCATCAATGTTTACGTTTTCATGTTAAATGGTATTACTTGTTCTTTTCATCTGACTGCATAGATATGTACAAGCTGCTATTCTAGATAACAGATGTTGATCTATTCTATTGCATGTATTTAACATGTATACTACTGTTATTCAAAACTGACCCAGGACTCGGCTTTAGCTTACATGGTTAGTTTTGTTCTTATTTTTTTTATTTAATTTCAAACCCAGTTATTTATGTTGGAGCTTGAATTTGAATTAAAATTCTTTTATTATTACTTTAAAATATTAAAGAGTTTTGAATATGCTTATGAATTGCTTGAGATCAATCACAGTCCAATTAAAGTTTTTTTTTTCTTCTAAACCTCATATGATTAATTTGATTGTGCTAGTATTTCTATGTAAAGAGATTCGAGCCTTCAAGATTCAGCTTGGAAAAGCTATACCTTTTGATTGATTTTGTGGGTTTGATTTTGAGCAGAAACCACTCAATCACATGATCCATGAGTGCCATAAAATCAAGTAACTTAAACTAACCATAATTTTAGATGCATGTTCTTAGCTGGGTCCCTTGAACGAAGGATCATGTTGGCCACAGAAGCTTTAACTAGTTGCGGTCGGCCATAGGCATCGCCGATAAACCAGTCATTTTTGTCAGAAGTCTAGTGCAAATCATACTTTTAGTTTAGTATTTGATGTTAAAGGAAATTTTAGGTTTAGAAAAAATGTGTTTAAACAGTGTGATGAAAAAAATCATTTTGGTGTTTTGGGCATGTAGATAAAATGTGGGGTAAGAAATTAAAATCTCAAAAAGTACATGTTTAAAATAATTAAAACCTAAAAAAGTCAAAAAAAAATTAATATTTTCTTAGGTTCCTTTAATTGGACAATGTGTTTACTTATAGTTAGTATAAAAACAATGGTGATAAGACTAGATATTTTTTATCTATAACATTGTTTTTTTACTAAAAAAAACCTAACTCATAATTATATAACCCAAAATTTCAACCAAAAAAACCAACATTTTGCACGGTGGATTTGTCTCATAATATACTGCAAAAGGAAGCTTCAAATAATGCGCTCCTAACGGCGATTTAACATAATCTGGGAGACATTTTCTTATTTATTCTACTTGCTTCGCTAAATTGACACTAAGTTTATTTGCTCTTAACTTCACGTAAATTGCAAGCTTAGCAATGGCTTCGCATGCCACAAATCTTCTTTATATACTTTCCATATGCATTCATTCTTTGTCTCAAGTCTTAGTTCAAACCCTTCAAATATCAGCTTCCCCGTTTTTGACCAATGGCCGAACTCCGTCTCTCCATGATGTTCTTCTTTCTCTTCATCTTCTTTTACATTAACCTCAGCACGGTTGAATCATCCATGGCTCGAGCCAGACATTTTAAACATCCGGATACCAAGGCCCTCATTGAGGTCTCGTGTCAAACCACTCTATATCCGGCCCTATGCATTAAATGTCTGGCCCGCTACGCCAACTCCAACGTTCGGAACGAGCAGCAACTGGCTCAGGTTGCCTTGACAGTGAGCCTATACAAGGCTCGTTCCACAAGGTCGTACATGTTGAAGGTGGCAAAAGAGCTGGAGTCAATAAAAGCGAAGGAGTGTCCAGCCCTGAGAGATTGCTTGCAACAAATAGATGATAGCATAAACCAGCTTAGCCACTCAATCAGAGAACTCCGCCGGTTTGATCTGAAAGCGGGGATGACCGATGACCTATTTTGGCACATAGATAATGTTGATACTTGGATTAGCGCTGCCCTAACCGATGCTAGCAATTGCGTGGATGAGTTGCCGGGGCATAGGATGAGTAAAATGAAGGCCACCATTAAAGGTAAAGTAATGAACGTTGCACAGCTAACAAGCAATGCACTGGCCTTATTTCACCGATATGCTGCTAGGTATCGATCTGCTACCAACAAGAAGCCATAAGGCAAAATGTGATGTGAATACATGATTGTTCTATTGGATTAGAGTGTGAATAACATGAATTTAAAGGCATTACCCAATATGAGACATAAAAATTTATACTCAAAATAAACCATCATATTAACATCCAAATAGGCGTGTCGGGTTTCGTTATAAAGAAGACGTTTTGTTTTAGGGCCTTGAATTTTCTTCTCTTCTAGGCTTGATAAACATGGACAATTTTCAACTCTGGAATGGGTTTTTTGTATTTTCTTGTTGGGCCTATTTGTTTTCTTTTTCCTTTTGATTTCAACGGTGATTATTTCACTGATTATGATTTATAAATGGTTGGTAATCAATACTGATATTAATAGTATCAGTTTTCGAGTTTATTAATATTTCTATTTTCACATATATTTTTTATACAATATACCTTAATAAACTATACTATATATATGCATTTATATCTCAATTACAATACATTTATATGCAAATATAATTTTTAAAATTATTAATTAGGTTCAATAATTTAATTTAATAATTGTATTTTAAGTTTAAATGTGAGTTTGTCTTTACCTGTATAGAGTGATGATTAAATCTCTTGTTAGACATCCTTTAGACATTGGTTCAAATCCTGTCACCCCATTTCCTACCTCCAATATTATATAAAAAGAAGTTTAAATGAAAATTTAAAATGTTTAAAATAAAATCAATATTGACCAAAACACTCCAGAACAACCGAAATGCATCAAATTTTGACTGAACAATAACTTGGATTTTTTGATACTAATCAAGGATAAGAACGTTGCATACCAACTGATATAACCGATAACGATACAATATCGACTACTATAGTTATAACTCAAGTTTTTTCCCCCAAAACTCAAGCCCATTTAAACGTTTTATAAGAAGAATAAACCTACTTAATAATTTATTTAGTTTTTCACCATTGAAATTATGATTTATTCTCACATCTCCATGTGTTTAATACATATAAAATATAGATAGTTATAACGTGTATGTATTAACTTTTCACATATATACATATTTGATGGAATTGTGATGTCTAAATAAGATATTAGTTATATAGAAAGAGTCTGGGTATAGGAATGGAAAATTTTGTTTCTCAATTAAACTTGTCAACCAATTTGCACACCTAAAATTAAATTTGTTGAAGAAAAGAAAGTATGGAAGAAGAGAATTATGGTTCACACAGTGGCAAGAGTATCTGCTACAAGTCAAGTTAGTGGTGGAAGGTTGGGCTAGATGTCGATTTCTTGGAAAGTTCTCATTGTTTTGGTGAAGGGCTTTTGTAGTTATAGGTAAGGCTCTTAAACATGTGTTTATGGAGCTTTTATTGGTTTGCCCCTTAAGGGCAAGATAGGCCTTCTCATTAGGTCGATGATGTTTCTTTGTTAGGTCAGCTATGTAACTTGATGTGATGGAGTACAAAGCATGTGAGTGATAGATGATAGCCATCTCGTCAAGAGAAGCTTACTAGTCAATGTTGTAATAGCCCGATTTTAGGCTTAGTCGGAACAGTGGTTTCGGGACCACAAATCCGACGAAAAAAAAAATGTAATGGCTTGAATTTTCAGAGGTGTCGGAACGGTGATTCGAGATCACTAAATTCGACAAATGGGTAGAAAATATTATTAATTTAGTAAGTATAAGTTAAATATGAAGTTAGGAAAATTTTTGAAATAGTGAATAGTGCACTAGAAATAAATATTAAAATAATTAGAATCGAAATGAGGTATCAAGACCTCGGGATTTTAAACTGAGCCATAAATATTTTTATAAATATTTATGGAGTGTTAAAAGTTAGTATTAAAGTTTCGTTAAGAAATTTTAAAGTTCGATAATTAATTGAACAAAAGGACTAAATTGTAACAAATGCAAAATTTTGGGAAATGATTAAATAGCTTAAATGATAAAAGGAAGAGGGTTTAAAGACAAATAGACCCAAGGTCTATTTGGGCTGGACGGCAGAGGCATGAAATCAGCAAGAAAGTAAGGAGAATTAAGGGCAAAATTGGAAAATTGCAAATTTTGCTTAATAAAGTTAGGACCCAAGTGGAATTATCTAGATTTCTCTTCATTTTTCTGAATTCTCATCAGCTAAAACACCATGGAAGGGCTTCTTCAAGCTGGTTCTTCATATTTTTATTACAAGTAAGTTCAATTCTTGACTATTTCTTGAAATTTTTGTATTTTTATGACTTTTACAACTAGGCCCACTTGTTAAATTCATTAGTTTTTGATTTTATGAAAGAAGTTGATATGAATATGTGCTGGAAGTATATGATGATTTAGCATGAAATTAGAGCTTTAAATTGTTCATATGCTGATTTTATTGAAAGAATTGAATAGAAAGTGAATGTTTGGGACCTAATAGTAAAAGAGTTTGAAGATAGAGTTATATGTGGAAATTCTGAATTTCAATAGTTGTGTAACAACTTATAATGTCTAGTAAAGTACTAATTGAGAAAATTAGATTAATTGAGGGTTAATTGAGAAAGGACCGAATTGTATAAACTGTGAAATTTGGGGCAAAATGGAAATCAACATTTTGCACTAAAGCAGTTTTGGACAGCAGCAGTAGTGTAACTTTGAAAATCACCAAAAATTGTAGAGATTGAATTAGAGGATGAATAAAATATGAAACTAAAGCTTATTGAGTCTAGTTTCTTATAAAAGAAATGATGTGAGCAATGGAATTGTAAATCATGAGATATAATAGATTTTGTGAGACAAGGTCAGAATGAATTCGGGTTCCCTGTTCGACTTTGGAAAATCATTAAAATTGTAAAAAAAAATGATTATGAGTTATAGTTTATATGGTTAGAATCCTTAATGAGTCTATTTTAGAAGAAACAAGCTAAAACATCATCCGAATTCTGTACAATGAGATAATTAATTTTAGTGAAGAGTGGTCGGAACTGTCAGACAGCGAAACAGGGGAAACTTTAAAGAATAAACTGTACTATTTGGCTGAACCAAAAATTATGAAAATTTTATGGTATGAAGATATGTGAGTCTAATTTCAGGGAAAATTAACGGATCTTAATTTGGAGCTCTGTAGCTCGGATAAAAATAATTTAGTGACTCTGACTCGGATAAACAGCTTTGAATATACATGTTAGTGAATATTGAAATTATGGTTAATGTTGTTTAAGTGTGTTATACACATTAAGGATGTGGAATGGAGAGGAGGAGGAGGAAAATTGGGAAATATATGAATGATTCGTGTATAAATGGTCATATGTTTGATTATAACTCATAAACGATGAAATATGAATGATGCTTATTTTTGTGCATTATTGGTCATGGTTTAAGCTCATGTGTGAAAATAAAGTTTCATAGTATGTGTGCATGGTATATTCAGTATATGATTTGGCATGAAATAATACCATGAATGGTTTATGAATTAACACATGTTGGTAAGCCCGATATATGAATAAATGATCAAATTGAGCGAACGCGGATTTGAGTACTTCTGATCAAGTGACAAAGTGATAAGTGGTAGCTTTAGCTACACTTATCTGATCAAGTGACAAGTGAAAAGTGATAAGTGATAGCTTCGGCTACACTTATCTGATCAAGAGACAAAGTGATAAGTGGCTACAAGTGATAAGTGATCATACGTAAGACCATAGTTATACTATGGCAAAGTGAAAGTGAAGTACTCAATTTTCTGTGACCGTTCCCTAATTTGATTAAGGATGGTAAGTGACAAATGGGCCCGAAAGAATTAAAGTAAATGGATAAGTGGTAGTGTATTTATATCAGGACGATGTTGTTATTCAAACTAAAGTGATATTTTCATTGCTAAATTGAGAATTTCATAAATGTGTTATTGAATGGTATAATCAATAAACATTGAGTTAAATGGTAAATACGTATTAGTTTTGAATTTGATGTCATTGAATTGTACGTGAATTAAATGGAAATTGCTAGTGATATGATTTAAATTATGAGCATGAGAAATTGCGAATTGAATGAAATGGAAATGAAGCATTAAATTGCATGAGTATGTATCGGGTCTCGCAGGCCCTAATTATTATGATTATAATATTTTGAGGATATATTGTGAAAAGTTATAGAAACATGTTTATTATTTTGAAAGTTTTAATTTTGATGAAATTTTATAACTCGGTTAAATACGTTTACAAGTGTATGTGTTTTGGTAAGGCCTCGTACCCTATTCCGGTGTTGGATACGGTTAAGGGGTGTTACAAATGTAGTGCTCTGGTTTGGCGTAGCCTCACCTTGTCTCTAAGCGAGACATTCATCTTTACGAAGTAGTCCTCTAACAATATTGTATGTACAACAATTGCCACCCAGTAAGGTGAGACTTCCTCCTAGACTAAGGGTTTTGGTGAGGTATCTCATTTGCTTATGTGGCACAGTATAGAATTAGGAGCAAAGTCAAAAAAAATAAAATTGGAGGGGGCAGGATAATGTTATACAACTTTATGAGAATTAAAATACAATTTCACTATATTATTGAGTTACATTTTTGCAATTTTTAGGACTAAATCAAAATTTTATTATTTTGATGGGTCAAACTATAATTTTGTCATATATTACCTTGTAACTTGATAGATTTTAGGGGGTCTAAACCAAAATTTTCCAATTCTAGGGGGCTAGAGCCCCTACCTGCCTCCTCCCTTCGCCATTGTATAGAATGTTTAAAATTTCAAATTTGTAACTATTGATTTAATGAATGCATGACTTAAGGAAATGAGCATTAGCCGTTATTTAGATGACATCATTTTTAAGCGTTACAATGATGTGTGGGTCATGAGTCTTCTTGTATTTGGCCAAGAGTGTTGCTAATATCAATAAACATGTGTTGATGGTGCATGAAGCGATTGCCATATATATATAGAGAGCTCTCATTTCGTTCTCCTCATTTCTACAATCTCTCTAAAGTTTTTTTTATTATCAAACTTTAATTCTTTCTCTACAACTTTTTTTTCAAGTACTTTTATTCTTTCTTATTCATTTAATGCTTGAAGTTGCCCAAAGCATTATGAGTTGCTTGGGATGTTTTTGTTAGGTGAGTGTCTTCATTCGTTTCTCTCTTTTCTTACCTTGTTTTTTTCCATGTTGTGTGTTTTGCTCGAGTTACTTTAATTGGCAACCAAGGTAAAGGTGAGGTTGCTAGTAAGGGTAATAGTAAAAGCAAGGTTGATGGGAGTAGGGAAAGAAAAGGCCTCTAAACATTCTTATCAGGGGTGAAGTTAGAAAAAGATATTGGGGGGGGGGCGAAATTAAGTTTTATATTTTTACAATAGCAAAAATGTAATTTCATCATTTTAATAATTTATATTCTTTATAATTTTTAAATAATTAAATAAAAATTTATCTTTAGGGGACAAAGAGTCATTTTATCATTACTAATTTAAAATTTTATAAATTTTAAAAAGATTAGAAGAGAAAATTTTCATTTTAGGGTCATTGACTATTAACATAAGGGCCAATTAACTTTTGGGTACCAATTGAGGACACAATTGGATCACTAAAACTTTTATTTTGACCCTTTAACCAAAAATAATATATATTAAAGATATAAATATTATTATAAGGATATAATTTTATATTTACTTTAATTTTTAAAATTTCAAATTAAGTTGAATTAACTTATAATATTAAACATTACCAAGTCATTTTAAACATATATCTCATAAAAGATGATGGTAACTATAATAACAACTTTTAAAATGAGAATCATGAGAACCAAATGGTGTTAGCATTAGATCAAAATAAATGGTTCTAAGTCTTAGATTTTGTATTTATCTTACCTTAATAACACCCAATTTTTCTCTTTTCACTCTGTAATTGAAGTCTCGAGATAATCTTTACTTTCAAATATTTTTAAGGAAAATTATTATATGATTAATCAAGTTCTGCATTAAATATTTAATTTTCTTAATTGAAAAAGATGATCTAAAATTAAAATACGAAATGAATTGAAAGTTTGTTTTATTTCAAAAGGTCAGCTCCTACAGAGTTGTTCATCCACAGCCTTTTTTGTTGAAACCCATATATTCAAAAATGTTGGGGATCAAACCGTGGATGGATTTTGTTTCTTTTGAACGGCATTTGAATTTTTATTTTATGATTAAGGTGCAAGTGTGCACACGCAACTTGCTAGTCAATATCATTTCTCAATTAAACGGGATAATGATGCTTAAGCATATGGCTAATTTGTGTTAAGAATCTGATGAAACCAAAACCAAAGGCCCTTTAATAAAGCGCAAAAGAATAAAAAAGTCTAAATCAATCGTCCATGATTGGATACTTGGATTAGTTTTTAAACTTCCAACATTTATTTTCTCAACACCTCAACTTGTTTCCCAAACCTTACATATTCAATAATTGAACATTTTAGCAAAAGTACATGAATAGTTTGGATGAAATGTCATGTAGTTTAGAGGAAATTTTTCGTAGCTTAGGTCAAATCATGTATTTATTGATGAATTCATTTGTTGTAAGTTGGAGCCTTGTTCAAAAAGTGGGGAGGGTTTGGGTAAAAATATAAGTTTAAAAAATGGGTTTAGACAAAATAATAATAATGTTTGCTCGGGTAAGATTTTTTTGGCCCGGCTCAGGTTAAATTTGTCTAATTTTTTCACTATTGATTGCTGTCATTTTGCTATTATTTTATTATTATTGTTTGGATATTGCATACTTTTGTTTTATTATTATTATTTTAAAGACATTTGCTTGTCAAGTATAAAGACTTTTTTTTAATATATTTTCAATTTGTTGGAAAACATTTATTTTAATATTTTTAACATATTCAATGTATTATATTTTATACAAAAAAGAACATAGGAGCTAGTCTTGAACAAAATTTTAGGCTCTAAAATTTTAGATGAAGTGTAATTGTAATGTAAAAGTGTTATTTTGCGTTGCATTTGTAGCCTTAGTTATAAATTTCTTATCATAGCAATTAAATGAAGCAATGCCAACTATTTTTTGTTATCAAATGGCGTCCTTTTTCCTGTTATTGGCAGCTTTCACCTGAAAAATAAAAGAAAAGGTTACTCAGTATGAAGGATGAAAAAGACCTAATACCGTATTATCATTACAAAATGAAATTAAAGACGAGGGTTTTTCCTCGTAAGTATTAGAAACTGTTCGATTATGACTGTAATATGTTTATACAAATTTCGTGATAGAAACTAATTAACAGAGACGTTTGGAGTTAGGATTACAGCACAAGCGATGCGTATGGATTAACTAAAACATAACTCAACTTAATGCAAAGTTTTCGCAATTAACTAGTTATTCCAATTTGGCATGGAAATTGGCATCCTTGACCTTGATTACGATATAAAGTTTTAATATAAACGCAGGGCTTTTGCGTGGAGTGGAGATATTTATATAGTTTTAGTAAAAACAGACTTAATTCAATCTTTCTTGGATCGATGAGTTATACAAACATGGTTTGGATAAGAACAACATTCATATACTTGAGAAGTCACTTTGTAATTCAATTTAAATGCTGGTTTTTATTAATGCAACAAAACCTAGCATGCTGTTTGATATAATTCAACCAAAAATAATGTGTTGGTATTATTTCTCTCTAATTATTACAGAAACGTGAGTCGAATGCTAAATAATTTTATTGGCCAATTTGTCAAATGTCAAGCCCCAGCCATTTAAATAAATTGAGAGATGAAACACAAAGTCTAACAAATTGAACTTTTAGACCAGAGATGAGTCTTAAGGGAAGATGGGGTAAGGCAGGTAAGTCAAAGACGACTTTGAACCTTTCCTCACTATTTTATTTGCTTTTAAATTATATTACCTTTAAATTGTTTTCGCATCTCTTTTATTAAAAAAACCCCTAATTTTAAAATAAAAATTTAAGCATATATATTAAAATTAGAAGGGTTGGTTCTGTCTGCTTGGCTCAATCAACCCAGCCCGCTTTGTGTTTTTCAACCTTATATTTAGTAATTTTATAATTTATAATTAAATACAATAAATAATAATCTTTTTATCTTTTTTGAATAATAAAATGAAGGTATTAGCCAACTTAAGCTTTACTTACTACTTTACCAGCATGAATATGAAAATTTTATTAACATCCCATACTTAAAACCAATTTGTACACAAAATATATAATAGAATCCATTGAAATTAAGGACCCGTTCCATGGTATTGAGAGGCTACATGCAGCCAAGCCAATTACGTAATCAGAAATACAAACAATCTGACTTTTCATCGTCATAATTGATGACAGGTCGCTCTAGGTAAGGAAGGGAAGGATTGTTACCTAGTTGTCCGTCCAATATATACTGCATTTGCTTGTAATTCAGAAGGTCAATGCACACTGTTTTTTTTCTCTCTTTTACTTTCTTCAAATAATATGTACTTGATAGAAAAAGGCAGCCATCAAATTTTATTTCGCTTACAAACCAGCCATCATACAGTTTTGTACTAGTTACTGCTAGCTGAAACAAAAAACATTTTAGACTTTTCAGTACCCCAAACATCTATATAAAGAGACCCAGAGACAGGGCACTCATATCCCACAATAAACCCCAATTAAACCTTTCGAAACCTATTACAATTCACACATTGGTGAGCCATCCATGGCATTGGCACGTCTTCAAATCCTCGTAGCACTTTCCTTGGTGCCTTTTTTTCTTTTTCCGGTTGCTTTAGGATATAGGGCTAATGATGTGAGATCATGGTGCAGGAAAACTCCTAACCCACAGCCGTGCGAGTATTTTTTGAGCCATGATCCCAAAAACACCCCAATCAAAGATGAGTCCCAATTTTTCAAAATCTCCATGCACCTCGCTCTAGAGCGTGCCGCACGAGCAGAAAGTAACACGCATTCATTGGGCCCTAAGTGCCGGAATGGACGTGAAAAGGCTGCATGGTCCGATTGCGTAAACCTGTATGAGTTAACCATCCTTCGTCTCAACAGAACTGTTGATTCCGGCACCAATCTCAATAAGGATGATGCTCAAACATGGCTCAGCACGGCTTTAACCAATCTCGAAACATGCCGGACCGGGTTTATGGAACTCGGGGTCCCGGATTATCTTCTTCCCATGATGTCTAACAACGTTTCCCAGTTAATTAGTAACACCCTGGCTCTCAACAAGGAACCTTACAAGGAACCAACCTACAAAGATGGGTTCCCGACATGGGTGAAACCCGGTGACAGGAAGCTGTTGCAGTCGTCGTCGCCAGCTTCTACGGCGAATATCATCGTGGCCCAAGATGGTTCAGGGAATTATAAGACGATAAAAGACGCTATATCCGCTGCTTCGAAGCGGTCCGGAAGTGGAAGGTATGTGATATACGTTAAGGCAGGCACATACAAGGAAAACGTTGAGATAGGAAGCAAGCTGAAAAACATCATGATGGTGGGCGATGGTATAGGGAAAACTATAATCACAGGGAGCAAAAGCGTCGGAGGAGGATCCACAACGTTCAATTCAGCCACCGTTGGTGAGTAAACTTTTGGCATTTCGCATGATTTTCTTACAAGTGCCGTGGGATGGGAGTGTAGCTTGCAAGAAAAGGCAGCCAATAGTAGCAGGGAAAACATCTTGCTAGTTACTAGGTTTAGACTGGGTACCAACTAGACAACTAGTATAATAAATAAAATCGATCAGTTTAGCTGTCTTCTAAAGACAACTGAGATAAAAATATTATTAAATAAGATAATTTTAAATTTTTTAAAAGATTTTTTAGTAAAAAACAGAAATAAAAAATTTTAATTTTTCCTCAAAAATACTTTTTAATCTAAAAACATTTTTAAGAAGTAATACTAAAATAAATCATTAGTTTAATATATAATTAGATAATTTTACAACAAATAAACATGCCGGGCTTACACAAATCAATGATAATAATAGATGTATTAATAAGAAATTGACTAAACCCTAATTCAATTCAATGAAACATAACTTAAATATAGCTTAGTAGTAGTACATACATAAAAGTAATAGTAGTAGTGTTAACAAGCCTAAAAGTCTAAAATTAATGAGGCACCTAATTTTGTTCAACTATTATTTTCTTATGAAAAATATATGTATTTAAGATACAATTATAAATATCGCATCAATTATTTTATAAGTGTAAAATTATAAATAGTTCTAAATATCATATCAAAAATTATACAGCATAATTACCAAATAACATATCACATATATGCATTGATAACTAATTAACAATAAATAAATATATATATATATATATATATATACTTAATTTTATATATCAAGTTAGACTAGGATAAGTAGCAAAAACATAGTAAAATTACTACCAGTACTGAATTATTTTTCTTTTGAAGAAGAAACTTTGCATATAATTTTAGTAATAAACTTTTGAATGTTGTGAAACTTATTTGTTGGTTATTTCATATGAATATAAACACTTCATAAACTATATATTAATAAATATAATTTTACATTTAAAAATCTAAATGAAAATTTTGGAAGTGAAAGTGACATGTATTACCTTTCAATTTCATAGTCAAGGAAAGGATTTTAAAACTATAACAGCATGAAATCATCAATTTGATTGATGTGATAGGATGATTTCTTCAATTTCTAGATTGAAAATAAAAGGTTAACTTACGTTGGTTTTTATTATTTTAATTTGTTTTTTTATAATAATGTCGAATATCAGCCGTTGTTGGAGATGGGTTCATTGCTCGTGGCATTACGTTCAGAAACACCGCTGGTCCTACTAACCATCAGGCAGTGGCTCTACGTTCAGGCTCCGATCTCTCGGTGTTCTACAAATGCAGCTTCGAAGGGTACCAAGACACTCTTTACGTCCATTCCGAAAGGCAATTTTACAGAGAATGTGACATCTACGGGACCGTTGATTGGATATTCGGCAACGCAGCCGTTGTGTTTCAAAACTGCAACATATACGCACGCAATCCCCCTAATAAGACCAACACGGTGACGGCTCAAGGCCGGACCGACCCAAACCAGAACACTGGAATTATAATCCACAACTCCAGAGTTACAGCAGCTTCCGATTTGAAGCCAGTGCAAAGCTCGGTGAAAACATATCTAGGGAGGCCATGGAAACAATATTCGAGGACGGTTTTCATGAAAACGTATCTGGATAGCTTGATTAACCCGGCCGGCTGGATGGAATGGGATGGTAATTTTGCACTTAAGACGCTGTATTATGCGGAGTATATGAACACTGGCCCCGGTTCATCCACGTCTAATAGAGTCAAATGGGGAGGCTACCATGTTCTTAAGAGCGCAAGCGAGGTGTCAAAGTTCACCGTCGGTAACTTTCTGGCTGGGAATTCTTGGTTGCCGAGCACCGGTGTGCCTTTCACTTCAGGGCTTTAATTTGTTGCGGTTTCATAGTTAATTTAATTGCTTGTAAAATAAGTAACAGGGTTTAATAGGGTTAAGGCTGTATAAACCCTCAATATGCTACTTTCATACAGGGTTGCCATCGATTCTTTGTGTAACGTTGTAAAATCTTTGTTAATGAATAATAAAGTTGAATTTCATCCATTGCGTTCGTACTGTACGGTTATATAGATATAGATTCCCGTGGTTGGGATGTTCAATGGTGTGGGTTAGTTAAGATATCAACATCATTACATCACGAACCAAAACAAATACTTGTTCAAAAGATGAGTTGGATTTGTCTGTAAGACATAGCTAATAAAAACCATCTAACTAGATTAGGCTTTCGTTATTGTTTGGTTGGTTCATTTATGTTTGAAAATGACAACAGTTCGTTTTCAATCTACGACTTTTATGTTTTCTAGAAAACTCAAATATATTCCTTCACATTGCTTTGACATTAACCAACCCCCTTTTTTTAAAATTTTTCGCTACTTCTTTAATAAAAACTTGAACTGATTAAAGAGGGTCACGTAACTATTTCTATGTTGTTGTTTTTGTTTTCTTTTGATTTAAAAATATATTTATTTTTTAATCCTCTCTCTCCTCCTCCGCTTTCTTCTTCATCTTCGTATCCAACACATACACAAAAAACCCTAAAGGAAAACCAGTAAAAAGCGACATATCAATTTAAGCTAAAGCGAAATTCGAGCATTCTAGATAATGGCGATAGAAAAACTTAAAAGAAAATTTTGAAAATTGAAAACAATCCAAACCAAAATATACTTCATTTTAATGTTGAAGTTTCGAGATTGAAAAAAAGAGGGTTGAAAACAAGGGCGAAATCTAGACTCAAACAACCAAAGTGGCGGCCAACGGGGGCCATCCACCTGAAATCTAAATTTTTGGAGTTTGGTTAAAATTTAGAAAAAGAAATTAACTTAATTAAAAGGAATTTTAAAGATGACCGAATACCAGTATGTAGGTTAGTGGGTGGAAATTTCTTTTATTTTATTTCTCCATCATTCACAAATTTGTTCAAAAGCATTTTAATATTTGAGGGAAGATAACATGATAATCTGGGAAGTGCGAATATTGAACCCAAAATAATAAAAATAAAAGGAAATTTGAATCATGAAATCCAAAAACAAAAAAATTCAGATTTCTTTTTTGTTTAATTATTTCATTTATTGAGAGAATTTGTATTTTATAATTTTAAATTTTCTTTCTATTTTTATATATATGGGATAATATTTAATGCACCACCAATAAATCACTTTAAGTCATCTCAACAATAAGTAAAATAATAAAATCTTTGAGGACTTGTAAATAAATATATATTAATAAGTTTGTTTAATATAATTCAAATAAATTAAATTTTTATTATTTTCATCTCTTTCCTTATATATCTACATAGCAAAACGTCTCAAATTTAAATTATTTCATTAATATTCAATCACAAAACAATTAGAATTAATTTTGGGATTTTTTCCCATCTCCTCTCCCACTTACATCAATTTCTTTTCAAATTTAGAATTATTTTATTGATTTTCAATCATCAATAATAATTTATTCCTATGAAAATCCAAACTTATTAGTAAAACTAATGAAGATCCACAAGTGAAGAACTATATAACTAATTTTTATTATATAGTTTTGACTTGTTTGATTAGTATCTAGCTTTTATATTTCTATCGGTTTAGTACCTATATCAATTTCATAAATAGACTGCAAGATCTTCTAGTTTTTGAAACAACAAACATTGGCATCCAACAAAGTCCAACTCCGATCATCTAGTCGAAATATTAATTAAAGAGATGAAAGAAATAAAAAAAATTTAATTACTTTTAATTATAATTAATTATATTTATTTATAAGTATTCAAAGACTTTATTATCTTAATTATTATTTAATGTGGTTCATTGATGGGTATGGAACTAATGCATCAAACATTATCCCCATGTATATACATATATATATATATATGAAATACCCTATTTTGGCCCGGGTCTAAAGGGCCCAAATTACAACGGGCCTATGTAGCCCAAAACCCGAAATAAGCAGAGGCCCAAAGCAATGGCCCAACACAATATCAGAAATCCTAGGGTTTCTGGGATGAGTCTTCTTGTATAGCCCACCTAGCTTTGCCCTCCGAATTTCAGCTGAATCTTCACCTGCATAGCAAATCAGCACAAAAAAGGAAGCAAAACAATAATGGAAAGGAATCAAAGGATTGAGAATCAAATCAATGTAATGGAAAGAAATCAAAAGATTGAGAATAAAATCAATGTAAACAAGATTTTATTTCTATATTTTTTTATTATTATGGCTATATAAAGCCATTGAAACATTGTAAAAGGGAGGGGGACTGACAAGAGCGAGAAGGAAAATTTTCTTTTTTGAATACAAAGGTTTTTTTCTCTCTATATTACCTTGAGGATTATCGTTCTTTTATTTTTCATTGATACATAGATGTATATATATTTTTAGTTTCTTTATCTCTTTATTTATTTTTGCTTAAAATATAAAGAAAGGAGGAAAGGGATTACTCCTCAAGTTGGAATCGCCAGATTTGTGCCGTCTCTGTCGCAATCGGAGCATCGGTAAGAGTGAACGGTGGCGTCAGGGGGCTGGGGTTAAAAACCCTAGTAGAGAGCCTTTGTTTTTTTTGTTTTCTTTTTTTTCTATGCTGCAAACAATATTTTTTTTTCTAAAAAACTGTTTTAAATCATGCTAGCGAAACGACACTGTTTTGGGGAGGCGGATTATTTCCGATTTGGCCCTCCATGTAATTCGCGTGTCGCGATTTCGCCCATTATTTTGCTTAAATTTCATTTATTTCTTGTTATTTTAGTTTTTTTTAACTATTTGTTTTTTGCAATTCGTTTTTTTAATTTTATTTTCTCATCTTCCTCATCATCATCATCATCATCATCATTATTATTATTATTATTATTATTATTATTATGTACATACAAACATTTTTTATAATATATATACTTTTATATTTTTAATTTCAAAAACTTGTTTTTACTTTTGTAAATATGTACACGTATACTTGTACATGTTTTCTTCATAGTTTTTTAATATTTTTAAATTAATTAATTTAATTATTATCATTTTTTGTATATATGTAATTATCGTTTTATAATCTATATATGTATATAATTATTTTTTATATATATATGTACATATTATATTTTTTTCAATTAATATTTTCTCATATTTATATATATACACATATTTATTTATTTTATTCAATTTTGATAATGTAGATATTATTTAATTATTTTTAATCTATAGATATTTTATATGTACATGTATACATATTATTTTTTCAAATGAATGTTCTTTTATATTTATATATATACACGTATATATCTATTTTTATTTATTTATTTTTGAAAATGTTTAACTACCTATTTATTTTTTTACACAAATTTTATAATATATATATTTATATATTTCTTTTATAAATGCATTATATTTTATATGAATCTTATAGTCTATATCTTCATATAAATCCATGTATGTCTTGTATTCTCCATAACTTCAATGTACTTATTATAAGCACACTTTATATCCTTTATTTTTTATATTTTATAGTTTTGCTTATGTCTTTCACTTGTTTATTTATTTATTATTATGTTGTATATTTAATGTAACATCACATCATTTTTTACTCGATTTCAAACTTTTCAAAATTGAGATAGTGCTTGTATTTAGGATTTTCAAGGAAATTGAGCCCTAACGTATTGGGTTCCGATTTTCTTCGTTAAATCTAACAATCGAGCATTTCTCTTTAATTAAAAAAATAAGAACTCATTATTGGGAATTCAACACGTTGTGTCCTAACATATTGGATGTGACGCATTGATTTCTCGAAATGAAGATTTTTTAAAAATCATAAAGGAAATATTCCGAGTTTGGGATTTTAAAGGAATTGTGCCCTAACGTATTGGGTGTGATTTCTTAAATCTTGGATAAGCGGACTTTCTTTTAAAGTAAAAGAAATATTCCGAGTTTGGGATTCTAAAGGAATAGTGCCCTAACGTATTGGGTGTGATTTCTTAAATCTTGGATAAGTGGATGTTCTTTTAAAGTTTTATTGTATAAGTATTTTGGCCTAGTTCATTTTTGGGGGAAAATTAGAATGTTGTGCCCTAACGCATTGGGTGTGGTATCTTCTTTCTCTGAAATAATAAGGGTCTTAATACGTAGCCTTTTAAGTTTTGCTAAGGATTACGTTTTTCCAAATTCTCGACCTTAAGACACTAATTAATTAACTAGGTACCAATTTTGGGCGTTACGAGGGTGCTAATCCTTCCTCGTACGTAACTGACTCCCGGATCCGTTTTTCTAAAACTCGTAGACCAAAGCCATTTTTTTAGGTGATCCAATCACACCTTACTAAAAGATTGGTGGCGACTCCCAATTTTCATTTTTAAAAGTCGACAACCTAAAATATTTTATTTTTCAAAAAAATGGTTTCGACAGCTTGGCGACTTCACTTGGGAAAATTTTTTTTTAAAAAGAGAGTCGAGCCACAAAGTTGATTAATTTTTGTCTTATGGTCGAGAAAATATTTTTTTAAACAAACTCATGACATCCTTTTGCATTCATTATCTACTTGTTCAAACATTGTTTGCACTATACATTTCATGAGTTGAGCAATGTTACCCTTTTAAGTGGGAGTGAAAAACTATGCCTTCGTGAGGTTTTTACCTCCGTGTAGGATAGTGGATTGCTTTCGGGATACATCCGTACCTATGTCTTCGTGAGATTTTTTCATCTCCGTGCAGCCATAGGAAAATGTATTCCCCTGAACTGAACTCGGTCCATATGAGCCTATAATGGGTGAGGATTGAGGAATCACGGTTCGTACCTTTACTCTAGAAGCCAAACTTCATATAATTAACCTTAGGAATCCACCCTAGGTAGAATTATACTAAACCCTAGTAGATATCCAATTAGGGATCTTTACTATTTCTTGATTATATCTTGTGTTTCTATGTTATACTGACTTTTGGTGTTTTATTTGCATGACATGGCATTTCATTTCATGCATTGCATTGTTTCATATGCATTAATAAATATATTAAGGGATTCTAATTAATCTAAATTACTCATCAGTTAATCTGGAAACCAATCAAGCTATCAAACACTGCTACGGAACTCGATCCAAAACTAGAGACATGGACCAAAGGCTAGAACAGTTCCAGAAAGAAATGCAAGAGCAAATGAATGAGCAATTAGAAAAGATTCAACAAAAGATGATGGAAAAGATAATGGAATCTCAAGGGAGTATGATGGCTAAGTTGACTCAGTTATTGGCTGGAGGAGTTGACAAAGGAAAGGGATTGGTGCTCAACAATGAAGAAGGTGACAATGAGGGACTTGTCTATCCTCCGGACTTTACACCCTAACAAGTTGAGATATATCCGCGTAGGTCCTCTGTTACCATTAACCCTCCGGGTGATGTTGCAACGCAAATGAATTTCCAGGCGGGATCAGGCTCTAACCCCGAAGCCAACTTTGTTAATCATACTATCCCTGATTTCGATGAGACGGCCGGAAAAGAGAAAATGAATGATGAATTGCCAAAACAGCTAGAGGAAAAGTACAAGTGGCTGGAGGAAAAACTTAGAGCGATGGAAAGTACTGAGGGCTACCATGGAATTGACGCTAAAGAATTGAGCTTGGTTCCGGATTTAGTACTCCCTTACAAATTCAAAATGCCAGAGTTTGAGAAATATAATGGAACCAAGAGCCTCAAGCTCATATTACCATGTTCTGCAGACGAATGACCGGTTATGTTAATAATGACCAACTCTTGATTCATTGCTTCCGGATAGCCTCAGGGCGAGATCCAAGTGGTACAATCGATTGAACTGCACCCATATTAACTCATGGAGAGATTTGGCACGAGCGTTTATAAAGCGATCTGACCATGTGGTGACATGGTACCTGATAGAATTACTCTGCAAAACTTGGAGAAGAAGCCTAGTGAAAGTTTCAGGCAGTACGCACAGAGATGGAGGGAGGTTGCTGTTCAAGTTCAGCCATCTCTACTAGAAAGAAAGATGACGATGCTTTTCGTCAACACATTGAAGGCACCATTCATCATACATATGTTAGGGAGTGCAGCAAAAAGCTTTTCTGACATAATCATGAATGGTGAAATGATTGAAAGCACCATAAGGAGCGGAAAGATTGATGCTGGAGGAAATAACAGAAGGCAAGCCTCAAAAGAAAAGGGAAATGAGGTGCACAGCGTGAATACATATGGCAAATTGATTGCTAATCAACAGGGTTCATCAAGACAAGAATTAGGTGTGAAGCCAGGTACTGAAAAGCTCCAGTTCACACCAATTCCAATGTCGTACAAGGAGCTGTATCAAAGCTTATTCAATGCGCATGTTGTTGCTTCTTTACATGTGAAGCCTCCACAGCCCCCGTATCCCAAATGGTATGATGCAAGTGCACAATGTGATTATCATGCAGGCATTACGGGGCATTCTATAGAAAATTGCATTACCTTCAAAAAGCTAGTTGAAAAATTCATCAACATGGGTATTGTCAAGATAGATGGTTCATCTAGTACCCAGTCATGATTGAATATGAAGGGGTGTTGAGAAGTGTTCACGATGAAACAACTGAAGAAGAGACCTTGTCAGATTTTTGCCCTTATAGACTTAGAGTGTTTTAAATAATTAGACTGCAGAAGAAGCCCCTGTAGTATTTAGAGATTACTCTGAGTAATGTTTAAAACACACTTGTTGCCTTCAGCCTAGAGGCAATAAGAATTCCTTTATGAAATAGGCTCATGTCTGAACGTTGTTATTCTAATAAAATACATCTTTGCATTCATTTTTTTAAGCCAATATTCTTTCATTCTTTTTCGAATAATTAAACTTTCATTCTTTCGGATCTTCTTCCATATTATTCTATTCATTCATAATTGTACAAATGATTATTCATACATTCTTTTGTATATTCTTTGGTACCTACTATGGGTCCCCAGATATCAACGACATGAGTGATGCTGATACGGACTCAGAAGTTTCTTTTGAGTGAGATCTGTGTTTAGAGGGATCTCATAACTTTAAAGATGACATAGATTGTAGCCTATTTTCAGACTTGTTGAGGATGGTAGAACAGGAATGAAATCTTACTTCATGAGGGGACAATGAAGATTGTGACCTTAAGATAGCGTGCATAACCGAAGAATTGAAGCATGACCTTGTTGAGTTACTTCAAAGATGTCTTCATATGTTCATATCAGGATATGCTTGAGGAAGCACCGATATTGTAATCGGAACGACAATACGATATCAAGAATTTACAGTATGTTCAAGATTAACATCATGAACGATGCATTTAGAATTCTTTGTCGGGGCAATGCCTTCTTCTTTGGCTCATCAGGGTTTAGCCCGTCGAAGTCAAGTTGACATTTCTCTGTTGTTGGATTTCATCCTAATTGAAGAGGAAGATCCAAAGTTTTCGTCATAGTTAAATTTTACCCAAAAAAAAAACTCTATGAAAGAAATTTGATCACAAAGAAGATCTTGTATTTATTTTGATCGAAAGGGATAACGAAGACTTGTCTAATCCTATGAGTTCAGATTCAAAAAAAATAAAAAACAAAAAAAAAAGGAAAAATGGAGAGGCCAAAGTGAAAACCCGCAAAGGGCACTTTGAGACCAAAGGGGATTTGAGTTGAAAACCCGAAAAGGGCGGCTCAAATATTGATCAGAATGGGGGCACGAAGTGATTAGAGCAACTCAAAGTTTAACCAGATTGGGGCATGTGGTGATCTTGTTATACCTGAATTATCAGGAAAAAGTAGGCAACATCTTGGGGCATTGGCAGAGTACTGTGGATCTCCTAAACACATGTCAAACTCAGAAGGATCTTTAAAAAGTTTGTACAAAGAAGTTCAAGCTGCAATATCTGGGGCACCCAATATTCATACTGAATTTTTTATTCTTGAAATACTTCATTCTTTTCCAAGATACATGTTCCCAATCAATTTCTTTGCTATCCTTGTTTACTATTTTTGATAATCTATTCCTTTCGAGCTATGCTCAGAACCAATTGTATTCTCATCCATTGTTATACCCTTTTTGCAAGCATGTTGCATTAGAATAATGATTAATGGACTAATAAAACTTTCACGAAGGAAGTTTTGCATATTACTCTAGAAGTTTCTAAATAAATACAGGAGCCTGAAACAGGACTATTGTTTAGAACGCACCAAGTTTTTAAAGGTTGGAAATCGAAAGGAAGAGTCTAAACTAGGACTTTCTCTTTGGATTTTGTTGTCAAAACATTGAATGTTGTGTTGATGACAAAGCCTAAATCAACAAGTAAGTAATGATCACTGTGCAATAGAAAGAGGTTACCTCGGGAAGAGAGCCTTCATTTGTGCATGAGCTTTTGTACGACACCACAGGAATGGTATAAGAGACTAGAAAGATTTAGATCCTGTATCCTTGAAATTGTGATAGGAGAGGATTGAAGAAAAGCCATATACTCTTGGGTTACAGGTGGGAGAACAATGGTATGAATTTTGCACCCCAATGGATTAAACTTGGAGGTTCACAGTGGGGCGGCACTGCTAAATGATTCTTCGAAAAAGCCGGTCAAGCAAGAAGGCGTTGTAGCACGTCACTCACAAAGCCTTAATAAATTTCGAGTGATGACAACCTAAATGGGATCATTCTCGAAAAAAAATAAATTTTGCATTCATGCAAACACCATTCACACATGTCTAGTTAGGAGCATTTGATGCATTTTGATCATGCCATCCTAATCATTAGGCATAATTAGGTTCATTATACGGTCATGTTCCACGAAAAAATGATCGGTGAAAGAGTAGATCTTGCCTTCCCGCATTGACGGCCAAGCGATCGAAAATAAAGTATTGCCTTCCTCGGTTGTAGTGGAGCAAGTTAAAGATAGCAAATCTTGCCTTCCTGCATTGACAGCGAAGCAGATCGAAGATGACAGATTTTACTTCCCTGTGGTTATAGTTGAGTATATTGAAGCTAGTAATTCTACTTCCCTGGGCAACAGTGGAATAGATTGAAGATTTCAGATCTTATCTCCCTAAGCGAGAGTGGGGCGATCGAAGATGGCGATTTTACCTCCCGTGGTTATAGAGGAGTACATTGAAGCCGATAATTCTACTTCCCGGCAACAAAGGAATAGATTGAAGATTTCAGATCTTATCTCCCTAAGCGAGAGGAGCAGATCAAAGATGGCAGATTTTACCTCCCTGTGGTTACAGTGGAGTACATTGAAGCTAGTAATTCTACTTCCCTGGGCAACAGTGGAATAGATTGAAGATTTCAGATCTTATCTCCCTAAGCAGTAATGGAGCAGATTGAAGATGGCGGATTTTACCTCCTTGTGGTTACAGTGGAGTACATTGAAGCTAGTAATTCTACTTCCATGGGCAATAGTGGAATAAATTGAAGATTTCAGATCTTATCTCCCGAAGAAGTAGTGGAGCAGATTGAATATGGCAGATTTTACCTCCCTGTGGTTACAGTGGAGTACATTGAAGCCAGTAATTCTACTTCCCTAGACAACAGTGGAATAGATTGAAGATTTCAGATCTTATCTCCCTAAGCAGTAATGGAGCAGATCGAAGATGGCGGATTTTACCTCCCCGTGGTTATAGTGGAGTACATTGAAGCTAGTAATTCTACTTCCCTGGACAACAGTGGAATAGATTGAAGATTTCAGATCTTATCTCCCTAAGCAGTAGTGGAGCAGATCGAAGATGGTTTATAGTGGAGTACATTGAAGCCAGTAATTCTACTTCCCTGGTCAGCAGTGGAACAGGTTGAAGTAAGTTATAAATCTTATCTCCCTGAAGTTGCAGTGGAATAGATTGAAGCACTAGCCCCTATACTTCTGAAGATGCAGTAGGAAGGAATGAGGCTACTTGAAGAAGAAGAGTTTCATGTTCCAGCAAGACCGGGCAAAATTGGGCATTTTTAAAGTCTTTGCTCCGTTCTCGTTACACAATAACGGGCAAAGAGGGGCAGCTGTAATACCCTATTTTGGCCCGGGTCTAAAGGGCCCAAATTACAACAGGCCTATGTAGCCCAAAACCTGAAATAAGCAGAGGCCCAAAGCAATGGCCCAACACAATATCAGAAACCCTAGGGTTTCTGGGATGAGTCTTGTGCCGCAGCCACCTAGCCTTGCCCTCCGAATTTCAGCTGAATCTTCACCTGCATAGCAAATCAACACAAAAAAGGAAGCAAAACAATAATGGAAAGGAATCAAAGGATTGAGAATCAAATCAATGTAATGGAAAGAAATCAAAAGATTGAGAATAAAATCAATGTAAACAAGATTTTATTTCTATATTTTTTTATTATTATGGCTATATAAAGCCATTGAAACATTGTAAAAGGGAGAGGGACTGAAAAGAGCGAGAAGGAAAATTTTCTTTTTGAATACAAAGGTTTTTTCTCTCTATATTACCTTGAGGATTATCGTTCTTTTATTTTCATTGATACATAGATGTATATATATTTTAGTTTCTTTATCTCTTTATTTATTTTTGCTTAAAATATAAAGAAAGGAGGAAAGGGCTTACTCCTCAAGTTGGAATCGCGGATTTGTGCCGCTCTCACGCAATCGAGCATCGGCAAGAGTGAACGGTGGCGTCGGGGTCAGTTAAAAACCCTAGTAGAGAGCCTTTGTTTTTTTGTTTTCTTTTTTTTCTATGCTGCAAATAATGTTTTTTTTTCTAAAAAACTATTTTAAATCATGCTAGCGAAACGACAATGCTTTTGGGGAGGCGGATTATTTCGATTTGGCCCTCCATGTAATTCAAGTGTCGCGATTTCGCCATTATTTTGCTTAAATTTCATTTATTTCTTGTTATTTTAGTTTTTTTAACTATTTGTTTTTGCAATTCGTTTTTTAATTTTATTTTCTCATCTTCCTCATCATCATCATCATCATCATCATTATTATTATTATTATTATTATTATTATGTACATACAAACATTTTTATAATATATATACTTTTATATTTTTAATTTCAAAACTTGTTTTACTTTTGTAAATATGTACACGATACTTGTACATGTTTTCTTCATAGTTTTTTAATATTTTTAAATTAATTAATTTAATTATTATCATTTTTTGTATATATGTAATTATCGTTTTTATAATCTATATATGTATATAATTATTTTTTATATATATATGTACATATTATATTTTTTTCAATTAATATTTTTCTCATATTTATATATATACACATATTTATTTATTTTATTCAATTTTGATAATGTAGATATTATTTAATTATTTTTAATCTATAGATATTTTATATGTACATGTATACATATTTTTTTTCAAATGAATGTTCTTTTATATTTATATATATACACGTATATATCTATTTTTATTTATTTATTTTTGAAAATGTTTAACTACCTATTTATTTTTTTACACAAATTTTATAATATATATATTTATATATTTCTTTTATAAATGCATTATATTTTATATGAATCTTATAGTCTATATCTTCATATAAATCCATGTATGTCTTGTATTCTCCATAACTTCAATGTACTTATTATAAGCACACTTTATATCCTTTATTTTTTATATTTTATAGTTTTGCTTATGTCTTTCACTTGTTTATTTATTTATTATTGCGTTGTATATTTAATGTAACATCACATCATTTTTTACTCGATTTCAAACTTTTCAAAATTGAGATAGTGCTTGTATTTAGGATTTTCAAGGAAATTGAGCCCTAACGTATTGGGTTCCGATTTTCTTCGTTAAATCTAACAATCGAGCATTTCTCTTTAATTAAAAAATAAGAACTCATTATTGGGAATTCAACACGTTGTGTCCTAACATATTGGATGTGACGCATTGATTTCTCGAAATGAAGATTTTTTAAAAATCATAAAGGAAATATTCCGAGTTTGGGATTTTAAAGGAATTGTGCCCTAACGTATTGGGTGTGATTTCTTAAATCTTGGATAAGCGGACTTTCTTTTAAAGTAAAGGAAATATTCCGAGTTTGGGATTCTAAAGGAATAGTGCCCTAACGTATTGGGTGTGATTTCTTAAATCTTGGATAAGTGGATGTTCTTTTAAAGTTTTATTGTATAAGTATTTTGGCCCAATTCATTTTTGGGGGAAAATTAGAATGTTGTGCCCTAACGCATTGGGTGTGGTATCTTCTTTCTCTGAAATAATAAGGGTCTTAATACGTAGCCTTTTAAGTTTTGCTAAGGATTACGTTTTTCCAAATTCTCGACCTTAAGACACTAATTAATTAACTAGGTACCAATTTTGGGCGTTACGAGGGTGCTAATCCTTCCTCGTACGTAACTGACTCCCGGATCCGTTTTTCTAAAACTCGTAGACCAAAGCCGTTTTTTTAGGTGATCCAATCACACCTTACTAAAAGATTGGTGGCGACTCCCAATTTTCATTTTTAAAAGTCGACAACCTAAAATATTTTATTTTTCAAAAAAATGGTTTCGACAATATACATTGTTAGTCATTTATGATCAGCGACCCGAAAATCATATGAGGTTCGAGTTGCCTACCCGTGACTCAAATAGGGCCCACCAATCGGATACATGCAAGCCTTACAATATGAAGCTCGCAAAGGGTGTTCGCAAGGGAAGCTCACCGACTTAGCTCGCACAAGACAATAGGAGTTCGCAAAGGGAGCTCATAGGTCTCTCGGCTCACAGGAGTCAAAGGAGTATTCAGCAGGCAACCCAGAGCAATACACTTGTCCAGTATGCATAAAGCCTGTTAAGAGCGTCAATAGCTATGTATATAAAGATTCGATTCTCCCCTCTAATGGAACACAACGGAAAATTACTCAACAATGTTATATATTTTTAAGTTTATATATTTGATCAAAGGAATTTTATATAGTTTTTTTTATAAAAATGCAAAGTGGAGCCTTTTTATCGTCTAAAACTATTTCATGTTGGACCATTTGGTATTGCATCAAGCTGATTGATAATATTGCATTAGATGGGTCAAACATAGATAGTATGGCCTTAAGCCCAATAATTAATAATATTGCATTAAGCTCCTTTTGTTTTGGGACTAATCTTCTCATTTCATGTTATATTTACATAAGATTCACATAGAAACGATTGGAAACAGAAATGCAAATTTTATTGAAGATTTTCTCATCTAGAGAAACGAAGAGAAGGCAGATAAAGAAGCCGGATTTTGATTGTCGGTTTAGTTTACTTACCAATTCATAATTATGATCAACTTGGCTTACTTTTGTGAAAGGATAAAGTTTTGCTGAAGAAAGGTGATGGATTTTCATGTCAGCTGTGTGAAGGAATCAGCATATGTTGTGAAGTTGATGGAGATTACATTCACTGCCTCCCTTCTTTTATGACAAAAAAATAAATAAAAGTAACTGATAAAGTTGCCACCTTAATATTAAAGAAAACAACCCAATACATTAATAACGAATACTCTTTCGGAAGCTGGGCAGGCTCATTCAATCTGGGAAAAGAATAAAGGTCAAAGTTATTATCTCTAAAAAATATGAGGAAATGGAGAGAAAATTAAGAAGAGCTTTACGTTTGGTTTTTCGGCAAACTGAGAGAAGAACAATCAGAACCACTACACCTGCCAATACACCCACGATTATTGCTACTGTTTTCCCGACATCATCTTCGTGGGAGGAATCTACACACACACAAAAAAAAGCCAATGTTATAATAATCACAATTATTTAGCTTCCTATGCCTATACTTACAGACCCTACTTCTTTAGTTTTTTAACATCAAAATGCCACTAGCAAATTTGTGTTTATGTCTTTTCACCTTATATATATATATATATATATTATCCTTTTAATTTATTTATTATTTTATTAGGTTTCAAGTTGAGAAAAAGTACTTTATGTAGAGAAATTCTGAAAGAAAACTGGAAGGTTTTAGGGGGAATCTTTCCACTATTTAGGGTTAGGTCATGGTTATACCAATATTCCCTCAACTGCTTTATTGATCAGCCAACAATGCTGCTTTTAAGGCAAGTTCTTATTCGAAATGAAAGTGGGAGATGGTGGATTCTCGATATGTGGAATTCACCTTAACGGAATGTAACACTTTTTTTCCTTCATACCTATCAATACTCAATAGGAGGTCAATTAAGATGCTGCTAACCCTTCGAAGTTACTGCCTTATAATAAAATTGTTGTATTGTATAATTATTTATTTTGCTTTCTAACTAAAAAAAATATTTTAGCTCTTTATTTAATTTTTCATTTTTACCTTTTAAATTTGTATTATTTATTAAATCATCTCAAAATGGATAAAAAAATTATAAACTTTGATGATATGATATACACATAAATTGTCATATGGACATTACATTAATAATTAATAATTTTTTAAAATTTAAAAAAATATTTTTAAAACATTAAAAAGTATGAAAAGATATTTTTAAAAATTTAAAAATTTAATTAATTACTAACATGTAAAACATGAGGATTAGACTAAATGGGGTTATCAAGGATATGAATTGCACCTGGAGTGAGTTCAGCGTAGTAGCCGGATGCCCAGTATCGAGCATAACACTGCCCTAAGTACACACCAGCGGCTGCAGCTGATCCACATAAACTCTTAAGTTTGGCCACAGCATCCGAAAGGCATGCAGAGCAATCAGAGGAGCTCAAGTCCCCCAAACACTGAGAAAACCCTTCCACCAACCCTGAGGAACTGACTTTGAAACCAATAGCCGACTGCAAGTCAGCTAGAACATCATCTCTACGCTTAAAGAACTCCACATCGTTGTTAACACTTCTACTGCATTTCTTGAACATGAGAGTCGTATCGGGACTCCCCAAGAAATTACTATGCTCGTATCTTAAATAGCAGCCTTCGAGTTGTACTGAAGCGCCGTAAGAGTTGGAACAAACCAAGCCTATCTGGTTAACAGCACTTTGCATACATCTTGAGCATTCAAACATCGGCAAATCACCCCTGCACTGGTACAAGCCATATATGGCGCCTTCAGGAGGGGTTGAGCTTCCATTTCCAAGAGCATACGCATCGTAAGACACTTGAGAGGATGAGCTAACGACTGATGATAGAAAAGAGTTGAGGTTACCTTCAAATGGGGAGTTTGGTGCGTACTTTTCTTGAGAGCAGCCAGCGTAGATTAAGACATAAGCTTTAACCAAATGACCAAAGCAACTAAGAGAGAGCAAGAGAATGAAGAGTGTAGGGAGTCCCAAGGCTTTGATAGTTTTGTGAGTGGGGTGTGATTCAAAGCTCCCGAACATTTTTTTTCTTTGTTCTCCCTTGTTTTTCTTTTTCCAATTTGACTTTCTTTTGTTTCTTTTTGTTTTGTGCTCTGTTTTAGTGGTGAGGAGGTGAGGGAGGAAGTGATTACTTTTTTGCTCTCATTTTTTTTTCCAGCTTTCCTATTAAGAAGGCCCCATTTAATCTTCCTTGGGCTACTCAAATTTCTACTTTATCTCAGAGTAAAATAGCCTAAAAAGTAGACCATATGCCGTTTCTTCCATTTCTAGCCAACAGCTCGTTGCATCCTATTTGGGCTCCTAAAAAGGCTGTTGCTGCCTTTGATGCCATTGGGCAGGGACAGCAAGCAGCCCATTATATTACAAAGAAGAATAGGGCTTCTTCACTCAAGTGTTTTAACCCAATTGGGACCAGCTTCGTTGGGATTCTCATATGAGTTGTGTAACTATGGTCAAGCATGTTCAGGTTCTCCCCCACATAAGCATAACGATATGAAATAAGCTTGTATTTTTCTCAAACAGAGGGGGGGGGGGGGGACAGCAAAACGGGATAATGTGAAATGAAAATTGAACCAAATATGAATAGATGCACATGGTCCAGGGAGCTTTATGTGGCAATTGGCACAGGCCATGACACTCTCAAAAGGACCCGTTTTTACGCATCCGAAGTCTTGTGGTGCAATTCCCTCAAGATTCGCCACTCCCACCTTCAAGATGCGTGATATTGACATTTATGGTGACAAACACTGTGCTGGCTCTTTTCCGTAAAGTTTGGTTTTTATATTTTATTCCTTTACTTTTTAAATATCTAAAAGGAAATAAATAATAATAATAATAATTAAAGACCCAGTTTTTAGTCAATTTCTTAAATCAAACTATCAAAATCGATTATTGCCATTCTTTGCAAAAGTAGAGAAAAGACGTGCATATTTAGAATACGACCAAAATTATAACAGAAAAATCTTTTTTGTTAGAGGCACCTATTACTTTACTCAAATTGAGTTTTATATTATTACTAAACATGATGAACCACTAATATTTATTTTAGCGCTTTCTGACAAATACCACAAGCAAATAAACAGTTGCAATAACGGAAAAAACGTAACATGTCTTATTGTAGTAACCAATTTCATTTGTCTACTGTAGCATTATTTTGGACATAATTCTTTATAATCTTATCGAAAAAGTCACTTCTACAATATATATTCTCAATGAGTGTACACCTAAAAAAGTGAAAATCCATTAAACGAAAAAGTGAAAATACAAAGGTAAATAAATCCGCTACCAAAACAAAAATTCCGGGGACATCGTAATCACAATCATTGACCACAATTAATTATCGTCATCATCAGCCACTGCTTTTACTACCACCACCGGTCTCTCAATGGTGGCCCTTACTCGATATTTTCCTTCCTCCGGTTCCCGCTGCGATCCGGGTCTGGACCTTCTCAAACTCGGAGAACCGGCAAGGAATGGTGATTCCACCTTGGTGGCTAAATCCATATTCCTCTTCGGCTTTTCTCAAGAGCTCGCCGAACAAAGGGTGGTTAAAGTAAATAACCGGCACCAAAACTCTATGAAAGTCGCCGTCTTTTTTACCAACGTAGACGGCTAAGTGCCCTTTTGGAACTTCCATCCGTTCCTCTTTGTTGGGGTCTTGATCAATGAGAACGTAACCCGACCCAGGTTTCACTGAGCATAAAGATTTGGCTCTTTCTGTCAAACGGCGCCCCCAACTGATAAGCTTGGAGAAAGGCTTCAAGTTACAAAAGGACCCAGCATGGGACAGGTGAGGGTACCCAGGTGGGTTCCGAGGTTCGCGGATGAAGCATCTGGAGATTCGGACAAGCCGTTTCCCGATCTTGAAGCCTCTTATCTTTCTCATGGATCGTGTCTGACCGGAAACAGAAATAACTTCAAGCAAAAAAAAAAAAAAGGAAGAGGAGCTTGGATTTAAAAGGGTTTGGTTAGAACGAAAAAGAAGCTTAGGAAAAGGGCCATGGATCGGCGATGGACATGGTAAGGCGAGAGAGAGTAAGGCAAACTTCAGAGAGAGACGTTGGTATATTAGACATCCTTATTCCTCTCTGCAACTGAGCATTTCATTCGAAACGAAATTCACATGAATAAATTGAGCCTTAATTTCTTACAGTCTCGCCCTCACTTAAAATCTTGGGTAGTTGCAGGTAGAATAGGGAGATGAAGGACTTGTTTTATAAATAGAAAGCGAAGCAGTGAAAACTCTTAAAAGGTCAAAAAAAAAGAAAAAGAAAAAAAGGAATTCGGAAAGGTGGTCAACGGGAGGACTAAATAGAGTTTAAGAGGGGCTGTGCAGGGTCACTCTCACGCGTAATAATGTGTTGGAAACTTTCTGTTTTTTTTCTTTGGAGAAGGTTATCACCGTTGGATTGACATTTCCTTCTCGTCCCCGCATTGAAAAGGAACTGAACTAATAATTTAATAAATAAAAATATTATTTAATTATATTTATGAATATTTCGACAAGGAAAATGGTTTTATAGTTTTAATTTTTTGTGAATAATATAAGAATATTCAAATATCCTTGGTCAAATCAAATTTACATTGGAATTTTATTGTGGCTCACAACGATACAGGGCTGTAGTCCATAGAATGCTGATTGTGGAGTGCCCTGAAAGTCATGGCATCAAACTTCAAAGCATTAGGTTCCATGCGTAAGGTTGCATGGCCTCCGACGAATTATCAATTATTGCATCCTTTCTTCTTCTTCTTCTTAAATACACAATTTAAGGCTCTAAATAAATATTTTAAATATAAATTATTAATGTAATATCTTAACCACTATATATAGAAATATATACATTCAATAAATTAGATGATTACATATAATTAAAAATGAAATCTTTAGAAATTACATATTTAAATGTTATATTATTTAGTGAATGCATTAAATATAAATTCATATTTTAAATAAAAACATGGAAGTTAATTAATTTAATATCTCAAGCACGATCGTAATATTATATACAAATATTATCATATCTAAAATAATCACAACTACAAAATACATAATTAATTCAAAATGATGTAAAATATTTTGGTTTGGTGTATCTTTCAAGTCCTCAAATGGCTGGTATTGGTTTTTTTTTAAGAATCATATGTAAGTTATGGAGTGTCTTTTTTTGTACTTTTATCTCCTATTTATTATTTTCTTTCGAGTTTTTCTCCAAGGAAATAGATTTTCCTTGAGCCTTGTGTAGCTTTTTTTTTTTTTTTTTATTTCAGATTAATTTAGGACTTATGTTCTCTTCGTTTTGATCTTCCTTTTCATGCTCTTTTATTCGTTCTATGATTTCGTTGTTTTTTCCCTTAATGGTTCAAGAACTATGAGTTTAATCAATTTCTTTTTGTTGTAAAACAAACAAATCAATCTGCTCTAAAGAAGAGTCAGGCCATCTAAAATACCCTAGAGCTTAGCGTTAAAAACCAAACATTGGCACAACCGTCTATTAAATCCAAGAATCCAATTCCCGTGTTGATCCCTGAGAATACCCCCCGCAACAACATCCCCGAAGCCGACTTTAGCAACTCCATCCGAATATAAACGGGTCCAATCGTCAGTCCTGCTTGATGTTGATCTTGACTTCGACCTTCTAAATTGATATTTCTTGTGCATAGAGTTACACTGTAAAGCCCAACTGTACAAACATTTAATAATTTCATCCACACTCCACGACAACCCTTGAAAAATAAAAATACTTTTGTTTTTTAGATGCGCTAAGCTACTAACCCAAAGAAACACGACCAATCAATATCCCTCAAGGAAAGACTATGATGATTACCCAAATTAGACGTAAGCTATTCATGCAAATCTCCCGAAATCTGCGACCAGACATCTTTAGCCACAGAACAGTCCCTGATGGCATGCAAGACATCATTCGCAAAAAGCCCACAAACTGTACAGCGCTCCTCTACCCCAACGTCGCGTCGCACTCACTCCACCAGTGTTAGTAATCTTTGTTTGAAGGCTACCCAAATAAACATCCTAACCCTCTAAGACCCTAAAAATTTCCATGTCAAATTCCAAACTTCCCCTTTTTGGTCCTAAGAACTCTCTGTAAGCATTTTATAAGCACTCTTTATGGAAAATGACCCTGATCCACTCTTAGCCCAAGCAATTCTATTAGGTCCTACTGAAGAATGAGGTGAGGGAATACTAACGACGTGTCTTATGATATCATCTGACAGCCAAACCCTTAAAAGATCCAAATTTCACAAACCTTCCTCTATAACCATATCCTTAAGTAGACAACCTAAATCAAGGTTTGTATGCGTAGGAATTAGATTAACTAAGGGTCCAATATCAGTAATCCAGTTATCCTTCCAACTTTTAACTCTAAGGCCATTACCCACTAACCAATAAATATTATCTTGGAGTAAGGGTCATATCTTAGAAAGAGATCTCCAAAGGAAGTACCCCTTATCGCAAGCTAAGGAATCAGAAATACCTTCTTTAATATCATATTTTGATTTGAGAACGCGAACCCATAGAGAATTAGTGTGAGCCACAATATCGAATCCCAATTTTAGCATAAAAGAATTGTTTTGATACCTCAATTAATGCAATCCAATACCAATACAAGCTTTGGGTTAATAGACCATTTGTCAGTTAACTAAAGAAATCTTCTTTTTTTCCCCATTCATGCCCTAAACAAATTGTCGCACCAATCGTTCTATCTCCTCACCAAGCTTTTGTGGAACACTCAAAGACTACATGAAAAAAAATTAGGAATTGACAAAAGCACAGATTGGGGTTATAATGGTTGAATTCAATGGCGAAGTCAGGGAGGGTTGGCAAGGTCTCGAGTTCCTTTAAAATGGAAAATTTTCCATTTAGGTTTATTTATAGTTTATAAAATTTTAAATTAGTAATGGTAAAATTGTATTTTGGCCGCTCAAAATTATAAAAAGTTGATTTAATTTTTTAAAAATTATAAAGATATAAGCAATTAAAATAGTGAAATGACATTTTTACTATCATAAAAATGTACAATCTAATTTTGACCCCCAATTTTTTTTTTTGGCTTCACCCCAGTTGAATCCTTTGATTCAGACATGATTTTTGGAGTTTTAAAATATGCTTTGAATCTTTATATTCTTTTTTTAGGAGTGCAATGTGCCTTATCAACATATATTATATAAAACGTTCAGCGACCTAATGAAACAATTACCCTTTTAGATTAAAGGGTCGTGCCATTACATCTCGAGACACCCAATGTTTTTAAACTTTTAGTCTATTTGCTTGGTAGGTCTATCCCATTTTGAAATTAAATTTAAATAGCCCTTAAAATATAAGAATAACAAAATAAGCCTTTTCATTTTTTTTATTTTTTAAAAACAATAAACATAGAAAACTATATAAAATTGTTATTTAAATTACCCAAATATATCCTCAATTTTTTTCAAGTTTTAAATAAGAAATTTTGACTTGAGGAAAATTCTTGAGAGATATATTTGGGTAATTTAAATAACAATTTTATATATTTTTAAGTTTGTTATTTTAAAAAATAAAAAATGAAAAGTATTTATTTTGTTAGTCTTATATTTGTTAAGGATTATTTAAATTTAATTTCAAAAGGGGGCAGACCTAATATGTAAATAGATAAAAAAATTTAAAAACATTTAAAGGGTAATTGCTTTATCAGGTCTCTGAACGTTTTATATAAGTGGCACCGAGGTTATTGTTCAAAACAGATCATTTACGTACATGATTTTGAAGATGTGTATTTTTATAAATAATAAAAAAACTGTGCCATTTTATAAAAAATCCCTAAAAGGATTTATAGATATGAAAAGTTTTTTGTAATAGTATATATAGAAAGTTAATATGTTACTTATGTTATTCCGTACAGTACGCTACGGTATTCAGGAGAGTTTGAGAAATTCAAAAGCAGAAAAATGAGATGGTGATGTGGATGAATTTCCACAGCTAACGCGTATAATCACTAATCAAAAGAGACGACTACAAAATCATATGTCATCTCTTTTATCTCTCCATCTTTCCGTATTATCTTTGAAGAATATTGAAATCTTAAAAATAAAACCAAATGAAAACATAATCCAGATTTCAGATATATTTAAATCTGTGAGAGGGGTAAAATGAATAAGTTTTTCCCTTATTGCGCACCAAATGGCTAATGAAATTGGAAGGATCCTTATTTGGAAGGAGTTGAATTGTGATAAGATATAATCTAGGGATAGGGATGAATTTAATTACACTAAAATGATATTAATATTTATATACAAATTAGAAACAATCAGTGTCGCGGGAAGGAGAACCGAGCTTCCACTAAAATTTGGGCTATGAGGAGATACAAATAGGCTCGATCCAAGAATTGCATACAATCACTACAATACGCTCTGCACGGGTACCCCTACAACATCCTCTCCCTCTCTTTCTCTATCAGGCTGAGGCTGGAGCTGATTGAATCAGAACTGGACAACAAAATTATAGAAATCCAAGTCATAAAAGCTAAGCAGCGAAAAGGAGGAAAGAAAAGAACAACGCACTCAACGGCATTTTCATGTATCCAATTCAATGCTCATTAACTGTAATCTCCATCACTGGACTTACATTACAACTCAGCGCCAGGGCAATTGAACTACCGACATCCAAATGACGGATACGAATCTGGATCTACAAGAATCGGGTTGGGAGGAACTGAGGAAAGAAGCTCGAAAGATCGAAGGCGATCTCGATGTTAAACTCTCTTCATATGCTAAGCTCGGTGCTAGGTTCACCCAAGGAGGTTTCCCCCTTTCATTTCGCTGTATCTCTTTAGAATTTTGTTCCAGACTTCAATTGTTATTTTCTACGATGTGCATTGCTTATATATTAGTAGATTAATGAAATTAAGAACAAATCTGTTGAAAAATCTAAACATACTCTAAAAGTTTAATAAGATTTGTTTAATTAGTTTCGTTTTTCTATTTAGGAATTCGTAGCCTTAGGAATAGGGTGATCTTTCTGTTTATTCATGATGATGTTTACCTACATTGAGGTTATGTAGATACTGGGTCGCCAACGCTTGGGTCGAGTAGATCATGGAAGTCTATGGTAATTGAAATTCAATCATTGCTTGAGAAGCTGCTAGACATAAATGATGCTATGAGTAGATGTGCTGCATCTGCTGCACCAACTACTTCGGTAACCCAGAAACTTGCGAGGCATAGAGACATACTACATGAGTTTACTCAGGTTTAATCCTTTGACTCTGCTTTATAGACCTGTTTTCAGAAGTCAGATTTTCATGCTTAACTACCAGATATTAAGACCCTTAAAGAAATATGAACATTTCATGATATCTTGTCCTATGTTACTGTTGATAGGTAAACTGTAAATACTTTTAGCAGTCGTGTTTCTTCTAGGACTTATCTACATTTGTTACTTCCATGTTTATTGGCCACGGGTTTAAAGTTTGAACCGATCATCTTACTAAAAATTTCACCATAAGCTGATTCTGAGGAGACAAGCTCTAGCACACTTATATCATACTTGGTTGATCGGTTTTGACAATCCTTAGTAGGATATCTGTACCTTCATTTGGACTAAAATATAATTCTGGCATTTTATTTCTTAAGTATGTAAGAGTTCATGGTACTTGATTATTACTTGCCTGGCAATTTTACCTTAATTGGAAAAGAATTCAGTATAAGCAACGAGTAGCATTTGGTGCAACTACTTAAACGAGAACTGTTTTTTAAAATAGCAATACATGAGTATAAACATATTATTATTTTTATTATTGCTTTTTGTTTGTGTTACAAGGTACTGAGGTCAAGCGTTTATTGGTTAGAAAAGAAAAAAAACAGTGAAATTCTCAAAGATTTTGGTCCATGGGGTTTTTTTTTTGTTTGGGGGGGGGGGGGCTGCTGTTAGCTTCATATACATACCCTTCTAGCAGCTACGGAGCTCAAACTCTGATATAATCTCTTCTGTTGGTTATCGTTCTATTTTCTGTGTCTATAGAAATAATTTTCCTCCTGGGACAATTGGGAATTCCTCCAAGTTACATGAAAACTTGTTGTAGGGATAACCTGTAGTTTTCGGTACTTTTTGTGTTAGAGAAGAGTAGAGCAGTACCCGTGTTATCTTTTACATATTGAACTAAGTACTAAATGTAGGGATAACTCATAGTTTTAAGTACTTTTATGTTTTACATTGACAAAGCGTAGGGTTTCTTCAAAAGTGCTTTATTTGCAACTTTGTTCATTGTCCTATAAGTTAATGTACCCATATTCCTTGGAATTACCTCAATTACATATTGTTGTTTCCTGGTATATATCAAACGAAGCTCCCCAAATGCATTCTTTCACTCTTAATTTCTCAAGAGTAACGGATTCCCTCATTAATTTGCTTCTACATACCAAAACTGTGGTTTCTTTAGTTGTTTCATTTACCATTTTGGTTTCTTGCACTATAGATTAATGTACCCATGTTCCATGAAATACAAAGTTACTGCTTCTTTTGGATATTGTTATTTGGAAAAGTGGATTATTATTTCTATCCATTCGAAGTAATGCTATAAAATTTTGTTAGGAATTTAGGAGAATTAAGGGAAATATAAGCTCAATGAGGGAACAGGCAGAGCTTCTGAGTTCTGTCAGAGATGATATCAGTGAGTTTAAGGTAGTCATTTTCTTAAATTTGTTACTCTAATTCCCAATACTATGTTGTTTCCCAAAGTTTACTATATTTGCTTTCATGTAGGCATCTGAGGGTATGTCACCAAGAATGCAATTACTTAGAGAGCGAGCGGCCATCCACGGGAACATAGCTCATGTAAGATTGAATTTGTTTTGGTCAGTGTATTTCTTTGTGCATGCTTTGTTGCAAGAAATTTCCCCTTCTGTTTCCTGTCATTATATTGCAATTACTTATCAGCTTGGAGAGTATCCTGAAATATATGTGTTACACACGCAGTTAACAAACTAAACGAATGAATCTATTGGTTAGAAGGTAAAAAACCTCAAACTGGTGGTTTGGTATGTAGAACCCGAAAATATCAATGGCCAAAATCACTAGTTTCAACCCTCAAGTCTCTGTGATATAGACCTCAAATCCAAATCTCAATAACCAAAAGTTAGCTCAAAGCACGAAATACATAATTCTAAAATCAAGCCCATAGAAATAAAATGAACCCCCAAAAAATCCTATTTCCTAAATTTTTGCCTAAAATGAGTATACCTCCAATCAGATGATGGCCTTCCATCATTTTGGTTTGGATTACTTGATGTATACCCTTTTACCTCTTGATCGTCACCGCTGTATCTAAAGGAAGTCCTAATTTCTTTCTTGCCGTAGAAGGAACTATTTTAAACTTGAAACACTATGTAATAGACTTGTGGCCCCTGAACATTAATTCTTCTTGGTGCTGCTACCTGCTATCACAGAGGGGAAGCTATGGTTTCTGCATCATATTTATTTTAAGCTGTGGCAAAGGATGGTATCCGACTAAGTTGTAATTTTTCATCCAAAAAAGATATTTTTGTAGCTGGGTTGGGAGGAGGAAAGAGGAACTCAATGTCCCAAACTGATTCTAGAAAGATATGTTAATGAGAATTTTACGTGACCTCTCTAAGACATATAAAAACATGTGCATGCTCGCACAGAAACAAACAATTGTTCACGTGTTTCTTAAAAACAAATTTCTCTAGCTTTTTCTACAGGTAATTTAGTAATCTTACAAGTGCCATACTTCCATTTTTGCTTGACAAGATTGATGTGGCATACAGAAAACGCTCTAAGCTTCCAATTTGTATCATAATATTTTTGTATACTAGCTTTAGCACCCTGTAACGAGATAAGCTTGTGTTTTATTTATTGTTGGTAGTTTGCCCTTTTGCCTATTTATGGAAGCGTCCATTTTCCTTACCGCTATGTTTGTTTGCTATAGATAGATGATGTGATTAATCAAGCTCAAACGACAAGGGCTGTGTTGGGCTCTCAAAGAGCTTTGTTTGGAGATGTCCAAGGCAAAGTAAAAGTTCTAAGTGACAAGTTCCCCGTTATCCGTGGCTTGCTTGGTACTTAATTGTGCATCTTTATTACAGACCTTTTATTAATTATGAAATCATTTTGTATACTAAATAAAATTCCCCTATATTCTAGGTTCCATCAGAAGGAGGCGTTCAAGAGACACACTTATTTTATCAGCCGTAATTGCTGGTTGTACGTTGTTCCTTATTATCTATTGGCTCTCAAAGTAACTAGAGATACGAGTTATTAATAGGGTAATGTTCAAAGTGGAAGGTTTGGCTTTGCTGAGAGAATTTTGCAGTATAATTTGTTAGAACCGATCACATTCCCTGTTAAGCTTGAGGTACCTTCTTTTTGGTGCCATTACATAGAAAATCACATTTTTATTTAATGTGCAAGTCAGTTGCATTGCTCAATCATAGACGGGTGCTAAACCGGGGGGATCATATTGAGTTTTTTCGAATTCATATTTTGTTCGGCTCAAGTCCTTTCGCATTCGATTCTTTCAGGCTTGGACTTTTTAGATTTAGATTAGTTCAAGCTAGGTGGGTTTTGATGGATTCAAATAATCTTGAATTTTCTAAGTTATAAATATTTTCATTTTGAATGTAATAATTTGATTTATTTTTATATTTGATAACACAATTACCCTATTAAAGACATAAACTTATATATAACATTGATCATGATAATCGGTACCATACCGGTCAGTATGTATCGAGTTTTTCCTCATTTGATATAAAGTAATCTAGTTTCTATTACAATCAATATTTCAGTGTGTTTCGACCATTTTGATGTGTTTTGGCTCGTTTCGGCCAATATCGAATTGTATTGGTGCGTGTCGGCTTATATAGATTGGTACAAAATTTTGATATTTTAAACTTAACTTTTATTTTTATCTTAAATATTTTAAAGTTATTGAACTTAATTAATAATTTAAAACTTATATTTGCATATAAATATATTTATATTAATGTAATTTATTAAGAACCTAAAAATAAAAAATAGAGATATATTTGCATTACATTATATATAACTAGTTTCTTTCTTGTGCAATGCACAAGTTGATTGGTCAAATTATGTATATATATGTTGAAAAAAAACTTGAGAAATTATGCTGAAATCCTAAAAAATTATTAATCTACGTTATTTTTGGAGAGAGAAAGGAAAATGTGTCCTACAAAGTGCATTTTCACTGCCACATCAGTGAAAACGCATCACGTAGGACGTGTTTTTAGCTTCGGACAAGTATTAAGGGCAAAGTGGGGATTCGGAGAAGAATTTCGAGCCTCAAATGTAGATATCTTTTGTCTTTGAAACCTACTAGACATGTCATTTTAAAGATAAAACGGGACAACAATCTGAAGCAGGTGATTGAATCCCATTGCTATAGTGGGAACGTTGTGCTGGAGTTGTATGTCGACTTCGTCGAGGAGGATGAAGATGGCCCGAGCTCACAAACACCCTTGCCACCAAATGTTAGACTTGATGAAGAACTTCAAAGTCCCACCACAGGGTTGTGCAGTGGAATGACATAATTGTTACAAAGCTCATACCAAGACCTGCCAGAATCATCATCAATGGTGAGGCATTCATTAATTTCGCCCCTCGATCATTGGGGTGGATAACAGTCGGGGGTAATTGGTCACCGGGCCTACAACACACCCGCACAACATTCTGTCAATGCCTTTGATTTTACTTTCAGCATGCCGATATTGAACACCAATAACACTTAGATGGGCACGCAATTAAGTTATTGTGGTGGGTCAAACAAAAGTGGTTTGGGGTTGGTTCTGGGTTTACAAGAAGGATAATCTATACTCGACAACGTCGACCAGCAAGGGCACATCCAACCCTGGATCTGCACAAGGGGTTGATAATGAAAAGGAGAAAAGAATGAATAGGTTGAAGAGGACGATCAAACAGATAACGACCCATAGAGGAGGCAGGGCCTTATGAAGTAAAAATTACGGTAATTTCAGAACTAGATCTCATTCCTAGTGAAGTTGAGGATGGTGGATTTGACGGTGAAGCTACGAAGATTGCTCGATGGGATGACCCAGATTTCACGGCTTATCAACCACTACCACACATGCGAACTCTTGATATTGCTGCTGGGGGAGGTTTAGAATTCCTAACCCTTCCTCATAGAAGACTAAGGCATGAGTCTTTGTCAACAACTTTCGGGCATTTAGAGGTTGGGATGAAGTTTGACACCAAAGATGCTTTTCAAGCTGTTGTCAAGCAGTATAGCATACAACTTGGTGTCAACTTCACTATTACGTGCATTTGATCTGAGAAATATTAGGTGAAGTCCACAATGCATGCAACAGGATGTCCATGGAAAATCATAGCATATGTGTAACACCCCGATCCGAGTCCGTCGCCGGATTAGAGTTACGAGGCATTACCAATCAAAATCCGACCCAAAATTATTATTACCAAAATTAGTCAACAATTTATTTACAAAATTGGACCAGATATTAAAACATTAATAGACACAACAATGCCACTTTTGGACAGCAATAATCCTCCTCCTAACGGCAACATTTTACAACTAAAATACAATAAGTGTCTTAAATCGGACAACCAATGATTCACATCACAACCTTAGCATATTAATTATCTAAATACCATAATTATGCCCTAATTTGACAAATCAATGCTTCATAATATAACAAAGACATATTAATTAGCTAATAACTTGTCTTAAGTTCAACTTTAACTCCCTCATGCAAGACAAACCGAACAAAGATGTAAGTTAACTTCAATTTTTTTATATACATCGAAAGCAATAATGAATGAACATCAAACTAAATAAAATTTTAAAGTATGGAGTTCAGCAGATTAAATAACACTTACTTATCTATCATAGCTTATACTATAATCAAATATGTATAATTAAAATCTCTATTTTAATGACCTTTAAAACTATATGCATAGACACCAAAATAGGTCAAAACAAAGTAAGCCATTTTCGCATGGCTCATATTCACATATCCCAAAATTAAACATATTAACTAGACTATACATGCCATAGGTTCGAATTCAAAATATATAAAATACCAAAGAGGGTCGATAGTGTGATAGACTATGCTGACGATCCCCGAGCTCGTAACGTGACTTCAAAATCTATAAAACAGAGATAAACAAATACAACACACGTTAAGCTATTTAAGCTTAGTAAATCATGAGCAAAAATTCATATATATATACTTATACTTATTCCATCATTAAGTTAAAATAAACCAAAATCATTTATATATTTATATATATATATCAAATGCATATAATCACTTAATTTAACATATTCAGATCACCGGCACTTAGCCTGCTAGGTTTATAACCTGATTCATATCACCGGCATTTAGCCTACTAGGCTTATAGCCTGATTCAGATCACCAAGCACTTAGCCTCGCTAGGCTTATAGCCCGATTCGGATCACCCAAGACTTAGCCTCGCTAGGCTTATAGCTCGATTCGGATCACCGGCACTTAGCCTGCTAGGCTTATAGCCTGATTCAGATCACCAATTCCAAACTTGATAATTCAATGATTCAACCGAATACATTTATATATATATATATATATCTTTATATTATAGATTCAACTACTACCATCATAATATTTAACTTCCATTATACTTAAATAATATATATTTCACATTCGAACATATTAAAATAATCTAAGCTAATAACTTCGTTCCTTTGATTCAGATCACCGGCACTTAGCCTGCTAGGCTTATAGCCTGATTCAGATCACCGGTACTTAGCCTGCTAGGCTTATAACCTGATTCAGATCACAAATTTCAATTTCACATATACAAAATATTTCCTCAAATAATTCTTTATAACAAACACATGTTCATTGTAGTTCATGTCCAATTAATTAAAAGTTTATAAATCATGTCTTCAATTCAATTCAAACACTTATAAATTTATAAACACAAATATATATATTTATATATTATTACTTAACTAAATTCAATACAAGAACTTAACATATATATATATATATATATATATCCACCTATTCAAAATAACTTTTACATGTATATCCGTACATATGCAAGACTACCCATATATATATTTAACATTCACACCTTGAAATATGTTCAAAACCTATTCAAACATATATACGTATATGTTTCAACTCACACATATATATATACTTATTCAAATTATCTATGCAAATGCAATATACATACTTTTAATCAAACTCAAAGATTATACATGAATGTACATATATATTTGAATTTTGTGTTTACATTTATAATCCTCATATCATCAAATATTTTCAACAACATAAACATATTGATACATGTTTAATATTCAAACAATGTATATATATTTTCTATATACCATTCGTACTTACAATTAATTCAAAGACTTATATAGGCATATATTCATATATTCGAATATGGTATATACATATATACCATTTATATTTCAAACTTATTCAATCAAATTATTTTTAATTATAGATCAACAAAAATAAAATAGATATACATACATATATACTGATTTAAATACGTTAAATAACTAGTAGATTTACCTTGGACGATGGAAAATCAAAGTCGGACGATTATTCGACTAATTTGGCTTTTTCCCGATCTAACTCCGATTTCTTTGGTTCTCGATCTAAATATATTCAAAATAAGATAATTTATTTATTAACACATTCAATTTAGTCCAAAAACACATAATTTGGCAGATTACTATTTTGCCCCTAATATTTACACTTTTTGCAATTTACTCCCTATTGCATAAAACACAATTTACACAAAATTTGCCCATACTACACAAGGGCCGAATATTCATGGTTCTCATACAAGTCCACACATTGCATTTATTTCACATTTTAGTCCCCCAAAAATTTAATTTCATAATTTAGCCCTATTTACTCAATTTCACTAAAAATTCCAATACAAAACATATTAATCTATCACATATCTTTCATTTTTCATCATCAACTATCACAAAGTTCAAGCATTCATCAATGGCACATTTCAAAATCATCAACAATTCACAAAATTAAAACATGGGTTTTGAAGAACACAAAGCAACGATCTCAAAAACGTAAAAATTATTAAAAACCGAACAAAGAACTAACCTCAATCAAGCTTTTATATGACCGAATGTAGCTAGGTTTTCTTTCTTTTTCTTTTGTTTACTTTCGGCTAGTGAAGAAGATGATAACCTTGAATTTTTCTTTGTTTTTAATTAACATATATTAGTTTGTTTTATTTATTTACCTTATTAACCTTTAATAAATAATTTATATTTCATATAACATAAGGATATAATTGTCCATAGCCACCCACTATCATTTCAAATGGTCTAATTGACATTTAAGACCCCCATTTTTAAAAGACAACATCAATTAGGTATTTTTAGATTTAACCCATAAATTTTCATTTTACGCAATTAAACCCTTTTTATCAAATTGAACATTCAAACGATTAAATTTTCACACGAATTTTGCACACCTATAACTTAACATATAATAGACACTAAAAATAATATTAAAATATTTTTCTGATTCGGATTTGTGGTCCCGAAACCACTATTCCGATTAGGGTCAAAACTGGGTTGTTACAATATGTGAGGAAGAAGTCGCTATTCTGGACGGTCAGAAAGTTTATCATGTCCTATACATGTGTTGTAGCTGGTATACACCATGGTTACCAATATCGACTAGATTTCTGATATTTTTTCCAGACATTATACTACGTATGGTGACCCAATTTATTATTTTTTAGGTATGTCGAATGATCATCCGAAATTGGATTCGGATATGATATCTAACTTTATATTGTCAATAGTCAAAGCAGGTCCTAAAATACCGGTCCTTGTTTTGATTGCACACATCCATAGCGAGTTCGATTTCACCATGTCCTACCACAACGGATGATTGTAAAAACAGAAGGCATTGGAGAAGATGCATAGCAGGTGGGAGAAATCCTACAATGAATTATGGCAATGGTGTCAAGTACTGGAGCGGTGTGTACCAGGTTCCGTAACCGAGCTGCAAACGGAGCCTGCGTATTACGGCAATTGCTTGGTCCCTGGAAAAAGAGTTTTCCCTTATTTTTTCTAGACTTTCAAGCAGTGCATAACTGCATTCTGATACTATAAGCCACTTGTTCAAATTGACGACATATTCCTGTATGAGAGATACGAGCATAAGTTGATAATAGTTGTTGCACACGATGGTAACTGAAGAATCATGCCAATAGCTTTTGCAATAACTTCGGAAGAATCCGGTGATGATTGAGATTTCTTCTTAACTAAGCTGAGAAGGCATGTTGTGTTGCAGCCTGATGTGTACATCATTTCCGACAAGTGCACCAGAATACAACGTCGCGTCCTACATGGCGCGTTTTCATTGATGTCGCAGTGAAACAACATAGATCAATAAATTTGTAGAATTTTAGCATACTTTCTAAAATAAATATTTTTCAGCATATTCTTATAATTTAACCCAAGTTGGTTGTATGTTAAAAGCTAAGAAATTAAAATACTATTCTTTAAAATAATTTTATACAATAATTATGCAGGTTTATATAGATTTTTTAGAATTTTAAAACTCAAAATTTATACATCTAATTATCTTAAATTTAAATTAATAATACATATTTTAAGATAACTTTTAAATTTAATGACATAATTAAAAATATTTTTAAAAAAATTAAAATTAAATTTAATTATAATGATAATGATAATGATAATGATAATGATAATGATAATGATAATTTTTAAAAAATCTAATGATAACAAATTTAAATATTAAGATAAATATTTATATTTATGATAATATTATTTATCTTTATAATAATTTTATACATAAAATTTTGATTTAATGCAATTTTACAAATCACTAAAAACATTACCGAATTAATATTGTTTTATGTTGATATATTGCATATACAGATAATCATATTAATCTAATATAAAAATAAATGTATGTATTAATTTCTTTTAAATGCATACAATTGAATCAAAATTAAAATTTTATATAGAACTGCAATTTAATTTTGATATGTAGCGCGAATCAAAATTTATATATTAAATTACATATATAACCAAAGTTTATATATAAAATTAATATTTATCTAATATTATAAATTATTAAATATTTACAGAATAGGGGAAAAGAAGTACAAATTCTGGTTAGGGAGAAATATACCGACAATACAGTTTCATGCCATGTTTATTTGGCTTGTTCCATTGGTCAAAAGGAGTTGTTTATAAAGGTTGATTTATGTTTAAAGTCAATATAACTTAATGCTTTCATATCTTTTGAATTGTCTACTTAATTTTGTACTTATAATAATAAATTCTTTATTCAAAAGTCAAATTAATTTATAAGTAAAATATTATTACCTAATATATAAATTTTATAGAAATCTCTGATTTTTTTAAACATAATTATAATACTTTGAATAAATTTATAAGTAAAAGGAATTTATTATAATTGTTTTAATTTATAAAATATATATAAGCGGATGCATTAATTTAAATATTAAAATTATTTTCATAAAATAAGTAATTATCATTTATTTTTTTAATATTTTAAGTAATATCATATAATTCTATTAATTATTAATGTTTGATTGTTGAATTATAAATTTAATTTTTTTCATAACTTTAGATTGGATTTATCTCCAAGACTCGAATCCTTATAAATTGAGATTCTATCGGATTCGGATTATTGCCGGGACCGACGAACTTTGGAGCTTCCATGTTGAGTGTTTGCGGTGGGTTTTGAACCTAGTGTTCTGTTGGCCTACATACATATCCGACATTTTAAACAACGTTACCATACATTAAACCCTTTCTTTGGTCGTAAATTTTATTATTTGCATAGTAGATTCATCAATTTATGTATTTACATTAGAACCGGAATTTGTGAAAAGATTCCCTGAACCATTCCCATTCTGAGATGAAGATTACTTATCAGAACTAGATTGCCTGGAAATCTTAGCTACTGCTATACCAACAGAGGTTATGTTGAAATGAATCACATGGTCATAACCTCGTGCATGGAAGAATGTTGGCAAACGTGCCTGGAGTAGAGGGCACAGCCCGAATAAGAGAGTCTAGCTGTGGTTTGAGGCTTCTGTTGCAGTACGAACTACGTACTTTTTTTTTTTTTAATTTACAAGGAAAATGGAACTGTTCAATCTACTAGTCAATGGCTACTATGGTCCAGGCAGCAGCCCGAGTACTTAGATGCCGAAGAGGCTATAAATTATAGTCTATCTTTATTGGACTTCTAAGATCTAACCGCAACAGGCGGCCCCCGGGATACGTATATTCAACTCTCTAGTCTCTACGCTACTTAATGTATACATGCCCGCTGCTAAATGATAGATGAAAGAATATTAACAACAAGATGAGACGGAATTTAAAAGGTTGGCCTCTCCTTGCTAGATTCAGACTGATTACTACAATCATCCTTAAAACGTTTGTATATACAAGTTGATTTATGTGGGAATTTGTTAGTTTTTCTCCTGCTTGCATCTTTACATCAATCATCTATACCATAATTTTCAACATTATTAGGTTCATCTTCCCGGCAATCGATCTGCCGCCGGTGCAGTAGATTAATTAAAAGCTAGCTCTACCGGTTCAAAATCACATCACCTCAAATGGAAGTTTATACATGGGAAAAACTAGAGTAGTTTAATGGAAAATCAATGGTGAAAAAGCTGATTAGAAGCAGCGAATGGCGGTGCCTCTATTACAGGCAGACATTCAAAGTTGGCCGTGGCATATGTAATACAAGAGCCACTGTTATTTGTAACAAAGCGACTTGAAATATTGCCTTAATAGGAAGAAATGGAAAGGCAGTTTGCACACATGGGGGATGGGGATGGGCATAGTATAGTTTTGAAGAAATGTTAAAGAGAGATGACAGCTGCCATCTTTTTCAGCAAAGTTAGGGTTACTTTGCAACAAAAAGTAAAACCAGCCACAGATATATAGCAGTTGCCTGCAGTGTAGTGTAGGTAGAGAGTCCCGCCTAACTAAATTAGCCAAACACTAGACAACTCCTCCATCAATGCAAAGACAAAATAGGTAGTAATTTCGATTCAAAGATCTCTGTCTTCTGTTATCACTGACAACTACGTATCTCTGTATGAGAGAGAAATCTAAGTGTGTGTGTGGTCAAATCCATATTTCAAAAGCTTTTTCTTGTAAATACCTTTTTGTTTCATTTACTTCCTCAACTCAACTCGAATCCTTCCTCCTCATTACATTTTTATAATCTCTCTTTTTCTCGTAAATACCTGAAAACCAGTTCCGCTACCTATCACCATTCACCGCCTCCCTTATATAGCCGCTTTACCCTATTCTAAGAGCTGCCACCCACTACACTCTAATTACTCGTTTATTTTAGCCTGTAAATGAAGGGTTTGTGGATCCTTTAGAACCTCTGTTTCACGGCTTTCAAAGCAATTATTTATTTCACTCAAGTATTGAATTTACTGTAAATACATTTTTTAACTATTTAATAAAAACTCATTTTAATTTACATTTTATTAACAATTTATTATAATATAAACATTAACTTTCTATTCAAAGAAAGGCTAAATGTAATCTAAGTTAAATAAATGCACAATAATGAGGTAACAATATCAGAAATAAATAACCAAGTGATATTTAATCTTCCTTGGCTTTTCTTTGTTGATGAAATTCAGAGTTTGTCAAAGCCACGGTGGCTTCACACGAAGCCAAATACCAATACCTATTAGGCTGTGTTTGGTTCACGTAAATTAGCATCTCCTTTTGGATCAACATTATTTCATTTGGATTTCAAGTCTTCTCATCATCATCTAATCTCACTTTCTCAAATAGGATAAATACTTATCTCATATTTCGAACAAATTTTCCCTTCATTCTTATAATTTTAATTAATTTCACCCCTTTGGTTTAAACTTTAAATTTGATCTCTTTTTCTTTAATGGTAAACTAATAGCTGCCATACTTTATTATTATAATTATTGTATTTATTCAAATCATTTTTATTATATTTATGGTTTATGAATATTATAAATTTATTTTCACATCATATATTTACTTATTATTAATATATTGATTGTAATAAAAAAATCAAAGGGACTAAATAGGGTAAAACCCAGTTCTATAACAAGGATAATTTAATAATATATACTTGTAGGTAACCATGCATTTCATCAATCAAACACTAAAATCTTTCATTTTAGCCAAACAAATCAAACAATATAATATAACATATTCCATATTTCATATCATAATCCTATGACTAAAAATAATCTCACCTTTCTCAAATTTGACATAACAAACAGAAAGAAAGAAACCAAGATTATGGAGGACAGCGAATTCCACAGTAGAGTGAGGTGGGTAGGTTGGATTAAGGTTAAACAAATTAGAGATAAAGATGAAATTAAAATCTATAAAGGATGCATAGTTACATGGCAATAGGGTTTTAATTGATATATGTAACTAAAGATGGAGTTAGAAAGACGTGAGATATAGTATGGTGGGCAGAATTGATTGGTATGTAAGTAATATGCGTAGTTGAAAATCCTATCATGTAATCATAAATAAATTATATGCATAAAATGGCAGGGTTGGGAATTTGAGAGAACCGAGAAAAGCTTCAGCTTTGGCACCCACCTCTGAAGTATGAAAAGAACAGGTGATGAGCCAAATTAAGTTAATCAGCTCCCATGCAAACGTCCCTTTCTTACTTTGCTCTCCCCCACTTCTGCCGCCTCTGTTCTCTCTCTCTCATTCATCGTAAAAGCCAACCATTAATTTTTCTTTTTGCCCTTTATCCTATGCCCTTCATTAAATTTCTTTCGCTTATTTTTCTTTTCTATCTATCTGGTCCCGTTTGCAATGCCTCCACTCCACAAGCTGTACAAAACTATTCAAACTACAACCCTTGAAGCAAATTACCTACACTTACATTTACAATACAGCAAGTGCACAGAGAGAGAGAGAGAGAGAGAGAGGGAGAGAAGCAAAACACATTGAGTCTGAGTTCCATTACTTAGCAGTATCTCTAAACTCTCTCATCTTCTTATCTTTTAGCACAACTCAACAATCAAGAAGATCAGAGATCAAGGAGTTAGAAACCTATCAAAATCCACCCATCAGTCATTCTATCAATCAATCAATCAATTCAAAAGCTCATAAAAAATTCCCCCAAAAAAGAAAGGATGTCGTCCTCATCAGTCTCATTTTCATCGGACCACCTCTCTCCCCCGGACCAGCTCTGTTACGTCCATTGCAACTTTTGCGACACTGTTCTAGCTGTAAACCTTTTCTTTTGTCCCTATTGTGTTTCATCTTCTTCTTTTTCCTCCAAAACCCTTTTTGGGCTTTTTATTTATTGTGTTATAGTATTTAAGAATGCATTCTCTTTGCTTTTGTATCATCTCAGGTGAGTGTTCCTTGCAGTAGCTTGTTCAACAACACAGTTATGGTTCGATGCGGCCACTGCACAAATCTTTTGTCAGTCGACATGCGTGGCTTGCTTCTTCCCACAGCTAATCAGCTTCACCTTGCCCATTCTTTCTTTACCCCACAGAATCTCCTGGTATATACATATTAAGTAGTTTCGTTTCTGATATGAAATTAGGGTATTATGTCAACAAACAAACACTGTAACTATGTTTTCCTCTTTCACTACAAAATTCTTCACAGGAAGAGATCCGAAGTTGTGCACCACCAAATATGGTGATGATCAATCACCCAAACCCAAATGACACTGTTATTCGTGGAGCAGCTGAGCTTGAGGAGATAGCCAAACCTCCTGTGGTCAACAGACGTGAGATTCTTCACATTTTATTATTTATTTATTAGTAGCAAGAAAATTATAAGACAAAGTTTCACAATATACCTTATATAGTTGAAGTAGCCTTTTCTTGAAAAAATGAGTTTGTTTTCCAGCTAAAATGAAGGCTAAGGCAAGAAGTGAAGGTTCAAGGCCCTATGCTTTACATGCCTACTTAAATTAGTGCTTTCATTTCCTCTATGTCCCCCCAAACCCTAGGTTTCATGTTGTCAATGTACATTAAATTAGTTAAGAAAGAAATTGTCCGAAATTTCTATTTTCCCCTCCCCAAATATAGATCTAAATAAGAATCCATGCAAAGCAAGATAGATAGATGTGTATGAGAAAAGTGAGGGAGGTGATTTTTTTTAAAATGTTTAATGCATTTGTCTCTTTGCTTGTCTGAGATGGATGTGTGTATGTGCAGCTCCGGAGAAGAGACAGAGAGTGCCGTCTGCCTACAATCGCTTCATCAAGTAAGCTAATTAACTTATAATAAATTTACCCTCTTTTAACTTAATGGCTCATCTGATCGTCCAACTTACAAGTCTTATTTGAATGGCAAACACACAATGAAACAAATGCTTCTAATCTATCAACTCTACAGGGAAGAAATCCAACGTATCAAAGCCGGGAATCCTGATATAAGTCACAGAGACGCCTTCAGTGCTGCTGCCAAGAATGTAACCCCTTTTTTCTCTTAAACTTTAAAAATCACTCAAGTACTGCACAATCTAATTTGCTCAGCAACCATAAAATAAAAGATAGGGTACTAATTTTCATCTTTTCCCCGTATTCTAGTGGGCCCACTTCCCGCGCATACATTTCGGACAAATGCCTGATCAAGCTGTTATGAAAATGAAAAATAACGTACGCCAGCAGGTATTTCAATTCAGACCCTAAAGGTGCACTGTTTAGTCCTTGTGTTTCTTTATATTCGTTTTGATTCGGGATAATGTGTGTAGGAAGGAGAGGAGGCGGTGGTGAAAGATGGGTTCTTTGTGCCTACCAACGTCGGCGTCTCTCCCTACTAATATAATAAACCAAAGTCAAACTTTTAGGGTTTACTTGTTTCCTCTCCCTCTAGTTTTGTTTGTAGCTGCAGTTATTAGGGTTCGTATTAATCTTACAATATGTTTTCTTAGAAGACAGGTCCAAACTTTGGGTTTCTAATATTATGTTGTTAGTAACTATGGGAATTGATCAGTGAAATTTAAACCTAGTTTAACATTTGTACATTTATGCTGATGAACAGCCTTACCTCATAACTCTTCTTCAAATGCATGGCTAATCCTAATTAATCTTACCTTTACTTTTAGTTTCTATGTTCAATTTGTTCTTTAAACTTAACTAATATACACACATAAAAACTCCCTAAGAATGAAGATATATACCATGGGCGGAGGTAGAATTTTTGGATCAAACCGATAATATATCTAAATTTAATTATTTTAATGAAGGGCCGAAGGCTATTGATTAGATATACGTATGTGTGTATCAAAATCTTCTACATGTGTGCATACTTTTATTTTTTTATTTTTAAATATTCTTTCAGTCAGATCGATGTTGTATAATCCTTTGAAGTTATAATCTTTTATATGTAAAAAAAACCTTAGAAAAGCCATTACAAATACTTATAATATCTGGTGAACTTTTGTTACTGGTATTTGTAGTATACATAAATTGTGGATTTAGTCATTATACTTTTTAAATTATGCAGTTTTAGTTCTGACTCGAACGATAACAGTTAAACTCGCTAAATCAAGTTTTGCTACTAGTTTTGTACTATACATATTGCGGATTTAATACATGTTCTTTAATTTAATTGTTTTCCGTCATTGCACTTTTGAAATTTGAAATTTTAACAATGATTTTAAATTAATTAACTAAAATAACGTGATTTTTTTTGCAAGTGCTATGTAAAAACAAGTTGGCATAGCTTTATACACACAATAATATGCTTGTAGAACAAGTTTTTAAGAATAGCAAAAGTTAACGCCACAAATTTGACGTATAACGTTTGTTCAAGATTGAAATTTCAATATTCAAAAGTACATAGACTAAAAATGAATAAATTAAAATACATAAATGTTGATACAAAGTTTCAACAAGGGAGAAGATAAGGAGGAGAAGGTGGTGGAGACAGGAGGGCGATTCACCTATGATAGGTGGAGAGCCAAAGTAGGAGGTTAAGGAGAGGAGAGGAGAAGAGGAAAGAGATGGCTAAGAAAACACCTAGGTTTTTCTTGGGGAAGAAGGAGAGATCCCTTGCCTCTTGCACTCAGAGGTATATATAGGGGTATCTCCTTGCCTCGTTTTGTCATGTAGCTAGCAATACAGAGGTAAGCCCGTCTATGTGGTCGGTCAGGTGGCAAGGCCTTTATAGGTAACTTGGTATTGTGTTGGTAATGTTGTGACTTTCTCCTTGTTAAGGTTGTGTGAAGTTATTGTGTCCCAATGGTCTCTTAGTGGTCCTCACAGAGAGCCCGTAGCAAATCATCTCTAAAGTAACTTGAAGAGGATTCGTAGAGAATTACTCACAGAAGATTCTCGACGGAAGGTTGGTATAATGGGTACCCTCCGAAAGGGTTATTCTCAACGAAATGTCACTAACAGATTACCCCCTACTCTCCACGTGTCTTCATTAACGTAGGAAGTATAACAATAAATTAAATCTACAACTTACATGTAATACATTAACTAGATTTAAATCTATTCCACTTTGAATGCAGTTCAATTCAGCAATTATTTAATTGATTACATATTGTTTTATTTTTCCCGTCTGGAGGGAGAGATTGATGGGAAAGGAAATTGAGAGGCGGAGGCCCAATAGGGCCGCATTAAACGGAGCCCAAGGATCTGAAATTGGCCCACAGCACACATTCCCTGTAGCCCAATTCCGAGTCCAGCAACAGAGGTTTAGGTAGGTATTGAACCAACCTGGACTCTACATCTCAAATGTCCTACTTCAGTCCCATTAATCCTAGGGGGGGAATGGAGATCATTATCTATTTGCTCTGTTTTATCCATAATTAAAAAACCAAGTTACGTTGCTAGAAATGTAAACACTTCAATGGAGTATTGGTTGAGGCTTTGTTTGTAAAGAAAAAATATTGACTTTTGAACTATCCCAGAAGCTTTATATTAAATAATTCTGGAAAAACTTTATATTAATGGTTAATCCTTTAGGCTGTAGTTTTCCAAGTCAAAGATTTTGATACCCTCTTTATAGATTTATGTTTCGTACAGCTTTTCGGTGTGCTTAACGACATTTTATTGAGTTAGTCTAAAGCCTAACCTCAACATCTTTAGCTTTGCCTTTTAGGATAAGAAAAACCACACGATGACCATCTTTTATTTCTATTCATAAGTTTTATCTGGAAACAAAATAACTCGTTTAAATGTGTTGGAACTTATAGAAATAATGTTATTGCAATTAATGAAATTGGATATTTACTTTTTTATTAGTTAATATTGTATTTGTTTCACTCAAAATTGGTCTAGGGTCTTGGGTTAGTATTTTACTATTTATTACATTATTATTCACCAATGATGTATGGAATTTATGCATTGGCATTGGATCAAATTTTTTATTATATTATTAAACATAAATAATTAAATATAATATTGAACATTACAATATTTGATTTATGTTAAATTTTAAATAAAATTAGTCATAAATGAGGTTTTTCGGAAAATGATTTATGTTTTTTAAAGAGGTAAGTAAATTTATAGAAAAAGAGGCTCGAGGTTAATTTATTATTAAGGTTAAAAAGCACTTTTGAAAAATGCGGTGAAAATAAACTTTGAAAAAGTGATTTTGGAAATTTTGATTATGTTTACCGAGAAAAGTACTTTTAAGAAAATAAAATGTCAATTTTAAACATATTATGAAATGGTAGATTTAATGTGAGATAAAGAGATAATTTCATTGAAAAGCATTCTTCTGAAAATTAAAATTTAAAATTTTTAACTAGGTTAAAATCTCAATTTATTATTTTTGGTTTGAAAATGGATGTTTGGGTTGAAAGCCATATTTCTACTAACATAAAAAATACCAAAAAAAATCGATAAATAAAACTTCCCAAAAGAAACGCACTCTAAATCCAGACAGTAACGGTTCACGTAATCATAACCTGATTTGAAACTTCGCTGTCGTGGTTTTGTCTTTTTTATTAAAGTCCTTGGATTTCTCGTTTTAAACCTTTCCCATCTCTTGCATTGTTTGTTAGTTTGTTGTTTTGCCTGCCTGGATACCCCTCTAAAGTCTAAAAGTCTCTTAATTCATTGCTGTCCCTTGTGCAGCTGGAACTTGTTCCCAATTTAACTTCATTTTTATTTCCCAACTTTCACATACTTGAATTGAGGCCTCTCTATTTGCCACCCAAAAAGAAAGAAAGGAGTTTCGGCCTGTCTTTTAATTTATTGAATATTGGGAGTGCTTGTCGCCAATATATCATATCATGGCTTGATTTGAGTATGAAAAACGGTGAAACCAGGCTTCACTTTCGGCCTATAACTCAGCTACCTACTACTACCCTAACGTCATTAACCAAATCTTCTGCGGTTCAAATTAATGCCTTCTTTTATATGGTGTATTTTCATCATTTTTTATTTGAAAATAGATTAAACTCTTAGTCACCGATATATTAAAAAATTCATTTAAAGAAGGATATGATTTGGGCGTGAATGGGTTTCGGGCTTGGCATAGTGGGTGCTGTTGCTGTCGCTTACGTTTTTGATGCCATGTCTCAAGACCTAACCCCCTCTTTGCCTGCGACTGCAATTGTATTGCTTTCGCTTACTTTTCTCGTGTTATGAAATGTCTTAAATCACCCTTAAATTGATAGATAACTAAGCGAAGATATTGTCTATTGCAACTTGCCAGTAAAGGACATTTATTGTATCTTCTGACTGCGATTTGGTTCTTTTTTGACTACCCCATGCCAACTGTGATTTAAGGCATGAAAATAACCGGAGTTCATTACTCTATTACACCTATGTTCTCGGACCAAAATTCTTTTGTTTATTATCTATTGCCACTACGACCAAACCTCTTTTCGTTTGAGCTAAATCCCAGTAATTAGCCGACGATTAAATTAGTGAATACCATATCAAAACATGATTTTTGCTAACTTGATATAAATATAATTAAATATATACTGACCACAAAATTTAAAATTACTTTATATTCTAAACAATAATCGAATTGGAAGACCCTTACAACCTATAGTTTTACTTCTATTTTTTTAACTAATAATGTTTTATATTAGTATTCAAGGATGGTGAATGAAACTCATTAAATAGTGTATATATAGAGTTCTTGCTCTTAACAAATTCCACGTTGATTTGACCAGTAAGAACTCGAAGCTAGTTCAAATGCAACTCCATTTCGGTTTAATGTCTGAGGCATCCATCAATAATTTGATGAATTTACCCAAGACAACTTCTAGTCTTCATCCACTTGTACTAAAGTTGTGGAGCAGCTGAGCCAGCAGAGTTTTCGAAAAATGTTTTGCGTAAACTATTAAATTATAAGATGATGTAAATTTTAAAAAAATTATTTTAAAAGGGTTAGGCCCAATCAATCTCTTGGCTCTGTTACGAACCTTATTTGAGATTATTTTCTTTGTCACTCCATTGTTAAATAATTACGAATTGGTGATGTCACGTTTTTTTAATTAATATAATAAAATTAGTCATTAATTTTTATATTTTTTTGTCAATTTTATCCTATTCCATATAAAAATTATAAAAATAAAAATTCTTTAAAAACAGATAATTATTAAGTTATAAAATGTATGTAATATATAAATACATAAAAAATGGACTGCATAAATACGTAAAGGTAAAGGTAAACTATAAAAATGATCACTTTTGTTTGCTTCAGATTACATTCTAATCATCTATGTTTGAAATGTTACGTTTTAGTCACTTACGTTATCGTTTTGTTACTAAGTAGTCACTCTACCGTTAAGCTCCGTTACCTCCCTAACGGCAGTTCTACGTGGCAATCTAAATGGGTTTTAAATGTCAACTTGGATGTCTAGTTGTTGGGATGAAAAAATATTTTTAATTAAATAAATTTAATTTAGACTGCCACATAAGATATCCAAGTTGGCATTTAAAACTCAGTTGGGCTGCCACGTAGGATCATCATTAGGAAGGAAAATGGAGCTTAACGGTAGAGTGACCATTTCGTAACTAAACGATAAGGTAAGTGACTAAAACATAACATTTCAAATATAAGTAACTAAAATGGAGGAAGCATTGTCAAGTGAGGCATTAAGGGTGGGTGAGTGGGCATAGGAGAGTTGGTGAAGGTGATTGTTTTTGTTTCTGAGAGAAATTTGGTGGCTGTGAGCTACTAAGTTGGGGCGATAAGAAGGCTGGCTATTATATGGTGTGATCTTGGTGCTTGATTAGTGTGCTTTTTTAGAAAAATTTGAATTATAAATTTTTATTTAACTCAAGATGCAAATTTACTATTATATTAATTTATAATTTTATATTTTTTAAAATGATAAATTAAAATTTTATAATATTCACGTCAAATTAAAAATTTAGTATGAATTAATATATAAAATTACAAATTTAAAAGGACTAAAAACAGAAAATATAATTTTAAGGAGTCTAAGGCTCTTGCTTGTCCAATAAGAGCAATGTTGTGGCTGGTGGGTGGTGTGAGGATGGTGATGGTGCGAAGGTGTGGCGTTAAGGAGGCGGGTGTTTGTTGGTGGTGGGTTCAGCAAAGGATTGGTGTTTGATTGAAAAAGAAGAGGATTGAAGGTAAGAAAAAAAAAGGGGTAAGTTTTGATTGGGTAAAGGCTTTGGTGATATGAGAAATTAATTGGTAAATTCTTTTTACTTGGACAAAGGGTGCGAACCACAAAAAGACGTAAACTTAGTTTTTCTTTTATATTTTATAATTTTCATTTTATAATATATTTTTTTATAGTTTTGATGGTAAAATTGATAAAAAAATATAAAAGTTGAAGACATATTGTATTATGACATTTACTTTAACAAGTACCACATCATCATTTTATTAATTACTTAATGGTGGGGACTAAAACAATAATTTCAAAAACATTATTGATTAAATCATAATTTATTTTTAAATAACTGATCAAAATGAAAACTTGTATATAATGAAGTGACTGATGATATAGTTTATCCAAAGTTTTTGTATAGAACCGTAATTCCACTATAAAGAGGCCATTTTCTTAATTACAGCGCCACTTGCGACTTTTCTTTTACCGTTTTCCACCGAGAACTGAGAAAAGGCACTGTTTCTCGTCTTGTCATTATGCAGTTAGCACAGAAGAGAGAGAGAGAGAGAGAGGACCAAAGGGCTAGGGTTTAAACTTTAAAGGGTTTTGGGGACATGAGCTCTTAGTAAACAGCAAATCCATCACTATTCTATTACTTTCTTCCTTTTAATCTCCAGCCCCTGCAATTAATAAATCCATTTATTTCTCAAATACACATTAGAAGATAGAACAGGTCTTTAAAAAAGGCCAACCCCTCTCCTTCTCTCTCCTTTTCTTTCTCTTGTTATTTCATTGGTAACTGCAAGACCGCCAGCCGCAGTTGCCAGGCGCCGTTTCTCTTTTCTTGAGCTTTCATCTCATGTCCTCTCTCTCCTCAATAATGGTTTGTCCACCATTATATTCTTAAGCCTTGACCAGACTAATATCTCTTTTTTAATTTCAAGCAGGTAAATCATGGTAAGTCTCTCTTTTTCTCCTTTTTTTTTTCTTTTTTCTTTCTGCTTTATCGTTTGTGAAAGCTAAATGAGTTTATGGCTTTTTTTTTAATAGTTGTTTTCTTCATATGTGCCTCGTTGGCTTCAAGTTCTTCTGACGGAGAAATTCTTCAACGCTTGTATAATTCATGAAGATGCGAGGAAAAACGAGAAGAATATATATTGCTTGGATTGTTGTATCAGTATATGCCCTCGCTGCTTGGCTCCTCACAGTTCCCACAGGCTCTTACAGGTTCCCCCTTGCACCTTGTAATTCTCTTGATATCGTATGATTTCAAGTGCTTTAACTCTCTTTCTCAAGTTCTCAGGTAAGAAGATATGTCTACCATGATGTTATAAGGTTGGATGATGCAACCAAATTAATGGACTGCGCCTTTGTTCAAGTAAGTCATCACCCTTTGCTCCTTAATTCAACTTCAATTCCAACAAACATAGAAAACAAAACATGTTTTAGTTTCAAATTTAGCTTTTTGTGAGTAATTTAATTGCTCTTTGTCGTGTCTAATACTTTCGGCATGCTTGGTAAAAAGAGCTGAAATTGTCATAAAGCCTTCAATGCTGTACTCACGGTCTTTCTTTGTTCCGTCTTTGTTTTGTTGTTCCATAAGTCATACATAACAAATAGCGCAAAAGTGGTATTTATAAACCAAAGGCCACAAACAAGGCAGTTCAGAGGCTCCGGCAATTTCTGCACCATCTGCGACAGAAGCCTGCAAGACCCTTATCTCTTTTGCTCTCTTTCCTGCAAGGTTACTTTTTCCTTTATTATTATTTTATTGCCTTTTTATTCCCAGTAGTACATTTTTTCAACAATTTCAGCTACCATTTTCTTCATAGCAGATAGATTATCTCTCAAGAACAGAAGATGGGCTTTCCAAGTTCCTGTTTGAGTGCAATTATTTGCCTTTACCTGATTCTGGTCTGGATGATGGTTTGGTGACGCCCGACTCGGTCCTTGAGCCGTCTTGTTCCACCAAAACGTCTTCTGGGTCTGGTGGATACGATGAAGTGTGGTGCCGGGCACTTGCTTGCACCGCTGCAACGTCGGAGATTGTGAGGAAGAAAAGGACAAGCTTGACAGCATGTCGTCCGACATGTCCTCCGGTATCCGAAGTTTCAGGAAATTTAATGAACCGGAGAAAGAAAGCTCCACAACGAGCTCCACTGTATTGAAACTTGATTTCATCTATGGAAGTGAGAGAGGTAAGGGGAGATTGTGACATTGTTGGTATTTATATATATATTTCATTTTCAGGCAATTTACGGATGAAATCTCCCAGTTTTGTTAACGCACTGCCCTATCCTCTCCCATAGCATAGTTATTTATATTCATCCTAAAAAACCTATTCTTTCTCTCTTCCATATGTAGTCATAGGGAGTAATAGTAATACTGACAGAAGCTGCTGTATTAATATAAAATGATTTATATTTCCCAACCTATATGCTTCACTGTTTTATTTTTTATTGTTTAACTTGAACAATGTCATGTTATTAAGTTCCATATGACGAAGATGAAAGATGACGATATCAAAATATCAATTATCATCTTTGTAGATTGATCCCAATCTTTACACACAGAGGGTAATTCAATTATTTATTGGTTTCCTTTCCTTTGAGAAAGGTAGTACAATATTGTCTTTTTGTATTTCAATATTCTAGTTTTAAATTTTCCCATAATGTTTTGTACATGGAAGAATTTTAAGGTGAAGTATTCCGTATGTTCCGATTAATGCAAATTGTTTATAATATTGTGTATTTTTATAACAAAATTATTACAAAATTATATATTTAAAATCAAACATTATAGTATTTTAATTTTTAAAGTTAAACATTAGGTAAAACTGGTTTAGTGTTTTACGCATGTACAATTTTAAATTTCATCTTCTCATCAAACTGTTTCATCCAGACATCCTTGGACTAGTGGGATGATCATCGTCATTAGATTTTCACTTCGCTCCACCATTAAGAGTTAGACATCATCAACACCATTGTAAATCTCAATAATACTATTAGTATTTGTTTGTCGATTTAGTGAGGAACAACCTTTTGATATAAGGTTTTGGTCACCTTATGCAAGGACTAGTGTTGGGCAAGTAATGACCCGCTCTGCTCTGGGTTTCTGCCACGTTTCTTTATATGTGTTGGCTTCTTCTTTCGTTTCTGCACATAAAATACAATGTTTTTGTACCCTTTACAACAGCATTGATGAAGCATGCCGACGTTTGTTTACAAAGCAAAGCTAAAATTGCGGTCACAGTCCTGGGTGTGTTTTTTTTAATGCTCGAGATAAATGGGACCACAACGCTCTTGCTCAAAGCTATTGCTTGCACAAATAATAGGAGTTAATTTGGCGTGAAACTGCCATCACTTTGTAGCAAAATTTTATGTGCTTTTTGCTTGTGCAATATATCTGACAGGAAAAAGGGGTGAAGAGATAGATGGATTTATATACACGAATCTAAAGTGGGTCCAGGAATTACAGTAAGGTTGCATTCGCATCGACTGCCGTGTTTACGCTATAGAAAAGAGTCGGGTAAATGCATTCACTGTAAATTTATAGCCCAATTTCACAAGCTCCCCACACCCTGAATGTTCATACAAAAAGTATCTAGCAGTTGCTGAAACCTCCAAAACTAAAATGTTGGCCTTGGCCCAAATCCTTTGCAAAGATGAGGTCCTTTCTTCCTCACAGCAATATGGGAAATTCAATCTTTTGATTATAATTTTGTGTTTTGACTTTGAGCAGGTTGAACAAAGGTGATACAGACAAGCATTAACATACATAATTTCAGATGAAATTCTACTGTATTTCTGTTTCTTACTGTCTCTGATATGTAAAGCTGGTTAAGTGTGTGAGACAGGGAAGTAAGCCATCTCACTTTCAAATGATAAAAGAACAATTTAGGAATACAAAAAAAAAACCTGTGCATGTAAATATAGTATATCTGACATGCAAGGAGTATATATAATGTTGATCTAGATGATTTATGGTATGAGCAAGTTAATCAGAAGATTCTATTTCTTGTATCCATTTGTCAACATCCCATGTATCTCGAAAATTTTCACCATGACCGAATATGCCTTTCACGAAGCTGAAAAACGTTATTTCTTCCCACGATTTCGGGGGCCTGATGTCCGACTGAGCAGCAAGCCAACTTGCATACTCGCCCTGCCATCACCCAAACAAAACAAAATCAACAGTAAGCAGACAAAGATAGAGACAGAGTTTTGGCTATGTGAAAGTTGGGAGTTGAAACCTCGTCATTCTGAAGGCTATGAGTATGATATTTGGGCCATCCGGCCTTCTCCATCTGCTCGTAAAATTCTTCAACAGAAGCTGCCATTGCTTCTTGTGTTGGCAGCTTCACCTTGCCGGACAAAACTTTTGCTACCCATATTGCTTGTAACTCTATTACTCTAAACACCAGTGCCTGATTGTTTAAACATCCAATTCCAATGTCAAAACTTGAAACTCAGTTTTAAAGTATAGTATTACTAATCAATCCATTCAATACTCTGGCTAAACAAAAGCCTTGGCTATTAAACTAACATTTGAGCAAAACTCAGATGGATGGCTCATAGCGTTAGGACTTGAAACTGCAACTTCTTGTTCAGAAGTAACATTTAATTACCATGACACGTTCTGATCAAATGGAAGATAAAAGCTTACCCTGTAATTTAGTCCCACAAAAGAAAGCCAAGGGGCTAAGCTCGGTGGAAATATATGTTTATACAGAGGTCCGACACGGTTATCGTCCACGGTAACAATCCCATTTGACTTGAGAAATGGTAAGTGGAATTTGTACCTGCAAGAGATGATTTTCCCTCAGGATGATTGAAAAGCGTTTCTAAATATGAAAAAGGACAATGTATTTGAAAATACCCAGTGCAATGAATAATGACATCTGCCTCAACAATTGATCCATCTTGAAATACCACTTTACCATCTTCGTGAGCGCATTCAATCTGCATAAAATGTCGCTCTATCAGCCAAAAAGAAAAAGAAAAAAAAAGAGACCAGCTTAAACAAAATTAATTGATAAAAATGAATAAGAAACCGGTGAATGTGGCCAGGCGTTATCATAATTTTTCAGATTTATCAACTTGATATCGGATCCTCTGAAAGCCAAATGAACTTGTTTTGCAAGAGGGGAGATCTCTCTCAAAATGTCGGTGGCACTTGGTCCGTTCCCGATGAGCACCACTATCTGTCGGTAATAACCCAGAATCATTGTAGGAATTGCGTGGATAGAATTGAAATGTACCATAAATTTAAATACCTTATTTTCAAACTGTTCTGGAGTTCGATAATTATGACTATGCATTTGTAATCCTGGCCAAGTATCCCTGCCTAATGAAAATAATTATACATATGTATTAGAAACAGACAATTATTACAACATAACAGTTGAATTCGAGATGTGATGACATTTACCAACAACTGCCGCATAGAGAAACAATATTCATGTATTTGGAAGCAGTAGTAGTTACAGAAAGCTGATGTAACGGCATCAATGAAATACCTGGAAATTCTGCAACTTTTGGCTCTGTGTTTTTACCATTGCAAATAACCACAGCCTCAAAAACCTCTTCTTTGGATTCCCATCTTGACTCGGTCTCTCGAGTCCTAGACTCAACAACCCACTCGTGACTCACCTCATCAACTAGCTCCACCCGAATCACTTCATGCCCAAATCGAACCAACTCCATCAACCCAAAGTCCCGAGCAAAGTCTTGGAGAAACCTGAGCACCTCTTCATGACCCGGAAAAGGCCTTGTATCTCCACTTTCTCTCTTCACAAATGGATAGTCCAAGAAACTCATAACCTGCCTAGGAAGGTTAGTTCGAAGGGATTTGTAGAGGCTACTATGAACTATTTCCCGATTCGGGTCGAGGCCTAATAGGTCAGATTCCACCAGTGAATCATAGAGCCATGTACCGCCAACTTGGTTGGCCTTTTCAAATACAGTGACACGGTGACCTTCTCTTTGAAGCTCTCTGGCCGTAACAAGCCCTGCAGTGCCAGCACCGATGACCGCTACATTATAAGATTGTCCCATTTTCGGCTATCACGATCGACGGTGTACCTCTTCAGTTTTCAAGATCTATTTGGGAGGCCAGGTTTATTTATACATAATGCTATATTTTGGTCAAACACTCAAAATGGACAATGTAGTTCAAGATTACAAACTTTGACAAAACTGGATTGGTTTACATTAGATAAATGTCAAGAGTGTGTTATTTACATCATTGCTGACGTATTTGTTTATTTATAATCGTTGATTTCTATATTTAATGAAAGAGTTTCACACATTTTATTGAACTCAATTATGGAATTTTAAAAGGTGATTAAGATTATAAATTATGAGGTTATTTGTATTTTTACATAAAATCTAAAAAGAATACGAGATTTAATTATTTTATTATTTCAATTAAAATTACATTAGATTTTTATAAACTTTTTAATAAAGTTGTTACAACTCAGTCATATATTAGATTATATGTCAAGAGTGAGGTCAAACCCTTTAAATTTAATTAGATTATAACACACCTATATGATGTTTTTTTATTGAAATGATAAAGTTGAAAGTTTAAAAATTATGGTGGTCTTGATTCAAATTTTATTAATAGAATATTATGGCATGTTTACAACTGACTTTGATATAACTCAAGCACGATATATTTGGAGTGATTGCAAACACTTAGTACGATAAGAAAGTTAGCCCCAGATGATCCAAAGCAATGGACAAAAATCAACAAAAAAACTAAGCAACCAAACTAGAGAGAATGGTGACAAATCCATCTCTAAAATCACTTTCAAAAGCAAGACTACATGCATAAGTAAGAGTAGGCAAAAACTTCTAAAAGTAATGACTTATTAAACAATGGAAAACAAACGAAAAAGAACATATAAAACTTAAGACAACACGGGTCTAAACTGACTCGTGAAATCATTTATTATTTTGAAAAACTTTCAAACAGAAATAAATTAAGAAACTAAGGAAGAGCCACCCACTTTCCAAGAAAAACTGTTGTTCGTCGGTGAAGTTTCAGCGACGATAAACACTATCATCTGTCCATCACAACTTGTGAGAACAACAAAGATACCCACAAAATAAATCTACAAGTTGAGAAGAGAGAAGACACATAGTGTGAATGAGACAAAGAAAGGAAGAAAGAGAGGGTTTATGGGGGGGGGAGAAAAATGCAAGTGATAGTCAGCTCGAGGCTGACACCGCCACTGAGCAAAACAAAAGAAAATGAACAAAGGACTTGAAAAAAAAGAGAAAGAAATTTTTAGGGTTTCCAATTCGTCTTTTACATCATGTGTACATTTTTATTGACATAAAAATATTAAAAAAATTGAATTTTTGATGATTTTTTAATTAAGTTGAATTTGATTGATATGTATTAGGTAACAAAAGCATTATTAAAACAAAGATTGTGACACCTTTGATTTTCTTTCTTTTTTTTATTTAGACCAATGGTGTGAGAAGGAAGAAAAGTTATCTTGTTTCTAGAATATATATATATATATATACATACTTTTCAATTATATAAACGTGGAACCATGAGAAAATGTTACTGAAACACCTTTGATTTTAAACCAATTTACTTGACATTAATAAAACAAATTGTTGGGATTGGAGAGAAACAAAGCGTTAACAAGTTTTTGATTGAGTTACTTGTAGTTATTGGATGTTCCCAAGAATCCTTCACTTTTTACCCACACCCGCTTCATTCCTTTATGATCAAAATTTGTTGCGTAAGAATATTTGGTGTTAGACGGTAATTTGGAGGTTTTCTGGCCAACTACATCACCAAGCTGACAAAATTTTAAAGAATTTGACGAGGAACTAGACAAATGGATCCACCAATGAGTTATGCTACCATGTGCGCTTAGAGAATCAGTAATAATCTTTTAAAATTCTATATTTCATCCTCTAATCATTTATAAATTTATATATTAATTAGAATCTATTTTAAGATTTCATTTAAATCAAATGTAAAGAAAGAATATGATACTATTAATGAATAAATTAAAAAAACTCATATTTTAATTATATAATTGTTTTCATGTCTTTTGCTTCTTTTCTTTTTTTGTCCAGCGATGGTGCCAGCTTCCAGGTTGGCTACCACCTACCTTTTTCTCCCTCCCACCAACACTTTATTTCTTTCTTCTTCTCATTCACTCCACATGTTTTCTCTATTTTTCAGTTTGCAGATCTATTTTGTGGGTATATTTCACAAGTTGTAATGGACAGATGACGGCGTCTGCCGTTCATTAAAACTCCACCAGCCACCAGTAGTATTTCTTGGAAAGTGGGTGGCTCTTCATTAGCTTCTTCATCTGTTTTTGCTTTGAGAATATTTTAAATTAATAAATGATTTTACGAATCGATTTAGACTCGTGTTTCTTCAGTTTTATATGTTTTTTGTTTGTTTTTCCATTATTTAATAAGTCTTCAGTTTTAGAAGTTTTTGTCTGCTATTGTAGCACATTTTTTAATCTTGCTTGTGCATGTAATATTAGTTTTACAAGTGATTTTAGGGATGATTTTGTTGTCATCCTCTCTAGTTTGGTGAATACTCGATTCTTTTGTCAATTTTTGCTCGCCGTTTTGGACCATCCAGGGTTAATTTTCTTATCGTATTAAGTGCTTGCAATTACTCCAGATATTTCGTGCTTGAGTTGTGACAAAGCCAATTGTCAACGTGTCATAATGTTCTATTGATGCTGAGCCTAAAGCCTTTGTTTTATTGATGGATTTTTTCCTTCATCATTTACAACGAGTGTTTGCTATTTCCCCCCCTAAATTGTATGGTTTCATTCATTGAATGAATTAATGAATTTACCTTTCAAAAAAATAATTGTCTTCATTAATTTCAAAAACTTAGCATGACTTAGTATGAACCCGTAATTAAATGAAATGTTTAAATTTTATGAATGCATGTGAATTATTTTATTAAATGATTTATTTGTTATGCTATTGGTAAATGTAAATTCAATAAGGTGGAATTATGTTGAAATAATCTAAGTTACTTAGATAATATAATGTGATGTGTAACACCCCCTACCCGTATTCGTCGCCGGAATAGGGTACGAGCCATTACCGAAGTTTACCTAATTAATTTTTTCCCGTTATTACAAGTTAATTACTATTCATTTACTGAAACATGTCGTGACGTCCTTTAGATAGGTCTCCAAAGCCCAAAACATACTACGGGACCAAACCGGGATTTAATCAAAACCATAGGGAATTTTTCTCAAAGTCTCGAATTTTTATTTTTATTTAAAAAAAAACTCAATATAATCCCTTTATAAATATTCAACCTTCCCTGCAATTTTTAAAAAGGGAGATCAATACCAAACCAACCAATCTATTTCAATGAATTTGATACCAAATCATACTTCAATTATAATTATACTATTTAGCATATTCATCTCACTTTACTTTAATACATATTCATTAAACAAGTTTTTGTATTTATATTATCATCAAACTATATACATGCCATATAAATCAAAAAGGAAGTTTACAAAAGCTACCAGGGATAATCTGGATAGTGTGATCCTCAGTGTCGATCCGATCCTCTGTATATTTTCACGTCAATCTACAAGATACATTGAATACACTCAAGTAAGCTTATAGAAACTTAGTAAGTTCATAGGCATAAAACATAAATCTTACCAAACATTTATACACTTATACATTATACACCAATACTAAGTTTACCTGTCAACCACAATCACTGGTGAGTCCCTTGGAATAAACTCACTACTACTTATCCTTTTACTATAATTCTTTTGGGTCCATTTGTCACTTACCATCCTTAATCAAAATTAGGGAACAGTTACAGAAAATTGAGTACTTCATTTCCACTTTGCCATAGTATAACTATGGTCTTACGTATGATCACTTATCACTTGTCACTGATCAGATAAGTGTAGCTGAAGCTATCACTTATCACTTGCCACTTGCCACTGATCAGATAAGTGTAGCTGAAGCTACTACTTATCACTTGTCACTTATTAGAAGTACTCAAATCCGGCGTTCCGCTCAATTTGATCATTTATTCAGTTTTCGCATTTTTATTTTATTCTCATTTCAACAATAAATATATTTCATCATACATTATATAATTTATGAAATTAACATTTAATCATTAAATTTCAGCTATATGAACTTACCTGGGTCGATTTGCAGAATTTGTAAAAGTTCAGAGACTAATCAGCTACTTTTTCTTTTCATTGGCTTGCTTCGGGTTCTCGATCAATCATTGTAAAATTATTCACTTATCAGTATTGATTTTACCTTCAATCTATTTCACATCCTTAATGTTTATAACCCGCTTATAAGTAACATTATCTATAATTTCACTATTTACTTATGTATATTCAATGCTGTCCATCCGTGTCATAGTCACTAAATTATTTTTATCTTGAGCTATAGAACTCCAAATTAGGATCTGAAAATTTTCCCTAAAACTAGACTTATATATCTTCTTACCATAAAATTTTCAGAATTTTTGGTTTAGCCAATAAGTAAATTTTATTCTTTAAAGTCACCCCTGTTCTGCTGTCTGACAGTTCCGACCCTTCTTCACTAAAAATAAATTATCTCCTCGTACGGGATTTGAATGATGTTTCTGTTTGTTTCTCTTGAAAATAGACTCATTCAGGATTTTAAATACATAAATTTAATTCCATAATTATTTTTATTCAATTTTTGATGATTTTCCAAAGTCAGAACAGGGGAACCCGAAATCATTCTGCTCTTGTCTCACAAAATTTATGACATCTCATGATTTACAATTTCATTACTTACACCATTTCTTTTACGAGAAACTAGACTCAATAAGCTTTAATTTCATATTTTATTCACCCTCTAATTAAATTCCCACAATTTTTGGTGATTTTTCAAAGTTAGACTACTGCTGCTGTCCAAAACTGCTTTAGTGAAAAATATTGATTTCCATTTTGCCCCAAATTTCATAGTTTATACAATTCAGTCCTTTCTCAATTAACCCCTCAATTGATCTAATTTTTCTCAATTAACACCTTGTCCAACTATTTTACACTACTATATAGCCTTTGATTTTCAAAACCGCAACACCAAACCCTAATTCTAAACTTTTTCACAATTATGTCCCTAAAATCGATTTCTATCAAAATCACTTAATAAAATCATCTTATAATAAAATTAAAGCTTTAATTCCATGTTAATTCATCATAAAAATTCAGAACTCATCAATGGCAACTCTCAAAATCAGTCATGAAATCAAAACTAATGAAATAATTAGTTGGACCTAATTGTAAAAGTATCAAAATCACAAAAATTAGAAGAAATAATCAAGAATTAAAATTACATTATTCAAATATATGAAAAACCAGCTTGGAGGGACTCTTATATGGCGTTTTTGGCTGAGAAATATGAAGAATTACCTAGAAACTCTTTTAATCAAGATTTTTATTTGTTAATTTTTACAAAATTTCCAATTTTGCCCTTATTACATCACTTTTTCAGATTTTTCTTCTCTTATGCCGTCTCAAATATCCCATATTGGCATATTTATGCCTTAATTCCCTCCTTATTTATCACTTAAGCAATTTAATCACTTTTAACAAATTTTACATTATTTTCAATTCAGTCCTTTTAATTAATTGAGCACCCAAACGTTAGAATTTTCTAACTGAAACTTTAATACCAACTCAATGACACTCTATAAATATTTCTAAAAATATTTATGGCTCAGTTTATGAATTTTGGGTTTCGATACCTCATTTTTTATTCTAATTATTTTAATATTTATTCGTAGTACGCTATTCACTATTTCAAAAATTTTTCCTAACTTCACATTTAACTTATACTCACTAAATTAATAATATTTTCTACTCACTTGTTGGATTTAGTGATCTCGAATCACCGTTCTGACACCACTGAAAATTCAAGCCATTACATGATGTCACACACTTGGATCTGGTAACGGATCGGGTGTGGAGTGTCACACAAATTTATTATATCTCCAAAAGGGGAATTGAGAGTCTTGTGTCTGACGATATTTATAATCTTTTTTTATTTTTCTGATACTTTAAAAAATCTAAACCTTACAAATCTTATGATCCCACTAAGGCTATTTTATTAAAACAAATAATGCTCATTCTTTGAAGAGGTTGAGTTTGCGCAGGAGAAAGAACTAAGGACATTGTCTTTGAAGAAGAATATGTTGATATTCCTCAAAACATTCTTTCAATTATTATTGATAAAGATTAGGAACAGTTTATTATACATGATATTATTCAAATAACAACTCTGGTTTAAGACAATGTTGTTAAACCTCCTGATCAAGTAACAAACTTTACAACCTCAAGAATTAATATTATTAAGAAGGTCCACTGGAGAAAGAGTTATAATAACTTTGGTGGCATAAATTGTCATTGAGCTCCATTAGATGGATGTCAAGACTGTGTTTTTTAATGGTAACATTGATGAGACGATTTATATGGTACAACCAGAAAGCTTTGTGTTCTGTAATGCAAAGTCAATGGTTTGCAAATTAAAGAAATTCATATATGGGATTAAGCAAGCCTCACATTAGTGGTATTATAATATTTACCAAGTGATTATCTTATCCAGTTTCGAAATGGCTTTAGCTAATGGTTGTAAATATTACAAGTTCAGTGGAAGTAAGAATAGTCCCAACCACTACCCCAATAATGATTTTGAGATTACGAAAATGCATAAGATTCCTTACATTTCAGTTGTGGGAAGTCTAATGTATGCTCAGGTTTGTACGCATTCAAATATTGCGTACATTGTTGGGATGTTGTGCAAATATCTGAGCAATTTAGATATGGATAATTGGAAAATAACCACATGATTCATACATTATCTTTAGAAAATAAAAAATTACATGCTCACATATTGGAGGTCTGATAAGTTAGAGATTGTCAGATATACAAACTCCGATTTTGTAGAATATGGATGCAAAATTTTGTTGCTAAGGTGCAAATTGTGACAATAAAATAAATGTCAGTCCTTTATTCCAAAAGCAATAGGAGCACACCAAAGTTAAAACACATAGGTTTTAAAATTCTAGTTGTTAAAGTAAGAGTTCAAAGTGGTCAGATTTCTATAAAGCATACTGAGACAAACTCTATGATTGCAGGTATGCTTACTAAGGGATTATCACCCAATGTTTTGATGAGCACACTGCTCATATAGATGTAATGTCATTTCAGGATATTCAGTTTTAGTGGGAGTTTGTAATTTTAAATGGTTTTTTTTTTGTTATAAACACATTTTTAATTATTTCAATTTACGATTTTGAAGGTTATTTTATGCAGAAATAAAGTTTATTTTATTTATTCACACTTTGATTTTGGTAAGGTTTGATATCACAAAGGTTTAAGGAGGACTAGTCGGAAATAGACATGTTTAGATCACATTGTATGTAATTTCCATGTTTAGATCACATCCATACTTGATCTAAGTCATTTGGTTGTGTTAATATACGTGATCAGGAATGGATTTAGTTACGATACATGTAACGAAAATCATTTTAGTTCTATGTTAACATAATTTAATGGACGAGATTGTTTGGAACACCTTTTGGATATGATAATAAAGTTTTTAGCTTATAAGGTTATATAATGACATGTAGTTATGGAGTCATTAGTATATATTTGTGGTCCAAGTGGAAGATTGTTGGATAATATGAACATTACATAGATATAATAAGAAAATTACATGTTATTATTTACTATTATAAAATGTTAACTCAAATTAGAAGTGTCTAATTTAGTTAAAGTTTATCGACTTCAATTATTAAATAAAGTATGAGGCTAATATGTGTAGTAACTAACTTCTAATTGATGATGAGCTAAGTAGAAATTAATGTTAATGTGCAAAAGTTATATATTAGGGTTATGGTCTCCAAAATTACACATACGTAAATTTTTTATGTCCCATTTTAAAAAAGAGAGCCCTATTTTCTAAAATACTCGTATGTTAATTTGGAAAATGAAAACCATAAGATTTTCGATATCTCAATTACCTAAGAAATGAAAAAGATATTTGTATAGAATTTTTTCCCCTTTAGAGGGACAAGTTATTTAAAAGATTAAATTATATCTCCTAATAAATACCCAGTGCAATGAAGAATAACATCTGCGTTGACAATTGATCCATTTTGAAATAACACCTTACCATCTTTATGTGTACATTCAATCTGCAACAAAAATCACAATTTCTTACAGAGAAAAAATTGACGAGTTTAAAGTGCAACTTAATTAAATGATAAAATGATTAAAAAACCATTGAATGTTGCAAAACGTTATCATGATTTTCCAGTCTTTTCAACTGGAAACTAGGTCCTCTAATAGCCTGATGAACTTGTTTCGCAACAGAAGCGATCTGTTTTAGAATGTCATGGATTGGGCACTTGCTGAATCTCCGATGAGCACTACTACTGTCAACTAGAACCAAGAATTATTATAGCAATTTGTGTCTTTTCTAGGTTGATACTGAAGTTTTAAAAACAGATTACAGCAGGGTGATTGTTATCAATATTGAATTCCAACTGTATATGGCACAATGCCTTATTTTCAAATTGTTCTAGAGTTCTGTAATTATGGCTATGCATTTGCAATCCTGGCCAAATGTCTCTGCCTAAAACATGACAAATTACTACCCAATAGAGAGATTATCATACAAGTAAACAGAAATCGAGTTATCTGTTATAGTGCAATGCAATTGAATGAAAAATATTTAAGATGGCATTTGCAAAAGTAGTTATGACAGTAACAAACTACTACAATGGGAAAGAATTTTTTTTGGCATGAATGAAATTCCTGAAAATTCTGCAATTCTGGGCTCTGTGTATTTACCATTACAAATAACTACAGCCTCAAACACCTCCTCCCATCTTGGCTCGGTCTCTCGAGTCCTAAACTCAACGATCCACTTGTGACTCGTCTCATCAACTCGCTCCACCCGAATCACTTCATGCCCAAATCGAATCAACTCCATCAACCCAAAGTCCCTAGCAAAATCCTCAAGAAACCTGAGCACCTCTTCATGACCCGGAGAAGACCTCGGATCCCCACCTTCTTTCTTCACAAATGGATAATGCGTGAAGCCCATAATAGTTCGAAGGGATCTGTAAAGGCTACTATGAACTATTTCCCGATTCGGGTCAAGGCCTAATAGGTCGGATGTACCGGGGCGCCCACTTTGTTGGCCTTTTCAAATACAGTGACATGGTGACCTTCTCTTTGAAGCTCCCTGCAGTGCCACAACCGACGACCGCTACCTTATAAGATTGCCCCTTTTTCAGCATTATAGCCATCAAAGGCTTACCTCTTCAGTTTAAATTTCAATTGTCAACAATCTGCTACATGATTAATGCTGGGTAAAGAGACTTAATTAAAGCTACATTCTTCCCAGTATTTGCAATGGTTATTAATTAATTCATTGTGAAAGACAGAGAATAGAATTATAATATCTTTGTCAGAGAATGATATGATATGATATTATATTGTAATTTTTCACCCAGTGTTCTATGATCTACTTTGTCAGGTCATAAGCACTATCAAATAATTGTTATAACAAAACTTTCTAAAAAATATGATGATAATATGACAACGGCTTCATGTATAAAAATTAGTAGGATCAAATTTCCAACAAGCCGACGGCTGCTAGAAAAGAAAAATGAAGGACAATATATATATTTTTCAACAAGCCAACGGCTGCTATAATATCAAAATTAGTAAGATAAAATTCCCTTTACTTTTTCTTTTATCCAAGTAAAATGGCTTTTTTATAAAGATAATATTTAAAACATTAAGGCTACGTTTGCTTCACTGTAATGGAATAGAGCTGTAATTGAATAAAGCTGTAATCAGTAATCAATTGTTTGGTTGAATAGAATGGAATAGAAGTGTAATAGTATTCTCGTGTTTGGTTGAGTGGAATGATATTGTAATAGCATAAGGAAAAAAACAAAAATGACTAGAATAGCCTTAGCAAAATTTTTTTTAAGTAGATGATTATTATTATTGTTATTAAATTTTAATAAGATTATTATTAAAATAATTTAATAAAATAATAAATAATTTAACCATATTTTAACATAATTATTATTAAATATAATTTAATAGAAAAGTATATAATTTAATAAAATTCTTAATATAATTATTATATGAATTTACTAAAATCATAATATATAATACTATAAAATAATATATAATCTACTTTATTATTTTTAAACTGTAATATATATTTAATGTGCTAAAATATCATTAGTGAAACAAATAATTTAATTATTCTACAATAAAAACAAAATACTAGAAGTAATAAATAACTTGAGAATTATATTTCACATCCAAATATAATATTCACATATTAACAAAAAGTTACATATGTATTTGATGTTCTAACCAAAAAAATGGTTTGTCAATGCCTACATCTATCTATATTTTACAAATTAAACTCTAATACCAACTCCAACCATTTGGTTTGGGGAGTACTGGAATTTGGTAATGAACAAGGGAATATGTACAATGATCCATGTAACACGGACTTTTTGCTAAGTCATACTAGAAGACACCAATCCTAAACTCGAGAGTTCCTCAGGGGGCACAACAACAGTGTACTAAAATGCAATCTACACTATAGGTAGTTCAGAAGAATGTCTGCAAAGGAAAAATATATTAAAATATCTAAATAATATAACAGTAATGCCCCACAAATTGCTATCAACAAAAAAAGGTAGCACAACCACAAAACACTTAAAGGGAGCATGTTTCAAGCATTTAGGTGGGCCCATCTGGTGCAGGCAAGAAACTGATACAATGAGAAAAAACAAAATAATCATAATAACATTGTATAATCTAACAATTTACATATTACAAATCTGAGCATAATGAATAGATTTTATTGAATCAAGAGAACTCAAAGAAAGTAGAATACTAAGCTATAAGATTCTATGCCAGATGAAGTCCCTGCATTCTAGAGCAAAATAGTCCAGAATGTATGTCCATCAGATTCAACAATAAAAAAGACTAGTAATATTGACTGTGGCAGCCAAAGAACGAAATTGTAATGAGTAATTAATATCTGTAAAATCCAACATTATTAGCGAAATCAAAATCATAAGCATATGTTGCAAAAAAATCACAACAAATGATGTGCTGAACATTTTCATATTGAGGATCTGGGAAGAAGTGACCATACTGCAAAAGGTGGGATTGAAAGAAGTGAGAAATCAAAAATTATTAGATGATATTTCCCCAGTAAGAAAATTTGAAAGTAGAAAGAAGAAAACTTACAGAATGGCCAGGCTTGAATTCAGTAGATGTCCTCAATCTTAGTACGCAAGTAAAAGCATATGGTCGACTTGGCATTCGGTACCTGCAAAGTAAGATCAATAACAGCACTCAAATGGAATATCCATATAATTAACTCAAGTAGATATGAAGTATCCATATAAACATATACTTTATCATCTTTAAAAAAGAATAAATTAGAGGAACTTATAGTACTAACATGTCCTGAGGAAGTGTTGAATCATCTGTATTTGCATATAAGAACAAAGAGCCACCACTTTCTATGCTAATAAATTTAAGAGATGCCAAATCTGTATACTCATTTGTAACAGCAAAAATGTCCACGCATACACCTGCTTGAACAGCCACAGCAGCCTGTAACATTTGTCAATGCTACATTTCCCAATCCACATGACTAGGATGAGATAATACAAAATTCAAATGAAAGATAGCAGATCTTTGTAGAAAGGTGTCTGCTCAGGAAGCAAAGCAAGGTTTGCATCTTCTCTTTACTAGCATATTGCTCACCATAACTTCTTGTATCTAGTTGCCCAGGTCCATAATGATTGCAAAATTTATCATTATCCCTTAATAAAAAGTAAAATTTTAGACTCAAACATAGTGATTGCAAAATCTTTGATTTTAGAAGACTAGTACATAGTGATTGCAAAATTACATGATTTAATTAGTATAAATGAGGATAAACAACACTATTCTAAGTGAAAGGCTCAAACAACAAAGGTTATACCACATACAAACATATGCACGGTCCCTTCCTAATTCTATTCTTACAAAATAAACCCTATATTATAGTTAAGAAATCGAGAACAACAAAAAAAGAAGAGAAAGAGCAAGGGGCTCACCATTGATTCAGAGGCAGATAGACGAGAAATAAATCTACAAATCTCGCGTTTGTTTGGCGAAAGAAGAGCAAATCGGAGTAGAGTGATTTGGGAGACTGCGATAGCCAAAGGGTTTATAAGAGCGAGGGCTTTTGAGAGTTCAACTAGAAATGTCGTCGATTAAGGAATCAAAGGCACTTACTGTAAATAAGGAGGTTCAACTAGAAGAAAGATGAAGATGAAGATGGCGATAGCCAAAAAATGTTCACCTGACCCTGGATGAAGGGGAGGAATGCCGAAGTCGGAGGAAGCAAGAAATGGTTGCCGTTGAGTGTTTTTGAGGTGAGAATTTGTGAGGGTAAAATAGGGTTGATTTGGGACGGAATGGGTAAACGGTGAAGAGGGAAGGGAATTGAAATCCTCAAATTTTTCTGCTTAAGGCCGGAATGGAATACACCCGTAATAGGGTATTCTCTTCAACCAAACCACTGTTTAAGTGGGAAGCAGAAGAAGCTTGTAATAGGTAGGTAATGGCATAGCCATTATCTTTAACCAAACATGCTGTAATTAATTACAAAAACCGGAGGAGAACAAATTAATTAAGAAAATTGAGGTTTGCTAGAGTAACTTTTTAAGTATCGCCTGACACATTACACAAGTAAACTTTTTAAAAAAATTGAAAAAAAAAGTTGAAAAAGTAAAAATACATTTTTTGTGGTGTTGCCTGACATAGACGGCGCCGATAAATTAAAAAAAAAGAGTCTAATACAAAAAACAAGGTTGAAAAAGTGAAAAAAAGCTGTTTTGTGGTTCCAGACAATAACATTTTCTCTTCATTTAATGTCTTAATAATTTTTCCTTGCATTTAATGTCTTAATGTTTTTTCTATGCATTTAATTCCTAAAATTACAACTTTTTAATTTAATTAAGGGGACACATTGGCCGCACTAATTAAAATATTTTTTCCACTATATTTTTCTGTCAAATTTTTTTTCTTCTAAAATTTCATTAGTGCCGCCAATGTGTTAAGGAACACCTAAAATTACTACTAGAGGTGTTCATGGGCCGGGCGGCCCGGCCCGACGGCCCGTCCGAAATATGGGAGGGTTTGGGTAAAAATATAGGCCCGAAATATGGGCTTCGGTAAAAAAAGAGGCACGTTTAGAAAACTGGCCGGGCCTTGGGCACCACTTTTTTTGCCCGGGCCCGGCCCAATATAATAAATATATTTTTTTAATTTTAAAATATTTTTTTACATACTTTTTTAAATTTTTTAATTTAAAATATTTTTAAAATACTTTTTTTAATTTTTTTAATTTTAAAATATTTTTAAAATATTTTTAATTTTTTAAAATTTTTAAAATTTTTAAAATAAAAATGGGCCGGGCCCGGGCTTATGATTTTTTCCCGGGCCGGGCCTGGGCAAAATCTTAGGCCCATATTTAGGGTCGGGCGTAGGACCTGGGTTGAAATTTTTTTATGGGCCCGGCCCAGCCCATGAGCACCTCTAGTTACTACATCAAATACCCTATTTTTATAATTAATTTGTTTTCCACCCTATTTTTGTAATTAATTAATTTTAATGTTATTTTAATAAAAATTCAAGTAAAATAAATTAAATTAGGTTAAATAATTAATATTTTTATATAACATCAAGATTAGAAAAGTTGTAGCTTTTTGTTGAATTAAAAAAATAAGAATAAGTAAATGAAATTTGGAAGAATTATTTTTCAAAAACAGTTGCAAGAATTATTCTAATCTTTATTGGATGAAAGTTGTATGTGTTGGACAAAACGTTACCGAATAAATATATAAATATAAATAAATATTTATATATTTATATATAAAATAAAATAAATTGAATAATTTATATTTAAATTATCAGATACGAAAAACTAATAAATAACATAACAAAAACCAGAAATCGAAAAGAATAATCGAGTTTTACTAGATGTTGAGACTTGTTTTACACAGTTTCCTTAAGACAAATTCGACTGCTTCTACGGTACTTAGAGAAACGTTGGTCAACTGTCTCCCAGGATACAACAACACAATGATCGAAGCAGTAGCACCTCTGCAGTGATCAACGAACAAACGTTGCCTTTTTTATCACCAAAACGTTGGAAAATATGAAGAGAAAAAGAGAAGAATTTTGAAGCGTAAAATAAACTCGGTGTAAGAAAGTGTGATTGTCCCAAATAATTCTGAAGAATTCTTAGGCTTTTATAGGCATTCAATATCAAGGAATTTTGGAAATATCCATGAATAAGGATACAAAATTTGCATTAAAGGAGCAATTAAATCAATTTGATTAAAATCAAATCAAATTGATTGAAATAAAATAAAATCAGGATATATTTCATTTTAAATCAAATTTTGTATATTTGCTGAGAAAAATAAATAAATTTTGTGTTGGTCAAGTATTAAGTTGTCATAAGATTAACACGATTCTTTCTAATGCATAGGTAGAAGCTAGACTTGAAGAGTTAGTATCGAGGTCGCAGTCGGCTCATCTCATCACCTCTTCAAGCTTGGAAGAGAGTATGGTTAACATTTTGGTTTTAGTCTTGGCATGTACGTAGGTAATGTTAGTTATAAATGAAATGTTTTAATGGACCTAAATGTAGAACTTAGATATTTTTTAACCTTAAAATCTTAGCCTTAAATGAGTTTGATGAATTATGTGACTATTGAAATTGAAATTGAGTTTATGTGGTTGAATTGTGAATTGGATTGATTGAATTTTTAGTTTTTGTAAAAGAACTTAAGTGATACTTCGACAAGATTTTTCCCTTAAATTTTCAAACTTCGAACTATAAAATAATATCGATACATTGTCAAAGGTACCGATATCGATACTTTAAGGAAGGTTTCGATACTATAATAAGGGTATGGATACCTTTTATTTTTGCTAAAATTTTCCAAACATCGAACCTCAAATTAGTATGGATACTAGGAAAGAGTATTGATACTTGGGCCAAGATATTGATACCCTATAAAAATGTACCAATACTTTAATTCCAGAAAGTAGTATTATACTCAATAAAATGATTTGAAACAAATAATAGAAGATTAATTGAGAATTCTAAATTTGCTACATCGCAACATTCATTAAATAAAACTAGACTAATAGAATGCGTCTATTGTCGCTCTAGCAACAATTGTAGCACTCCGAAACCTTGACCCAATAGTCGGATCGGGCATGGGCTGTTATATAGGGTGTGGAGTTTAATTGGAACAATCTACTTCTTGTATCCATTTGTCAACATCCCATGCATCCCGATACTTGTCACCATAATATGATTTTATTTTCTCCATGGAGAAAAACATTATTTCCTTCCACCTTTCCGGGGGCCTTATGTCCAACTGAGTGGCGAGCCAATTTTCATATTCGAACTGCCAACAGACAACAAAACAATATAAGCAAAGAGACAGTGAAAGAGAGATTTGGGTTTGGAAAATGGAAAACCTTGTCCTGCTGGAGCGTATGAGTAAGATGCTTGGGTCGCCCACTCTTCTCCATTAGACGGTAAAGCTCTTCAACAGAATCTGCCATCTCGGCTTGGGTTGGCAGCTTTACCTTGCCACAGAACTTTTGCCACCCATTTTGCTTGTGATTCCATCACTATAGAGGGCACTGCCTGATTATGTAAACACCAATATACTGTGTTAAAATTTGAAATTCAGTTTGAAGAATATTACTGTTCATACTTGGCCATGCAAATTCCCAGGATTAGTCTCTATATAAGATATGCCAGAGCCAAGAAAATTTGGCTTTGAATCTTTGACAGGGCGCAGAAAACAAGAAAATCTGTGACAATTAATCAACATTTGAGGAAAACTTAGAATGACTCATAAAGAATCAGGACTTTGACTGCAATTTATTGTCTAGAAACATTTAATGCCTTCAAAATATTTTAATCAGATGGAAGAAAAAAAGTTTACCTTGTAAGGTAGTGCCACAAAAGAAAGCGAAGGGGCTAAGCTTGGTGGAAATACATGTTTATATAGAGGTCCAACACGGTTGTCGTCCACAGTAACTGTCCCATTGGACCTAAGAAATGGGAAATGGAATTTGTACCTGCAATAGATTTATTTTTCCCAAGATGTTTGGAATGCATGCTAAATCTAAAAGGATAAAGTATTTAAGAGATTGAAGCATTTCTCTGGTTTGATAAAAGATAGCTAAAAAGATTCAAGTATTTTTAGAAATACCCGGTGCAATGAATAATGACATCTGCATCAACGATTGATCCATCTTGAAATACCACCTTACCATCTTTACGAGCGCATTCGATTTGTTGATAAGTCACAGTCTATCAGGAAAAAAGACGACCAGCTTAAAGTTCAACTTTAAACCAAATTGAGAAAAAGAAAAAGAAACCATAGAATGTTGCCAAGCGTTATCATGATTTTCCAGCCTTTTCAATTGGGAATCAGGTCCTCTAATAGCCTGATGAACTTGACTCGCAAGAGGGGAGATCTCTTTCAAGATGTCCTTGGCACTTGATCCATTCCCTATAAGCACCACTATCTGTCAGCCAAAACCCAGAATCATCTTAGCAACCTATGTGTTCTCTTGGTTGAGATGTATGGATTGATGAAACTAAAAGTTCATCAAGTTCAGAAACATATTACCAAGTTTGCAGCTTCATGTAGAGGACTGCAGAGTGATTATAAGTAAAAATACTGCAGATTGGTTGTACTTGTATATGATTAAATACCTTATTTTCAAACTGTTCAGGAGTCCGGTAGCTATGGCTATGCATTTGCAATCCTGGCCAAGCATCCCTGCCTAATATATGACAAATATCATTATAGCTAAAGATAAGAGTTAAGCATTATTGAGAAAGAATATTCCTGGATTTAGAAGCTTTTAAATAGCAACAGTGATGAAAGTATTGCACATTTATTCTATATTTCTGAAGCAATTTCTTTATTTAATAAAGCTGATTCAATGATTTCCAATGGCATCAAAGAAATACCTGGAAATTCTGCAATTTTTGGCTCCGTGTGTTTACCATTGCAAATAACCACTGCCTCAAACAGCTCCTCTTTCGATTCCCATCTCGATTCAGTCTCTCGAGTCCTAGACTCAACAACCCACTTGTGACGCGCCTCATCAGTTAGCTCTACCCGAACCACTTCATGCCCAAATCGAATCAACTCCATCAACCTAAAGTCCCGGACAAAATCCTCAAGAAACTTGAGTACCTCTTCATGACCCGGAAAAGTCCTCGGATCCCCACCTTCTTTCTTCATAAATGGATAATCCGTGAAACCCATAATCTGCCTAGGAAGGTTAACTCTAAGGGATCTGTAAAGGCTACTATGAACTATTTCCCGATTCGGATCAAGGCCTAATAGGTCGGTCTCCACTCCTGAATTATAGAGCCATATGCCTCCAACATGGTCGGCCTTTTCAAATACGGTGACTAGGAGACCTTCTCTTTTAAGCTCCCTGGCCGTGACTAGGCCTGCAAAGCCACCACCGAGGACCGCTACTTTATAAGATTGTCTCATTTTAAGAACAATAACGATCGCTTCTATTAAGAAGCTGGGTTTCACCGTTTGGGTAGCGAGATTTCGATTCTTTTAGGCCAGCTCCAGAATTAAAATGTTTGTTTATCCAAGGAAATAGTAGCATATTTTAATGATAAACAGTTTGCTTGTCTTGGCCTAAATCCAGCACCCTTTTTTCTTTCTCTCGTATTTTCAAATAATTTAATCTTTACTTGGTGGGCTAAGCTTCACTGCCTCAAAGCTTAGGTCGTGGTTGTGTGGCCAAGATCAAATTTTATACAAGTTGAAATTTCAGTTAATATCCAAGAAAACAAGATCTACTATCTTACAGCAATAACCCAGTGATAGTTAAAAGTTACATTAAAAGAAAAAAAAGAGAAAGAAACCGTAACCCTTTTAACAAGAAATAAATTTCCCATTTCTCCTACTGATCTGATTCTGAAATGTTAAAAGATGATGGTAAATTATTTGGAAACGTCGACAGCGTCGTCGTTGGAGTTGGTGGTAGCGGAGGGTTTACGGTAGTTTTCTTCAATGTGTTGTGCTATAACAAGGCCGGAGTTGAGGAGCTTTCCGATGTTGGGAACGTTATAGTTCTGAGCCAGATAAACCCCAAAAAGAGTTCCAGCCATGAGAGAAAAGGCACTCCTTATTACACCCATCCCTTCCGATGTGGCAGTTAATTCCCCGTTCCCAATAGCTCTGCTGATTCACTGTTGTGATTTGGGTGGAGGATGGGCAAATTTATACCATGGTTGAACTGGCTCAATTGTCTTGAGGCCCAAGTCTCTCTTTCATTTTCTTTTTTCAATTGAAGTAACCCCCTACCCCAAGGGTCAATCTCCCACTCTTGAGCCCCAAGCAAAAAGCAGGTATTTCTTAAATCAAATCTACGTAACTGGGCTGGATCAATGCAAAAAAAGTCAGCAGTCCGAATAAGGACAAAATTGAGGGGCCTTTAAACTCGTTTGTATTGCATTGGTTAATTCGCTTTCAAGTCGTTGAGCATTAGCAATGACTTACAGCTTGGTTGAAAACTAGACTAGACTGTATAGATTTTCATGTTTAAAACCTAAAAATTAAGTCTTCCAATTTTATTGCTTTAAAAATCTTGATACAGTTTCTAAAATAGGTATTTTCTTTCAAAATTTGTCAATTTTAATTTGCTTATCCTCGTATGTTTACAGAAAATAAATATATTAAATTGATATTTGGATTAAAATTTTTAAATTGAAAAAATAAAATTATTGAATCTTTAATTTTAAAATATAGGTATTAAATCTAAATTTTATACAAGTGCATAGATTAACAACATATTTTAATCGTTCCATTGCAATCTTGTACTCGTTTTAGTTTACTTTAGACTTAAATGGATTATTTGGTAAGAAATTATGTTATTTAAAGATCACACCTAGAATATTTTTCCCTTTAATTCATAAAATTGTTATAAAATGGGGAGAAATTTGTTAATGTATATTACTTTTTATTAAAAGGCTAAACATAAAAGATGGTATATATACATGAAAATAGAGAACTTCAGTTTTTTGGGTTCAAATGTTATTCGACATGTATGCATGTCTGCTCAAATTATTCTTAAATTACAAGTACAGTATAAAAAGGACAGCAAAGACATTAAGCAATGTAAAAACACACATCAGGCTGAATGAAGGTCGACCCCACATGACCCTCTTCTAACCTAATACGATCTACAAAGCAAAACACACCCATGTCTTCAATCACGAGCCAACAAGCGTTGCTTCCGATTGCTGTTCCACTTGGGGGCCTGGGTTGGCATCAGCTGGTTTGTTTTGAGTTGGTTTGGTGCGAGGGCAGCGCCTGTTTTCTCCCCTGCTACCGCTACTGCTTGTTTCTTTAAGATGGCGGCAGCGATTTGAATCCTCCAGTTAAAAGGGCACCGAACATAGCCCCCAGGAGAAACGTCGCACCTGGCTTCATACTCATTTATTACCGATTATCAGTTGAAGACGAAATTTTAGAAGCGAGATTCGAATGCAACTGAAATCTGTTCCAAGGCTTCTTCCAATTCTCCATCATTTATAGTGAAAAGAGTTTACATTAGGCTAACCCCTTCCCCACGGCTCAACCCAATCAGCAGTCAAATCAGACATGTGTAATTATTTATTATATTTAAAAAATTATTCAAGACAAGTTTTTTATAAAAGTATAGTAACATTTTATTTTGTTAATATCTCCAAAAGTCTCATTGTATAATGATTATGGAAATAAAAGTTTTCAAATTACAATTTTTAAAGTTAATTTTATTTGATATAAAATTTAAAATGGAAATTATATAATTTTTAATAATTATAATAATACAAGATAGTGTCACATGCTGCTGATTAAAGTCAGTGACCAAATCTCACAGAATCTCTCGAGAAAGTCAATTGATTAAATTGGTCTCATTTTACCCACTTGGACTGGCTCGATTCGTAGAACATAAAAGGGAGCTCATCTACTTGAAGTTTGATGGTCCCATGAAATACTCCAGTAATTTAGAGGTATCAAGGTAAATATTTGTAATCTTATGGATAAGATTGTAATTTAGAGGTATCAAGGTTCAAACTCATTAGGACTCTCAATATACATTAATTTTAGTTGTTGATGTAATTTAAATTGTATCGTTGGATTTGAGGGAACTTAACTATAAATAGAGGTATTCTCTCTCATCTGTAATCACTTTAGTTGTACTTCACTCCTTAAGTAATCAAACACTTTGAGAATAATTACTCAAACATCTTTATGCAATATGTTCTAGTGCATTTTTTTGTTCTTTCGTTGTTATTTTGTTTGTGTGTTTGCTTTCGCAAAGTTTTGGTGCATTGGAGAATTTCTTTGAGAATTTTCACATTTTTTAGAGTTAGGCTAATTTAGGCGGATTTGAAGTAAAGTTATTACTTAAGGTCGCACGATTTTTTAGGCTAAAGTTCTAGCCTCGTGATAATTGGTATCAAAGTCAAGGTTTGTAAGGTGCCAAGTTGAGATGACAAAAGAAGAAAAGGATTAGAATATCCCAATAGAGACCCGTGGGAGGTTTAGGAAAATGAGCAAATCAAGGGATACAATGTCAGCTTTGTAAGGTAGGGTTGCCAAACTTGAGGGTTTCATTGGTGATAAGAAGAAAACTCTCGAGGTAGTTGGAAGATGCACTTTTGAGCTAGATTGAGGGAGAGATAAGCTCAAGGGACAAGTGTTGGATGTTCTTAATGCTAACGTTAATATGAAGGAGATACGCGGGGATCTCAACTCCACTAAGAAGAAGCTAACTGAGAGAGATAATTCTCTTGAAGTCATAATAATGGTTTTGAAAGAGGAAACCAAAACCATTGTGATGACTTTAAAGGAATAGATTGAGGAGCTCAAGGGAGAACTCACTGATTGTAAAGTTGTTGTGGAGAAATGGGTGTTGGTTGTGACACCCAGGCGTAAGATAGATGTCCCCAAGCCAAAAGACGAGGTTGGCGAGTGATATGGACAATTTTCTCTAGAGAATGGAATAGTAATTCCATACTATAGGTATCAAAGATTGTAATAGCCCGATTTTAGGCCTAGTCGGAACAGTGGTTTCGGGACCACAAATCCGACGAAAAAAAAATGTAATGGCTTGAATTTTCAGAGGTGTCGGAACGGTGATTCGAGATCACTAAATTCGACAAATGGGTAGAAAATATTATTAATTTAGTAAGTATAAGTTAAATGTGAAGTTAGGAAAATTTTTGAAATAGTGAATAGTGCACTAGAAATAAATATTAAAATAATTAGAATCAAAATGAGGTATCAAGACCTCGGGATTTTAAACCGAGCCATAAATATTTTTATAAATATTTATGGAGTGTTAAAAGTTAGTATTAAAGTTTCGTTAAGAAATTTTAAAGTTCGATAATTAATTGAACAAAAGGACTAAATTGTAACAAATGCAAAATTATAGGAAATAATTAAATAGCTTAAATGATAAAAGGAAGAGGGCTTAAAAGGTAAATAGACCCAAGGCCTATTTGGGCTGGACGGCAGGGGCATGAAATCAGCAGAAAGTAAAGAGAATTAAGGGTAAAATTGGAATATTGCAAAATTTGCTTAATAAAGTTAGGACCAAAGTGGAATTATCTAGATTTCTCTTCATTTTTCTGAATTCTCATCAGCTAAAACACCATGGAAGGGCTTCTTCAAGCTGGTTCTTCATATTTTTATTACAAGTAAGTTCAATTCTTGACTATTTCTTGAAATTTTGTATTTTTATGACTTTTACAACTAGGCCCACTTGTTAAATTCATTAGTTTTGATTTTATGAAAGAAGTTGAAAGTTGATATGAATATGTGCTGGAAGTATATGATGATTTATCATGAAATTAGAGCTTTAAATTGTTCATATGCTGATTTTATTGAAAGAATTGAATAGAAAGTGAATGTTTGGGACCTAATAGTAAAAGCGTTTGAAGATAGAGTTATATGTGGAAATTCTGAATTTCAATAGTTGTGTAACAACTTATAATGCCTAGTAAAGTAATAATAGAGAAAATTAGATTAATTGAGGGTTAATTGAGAAAGGACCGAATTGTATAAACTGTGAAATTTGGGGCAAAATGGAAATCAACATTTTGCACTAAAGCAGTTTTGGACAGCAGCAGTAGTGTAACTTTGAAAAATCACCAAAAATTGTAGAGATTGAATTAGAGGATGAATAAAATATGAAACTAAAGCTTATTGAGTCTAGTTTTTTATAAAAGAAACGATGTGAGCAATGGAATTGTAAATCATGAGATATAATAGATTTTGTGAGACAAGGTCAGAATGAATTCGGGTTCCCCTGTTCTGACTTTGGAAAATCATTAAAAATTGTAAAAAAATGATTATGAGTTATAATTTATATGGTTATAATCCTTAATGAGTCTATTTTTAGAAGAAACAAACGAAAACATCATCTGAATTCTGTACAATGAGATAATTAATTTTAGTGAAGAGTGGTCGAAACTGTCAGACAGCGAAACAGGGAAACTTTAAAGAATAAACTGTATTATTTGGCTCAACCAAAATTCTGAAAATTTTATGCTATGAATATATGTGAGTCTAGTTTCAGGAAAATTAACGGATCTTAATTTGGAGCTCTGTAGCTCTGGGTAAAAATAATTTAGTGACTCTGACTCGGATAAACAGCTTTGAATATACATGTTAGTGAATATTGAAATTATGGTTAATGTTGTTTAAGTGTGTGATACACATTAAGGATGTGGAATGGAGAGGAGGAGGAGGAAAATTGAGAAATATATGAATGATTTGTGTATAATTGGTCATATGTTTGATTATAATTGATAGATGATGAAATAGAAATGATGCTTAAATTTGTGCATTATTGGACATGGTTTAAGCTCATGTGTGAAAATAAAGTTTCATAGCATGTGTGTATGGTATATTCGGTATATGATTTGGCATGAAATAATGTCATGAATGGTTTATCATGTGGTTAGTTCCAAAAAGAGTTATGTTTCAATACACTAGCTTGCAACTATGGTTGAATGATATGTTTATATCTTGTGTAATGTGCATAGGAAACAAGTGTGGAAGATAATGAAATAGTAAGTTCATATGGCTGAAATTTAATGATTAAATGTTAATTTCATGAATTATACAATGTATGATGAAATGTATTTATTGTTGAAATGAGAATAAAATAAAAATGTGAAAATCGAATAAATGATCAAATTAAGTGGAACGCGGATTTGAGTACTTCGATCAAGTGACAAAGTGATAAGTGGTTGTTTTAGCTACACTTATCCGATCAAGTGACAAAGTGATAAGTGGTTACACTTATCGATCAAGTGACAAAGTGATAAGTGCTAAACTTATCGATCAAGAGACAAAGTGATAAGTGGTAGCTTTAGCTACACTTATCGATCAAGAGACAAAGTGATAAGTGGCTACACTTATCGATCAAGAAACAAAGTGATAAGTGGTTACACTTATCGATCAAGAGACAAAGTGATAAGTGGCTACACTTATCGATCAAGTGATAAAGTGATAAGTGGTAGCTTCACTACACTTATCGATCAAGTGGCAAAGTGATAAGTGGTAGCCTAGCTACACTTATCTGATCAAGGACAAGTGATAAGAGGTCATATGTCAAAGTGAAAGTGAAGTACTCAATTTTCCGTAACCGTTCCCTAATTTGATTAAGGATGGTAAGTGACAAATGGGCTCAAATGAATTAAAGTAAATGAATAAGTGGTAGTGTATTTATACCAGGATGATGTTGTTATTTAAGCTAAAGTGATATTTTCATTGCAAAATTAAGAATTTCATAAATGTGTTATTGAATGATATAATCGATAAACGTTGAGTTAAATGGTAAATACGTATTAGTGTTAAACTTAGTGACATTGAATTGTACGTGAATTAAATGGAAATTGCTAGTGATATGATCTAAATTGTGAGCATGAGAAATTGCGAATTAAATGAAATGGAAATGAAGTATTGAATTGTATGAGTATGTACCGGGTCTCGTAGGCCCTAATTATTATGATTATAATATTTTGAGGATATATTGTGAAAAGTTATAGAAACATGTTAATTATTTTGAAAGTTTTTATTTAGATGAAATTTTATAACTCGGTTAAATACGTTTACAAGTGTATGTGTTTTGGTAATGCCTCGTACCTTATTCCGGTGTTGGATACGGGTAAGGGGTGTTACAAAGATGGTGCCACTAAAGTAAATATTGCTTCCATATTTTTTACTGATATAGCTCTTTTGTGGTCGCGTCGTAGGTCCACAGATAAGAAATGAGGTGAAATCGCAATTAGACTTGGGAAGACTTCTAAAAAAAGTTCAAGAGATAATTTTGCCTCGAGTATGCTAAGGAGGATGTTCAACGTAATCAATAATTTAATAATTTATTAAATGAAAAATATATAATTGAATAATTTATATATGACAATTTGTATGTGATAAATTAACAACAAGCAACTGTCCAAAATTTATGTGTTTCTCAATAATTTAACTAAATTATTAATTTAGATAAAATTTTAATAAATATAAATTCAAAAAAATATGATATACAAAGTTAAAGCATAATAACACATTGTATGAATGCAAAAAATATATATAAATCATAAATCAGATATGACTTACCTAAAATCACTAACTTCTTAATTTTAGCAAAGTTTCTTTTTTAAATAAATTTGATTGGATTAATAATTATTAAAAAGTCGGTGCCTAAGACATGACCCTTGGGTTACCTAAGACATTCCGGCAATCAAACAGAACATAAAGAAAACTTTAGATGAAACTCAACCCAATTTAGTTTGCCCCCAAAGCATGTAAAACCAAAAACATTCCAAACTAGAAAAAAATCTATAACACCTGAAACAACAAAACCAAGAGAAACTTCTATCGCTTGCCTTTTTGAGCACTAAATAGGGATTCACAAATACCTCTGCTTTCCCCCATCTTCTAGAGCCTTTGTCCATTGTCGGTCAATTTCCACCACCGCGTTTGCAAAACTAAGCACTCCATTCATTAGATAAATCTATTCCATCCTTTTTATCCATTCGGTTGCTAGCAAATGAACCACTCCATTGGCCAATCTAGATGCATGAATGAAAATACTAGTTTGAGATTCTTTACTTAAACTCTTCGCATCCTTTATGTAGGTCGAGATTTCAGATCTGTCTTCCTCATCCATCTAAGCCTTCTTCACCACAGTTAGTGAATCCCCTTCAACCTCCATCGCCCTTATGCCCAAATCCAAACCCATCTACATTGCTTGGATGTAAGCCAATGTTTCAGTCGCAAAAATCGAAGGTATGTTTTCTTTAATCATTTTTTTCAAGCCTATCACCTGACCTTTTGAATCCCTAATAACAATACCAGAACATGACTTATTTTCTTGATTTCTGTATGCAGCATCAAAATTTAACTTAACACATAGGTTTTCTGGTATCTTCCATTGCTCAATCACCTCCTTCCTCTCAAGTAACTTATTGCTCAGATTATCTAACTCCTTGAGATAGTTCTTAATAAAGTTTGTAGTGACTAATCCATCTTTTTTATCACTTTCGTGCACCCATTTGTTTCTGTCCATCCAAATTACCCATAGAGCACATGCAAAAACTCTACACTGGTTTTTCGAATTTTGTTAAAAAATTTATGCAATCCATTCTTTATTTCCCATATCCGCCATTGTAACACCCCTTACCCGAGACCTTTGCCGGAGTCGGGCACGAGGCGTTACTTGACTTAACTTACTAGTTCGGAGCATAAAAATTTACTTTTAAATTTAATTCACTCACGTTTAATCAATATGTCCCTAGAAAGAGTACTCGAGACCCTAAAACATACAACGGAAATGATTCGGGTCCAAACCGGGAACATTAAAAATTTTCTGAATACTTATACAAATCAAAATAATTTATTTCACCATTCACAATAAAACTGTCCACCTGCATAACTGTCACTAATTTAATTATAACTCGAGTTACGAAACTTGAAATTGAGATCCGTAAATTTTTTCTGAAACTAAACTCATATATCTTATTACCATAAAATTTTCAGAATTTTTGGGTTAGCCAATTAGTACAGTTTATTCGTTAAAATATCCCCTGTTTCACTATCTGACGGTTCTGACCTCTGTTCGCTAAAAATCAATTATCTCATTGTACAAACTTCATATGGTGCTTCTTCTTGTTTCTACTGAAAATAGACTCACTAAAGAATCTAGACATATAAATTATAACTCATAATTATTTTTGTACAATTTTTAATGATTTTCTAAATTCAGAACAGGGGACTTCAAAAACCATTCTTACTCTGTCTCACAAAAATTCAAATATCTAAAAATATATAACTCTTTTGCATACTCTATTTCTTTGATGTGAAAATAGACTCATTTACCTTTAATTTCATATCTCATTCAGCTTCTAATTCAATTTCCACTATTTTTGGTGATTTTTCAAAATCGAACTACTGCTACTGTCCAAAACCGTTTTAGTAAAAAAAAAAGTTAATAACCAAGTTTGTAACACCTTCACTTCCTTTCAATTAAACCCTATACATGCCATATAAACCTTCTGATGCACAATAAAATTTACCGAAGTAATTTGGATAGTGTGCCCTGATGTGTTGATCCGATCAACTGATTTCACATCAATCTACAAAGAACATTAAACACACAGGAGTAAGCTTACAGAAAGCTTAGTAAGTTCATAGGCCCATAGTAAAATCTTATCAAGATTTCACTAACAATATTAATAAACAAGTATAATTCAACATTTCCTGCCAACCACAATCTCAAACAATAAATTTACTCAATCGAGTTCAATATCAGATATCAACTTATTTCCAACATTTAGCTTCAATTGCACTTACAAATACTTGTCAAATTGATGATTGTCTTACGGATTTGAGTACATCGTTTGCCCGGTGCCATGATTTGCTTGAATCTTTTACAATGCTATAACTCAATATGATTTTCTTCACTGAAATACCATACCTACTTTTCATAACTCAGTATGGTTTTCATTACTGAAATACCATACCTACTTTTCACAACTCAGTATGGTTTTCATTACTAAAATACCATACCTACTTCTCACAACTCAGTATGGTTTTCTTTACTGAAATATCATACCTACTTCTCACAACTCAGTATGGTTTTCTTTACTGAAATACCATACCTACTTTTCACAACTCAATATGGTTTTCTTTACTGAAATACCATACATACGTTCCACACTTTGCCATGGATCCACCATGGACTTATTCGTCAATTCATCACTGGTTACTGAACGTATGTACTCAATCTTGCATATCCCTTAATTTGAACTAACAATCTCATTTTTTTTCTCATTTTTACCATAATCATATTTCAACAACAATATACGAATTGATACAATATATCATTCCCACATTAACAATTAATCATAAAAGTTCAGCCGTATGAACTTACCTGGGCCAATTTGTAGGAGTTGTAATATTTCAGAGACTAGTTTGATATTTTCTCTTTTCCGCGTTTATCTTCGAATTCCCGGTATGGTGTACAAATATGATAAACCAGTTTGTTTCAGACCTCCTATGGCGTTTTTGCTGATGAATTATGAAGAAATCTCTAGATTTTTCACTTTTGTCTTTGTTTTATATATTTAATTTGTAAAATTTCCAATTTTGCCCTTGTTTTTCCTTACTTTCTTGCTGGATTTTTCTTGCCCAAACCGTTTAGCCCATATAATTTGGGTCTAATTCCTTTTAAATCCCTCCTTATTAGTCACTTAAGCTATTTAATCACAATTTAACAAATTTTACACTGTTTTCAATTTAGTTCTTTTTAGTTAATTGATCATCCAAACGTTAAAATTTTCTAACGAAACTTTTATACTAACTCAATGACACTCCATAAATATTTATAAAAATATTTATAAAAATATTTATGGTTCGACTTATGAATTCGAGGTCTCGATACCTCGTTTTAGACCCAATTTACCTATTAAATTCTTTTTAAATCACAAAACTCACTAATTCAAAAATTTTTCTAAATTCACACTTGACCCATAGTTATTAATTTATTAAATTTTAAAACTCACTGGTCGGATTTAGTGATCTCGAATCATTGTTTCCGACACCACTGAAAATTAGGCTGTTATAGCCATAGTTTGGGGCCACACAAAACTCAAGTAATTCTAGACCTCCTATGTAATTCGACAATCACGCATCACATGTTCTGTTGTTTCTTATTCCTCTTTGCATCTAGGAAAAACTGTCGTTCCAATCACCCTTTTGTGATGTAGATTATTAAAAGTAAGAAGAAAATTACATGTTATTCTCCATGTTGTAATTTTTATTTTTGGTGGTAGATTTAGTAGTCATATTTTCTTGTAAAGGTTCCTTTTTGTGTTGTAACTAGCATTAGGATTTATGAATCCTTATACTAGAAGCTTGTAACCACTGCGAACAGAGTACTTGCCCGATGCTTCACCTCTCCATGCCCTATGGTCATCGTATGGACATCATGCTAATAGAATACAAAGCATTCTTTATGCATCCTTTTTACTAAAGGTATTGTTAATTAGATCAACTATCTATCTTCGAATAGTAGGCTCTATCAAATCAGCTACGAACCTTATATCATGTAGACTAACCAGATATTGTATTCTGTAGGCCACACTTCCCGGTACCCAAACATCATCCATTATCGAAATAGAAGTCCCTGTACCCACCCGCCTATAGGAGACCACTAGCAGCCTACACACTTTTCTAGGAATAAGAAGGTAAATTACTTAAACATGCATTAATAAAATCTGTCAACGGATAATACTTTGCTTTTAGCGTACAAGCAAGCAAGGAATTAGGATAATAAATTAATCGCCACCCTTTTTTAGCTAATAGAGCTAAATTAAACTTGGTTAAGATCCTAAAGCCAAAACCTCCATTTTCTTTTAATTCGCACGATCATCTCCATTCACACCAATGGATCCCACGTTTCCCATGACTTTTCTGCCACCGAAACTTTTCCATAAGATTTTTCATTCCCGCGCAAATAGATTTTGGGAGAAGAAAATAAGACATAAAATACGTCAAAATTGCTTGCAATATGGATATTATAAAAACCTCTTTTCCCCCTGTGATAAAACTTGGTGCTCCAACTATCAATTTTACTTTTAATGCGGTCCTTTAAAGCTTAGAATGCCCCACGTTTTGCCCGTCCCACGATGTTAGGAAGCTCCAAATATTTTATGGATTTCCAGAACTCCTAATCCCAAGAATACTTGCCACCAAATTTCTTTCTCGATCACTGACATTTGAACTATAAAACCCTGTAGACTTCTCAAAATTGACATATTGTCCAGTGCACCCTTCATACTCCTTCAGAATGTTTTGAGAACATTGGGCCCATTCTCATTTGTCTCCCCAAATAAAATACAATCGTTTGCAAACATAAGGTGCGTTATTTGAGGACTTCTACGACAAACCTTAGCCCATTTCAATAAGCCTTCCTCCTAGGATAATCGTATTAAAGAAGACAAGCCTTCGTTGCATAACAAAAATAAATAAGAGCTCTATTGGTCTCCTTGACATAGCCCCTTAGTTGGACGAAACACCTCTCCCGCTTTCCTATTAATAATTATTGTATAGGATATTGTAGAAATGCATTGCATAATGAAGTCGATCCACTTATCATTAAAACCAATTTTCGACATGATCCTTCTAGGAAAACTCCATTCAACATGGTCATAGGCTTTACTCATATCCAACTTTAGAGCCAAAAAACCCTTTCGACCTATCCTTTTTTTTAAAAGTGTGTAAAATCTCATTGGCACGCAGTACATTATCAATTATCAAATGCCCAGGAACAAACGCACTTTGCGCTTCATCAATACAAAGATCCAAAACTTTTTGAAGCTTATTAGCAATAGTCTTAAATATCATTTTATAAATAATTGTACATAGGCTTATAGGACAGAAGTTTGTTAAATTTGTCGAGTGGGAAATCTTCGGGATCAATACAATATTTGTAATACTAATGGGTTCCAAAGACATACCTCAATTTAGAATTTCCAAACAGTAAGAGACGACGTCCTGTCTTAAAATATGCCAAAACTTTTGGAAAAACAGTGTCGAGTATCCATCTGCTCCCGATGCCTTTGTTGGGCCTATTCCTTTTAGTGTCATTTATAATTCCTCCTTATATTTTGCAGTCAACATCCTATTCATGCTTTCAGTAATACACCTCTTCACTCCCAAAAGAATATGATCCGGGTTTTCAGTACCTTTCGTGGAAAAAAGTTCCTAAAAATAATTTTGTGCAATCTCCTTCATCGCTCCACCCTCCGAAGCCGCCTTACCATCTTTATCTTGCAAACTACGAACTTTATTCGTCGACATTAAGAAGCAAAGTTATGAAAAAACGCCGTATTTCTATCCCCATTTTGTAACTAATTTGCACCTACCCTTTGTTCCCAATAAAACTCTTCTTTCTCAATTTCCGAATTAAGATGTAGCTTGACTTCCAATAATTCCGCAAGCGTTTCCTCGTCCCTCTCCTAATTGTTTAAATATCTATCTACCTCATGAGGTCTTGTATAGGCCCCCTCATTTCGTTCGGACTTTCCTCTCCCAATCTTTCAAACCCCTTTGCAATATAATTAGTTTCTCCATTGCATTACCCGAACTTGCCTCTTATAATCTTCAGACTTTTTTTTCACAAGTTTCCTCTAAAATCCACCAAGCCTCAAAATGAAAAATTTTCTTTATTCGCCTTACATCTTCCTAAATTGTTTGAATATATAAGGAACAATGATTCGAGAAAGAGTGAGGTAAATGACTAACTATAAAATCAGGGAACAAAGCCATCCATTCAGCGTTAGCAACACCTCTGTCAAGCATACAATATTCCAACATAAACAAGACCTTGGATATCCAACATCCACTAAAGAATATTCCATAAGCACCATGTGAAACTCATCCATACGTTTCTCTTCCCTTGGTACTCCTCTTTTTTTCATAAGCATACAATATTTCTTAAAGCCCCCCAAACCATCTAGGGATAATTTTGATCCCTTCCTAATTGCCTCAAGAGATTCCACGTTTCCTCTATATTACAAATATTGACTGTCCCATAAAAACCTGTCATCCTCCATTCAGGACTTTCCCCATCTTCTTTAATGATTACATCAATATGATTCTTTGAATAGTTTCAAAGTTGAACCATGGTGCCTTCTTTCCAAGCTAAACATAGACCCCCTTACGTTCCTTCAGCTGAAAACACAATACCATTTTGAAACCCACATCTTTTATGCAACTTTTCCATTCGAGACAATTTAACTTCATCTCCATGAATAAGACAATTTAGGAACAATATTTCTTCAACATATGTTTAAGCTTTCTAATATCCCGCGGGTTCTCCAGTCCGCGGACATTCTAGCTTGAGAGTTTCATTGCTCTCGGTCGGCTTGCCTATTGGCAGTCGCCGGTCTTTTTTTGTACTTGAGTGATTTGCTCATTAATAGACCTTAACGAATCTGCAGAAACAGAAACACTAGCGAATCTGCAAAAACAGAAACGCTAAAATCCATATTTTCAAACCTGGGCTTTTTCTTCCCATCCCCACTTTCTATCAAACTATCTTCTATATCCTTCACCATATCGGCCAGATCCATCCCATTAAAGGATCCCGCCTTAACATTATTAGCTTGATTTTTGAATCTTTCCAAATTAAATCCCAATATTGATTTCCCCAACTCTCTACTCATCACATCTCTTGAATTCCACCCCATATCACACTTTCCCCAATTTGCATTTCTTCCTTACAGAACCGAACATTATTCACTGTTGTAGCTCTTCTTGTTGACGGCCTCAAAGACAAGCCCCAACCCATATCCATTTCTTTCATACCTTAAGTCTGATTAAATAAAAATTATCTCCATGACCTAATATCACATAGAAAGCAAAAAAAGGTTAATGTTTCTTACCGAAATTGAGCAAAGTTTTAGATCACTATAAATTCATTAGAGTATTATAGTGGCAAGATCGTCCTAAAATTAACTCTGTGTAAAAGGTCTGTTCCAATTCTTCAACAAAGTCGCGCCAAAAATCTACAGGAGAATTAGAAGCCACAATGACAAAACGCCGAATCTCTAATTCTGAATCAGAAGAAAGTGGAAGTGTAAGCGAAGAAGAAGAAGATGATGATAATGAAGTAATCCTCAAGCAAGAACAACAAGGTATATCCGAATACGAGAAGCAGAGACTAGCGAGAATTGCAGAGAACAGAGCCAGAATGGAGGCTTTGGGTCTGCCCAAAATTGCCTCTTCTTTGATGGGTTTGTCGCCAAATACAAGTCGGACTTCGAGCAAGATTAAAGGGAAACGCAAGGTCATTGATGACGATGAAGATTACAGGCCCAATGATAACGAGGACGACCACGACGAAGACGATGATGATAAACTTGATGGTGATGATGAGGAGGAGTTTCCGGGTAGTAAAACGCCTCAAACTCAGTCTCGTAAAAAGAAGGTGGGTACTCGGCTACAATTTAGCCCTTTTTTTGGTAAAATAGCTCACAGAAACGAATCGTTTAAGGAGCCCTAAATAAGATGATAAATTTGATTACTTTATAGTGTAGCTCTTCCCTCGAGCCATCTGGTTATAGTTTAGCTTATACTTGAATTGATTCTCTCTTTTCCAGATGAAAAATAAAGGCTCAAGATCTAAGAAGAAAGCTTCTGTTCAAAAACATTTGAGTAGTTCAGATTTCATTGACGATGGTGATGATGAATTAATGAAGGTCAGTTTCGGTGACAGTACGGAGCAAATGCTGTTTCCATTTCTAGGTTTTTGACTTGTTTGAGTTTGGCAACGCGGAACTTCGTCTCGTATAAGTATCTGGTTTTACTGCGAGACTAAACTTTTGTGATACATTTTCAGGCAATTGCTCTGTCCCTTAAAGATTCTGGAGAAGTTTTAGGTGCTGTACCTACAGTTGTGCAAGATGCTACTTTCACTGAAAGCAAGGGGAATGCTCGATCGAAGAGGAAAAAATCGGTTTGTTCTGTTTCATAATTAATGTGTGGATTTAAAGGATTGACACTATTTGCTTCCCCTAACTCAGTTTGCGTTCACTCGGTTTCTTTTCATATGTGGATCACAGTTCACCAGCCGCATGCAGATGACTGAGGATGAAATGGTCGTGCACTTCTTTCACTTTGATGGTAATTTTTTACGCTACTTTCATTTTGCTCTCTATCTCCTTGTCATGGATGTGCATCAACAAAGTAAGCTTATTACTATAGAAAGCTTTGAAACTAGGAACTATGTGAGTTTTGCATTAGCATTGCTGTTGCGAAAGAATCTCCTAGCGGAGGGTTGCCTCTCATTTGAGATGCTATAAGATGTTGTGTGCGTTGTTGTTGCATCACAAGGATCTGTTCTATCACAAGAACAGCTATTATTTAACATATAATGGCACCTGAGAAGAAATTAATGCCGAATGCTATGGTAACAGCAGTTAGCTAAGTAATAGTAGGACTTTTGGTCCATTGCTTACATTGCATGTTTTGGTTCGGTCAAATTAGAACCAGAAACCCAATGTTGAACACATCCGATCTATATAATGCTATGCCCGTTATTGGTATTATCTCACCATTCTTGAGTATGTTTTTTTGGTCACTGATCAAAAGCATTGTTGGCTATCAGAAGCTGGAAAAGGAAGCATTTCTATGAGAGATTTACGAAGAGTAGCTATTGCACATGATTTTATGTGGACAGATAAGGAGTTGGCTGAGATGATCCAATGCTTTGATACCGATGGCGATGGGAAGGTCAGTACATTCTTTTAGTTAGTAATCTTCTTTTTCCCATTGTATGAAAGTATTTACACGATGGATATGAGTAAATATTCAATGAGTCCTGTAAGCAGTGAATTATAGGTATTATGTGAATAAAATTAGAAACCAAACCTAGTGTTTGGTTTGGAAAGATCGATTTGATTTGAAATTTTTAATTTGGATTTGATTTATAAGGTAAATGGGAAGAATGAAATGCTTATATTATGAATAGATTCAATATGATATATATATTTAAAAAGTATAAAAACATGGATTTACGAAATATTTAGAATTATGGATAGATTAAATGGGATTCATAAGCATGTGATGGATAATGCATGACTTCAAAATGTATACGAGTTTAAGAATTTACTTACCTTTCTCACTGGTGGCATTGCAGCTAAATCTTGATGATTTCCGGAAAATTGTCAGCAGGTGTAACATGTTACGAACATCTGACAATTCTTAAATAGGATTCAAGCTTATTCTGTTATAAGATGTACCTTTTGTGAATAGATTAGAATCTTGTAATCAAGACTCGGTGCTCCTTCCTTTTATTCTACAAGTTAAATGCTTCCAACTACAAATGTACAAATTTCAGCTATATATAATTTGATGAAAAGTTGGATACACTTTTTCTATGAGCCCGTCAATGCAAAAGAACTATCATTAATAGATTTCGCAAAGAAATGAATGTCAAGCACATGCATTTGATTATTCCCAAAATTCATGGATTAAATGCCGTTCCGAGATTGTTCACAGCAATAATGAAATCCATTCCAATGGTTGTCACTTGAAAGTTGTACTGTCAATGCACGGTAATACAATGAACCATAGTTGCTTCTTACCCGTCACACATTGGCTTTGTTTTTTGTGCATTCATGAAGACCAGTAAGTAATATATTTAACAAGAGCTACATACAACCCATCAATATACATTTGTTTATCCACTTTTCTTCATTTCATTTTTCTAGCAGTCGCGAGATGTGTCAAAGGAGGAAAGGATAAACTTGGCGGTCATGTTGTTTTCAAGATGTACCCCAAAATGATGCCAACCAAGCCAACCAAGCCAACAAGAATTACATACATGAATGGAATACCACCATTACCTCTTTTGGATTCACGTCTCAAGAGGTCCTGCAAATTAAATTTCAATGTAAGGTTGCATAAAACTACAAATGTCAACCAGTGGGGACCATATTGATGCTAGAATTATACAGGGATAACAAACTACTATCAGCATCCTCTCTCTATTATTATTCTTTAAAATCTCATTTCCTTCTAAACTATCTATGAACCTCTATAGAAGCTCATTTTCATTCTACGTTTCAACCTAAAGAGAAAGATAAGTTATTGACAACTGGAAAGTGATTGCAGATGATTGATAATGCACGGTATATAGCTAGCATATTAGCAACTTGGAACTTTTGTTATGAGTTGGAACCCTGAATATTTAATTCCAAAATACACTCAATAAACTCGTAGAAAATATGGAGTAACTTTACCAGTTCTTGCTGCAGCCTCTTATTTTGCTGAATGGCAGAGTTTTTCTCCTCAGTCAGCTTGAAAATGAGAGACTTTGCCTGCAATTAGAAGTATTGCCACAATCTTTTAAGGCTTTCCTTTTCCCTTTTTTGGTAATTGCAAGTTTCGCCAGAAGGAGCTTTCCCTCTGGCATTCAACCATTCAAGACTTTTCATTCTTCAAGAGGATAGTTCTTTTAACATATCTCAATTAGACTACTATCACATTAAATCATATATGTAAAAGAGTTATTTATTCATTAACCTGAAGAAAAATATAGCATTTATTATCTGACAAGGTATAATGCCACATTTAAAGCAGATCCATGTTAGATCCTTCTTTATTTCTGACATCAAGATGATCTGAAAAACCAACAGCAGAAGTTGAATTTCAAAATGTGACCCCAGCACTAGTGTTCAGCTTAAACGACCAAACCAAGATTTTAAAGGAGGTTGTCAGCATCCCTAGGCGTGTACTAGTGTATCCCAGCATTGGAATCAAGTAAACGATGCCATGGTACTCTGAGAATTTTTTAAGTTTTGGTTGATGATGGATTGAAATTTCCACCAAAAGATGCATCATATCGATATCATCAATGTATTCTTCAACTTGTAATATGTGACAAATTAATCAAGCATTTTCCTAAATTAACCAATTATGGAACTGAAGTCAACCATATGCAAATATAAAGAACTACTATAATGTATGCATTAACTCCATTGGTTTAGATATAACCTAAAAACATGGCTTACAGAAGCCCATAAAATTTCAATGCCAGAGCTAAAAGTACGAATAACAGAACGAGAGAGAGAAGTTACATCATCTGAGTTGTCTTGATGTTTATGCTGCTCAAGACGAGTTCTTGACACCTGCAGGCACAATTGTATAGCCAATACACAACTCATTAGTATATCAGTGCAGCACACTGATCAAAACTAAAACCCTATTCAATGTCAAACACAAGAGACACGGAAAACTCACAGATTCTGCAGCATTCAAGCTACCATTGTCCGAGACAGAAGCCCTAGGTGACAAGCCTTCCTCAGATCCTTCCCGAACAGGGGAAGGCGGCCTAGGAGCGGCAACATAAATAACCCTCAACTTGCACTCCTCAACATGATGTTCGGATTCTTTGTTAAACTAACATATTCAAAAGCAAACAGTTAGGAAACAAAAACCCACCTTTTTTCAAATCAGATCTAACAGACTACAATACTTACCATCTCTGAAGTTATATCCTTTGCTGTAGCTCCAGGACTAGCAACCACACTCTGAAGTAAAAATTTATCATTGCATTGCATATCAGGAGGTGCTTCCTTTTGAGCTTGCATTATAACTGACTCCATAAATAAAAACAATAAGTAACTACTTAAAAAAGTAATTATAAAGTTGCAAATAAAGCTATGGTTGCCATGAAATTCAACTAAACATTAAAAAAGAAACATGATTAACTAAAATAAGGATAGCTAAGTCCAAATTTTGTGCCAGAGAGGGACAAGGAGAGAGACCAATAACGTTGCACGTAGACCTAGGTAATACAACTCCAGTGTTAGGCCTTACACAGTACTTCTTTGGATTTGTCGTTTTCACCTGCAAAACACACACACGCACATCCTAAGTAAAAAAATTTCTTTCTTTTCTTTTACCAGAAATGTTTGAGGAAAAAGTAGTAACTGAAACACGAGATTTCAGAAGTACCTTAAAAGCCACATAATTGTCGGTCTTGTTGGATAAGTTTAGAGAACATGAGATCTGCTTTCGCAATTCAACTAATTCAGTAACAAGAAATGTTAATGATTAGAAAACAGTTGAAAATGGAACTTATATCCATGAAGAAATGGATCTGGAAAGCTACGCTAAACTGTAAATTCTTTAAACAGGAAAGAGTTTGGGAGATGCTTACAGGGAAATTGGAGCTCTTGAGGCTCGATGCTGAGAAGTTCACCGGTACTCATCGTGATTGGATCAGTGACAGGAGACCACCAGAGATATAATTGAGGGAGGCTTCTATGAAGTTTTTAAAAGGGCACAAGATTCTGGTTTCCGGCGAAGGCAGAATTATGACAATGATGACCGGTCTTCGAGCGACAGAGAGAGAGAGAGAGAGCTGAAAAGCAAGCGCGTGCGATAATGATGTTTGTCTTACTCTTTTGACTGCGGTTGTTTCCCGTTCCCTATTTTACAGTATCATGCGGTTCCTTTTAGGGCTATAATTGTCTATTCGTCTCCCCATAATGATTTGGACTTTCCAATAAAAAGCATTCACAATAGAGGTGTCCGTGGGCCGGGCGGTTTGGCCCGACTCGACCTGACGACCTGTCTAAAATATTGGAGGGTTCGGGTAAAAATATAGGCCTGAAATATGGGTTTGGGCAAAAAAATGAGGCGCATTTTGGGCACTACTTTTTTAGCCCGAGCCCGGCCCGACCCGACCTGAATATAATAAATAAATATTTTTTAATTTTAAAATATTTTTTTATTTTTTATTTTTTAAATAAATTTTTGGTGTTTATTAAAAAAATAGGCCTGGCCGGGCCGGGCTCAGGCTTAGGAATTTTTTTCCGGGCCGGGACTGGACAAAAATTCAGGCCCATATTTCGGGCCGGGCCGGTCTCGGGCCTAGGTCACGGGCTGAAATTTTTTTTGAACCCGGCCCGAACTCGGCCTGGCCCGGCCCATAGACACCTCTAATTCACAACCAGGGAAACCAAATTATTTTTCCCCTTAAATGCTAAAAAATTCATTTGAAAAATAATAAGAAACAAATTAAGTTTTTTTTTTAAATTAGTAATCCATCGAAGGTTTGTTTGGACAGTAAAGAGTAATCGATTGAAACTGTAATTATTAGGATAGTAATTACATTATCTTATAATTACAAAGATTTGTACTTAATTATTTTAGTGCATATTTGTTGAGTTATTCCTCCTTGATATTTAATATTTGTTCGTTATCATTATCTATTGATCTTTGACCGAGTTATTCTAAATTTGAATATTTATCAGTAAGATAATCAATATCTCCTTCTTTCGTTTGCTTTTCAAGTATGGATATCTTAATTTCACCTATAATTAAAGTTAAAAATATGTAACATACTAATACGATCCAACATTATTTTTTATGCTATACTAAGATGAAGTTATTAATATGAAAAAAAATTTAGAACGACAAATGTCTTCTCAATAATATTTAGAAGCTTTGAATGTCACAAATTAAAGAATTCGCAAGTTATGATGCTTGTGTTTGTCATTCTCCCAGATGGCATCTAGGATGCAAAAAATATTTTGTATTTGCATAATTAGCATGGATCTGATAATATTTGGGTTCACAATCCATATAATATGTAGATAAAATTTATATAAACTTAATTTGGAGAAAAACTTATGTTAAACCATATCCTTTATATAATCATAAGTTAATATGTTAAACCATATCCTTTATATAATCATAAGTTAAAGTAAAAGTAATATAAAAGTTATAATATATAACTTTTATAAATAATATAATTTTTCATAACTTTATAAAGTTTTTTATAAATAATTTACAACAAAAACTATAACATTTTTATAAATAAATATATTATTTTTATAACATATGACATTGACACATAAATAAGTTATGTCCATACTTTTTAGCCATGAATTTTTATAAATAAATATATTATTGATGATGCGTGAGGTAAACAAGAGAAATTGGAAAGTGTAATTGGGGTACTTCACTTACAGCTAATTCGGTGGGACTATCAATTTCAATAGTTACCTAAACATGCCACCCTTTTATAATTATAAGCAATTACACCCTAATCCAATTACTAAATGATTTTTCAAACATTACTTAAGTTTTTTAAATTAAATTTTTAAGTTATTTTACAAAAATAAATTATCAACATTAAACCAAAAATTATAAATGACTGTAGAAGATAAAAAATTAATTTTTGAAAGATTCTAAAAAAATAAAGTTTTATGTAAGGAAATTTTTGGTACACTGTCAATAGAATTTTAGACTCTACAAGAAAAATCAAAAGGTTGACAAGTGTATTATAAATATAGTAAAATATTAAAAATACATTATTACTTTCCCAGATATTCACCCTTTATGAAACGTAAAGTTAAGAATTTTCTAAAAGAATATGAAAAAGATGTAAGATTTTTATTAAAATCTATAAAAAGAAATTTCAAGAAAAACTAAAAGAATCTTTAAAAACTCAAATAAAAATTCAAAAACTTTTGAAAGATTCTAAAATTATAAAGGTTTATAAAAAATCAAGCACGATAAGATTTTTTTTAATTATTAAAACTTATGAAAATTTCCACAAATTTCAAAATAAAATTAAAAATGTTTAAAGAATTCTAGAATTATTGAATGTAAGCTTTTAGAAATAAAAAAAATCAATCAATAAATTTAATATAAAAGTATTTACATTTACTTAAATCTCTATAAAAAAGTACTCATTCAATTATGGAATAAAGAAAACTAAAATTTTTAATAATGAATATAGCTAATATCTAAAAGTAAAAAGTGTTTTTAGAATACAATTGTAACATTGAATTTATACATTTTTTTTTTGAATAATTTCATTATAAATTTTGATTATATTTATTTTTTTTGACACAATACTTAGATCTACCCATAACCCCCACCCAACCCATAAACAGAAGAACAATGCACTTCAGCGCACTCGACCTTATGTCCTCCTGCATTAGCAACAATGCTCATACCAATCGAGCTAAGACTCAATCGGCTTAATTGAATTTATTTTAATTTTTTATCAGCGTTTGAAAGATTACTATGTGGATAACTTGATCCGTTGTAATTTGATATGTCAAATTAGGCTCTCTAGAACACTTAATGAGTTTGTTCTCAAGCAATTTATAAATCTTTTCTATATATTCTTGTTGATTTTTAGTTTTTAGTATTAATGATCATGTTTATTTAATTTTAGGGTCTGTTTGATTGACGGAATTAATTTTCCGGAAAATCATTTCCAACTTTTCCAGCGTTTGATTGGCGGAAACATTTTCCATTTGGAAAATAAACTCCAAAACAAGGGAAAATGGGTTACATTTTAGGGAAAATGTCTTACCCTTTCAATTTTCGTAAGGCATTTTCTGTGCTCTCCTCTCTATCGCCTCCTTCATTCCTTCCTTCATTTCCTAGAAAAACCGCTTACATTTATCGATTTTCCAAGAACTTGTTTTTTAATTATTCGATACTTGTTTTTTAACACAATTACAAATAATTTATTTGATATTAGTTTTTTCAATTTATAACGATTAATATTGTAGCTTAATAATTGAGTATTATTATAAATAAATCATTGCAATATATGTAAAATAATTTAAAATATAAAAATTATTAATATATATTAATATATGTAAAACAACTTTTTCAAAATATATTTTAAAAATCATAAGCAATGAAAAATATTTTACATGATTCAATCAAACACCGAAAATAATTTCCAGTAAATAATTTTACAGAAAAGTAAAACATTTTCCAGAAATTATTTTACGGAAAATATTTTACTGGCAATCAAACAGATCCTTAGTCTTCTTAGGCCCAATTTGGGAAAATGGTGCCATTGGGAGCCTAATAATGCAATTGAGTTTCTGTAAGAAGACAACAACGACCAAACCTTGAGGAGAACGATATCTAACATGAGTGTAGCAACATTGATATTAGGATGTCGCGACATTGAGTTTCCATCACCTCATATGTGTAAAACTTCAACAAGAAATCAACCTAGAACAAATTACTGAGGGTGTCGTGACACTGAGCTGAAAGTCACGGCACCAAGCTTCCAAGGTCACGATACCACTATTGATTGTTGAAGTGAAGCAATTATGACTATTGCTGAGGATGTTAATACCCCCAAACTAGTCAATGTTGCGACATTAATACCCCCAAAGCCAAGATGGTATCATTGTTGAGAGTGCCATGACATGTCAAGATGGTATCATTGTTGAGAGTGTTGCGACATTAAGATCCCTCAGAGCCAAGATGGTGCCACAGTTGAGAGTGTCATGACATGGGTGTCTGATGGGGTGAAGAATACTATAGGGTAGTTTTATATTCTACACAAACACAAGTCAACTCATACACTCTAAAGGCATTTTTGTCAAGTTTTATGATTGAATTTTGGCAGTACAAAAGATGTTTTTATTGTCAAACTTAAGGGAGATACATATTTATCAATTTTTAGCTTAGTATTTATTCTCTTCTCTATTTTTTATGTTTTAGTTCTTTACTTTTCTCAGCTTAGTGGTTGTAGCTGATAGTTTTATTAGTTTTTACCACAGCTTTTGATTTCTTTGCACTTAGATACACAAACTTTATTTTATATTTTGATTTCTCTTTAAAGCCTTTAATATATTCCAGCTTTGTTAACTTTTAAAGTGTAAAAATCTCAACTTTAGTTATGTTTTCTTCTTCATTGTTGCTGTTGTCATCTTCTCCAAAGAACTCATCAAGAGTCCCTAAGAGTTTTCTAACTTTGTTTTTTATGCTTTCTTTAATGAATAATTTGAGCATGTATTTGACTAATGTTTGTGTGTTGATTATGGGTAGTAACTAAATCTCATGGTGGTTGGTTGATGGAAATGTTGCATGGTTAATTTTTGGGTCAGAGGCTAAATTGTAAAAACTAGACTAAATAAAATAAACTTCAAAAACTAGCATTGACGCCTCTAGGTGAACATTTAGATAGGTGAGACCAAGAGTAGAGCCTATTGAGAATCATTTTGATTGTTCGCTTTAGTTTGATGAAATCGAAAGCTAAACCGGACTAAATCGTCTAATTGGGTAAAATAATGACCAAGAGGTAAAATTAAACTAATTAGGAGTTTAAACCCTTTAGATCCCTAATCCAAGAACTAACCAACATGGAAGTCAGTCGACCACTTTTGTGTAGCTAACTAACATATTTGCATGCATTTTCATTGTTAATCCCTTTATCACCTAAACTCTCTCGAGTCTGATCTTCAAAATACTCCGTTGTTCCGTTGTAACACAAAAATATTACAAAAAAACCTATCACACCTGTAGATAAATCATTTTATTTATGATAGTTTTGTGTTAATTTTCTGCCTCGACGCACGATCATAAGTATGATTTCATTTAAATTTTTTATTTTTTAAATAGTAGTAAAAATATTTTTTTATAAGTAAACACACTTTACTCTTATAGGTTAAATTAGAATACTAATAAAATTTAATTGTATGAAACTGTGATTCCACGTCATCTCTATTCTTTCCAATAATTTGATTTGTCATTCTCTTATTGAAAAAGAAATGATAGAAATGACGTGGAATCACAGTTTGATACAATTCTTTCTTGTACTGAAACAATTAAACCAACCAATATTAGTTTACAAACTGAGATTCAAATTCGTTTTTTACTAATAAACAAATTGAACAAAGTACTAAAATGAAGACAGAATTTCTTAACGATTCTGCAGTGGGAATAAAAAGGGCTTTTCTATCGTTTGGATTTTTATCATTTCAAACATTCAGACATGCCTTCTCCTATCATTCAAATAAGTAACATTCCATTAAGCTCGTGAAACTATAAACAACATTTCTTACACGTATGTTAACTAACTCCTCAATAAATGTACTATAAACCACATATAGACATTTTATTTGATTTTTATACTTAAGATGCTATTAGTATTAAGCATCGGCAGAAGCAGAAGATAGCTGTCGTTGAGCTCGAGCTGTAAAACCAGCAAACCAAGCAACCCTCATGAGTTGCACACCAAGGATCAGTACCCACCAACAGACCAGGCCCCTGATAGTGTGCATCATCCATGCTGGTGCACTGAGTTCAACCCCGAGTTTCAATCCCCTCATTAGCTGTAGCACGCGGTAAGCCTCATACACAACTGGGGTCACCAACCAGATTGGTGACTCCCAATGCCATGTCAACATCTCAGTCAGCATTTGTACCGACAGAAGCAGGATGTAGGGACCCAATAGAACTGCATATGGGATGAAAGAAAGCTGAGGTTGGAGGTAGCCCTTTTGGGATCCAAACAGCATCATCAAGGGGATTGCAAGTCCGGTCAAAGTTGCAACCAAATTCCAGAACTGGTAACTCACAGGAGGTTTGCTCTTGGAAGCTTGTCCCAGGTTTTTTGACTTGGCACAGTAATCTGCCATGAGGAGAAAAAGGGTGCAACCCAGATTGAAGATGCAATCAAGTCCAATCAAGGAAAGAAGGCTCACCACATTTGGGCCAATGAATATGGTGGATATTGGCAACCATAGAGTGGGTACCATGCCCGTGCCGAGGAGAACAGAAGGGCCAAGCAGCCACAATGGCCATTTAAGAAACTGAAGCTGTGCAACTGGTTGATTGGTTGTATCTGTACGATCTTCAGCTTTAGTAATTGAAGCCTCATCACTGCTGTCAGAAGACTCAGAACGCAGAGTTTCAAATAATTCAGATGATTTATCCAAGAACTTATCACCAGCTTTCTCAGTTAGAGCATATGTGACCGGTGAAGGTTCCCACTGAGGAAACTTCGTGCAGCAAACAGGGGACCTTCTGATGTGGATGCGATGGAAAGGGAGCACATAAGGCACCTTTGAAGCTTTTAACAATTGTAGGCTTTTGGAATGACCCTGAGGAATTCTAGTAATGGACATGGCAGAAGGAGATCGAGCCAGAGAAGCCATTCCTTGGTTCATAACTGAAACCTTCAGCAGCTTTGATAAGATGACATGGTTTTCATTTCACTGAAACATACATATGATTGTTAGCAGGAAAAGTTGAGCTCCAACAACTAAAGGTCTATATTCAAAATCAGATATTTCCAGCAAATTTATGCATGAAATGGTTGAATAGAGGGGGAAGAAGCTAATAACGTAAGCTTGGTATTTGACAAATTCAAATGAAGTTGTTATTATCTTTTATCCTAGTTTCGAATCATTGATTTATCTCATTTCCATTTTAAATGTAATTGTCTATCTTTACCTCTATAAAATAGAAGCAACCAAATTAAAAAGTCTAATTAATAATACAAATCACACTAATTAGACAGGAAGCTCAGTCAAAGAGTGGGCATCTACAATGAAGAAGCTCTTGTTTTTTTGTTTCTAAACACTGATTACAAGAATAACAAAGTACAAATTCAAAGCCTAAACCCGGTAGCAACTCTTCCAATAACGAAATTCAATCTTTACTTACCGGAGACCAAGAGTAGTAGATTTTTCGAGTCAAAATCGATCATTTGAATATGTTACATAATTTTTCCTTACAACAAAGAAAAAGCCTATAACATCACACTTCATTTATTCTTTTTAATGAACAATTTTGCATCGGGTCCTCTATAAATTTTATGAATATCAATCTAAAGCTCTTTCAAAGTCTCCATAATGAAAAAAAGAAAACCCAGAATTACATCACAAAGTTAAATTGAAAGTTGAAGATGAAGATTAGTATCATAGATAATGAGTTGAGGAAAAACAGACTCAGAAATTTGAAAATTAGGGTTGATAACTAGCAAGTAATAAAGCTCATTCTCTAGTATAATTTAATCAGGAAATTACCTCATTTCCAGGGGAGGATGTTGGTATGCTGAAATGGGAGGTAAAAATCCGACAATGAGAAGTCTAGTAAACTCGCCTCTAATAAAACACTTCTTCGGTTTGTCTGACTAGTTTCATTGATATGTAAAGGTGTCAGAATCAGAACCACTGAGGCCGGGCCTTGGTTTGTAGTTACACTTTGTTTCTGTTTCCTATTCGGCTCTTTATTTGATTCACCAGCCTGCCATTTGCTCTTGGACTCTTTTTAAGTCTTTAATCATAGAATTCCTTGGCTTAGATATTTTGGTATATTATAAATATTTTAGAACAAATATAACAGTACAAAACACAACAAATGAAGTATAAAAAAAAGAAACTGAATGAAAATCGAAAAAGAAAAGTTGGCATACACATGTTGGACTAAAAACCCACACATCGTAATTATTAAAAGCGAGACTCGAATTCAATTACTCAAAGATTTAATATCTCTACCTTAACCAATAAAATTAAGGCCTCATTGGCCTCTTATTTACTTCTTAGTATTTTTTTTTAAATAAGAAAAGGTGTTTAGGATGATGTTTTAATTTCATAATCAAAGGTTTAAAGAAAACAATCCTTTGTCTCATAATTTATAGATTTTATTTGTTTTTACTATAGTTTGACTCTTAATTTTTGTTGGTATAGTCACAAGTATTTTCTTTCTTTTTACCATTCGAGAGCAGCTTTGTTCGGACCAAGGTAATATTCAGGAAAATTCTATCAAGATTCAAAACTTGCATACTTTTTCTTCGGAATACAATGTATCTTACGATTGCACTAACACTTATTTTATATTAATGCTGAACAGTTTTTAAAATATAAATATAAATCCGCAATTGTAATAAAATAAAATAAGGATATCAATCTGTTTATACAACCCAAAGAAAAATGTACTAGTAATCGACTGCATGCAAGATGCAGAATTGTATCCTAAAAAAAAAAAATTTAGAGCAATAATAGTATGAGGTTTACTATGTTCTAAAAACCCATGCTAACTTTAGGATTTCAATAGCAATCATAACAGGATGTTACGATTTTTTGGGGCGTTCACAACCGTAATAAACACAACGATACTGAAACTACACGTAAATTTCATTTAAGTTGTGTGATCAGACAATGGGGATCGGGGAGTTGAGTTGGAAGGAGTGTATGAGATCAGAGTCTGGCAAATCCATAGGAGGCAGAGAAAAATGGCCGTAAGTAGAACTGCCTCTTCTAATTTCTTGCATGCTCAATAGAGCTGCCACTGTGTTCCTGAAAATCCCTTTCCCTGCTATTGTTATAGCTTCTCTCTGTTCCTTTACGATTTCTTCTTCGTCTTCTTGTTCTACAGGGAACACTTCATCAATGGTGTTTTCACATTCCTTGACGAGCTTCGATACAAGATCGGTTATGAAAAATGGTTGCTGCAGCACTTTCTGTATAAAGGGCAAACGCAATAACCCACCAGTACGCTTGTCATATTTCTTCAGTATCTTAGCCAAACCTACACAACTCAAAACATTGTCTGGTTTATTAATCATAACATATTAAAGAAACATATATATTGAATGAAAGATTGACACAGTACACTGACTACCTGTGTAATTGATATTGCTGTAATTCACTAAGAGGACCATTTCACCATGGAAATTGACAATATCTTTTCTAATTTTCGCCATTTCGTCTTTATATTCTGCTTCTGAAGGCTTAGTTCCATTGGGACCCCATGTTTCTATAACTCTCTTAATCCTCTGTTGCAATTCCTGAATTTATACATTCCTTTTTCAAACTTCTATATCATTTAACTAATCTTTTCTTTTACAAAGGAAGCAATTGTGGGATTTTCTACAACAGATTGCAGATATTGAGATTCAATTGCTAATAAATCTAAAAAGAATAATGGTATATAGAAATTGATTTTTCTATTGGGGTGCACACTTACATGAAGCTATCTAGTAAATGTAAAGAAACACCCCAAGAGTATGAACAATCTTTATATTAATTTCCTAACTTTATTCTGAGTTGGCCCTGGATGGTTTGATGAGTCATTTGAGTTGACTCAGCCAACAAACAATGCTATACTATATCTAAACCAAAGCACTTGGTATTAAATGATCATCTTTGTTTGTGTTGGTCTATGATATAAAACAGTCGTATTAAGCTTTCCAGTAAATAAACTTACCTTATGGCGGATGATAAAGTCTTCCTCTTGTTCCATGAAAAAAACATTAAACTTGTCGATCTCATTGTTCAACAAATGCACAAATTCAGCTTCTGCATCTGCCTTTCCATACTCCACACATGACTCCGCCGAAGAAATCTGTCGAACAAGCTTTTTCAACTCTTTGTAAGACAGGAACTTGTCCCGCCACGCTGGCAAACTTTCCTCAATTTGCTGCTTTAATCTCTTCCCAAACTTCATACTTGACACCCACCTAAAAATTTAATGGAAGTGAAAACTGGAATTGTAAAAAGAACAATTTTTTTTTTAAAAAAAAGAAAGAATACAAGAGAAGGGTAATGAAGGAGAAGGAACGGTAGATGAATTGGGTTTAATAGCAAAAGAGCATAGAATATGAAAGAGCATATGCTTGGCGTGATGAAGTGAAGATTAGAAAAGGTATAAAAGAGTCGTTTGATGTAAGAGAAATCCCAAGCATATTCGGTCACTGTATTGTAGTCATTCATGCCAAACACCCTTAGTCCAAGGGCCAATGGCGATGCTTTATGGTCGATTCGACTTTTACATTATAGTATTAATACAGGTAAATACATATGGGGAAGATGGGTAAAGGAAAAACTAAAGATACAAGCTGGTGAGGTTTTGCACCAATCAGAGTGGAATACATGAGATGGGTCCTAGGTTCCCACTTTGGCTTCATCGGGGCTGTCACAGATAATGAATGGGTTGTCAAGGAAATAGAAATAGGGGGATGATTCTGGGAATGATTCCTTAGAATCTCCTATGGAAAAGGAATTTTTTACCAAACCTACTACACGTAACCCAGTGTTTGGTTTTACCATAAATATGCATTAAAAATATGTTCAAAACGTAACATCTCTCTAAACGAATAAGAATGTGCGAGCTTCCTTTTCCTTTTCTTTTCTTTTTTCCCTCCTAATATTCTTGAAAATATCTTCTTTTTTTAACCAAATCCCAAAAGTGGGTTTGAGTTGGGCAAGGCCTCGGCTAGTTTCCCTAGACATCGAGGATCTGTTTTAGCACAATGAAAAGAAACAGTATTTAACTAGGAAGTTAAAAAAAGAAACAGACATCAGCTTACAGCCTCTTTGCTTCTCCAAAATCAATTATTTGGCTAAATAGATTTGGCACTCCTTTTTCATCCCCAAAAATAAGTATATTTCTGTTTAATTAAACTCTTATTTTGTATAAAAAATACTAAAAATTATAGAAAATAGGAATTTAATTAGATACAAGGTATTTTAAGAGCCGACTTAAGCAGAAAATAATAATACAAATCAAAGTAGTTTTGACTTTTTTTTAGGGAAAAAAAAAAAGAGCCAGTCTAGGTTGGCTTCAAAACCAATATGCGGCCAATGTCTGTACCCAACAAATTTAAAGTTGCAATCACGGGTCCACAGAATCGCACACCGGGAGCCACAGGCAGAAGAGAACTCGTGCATATAGGCCCCCGGTCATACAATAGCTATCCTACACAGGCACTCTGCCAGACCTCACAGCTGCCTTCTCCAGATGAAATACCAAGCTAGTAACGAGACTCCGTTTTGACACCTGCTTTTGCCTTATGCTGGCCTGCCCTGCCCTTCTTCCTTAATCTCTACATTCAGGCCATCTCACAGTGAATGCCATTAGTCGATTTTCTGAATCTCGTCGTTCAACCTTTTGGGGTTGATTGATTACTTTTGCCCACTGGGTATTTTGTTTTGTGAAGGTCGTTCATAGTTGCATAGGTGGCTTTACCCCGTATCTTCCACAATTTGAATCAGTTACCAAGCCGTAGTTTCGTGGAGGAAGGAAATAGGCAGCCAGACTGCATACCTTTGTACCACCAACAATGCCTTGATACAATGAACATAGTGCAGATGCTAACCGTGGCCAATGGCACCACCACAATCAGCTGAGCTCAAAACTAACTTCACAGAATATTCAGTTTGGCATCCTGAAATACAAAAGAAAAATAACTCATATTTCCAATTATTTGCTCAAAAAACTGAGCACAAAATATACAACGGTGATAATAAAAAAGCATAAGTGAGTTCTCATAAACATATAATGAGACAGGGAATTGTTGTGATAGATTCAAATCACCAAAGAGAAAAATAGAAATCATGCACAAAGGCAAAAATAAAATAGCCTTTTGCAATGTAATATTTAAGGTTCCAGAGGGAAATACATTCAACCATGACAATGCGACAGAAAAAGGCAGCCCAATTGCCCAAGTCCAAATAGTGAATACACTCCAGAGGCAATCTCCCTAGCTCCACTCAAAGAAATGCATCAAAAGTTCAAAAGAGTACGATGTAGACAGATTTATCACTAAGATTAATACTAGAAGGTAGAGAGGGATTTACTACATTCCTTAATTTGAACATACAAATTTCAAAAATGATTGAATGATATAGCCTCAGATTTTTACCATTTTGATTGTAAAAGATTTCCAACAGAATAGTGCCTACTTACATATTAACCCTTTCAGTTTTACTTCGATCAAGGTTAAACCATACAGCACAACCATTTTTGAACATGAAACCGGCGCATCCTTCACTTGCAAAGATCAATGGCAAGATTAAGCTCACTGCCTAGCATCACTTCAAAAGATGAGTGAGGCTGTCTGCCACAAACACCATAAATTCCTTGAAGAATCTCAATTTTTTTTAATAAGTTGCCAATAATTAATGCAAAGGAAAAATCAGAAATTAAATATGTCCATGAAGCATTTCCCTACCTCAGAGCCAAACCCTGGGTTGCCAAAGTGAAAAAAGATCACCTTAGAGCACATTCCCAAGGGAGTTCCAACAAATAATCAAGACCCAATGCTCCCATTAGGGTTAAGACTTCAGCTTTACATCAGTAACATTAGAATAAGAATATTTCTGACAATCCTAAATTACATCTTTCCAACTAAGCAACAATATCATGGGCAAATGAATACCTTCTGGATGATGAAGATGCTCAAAATAAGCCACTATGATAAAGTGATACTTGGGATGATTTTTTGAAGCAATCTGCATGGTGGGTTAGAAGATGAAGTGGTGTTACTTGATAGGCAGCTAAGCTCATCCTCCAGAATAGAATAGGCTTCTGAAAATGCCTGCATTAAAAAATATTGTTCACACATGACATACAGAAAAATATTAGCGATCATGTAAATGCATTTCTGAAAAGCTTCTTCATTTTATAGTTACTCAAAAACAGTGACAAATTAATGCTACCATAAAGATTATGCTCACAGAGATGGCTTAACAATGCACAGTTTATATTAAATATTGATATCTTACACATTTCATAGAGTAGGAAGCTAAGCCTTTACTTGCTAAATGTGTCAAATGGCTTCCCAAAAATTTTCTCTTGCAGCCTTACTAGTTTCTAAAAGGCAATTATGAGCCTTAATTGTAGAGAGAACCACACTACAATCCACTGATTCGTAACATAAGTATTATTTGCCTTTCTCCTCAAAAGAAACATTTAACTAATAATTCTAAAAAAACCCTTGAAAGAAACATCTCAACAGTATGAACAGTGGTCAACATTTAGAAGCTAAGGCAAGTTTGTATAGTGTGTCAATAGTTAATGTAAAGACACCCTATCATGCCAGACAAGTTTCCTGTCAACAGCTAATAAATCAAAAAAAAAAAAATCTCACCAACCTTGATACACTGATGTATCCGGAAGCAATTTCTCCCCACATTATTTGTTGGAAAAAGAGGATCATCTATGTGTATGGGATCGATGCTATAATAGAGAAACCAAATTATCAGCAGTCAGTAGAAAGTTAAGGATATCGAGAAACAGCCATGTTACACACAGCTGCCAGCAAAAAAAAACATTGCTAGTACCTATAACCCCTTTCTCTGTTTATATATACTCCACTTCCCTGTACAGAAACACGCATTTGCCGGGGATCAAACACATTCCTGTGCCATCAGACATTGAAACAATAAATCTTTAATTTTCATAAACATTTTCCAGTAAACACCAGTCAGCTATCCATTTTCAACTACCAAAGAAATAAATCATTTAAAGCTTTTGACTCACCCAAAAAAGTATAGAAAATCCATCAGAAGGCTTCCAAAGTTCTGCAAGAAATATTGAGTTCAAGTTACCAGAAGTACTTGTTATTGCCATCAGCACGAAAGAGAAGCAGATAGAACATATTGAAGGAAAGTTAAAAGAGAACATTAAAAAATGGGGATGAATACCTAGGAGGTCCTTGTACTATAAGGTCAGAAGCAATTTACCCCCTCTCAAAATAACCAGAGCAATTTAGTCTCTGCATTATTAGAAAGTGAGCAAACAAGGACAACTGATACCAGCATTAATTATTTCCCTTAGTAAACAATAACGTCATAAAGAAGGCAATTTAGTCCCAAGTTAAGCAAATAAGGACAATTGAAGCATCATTAACCGTTTTTGTTAAAAAAGGCTAAAGTGGCCAAAAGACAGAAAAAGAAAAGATAGATGCAGCTATGAAAATCGTGGCACAATTGGTTGAATTTTAAAAAGTTAACAAAACTAAAAATTTTGAAAATATATATAATATTAAAATAACTTATTAAAAGTTAAAAAAGTTCCAAATTTTGAAAAAAAATCTAAAATGTGTTTTAAAACATTATAAAAGTTTCAAATTTTCAAAAAAAAAAACTTAACCTTTTAAATTCACTAAAGCTCTTCAAAGAAATTTTCATATTGTCATTTTTCAAAAATTTGACAATATTTATTAAATTTTGTATATTTTTATAATCTTCATATTATTGTATAACGTTTTGAATTTTTTTTCTTTTAATTTTAAAACTCAACCAATAAAAGATTAAAACATATATATCTGTTTTTCACAAGTGTATTTATCTTTTGCTCTCTCCACTATTTTGGCTTTTACAAACGTAAATATAGTAACAACATTTTCGATTGTCCTTTTTTGCTTCTAAACAGTGGGACTAAATTGCTCCAAACCCAATAGTTTATTAATGTCGTTATCAATGGATCTTTTTTTGCTTACTTTCTAATAGTATAATGATTACATTGATCTATTTATTTTAAGAAGGACTAAACTGCTCCGAACCCTATAGTACAAGGACCTCATGAATAAAAATTTTCAAGTCATTGAACCATATCAAAGATCAATATTTTCCTCATAACATCAAAAACCATACTTCAATCCTAATACTAGCATTGTTGAAGCACCTCCAGCTTAAACCACTTTATAACGGCTCTACAGGTTGCAACAGAAGATTAGCATTTAATATATATCATTGTTGAACCAACGAACAAAAGAACCTTCCAATGGTGACATTTAAATCCTAATAATAGCATGATTGGAGACAGCAACAGTTCCCTCCAGAAAACAGAATATGTACTAAAATAAAAAAAACCACTGGAAAAGAAAAAAGAACAAACATATAAAAAATTCAAAGTACTAAGTTACTTGATTGATAGGCCGTCCAAGGTGATGCTCATGCTGTAGGAAACGTATAATAAGTAACACCTACAAGATGTGGGACATAGCAAGAAAGTAAACAAGAACTCAATGAAGTTATTATCAGATAAATAAACAGCCCTGACTAATGGCAGATCAAAGGTGGAACTTCAGTACACATTAATACCTATCATCTATGCAATAAATAACTGGAAGCTATGAAAAAATCCATGTTTTCTTCATTATTTATTTTCCAATGAAATATGCTGCTCAAACATTCAAAGTTGATATTGTCCAAAAGTCCAAATTCATTCTAAAGAAAAGAAATTTGCTTCATATTGTATTAGGAATCAGCCAAATGTTACTTTATAGGATATAACTGACCAAGAAGTTCAAGCTAACTAACTGCACGTTTAGGAATATGAAATCTTTTACTGAGCAGGTTAGTAGCAATTTAGTATATTCGATTCCTGTTTTGTCATGTATCATCTTCAAAAGCTTAAAAGACTAAAAATTCTGTTATACAGATCCACAAAACCAACAATACAGCTAGAATTAAGCTAGCCTATAGGAAAACTTTCATATTCAAGTGTAGTATGCAAATATACTTGCAGAGACATAAGAAGGAGGGTTGGATTATAATTTCTACTATAAATTAGTCAGACAGATGTCTCAGTGTACTTCTACAACCAACAGTTACTCACCAGACAATATGAACTTAACCCACCAGAGTAAGACTGATCCAGGCTACGATCTGCTAGGAACTGTTTTAGTACCAAAGCAAGAGGCGTAGCAGCTGGAAATTGCTCAGTCAGCTCTTTCACCTGCAAAGAACAACTTCGAATTTATCAAAAATAGTAAAACATAACAATGCAGAACACCCAAATCAATTATACATTATGGAATTGTATGATGAGACTCTGAAACACAGAAAATACCCAAAAAAACAAATGTAGAAAGGAGGAGAAGAATGAAAACCCTAAATGCCTAGACACATTTGTCTCATTCCTACATAAACCAGACCCTAAGGACCTTAAAAGTTCGAAAACATCAGTAAAAGAACACTGCAAAAGCTTGCAATTCACTGACAGTTACTTGATAATTTAATTCCTAAATCCAACACGGACAACTATAATCCTCCTTGCTAGTAATATCCTTCATTAGACAATAGTAAAAGAAATATTCTCCTTAAATCTCTAGGAACAGGCTACAATTAGCAGAAGAAGCATAAGTCATGGATTCTAATTTCAGACACAATCCAAAAGACCAATATTTATCGGTTAGGTTGTATCTATGTTACCAGCTCAGTAGTTTGGAGTCCTGTATGTGAGGGCGACTTGAAACTGATGTCTAGACGAACTGATTTGACACCCTTCGTATTACCATAATTTATTTGCGAGCACTTAGGTGAAGCAGAGTCGTCTAAGGCAACAGTATCAGAATGAGCATGTTCACCATGTTCAGCAGTTCTATCTATTTGCTCGTCTGTGGGTGATTGCACATTAGAGGACGCAGAAGTTATTAGGTCATCAGGAACTTCTACCACAAGCATAATAATAGGAATCTGAATGCCACAAAGATAACATTGTGAGAAAAGAGATGGAAAGAAAGAAGTAAATATATAAACAAAAAGAAAAATAATCCAACAAGGCAAGGCATATTACAGCTGTATTTTCCACGGTCTTCAGAGAATCATTTTTTACCCACTCCTGATTGGCAAGATACCTGGCAGCATGCTGGAAAATAATAACTATGTCAATCTCCCAAAATGTTACAGCAATATATCGGATAAGGACAACAATTTTCACAGAAGTATTGCATAGAAACAAAGATACAGATGCAAGATTCAAAACAGTCATACAGCAGTACACCAACAGCTAAATATAACTACCACAGGGTTATTGTAAGTTATACACATATAGAGAGGAAGAAGGGGAAATAGAAATGATGCCAGTACATTAATCGGGAAGAAAGCCATAATAAGTAGCAGGGAGATAATACTATATAACAAATCAAGATTTCCAAAATCCAAAGCCTTTACTTAGAAAATGGAGAAAGAGAATAACAATATTTAACATTTTTATAACACAACACATTTACCAGATATTTAGATTTCTATGTAACTTAAAAGCAGTCCAGTCAAAGTCGAGATATCAAGAAAATGAAGCAAAATGTTCATCCTACAGCACAACCAATTACAAAGTTACTCATACCTGAAGACAAGTTTCTTTAATACCATTGCGTCCTTCCAAAATCCCAGCTTCTTTGATAGGTTCCTAAAAATGTCTGCAGATGAGTTTCTTACCATAAAGTATAAGCACATAATCAAAGAAAAATACAAGGCTGAAGCACTCACCAGATTCCTCACTGGAGGAAGACAAACCACAAGGTCCACATCACTCGATGGAAGAGCTAATCCAGTTGCATTTGAACCAAAGACATTCGTCCTTGATCTAGGCCATAGGACCTGAAGAGACCTTGTAACCCGCTTAACAGCCCAATTAATGTATGGCTTACAGGCCATATTCTCTGCTGCAACCTTGTACACGAACACCATACAAACAGTCAGTAACATTGCAAAGGCTGGTAAATGAATGTATAAGAAACAGAGAACTAGAAATTTCTTGCACAAAATAATGTTCAAGATCATGGAAACAATAAAACAGGAAGAAAATAGGATCAGTCATTAGCTTTTTCCTCTTCTTCATTCTCTAGGGATCATTAAACTGCTTACCTGCTTCCAAAAGGAGTCAATTTCATCATTAAGGAAGTTGTGCATTGAAGACAGAGATGCCTTTCGAGCTGGGCAGCTCTGTAACTCAGGAGGCTGTAGAGGAAATGATACATCTGGCTGCAGAATAATCACAAAAATCCAAAAATTAAACACAAACCATTACTTTCAGAATAACATAATGCTGATGCTATACTTACATGTTCTTGATCACGAGCAAGCTGAGACATTGCAATCAGATGATCTTGCAACAAAGCACCTGGGAGAGGATGGATCATTGGATGGGCTGAAAGATTCTTACTTCTCCAAGATGGCCAAACAACTTCAGTACCATCCATGCATACACAAGCATCCTCCGAGTTGGTTCCATCATAGTACAGACCTCTCATACCCCAATGTCTTGGGCTAGAGCTACCAGATCTAACAGTTGGAAAACCACGCTGTTTCCTTGAGTCACTCACAGGAGATGGTGGTGGTGGACGGGGAGCTCGTGGAACGCAGAGCACCACTGGTGATGGAGGCCGTCTTATCCGAGGTTGTTCACGCCTAGTTGGAGCAACACGTGGGCTTTTATGATCATGACCACGCTTGAAGTCAGATTTTGATCTCTCCCTTGATATGTTTGGAATGATTATAGGACGCAAAATAGGGTAAGGAAGTGAATCCCCTGTTTTCGCATCAACATCACTAGATAAATTGGTGAAAGATCCAGAAGCTTCCTCCTCAGTTGCTGCATCCGGTGTTGCTGATGCAGAATGCAACACTTTGCTAGACACTTCATTTCCTGGCACAACATAACTAACTGCTTGGTGTCCAGGACCCAAAGGATCAAAAGGCGAACAAAATGGAGTAGCTGTTGGCGAAGTCAAACCATTAGTACTATAAGATGAAGAGAAAGCAACCATGTCATCAACAGCCCTATTCATGTCTGCTTCACGCCAGGCCCATGAGCTATCATCGGAGCTAAGGGAAGGAGGTCTAGAGAAACCAGTACCTGGAAGATCAGAAGGATTCCAGTACATCACACCCCCACCAAAATATTGATTATAATCTATACCAGAAACAGCATGCACCTCAAATTCTTCCTCTGATATATAGTGGCTGTCATATTCATCAGCCAGTTCAGATGTATTTGCAGGATCTGGCAAGTCAAAGAAATCCCCAGAATACTTTCTATCATCCTCAAAGCTCTTCATATTGAACTGAAAATTTTGTGAAGCAAAACTCTGCTGAAAAGCTGTCTGTCGCCTAGAGATAAATCCAGAGTCATAATTGTATGTAACTGATGGAGCCAATCCAGAAGCACTTCGAACCATAGGGGGCCAATCTAAACTCATTGGCATTGGACGAGATAAGATTCGATTGCAACCACTTTCAATCGAAGGATTTCTTGCCTGATGCATGGTGGGCACAAAAGGCTGGCGGATGTGATTGTGCCAATTGTGACCCACATCAAGGTGCAACCGATCAGTGGCTGCTGGAACATGTGAATTTATAGAAGGAAAATAAAAGGGAGCTACACTAGGCCACTCGTATGAAAGGCATTGTGGAGTAGGTGCAGTATTATAAAACTTTTTATCTTGCACCTGAATCACAGAAACTCCCTCTTTAATGTCAAGTGCATTCACAGATACACCAGAAGGTGAATTTTCCTGAATTTTACTTGCACTGTGTTCATTGATGCCTTCTCCAATGAAAACACTACCAGGTTTTGGGGCAATAGGAGGCAAAACATTACATTCTCGCTTATAATTTGAACTCTCTTGTCTGGTAGGAATGATTTCATTCGCACTAATATCTTTTGAGTCCTGTTGATGCCCTGTACCCTTATGACAGAAACCATTAGTGGAACCAACCTCATGATCTTGCACATGCAGGGCAATATCTTCCTTGAAAAGCTGATTATCTGGTTCAGTAGGACTTGAAATTGGTTCAAGAATATTTGTATGACTTATTGTATCAGTTGGAACACTGTGTTCTACACTTAAATTGTCCAAGACCCCATTGGACTTTGTTGCCTCATCTTGAGAAACAAAAGACAAAGAAGACGACCCAGTGACTGCCTTCTTAGAAGATTTTACTTCAGTTGTATCATTGATGTAAGAGCGTTTTTTTTTATTCTTTTCCTTTCGGCTCTTCCTTGCAGCAGCTTGTCCTTTTCCACCAACCCCTGATTGGGTTTGTACCTGAAGAGAAGAGTACCAGTTATGACAGTATTTAATTTTAAATAATTAACAATACCATCCAAATGAAAAACAGTGTGAGCATTTCCACTGGTAACAGAGTCTTTCTGTTTACATCTTTATCATGAGGTATAACATGCGTCTTGGTGGACTCCATCAAATCTGCTTTCTTATTATGAGTCGATTTATATTCAAGATCCTGGCATATTACTATAAACAGTTAACAAAATTTCTCAACACATATGAATGAAAGCAAAAACACATCTAAAGGACTTTCAATAAAGAAAAAAGGTACCTTAAGAGGTTTTTGCGGTGGATGGTCATCCATCTCCATCTTCAGAACAGGATTTTGGTTTTTAATGTTTCGGGACTTTACCTTTTTCTTACGGCTAGATGCACTGAACTGATCCTTGGATTTATCAGACGAAGAGTTAAAATTTCCTTCGCCAAGAAGTTCAAGCTTTGTGCAATCAAGTGAAATAAACATGAGATATCCTCGTAGTTTTCTTAATATGCTATCAATGATGGAACTTACAGAGCTTAATGAGCTAAAAAACACCTTTCCTACATCACAGTGGTGATGACATGATAGGACCACAGTAACAATATCCCGAAGCACAAACAAACTACTAAAGGCATTGGTTAAGGAAGTAGGTTTTCCAGAATGAGAATTTGCTGAAACAGTCATGCCAAATTCTGCATCCTCAAGGGGTTTTCGGGTGGTCCCCAGCTTTTTTTCACCATAATTGGTATATCTCATTGGTCGTTCCACTGCTCCTGCACTAAAAAGCCACATTTCATTCTCTGAGGCACTACCTGCTGCCTTCAGAACCTCGAAAGTCTGAAAGCCGAAAAAGTTAAAAAATGTTAAGAAATAATGTTCAAAAACTTTTAACAGAATAATTTCCCAAAAATACAATTCATCCATACATGGGAACTCTTTAAAAATATTGTATACGCATTGTATTATAACATATCAAATTTAAGAAAGATCCGAGCATAAAATATAGGAGCAATAGAAAGAAGGAATTATGAACCAAAGATGTTACTACAACTGAAGGTTATTTTAGGCTCACACAACGAGTTCATATAATTAGTTTGAACGAGCCCTCCGTGTTTAAACCTTCTCTCGATGCTTACAACTCAATTAAAGCAGGCATTTTTTTTAAAATTAACTATAATGATTATATCATAGGATAAACTCCATCATTAGATTAACATGGAGATATCAAAGTTTTAAGTTATACCAGGGATTTAGCAGCTTTCCCGAAAATTGTATTAAATACTTTCTTCCTTGTTGCATCACCCAAATTTACCCACCAATCCAAACATCCTTTCTTCCTCCAATACACATTTGCAGCTACCCCAGCAGCCTTCATCTTCTCTTTCAACTTCATCCCTCTTCTCTTCCCATTATTACAATTCAACCACGCTAACCTCAACGCCACCTCTAATCTATTTACAACAAAAGCCTCAACACTATAATACCCTTTTGATTTTAGCCACTCTAGTTCAATCCAATCCGATACCAATTCGCTCTCATCCCCTCTCAAAAACGCACCGTTTGAAACTTCATCCATTATTTCAACAAACCGGTCCACATTTTCAACCAGCTCTTCAGTCACCGTCATCGAATCGAGACTACTCACCGAGCACGTACAGTCGTCGATTTTTTCGCCTTCTCTGGATCCGAACAACCGAACCGACTCAAAAACTCGCCGTTCCGACTCATTGGACTGGGCAACCCTAGAGAGGAGACCACGTGATTGTTTGTAACAGAGGCCCGGGAGGAAGGGAGGATCACGAGAGGGAAGGTCGGGAAGAATAATGAAGAAGCCATGGCCACGTGTACGAAGCTTGCCGAGCATCTGGATGAGGAGCTGGGTGAACTTGGAATCGACGGTTGTGAGGTGAGCTTGACGTTGATGGACGGTGAGAGATGAGAACCACCTGAGGATCGAAGACCTTGAATTGCTGTTAGGGTTAGGGTTTGGATTTTGGGAGAGAGAATTGCAATGGTAGAGAGAGATGTGCGAAGTAAGCGAGTCCATGACTTGGTTCTGAGCCATGAACGATTTGGTCAGAGATTTGGATAATTGCTGGGGAGGGAAATTAGGGTTTGATTTGGACATTATTTGCAGCTTATTCCTTTCTTCTTCTTTTTTTAATTGTTGATGTTTCGGTTTTACCTTCTTTTGTAGCAGAAAAACAAAAGGAGCTTTGACAAGAAGAAGGCAAAGAGAAAAACGGTGGCCGAGACAAACATGAGATGTTTTGAGAGAGATTTGCGGGTAGGAAGGTTAGAAGCACCGCAAATACACTACTTCATTTTTATCTCATGACTGAAAAATGAATGATTAAGCTACTATAAATTTTGTTATTTCTTTTAAAATTTATTATTTCATAGCTACTTGAAATATTTGTTTTGAAAATAAAACTATTTTATTGCCAAAAAGTTTGATTTAATAAATTAAACATGCATGAGAGAAAATAAGTAAAATTTAACAAATAAGAAAATATTTTAAAATTCAAAATATAACTCACTATAATAACTAATTTACCTATAAAGGCTCATTTTCAAGTATATTTACGTAAATAGGCCAATTTCTGCATTATTTGACGGAAATGGTCGATTTTGGCAAAATGCGTCCACGTAAGAGCGTTTTAGGGTGAAATTTCCAGCAAATCGTGCTCTTGGGGAGCGTTTTTGCCATCTCAGCACAAAACGCGCTCACATGGAAGCTCTTTGCTAACGTGGCAAAAACTCTCCTCCAGGGGCACGTTTTGCTCCGTATTTTTTTCCCCAATGGCTATTTTTTTCACCGTTGGGGGTCCAATGGTAAAAAAAAGTATAAAAACCCCCTCTTATTATTTCACACAAAATTTCTTCAAAATTTAGCAAAAAACTCTCAAATTTCTCCCTAAATTTCTCAAAGCTCTCAAATTTCTCCTTAAATTTCTCAAAGCTCTCTTTAATTAATTATTTCATTTAATTTTCTTTCTAAATTAGTATTATTTTTTATAATTTCAAAAATATTTGATCGTGTTAGCAATGGCCGGGGAATTAAATAATCTCGATCATAAACATATCTCCGTCGAACAAATGAAAATGGTAAGGGTTATTTTTAATTTTTGAATATTATTTAATATTTTTTTCATTTATGTAATTTTAATTAATTTGTATTTTATAATTTTTTATAACAGTCTGTAGATCGGGTGTTATAATGTTAAATTCGTAATATGTCTGGTCCTCCATCACTGTTGATAGAAAATTACTTAAGGGAAACGGGTTTTTGGCACGTGGCCACTATAGGCCGGGGGTGCAAGTTGGACCCGAAACTCATCAGCGCGTTAATAGAGAGGTGGAGACCCGAGACGCACACATTTCATCTTCTATACGGAGAGTGTACCATCACTTTGAAGGACATGCAGTTACAATTGAGATTGCTCGTGGATAGGTCCGCACTCACCGGGTCTGTTCAATCTGCTGATTGGGAAGCCATATACTATGATTTTTTAGGTACGATTCTAGATAATATTTTCGGAGGTCGGATCGAGATGGGCTGGTTATGATACACATTCCCTAAGCCGGGGAATGATTCGACTAAAGTAGAAAGAATACAATATGCTCGGGCATACATCTTTGAGATGATTGGAGGTTATTTGATGTCAGACTTGTCACGAAACCTCATACATCTGAGGTAGTTACTGAAACTCGTTTATTTTAGAGCAACTGGTGAATTTAGTTGGGGGTCTGCCGTGTTGGCAACATAGTACCGAGAGATGTGCGGGGCGACGCCACCAAATAAAGCTAAAATCGGAGGTTGCCTATCACTATTACAATCATAGGCTCGGTTTCGTTTTTTATTTTTACGTCCTCGAGTGAACCATCCATGTACATTCCCACTCATAACAAGGTAAAATTTTTATTTGATTTTATAAGTATTACATAAATTTAAAATAAAATTGTATGCTCAAACTTTATTTAATTAGGTGGAATCATTCGGCGAGTTATGTTGGAATACTTACCGCTCCTGAAGATATACGGCTTTTATTAGACCAACGGTCGAAAGTGCAAGTAAGTATTCAATAATATATATACATAAAATATTTAGTATTTAGTATTTAGTATTTAGTATTATGTATATAACTAAGGCTTCGTTTGTTTGCCAGTAAAATGTTTTCTGGAAAATAATTTCTAGAAAATGATTTCTAGAAAATGATTTACTTTTCTGAAAAATGATTTACTTTCTGGTGTTTGGATAAATCTGTGTAAAATAATTTTTGTTGTTTGGCAAATTTCTGAAAATATTTTTCGAAAAAGTTATTTTTACATATATTAATAAATTTATATACATATTAATATACTTATATTTTAAATTGTTTTTACATATATTTAACTTAACACGCATTGAACTTTAATTGGATAGCCTGAATTGAGAACAATTGGCTACTTGAAAATGACAATCTGTGACAACAAAAGCATTGAACTTCACACGCATCTTCATGGATTAAGGGACTGCCACTCAAAAAATCAATGAATTACAGCACCTTTCCAAGTCTTTCTTTCACTCTCCTTTAGCTACAATATGCTACCCAAATCACACAATCCCTAGTGGATGGAATATTACTGCATTAATTAACATAAACACCAGTTCAATGACTTTCATTCAAAGGAAAACACCAGCTAGAAACAGTTTAAATCAATGCAGACCTTTGCAATCTTTCCTCAGGACATCCATGCTTGACATTTTTAAAGGAAATACAAGCACATTTGTATAGGAGCAATTGTTTTCAGAAACTAGTTTCATATCATTTCAATATATAAAACACGAATCAAAGACCACAGGCAAAACCAGCTGGAACACTTAAAGCCTTAGGAATAACAAATTTAATTGTACAAGAAACTGCCAAAAACAAATCAGCCTGCCAGGCCTACCTTCAGTTTTCACCTCACTATGTAAGTATCTGAGGTATCTCAAGATTCTCAACAAATTTCAAGGCTTTTTTCAGTTCTGCTTCTACCTGTTTGTATCACAAGCATTCAGAATTCAAGTTTTTTCCATTCATAACAACAATACTACGATACTGTAACCAACAAATATACATAAATGAACACATATAGATCACTGCAGTATAAAAAAGATTAATCAGAAGTTTTTTTCTCATTATAATTCTTGCTACTCTCCTTCCATTCAAGGTAAAATCACAAGAGCTGAGCAGCCGAGACCTCCTAAACAACCTAACAATCTCGTTGACTTCTTCCTCACCACATTCATCCACAACCACCACACACACTCCACCTTTTTTGACAGTCCTCTCCATCTCCTCTGCATTTCGCAAGAGATACAAGGCCCCCATCAAATGACCAGTGAAGGCAACATCAAAAGCTCTATCAAATAAGGGAAGATTATGGGGATTGGCCCTGCTAACCAAAAGCAAGGATTCTATTAGTTCAACACCTATAACATTCTTAAGACCCATTTTGGATAGAGTCATGACCTCATGGCCAGCCCCAGCAGAGACACACAAGACCTTGTACTGGTTCTTTAAGAGAAGCAATGTCAAAGTTTGCAAAGAAAAAAACCCTCAAATATTTTGCTATGATTTGTGGTTTTAACCAAACTGATCTTTATTAAAAGCCCTAATTACATAAGCAACCATATCCATATGAAAAGAGAGAGAAAGAGTTATTCTTTAAATTAACCCCCCCCCCCAAAAAAATACTTTTGATGACATTAGTGAAAGGAAATTTCCAAAGTAAAAAATAAAAAATAACTTATGCATTTCAATAAGTTCTAGACAAATTAAAAAATAAAAGAAAAATATGTAGTTCTCTGAACCATCTGAAATTGAAATTTAAAGAAGACAGATCTTCTATGCAGTAATACGAATTAATAGCGAAAAAGAGGATAAAATAAAAGTGTACTGACCTTGAAACATGTATAAAAAAGGAAGAAGAAGAAGATTCTTCAACAGACAGATGCAAAATCCAAACAGATTAAACAAACAGATGCAAAATCCAAATAGATTCTTCAACAAAAAAAAAAGGAAGAAGAATATTTGAGTGAGAACAGCATGTATTACAAATCTGTCATTAGAAGAGAACCAGCATGAGCATAAATAAGAAAGAAGATAGTGATATACATGTGGTTGCTAATTTTTTAGGGTTTCTTCAAAATACAAACTTGACGGCAGTCGATCAACAGAGATGACGAGGCCAACGAACAGAGATGATGAGGGGCAGCGGAGGCTGATGGACAGAGAGGAAGGGAGAACCACTGCGATGAGAGTGAAGAGAATGGAATGGAAAATGTCTTACAGCTTAGAAATTGGTAAGATGTTTTTAAAAAATTAGAAATTGATTTACCCGTGTTTTGGAGAATGTTTTCCTTTAGAAAATTATTTTCCACCAAACAAACGCCGAAAAATCTAAAAAATGTTTTTCAAAAAATATTTTCCACCAATCAAACGGGCCCTAATATTCTTATCACGTTCATATAGTTTCAATGGACACCATACGAGGATTCGATAATTCGGGCAGTAATTCCAGATGAATTCTTTCAAAATCCGAACATTTGGCATGTTAAGGTCTCATTGGTCAACTATGCTACTGTCGAGATGCACTAGACAGGTAGAGTGTTGCGACAATTTAGATTCCAACAACCGATTCTCGAGGCACTTAAGGTGCTTGATAAAGAGTACAAAATTGATTGACGGTAAACGAATACGAATTGGCTGGTATTTTTCTCGGAATATAACAAAATTTGAAAAAATCGGTATGATCATATACCTGCTCACGAATCGATCATCGTCCTCGAGTTAGTGCACGCACCGAATTACATGTTATGGTTTAGGATCCATGGCAAGCCATATTTGCTGTCGAAATAACAGAGGGTCGGCAAATCCATGTCGGAAGAGAACGATGGAGCCCTTTAAATCCAATGAGAAGGGATAACGGCACAGGACCATCAACAGTACCCATACAATTACCGAGCCTAACACTTCAACCGATGACACCCACAGCACAACCCCTTCAGGTTATGCCAGGTGCATATCCTAGTACTTATATGTTTCATTTTCCCAGTCCTATACTAGGTTGGAATGCATGGCCCGGTACATCTTCTTTCCCGATGATTTCGACTCAACCGACGATATATAGGCCATCGTCACTGGAGGGATCGCACGAGGCACCTTCGGGGAGCTCGTCTCATTACCAATCCCCATCGTCTTATGGGATTCAAACACCTCCGCCGTGGGTGATGCAAACACCTCTACATTCTTTATTCTATTAAGGTGGGTCATCTTCTCAACACCCACAATTGGAGCAACCATAACCCCCGCTGGAGCAACCACAACCTCCACCGGAAGCTGAACCAATGAGAAATCCAACACATAATCATCGACCACCCTCATGTAGCACTGATTCCGACCAGCACATCCATTGATTTTTTAATATATTTGTAAAAATTGTTTTTATATTGTTTCATTTAATAAAATAAATTTTTTTAATATTTTAATAGTAAATTATTTTTATATTTTTAATAAAATAGAAGTCCTTTTGAATAAGGCGCAATAAAAATAATGCAACATAGTTTCATTACAGCAATTATCAACTATTTTAGTTTGGACATGATCAAATTGTATGAACTGGGTTCCTACACCATCCACAACTTCTGTTAGTTCGTTCTTTCCCGGATATTCATATTATTATGTATTCTACTCGAGTAAAGTCGATCTTTTGGTTTGCGACGTAATTCTCTATCTAGTAACAACTTAAACGGAGCAAGCGATACAGACGGCCACTTACGTTCATCTAGGACCAGTAGAAATACGTGTCTCCATACATTGTACATGTATTCTATTTTGTACATTTCGCTGACATATCTCATGGGATCCAAACGGAGATTCTGACAAGTTGCAATTGTATAAGCGCATGGATAACAAAGTGCGTCAAACGTCCTATAGTCACAAGTCCTATTTATTAGGTGTACATGATATTGCACGTTAGTAATACATTAGCTCGGTCTATTAAACTCGGCCATACAAAACCACAAGTTGTCGCGATCATGACACACTGTATCCATGGTGTTGGCCAGCGCATTCGCCTTATTAATTTCTTGCAATACCTTCCAGAACCATACATGGTCTCCCTGCGTTTGGCTTTTATAACTCGTTGCTTGCTTTGGAAATAATGCCGCCAAACGAAAATATGTCTCTCACACAATCGAGGTTATTGGCAAATGACGCGTTCCTTTTAGAATAAAATTTATGCATTCAGTCAGGTTTGTGGTCATATGACCATATCGTAGGTTGTCGTCGTATGCTTGTGTCCACTGTTTGAAAGGTATGTTAAAAAGGTAGTATGCGCATTGATCTTTAACTAAACGCAAAATCCCCAACATCTCATAAAAACGATCCTTATTGATCTTGTACCCTGCCAATATAAGTTGATAGCGAAAATTACATACCACTATTCCATTCAGAATAAATTGAATATTACAAACAAAATTATATTAATAGAGATTAAATATCCATGTTAGCCACTTGCTGTCGTTCAGTGGTAAACTGATATTGCCCGTAGTAGTTGGACGCAACATGCTTTATACAATACCGATGGTGTGTGTAATCCCATAGGCTTCTCGGTCGCTCAGTTGCGGCTTGTATTCTAGTGTCCCAATCCGATATAATGTATATATTAGGTTGGGGGCATACATGCCTCCTTAACCTAAAAAAAAATAAATCACAGTCATCACCTAACTCCCCTGGTGTTATTACAAACGCAATTGGAAGGATTCTCCCACCGCCGTCCTATGCCACAGCTAGCAATAGCCGATGGGTATATCTACCATACAAAAAGGTACTGTCAATTTGTACCAATGGCTTGTAGTACACAAATGAGTCCCGACATTGCTTAAAGCTCTAGAATAAACGCTTGAACACTTGGCATCCACAGAGAAATCGGTCGTTGTAGTACACAGAGACCGTTTCAAGGTCTGTTATGCAACCTGGGATGTACCTCTCCAGCACCTAACACCACTGCCACACCTCATTATATGAAGCGTCTCACCCACTATGTATTTTTTTCCAACGCCTTCTACTTAGCTATCCAAGCCTTGCGGTAAGAAGGCATGTACCTCAATTGGCTACGAATATTGACAATTAAGACCAACACAAAGTCCTGGGATCCACCTTTAACATCAGTAGTATTAAGCTAGCTATCATACCTGAATCCATATTGGGATGATCTTGTGAAACACCTTTCAACGAAGTACGTTAAATAATGCAACATTAAGTAATAACATCATTATTAAAAAACCCTAAACACCCAGTGATACTGTACCGGTAACACAGGTATGTAGACCTTTGTACTTTTTTATTTCCCACAAGCCTGTCTTTTTCCTAAAAAAAGTCATTATTTTTCATGAACATGTACCCTATTGCACTCCACAGTTGGCTTCGAACTTCTTATATTTGGATTTAACCATATTGTGGTTAACCCCGTGATTGATGCTATGTTGTTTCAATGCACTAAGAAATCTATTCTTACTGTAAAACTCCTTACCAACTTCCAATTCACCAAAATCTAATGACAAACTTATACGATTACACCTTCTGTGGTAGATCTGAAAACTCTAACTTATCATCAGCCGATATATAGATATTATGCATGTGGGCTGGAGGCGAGTACGCCCTAAATCGCGGATATTCTTTTTTCTTAATCTGAACCCCCTTCAATGTTTTCAGGTTCGGATGAAACAGGCTCCAGTTCAGAAAGTAATACAACTTCTGCACCATCGAGGCCAGGCTTTCGAAGTGGATCCACATTAGACTCATCATCTAACCCACCATCATCTGCAACGTACGAGGTCCCCTCACTGGTGGACGTCGTAGGGAGTACATCATCCCTTCTTGTGGACCTTTCGTAACATCCCCAATCAGATTTGGATTGCCAACCACTAGAAGTTGATGTTGTAACACCCCTAACCCTTATCCGTCGCCGGAACAGGGTTATAGAGTATTACCGAACCTTACAAACTAAATACGAACATTTTACAACTTTTATTTTACATATCAAGAATCAGTTATAAAATACTCATATTTTCCCTTAGATAGACCCTCGAGGCCCAATATACACATTAGAAGTGAATCGGGATTAAACCTACTTAGGGAATTTTTCCCATAATCTAAAAAATTTTCTTAGAAGCAGGAGACACATTCCCGTGCTACCAGCCATGAGAGATTTCAAACAGGTAATGTCAGGAGACATGCCCATGTCTTAGGCTATGTGGGCATTCGATATGAGGCACACGGTCGTGTCTCAGCTTTCGTGTCATTACCTGTGTAACTCTTTGACTTGGGTCACACGGCCAAGCCACATGCCTATGTGCTAGGCAGTATGTAAAAACCTGGGCATTCTGTTTTGAAATTTTAAGGTGCAAGGGACACACTGCCAAACCACACGTCCATGTGTCAAGCTGTGTGTCACGTACGGCTGAGACACACACCCGTGTCTCTACCCGTGTGGACAAAAATAGGTCATTTTAAGGCCACTTTTCTCACTTTTTTTATATCAACCTACACAACATTTCAATACATCAAATAACCCCAATCAAGCAATTGACACAAGCCAAAATCATGTTTTAAACACAATATATCATCACAAAACTCAATTGCCGAAGCTTACCAAATTAACTCCATTCATTGATTTATCAAAATCTACTACTAAATACATGCATACAAACATATATACATAAGTCATTCACAACCATACTTTAAAATTAGCTCTTTTCGAATCCAGCCCTATATATGCCATATAAACCATAATAACAAAATTTACTGTAGCAAACTGGATAGTGTGACTCGATGTGTTGATTCGATCCTCTGAACTTTTTGAAAATCTAAAAAAAAATTAAACGACGCAGTAAGCTTAATGAAGCTTAGTAAGTTCATTGGCTTTAAACATAAATCTTACCGAACATACTATAGTAATTTATTTAGGTAAATCATTTCACAAACATTTCCTGCCAATCACAACTTCGATTGATGAATTCACTTATTTGAGCTCAATATCAATAATAACTTAAATTCTTCCACATTAATTCCATATGGTACTTACCAATCCTTGTCAAATCAAAAAACACCTTACGGATTTGAGTACATCATAAACAGAAGCCTGAAGGCTGCACTAAAGCATATAAGTGTTAAACGGAAACCCGTAAGGGTTAAATGGAAGCTCATAGGAGTTGAACGGAAATCCATAAGAGATAATCTGAAGCTCAGAATAGCTAAACTGAAACCCATTAGGGTTAAACTGAAGCTCAGAAGAGCTAAACTAAAACCCACTAGGGTTAAACTGAAACTTAAAAGAGTTGAACTGAAACCCAAAAGGGTTAAACTGAAACTCATATGAGTTGAATGAAGCTCATGAGAGCTAAACGGAAAGCAAACACGAAAGTTCGCAACAAATGCTGAGCCTCGATTTACTTGGGTAATTTGCTGTCATTTCCTTTTTCTTTTTGAACGACTATACTCAATCTCGCGTTCCATTCTTTCCGAACATTCAATTTAATTTCATAACTTTAAGGATAATTTTATTTTCATAAATGATATAAATAAATACACACTACTATACATCAATTTAATTTATAACATTAAAATTTAACCATACGAACTTACCTGAGTTAAATTGTAAGTTTGTAGTAGTTAATGACTATTCTACTAATTTCCTTTTTTCTCGTTGATCTACTATTGATCTAAAATATAGAATTATTCATTCATTAACATATTTTTCAATTCTAATTCACTTCACAATTAATACCATTCAATTTTGAAATTACACAATTACCCTAACTTTTACACTTTTTACAATTTAGTCCTCACCAATTATCCAATCAATTGAGTAATTTTTCTCAATTAAAAATTATCTAAATATTCTAGGCTATCTCACAGCCTTTGATAAACTGAATCTAATATCAAACCCTAAGATTTAATCTTTTCACAATTTAGTCCTAAAATCAATTTCTATTTATATCACTTGATAAAATCATTATATAACAAAATTAAAGCTTCAATTCCATGTTAATTCATCATAAAATCTATAAATCATCAATGGTACCTTTAAAATTACCCATAAAATCAAAAACTAATGAATTAGATAGTTGGACCTAATTACAAAACTCTTAAAAACACAAAAAATTCAAGAAAAGAGCAAGAATTAAACTCACATGTAGAAAAATATGAAAACGAACTTCTTAAGAGTTCTTCAATGGTGTTTTTGGCTGAGAGTTATGAAGAAATGTCTAGATATTTAATTAAATCCTATTTTTAACTATTAAGTTTTATTTCATTTCCAATTTTACCCCTTATTCACACTAATTTCATGATTTTTCTACACTCATGCCGTCCAGCCTCTTATTTTAGGCTTATTTACCCTTCAAGTCCTTCCTCATTTAACATTTAGGCTATTTTATCACTCTGGCAAGTTTTTCACATTTTTCAATTTAGTCCTTTTTAATTAATTAACTATCAACATATTAAAAATTTTCTAAAAAAACTTTAATACTAACTTAATGACACTTCGTAAATATTTATAAAAATATTTACAGCTCAGTTTATGAAATCGAGGTCTCAATACCTCGTTTTCAGAACCACTTAACCTAATAAATTCTTTTAAAACACAAATCACTAATTCAAAAATCTTTCTAAAATCACATTTAACTCATAATTAATAAATAATAAAATTTTTGAACTCACTTGTCGAATTTAGTGGTCTCGAACCACTATTTCCGACACCATTGAAAATTGGGTTGTTACAGATGTCATTCCCTAATACGTATTTCCAACATCGAACATCGACCCACCGATGTGCATGTCTCATCCACTAATCGAGTACCGTGCAAGAGTTGTATATTCTGTACTGCCACCAAACACGGGCACTTCCGTGTTTTGCCTCCTACTAACGGAGTGTCGGGTAGGGGTCGTGTCTTCCTCTCGAACAGCAGTAGATGTTGAAGTCGCAAATGTTTCATTTGGTGATAAAAATTGTACATATAACTCAAGATAGGGTGATTCACTAGCGAGATGAATCTGCACCATCGCCTCAAAGCTACAACCACCTTTGATATCAAATGAGTCATATGTCACGGGATCAATCGATGCACAAAATCGATACTTAATAGAAAAAACCCTCATTGGCGTCATTCCGAAGATTTTGCACCTAATTCTTTTACAAAATTCTGTCAAATCTATAATTTGGTTAAAAACCATTCGCGTTATGTTCTCCGATAAAAAAACAAAGTCGTTCTCGGTGTCACGGACCTCACCGTCATAGTAAATAACAACACTAATGCGTTCACTCATCTTCAATTTCTATTCTACTTAACCTCTCTAATTTTTCTTACTGTAACTTATGCAACCTCAGAATGAATTTTGGCTCATTTATAGCCTAATGCCAAACATGAACTACTGTAGAAAAAGAGCATCCACGTGAGAGCTTTTTTCAGTAATTTTACTGACAGTGCATCCTGCTTGAAGCGTTTTTGACACTATTTATTCAGAAACGTATTCTCAAAATCATTTTTTCAGGAACTATTGTAGAAAAAGAGCGTCCACTGGGAGCTTTTTTCATCGATTTTGTTGACAGTGCATCCTATTTGAAGTATTTTTTACACTATTTGTTCAAAAACGTATTCTCAAAATTATTTTTTCAGGAACTACTGTAGAAAAAGAGCATCCACGTCAGAGCTTTTTTCATCAATTTTGTTGACAGTGCATCCTGCTTGAAGCGTTTTTGACACTATTTGTTCAAAACCGTCTTCTCAAAATTATTTTTTCAGGAACTACTATAGAAAAAGAGCGTCTGTCTGGGAGCTTCTTTCAGTAATTTGGTGATAGTGCATCCTGCTTGAAGCATTTTTGACATTATTTGTTCAGAACCGTATTCTCAAAATTATTTTTTCAAGAACTACTGTAGAAAAAAAAACCAAAATCCTTATTGTCAATATAATTTTCCCTAAACCCTAAACCTAAATACAATATTATTTAAGAAAAAGCTAAACCCAAATTTAATTAATTTTCTTAAAAACACTAAACCCAATTTTAATTAATTTATTTAGAACCCCTAAACCCTAATTTAATTAATTTTTAAAAAAGAGCACTAAATCCTAATTTATTTTTAAAAATTCTTAAAGCCCAAGACCCTAAATTATTTTAACAAAACCTTAAACCCTACAAACCTAACCCTAAATCATTTTAACAAAACCTTAACCAAAAAAACCCTAGGGACTAAACATTCAAAAATCCCTAATCTAGAAAAAACACGGAGCTAAACGCGCCCCTGGGGGAGCTTTTTGTCACGTCAGCAAAGCGCGTCCACGTCAGCGCGTTTTGTGCTGATATGGCAAAAACGTTCCCCCAAGGGCGCGATTTGCTGAAAATTTCACCCTAAAGTGCTCCTACGTGGACGTATTTTGCCAAAATCAGCTCTTTTCGGTAATTAAATAATGCATAAATTGACTCATTTCCGTAAATATACTTAGAAATAGACCTTTATACGTAAATTAGTCCACTATAATATTAATTTTTTAAGAACCATCATAATAATATTTTTTATTTAATTAATTTATCACACCAATTCAATAATTATTACCTTACTAAGATGATAGGATTGCTTATTAATGGACAAGTCCAATGAACAATTTTATTTTTATTCAATGCCGTAGGAATAATAAGATTTAATTAAACAAGTTGAACAACAAACTGTAATTATTTCAAGAAAAACGATTTAAACTTGTAATAAAAATACGATGTCTCATCTTATGCTTCCAGCTTCGGACTAACTCTTCAATTTGGAACTGTTGATGCTACACCAATTGAAGCAAAGTGCCACTATTGCCCCTACGAGGAGGTGGAGAGCTATTTGGAAATGATTAGTTACATAGAAACAAATTAAAACCACCACACTTGTAAAGCAACATGAAATGAATAAGGTAAAATACATTCTCTAATGAAACAAACTAAATTTCTAGAACAAGTTTGGAATATTATTTATAATAATATATGAAAAATTATGATGATAAAAAAGGAAATACATTATTTAGATATGTGAAGATAATATAGTCATTTCATCCAAAAAAACAAAACCAACTTCTAAACGCCTAAACCAGGCTATTTTACCAAGCTAACCTAAAGCATTTTAATATTTATAAAAATGACCCAAGTTTAAAAATAATCACTAAAATTACCTGAAATGAACAGTATTTTTGGCTATTGGGAACTTAATGGCCGGCACTACATACTGTTTTGGCCCCATGATTGCCTGATGATTGTGTCAGGCTTTAAAATATTTATTTTTATGATTTTGGGAACCTAATGGCCGACACCAAGGTATTTTTTTTAAATCGTATCATATTGATATACAAAAATACCAGTATTTAAGAAAATTTGGTGCTGGCTAGTAGATGACCGGCACCAGGTACTTTTTTTGTGTCCCAAGGCAATTTTTAAAAAATTTAAATTAAAAAAATGGGTGCAGGCCACCAAGTACAATTTCGACTCCCAATGCAAAATATTTTTTGGAACACTGATGCCGACACCGGTCAAATTTTTTTGGCTGCTGGGCATTGATGGCTGGCACCAAGTACCTTTTAAAAAAAATTTTGTGTTGGCCAACACCAGGTACTTTTTTCGTGTCTCAAGGCAAATTTTTTTATTTTGGGATACTGATGGCTGGCACCAGTGAATTTTTTTAAAAAAATTTGGGTGCTGGCCAATAGATGACCGGCACCAAATTTATCATATATATATATAGGTGTTTTATCTTCCATTTGAGTTTTTGTTTGCTTTTTCTTTGCTTTATTAGTTGAAAATCAATATTAAAAATATTAGTTTTTTCTTTGTTGAGAGTGAAGCAAAAATTTTTTAAAATGAGTTCCTAAATTTTGTTTGTTTATGTTCATGGAGTTCCTAAATTTTGTTTGTTTATGTTCATTTCGATGGAGAAATGATAAATACAACTGAAGAAGGTTGTGTATTTCAAAGTCGAAAAACAATAGGAATGAGATTCAACAAAAGTGTTTCGCTGGTGGATTTAAAACGAAAAATCAGTACAAAGATGGCAACCCATTGCAGAAAGTGAATGTTTAGACTATTTTACAAATTTTCGGTTTCAATTGATCCGCTCAAGTTCTCCGAAATGGAGCTTGAAGAGGAAGATAATCTAGTGACAATGATAGCAATTCATTGCCCCCCGTGAGATAGAAAATCCCAGCCCGGTTGAGTTTTTCGCTGAGATAGCTGAACCAGATCTCATTCAAGTTGTAATTCCAGCAAGCCAGTACTCTGGAATTGATTTTGATTTTAACGTCTCCTGGGAAGGTCAGTCGGGTTTTGGACGGTCAATGCCAACTCCCGAAAATCCAAACACCAGTGGATGTTCGTATAACATCCCAAACTCATGTACTCGTCCAGAGATCCGTCTAGAGGTGTTGGCCACCATAGTATATGGTGATGAAGGGTCTGATAATAATGATCAGTCTTACCGTGATCCCAACGATGATTTCAGTGACCTCGATTTGGATGACATCCCTGAAGACATATACGAGGAAAGGCGGGTGGAGGGTGAAAATGCAAACCCCCATTTGGTCGGGAACGCGGGCCCTGGTATAGTTATAAAAAACAATACAGGGTCCTTCATGACCAACGTGGATCCTGATGCGGCTCTTGCACACGAGTTCCTAGAATATACAAACATTGTGCCGACTCACCTACTTGATGATGAATTGGACGATGAAGAGTTGTTTCCGGCCAATCATCTTGTAATGCAGGACTCGAAGATGACGAATGATATATTATTGAGCGCATATTTTTGTAAAAAAATTGTAAAAATGTGAAAAATTAGATAAATGATATACTTTATTGAAATTATACACTTGATTAAATATAATACAATATACATACATATTTAATTTAAAACACATTAAAATGAAATAAATAACAATGAGAGAACAATTAATATAAGAAAATGGAAATTAAAATGGAAAGAAAGATAATTTAAATGAAAAGAGAAAAAATTAAATTTAAATGAAATGAGAAAAATTAAATTTAAATGGAAAGAAATATAATTTAAATGAAATGAGGAAGAAATTAAATTTAAATGAAAAAAAGATAATTTAAATGAAGTAAGAAAAATTAAATTTACATGGAAAAATAATATAAATGAAATGAGAGAAATAAATAAATGAAAATGGGAAGATAGATAATTTAAATGAAATGAGAAAATATTAAATTAAAATGTAAACAAAGATAATTTAAATGAAATGAGAAAAAATTAATTTTAAATGTAAAAAAGATAATTTAAATGAAATGAGAAAAATTAAATTTAAATGAAAAATATATAATTTAAATGAAATAGAAATAAAAATGGAAATGGAATGGAATGAAATGGAAATTCAAATAAATGAAATAGAAATTCAAAACAAACGTAATTGAAATAGAAATAGAAATGAAATGAAAAAAAAAAAAAAGAAGAGGTGAAATGACATGTTAGAGAGGCCTGTATCAGCCCTGTATAGGCCTGAGAAATGGGGAGAGGTTGGCCGGCACAAGCAAGCCTACTTTTAGGATTTGACCCATTATTTCAGGCCTAAAAAAACTCAAAAAAAAAAACCCAAAAAGAAAATGAAATGATAATTTTTTTTATTTTAAATGAAATTTAAAACTTTGTAATGGAATAATATTTAAATTGACAGAAAATTTAAATAAAATATGAAAAATTTTAAATGACCCTGATATTGAGACTACTAATTAATATGGAAAAAATATGAAATGAATTGAAAAAATAAATTGAAATGACACTGTTTGTGATTAATATGAAAAGGAAATTTGTATATTAGGAAAAAATAAATTTAAATGAAAAAAATAATGAAATGAAATGAAATGTTAAATGAATATAAAATGAAATGATGATTATGAAATGGAATGAAAGTTTAAATGAAAATAAATTATAAATTTAAATGAAAACAAATACTGAAATGTAAATAAAAATGAGAAATGAGAAATAATTAAATTTAAATAGAAAATATATAAATGAAATAAACAGGAAGAAATGAAATGCAAATGAATATAAATAAAATGAAAAAAAAAAAAAGTGAAAGGACTTGTTAGGCCAATCCTGCGTCACCTGTGTCATTGACCAAGGCCAATTTGGCCTTCCAATGGCCCACAATAGTTAACACAATTTTTTTTTTCAATTTTGCATTTGCTCAGTCACATAGTCCCCACTATAAATGGGCTACTTTAACCCATAATCGCCGACCACCGCCGATAACCGACAATCACAAATCACCTCCAAACACCTCCAACAATCGTCGTTCACCGTCAACCATCGCCGACCACTCCATGGATCCTAATCCTAATATTATTTTAAATGACAACAACCACATTACAACCTATGTGCATAAGGTAAACGAGAAAAAAAATGTCTCATTTAATTTTAAATATTCATTTAAATTATTTTTTAAATGAGAAATATAACATTCTATATTTACTATAAACGCAAGATCAGTACCAAATTGTGAGACCCCGGTTCCATGATCCCGATTATTTTCCCAATCAAAGAGTTTTGATGTATTTAAATGTCGCGAGTTTTGGGGTAGCTTAATACATTCAGATATTTGAGCTACGAGCCGATTTAATATTGGCATTAGTTGAAAGATGGCGCCCGGAGACACATACGTTCCACCTCCCATGTGGGGAGGTAACTATTACACTGCAAAGACGTAACAGTTTAACTAGGGCTTTCTATAAACGGCGAAACAATGATCGGGCTTGGAAAAGTGCCCGATCCGTGGAGTACTTGCAAGCGGTTACTTGGAAGGGTGTCCCCCAACGACGAGGAAGGACGATTAACCTATATTAAATTTACTTGGTTAAAAAACAAAACTTCCAACATCTTCCGAGCAGTCAAACGCAGATGGACATTATCTACACTGCAATAGCGTTTATTCTGCAACTTATAGGTGGGATACTATTGCCGGATGTTAATCAAAATAAAGTCCCAATAATGTATTTTCCTTTATTAGAGGATCTCGAGCTTGCCGGAAGATTCAGTTGGGGCTTTACAGTGTTGGCATGCTTATACCGCGAGCTTTGTCGAGCGACAAAGCCATCTACGAAAACAATTGGCGATGGCTACCTTCTACTGTAGTCTTGGGCGTTATACGGAATGCCATTTCTGGCATCAATGAGCCACCAACCGTATGTGTGGCCACTCGTTAATAGGTAAATATATAGTTCAATTTTGCCATCTATTTTTTAATTGTATAGTATAGTATACTCATTTTTTGCATGGAAAAAATAATTTGATAATTTATTCATTTTTTTAGATGGGCAACTGTACCGGGAATCAGGCGATCATTCACCGAACCTATGTACTGTATAGTGATAGAGACTCAATCCGGGATAGCATAAAATACGATTCCAAATATTTCTTTTTTAAATGCAATAATTGCACAAGAAAAAAATTAACTAATAACGTGTTATCTATATTATACAGTTTCTATGGATGCCATATGTTGAGGAAGACAACGCGGCGCTCATACCATCATGGGTTATTGAGTAGCAATAGTTGTTCGTGTCAAATGTACCGTTGATTCATTTCCATATGATGGAGTGGCACGATGGAGGTCGAGTACTGAGGTAGTTCGATTGCGCATAACCTATCCCAAACCCTCCCGTCGACATCACAGAAATCCACGAATGGACAAAAAGGGTTCGGGTTGGGACGGTAAAAAATTGGGTGGAAAACATGAACCATATATCTTTATGTGGAATGATCGACATTCGAGGTGCCCTCCCTTGTATGTCTTAGAGGAAGGGTTCGCTTCTACGCGCAAGTACGCATTATGGTATATGGCACACGGGAAGTCCTTTATATTCCAAGGTCGTTACATGCTAATCCAAGAAGACATGCAACCGGAATCTTCCTGATGGCAATAGAGGAAAGCACGACCGCGCCGTAACCGAGTTCCGCCATTCGGGAACACCAAAACTGATTCTGCCTCTAGCCCCAATATGAAGCATTCGACTCGTCATTACACCACCCGGAGTCCGAGCCCGAGCCTCAATTTCCTCTATCGTTCAAGGATATTTTTGGTGACGACCCCGAGCCTCAACATTCGACACGGTCTGGATCGTCCTCATATCACCCGGAGCTCAATGCAGAAGCACATACACCTACCATTGAGGATATTTTTCCATCGGCACCTCCGGTGACGCAATACCATTAACTCCCGATTATGATGTATATGATTATACTACATTTTTAAGTACACCGGACGGGACACTGGAGGCCGAACCGATCAATTATCAAACGCCTCAGGAAGGTGCACGGCATCGTCGACGGAGGCATCCGGACCATTACATGCTAGCATCGGGGACGTCCTCGAGATCACGTCAATTTTAATTTTTATCTGTAAATATTTACTTTATTTTTTAATTATTCTGTTTTTAATATTAATTTAATTTCTCTAAAATAATTATTTGTTTGAATAAATGATTTGAAATATTTAATAAAAATATATAATTCAAACAAGTAATAGTACAAGATAAATTAAATTTACTGAACACAATAAAATACAAACATTCTACAATATTAATACAAAAAAATTCAAACAAAAACAATACACACTAAATTAAATTTAAACACCCAACAAACTACAAACAAATGAGAAAAATTAATACGAAAATTTTAAATTCAAACTACATATAATACGAATTAAATTAAATTTACAGATACAAAAAATACAAACATGCTAAGAAATTAATACATGAAAATATAAAAATGAAACCTTAAATCCCAAACAACTATATTAAATTTACAGATATAAAAAAATACAAACATTCTAAAAAATTAATACACGAAAATATAAAAATGATACCTTAAATCCTAAACTAGGGGTGAGTAAAATTCGATTTGACTCGAAAAAATCGAAAAAAAATTCGAATTTCGAGTTAAACGAATCGAGTTATTCGAATCAACTCGAATTTTTTTTTCGAATTTCGAGTTCGAATCGAGTTGAGTTTTCGAATTCGAATAACTCGAATAATTCGAATATCAAACTATAATATTTTACAGTTTTACCTTAAACTCCCAAACTTGTTTACTTTTCCCTCAAAACTTTTACTCCTTCCCACTTTCCCCCCAAAACTTTTACTCCCCTCCCCTCCCAACCCCCCAATCTACCCAAAATCCATTTCCCACCAAAATTTTACTCTTCCATTCATTTTTTTTTTCAAAATTTTACTCCCAAAAACCTTCAAAACCTTTTATTTTCTCCCAAATTTTTTACTCCCTCCCACTTTTCCTCTAAAATTTTTATTCTCTTCCCATCTCCCCTCCCATCTACCCCAAACCCTCCCCCCTCCAATTTTTTTTTTAATATTTTCCCTCCAAAATTTTACTCCCCCTAATTACTTTCTCTCAAACTTTTATTCACCAAAACTTTTTATTTTCCCCCTAAACTTTTACTTCTCACCCTTTACTCTCAAATAAAAATCAAAATTATCCAAAAAATCACTAAACATAAATAGTAATAATTTTATTTATATATACTATTTATATTATTAAATTAAATTTCACATTTTATATTATTTATATTATTGAATTGTTTAGTCATATTGAATATTTATATTAAAATTGAATTCTTAATTATGCCATAAAATATTCGTGTTAAAATTTTATATTGGTATCAATTTCAAATTTTATTTTAAAATAAATTTTATTAAAAATCATATTTTTATATTTAATATATTTTTAATTCCAAAATACATAGTGACAAGAATCCGAAGATAATTGAAACAACTAAGCAAACAAATAAGCTAACCAGTATATAAAAAATTAATAAATAAATTATGAGGTGATGAAAGTTAATAAAAATTTTGATTAAAGTGGACAAATTTTATTACGATGGGTGACAATGGTTACAAGGACCCAAAATTATTTTTCAAAATTTAACTCGAACAAATATATTCGATTCGATTCGATTCGAATTCCATCTCACTCGACTCGATTCGAGAAAACTTCAAATAAAGTTAGGATGATAAAATGAGATTCGAAAACTCAATTAACTCAAAAATTTTCGATTCGATTCGATTCGATCGAATGCTCACCCCTATCCTAAACAACTACATTAAATTTACAAATATATAAAAATACAAACATTCTAAAGAAATAATACAATTATTTTGAGTAGTAGTTTCTTCACAATTAGTCGTCTTCTGCTTGAATCAGGTCTACGTTGCATCAGTACCCCACTTATAAGTTGCGGAATAAACGCTATTGCACCATAGATAATGTCCATCTGCGTTGGACATCTCGGTTAGCCATCTATGACGCAGAAAGTCATCCAACCCTTAATGACATAACCTTTGGGGTGGATATGACAATATATAATTCAACTCCGTTAAAACATGACAACATATAATTCAACCCCGAAACTCAGTTGTACACTACAAAAAACTCTCATAGACAATCCACTGCAAAAAAACTCTTTTGATGATATACTACAAAACACTATTATTTTTTATGGCTCTCTCAAAAAAATATTTTCTCATCCATTTACACTATCTGAACCCCAACCACCCACTATATATAGGGTTTGGTGCCGGCCATCTGTATTCCAAAATAAGAAAAAATAATTTTTTTAATGTGATAAAGTTGGTGCCAGCCATCGCTGTCCCAAAACTAAAAAAAAAAATTTTGGTACCCGAAAAAGGTGGTGCTGACCATCAGTGTCCCAAAGAAAAAAAATTTCATTGGGAGGCAAAAAAGGTACTTGGTGCCGACCATCACATGCCCAACCAAAATTATTATTTTTTAAATTTAACAGGTGCCGCCCATCAGTGTTCAAAAAATAATTGCATTAGGTGCCGAAATTGTATTTGGTGCTGACCATTAGTGTTCCAAAAAATTTTTTGTATTAGGACAAAAAAAGGTACTTGGTACCGACCATTACATGGCCAACACCCAATTTTTTTTTAAAAAAATTTATTTTAACTAGTGTTGGCTATTAGTGTAACAAAGTAAAAAAAAATTACATTGGAACACGAAAAAAGTACTTGGTGCCGGCCACCTACTGGCCAGCACCAAATTTTTTTATATCTCTAGTGCCGTCCATTACATGGCCAGAACCAAATTTTAAAAAAAATAGTATTTTTGTATACCGGTATGATACGATTTTAAAAAAAATATCCTGGTGCCAGCCATTGGGTTCTCAAAGTAAAAACAATCAATATTTTAAAGTCTGACACAATCATCAGTCAATTATTGGGCCAAAATACTATGTAGTGGCGGCCATTGGGTTTCCAATATCGAAAAATATTATTTATTTCAAGTCATTTTAGTAATTGTTTTTGAACTTGAATCATTTTTATAATATAAAATTTGTTTTGGGTTAAATTGGTAAAATAGCCCAAAAACACAATCTTCGTAGCATTTAGGCCTTTTATTTGCCAAACCATGGTTTCAACAACAAAAGCCGAAATGTTTTACCTATAAAAAACAACTTTGGGCCTCAAAAGCCGTGCAGACAGCAATGCTAAACAAAGTTCTACGTTACGGTAAATTGTGACATGAGTTTCGTACAATATAGAAAAATAATCATTAAGTAATAGAATAGAAGCCCAAAAAAAAAAAAATTGAACAAAATTTTGATTTGGGACCAAAAGCATACTTGGAGCAATGCTGATCCCCAAAAAAGATGCATGAAAGGTTACAGACAATTCAAATTAACAATTAATATTATTGTATTGCTTAATTGATTAGAATACGATTTAATGAAATTAATAATATTCTATTTTTGTATACGTTTGCAACAATAAATCAATTATATGTAGTAAAATATAAATAAAAGTAATTCTATAATTATTCTGAAAATGATATTAACAAAATAAAATTAGAAGCCTGTTTTTCACATCAATTTAATATTAAAAAAATGAGTCAATATTTGATTTCTCTTAAATATTTATATTCTAAATTCATATTTTTCAAAATCGAGCAGACCATAGTTACTATTGCTACCTTTCGCCATTGCCGTTCATCGACCACTGTCAGCCACCAACATGAAGTTTATCCAATTTTTACCAAAAACTTTTTTTATCTCCTCTTTCATATTTTCTTTAGTTTTTTTTTTAATCTTCCAAAAGCCTAACTACAAACCTTCTATATCAAAATTTTCTCTCTTTTTTTATTATTTTATTTACTAGAAGCCATCGGATGTGATTGAAACTCACTGAAAACGTCAAAAAATCAAAAACTTTTTCTCTAGATCTACAAAGCTGTATCAAAATTTTCCTCTTTTTTTTTTTTTTTTCTGGTTATGTTGTCTACAAAGCTATTAGATGTGGTTGAAATCCATTGAAAATGTGAAAAATCAAAACTTTTCTCACTTATCTATCCTTAAAAAAATATTTTCTCTCATTTGAAGAAACTCTCATTTTCGTGATTGACATATTCTTATATGATTTTAATTTTTTTTAAATTTTGGTTCTAACAAATTAGAAAATATTAAGACGGGTAAAAGAGGAAAAATATTTGATATTGTATTCCAAGACCCATTGAATAGGTTATAGGCTTATTCAGTGAGGGTATAATTGAATAGCTCTTCAACGTTTTTATTAAATAGACATGTAATGCATATTCAACCAAAAGAACATATTATATGAAATTATGATTTCATGTTATTTTATTTCTTTCTAATAGGAGAATGACAAATCGTATTTTTCTCTTGAAAAATTTAAATCCAACTAAAAATGCTAAAATTAGAAGGAAAAATATGATTTTTATTCTCCGGTTGGAAAGGGATATAAAAATGACTAGAATTACAGTTTCATACAATCCTTTCTCTTTAACCGAATAGGTTTACAATCAATCAGAGTAGTGAATGACTATAACACATTGAATAAGGTTTGAAGGGCATTCCAACCAATAGAAATGATTATATGAAACGGTGATATCATATTATTTGTATATCTTTTTCAATAGTTTAATACCACGTCAATGTTTTCATCTTGAAATTCAGCATTTCATTCGAAAAAGAAATTAAATCCAAATGAAAATTCTAAAATTAAAGATAAATTTACTGATGTGACATTAAACTATTGAAAAAGAATAATATCGATATTTCATACTGTCATTTCTCTCCAACCAAGCATAACATTAAAAATTAAATACTATAATCACTTACAACTGGTGGGACAAGATAAAATCACATGGATAAGAAATCTTCGGGTATAGGAGAACGAAAGGAACAATAAAAGGGAAATTCTACACCAAAAGATTTTCAAAGTGCTCCACTTGATGGTTTGAAGACAGATATATGATCTAATAATCCTTGACAACTAGGAATTTAAATATCTAAAGAAATTTGGCATTAGTAAACAACTGTCTTATAATATACATAAGGTGGTAGCCAATGGAAGGGAAACAAGATAACTGCTACATTCTTAGCTTTGTGGGTACCAAAGGAGTCGGTTGAAATTTGTCAAGCAGTTAAGCAACGACTGAAATAAATAAAAAGAATGTGCAAGAAAGAAATGACTTAATTCAATAGAGCAACCAGCGAAGAACTGTTATCATTCATCCATAATGTGAAACCCAAAGCAAACTTGTCGCTTGGACGTCATATTTGACGTATTTTAAGTAGACAAAATAGTAAATTTGAGAAATTCTTGTTACTAATTTTAATGAATTATGCTAAACTTTGATAGGCTGATTTGTGCAATTGACAATATGGCTGGCATGCAGCTTGAAGATGGGAAACATGTGAAAATTTGTGGATCAAATCGATAATCATAGAGATTATTTTGAGATAACAATTGTTTTTGTATCTAATTATATTAAAAAAAATCCTATTATTGACACTTTAATGATTTTAGGATAGGATACAACTCTTCTTTATAATGGAATCAAGAGAGACATTTTTGAATATTTTTTGAATACTGTTCATAAATTATGAGCTACTAATTTTCTCATTCTACATGGAAAAGACCACCTATTGTTAAAATTTTCAGTATCTTCTCCTTTTAATATTTAAGTAATCAGTTAGTACAATTTGATGGAGGTTTTCTAATTTGAATTGTTAAAAGTGTACACATTTCTAATAAACAGCGAAATTACAATTCTCTTAATTTGCTATAAAATACCAAGCCTTTTAAACAATAAAACAAAGATTTTAGAAAGATGCTTAAGCAGCTAAATTGCGCCAATTGTAAGCATCTCTGGTTTTGAGGCTTGACACATTGCATCTGGGAACAAGTTTCATGTTTGTCTTTAGAAATCCAATAACAGTACGATTTCTTAAATAAAAAAGTACAATTTTTCAATATGCATATCAACTTTAATATTTTGATAATTACCACTTTTAAAAAAAATATTTAGAAAATAAGAGTCATGCAAAAGAATATTTGGTGCTTTGTGAAACTTTTAGCTTAATTCAATTCTTACGTGTATTTATTTCATATGCTTTCAAAAATAAAATATCAATACTAATGTTTTATTTAGTTTTCAAGCGTATATCATGCTTACAATTATATCAAATCAAAACATTAAATATTACATCAAAATTCTATAATTTATCTCTAAATTAGTAATGTACTTCTAAATTTTATAATGACTAAAAGTTACACATAAAATAATCAATTTTAGTTAAACATATATACCAAGGACTCTTGAAAGTTCTTAGGGGGGGAACTAGGTCTCCTCTAAGTACCGTCCGCCTCTATTGAACCACAAAACTTAAGGGTCAGAACCAATCCCAACTTGCAGCCATGGAGATGAACCTCCGCTCATATTGATGTCCTTTAGTCCACTTAGTTTTGCCAACTTCACCTTACTCTTTGCCTTGTCTTCCTCATTTTGCTTAGAGTTACTGCAGTTGTTGTTCGTATTGTCGACTTGCAGATGGTTTTGATTATCTTCCTTTTCTGTGGCATCAATGCCACTGCAAGGCTGCAAATAGATTTTTGTAGAAACATCAAAACTCGATGGATGGATGTGGTTCCGCCGTACAAGCTCATCAACTGGAGCAGGAAGATTGAGATCGAGCGGCTCAGAATCGTCAACAAAATTTGGTCTTTGGGTTTGCTGAATCTGCTCCACCTGGTGTTGAAGCTGATGAAACTTACCCAAGGAGGAAGTCTCAACAGGTGAATTTGAAGTGATCCAATGACATCTTTTATGCCCTCCCAATGCTTGTCCCGATGAAAAAACACGGTGACATATTGAACATTCATGTACTTTTGATTTCTTTTTGGATGTGGAGGCCAATGTATCATCAAACCGAAACGTTGATGTTGGTTTCTTATGGAAAAACCCATGGTGGTCTTCATCAGCTAAACTATCATCAACTCGGGCTGCGAAACATCCCTTAACTTTCTTGTGGCTAGCTCTATGTCCGCCCAGTGCTTGATGGGAATTGAACACTTTCTTGCATGCTTTGCACTCAAACAGCCCTTTGGCCTTGTCCGTAGGTACCCTAGGTCTACATGCAATGGCAGGATGAGTGATGAAATTCATCGTATTCCTTCTCTCCTCTTCTTTGCTGGCAGAAGTACAAGATTCTTCAGGCTCGGTAACTAAAGGGACAACGGTTGCATTAGATAACATCATCAAGCAATTGGCAAGATCTTCCTCTTCGCTTGATGGAGAACTGAAGGCGTTGAAATTACCAACTTCACTTCTCAATGATCTTTTCCTTTTAGAGAAATAACCAGAGGAGCCTCTCCTTGTGATGCCATCATCGTCACCTTCTGACCCTTGTGAGGAAACAAGAGATTCAGCAATATCCCCAGGCCTGGAGCTACATTTTCCATGCTCCAGAAAAGATTTCCATGAAAAGAACTCCTTGCCACAATTCTCACAAACCCTACAGCTCTTTAATCGATTAGGGTTTGTTCTTAATCTGTACATGCGCTCGTTGTTAGGTGGCACAACGTTCCCTTCTAATAATTTATCTTCCCAATCACTAGCAAGATCATCGTCATCGATGAAGCGGCTCTCGTCGCCTATTCCATGCGCCCTCATATGCCCACCAAGTGCTCTCCCACACCCAAATCGTTTGTTGCAAATTTTACAAAAGTATTTGAACTCTGATTGTTGATCCACTATAAAAGCCATACAAAAAAAAGAAAAGAAAAAGAAAAGAAATCTGGGAATTAAATTTAATGAAGTGAAAAAAAAAGAAGGAAAAAGAAGGGTGAGCTGTTTGTTCTTGTACAGTGAAAAGGTTTGTCGAGGAGTTTTATGGTGAAAATTTATCAAAGGGACAATAGTCCTAGTTTTTAGTAAGAGTAATGGATTGGTTTAATTTGTGGATGAAAAATATATATAACATATATAGATTAGGGGGTAAAAAACACGAGAGCAATGGTGAGTAGTGGTGGAAGTGTGTAGGTGATGACAAGTGGTAGGAGAAGGAGAGGGTTAGAGACTTTTTCTACGGCTTTGTGGTGGTGCGCTGCTGGTGGCGCCGCCAGTCAAACCAATTATAATATTACAAAAAACCAATGGAGTTCCGTACAACTAGTGAGTGTAGTGTTAAAAGTTAATTTTGCGTCTCTCTACAATGTGTGAGATGGAAAGAGAGTAGTGAATAATGAGTGAAAGAGAGTGCTTCAAACCAACCAAAAAAAACACGTGCCCATTTATGCTTTCTCCTTGTCTGTCGGTTGGTTCAATCTGCTTTTCCACAAAACTTTTTGTCTCTCTCTGTTTCGCACATTTTAATTATTACTTCCCCTATTATTATCTTTCTTCAATTCATCAAATACCCTTCTTTTTGATGGGCAAAGATTCATCAATACCCACAAAATTTACACACACACTTGAGTCATAGTTTTGTCTCTTTTCTTTTATCCAAATATGAGATGAAATTTATGTTTAACGTGAAGATATTTAAAAGACTTGAATAACATATATTATTAACCATTTTAAACGCTCCAACAGTGCATCAAATTGGGGAGAGGGAACTCATAATTAAGATACAAGTCTGTGTTGCTTAAATTAGGCAATGTACATTAATATACAAAAAGACAAAATCGTATAAAGTTGAAGAGAGCGACGACTCTGCTTTCATCAGTATGACAGTGGGGGGTTAGTCGCTATACTCAGTCAATCAATCAAGTAATGATAGTGATTTACAAAAAAAAAAAAGGGCGCCGTGTTAGTTCAGGCCATTTCTATTCATCAACTGCATTTTGAGCTCAACAATTTCACGTCCATGAATTTGGGATCATTTCCGGTGGTTTTAATATAAACATGTACAAATATGATTAAATTTGATGTTGTATTAGGCTGATGAAAGCCACGGGTGCATGGAGTAATTGCTTAACTCGATGGGGTAAGGCTAATTGATCTTGCTAAAGCACAGTAACCAGTTTAGGACCTGAAAGATCCAGTGTTTTTTGGGGCTCTTCACCCCCACTATTAAAGCAAAGGTCTTAAGCCTTGTTACACTATTGATACAATCACTTATGGCATGACATTACCCCCTTTTTTTCTTTTTCTTTTTGGTTAAAATGGCATCTCCGTGACCAAAATACTAGATTTCAATTTATATGTTAAAAAAGCTTTTAAGAAAATATTAAAAAAATTAATTAAGTCTCTGTATTAAATTTGCATCCAATTAAGTCTATGTCGTCACATGTATAGTTCACCCTTTGTATAGTTTACCATTTTTTTTATAATTTTTATGAGAAAAAATATTAGATTAGACCAGAAGCCATCAAGTGTTACCATTTTGTCAATTTATTTTAACAATCAACGTGATCAATGACGAAAACCGTTAAAGGAGGGGCTTAATTGAGTGTGAATTTAATATAAGGACTTAATTGAATTTTTTTTTTTGCATTTTCTTAAGGGCTTTTTTTTGACATATAAGTCTTTTGTAATAGTTGTGTTTTATCATTTAAAAGATCAATTCTTTCGAGATATGTAATTGTCTCTTTCAACAATATTTTCTCTAAAATTCAAACTTAAGATTTCTTATTGAAAGTACAATATATTTTATTATTATACCTAACACTTTCATTATTATTATTGAATGTAAATATTTTATATAATAATAGAAGTGGGGATGGAATTGTAATAAATGAGTGTCAATCACCGTTTCATACAAGTCGATATATAAATATTTTAAATATACCTTTTTTTAAATAAGTACATTTGTCCTATATATAAACCGACTAATTAAACAGGAAAGAAAAAAGAGAAAATAAAAAAAAATAGAAGAGGGGGAAAAGGTAATTTAATTAATAAAAAATGTTAATTAGGTCCCCGGAATGCATGAAATGAAAGTCTAGTGGGACATAAAATCACAGTCAATCAAGCAGTGCAATTATTAAGGTTGGAAGGTTTGGTGGGTGCTGATAGACATGGCAACATAATTTGGATTTAAAAAAAACCGCATGTTAATTTAACCCACTGCAGCTTGCATAAACAAATACAACTTTATATGATTAATAATCAACATCATCCATCTGTATTCCTTCATATCCGATAGCATACCAATATCAATAACTGATTTATTATGTCTACACAAACTACATCAAATATTCTTTGTCAACAATAATCACATATATATATATATATATATATATATACTTTGAACATGACCAAATTTTCATGCACTACACCAAAACAGACTTTTAGCGGCAGTTTTAATGGCGTTTGGATAAAATACGCCGCTAAAAATCAAGCATTAGCGGCGCTTTAGGGAAAGCACCGCTAAAAATGAGAATTAGCGGCGTTTTTTGAGAAAACACCGCAAAAACCTATGCCCAACGGCATCGTTTTAAGACCATTCGGCGCTTTAGCGGTGTTTTTGGAAAAGCGCCGCTAATGCTCTGGGCTTTAGCAGCGTTTTTCGAAAAGCGCCGCTAATGCTCTGGGATTTAGCGACATTTTTGTAAAAGCGCCGCTAATGCTCTGGGCTTTAGCGGCGTTTTTTGTAAAGTGCCGCTAATGCTCTGGGCTTTAGCGGCATTTTTGGGAAAGCGCCACTAATGCTCTAGGCTTTAGCGGCGTTTTTAGTAAAGCACCGCTAATGCTCTTGGCTTTAGCGGCGTTTTTGAAAAAGCGCCGCAAAAACATTTTATCTGTCTAATTACTATTTAATTGTTTATTAATATTAATTAAAATTCAATTTATTTTTAATTGAATATTCGTTAAAAATGGATAAATTTGAATTAATGACAGGTATAAATAAATTGAAATAATAAACATAGAAAAATATTTGTTAAAAATGGAAAAATTAAAATACTATTATTTAAAATAATTTTAAAATTTTTGGGTACATGATGATTGATTTTTAATTTATGTATTAAATAATTTCATATATAATTGTAAAAGATACGATAGTATTAATTTTAAAATATTTAAGTAATTGTCATTATAATTTAGGGTTTAATATATATGGTTTAGGATATATGGATAATTTAGGATTTAATGCCGGTTTAGGAGTTAGAATTTAGGATATATGGTTCAGAATTGTAAGGTTTATAGATTATGGAATTAGGGACTATGGATTAGGGGTTGTGGTTTATGGATTAGGGATTAAGGGTTAGAGATTTAGGGTTTATGGATTCGATGTCAAGTTAGGGTTTAGGGGTTAGATTAATTAGTGTGTTTTAATTTATATTAAATAAGGTTTAGGGGTTAGTAGTTAGGGGTTAAAGGTTTGTGGTTAAGGGTTAGAGGTTAGGGGTTTGTGGTTAGTGATTTAAGGTTTAGAGATTTGGGGCCGAGTTAGGGTTTTGGGTTTAGATTAACTAGTTTTTTGAATTTATATATATTAAATGGTTTAGGATTTAAGGTTTACTTGAGTTTTGTTAAATGATGAAATTTTATACAATCAATTAATGCTTTTATATTTAAAAATATTTAATATAAACCATTTGATATATTTAAATATTAGATTTTAAAAAACATTGATAAATAAATAAATAAAAGTAATTGATATGGATAGGTAACTATCTATGTTGGATAGGACTAAATTATAACAAATAAAATGAAATAAAAAACTAAAATCATTTCACATCGAACATTTAGCAATATATATAGTTATATTTTAGTTAGGAAGAAATATCTCTAATAAAATGGAGATTAGATTGGAAAAGAATAATATAAAATCATGATTAACGTCTTAATCTTACATTGGATAATTCTAACTTAATAATTAAATACAACTATTTAATCATTTGTTTTCTTATTAAAATATACGATATTTATTTGAAAGTACTTGTTTTTTTATAAAAATCAAGTTTATAAAAATAATAATAAAAAATATTTTATAAAATCAATTAACTAATAATTTTTAGCAGACAAAATAAAATATTTTTAGCTGAGTAAAATGGGGTCGTTTTGTTCAAAATAAAATGATTTTTTTGCAACGTTTCTATAAAAAATACCACAAAAGATAAGCAATAGCGGCGTTTTTATAAAAACGCCGCAAATATGGAAATTTTCAAAACCCCGCCGTTTCAAAATCTCTTTTTTTTCCCACTTTCCCTCCTCCCAGTTTTCCCTCTCCTATTTCATTTTTTTTACTCTCAGAATAAATAAGATTTTGAATCTTCCACAAATTTCTCTCTTTCTCTCTTTCTTTGTTCTCTGTTGAAATGTAGTAACGATTGAATTGAGGGGAAAAAAGAAGATTTTAATTGCTTAAAAACTCTTGTAAAAAAAAAAAAATTGGAGTTAAGTTTGACAGACGGTTGTGCGTGGATTCGGAGTGCAACCTAAGTCCGATGGCTACAACTTTCAGTCCAGGTCGGAGCCCGGGGGTTCAATGCTTCAGTTAGGAGCAGGCAGTGGAGTGTCGAGGCTTAGATCTTCGTCGCTTAAGAAGCCACCGGAGCCGTTGCGTCGTGCGGTGGCAGATTGTCTTTCGTCTTCTTCGCTTGCAGCGGTGGTTGGAGGAGTTAGCTCGCATCACCAAGGGGGTCCTTTGGTTTTAACTGAAGCTTCAAGGACGCTTCGGTTTCGTAATTTTGGTTGGATTTAAAATTTTTTGTTTGTTTGTTTGATTATTAGTAAATGGGAGAAATCTAAATAAGAAGAGAAGTTATGCACAATTTCATTTAGAGTTAGGTCAATCTGATTTTCTTCTCCATTTTTCACAAGAATTTCAGTCTTGGGGTTCAATTCAAGGTACATCTCTAATTTGCTTAATACTATATATATACACATGAAGAAGCTTCTCTATGTTTTCGCATTGTGCTTTTTAACATGCCTTCTGCAGTTCAGGATTGTTCTGCTACTATTTACATAAATACAATAGTAGCAAAAAAAGAAGTAATGAATGAAGAAAATAGCGTATTTGAAGAATTTGAAAAGTAGTGAATGAATGGTAATTTTCACAGAATCTTTTGACTTCTAGCTTCATTTTACAGGGATGGTGAAATGAGAGCGTTGTTCATGCATACCTTAAACAGAACCAAGGACCATTTTTCGCAACATAAGTATTAAGTACTGGCTGAGCTAAGTTTGTAATTTACTGTTAAGAAAAATGGATTTTGCTATGATTAAAAATTTAACATGGGCTATGTTGTTAATCATTGTTCTGTCTTTTTTCCTTTTTTTTTGGTTATTACTTGTCTACTTTAGTTTAAAGTGAGAAAAGGGTTTATTTAGTGTCCTTTAATCATCATTTTGGTGGCCATTAATGAGTAAACGGGAGCGTGTAGTGCATCAATGCCATAACTTTATCATAAATATGCTACATAACATAATGTGTCGGATTTATATTCATATCTGATACTTGTTTTGTGTTTGGTGCTAGATATTGCTTTGTATTGTTCATGATTTATCTTTTAAATAACAATATTATTAGAATAACTCCATGAAAGGGGTTGAGAAGCATATAATAATTACATGGCTAAAGTGATGCCTTTTATTCACATGAATCAATGATGCAAAGCCAAAAGATACTTATTCATGACTTAAATTTTATTAATTTTTGGGTAAGCTACAATTATGCTTTAAGTTTTATTTTGGTCATCTAATTAAAAAATTACAAAATAGTTATCCAAATTGTATTTGTTTTTTGTTTTTTTTGTCTAATTTTGTTAAATGTCGTTGACTTTGTGATGAAATGGCAGTTCTAAAATCTTCTATTTTCCTTTTTGTTCTAAACTCCTTCCCCATAGAGGATGGATTTGGGAAAGTAATGGAGGATAAGAAAGGAGAATACAAGAGAAAAAAGAAAAAAAGTTAGGGAAAGAAAGATGAAAAAAGGTTATAATTAGTTTGTTTTTAAATCACTTTTTAAGGCATGCACTTTATACAAAAAAATATGTCCTCTACATGAAATTACTTGTTTTTAAACTTCTGTTTTGCTTATTCTTGGGTTTCCTGTTTCACTACCCAGTCCCGATCAACTGTACGAGAAGTGCCGCGATGCAGTGTTTAAATGTGGGAATATCTCCATTGGATATCCTTTCTCCGGAGGTGATCGAGATCCAGAATGCGGACATCCTGGTTTGGCGCTTCACTGTGACGTTTTTACTAATACCACTAAGATTGAAATTGTTGGTGTAAAGTATGAGGTGCTGGACATCCATCATGAAAATCAAATTCTAAGGATTGCGAGGGAGGACTTCATCAAGAATGGCTCTTGTCATCCTCAAATTCCAATTCAAGATTCGATCCTGAATTCTGAGTCATTCGTTCTCGGTTCTGGAAATACCAATCTTACTCTGTCTTATGACTGCCAATCTTCATCGAGTTTTGGAATCTTCCCTTGCAATTCTTCAAATTACAACAATGTTTCCATAACTACAGATAACATTCGTCCAGATGGATGTTCAGCTAATGTTAGAGTCCCGATTCTTCAATCTTCCTGGGAAAGACTTCGAAATGATTCCCTGGATTTGGAAGAAGCATTGGAAACAGGATTTGAGGTGCAATGGAAGGAAGATACGGAAGCCTGCCGGAAGTGCAATGCTTCTGGTGGAGCCTGCGGTTTTGACAAGTCCAACAATCAAACATTCTGCTACTGCCCATCAGGATTTGAGAGTTCCCCGGATACCAACGAATGCCATCGAGCCCTTCTCCCACCATCCCCAACAAATACTGGAAGCAATAATACCAGAGGTATGTATGTACTTTCCATTTATACAATTCAACATGTTATTTATTTTCTGTTTTAAGATAGTAATATTAATTTGATGTGAATGTTTAACTCAAAAAAAAAAAAAAAGGAGTTGAAATTATTTAAATAATTGAAATCGTAAAGTAACTAATTTATTGCTTTGTGTGGTATGTTGTAATTTAATAGGTGGGTCCAAATCCAAGTTGAAGCTGACTCCAATAATCATAGGTATGAAACTGTTTGTTGGGTAATAATGTGGTTTGAATTAACTATATATCTTCTAAGCACACACTATACATCACAACTACTATAATTGTAGTGTTGAAATAGCTTTTAATTAAGTTGATTTTACCAATAAAATAAAATAAAATAAAAACAAGAATCGAATATCAAAAATTGAACATAGAAGAAGTTTAATCAATTGCTATCGTTTTCACGAGAATTAAAAGTACTAATAATTATTATCTTTCTATCATTTAGCCGACAAATTGGAGTGATTGATTAAAAACTAAATTTAACTAATTAAATTAACTAAAGAACACGACAAAGAATAAATCGAAAAATAATTGAGTAAACAACTAGTAAGTAAAACAATACCCAGGAAAGAATTCACCTAACTTCATCTGTCATTATCAATCTATATTACGCAATTCCTTCACTTTAGTATCTTGATCCGTAGAAATCCCTAAATTATACTAATATCTCTTTCAAGAGGAAGAGCAATTGACTCTAGGTTAATTGATTGAAATTTATTTCTAATTAAAACCCCTATTGTCGCATTAACTCGATCTATAGATCCCCGTATTAGATTTGACTCTAATCCGGTAAATTTATGTCGTCCTATTTCTAAAATTGCATGCAACTCCACTCAATTATGTTAGATCTACTATTAAACAAGGTTTATTCCTCATCTGATTCAAGCACATCAAACATGGATTAATAACCTAGAAATATTAAATTAAGAATTAAGCACACAAACTTGAGAACAATATCTAAGTATTTATTACGTAAAAAAAAATCAAAAGACAAAATTTATCATAGGGTTCATCTCCTTATGTATTTAGAAAATTAATTCATAATTGCAAATAAAAACATTTCTAAGACAATATAACCACAAGAAATAAATAAACTCATAATAAATTTCAAAGAAATCAAAATGAGGTCTTCAATCTTGATGGAAATCTGCTTTAGAGTAGACTTTAATAGTGTTTTTTGAGTTGTTTTCTTTAATATTCTCTGACGGCTTACTCCCCTCTTCTTATATTTGGTATATATAGGTATTAAAATGCTCAAAAAATCTAAAAATTACGTTTTTCCACGTTTTTGGAGTGCAGTTCATGAAATCCACACAGTCGTGTGCCTAGCTCGTGTGGGAGGGTCCAGCCCGTATGGCTTTTGAAACTTGCTTCGATTTTTCTCCTTTTGCTCCAAAATGCTCTTCTAAGTATAGAAACATGAATTTAAAGGATTAGGAGCATACAATTCACCATCTTACATCGAATAATCATCCAAAACGCATTAAGAACAAGATTAAAATATGTTACTTTTATCACTTATCACCAACCCTTCTAACGGAGAGGTCGCAAACAGACATAACCCATAATCTCTATGTTGGACCAATTTGATCAAATGGTCAGCTTCCTAATTTTCCTCTCTAAAAATGTGCCTAATGTCCTATTGCTTAAACCGTGACAGTATTTGATGAATTCTTCAAACTAAAGCAACGTTGGGCCCTTCAGAAGATCCCTCCTGAATAGCTATAATCGCTTCAAGACAGTTAAATTAAATCACTACACAATCATATCCCCGCTCCACAATCAAAGATAGACCTTCCAAAATACCGCACGACTCAGCATAAAGAATAGAACAATTCCCCAAATATTTATTGTATCCAAGAATCCAATTTCCATGATCATTTATTGTAATATCTCGAAAATTACTACTGTAATACCCCAGAAATTACTACAGTAAGAAAGTAGGTATCCTTGATATAATAAAATAAGGAAATAAAGTGACAAAAAGGGAAATTTTGAGTTATAACAACATTGGGAAGTATATTATGATATATTAATTCAAGAAATGATTAAATCACAAAAGTGAGAAAAGTTTTGTTAATTAAGAGTAAATACTCAAAATTTGAGGGGGTAAAGTGTAAATATGAAAAAGTTGAAGGACCAATGGTGTAATAGCCCGATTTTAGGCCTAGTCGGAACAGTGGTTTCGGGACCACAAATCCGACGAAAAAAAAATGTAATGGCTTGAATTTTCAGAGGTGTCGGAACGGTGAATTTTCGAGATGACTAAATGTGAAATGGGTAGAAAATGTAATGGAATTTTCAAAAATGTAATGGCTTGAATTTTCGAGATCACTAAATTCGACAAATGGGTAGAAAATATTATTAATTTAGTAAGTATAAGTTAAATGTGAAGTTAGGAAAATTTTTGAAATAGTGAATAGTGCACTAGAAATAAATATTAAAATAATTAGAATCAAAATGAGGTATCAAGACCTCGGGATTTTAAACCGAGCCATAAATATTTTTATAAATATTTATGGAGTGTTAAAAGTTAGTATTAAAGTTTCGTTAAGAAATTTTAAAGTTCGATAATTAATTGAACAAAAGGACTAAATTGTAACAAATGCAAAATTATAAGAAATAATTAAATAGCTTAAATGATAAAAGGAAGAGGGCTTAAAAGGTAAATAGACCCAAGGCCTATTTGGGCTGGACGGCAGGGCATGAAATCAGCAGAAAGTAAAGAGAATTAAGGGTAAAATTGGAATATTGCAAAATTTGCTTAATAAAGTTAGGACCAAAGTGGAATTATCTAGATTTCTCTTCATTTTTCTGAATTCTCATCAGCTAAAACACCATGGAAGGGCTTCTTCAAGCTGGTTCTTCATATTTTTATTACAAGTAAGTTCAATTCTTGACTATTTCTTGAAATTTTTGTATTTTTATGACTTTTACAACTAGGCCCACTTGTTAAATTCATTAGTTTTGATTTTATGAAAGAAGTTGAAAGTTGATATGAATATGTGCTGGAAGTATATGATGATTTATCATGAAATTAGAGCTTTAAATTGTTCATATGCTGATTTTATTGAAAGAATTGAATAGAAAGTGAATGTTTGGGACCTAATAGTAAAAGAGTTTGAAGATAGAGTTATATGTGGAAATTCTGAATTTCAATAGTTGTGTAACAACTTATAATGCCTAGTAAAGTAATAATAGAAAAATTAGATTAATTGAGGGTTAATTGAGAAAGGACCGAATTGTATAAACTGTGAAATTTGGGGCAAAATGGAAATCAACATTTTGCACTAAAGCAGTTTTGGACAGCAGCAGTAGTGTAACTTTGAAAAATCACCAAAATTGTAGAGATTGAATTAGAGGATGAATAAAATATGAAACTAAAGCTTATTGAGTCTAGTTTTTATAAAAGAAACGATGTGAGCAATGGAATTGTAAATCATGAGATATAATAGATTTAGTGAGACAAGGTCAGAATGAATTCAGGTTCCCTGTTCTGACTTTGGAAAATCATTAAAATTGTAAAAAATGATTATGAGTTATAATTTATATGGTTATAATCCTTAATTAGTCTATTTTAGAAGAAACAAACGAAAACATCATTTGAATTCTGTACAATGAGATAATTAATTTTAGTGAAGAGTGGTCGAAACTGTCAGACAATGAAACAGGGAAACTTTAAAGAATAAACTGTATTATTTGGCTCAACCAAAATTCTGAAAATTTTATGCTATGAATATATGTGAGTCTAGTTTCAGGAAAATTAACGGATCTTAATTTGGAGCTCTGTAGCTCGGGTAAAAATAATTTAGTGACTCGACTCGGATAAACAGCTTTGAATATACATGTTAGTGAATATTGAAATTATGGTTAATGTTGTTTAAGTGTGTGATACACATTAAGGATGTGGAATGGAGAGGAGGAGGAGGAAAATTGAGAAATATATGAATGATTTGTGTATAATTGGTCATATGTTTGATTATAATTGATAGATGATGAAATAGAAATGATGCTTAAATTTGTGCATTATTGGACATGGTTTAAGCTCATGTGTGAAAATAAAGTTTCATAGCATGTGTGTATGGTATATTCGGTATATGATTTGGCATGAAATAATGTCATGAATGGTTTATCATGTGATTAGTTCCAAAAAGAGTTATGTTTCAATACACTAGCTTGCAACTATGGTTGAATGATATGTTTATATCTTGTGTAATGTGCATAGGAAACAAGTGTGGAAGATAATGAAATAGTAAGTTCATATGGCTGAAATTTAATGATTAAATGTTAATTTCATGAATTATACAATGTATGATGAAATGTATTTATTGTTGAAATGAGAATAAAATAAAATGTGAAAATCGAATAAATGATCAAATTAAGTGGAACAGCGGATTTGAGTACTTGATCAAGTGACAAAGTGATAAGTGGTAGTTTTAGCTACACTTATCGATCAAGAGACAAAGTGATAAGTGGCTACACTTATCGATCAAGTGATAAAGTGATAAGTGGTAGCTTCACTACACTTATCTCGATCAAGTAACAAAGTGATAAGTGGTAGCCTAGCTACACTTATCGATCAAGGACAAGTGATAAGAGGTCATATGTCAAAGTGAAAGTGAAGTACTCAATTTTCCGTGAACTGTTCCCTAATTTGATTAAGGATGGTAAGTGACAAATGGGCTCAAATGAATTAAAGTAAATGAATAAGTGGTAGTGTATTTATACCGGGATGATGTTGTTATTTAAGCTAAAGTGATATTTTCATTGCAAAATTAAGAATTTCATAAATGTGTTATTGAATGATATAATCGATAAACGTTGAGTTAAATGGTAAATACGTATTAGTGTTAAACTTAGTGACATTGAATTGTACGTGAATTAAATGGAAATTGCTAGTGATATGATCTAAATTGTGAGCATGAGAAATTGCGAATTAAATGAAATGGAAATGAAGCATTGAATTGTATGAGTATGTACTGGGTCTCGTAGGCCCTAATTATTATGATTATAATATTTTGAGGATATATTGTGAAAAGTTATAGAAACATGTTAATTATTTTAAAAGTTTTTATTTAGATGAAATTTTATAACTCGGTTAAATACGTTTACAAGTGTATGTGTTTTGGTAATGCCTCGTACCTTATTCCGGTGTTGGATACGGGTAAGGGGTGTTACAAATGGTGCAAATATTTTAAGGGTGAAATAATCTAGAAGGCAATGATGATGTTGGAGATATTTTAGATTAAATAAATAAATATTAGTTTATTAATATTTTAATTTGATTTTTAAATATTATTTTATTATTATTTTATTTAGTATATATATAAGAAAAGGAACATGAAGAATCACCATCCCACCATTTTTCCCATGCACCAACTTGAGAAGAAGAGAGAAAGAAAGAAAGTTTTGCTTTCTTTACAATTTGGTCCTTCCACAAAAAATTCACCATTTTCACCTAGAAATTAAAAGAATTTCCATATCCATCAAGAGAGAAAGATAACAAAGAGACTATGGGGAGCTAGAATATCAAGTTAGATTCAAGAAAGAGAAGCTGGAGGAGAGAGAAAATCAAGTTAAATGTTGAAACTAATAGGACAAGGTAAGAACATCAAGATTTCAATATATTTTTAAGTTTGATATTATTGAAAAAGCATGGAAATGATGCTATAGTAGAGTTTTCTTAAATAAGGTCTTATGTTCTTGATATATTAGTGAAGGGAAATAAGAGAAAGTGATGGGAAATATTATAGAAAAAAAAGAAGGGACTTTTAAACTTAGTAATCAACATCTTGCATTAAAACAGTTTTGAACAGCAGCAGTAGTATAAATTTTAAAAATCACCAAAAATTGTGGTAATCAAATTAGAAGATGAATAAAATATGAAATTAAATCTTAATGAGTTTAGTTTCTCATAAAAGAAACGGTGTAAGCAATGGAGTTGTAAATCATGAGATATAATAAATTTTGTGAGACAATGTCAGAATGATTTTGGGTTCCCCTGTTCTGACTTTGGAAAATCATCAAAAATTTGAGAAAAATAATTAGGAGCTTAAATTTATGTTTTTAAATCCTTAAAGAGTCTATTTTCAATAGAAACATCATCCGAATCCCGTACGAGGAGATAATTAATTTTTAGTGAAGAAGGGTCGAAAGTGTCAGACAGCAGAACAAGGATGACTTTAAAGAATAAACTGCACTTACTGGCTAAACTATAAATTCTAAAAATTTTATGGTAAGAAGATATGTGAGTCTAGTTTCATATAAATTTAGCGGATATTAATTCGGGGTTCTGTAGCTCAAGATATAAATAATTTAGTGACTATGACTCAAGTGGATAGCTTTGAATGAACATATAAATAAATAGTGCAATTATAGATAATATTACATATAAGCATGTTCTATACATTAAGGATGTGAATGGAGAGGAGGAGGAAAATATATAATTATTCAACTAATATGAGTTTTCATTAAAATGGCTAATTTGCATGTTTTAGGTTCAGGGACTAAATTGAATAAAAGTAAAATTTTAAGGGTAAATTTATAAAATGTCAAAAAGTGACCAAATTGCATGAAATGAACTGTTTTATTATTTAAATTAATAAATTGAATGAAATATTAATTTAGATCAAGATTGGGTAGACATTTGAGGAAAATAAAAATTACCAAAATGTTCACGAATTTTGGTATTTACGCAATTTAGCTTGTTAAGTTCGTATGAACTATATTCATATAATTTTAATTAAAGTGAATTTTATTTGGTGATGAATATTATATAAATATGTGTTTTATTATTAGAATTGAATTATTATTGGTAATATGTATAATTATTAGATGCATTGAAATGATTATCGGAAGCTCGATTGGGTTGGAAGCTTGTCGGAGATATATCACACTATCTATTGGTTCTATCAGTAATTTTGGATGATTTGATTCTAGTTATAATGGCATGAATAAGTTAAATTGGCTAACGTTAGCTCATTAATGTTTTGATTTTAATTGGTTGTAAATATGAATATTTGATGAAATGAAATGTTTGTAAATTAATTTGTAAACTCCGGTAATATTCTATAACCTTATTCTGGCGATGGATACGAGTTAAGGGTATTACACCTATTATTCCCCTTTTGCCATGAAGCCAACTTCCTCTAGAACGGAACCATCTATACTCAAAAGTACATAGTCATTAGTTAAAAATGGAGATGGGAACTTACCCTGTGGAATTTAAGAAGTATTGAAAGACGTGCATGTTAAAATCCAAAATGAAACTTTGATTTGAGCATGTAAGGATGGAGCTGACAAAGGGGGGGATTAAATTAATGATCGAACTCCGAAGGAGAGGGTTGACAGGGAACAGCCTTAGTTGGAAGAAATAAAGTAAGAGTCGTTGAGGAAGGATGGTGTGGGAACAGCCACACTAGATTAGGAGAATGGTGACAAATTTAACCAAGCTATTAGGGACACTACTCTAACTCCTTTACTTGTCGTTTCCGCACAAACCCAACCTTCCATCTTATTTTATAACACTTGTTTTTTCTGCTTGGGAAATGGCCACGATTTTCAACTTTTTTCAGCTCCACCATGCCCTATAAAAGGATTCTATTTGTCTTTTTGTCATTCCGTACATCATTAATTGGATCTTAATTGAGGTGGGTTTTTAGTAATTCCAACTAATTTAATTTATTATTTAAATTACCATTTTAATTATATTTAAATTTTAGTATCAAAATTTTCAAAATCATCTAACACTATATTTGTTTTGAAATAATGACAAATTTAGTATTTATTTTACGTTTTTTATCAATTTAATTTTTATTTTTAGTTAAATTTGATCTTAATCTTTTTAAAAGAGCTCAATTTGATCATCAACATTTTTTGAAAAAAATTGAAATGATGTTTTTAATGAAATTATGATTATAACAACAAATTTTTAGACATAACAATTCACATATATATCATGTTGATTTTTTGAATTTATGAACTTTTGTTTTTTTTAAATTTTTTGAATATTTTATAAAACTTAAATTATTTATTATCATAGCATGTAAGATAAATAGTGTCATATCAACATGAAGTACACATGAATTATCATGTAAAAATTATAAAAAAATATTTTAATTAAAATTTCTATTAAAAAGGTGATTCAACATTTTTAAAAAATTAATGATCAAAATTTATTAAAAATAATTCGTAAAAAAAATTAAATTTATCATTATCCCTTTTATGACTCTACAAACATTTGTGTAAAATTAGCTGGGTATGGTCGCATAGATGCAGTGTAGTTGCCCTTGCTCGACAAATTATGAATAACAAGAATAGGTGAGGTGTGGTCGTCGGTGGGTGGGGGCGACCAAATCTTCAGAGAATCAAAACATTTCGACTTATTCCAGATGATCACAGCACCGGGCTCCTATCTAATACCATTAGATTGACATTGCATTTGCCCAAACAAACATCTCTTTCATCATACCAATCCTAAGTAATGTTTACTTACAGCAATCAAAAATTTCCGAATTTGTCACCTTTCTCTTTTCCTTTTGGAAATACAAAAAAGATGCCTCCGCTTTCCTATTGTAATAAATTATATATAATGAAATCAATAAATTTGTATAAATCGTATTTGATATTAACCCTTTGTGTTCAAATATAAAAACAAAAAAATTATTGGGTGATTTTTTAGTATGCTATATGAAAATAAGAAACCCTTATATATCTCATTTATTTTATTAAAATTGTATCAAATAATTAATAACAGAAATGTTACCTCGAGCTTTCTAAAAAAAAAAAGGGTAATTCAAATTTGAAAGCAAATTGTAATAAGTTATTAGTTAGCCATGGAATAAAATTATACAGTCTTTCAAGCAAACCATCAAATATTTACACTTACAATCTGTACAAAAAGGAAAACCGGGGGATGAAAATTCCCAGATTGTTCATGTAAAAATTACAACATAATGCGAGCAATCTGATTGTATCTTCGTTCTTCAATTTGTCTTGATTTGATTTCTTCAGCGCATCTTAGAGTCTTCTCGATGTGGTATCCTCCTCCAATGCTCACTTCCCTCTCTAAGTGACTGCAATAGCTCTCGAACACACTCACATTTACATGCAACTTGAAACCCATCAAGAACAAAAATTCAAGCTCCAAATTATTCAATTCGTTTGTAGTCAATCCCCCAACTCGTGCAAAGTAAGAGTTTCTGTAATTCCTGTTCAACCAAAAGAAAAAGAAACCCCAATTCTATCAGAACATTGGCTTCACATTTCTAATGCCTGAAAGTTGTAATGAGGAAGAGAACTAATATACTCACATGTCTTCAACATATTTGGAAGCCACCATGATCGTTGTGATGAGAAGCCTGTGTACGTTTCTTGCATTGATCCGAAACCCAGGATTTGCCTGGCAAAACCGATCGATATACACATAAGCAACCACATAAACCGAGGGACCGGCTTTGGTGTATCGGAAAATTCTCTCTAGGTAAGATTGAATCGTCATGTCGGGTGTCTCGTGGCAATCGAAAACCCTGCTCCTGAAATCTTTTCTCGTCAATGCCCATTTACAGTTCTTGGCAATCCTTTCATTCCTTGCCATTGTTCTCTCGATAAGAGAAGCAAGAACTGATATAACCAGTGGGGTGTTTGCATCACGTTGATAGGAATAACAGTAGAGATCGGATCGAAGCTTTCTTGGGGAGATTACAAGGGAAGATGCAGCCATTTTCTCTGTTTTTGGTAGTATATGCTTGAATGCTATGAAAAAGGATTTTTATACAAACAGAAAAAAGCCTTAGCTATTGGGTGTGGGGTATTGCAAAAAAAATGTGAGGTTTATTGAGGATTTATAATAGGGGGATTGGGCTCAGATAATAGCTGTGAAAGTGAATAAAGAAAGGGAGAAATGACAATGGTTTGGACCATTTGGAAGGTGGGTGGAAGGCAAGATAATAATACTACCAGTATCGTTTCTCAAGGATTTCAATGCTTCCTCCTTGTAAAGCCACGGTACAGACAAACCAGCTAAGCTTTCAACATTAAAAAAATACCCAAATTTTCTACATATCTAACCAACCAATGGTCAAATAAAATAGGGGTCGCCGACAGTGCGTTGAAGGGCAAGGAAATGACCTAAGCAGCTTCCTTGGTTAGGCTTGGACCCACAATCAACTATACCGCATTTATTATAGCCATACATGTACTTGTACTGTAGTGAAATCAAATAGACTTGAGTCTCTTTAAGTGGGACTGCTTCTCCACCAGTTACACACGTGCAGTAGCTATTTTGCTATTTGACTTCATCAAATCTTGGTTTTCTACCTGTAGTTGTACCACGTGCAGTTTCTTCTTTGCAGCGCTCATGATGCCGGCAATTCTTTGATCTTCCTCGTCGGGCACAGATTGTAATTAATCCCACCTTCGTATTCCCTTTGGGTTTTTTGTTTTTTTCTTCTTACTTTACTTGCAACTTGAAACACATCGGCCGACACTATATTCTACTCTTTACCTTGATGTAGCTAAAGCTTGGCTTGTTGTAAAAGATAATGAAAAGCTCCTTCTCCGGTTGATTTCACAAATATGAGAATATTTTTTTTTTGAATAAATCAGTGTATTCGGAAATATAGACAGGGTTAATTAATAATTTCTTGAAAGAAGAGATAAAAACCCAAGATTTAAAAAAAAATTCTTATAATCAAAATTCAAATTTGTTTTATATAAAAGTTGAAAATTATTAAATTAAATATCAACTTTGTCACGTTAACTCATAATAGTAGTCAATAGGGAAGATCTAACATATATATATACACCAAGATTTCTCACATATTACTACCAATTATTATGTCAAAAGCATACGTTTATGTGTATAAAGAAAGTTTATTTTGTAATGCAAGTGGACAAAGCCTAATGATGGTTATGATTCAGCAGCATCATTTAGATTCTGAGCCAGAAAAGGTAGAAAAAATAAAATGATGAAATCCCGATGTGCTGTAGATTGCATGAAGATCCAGTCGAGCAATGTGGGTCAAGCGGAGTCTTCTTATTGTGATTGAGATGACAGATCTTGGGTACTCTCTTCGTATCCCTAACCAAATAAGTTTGCAAATATTAAATACTTCCAAGGGATTTTGGTCCACCAAGAGAAAATATCTAACCAAAAATTAAAGTTTATAATAAATATCTTACTCTTATTAGCCCCCCCCCCCTTTTTTTATATCATATGAAAGTGGTAAATTTATCTCTGTTTTGGAACCGACATTTCACTCAATCATCCCATTTTTCGCCAAAACACTTGTCTGCCTTGCTGAAACCATCACTATACTGTCTCGAAAATCGATTCCCATTGTTCTGTGTGATTCACAAAATTTGTTGAAATTATATCTACTGATAGAATCTTATACACCCAAAGTTGTTTTTGTATAATATTATATATCAATTTTAATAACACAAAATTGCAATGTTTGCTTTTATTTACTTTGTTTGGTAAGAAACCGTAAAAGTCATGTTGGCAATCCAAAACTGGTTCATTCTTTATTTGCATAGATTAAAAGTTTTGTCTGTGTAGAAATTGGGATATGATGTATTGAGTGTTGCTGATTTTGTAAATAAAGAGGTTGCTTAAGCTTCTAAACAGTTACTATATAGCAAGATTTTGCATCTTGGATGACATTCAATTTATTGATCCAAAAAAATTGTTAATCTGGTATTTTATTAAATTAAAAAACAAATATAATTATTTTCACATAAGTTTGAATTATTTCTGTCGAAACCATTTTTATTTTAAAAAAATAAAAATTAGTTGTCGATGAAAATTTGGAGTCGCCACCAACGTTTTATTGAGGTGTGATTGGATCACCTAAAACGACTTTGGTCTACGAGTTTTTAGAAAAACGAGTTCAAGAGTCAGTTACATTCGATGAATGATTAGCACCCTCGTAACACCCAAAAATTGGTACTAAATTGATTAATTAATGTCTTAACGTCGAGATTTAAAAAAACGATCTTTAATTAAATTAAATTATTTATTAAGACTTCCTCATTTTGAAACATAAAGCATCACACCGAACGCGTTAGGGCACGATATTTTATTTCTTTTAGATGAGTTTGTCCAAAAGATCCGTGTGATAAAGTTTGAAAGAATATTCAATTGTATAAGATTTATAACGAAACCGCAGCCCAATACATTAGGGCACAATTTCTCATCATCCCAAACATTGAATATTTCCTTTATTAATATATATATATATATATATATTTTAAAATCTTTGTCTCGAGAAATCAATATGTTACATCCAATGCGTTAGGACACAACATATTAAATTCCCAACAACAAGCTTTTTCATTTTATTTTTGATCAAAGAGCAATTCTCGATTGTTAAATTTAACGAAGAAAACCGGAACCCAATACGTTAGGGCTCAATTTTCTTGAAAATCCTAAATGCGAGTATTATCTCTATTTTAAAATTTTTTATTTTTAAATTCGAGTAAAAAGATGATATAATGTTATAATGAATGTATGTATAAATGTTGCAATAACAAAGCCAACAATTGCATAGAAATAATATAAACCAATAAAAAACGAAATTAATATAAAAAACAATAATCCATGAAATGCAAAGTATCAAATGAACAAAATAAAATAAAAATAAAAATATATGTAAACACAATTAAATAGCGAATGAAGAAAACAAACAAAATAAATAAAGAATAAAAGGTATATAATATACACATTGAAATTATGAAGATTAAAAATATACATATGATTTACATATAAAATTTTGGGTTATAAAACTTATATATATAAAATACATAATCATTTATGAAAACAAAAAAAAAAGATATAAATATATGTGTTGACACCATTTTTTTTGAGAAAACAGGGTCGACTTAAAAATGAAAACGGGAGCCGCCACCAATTCTTTTTGATGAGGTGTGGTCGGATCACATTGAAAAGTGGTTGTTTTTAATAAACGATTTGATTTTATCAAAACAACGATTTTGGTCTACGAAATTTAGAAAATGGATTCGGGAGTCGGTTACGTACGAGGAAGGATTAGCACCCTCGTAACGCCCAAAATTGGTACCTAGTTGATTACTTAATGTATTGGTGTCGAAAATTGAAAACACGAAAAGAATTTAAAATACAATCCTTCCTTATATTGTGTTATTTTAAAATTCCTCGAATAAATCAAAATGGAAAATGCCTTCTTATCTCGAAGTAACAAGATGTCATATACAGTAAGTTAGGACACAACACTTCGTATTTTGAGAGTAAGCTTGCCTTTTAATTTTTTATTTAAACCTCATTTATTTCAATTTTAAAAGGATATTCGATTATTTAGGTTTAACGCGAGAAAAATCGAAACCCATTAAGTTAGGGCACGACTTCTCGAATTTCCAAATACGGAATATTGCCTTTATTATTTTTTGAAAAGTCCTTATCTCGAGAAAACAATGTGTCATATCCAATGTGTTAGGACACAACGTAGAATTCCCGATAATAAGCTTTTTATTTATTTCTTTGATTAAAGAACATTCTCGATTATTTAGATTCAACGAAGAAAATCGGAACCCAATACGTTAGGGCTCAATCCTCTCGAAGATCCCAAGTATCGAGTATTGTCTTTATTTCCAAAATTTTCCCCCTTTTTTACGAATTTGCATAAAAATTGATGTAATGTTAAATTTGATGTATGAATAAATGGTTACGTTGATGAATGAAAATAATATTAAAATATGAATAAACAATTCATACTACACATAATGGCAATAAGCACACAACATACATTATTTAAGGACTAGCATTAATAATCAAAGGAAAATAAAACAAGACAATACACATAGCAATCCATAATAAATAATATATGCAATAATTTAAAATGCATAATATCAATAATAATATAAAACAATTTAATATAAATAATACATGGAATTTAAAAAATATAAAGCTACTAAAATGAGAATATGCGAAGAAAGAAAAAAATACATTAAGAAATAAAAATGGGCTTAAAAATGGGCAAATTAGGGATTTAATCGGGACAAAAATGAAATTTGAAGTAAAAACTGTAATAAAATAAACGAATAGGACCAAAATCAAAAGTGAGCGAAGGCCAAGGACCAAAACGGTAATATTCCCCGTCCTTTAAACGGCGCCGCTTTAGGGGGCAGCATCTGTGCATGGTCGAAGGCCCAATTTGAAACATAAGCAAAATTTAAGGTCAAAATCGAAAAATAAAAAAAACTACATTGAACGCGCCTAAAAACTGGAGGGACTTATTGCGCAAATATCCCCTTTAACGAAAACACGCGGGTCCCCCTTGGCGGGTCGGGTCGTGCATGTGGATAGCCCTATACGATGTCGTTTTGAGGCCACTGAAACAGGCCCCAAACGACGCCGTTTTGCAATCCCTGTAAAATCTAAAAGTTTTTTTTTTTATTTTCTGCTGTTTCATTTTTTTTACAAAGAACAGAAAAAAAAGGGCTTCCCCTTTCTCTGTTAGGGTTCCAAGCCTAGCCTTGGAACCCTGCCATCGTCCGCCGCATCTGCATCGCAACACCACCGATGACGGTGGCTGGAGTCATGCGGAATAAAGGGCTTCTCAGCCCAAGCCCACCAAAACAGGCAAGAAAGAAAAAAAAAAGAAAAGAAGCCTTCCTTGTCCCTTCTTTAAACTCGTCTCCGGCGACAGAGAACGAGACTCCGGTGAAGAGATTGTGGCGCCCAGGTGAGTTCTTTTTCTTTTAGTTTTTTTAGTAAAAATAAATATAAAAAATAAAATAAAAATAAAAAAGAATCGAATAAGACAGTAAAAAACTCTCAAAATGCTCTATTTGTTTTTTTATATTTCATCTTCGTAAAAAAAAGGAAGACCTTTACAAACATCTAATTTTGGCTTTATAGCCGATTTGCACAATTTTATTTTTCTATTTTCTGTTATTTTTTATTTGTTTCTTGTTGTTGTCCTTTTGCTCGTTGTTTTTCTTTGCAGGTAACAGTGGCAGAGGTGGCAGAAGTGTCAGACGCGGTGGCAGAGGAGTGCGTTGGAGGCGTGCGGTGCTAGGGTTTGTTCTCCCTCTTTTTTTGTTAAAAATAGTTTAAGATTGGGCCATTTTGGGCTTAGGGTTTGGTTTGGGCTTGGTTTAATGGATTTGATTTATTTTGTGTTTGGATTTGATTTGTTTTGGATTTGTTTCTGTTTCCCTGGGCCCGGGCAAAACTTGGGCTCTACAGCTACCCCTCTTTGCTTGTTGTCGTATAACGAGAACATAGCAAAGACTTCAAAAAGGACCAATTTTGCCCAGCCTCATCGGATCTTGACTTGTTTTGGTGTTTTTCTTCTTCAGATAGCCTTATTCCAGCCCACTGCATTTTGTTGCTTCGATCTACTCTACTGCAACTTCAGATACGACTTGTAGCTTCAATCTTCTCTGCTGCAACTCCATGGGGATTAGATTTGTGGTTTTAATCTGTTCCACTGCAACTTCAGGGAGATAAGACTTATTGCTTTACCCTGCTCCACTACGACTTCAGGGAGATAAGCTTCGATTTGATAAGATCTGCTATCTACAGTCTGCTCCACTATAACTTTAGGGAGATAAGACTTTGTTATGATAGACTTAATCTGACCTACTGGGACTTTGAAGGTATAAGATTCATCGTTTTAATTTGCTACACTACAACTTCAGGGAGATAGGGTTATTAGCTTCAGCCTACTGGACTACTGCTTAGAGAGATAAGACCTGGTGCGATCTGCTCCACTACTGCTTAGGGAGATAAAATCTGTGGTTTTAATCTGCTCCACTGCAACATCAGGGAGATAGGATTTATTTCTTCTGTCTGCTCCACTACTGCTTAGGGAGATAAGACTTGATGCGATTTGCTCCACTATTGCTTAGGGAGACAAGATCTGTGGTTTTAATCCGCTCCACTGCAACATCAGGGAGATAGGATTGATTTCTTCTGTCTTGTCTACTACTGCTTAGGGAGATAAGACTTGATGCGATCTGCTCCACTACTGCTTAGAGAGATAAGATCTGTGGTTTTAATCCGCTCCACTGCAACTTCAGGGAGATAGGATTACTGGCTTCAATCTGCTTCGCTGTAATCTCAAGGGGATAAGATTTCTGGCTTCAATCTGCTCCGCTGTAATCTCAGAGAAATAAGATTTCTGGCTTCAATCTGCTCCACTGTAACCTCAGGGAGATAAGATTTGAAATTCTTCGGTCTATTCCACTGTAATCTCAGGGAGATAAGACCTGATACGATCTACTCTACTATAATTTTAGAGAGATAAAATCATTTATTTTAAACCGATCCACTGTAATCTCAGGGAAATAGGATTATAAACTTTAATCTGCTCCGCTGTAATCTAAGGAAGATAAGATTTCTGGCTTCAATCTGCTCCACTGTAACATCAGGGAGATAAGATTCACCATTTTCGATTTGCTCTGCTACTGCTTAGGGAGACAAGATCTGTAATTTCCAACCTATTCCACTGCTGACCAGGGACATAGGACTTGTGGCTTAAATCTGCTTCCGTACACTTGAAGATAAGATTCACCGTCTTCGATCTGCTTCACTTTCGATGTAGGAAGGCAAGATTTACTATCCTCAACCAGCTCCATTACAACCGAGGGAGGCAAGGTTTGTGTCTTCGATCTGCTTCACTGTCGATGTAGGAAGGCACGATCTGCTATCTTCAACCAGCTCCACTACAACCGAGGGAGGCAAGGTTTGTGTCTTCGATCTGCTTCGCTGTCAATGCAGGAAGGCAATATCTGCTATCTTCAACCTACTCCACTACAACCGAGAGAGGTAAGGTTTATTTTTTATCTTCACCGATCTGTCCTCTGGAAAACATGACCTGTATAATGAACCTAATTATTGCCTAATAATCAGGATGGCATGATCAAAATGAATCAAATGCTCCTAACTAAACATGTGTGAATGGTGTTTGCATGAATGCATAATTTTATTTTTCTGAGAATGATCCCGCTTAGGTTGTTATTACTCGAAATTTATCAAGGCTTTGTGACTGACGTGCTATAACATCTTCCTTCTCAACTGGTGTTTTCTGAAGAAACATTTAGCTAGGTTGCCCCCCACTTTAATCTATTGGGGCGCAAAATTTGTACCATCATTTTCCTACTGTAATCCAAGTGTAGAAATATATGGCTTTTATCTCAATCCTATCACAAATCAAGGATACAGGATCTAAATCTTTCTGGTTTCTTACACCATTCTCAGGGTGTCGTACGAAAAACTCATGCACAAATGAAGGCTCTCTTCTCCGAGGTAACCTCCTTCTCTTGGCTGGTGATCGTCACTTTCTTGCTTATTCAAACTTTGTCATTAACCCGACATCTTATCATTTTGTTTAATCAACAAAATCCAAAGAGAAAGTCCAAAATTAGACTCTTCCTTCTCAAATTTCCAACCTTTAAATTTGGTGCGTTCTAAAAAATAGTCCTGTTTCAGGTTCCTATATTATTTAGAAGCTTTTCAGAGTAATATGCAAAACTTCCTTTGTGAAAGTTTTATTAGTCCATTAATCATTATTCTAATGCAACATGCTTGCAAAAAGGATCATAACAAGGGATAAGAATAAAGTTGGTTTTGAGCATAGCTTAAAATAAATTATCCAAAATAGTAAAGCAGGATGACAAAGAAACTGATTAGGAATGTGTATCTTGGAAAAAAATGAAATATTCTAAGAACAACAAATTCAGTATGAATAGTACGAAAATTGGGTGCCCTAGATATCGCAGCTTGAACTTCTTTTTGATGACCATTCTGAGTTTGACATGTGTTTAGAAGATCTACAGAGCTTTGTTGATGCCCCAAGATGTTGCCTACACTTTCCTGTTGGTTCAGGTATAACAAGATTACCACATGCCCCAATTTGATTAAGATTCAACTCGCTCTGATCACTTCATGCCCCCATTCTGATCAATATTTGAGCCGCCCTTTTCGGGTTTTCAACTCAAATCCCTTTTGCCCTAAGATGTCATTTGCGGGTTTTCCCCTTAGCCTCTCCATTTTTACTTTTTCATTTTTTCATTTTTCCATTTTTTTGACTCAAAGTGCCCTTTGCAGGTTTTGACATTTGTCCTTTTGAAGTATTTCTTGACTGGATTCGAGTTTATAGGATTAGCAATCTCACTCAGGATCAGTGCTCTTTTGAAAAAGGTATTCTTTACAACACAGGGACATCCCCGGATTAGCATTCGTTTTCTCCTAAAATCCTTTTGTAGAGGAATGGTCTTTTTTGCATCCACCCTTTCATGGAATTCTCTGAGATGACCCCATTTATTATGAGCTTGTATCATTTGGTACATCCGACCCTAATGAATAGCTTTTAACCCTTTTCCTAGGTCCAACTAATCACATCGCAATTGGATCATTCTAACTCTAATACCCGGAGGGAGGGGATTTCAATAGGTAAAACTACCTCAACCCCGTAAATCAAAGAGAACAACGTTGCTCTGGTAGAAATCTTGATAGATGTTCGGCAAGCAATGAGGGAAAGTGGTAATTTTACAAGTCTCAGTCATTTTTCAATTTTCTTGATGTTCATCTCTAGTCAATTCGGTGACGAATCATGGTGTCTGCTTCTGAGTTGATTTCAGACCTCAGTTATCGTGCTATTGTTTAAGCTCAATGCATTCTCTAATACCATCTTCTCTGAAATTCTGTATCGGTATTTGATGACTTTGGCTCATGAAGTAGGCTCTCAAAAAAATGAATCAATGCCCATTAGAAGTCTTCGATAATGGTGATGTCCATGCCCCATTGTGCTCAAAATTTGAGTCGCCCTTTTCGGGTTTTCAACTCAAATCCACATTTGGTCAAAGCGCCCTTTGCGGATTTTCGCCTTGACCTCTCATTTTCTTTTTTCTTTTCTCTTTTTTCATTTTCATTTTGACCTTGATTTTTGATTTTTCTTTTTCTTCTTTTTGTTTTGATTTTGATTTTGATTTTTTTTGAGCGCATAGGGTTAGGCAAGTCCTCGTTATCCCTTTCGAAGAATCTTCTTTGATATCGGACTTCCTTCATAGAGCCTTTTAGGGTGACACTACGACTGAAAACTTTTGATCTTCCTCTTTCATCAGGATGAGATCCAACAAAACTTGAAGAGATGAAAACTTGACTTCAAATGGGCAAAGCTATGCTGAGTCAACGAAAAAGGCATTGCCCCAACAAAGAATTGCATCGTTCATACTGCAAATTTCTGCCATCGCGCTGTTGTGCAAATTTCATTATCAGCGGTTAACCCGGGCATATTCTGGCATGATCATACAAAAACATCTTTGAACCCTAGATGTGACTCTACAAGGTCTTGCTTCGTCTTTGCAATCAGGTCAATTCTAATATTCACCAAGCTTACAATTTCTAATGATTCCTTGTGAGGTAGGATCTGTCTATCCTCTTGGTCAACCATCATCAACAAGTTCAGAGATAAGCTACGATCTATGTCATTTTATGAAATCTTTCTAAACACATGCCTCGCTCAAAAGGAAAATCTGAGTCTGTAGCAACGTCATTCATGTAATTAATATCTAGGGACCCATAATAAGTACCAAATAATATACAAAATAATGTATAAATTCATGAATAATTATTTGTACCATATGATTACGAATGAATGTATAATAATTTAGAAGAAAATTCAAAAGAATGAAAGAATCTGGAATTGTTTGTAAAGAATGAAAATATTGGTTCAGTAATAATTGTAAAGATGTATTTCATTAAAATAACAACGTTCAGACATGAGCCTATTTCACAAAGGAATTTCTATCATTTCTAGGCTAAAAACAACAAAAATGTTCTGAACATTACTCTAGATAAGCTCTAAAAACTATAGGGATTTCTTCCGTAGTCTAATTGCTTAAAACACTCCAGATTTATAAGGGCATATATCTAACAAGGTCCCTTTTCATTCGTGTCTTCAAATATGTCATTGATGTGAACACTTCCCAACTCTGTGCTTATGTTTTCCTCCTCTTTAATTTCCTCACAAAGCTTCATTTCCTTGTCGTCCATCATACCCAAGGTCTTGAATTTCACGCTCTTCTGGGTCTCGTACCCCTTTTCGTGATGGAACTTACAATGGTTCCTTGTCTTTCCATGGTTTCCTCCTGAATCAGAAATAACTAATCCCCTTCCTGCTCTCACGTCTACACCATTATCATCATGACCGAGTATTGGATTTTCTACGCTAGACCCCTTCCTGCTCTCACGTCTACCCCATTATCATCATGATTGAGTAGTGGATTTTCTACGCTAGACGAGTCATCAAATCTGACAACACCCATGTTAATGAGTTTTTCAACTAGTTTCTTGAAGGCAATACAATTCTCTATTGAATGCCCCGTAATTCTCGCATGGTAGTCGCATTGTGCGTTCACGTCATACCATTTGGGGTACGGGGGCTGCACAGGTTTTAAGTAGAAGGGGGCCACCACATATGCATTAAATAGGCTTTGATATAGCTCTTTATATGATATCGAAATTGGTATGAATTAGAGCTTCTCAGTACCTGGTTTCACTCCAGATTCTTGTCCTTGTTGATTAGCAACCACCTTCCTTGGTTGGTTCGCTGTAATTGAATTGTTGTATGTACTCACATGGTTCACATAAGTTTGAATTATTTCTGTCAAAACCAATTTTATTTTAAAAAAAACAAAAATTAGTTGTCGATGAAAATTGAGAGTCGCCACCAACCTTTTATTGATGTGTGATTGGATCACCTAAAACGACTTTGGTCTACGAGTTTTTAGAAAAATGAGTTCGGGAGTCAGTTACGTTCGAGGAAGGATTAGCACCCTTAAAAAGATTGAAGCCACAACGGCGGATCTTACTTCCTTAGCAGTGCAGCGGAACAGATTAAAGCTACGACAGCGGATCTGGTTTCCCTGATATTGCACTTAAAAAAATTGAAGCCACAACAGCAGATCTTACTTCCTTAGCAGTGCAGTGGAACAGATTGAAGCTACGACGGCGGATCTGGTTTCCCTGATATTGCACTTAAAAAGATTGAAGCCACAACGGCGGATCTTACTTCCTTAGTAGTGCAGTGGAACAGATTGAAGCTACGACGGCGGATCTGGTTTCCCTGATATTGCAATTAAAAAGATTAAAGCCACAACGGCGGATCTTACTTCCCTGACGGTGCGGTGGAACAGATTGAAGCTACGACGATGGATCTGGTTTCCCCGACATTACAGTTGAACAAATTGAAGATTACAGATCTTGTCTCCCTAAGCAGTAGTGGAGCAGATCAAAGATGGTGGATTTTACCTCCCTGAGATTACAGTGGAGTACATTGAAGCCAATAATTCTATCTCCCTGGGCAGCAGTGGAATAGATTAAAGATAACAGATCTTATCTCCCTAAGTAGTAGTGGAGCAGATCAAAGATGGCAGATTTTACCTCCCTGAGGTTGTAGTGGAGTATATTGAAGCCATTAACTCTATCTCCCTGGGCAGCAGTGGAATAGATTGAGGATTACAGATCTTATCTCCCTGGGCAGCAGTGGAATAGATTAAAGATAACAGATTTTATCTCCCTAAGCAGTAGTGGAGCAGATCAAAGATGACAGATTTTACCTCCCTGAGGTTGTAGTGGAGTATATTGAAGCCAGTAACTCTATCTCCCTGGGCAGCAGTGGAATATATTGAGGATTACAGATCTTATCTCCCTAAGCAGTAGAGGAGCAGATCAAAGATGGTGGATTTTACCTCCCTGAGGTTACAGTGGAGTACATTGAAGCCAATAATTCTATCTCCCTGGGCAGCAGTGGAATAGATTAAAGATAACAGATCTTATCTCCCTAAGCAATAGAGGAGCAGATCAAAGATGGTGGATTTTACCTCCCTGAGGTTACAGTGGAGTACATTGAAGCCAATAATCCTTTTCCCTGGGCAGCAGTGGAATAGATTAAAGATAACAGATCTTATCTCCATAAGCAGTAGTGGAGCAGATCAAAGATGGCAGATTTTACCTCCCTGAGGTTGCAGTGGAGTATATTGAAGCCAGTAACTCTATCTCCCTAGGCAGCAGTGGAATAGATTGAGGATTACAGATCTTATCTCCCTAAGCAGTAGTGGAGCAGATCAAAGATGGCATATTTTACCTCCCTGAGGTTGCAGTGGAGTATATTGAAGCCAGTAATTCTATTTCCCCGGTCGGCAGTGGAATCGATCGAAGAAAGCAGATATTGTCTTCATGTATTGGCGTGAAGTAGATCAAAGAAAGCAGATCTTGTCTTCCCATACTGGTGGTGAAGTAGATATAAGTCTTATCTCCCTGAAGTTGCAATAGAGCAGACAAAAGTAACCAATCCTATCTCCTTGAAGTTGCAATGGAGTGGATTAAAACTGCAGATCTCATCTCTCTGAAGTTGCAGTAGAGCAGATTGCGTCAAGACTTATCTTTAAGTTGTAGCATAACAAATTGAAGCTACAAGTCTTATCTCCCTGAAGTTGCAGTGGAGCAGATCAAAGATAGCAAGTTTTGTTCTTTTGAGAAGCTACAACATACGAATCCTATCTCCCTGACATTACAATGGAGTAGATTGAAGCACTAGTTCCTATACCTCTAAAGATGCAGTAGGAATGAATGATGCTACCTGAAGAAATGAAGCATTGAAGAAGTTGAAGCTTAGTAAGACCGGGCACAATTGGGCTTTTCAGTCTTTGCTCTGTTCCCGTTACACGACAACAAGCAAAGAGGGGCAGCTGTAATAAGCCCAATCTACCCGGGCCCATATGCAAAAATAAAGACCCAATTTTTTACAAACCCAATACCCAAACAGCCTAATAGACCCAGCATTTAACCCTAGCCCAATAACTAAATAGCCCAATACTGAAATAAAAGCAGAAAACCCTAGTAGCAGCAAGTAGCTGCCGCCCTCAAATGCCCCAGCAGTCTCCAATCGCCGCAAGTTTCGGCCTCCACGCGTGCCGTTTCTTTGCAAACACCGCTCCTCAAGCACGTACCTGCAACAAGCGAAAGAGAAGAGCAAAAAAATCAGGCCAACAAACAACCAAATAGATTTATTAGGATTTATTTTTTCTTTCCCATTTTCGGCTATAAAAGAGCCGATTAAGCTCTGTAAAAAGGGGGTTCACAAAATCAATAGAAAAACAGAAAAATCTGAATAGAGGTGATTCTTTCTTCCGTTTTATTTCTTAGTGTTCGTCGCTCTTTAAGGAATTTGTTATCTTTTTTTTAATTTTTTATTTATTTTTTGTTGCTCAAAATATAAAGAGGGGAGAAAAGAAAACTTACCCGGTCTTGTTGCGGTGTTCCCTTTTCCGTCGCCATCAGAAATTAGGGCATCGACGGAGGCCGTGGGTCGGCCTTGATTGGCGGCGGCAGAGAAGCTGAAACCCTAGCAGAGGGTTTCTCTGCTGTTTAGTGTTGAAAGAGGAAAGAAAATGGTTTTTTTTAGAAAATTTTGGTTTTCTAACGACTGTAAAACGGCGTCGTTTAGGGCCTGATACAGTGGCCTCAAAATGGCGCCGTATAGGAGCACACCCGCGCGCATGACCCGATCCGGTCCCAGGATCCGCGCCTTTCTTTAAAATGGGCTATTTTCACATTTGGTCCTCTGTTCTTTGAGGGGTGCTTAAATCAGTTTTTTTTTATTTTTTAATTTGGCCATATGTTTTAATACTGTTTCAATTTGGTCCATATTGTTGCGCAGCGTTTGGGAGGTTTGGGTAATTACTCTTTCGATCCTCCTCCTGTTGCGTGCATTTTAATTTGGTCCCCTTTTTATTTCCTTCTTTAAATTTGGCTTCAAAACTTTGTTTATGTTTGATTTAATCCTTAATCTACTGTTTTAGTTTTTATATTATTATTATTATTATTATTATTATTATTATTATTATTATATACATACGCATATTTTTTATAATAATGTATACATACATTTTTTTAAAAAACTTTTATAAACACATGCACCTTACATATATTTATATTTTTTATTATTCTATTTGCATAACTTTTATATACTCTTATATACATATATAGATATAGATATACACATACGCCATTCAAAATTATTGTAAATAGATTTTCCGTATTTTTATATACATATATATACATATTTTCATAATTTCTTAATACATTATATTTTTATTTTTGTCTTATAAGTACATGTACATATTTTTCCATAATTTTTGTATACATATTATATATATATATATATATATATATATATATATATATATATATATATACATGTATTGGCATTTTGGAATGCACATATACATACTTTTATATTATTTTTATCTTGCTTTCACAATCTTCACCTACATATATACATACCCTTTAGAAAATATATTTTGGTTTTGGCAATACATCAAAGTTATTTTCTCGATTCAAAGGTTTTTTTTCAAAATAAAAGCAATATTCGAAGTTTGGGATTTTTGAGGAAAATTGAGCCCTAACGTATTGGGTTCTGATTTTCTTTGTTAATCTTAAATAACCGAGAATATTTTTATTCAAAATGCAAGAGTATAAAAATCATTTTGGGAACTTAACTCGTTGTGTCCTAACGTATTGGGTGTGACATGTTATTTTCTCAAAATGAAGATTTTCACATAAAGTAAAGTGATATTCAAAGTTCGGGAATTATGAAGAATTGTACCCTAACGTATTGGGACTCGATTTCTTTACATGACTTGAGCAATTGATTATCCTTTTTCAAATTCCATCGTTTGAGTTGATTTTAAAATCTTTTTAAACCTTCAACACTAAGACATCAAATAATCAATTTGGTACTGATTTTGGGCGTTACGAGGGTGCTAACCCTTCCTCGTGCGTAACTGACTCCCGAACTCGTTTTCTCAAAATTCGTAGACCAAAATAATTTTTAAGGTGAGCCGATCACACCTTAATAAAGGATCGGTGGCGACTCCAATTTTTGTTTTTTTTAAGTCGACAATTGAATTTTTGTTTTCAAAAAGACGGTTTCGATAGAATGTATGTATAAATGTTGCAATAACAAAGCCAACAATTGCATAGAAATAATATAAACCAATAAATAAACGAAATTAATATAAAAAAATAATAATCCATGAAATGCAAAGTATCAAATGAACAAAATAAAAATAAAAATAAATGTAAACACAATTAAATAGCGAATGAAGAAAACAAACAAAATAAATAAAGAATAAAAGGTATATAATATACACATTGAAATTATGAAGATTAAAAATATACATATGATTTACATATAAAATTTTGGGTTATAAAACTTATATATATAAAATACATAATCCAGGGTTGCAATCTGGGTTAAAATGAAACAAAAAAACAATTGCAGGGTCAAAATTAAAAATAAAAAAACAAATTGAATCTATTATGGAAGTGAGAGGACCAAAACCGTAAATTTCCCATTCAGGCTTCAAAAACACGCAGATTTTGGATCGGGTTGGGTCGCGCTAGTTAGGGCCAATACGACGTTGTTTCAACGCCTATAGCCCTTGTTCAAAACGGTACCGTATGGTACCACTATTTAAATAAATTTTCCCCCCAAAATCGTTATTTGCAGCCCTGAAAATAAAAAAAAAATTTGATGTTTTTCTGCTAGGGTTTTGACCCTAGCCTTGGCCGCCACCCTTTCGCCACAGTTCCACAGTTCCAGCGACCGGAGATGCTCTGAGTTGGGTTTTAAACCCCTTTTGAAACAGATACGAGGGCAAAAGTAAGCATCCCTTTCCCTTCTTTTTTTATTTTTTCGCATATATAGAAAATGAGTCATAAATCGAAGAAAAAAAAGCTCTAATAATCACCTTCAAAAGAAACTGATATTTGATTTATTTTGTATCAATCTCGTATCTTTTTTTTCTCCATTACAGTATGTTAAGATGGCTTTTATAACCGAAATGAAACAAGAAAATAAAGGAGAAAATCATTCTATTCTCTGCTGGATTTGCGATTTTTCTGATTTTCTTACCTATACTGTTTGTTGCCTTTTGCAGGTACATGCTTGGAGGAGCGCCTTGCTGTGTGAGGCGCAGACGCTGAGGAAGGACTGGTTGCGGCGCCAAATGCCACTGTTGCTGTCCTAGGGTTTCAGAAACTGTTTTGGGCATTTGGGCCACATTGTAATTGGGCCTTTGTTTTTAGATTGGGTCTGGGGTTTTGAGTGTACTGGGCCCGGGCAAAAATGAGCTATTACAATTTCCACACTAATGCAATGAAAAAAAAATTGACCTTTAAATCCTTGGAAATAATTAAAATTTATTAATTTGTTTTTGAGCTACTATTGCAAGAAATGTATAAAATTTAACCAAGTTGGGCGAAGACAATTCATTTTCCTAGGCCTAGCTTGACCCACAAGGATTTTTAGCCAACATTAGCCCAATGGGTAAGAAATGTTCACAACTAACTCGGAGCATCACACTTTCTTTCTATTATCCTTTTTTTTTTTACTTACTGAACCAGATTTACATTTAAATTTGTAATTATAAAAAAATTTATCTTTTACACAACAATATTTAGAGACCATAAAAACCCCCATATTATTGATTTCTCACATCCAGTTTTTGCCCAACATTCAGTTTCCACCAGGCCCGACAACCTTTTATTTTTCGGAATCATGAAACAATATAATATAAATATAAAATATTTTAAATATCTTTTATTTGTTTTCAGAGTGTTCCTACTCAAAAATGGTTTGGAAGGAGGTTTTGCAATTATTCTCTTTGCGTTGACAAGTTTTCTCATGGCAGCAGGTGATAAGGGCAAGGCATTTGTTGCTGTTATTTTACGTTCGGCATGGAATGCACACACACAACATATATATATACATATTTGGTGTGGCTAGAGAGAAACAACAGGCAATTCAGAGGAAAGCAGAATACTCAACAAGAACTGATCAGCATATTAAAGACATCTGTTAGATTTAGATTGTTGTCAACAGTCAAGTTTGTATAGCTTGGGGGATTAGTTAAATTATACTGTACAGGGGGAAATATTAATTATACGCTTTTGTATCAATGTTTGACTGTAGCAGACCACTGCTTGCTGGATAAATTATCCAAAAAATTATGATATGATATAAAATATTGGACAATGTTGAGGTTGAATGTGTAAATGCTATATATGAATTTTGATTTTATGTAATTTTATATATTATATGTTAATTTAATTCAATTTTCACAAATTATTAACATAATTATCTATATAACATCATTTTACACTAAAATATTGCATACATAAATAATTCAATATAATAATAAATTAATATTTTTTAAAATGTGTATAATTAAATTAAAATTAAAATTTATACATCAAATTATATATTTAACTAAAATTTAGGTATAATTTTAATATTTATGCCATCTGAGTTGGTATCAAAGATGGCTAGATTTTTCAAAAGAAAGCATGTGGTAATCTCATCGTCCAAGCGTTTCAGTCTCCAATCATAGACTCTTCTTCTACATGCTTTAAACATGACATGGCTACCTATCACATTCACATCACTGAGGTTTACAACAGCTAAAGCTAATTTGTAAAATCTTTTGGGGGTCCCTTGGTTGAAGTTTTTTCACATTTTTTCCGATTTTCGTGCAAAGCATGAACAAAATCAACTAACAAAGCGGTCCCATGAGTAATAGTCCTTGTTAAACAAATTCTTCTTCATTGTTTATTTTGAACTTAAGAAGGTCAAGTATTCATGAAAATCATCATTTTTTGTTTTGTAAGTTTGAGAAAAGGGCACCTGCAACTCTACCCAAAGACTCCCAGAAAGAGTGGGAAAAATGTGAAAAGATAATAATTTTCTAATATATATAAGGGCTGCAAATCGGCGACTCTCAAGATTTTATCCAAAAGGCCAAAGTCATTCAAGAAATGGAAAAATGGAAATTTGTGTGGAACCCATTGGAAGATAAAAACCTGTGGTGATTCCTGAATACAGGTTGACAAAATGAGCATCCAATCATTTAAATGTTCATCTTTTTACGAACACTACACGTTAAGGCGTCTCACTAAGACATTGAAAATTTGACAAAAAATGAAGATATTGATTGATTACCCACCACCATTCAATTACATTACAGGTAGACGACCAAATCAGATCAAGACTCGAGTTTGGTGTTTTACTAGGTAAGGCTTTAATGATGAGATTATGAGAATGCCCTATCTCACAAGGATTTGATTTCTGGCTTGCAACTCTACTTTTTTTTTATAAAAGAGGTTACTGCATCTTCTATAAAGATAATAAGCATTATTAGATGAAGTTCGATAATTAATTGTAACAAAAATCAGGTGGAGTTTTAAATTAATTAATTATACGAAACTCTGAAAGACAAAAAGTATGAACACTAAATACAATGGTTGCCTTGAGGAAAAGGAAAGATACGAAGCTCTTGGCTCATGGGATCCTTTCATACTACAAATTAAGCAATCAAAATAATTACCACCCACACGCTTGTAATTAAGAAATAACTACATGAACTAGATTGTACCAAACCCTAAACGCTAGGGAAATGTATAAGAATTGAAACCCAAGTTCAGGTTTTTGTATAGAAAAGAGTAGCTAAAAATACTGGCTTGAAGCTTAGCTCTTAGAACCAGAAGCTGGTGGTTGTTGCATCTGCTGATACATGGCGGCCAGCCGACTGTAAGCATCCATGGTCATCGGCTGCAACAAAGTTCGATTAATCTTAGAAAGCAAAATACTTAAACGGTACACACATACATGATGGGAAACAAATGTCACCTGTGATTGGCAAGCCAGGAATGTGGAAAGAGGGTCTGGCATCATGGCTGCTGCTGAGGCAGCTTGTTGTAACCTCTCACCGGAGCCATCCCAGGAGGTCATAGCCATGAAAGGATTAGGCATAACAGGTGAGATGCCGGTGATGTTGGGACGGCCAATAGTGTTGATGTCCATGACACCCATGCCCATGCCCATACCCATCCCCATCCCCATCGCTGGGGCCAGCATCGACATTTGGAGTGGCTGTTGCATTGCCATCGGCAACATCATCTGTGGTATGTTCATCCTGTTCATCATTTGAACTTGTGCTTGCAGTTGTTTCAGATATTCAATCACTTCGTCTAGCATTGAAGCTTTGTCTGTCTGTAGTGAAACAAAAATGAAATTAACATAGTTCAAACATGAATTATACCAGTACTAATTATGAAATAGTTCATTTAGATGCCCTCTGCACGACAAATTTCTACACGTTCAGTCTATGTGTCGCTATATTAGTATTAGTATTGCATGCATGACCAACTCGCTAAGGTACACTAAAATTACTTCCCTATACGATTAAGTTGAAGTTAATATAGACTATGTACGTGGCAGTGACAGAGTTGAAACATAACCAGGAGCAACATGGGCCTACCATGAAGGGTGTTTTAAGTGGTAAGTGGTAACAGGTTATTGTGATCTCCACACCGACAATCTTCTGTCAAGTTGTCCCCATGGCAAATATTATGTGGCGTAGGATTATTGAAAAAGCCCCGAAATTCCCACAACCAATTGAACCCCCCAAAAAAAAAAGTTGTAACTAGCTTTCTATGTCTGCAGACGGCAGCTGTCCAGTGAAGACTAATCATTTGAAGTAATGTTAGAGATTGAAATTCATGGGATGGTTTCTAAATTTACATCTAATATCATATAAGCCATGCTAATTATTCTTTTATAGCACCTATAAGAGTAAACTAGACTAATCTGAAGAGGATGCAAGCCAGGGAATCCTAAGTACATGTATACATATACATATACACGTACGATATGTTTTACTTTTAAGAGAATCTTACAGACGAGGACACAAAAAGTTTGTCCCGTGCGAGTGGATCAAGTTGTTTCAAGTCTTTTAGTAAAGAGCAACTCCCCTTTGGAACAGATAAAAAAGAAAGTTTTTTTTCTTTCCTTCTTTTATTTTTATTTAAGGATAAACCCATGGAAAACCCACCAAAAAGTATGTAGACTAGAGAGGACATTGGAGAAACCTCCGCCCACAAAATAATTAATTGACAGTGAAAGGTAGCAACTTGCTAGACTGGTAGAAATAACACCAAGACAGGTGCTTCTACAAATTTATTCGTCAGCTCTTGTCTTCTGTTTTTTCTATTATTGTATAACCTTAGGTGGGGTCCATTACGCCTTCATAGTTTGTTAGCTATCTCTATAGATAAGCTTCAATTTCTCTATTTCAACTTTATACAAAGTCATGGATATAAATCCTAATTCTTTTTATATATATACAAAAGAAATCGAAAGGCATAAAATACTAGTATGCAAAGTTGTAAGGTGTATGTAGTGATAGAAAATGTAGGTTGTTTCATGTCAACGCGTGAAGTGATGAGATGTTGATAAGAGTCCTGATATGTAACCGCACACAAGAATTATTGCCATTCAACTACTGTTACTGTTTCTTATTTTGATAATTGTCCAATTTTGCAGCGAGTAATTTAGCCATTAAAACTAGGTTTGCGTTGCAGTCTACTGATAAAAGCTGAGATAAAAATTCATACCTTGCTGGAATTGGGAACCAGCTTCTGTAATGTCTTCATCCTTTGATTAATCTTGTCTCTTCTTTTCTGGGAAACCACCCAAACAATTAATTGAAGACTTATAAACTTCTACAATGAGTGTAGTATAGCATTTATATTTAAATTGTTGAAAAATTTCAAAATAAATTCAAGGATGAGAGAGCATACACGTTCAGACTGGTTATGGATAGCAGCAGCTCTGCTCCTTTTGTTTGAAACTGAAGATTTCCCAGTTTCCTTCTTGTCTTCCTCAAATTCCTCCCTCTTTAACATAACCAAAAAACAAAATTCACAAACACACACACGCACACGCACAAAAAAAAAAAAAAAGGAGAAAAATATTTTGGACATGCAATTATAAATTAAATGGGAAGAACTTTGCCTGGGGTCTACTGTGACAAACAGAATCATGATCATCAGCAGTGGTGGTGGCCTTGGTGCAGGGTTTGGTAGAGCTTGCGTTTTCAGGAGAGCCAAGGGAAGTAGAAGTGAAACCCATACCAAAATCTTTCTCATACGTATCCAAAGTAACGCATCGGCTGTCTCGCTCTCTCCCGAACGTGGCACTGGCGCTTGCACTTTGTTCCTTGCTGCTCCACTCTGGCATTAGAGGAGCACGCGCCGCCCGTGTGCGTTTCCCGCTAACAAGTACCTCGTCGTCATGGGTACCGGCCCGCCCACTACAGGATCCCACCCTGGTGGAACCTCCCACCAAGCAAGTTCTTCCGAGTCCTGGTATAGATTCCATCGCGTGGGCGGTCCGGCCCTCCGTCCTTTTCGAGCAAGGAACCAAAGCATCCATAGCTATGGTGGCAGATGACGCCGCTGCCTCACGGTGTTGGTTCAAACAGGGTACAAGTTCATCCCGGCCATCATCAAGAGAAACCTTAAGATACGGAACGCGAGTGGCCTGGTTCACTATGGACTCCAAAGTGCCATTAGCCCTTGGTTTATCCCAAGTGTACTTAGAGGGAGGGTTGGAAACTAAGGGTTTAGCCGGCACACGTGCCGGACCTAAACCATGCATGGCTAGTTGGCCATTTTCCCATGTTAATTCTGCCACTTCGTAGTCCGACCTGCAAAGTAAATCACATACATACATCAACAAAAGTACATACATGTGTGTGCATATAAAGATATAAGGGAGTAGAGAAAGCGAGAAAGTTAGTACATATGAACATCAGGGGCGGTGGAGTTGGAGTTAGAGCGTAAGGAATGGCGTGCAGTGACATGATTATCGTCCAGATCCCAACTGGGAACACACTGACTCATTTTTAACCAAACTTTCTTTTTTCAGAACTAGTTGCAGGATTTGGTGTGTGGGAGGGGCTTGACGTCAATCGGCTTTGCTTCATAAATTTCATGTTTCACACAAGAGACATAGTGAAAAATAAATGGGGTTGCCTAGCTATTATTATAATGGAGATAAGAATTATCATTTATCACAATCAATTTAAGAGTGAGAAGGATTCTGGTCCATATATATATATGTATATAGTTAATACAAAAAAAGAGGGGGAAGCGGTTGAAATAACCAAAAATTAAATATGGAGGAGGAAATGACGATGTTGATGACGGGGTAACTGGAGTCTGGCTGGCTGGGTTAGGACTACTACTAACAGTTTGGTGTATAGTAATGTCAATGTATTCGAGGTGGCAGAGACAGCCACAGAAAATGAGGCCAAAAGGGGCGACTAGGAAAGTTGAAGAAATGAAAATATGGAGTGAAATGCGGTGCGGGATAAATAAAAGGAACCAACAACATTGATGATTGAAGTGGAAAGTGAAAATGCGGGACCGACCCCTTACATGGTGGAGTAGCTGTGCCTGTGCCAGAACTCAACTGAGCCTGAGAACTGTTATATAATAAATTTATATAATTCAGAACTCATTATGATTTGTACACGTTTAACTCTGTTGCAATTTCTGAGGATTAGTTTAGCCAGCCTCTCTAGTAATTGTACACGTGTATCACTTCCACGTGCAAAAAGCTGTGCTGGATCTACTCTATAGTCTATATGCGGGGCTTATAATAAGCCTCTCTTCATCTTTCAAATGCTGCACAAACGAATTGTTGATATCGCTAAAAGTGTGTTTGGAGTTGAAATGCTGTTAGTCAACTACATACTAATTATATGGTTCTCCACCTTCGATTTTTTTTTTCTTTACTAGAAAAGATTGTTTATATATTTAAATTTTAGATTTCATACTTTTTGACAACTTTTTTTAATTTTTAATTTTTAATTCAATTATTATGTTAAAATTATTTTATTAAATTCATTAATACGTGATTTTGAAATTAAAAAAATATTCACTCTGTAGTTATGTAAAATAATAATAATGTTGAAAGTTTTCACATACATTTTATTTAAGTAGATCCAAGTTGAATTAATTTTGAATCCGTTTGTGAATTATTTCACTTGTAAGGTTCATGGTGTGATTTACCTAAATCTCGAGTTAGTCACTAACCATGCGTATGTAACTCATTTGCTTTTATATAAATGTAAACTTATACTTTAAAGATGATTGAGTCGATAGCCGGTAAGTTGGGTACATGAATTGTGTAACAGCCCGATTTTCAGTGATGTCGGAAACAGTGATTCGAAACCACCAAATTCGACAAATAAGCTCGTAAATTTTTATTTTTAATATTTATGAGCAGAATGTGATTTTTAAAAGATTTTTGAATTAGTAATTTGTGTATTATAATGTTTTATTAGGTTAAGTGATTTAGAAAAGAGGTATCGAGATCTCGGTCCTATAAATCGAGCCGAAAATATTTTTATAAATATTAATGGGATGTCATTAATGTAATATTAAAGTTTCGTTAGAAAATTTTAATGTTTTGGTAGTTAATTAATTAAAAAGGACTAAATTGAAAAATGTGCAAAATTTGCTAATTAAAGAAATAGTAATTAAATAGCCTAAATAGTAAATAAATGAGGACTAAAAGGGCAATTGGACCCACATGGGATGGCTGAGGCGGCATAAGCATAGAAAAATCAAGGAATTGATGTGAAATAAAAGGGAAATTGAAATTCTAGACATTTTCATCATCATTTTTCAGTTCTAAAACAGCCATTGAAGAGGGTTTAAGCTGGTTTTTCAATATTTACTTCATATAAGTTTAATTCTTACTCTTTCCTTGAGAATTTTTTAGGTTTTGGGACTTTTGCAATTAGGTCCAACTAACCATGTCATTAGTTTTTGATTTTTTTTGAAAGTTTTGGAAGATACCATTGATAAGTTTAAATGATTTTAGTTATTATATGATGAAATTGAGATGTTGATGGATATTTAAAGGTATTTTATTAAAGGATTTTGGATGAAATCATGATTTAGGGATTAAATTGAAAAGTTGTTAAATTCATGAAAATTTTTGAAATTTCATGGAATTCATGGGCTGCTATTGACATATATGAAAATATCTAGGCTTGGGATAAGGATTTAAATTGCATGAATTTCATTTTCTGAGCCTAGGGACGAAATCATCATTAATAAAAGTATAGGGGCAAAACGGTAATTTTGTCTAAGATGTGAATTGGATTGAATTGAATGTAAATTGTATTAAATTGATTCTAAATTTACTCATATAGATCCGGATAGATCAAAAACAGAGTTAGATCGTGGAAAAGAAAAAGTATCGGATTAGTAGTTTACAAGTCACAAACAATTGTCGAGGTAAATTTGTGTAACTTAATTGTGTATATTTATATTATTATATTGAGTTTTGAATATGTAAATTGTGTAAATGTCATATATGTGTATGTAGTTGATCTCATAACTGAAAATCCCTGATAAATAAATAAGTCCCGTTTGGATAATGAGATTCGATGGATACAGGGTTCTATTTCCTGAAATGGTAGTGTTCCTGCATATGTTGCGGACGTACCATAGCTTGAAAAAGCGTTCCGTTACAAGCCCTCTCAAGCTTCCCGTTATAGTGTTCTTGCGAGCTTCCCATTAAATGCTCTTCGGAGCATCTCGATCGGTTGTGACCCTACATGTGTTGTGGGCACACCGCAGCTCTTATGAGCGTCCCATTATATGGCTCTTCGTGAGCTTCCTGATTAAAGACTCTTTGTGAGCTTTTCGTTAGTGCTCGCTTGAACTTCCCGTTAATTGCTCTTCGGAGCTACCCGTTAATTGCTCTTCAGAGTTACTCGTTATAGGCTCTTTGTGAGCTTCCCGTTATATTGCCCGGATAAGCTTCCCATTACAAGGCTTAATGAGCTTCCCATTATAGTGCTTGAGAGAGAGCTTTCTGTTTAAGTGCTCATAAAAGCACTCTCGGATATGAACAGCCGGATTTATAGTATTGTACACTTCAGGTGTACTACCCGAGTATCCATCGAGATTTTAAATGATTCAACAGGTGAAATTTTGACATGAGAACATGTGAAATCAAAATGAAACTATTATCTGTATATTCATGAAATACTTGGAAACTCTATATCTGATGAGCTCATTCTTGTTCTCATTATTCACATGAAATACATGACTAACATGTTTGTTGAGGTTATATGTGTTAGGCTAATGTCCAAATTGCTTTGGATGTATTATGCATGTTTATTATATAAGTAAATGAATGGTAAGTTAATTTCCCGTTATACAAACTTACTAAGCATTAAGTGCTTACTCTGTCTTATTTCTTTTGTTTTATAGTACTTGGAGGCTCGTAAAGGTTGGAAGTTGGTTTGAGCTACATCACACTATCCCCCGGACTTTTCAATATATATAAATAGTAAACTAATTTTGGTAATAATGACATGTATAGGTTAAATGTTACCATTGATGGCAATTTAATGTTGGTTGAAATTAGCCATTGGAATGGCTATTAAATGATATGTTTTGATATGTAAATAGTTTTAATATGCTTGATGAGTATGTTTAAAAGGTTAAATGAGGAAAATCATATAATTATATTGAATATTAGTTTATGATAGTGTATTTGGTAAAACATGTTTATAAGTATTAGACCGTGATAGCCCAAAATAGGGCCTAATCGAAATAGTAGTTTCGTCACCATAAATCCAAGTGAAATAGTTTAATTTTATAAAGTTTTATTAATTTCCGATTGATTGAAATATTGTGTGAAAATATGGATAGGAAATTTTAATGATTTAGTGCCTAATTGAATTTTTATGACTAAATTGAGAAAAATGCAAAGTGTGTCTAATTAGTGATTAAATGACTTAATTGAATTATTGCATGAAACTGGAAGTGTTTATGTGGCAATTAGACCATAACTTAGTGATATGGACACAAAAGGGTAATTCTAGAAAAATATCTAAGTAATGGGTCAAGGGCATTTTTGTCCAAATTGAGAAAAAGACAAAATAAAGTGAAAATAAGTGTCCATCTTCTTCAAAATCAGACATTTGCTGCCAAAAAAATTCATGTCACCATAGTAGGGTTCTTGATTTTTCTAAGCTCAATTGTAAGTGATTTCTTGCCCCGTTTTTAATTATTTTCGTATTTTTATGCTTATTGAAGCTTGAATTTCATGTTTCTACCATTTAATTTAAATGAAATTAAAGTTTAAAAATTGACTCATTCATGATATAATTGTAAATTGATTAGTGATGTTAGATAATGAATGTTTGAAGTGTTAATTACAAGTTTTACTAGATGAATTTCAATGAAAATGTTGAAAAAGGACTAAATTGTGAAAGATGGTAAAGTGTGCATGAAGTTGTGATTTTGTGAAATTGGGGGCTGTTATGAGCATGAAATATGATTTAGTGAAGTTTGAAATTTAGGAATTTAGTGAATTTTATTTTTACGAGCTTTGAGACAAAAGTGGATGTAACACCCCCTAACCCCAAACCATCACCGGAATAGGGTTACGAGGCATTACCGGACATATCTGATAATTTACAATAATTCTTAAATAAATATCAAACATATTAAGATAAAATCATAAATTTATATAAAAATTACAAATTGACTTTTTTTTTTATAAAAATTTCGACAGCATTTCTACTTATTTTTACACTAAACCTCCTGCAAATAAAACCATAATTTTTTACAAACATAACCAATTCAGCCAATTCAACCAATTCATTTCACATTCTTATTTTCTATTCTAAATGCATTCTAATCAAACTCAATTAATTCAATATCAATTTAAATTTATCAATGTACTAATTAATTTGGAATGGATAAATTTCTTTCATTAAAATTCTTAGATTTATAATACTAACATTTTAGCTATTTATATTCAAAACATAATAACGTTTATACACATCCTATGTACATGCCACATTCTAAAAGAAAATATACATCACCAAAATTTGTCAAGTCGGTCCGGTTTTGGATGTCGATTCAAGATTTGACTTCTACAACTCAAGACGGAAACAATCAGACGAGTATTTCATACTCAGTGGTATTACTATAAATTAAACTATTTAATAATAAAATTTCAAATATTGACCATAATCTTATAAATCACTTTAAATTAAATATACATATTCATATATCATTCCATAGATCTTAAATTTATATATATATTTACATACTAATTAAATTTATAATTTAACTCATACATTCTTTCTCGTATTTTTCTATAGTGTCAAATCAACCAATTTCATTTTCAAATTTTCATTTCAATTATTTACCCTATTAACAAAGCTCGGACTCTGACAGATACGCGGATTCCACCAGATTATCCAACCTAAACACACCCGGAATTATTTAAATCCTCCATAACACACCAATGTATCATATCCTCCCTAACACACCAATAAGGCATTAAATGCCTCTTCGGATAAACCGAAGCATATAATAATAAAATCATCTTCTCGGCCGAACTACAAATCTCATCATCACATCACAAATCCAATGGCATGCCATTTGTATCCAATCTAGTCCGATAAGTTAATAGGGTATTATTTTACTTTCCGAATTTCAAATCCATTTCCACAACAATCTCAAATACTCAAACAATTCAAAACATCCATTATTTCAATTCACATATATTTCAATATTTACACATATTCTTACTTAATTTCAAATGTTATCACTTACCTTACTTTAAATGCCTCATGAATACAATTTCAATATAGCATTTATTAAATAGATTAAGTTATAGTAATACAAACCCGAATACGCGTTTACTCCTCAACGATCTTTTCTTTTCCTTTGGATGCCGATGCCTCGGTTTTCCTTGTTAGCTACGAAAATAATAATTATTTTCACTATTAATTACAATCATTAATAATAATAATAATTAAATTTTATTCAATTCCTACTTATTCCCAATTTAATTTTAACTAAGCTTACTTATTTTTATTATTTTTTTCTAACTTAATTCACACTCTATTTCTACTCAAATTTCTTCTAAACTCAAATTTATCTACTAATTTTTCAGCATTTTTTCACTAATTTCGAATTTTCCTCAATTTAATCCCTAAAATTCAAAACTTATAGTTTAGTTCACAATTTAATCCTTTTATCAACTCTAACTAGAAACTCTATCAAATAAACCCTCAATTCCCTCATTTATTCAACATAAACCCTAATTTAAGGCTTTTATAACTTAATCCCAACTATGTAAAACTTACAACTTAGTTTACAAATAAATCTTTTATCTATTCTAACTAGAAATTCTATCAACTAAACCCCTAATTTAACAACTTGTTCAAAATGAATCATGTTGAAAAACCTATGAACTTCCATAACCTCTACTTAATCTCAACAAAACTTTGTTTTAAAGCTTCTAAAACATCAATATGAAGAGAAAAGGGCTAAATTTAGCTTACCAATTAACTTGAAGCTTTAAAATCTCAATTTCCCCTTTTCTTTTTCTTTCCCTTTTTCTTCCCCTGTTTTTCGTCTCTTTCTCTGTTTCTATTCTGTTCTTCTTTTGTTTCTTTGTCTTTTTATTTTACTTACTTTACTTTATTTCTTTTATTATAACTAATAATATTAATAATAATAAAAATCTTTTACTTATTATTTAAGCATATATTTATTTTTATTACAAGTGTACCTATGTAATTATTACTATTACACTTGTCTTAATCTTTACCATACATTTGTCATCTATTTTATTTATATAATATAATACAATATAATATATTATATTATATAATAAAATAATATATATAAAACATAAAAATCTAAGATTTTATCACTTTTACCGTCCCATTTCTTATTAATGGCTTAATTGTCATTTTAATCATTTTTATTTTTATTAATCTATAATTCAACTTTTACCCCTAGATCAATTTAGTCCTTTTCCTAATTTCTCTTAATTAAACTAAATTCACCCAATTAATACCTAATTAAACACACAACTAGTCTAGTAAATATTTCTAATAATTATTTTTGAACTCAATTTACTAAGACGGAGGCCCGATAATATACTTTTTTTTCCGATGCTTGTAAATTTTGGGTCATTACAGTGGAATTTTTGAAAAGTTATGGGAAAAAATGTAAGTTCGTCAAAATGTTGTGTATGAGTTGTATTTGAATGGAATGTTGATAAAATGTATTAAATTGTGTTAATATAGATCAAGAAAGAAGAAATAGTGGAAGTGATCGGGGAAAAAAGAAGGTTATCGACTAATTTACAAAAATAGTCATTTTGCATCCGAGGTAAGTTACGTGTAAATAATAGTTATATTTTTATAAATTGTGAATTATATTTGATATGTGAATTAATATTGAATGTGGAAGGAAAATTTTTCATGAATTATTCAAGTGATAAAGTATTGAAAATAAAGTGTTAAGTGTAAATTCCCGGTTGAACTTAGGAATAGAAGTGGATACAAGTGACATGTCACTAGAGATCGATACATGATGTTACAGTGAGTCCCGGGTGCTGGGTGATCTAGCATGTGTTGCAAACACCTGACAGCTTGTGTGAGCAGGCCCGTGGACATTTCCAGTGTTATTGATCAGTGGTAGCTTCGGCTACATTTCAGTGGTAACTTCGGCTACATATCAGTGGTAGCTTCGGCTACATATCAGTGTGGCACTTATGTGCTAAATCTCTACGTATCTGTGTATATTCCGAGTGTTCAACGGGATTAATAATGAGTTAAAGTGAATATGAAATGAAGTGTGTACGCAGGTACAATTGAAAGAATTGAGCATGTGTGATAAATGTTAAGTGTGAAAATGTATATGCAAGTGAATTGGTAAGATTGTGCATGTGTAAGTGATTGAAATTGCTAAGAAATGTTTTGATTAGTTATATGTTAAAAGTGTTAATTATTAAATGAGTAATTATTGTTTACATGTAACTTACTAAGCTATTTGCAGCTTACACATTTTCTCCTTTCATTTGTTTTATAGTGATTTAAGCTTGCTCGAATTGGGGATCATCGGAGCTCGTATCACACTATCATAACCATCTCGGTATTATGTGTTTTTCAGAATGTTTAAAACTATGGCATGTATAGAGTCTTAATCATTTTGAGTATGTTCATATGATATGGCTAAGATTAGCTATTGAAATGGTTAGTAAAGATTATGTTTTGGTGTTATATGTGTGTAAATGGTAGTTAATACAAAGAAGCAGTTTCTTTGACAGCAGCAGTGACGTGAATGTGAAAAATCACCATAAATAGTAGAAATGGAATTAAAGAGTGAATGATATATAGAATTAAAGCTTATCAAGTCTATTTTTACATAAAAGAAACGGTGTAGGCAAAGAAATTTTATATTTTGAGATAATTGAATTTTAGTGTGACAGGGTCAGAATGGTTTTTGAAGTCCCCTGTTCTGACTTTAGAAAATCATTATAAATTGCAAAGAAAGAATTATAGGTCATAATTTATATGTCTAGATTCCTTAGTGAGTCTATTTTCAAAAGAAATAAAGTGCCAAGAGGTCAGAACTGTCAAGTAGTAAAAGACTTTAATGAATAAACTGTACTAATTGGCTAAACCAAAAATTCTAAAAATTTTATGGTAAGAAGGTATATGTGTCTAGTTTCAGGGAAAATTTACGGATTTAAATTTCGAGTTTCGTAACTCAAGATATAATTAAATTAGTGACAAATGCGGTGGGACAGTTTTGTTGTGAACAGTGAATTTAATTTTAAAAGCAAATTTTTATGCTCCGAATTGGTAAGTTAAGTTGGATAACATCTCGTACTCGATTCCAGCAATGGTCTCGGGTAAGGGGTGTTACATAGACTATCTTGGTAAGTTGGACATTTGATCATAGGTATTAATGTGTCATGCATAAGACTTGAATTTGGCGAGGTTTAAATGTCTTGAATTGACTCTTGAATGTGTTTAAATGTTTATATAGGTGGAAGGTGAAATTGGGTGAAGAATAGAGCCTGAAAATGATCTATTTTGTCCACACGGGCAGAGACACGGGCGTGTGTCTCAACCATGTGTGACACACGACCTAACACATGGGCGTGTGTTTTGGCCCTGTGTCCCTTGCATTTTAAAATTTTAAAACAGAATGTTCAAAATTGATCACACGGCTTGGCACACGGGTGTGTGTGTAACAGCCCAATTCTGGGTTTAGGTGGAACAGTGGTTCGGGACCACAAATTCGACGAGGAAATTTTATTTTAAAATTATGACATGGGTTGCATTATGATAAGAAGGTTGCATGAAAATATTGATATGAAAATTTTATCGAATTAGTGATTAATTAAGGAAATGACCTATTTGTATAAAATGTAGAATTTGAATTCTAGAAGCTAGAAGGGTTAACTAGCTATGAAATTGTAATATCCCAAAATTTCTATAGTAAGAAAGTAAGATAATATCCCGATATGGTAAATTAAGGAAATAAAGTGATAAAAGAGTAATTGAGTTATGTCAACATTGGAAAGTATATTATGACATATTAATTCAAGAAAGGATTAAATTGCAAAAGTGAGAAAAGTTTTGTTGCCTAAGAGTAAATACTCAAAAATTAAGGGGCTAAAGTATAAATATGAAAAAGTTGAAGGACCAATGGTGTAAATATTTTAAGGGTGGAATGATCTAGAAACTAAGGAAAATGAATGGATTAGGACCAAATTGAAAAAGGTGAAGAATTTTGAGGGACTAAATTACAATTTTACCAAATTAAGTGATGACTCAAGGATGAAATTTTAAAAGATCGTAAAGGGCAAAATGGTCAATTAGAAGAGAGAGATATCTAGAAGATAATGATGATGTTGGAGATATTTTATATTAATTAAATAAATATTAGTTTATTAGTATTTTAATCTAATTTTTAAATGATATTTTATTATTTTAGTATTATTCTATTTAGTATATATATATGGAAGGAAAGATGAAGAATCGTCATCTTCCCCATGCAGTCCAACGTATGAAGAGAAGAAAAAGGAAGAAACTTTCTTTTCTTTACAATTTGGTCATTCCACCAAAAATCTACCATTTCCACCTAGAAATCAAAAGAATTTCTATAGCCATCAAGAGAGAAAGATAACAAGGAGACTATGGGGAGCTAGAATATCAAGTTAGATTCAAGAAATAGAAGCTGGAGGAGAGAGAAAATCAAGTTAAAGATTGAAATCAATTGAGCAAGGTAAGAACATCAAGATTTCAAAATATTTTTGAGTTTGATATTATTGAAAAGGTATGAAATTGATGTTAATGTAGAGTTTTATTATATAAGGTTTTATGTTCTTGGTATGTTAGTGAAGAGAAAATAAGAGAAAGTGATGAGAAATAGTGTAGAGAAAGAAAATAAGAGTGTTATAAACTTAGTAATCAATATTTTGCACTAAAACAGTTTGGACAGCAGCAGAAGGTCAACTTTGAAAAATCACCAAAAATTGTGGGAATTGAATTAGAAGATTAATAAAATATTAAATTAAATCTTATTGAGTCTAGTTTCTCATAAAAGAAATGGTGTAAGCAATAGAATTGTAAATCATGAGATATAATAGGTTTTGTGAGTTAAGGTCAGAATGATTTCGGGTTCCCCTGTACTGAATTTGGAAAATCATCAAAAATTGGAGAAAAATAATTAGAGACTCAAATTTATATTTTTAAATCCTTAATGAGTCTATTTTCAATAGAAACAAACGGTAACATCATTCGAATTCTGTACAAGGAGATAATTAATTGTTAGTGAAGAAGGGTCGGAACTGTCAGACAGCAGAACAGGGATGACTTTAAAGAATAAACTGTATTTATTCGCTAAACCAAAAATTATGAAAGTTCTATGGCAAGAAGATATGTGAGTCTAGTTTCAGGTAAAATTAACGGATCTTAATTGGGATTTCTGTAGCTCAAGATATAAATGATTTAGTGACTATGACTCAAATGGACAGCTTTGAATAAATTTACAAGAAAATAGTGAAATTATAGATAATGTTATTTATAGCATGTTATGTAAATTAAAGATGTGGAATGGAGAGGAGGAGGAGGAAAAATAAATGTATGAATATTATGTTAGCATGGATTTGCATTTCAAATGGTTAATTTGCATGATTTGGGCTCAAGGACTAAATTGAACAAATGTGAAACTTTAAGGGTAAATTTGTAAAAATGTCAAAGTGACCAAATTGTTCATGAATTATTTTATCATTTAAATTAGTAAATTGAATGAAATATTAATTTAGATCAAGATTGGGAGGAAATTGAGAAAATAGAAAATTACCAAAATGTCACTAAATTTTGGTATTTCTACAATTTAGCCTGTAAGTTCGTAGGAACTATATTTTGTATAATTTTAATTGGAGAGAATGCTATTTGGTAATGAATATTATATAGATATGTGATTTATTATTGTAATTGAATTATTATTGGTAATATGACAATTATTAGATGTATTAAAATGATTATCTGAATCTCGATTGTGTTGGTAGGAAATGTTGCATTATTTATATTGTGAAGAACTATAAAAGCATGTTAATAATTTGAATGTTTTTAATAATTAATGAAATTTTATTACTCGATTTAATATGTTTACAAGTGTATGTTTCAAGATGCCTCGCACCTATTCCAAATCGAATACGGTAAGGGTGTTACATTTAGTGGTATCAGAGCTATGGTTTAGTCGATTCTCGGACCGGACGTAGCATATGTGAAGTTTGGAAATACATATCATCATATAACCTGTGATAGTATGATATATCCCGACCCTGATGAGATTTGCTTTACTTATAGATATATGTACTTTTCAACTTAGTTAATTTTGATAATATTGAAAGCAATACTCAAGTATATGAGTAGAAAGTTGATTATGATAAATTGGAACTCATAAAGGTATGAAAAAAAAATGTTCTATAATACATGTCGATGAATAATATTTTGTTATATGTATTATTAAAAGTAAATTATAGTGTTACACTAATTATTGTCTTGATAACTAAATTATAAAATATACAAAAGTAATATATGAAGTATATGATAAGGATTATTAAAGAATTATGGATGAATAGTGAATTTTAAAATATATTACATGTGTTAAAGATAGAGAAGATATAAATGCACGAATTATTGGTACAAGAATTAAATTGTAAAGCATGTAAAAGCATTATACGAAAAGTGTAAAAGTGATATGCATACATGAAATAATTTGCCCAAGTAGACGAGATTAGAACTATTAGGATATTAAGGGAGTTTAGCGTGCTCTCTGATTATTAGCACATCAGTGCTCTCTGATATCTAGCACGTCAGTGCTCTCTGATTACTAGCACGTCAGTGCTCTCTGATTACTAGCACGTCTGTGCTCTCTGATTATTAGCACGTTAGTGCTCTCTGATTACTAGCACGCTCTCCGATTATTAGCACATTAGTGCTCTCTGTTTAGCACATTCGTGCTCTCTGTATAGCACTTTAGTGCTCTCTGTTTAATAGTGCATAATAATGCACCTCTGTATCAGTCCCGTATATCCTAAGTGTTCTGTTTTGTCTACTGGGCCTCTGCTAAAAAGGAAAACAATTTTTGTTACAAGATAAAATATTATTTCTGATTCATGTTTGAAATATTGAATAATAAAAAATAAAAAAGTATAGGTGAATAGTAATAAGAGAACGTACTATTCAGGAAATAAGAAGAGATAAAGTAATGTTAATGTTTGATGATAGAAACAGGTTTACAAGGAAAAGAGATAGTGAAAAGAGGGAGGATTTAGCAAAGATTTTAAGATCTAATGATGAATGATTATAAAGGAAAATAAGTTACAAAGTTGTGAATAGATAAGCATGTGTTAATTTAAAGTTGTGAATAAGTAAATGTTATTTAGTTTTGTATAGAGATATAAAAGACAAATTCTTAGGGATAAGAATGAAAAGATACATTAAGAGTAAAAGGAGTGTTCGTTAGAAATTTAAAATTATAGAATAATAATAAGATCTATGATATGAGTGAGAAGTGAAGAAATTCATGGGTTACTAATTAATTTAATATAAAGATTTGAAAGATAAATGGGAATTCCAGAATTAAAATTTGAGGGGTGATTAATTGAAAAGTTAAATCAAACGAAATGAATTGTTGAGCTATTGAGAAGAAACGTGATAGTGTAATATTTTTCGACTCTAATGAAATTGTTTTGTTAAGACAGAGATGACTTCTAACCGAGCAATTTCCAATAATATTGAAAATTTATATTGAGATGATTGAAATGTGTTATTGAAGAAACGAAATTTAGAAAGGTATGAACAGAAGTTCATGATAAGTATGTGTCAATGTACGAAATGAGATAACCATGAGTTGAGAAATGTGAAAACATAGAATCAAATGAAAGTTTATATGGTGATAAACTCATCCGTGTTTGCTTGGCGTGCATATGATGTTATGCGCTCAACATATTTGATTAAGTAAATATGGTAAGCAAATATACACAAATAGATGAAATGTGTATTTATGTACACATGCTTGAATAAGTGTAATCAGTATATTTATATGATAGAATCTTATGTTTAATTGTTAAATTAAAAATAATATGATGTTTTGTTTTATGTCTTCATTATTGAACTATAAATATTATAATAGCATGAAAATTGAATTGGAAGATCAAATTGAGTAGAACGCAGGAATGAGTACTTTCGTTCAGTGATATGCAATGAATTGACAAAAAAGACCATGGTTGGACCATGGCAACATGTGATATGTGATTTCCGTACAAGACCATAGCTGGGCTATGGCATCGGTATGTGTTATGTGATTACGTGTAAAACCATAGTTGGACGATGATATCGAGAAAACGAAGTACTTAATTCCGTAAGACTTTCTCTAATTTGACAAATGTCGATAAGTAAAATGGAAGCCAAGTGTATTTATTCTGGTAATGCCTCGTACCCTATTCCAGTGATGTTTATATTGGTGCATTATCGGTATGTATTGGGCCTCGTATACCCTAATTAGCGACTCGAAGATAATAATTTGAAAGTTTTTAATTTGGATGAAATTTTATAACTCGGTTTAATATTTCTATAAGTGTATTTATTCTGGTAATGCCTCGTACCCTATTCCAGCGTTGAATACGGGTAAGAGGTGTTACAATGTGACATCACCAGATTCGGCCCTAACGTTTCGGCCGGGTTTAGGGTGTTACATGACCCAAACAATTTAGAGAAATTATGAAATTGCCCCACTGATAATTTTGTAAATTACACTCGGCAGACGTGAGCTTAAGGATAGCGAAGAAGACTATTCGATCAAAGCGTTCATCCTTGATGAATCATAAATGTATGATTTTGATTAAATGTTTATTACTTTAGATAATGCAACCAAGTTCTTGTTTTTGAAAAAAAAATTAAAACTCTGGTTTTCCCTTAAACCTATTTTCCGTTGCGTTTTCCAAATCAAATTCATGCATCACTCGATTTGATTCGTGCATCTCAATCGTCGCAAAAACCATCAATGGCAACTTGATGTGCCGGATATTGTGATTTGCTAAAAATTCAGTCGGGATGCATTCTTGAATTCTCGGATTAGTGTATGGAATCCATTCAAACAATAATACGAAATTATAAATTTTATTAAGCACCTAATATTAAATTTCAAATCTTTACGTAAAATTATACTATTTAAAATTTAAAAAATTAACATCGACTTTCGATCGTTGATCTAATAATAGTCGGATATCTTCGAGCTTATTCGTTATACCCACATGACTCACATCATTGTTCCACCTATTTAAATAATATATTATTTCAAAAATATTATGATAATTATATTATAGAATGAATTTTTATCTTATTATGAGTGGGAATACATAATGGGCGTTTACTCGGGGACGTAAAAATGATAGTTAATACCATGTCCATGACTGAAGGAGTATGCAACCATCAATTTTAATTTTTTTTTATGGTTTTGTCACTCAACACATCCCTTGATACAATGTTGCCAACATAGTTGATCCCCAACTAAGTCGTCCCGCTTCTTTTAAGTTGACTAGTTGTAGTAGCTACCCTAAATGTATCAGATTTCAAAATTTATTGAGCATTAGAAGACCTTTTATTAACTTCAGGGTGAATGCTTGTGTGTATTGTTCTCTTTCAACGAAACTTGTGGAGTTATCGATATAATTGAAATTGGTTTTTGATTATTTCATCTCTATCCGGCTACCGCTAAACTTGTTTGGCAGCTTGCGTAATAGTTGCTCGCAAATTACGCTCCAATCAACAATGCCCATTGCCCCCATAACGACTGTCCCATCCACCAATAAACCGAGTTATAAAGCTACATCATCAAGTGTAACTGTATACTCACTGTATGGAAGTTAGAATATCTATGTCTAATGTCTCAAATTTTCCACTAAAGCACTTATAAGTACAGGATCCAATTTAGTCCCGAACATACGAGACTCGTGCAAGAGTTTGCAAGTGTGATTCCATATGACATATTTAAATTAGAGTGTGGTTGATTAAGAAAAGTAGGGAGTTGAAGAAACTTGTATATTTCACAATTTGTGGTGGTTTAAGCAGCCAATCCGGTCATTTCATGCATAGTTTTGAGGTTAAATGTAATAAAATCTCAGATTTTAAGCTCAATACGGAAGGGAAAATGGTGGTAGTCGGGAATGAGGGCTGAGTCACATTTATCTGCACAATGTCTTGAAGTTGACATTCCAACCTCCAAACATTATCATGCGTGGATAACAACCCCAGGGGCGGACTTCCCAAAAAAGTTGAAATCTCCTTAAACATTTCAAAATTTCTGTAAACCTCCTATCAAAAATTTTTAATTTTAAAAAGAAATCTCATATCAGAATCCGCTAGTGAGAAGTCTACACCCTAAAAGCCAAGTCCCTTTCCGTTTTCTGTAATTGTCTTACCGACAATGACTCCTTTTAAGCTTTGTTATGGATATCGATTTCATTAATTGTCATCGCTATTTGCACCCATCGCCATCATATGCATGAATTTTATTCTTTCTTCACTGATCCACTTTTAAACCTCATTTGGGTCTCCTCCACTTTGGGATTAAAATTATTTACATTTGAAAATGATTAATAGAGAAATATATGTGCAATTGAGCCAACTTAGCCCACACAGCCTCACGCGTAGACATAATCATTCCGCAGGCGATCTGTTTGGGACTCTATATGATGACGTGGCTAAAAGCGATTGGCCAAAGCTGCGTGGAGGTGCCTACCAGTTCCGTTGGTGGGACAGCATATATATAGGAAATGAAAAAGCCCACTGTCTACATTCGAACGGAATTTTAGTCAAAGATATATTAAACAGGGCAGTACAGGTAGGCGTCTCCTAAAACTTACTGGATCTGAATTCCGACTCCACTCAGGCGAGTTCTTCTACTTCCCTTTTACATTCCATTAGATTTCGGATGATGAGTTTCTCTAAGCGATGTCTTGATCTCTCATTTTGCCTCCGAATAGGATTAGATCGATCCATTTTAGATCTACTTTCTCACAACCTACTCTTTTACTTTGCTTGGATCTGTCGTTTTTTGAGATTATTTGCACATTATAGTCGAGTAGGATTAAGTGCATGCGTGAACCCTTTAAATTGAATGAGATTGTGATTTGATCAGATCTTAAATTTGGATGGATGGGAATCCTCCTGTTGGTCAGTTAGAATAATTAAATTGGCTTACAGCATGAAGATTTGCTACACAAACTTATTGGGGTTCAATCGACTATGTTATTATATATCTTTTATAGGATTGAATGGTTTAGGCCGAATTTATTGATAATTCATAGGGGAGATTTATGAACTTTGGGAATTTCAGCCATGCTTTATTTCCTTGATTTGTAATTCTAGTGGGAAAATCGTTTAGGTTTCACCTTGTAAATTGTGTGTTGCCTGATATCCATTCTTTATTAATGCTCTTATCAAGAAACATGATGTGTTTGTGAGTGTATACAAATTTTTAGTTGTGAAGATTGGTGGGTTGTTTAACAGAGATGGCAACGGGAACAGCTCCACCAAGAGGAAGTGCAGCAGCAGCAGCAAGCCTGCGCAGGAGGAGAACAACAAGCGGTGGGGGTGCCTCGGGAGGGGCTGCTGGTACTATGCTTCAGTTCTACACCGATGATGCTCCAGGACTCAAGATCTCTCCAAATGTGGTGCTTGTAATGAGCATTGGTTTCATTGCTTTTGTTGCAGTTCTCCATATCATGGGCAAGTTTGTTCGTAGGGACTAGGAAGTATTCCAAGCGTGTAGCAAACACTTTTTCTTTTTTTGGTCTTAACAGGAGCAAACACTTCCCATTGTTATAATTTTTCACTTTTCCTTATTACTGGATTTGATTTCATTTGATTAACCCAGACTTTCCTTAATAATGCAAAATAGGAGAAGCCTTCCAAGCAATTATGTAGCAGGCTGATGGATATATGACAGACTAGCAAATGACTAGGTATCACCTGGTTATCTAAAATGCAGTGCTTTCCATGAGCATTAGATTCATTGCTTTTGTCGTAGTTTCCTTTTTTGGTCAAATAAGGGAACATTTATTTAATTTGCCATGAACTTTTATTCTCTAGAGGGCTAATGAGATCAATAATAACAATAGCATCCAATTCAACAATGACATGAGAAATATTCAGACTTTGGCAAGTAAAGGAAATGATGGCAACCAACAATCCAATGCCCACAGTGATCATGTATAATATCATCTGAACCAGTAGCGCTCGGCTTTCTAAATCAAGAGTCATCACAGTCAAGTTTAAACTACCTAAGGCTAGGCGGTGACCATTTAAACTCAACCTGTAGACGGCCAGCCCTTGTTTTCTGAATTAAAAGACAACCGCGAGAGACATCGGTCTAGAAGTAATCATGTTTTCACTCAAAGGTTTATAAAAAATGATAGCTTTTCTCGCAATCCAAATGCAATGAACAAAGTAGGCCAACGATGAGGGAAGATAGTCTTAATGTAAGATTTCATTTGAGCCAAACTGCAGGAGGGAAAGGGAGCAGTCTACATAATCTTGCATTAAGTTGCAATCCCATGAAAGATGGGGAATGGCTTCAGGTTCGGAGTTGCAGAAAGGGCAGCAGCCCCTGATGTCCATCCCTCTTGTTCTAGGAGAAGTGCGAATAGATGAGTTAAATTTTGTTCATTGTTGTGGTTCAGTTTTCCTGCCGAGTTTGATTTAATTTGATTGGCCCGACTTTCCTTAATATATATTTGACGGGACTAGGGAATGACTAGGTATCACCAGGTTATCCAAAATCATTAACATCTACTAAGAAAGAATCTGAGATAACGGACAAATTAGCCTAAACCAATGGGGTGCTTAATTCACAATTTTTGTATACTTCTAAATGTATAAAATGAACTTGCAGTCCTCGGCATGCCATTTACAACAATGAATAAGAAGGCAGTAATTTGGAATAAGTTTTAACTGGCTTGTAATACAGAATTCTAAGGGACAATAACAATAGTAAGACTTGTACAGTTTACAGATACTCTAAAATTACAGTTCTATTACATTATGGCATTGAAAAGAGTTTTTAACTGGCTAGTGTGCATTGTCGGAAACCCAACCAGAAACGATACTATCGTCCACAGGTTTCAAGCCCCCACATGATCTTGCAACAGATTCAAAGAGTTTTTCAATCTCGGGTGCACACCTTATGAAAGATCGATTCCAGAAGTTGTATCTAGGATTCTGAAATTAAAAGAGAAAAAAAAAACATTAACAGTTTTGACATCATATTACATACCAGAAAAACTAAAAGACGAGGTCACATTCAGAATCAATTTTTACCTTTATGAGCTCAATGAAGGTAATGAGGAGACCCCAAGGATGAGGTTTATTAACAATCAGCCGTTCCAACAAAACTCTTGTGATTTGCTCTTGGATAATTTCCTGTAGAAAGAAAAGTTTATCCTCAGTCCATTAGAAATGCAATAATAATTTACTACCATGGAACAGAAATTCTTACCTGATTCGCTTCGGCAAATAAGTATAGTAAGATGAAGGAGAAGTAATGCGTATGGTTGTTTGGATATCGCAATTGATTTGCAATTGCATTGAGAAAAAGATAACGCCCCTCGGTATCAAGGTCTGCTATTAGAGTCTGGAAAATATCCAAGGCAGCACTAACTAAGAACACACTCATTGGAGCAGTGCTTGCTGCTGACTGTGCATGAGGTACTCTCGACTGCAGTTGCTGAATTGCCTACAAGCAGTTTTCCACAAGTACTCATTAAATGCCAGATGATATATTTACAGTAGAAACATGTCATTCTACATTTTTCACCATATCATTAGAAGGATTCCATAATAAGGCCTCATTCCAATTAACTGGATGGGATTAAAAACAAAATACCTAGTAAATTAATACATGTTATGCATAGTGAAGATAAAAATTGATTACTGAATGATAACATCTAGAAAAGGAGAAGAAACTTTAGAATACCTGCATACCGACATATAGCACCAGTGAGTTGATTAATGGAACATTATAACGGGTACCAGCTGATGCTGCCTCGCTTGGTGAAAGGAGTAGTCTTTGTTTCAGTTCAGTTAGAAATGTAGATCCTCCTTGTGGCCTCATCTGCAGAGAATTTTTCAGAAAATTTTTAGCAAATAATTTAAAAAGGTTAATTCAATGGACCTTTGACAGTAATAAAAATTCCAGTGAAAAGTAGGAGAGAAAAATGGTTCTCAAATCTGAAAATTTTAGATAAGAGAAATAGGTTGATGTAAACAACCAAGAAACCAAAACGTTTAGGGAAAGGTAAGAAACAAGCTCATGAGTCCAGCACAAAATTAAGAGTTAATTTGAGAACCTTGAGATACTCATCTACATCAGCCTTCATCTGTTTTGCCTTCAGAGCAGCATCAACCTCAGAAAGGATGCGAGGGGGTTCTCTGATTTCCGGAAGCAAATCAATCTGCACACAATGATTACAGAATCACTTTCTTGATTAAACTAAACAATATGAAGAGGAAGGGAGAGGGAGAGAGCATGATGAACTAACACCTTTAAGTTGGGAGTAGATGGATCTGGTAACCTCATATTGCGTGGAAAAGCACTAAGGATAATATTTCGCATCTGTATGCAGCTCGGAGGAATCACATCACAGAAGGTAAAATGACAATCACACAGGAACTCAGGGAAGTCATGAAGTAGAACCAGCAGCACCCTGAGTGTGCCTTTATACAGAAAATGAACCTAATATGGATATAATACAAGAGAGAATCAGTAGGACCAGCATAATTTGTTTACAATGAAAACAAATAACCAAAAAAGTCTTTAGAAAGAGGCAAACCGGCACTCCGAGCTCAGCATTCCTCAAAAACGGCTCCAGGAATTGAAGCAAGTCTACCAGCAATCGTTGGATATAGGGCCAACCCTTCTGACCATTCCAAGTGAGCAATTTCGGCATGAAACTTCTGTGACTGACAAGCTCCAGCCATGCAAAACTATAACAGCAAAGCAAGCAATGAACTTAAGTAACAGGACTTACAAATAGCATCTTCCAGATTGTACATGTGCATGCCAAATATTAATGCTCAACAAGTTATTGGTTTTCCAACTTCATCCTACTGGATGCAGTGTTCTCAGGATAGTCTTCATTGAAGTGCTCCTTAAAGCATTAATAAAAAGCAAAGTTCGTGGGGATAAGAAAGTGCATAGAAGCATCCAGGTAATTATTTTTTGGACATCAGATAGTTTAGCTATACTGAATGATTCATGAGAAATAAAACAGTAACAGAAGCATTTAATTGTAGCTACCAGGTACCTTAAACCAGAATGCCCATTTATCATAAACCATACTACAAGTTAAGCCAATTCACTATAAGGTATCCACTCAAGGAAATAAGAATATGATGACTAAACCAACCCTTCACACGGAAAATTTTTTACTCGAGACTAAAAGTTGTATCTAAATGATGCTTTTCAAGAGGAGACAGGACATCCTAAAAGCATATTCTTGCATATATTAAAAACTAATGCTACGTTTGGTTGGAGTTTTTTTTTTTTCACATGTTTTATCATTGTTTAGCTATAAACTACTCGCAATTAGTAATTTTTAGCCACTCTAATGCCTTGTTTGTGGCAAAGAGAAGGAAAACTTTTCGCTTATTTTGAAGAGGTTTTATTTTATACAAGAGTTTTTACTGATCTTTTTAATTGCATGTTTAAATTTGTACTAACGATTCTTTCTTTTATGTCTAACTATTTTAGAACATGTGTTAAATAAACTTTTTCCTCATGTTACTACACTAGTAACCAAAGTAGCATAAATGAACTCAATTCTTACCTGAAAGCAGGAACTTTAAGGGGATGGAGAGCATGAAATGCATTGGCAAAGGCAGTCAAGATCTGCAATAAACACAAAAATAATTAGGCTATTCAATGGCAAACTATCTTGGCTAAGCATATGCAGATGAATGGTACCTGAAAATTAGCACCATCAGGGACAGGGTCCAAGGAACCAAGATCTAACAGCCAATTAATAAATAATCTGAAATATGGTCTTGGATTAAAAGCTGCTTTCCTATCCTCAGCCTCTTTTTGAATAAGTCTTACAGTCACAGTCAAAATCTGTTCAGCACCATCAATATCATTACATATTTTTGCAAAACAAAATCAAACGATACAAATAAAAGTTAAATAATTTTCACCTTGGACATAAGAAAGAGTTTACTTGATCCCTGTTCCACAGGGCAAAACTAAAGAAATTTCCAAAAAGAGGACAAGTTAAAACATTTTAATCCAAATGAAAAGTAGATCATATTGATATAATGAAAAAGAGGATATAGTAGGACCTTAAGGATTGACACCACAAGTTTTGCATAAATATCAATGGCAAGGAAAGAGAGAGTTTGCACTTGCTGAGGTGATTGTAATGTGCCAGAATTCATGACTTCAGAAGATAGGCAATGTGCAACAGAAAGTTCCTAGCATGAAGTAAAACTAAAAAATTAGTTCGGATCTCCTGAGTTCTCTTGTTAATTTATATGTAACACAGAGGGGGGAAAGGAGTGGCAAGGGGGAATTTCACCATGATAATACGGAAAAAGCGTTCTGTCGTATCATCCCCTTTAAGCAGTCCATTTTGATGCAATTGTACAATGTAATGATTACAAGGTCCATCATTTGCACCAGGAAGCTCACAGATCTGGTACCATTCTGCAAACAACATGGAAACCTACAAAATATTTAGAAAGAAAATTAACACAAGAATTGAGTGATATACCACTTTTCCTGCCGTGCAGGAGACAAGAAGAGAGGACGGCGGACACAGGGCACAGAAAAAAAGAGTTTTATTGAGAGAGAGGGAGGAGAGAAAAGAGTGAGAAAGATAAATGACTAAAGTACGCCAATAGGAATAGTGCAGGCTTGCAAGGAGTACTTGCATCACCACTTTCAAACATTGGTGCAGATCCAATTATATGAGATTTTTAACAGGCGTTTTTGTTAATTGATACGCATAGGTTTATATCTTGAACACCCTTAAAACCAACTTAGAATTTTCACTCCAACAGTATGAAGTGAAATCTATAATATGCACAAAGCATTATGCCTTCTTAGATACTGAAACAAATAGTCACCTGCTCCTTGAAGCCTGCAGGATCTGGTTCTAGAGCCTCTATATTACTATTATCTTCCCTGCTAGCTGGTGTGTGCCCAGGTGCCTGCTTCAAGAAAAAGATTTGAGCTCAGACATAGTATTAGTATATGTACGAATTAAACAATAACAAATTAAGCTATAACTTAAAACAATTTATTAATTCCTCTCCCAAACCCTGCACCTGCGACTCTTATTTTACATCAATAAAAGAAAGGAAAAAGAATTAAACAATATAACAGATGAGAGGGCAACCTTTTTGTCTCTAGACTGCCTAGTCTTATCCTCCTTTCCAATAGAAGCACTGGATAAAACTGCCATACTTGCAGAAGGATTTCCAATCATCTCAATCAAATGTTGCAATGATTCAGAAGATCCAGGTTTTGAAGCAACCTGCACGATCATAACAATTAAGAGACCATACCAAAATAATCAAGTGGGAAAACAAAAGAGATAGAGAGGGAGGGAAAGAGAGAAAGATAAGACCCACCTTTGCCAGAGCATCAACAAGATTGTGGAGTTCTGAGATGACTCTGGATTCATCAGTAACCAAAGTTTGAAGAAGTGACATCGCAAATTCAGTAGCAGCTTCTGCAGTTAATGGATTGCATGAGTTGGGTTTAGCAGAAATAACTTCACTAAAGGGAAAATTACTTGTGTACATACTATTCCTTCCCCCATCAATAAGTTTTGCCATAAGAACGTTGTACTCTGCAAGGTTCAGCAATTCACTTCGAATAAGGCCAACAGTGATATCTTTGTTGAACTTTCGCTCCTCATCCGAATATATCACCTGTAAGAGAAGAATTGAACAATCAACACAGATTGAGAGATAATTCCAGACATATCTAGCCACTACAACAGAACAAACCAATACAATATGCACAAAGCCACCAAATGCAGAATACCATAGCAAAACTTAGCCAGAATACATCATTTTACCCATTAAAATGAAGTCCTAACAACGGCAAGAGATTAACCACTATAGATAGACAACTGTTATAGCAGTTACTCGTACTCTCTTTACAAATAAAACATGTACCAAGTTTAGAATCCAAAGCAACGGAGCTATAGGATTCCATAACTAATATTTGCAGGCAACTAATGCAACTTCACTGTTTTATACACCAAGGAAAACAAGCCTCCTTCCAAATGCAGAACAGAGCATACCCAACTAGTAAGCTCCTTAACAGCAAGCTTGCAAACATCACGGACAGCAGCCAGAATAGCAAGATAAGCATTGACATGAAGACTATTGGATGCATTCTCATATAAGCCTTTGAAAACCTGCATATGCATTGAGAATCAAAATCAAGCAATTTCACAATATAAAATAAATAACCAAAAAATAAAATTTCCCCCCACAATCAGTAGAATACCTTTTGAGCCACAGCAAGTGCAGCCTCATCCCGACTTACACATCTGAGTATGATTTCAGGTACCTCAGAGATCAGTCCCTAAAATAAAAATGTCATAAAACAGTGCTCAAATAATATAACCAAACAAAAAGGAAGTTCATTGCTGATACATAAATAACATAAAATACATAGCTGCAGTACATAGAAGTTGAAGAAAGTTAACAATACCTGAATGTCAGCTTCTCTGCCATCAGTCGTCACCAAACTTTCCAACTGAATGGTTTGACAAAGAGTCAGAAACATATTTTGACAAGATTTCAATGTTTAATAGGAAAAACTTAAACTCAAGTAGTACGAGGACAAGAGTAAGAGGGATGGCAGCTATAGTCTGAGGGATATTGTGCATTAATCACAATATTTGAATGTGAAAAGGAATATGGAAAATAAATACAGGAAGAAGTTGATGATTGCAGACATCAAAGTCATTCACTGATCTGACCAAATTCTCCCAGAACCCAAAAGATAGCAGGATAAATAAGGCAGGAAAAAAAATGGAGTTGCATTCAACCTTCAGAGCAACAAGCTGAAATTTATCCAATGCATCCCTTGTGCTCAGTGAAGCCTCCGAGATGCTACTTCCAAGACGCTCGGTTACAGCAGATGAAGGTAACGGCTGTGGTGTAGGTCCCAGTTCCTAGCAACCAGTTGGGAGCATGCGTCAGTAAAAAATCATGACTCTACCAGCACAAAATTCATCCATACAAAGTTTCTCACTTTTACTGCATCAGTGGTATCCACTGAATGCAATTCAGGGGCCAAAGTTGTTGAAGGGAATGAAGCATTGAGGGGATCGTTTTCAGTAGTCTGCTGGGTAAGAGCAGCTCCTGCGCCAATATGAATTGAGGAAGCACTGAAACAAAGATTTTATCAGCTACAAAAGCAGAAAAAATCAAAGAGACCAAAGTACCATTTAAACTGAACCACCTCAAAAGAGCAGCTGACGAAGTTTCAATTGCCTCCGAAGTAACATCCAATTGTCCCAGAGTTCCAGGGCCAGATGTGTAACCAGGGGTACCTTGCCCTGATGTTGAACCAAATGTGCCGGTTAGACCAGCATCACCAGATAAGCTTGAAGGACTAGCAGACATAGAATGTGAATTCTGGCCAGATTGATTTTGCCAAGGAAGCCGAACAAAGTCCTACAGGATAAAGAGGACAAACAAGCAGGAAGGATCAACTATCAGTGCCTTCCTTCTCGAACCAAGTAATCCTTATTCAAATGGTTAATCAAGACTACCTCATACACTCGCTGCTGAGAGAGAGACAAGTGACCTGGTTTAGGTCGAAGAGCCTCAGGCACAACACCCACAGAACCTTGTCCATACATGCTTGGATCAAAAAATGTGGGATCTCTATGCTTTCTTCTTAAAGAAAGTTGAGTAGCTATCTCTCCATCAATTGTTTGTATTGCCTATATATTAAAGTCATATTGGGGGGGGGGGGGGATAAAGTTAGAACCAAGAACAGAAGATCAGTTAAAACACATTAACTCTATGCCAATTTTCTAAAATGCCACCTCTATGCAGAAAAAAACTACCACATGAATAATGCATTACTGTGAATAAGGAAGCCTAAAAACCAATATCTGACGAACATTTTCATTAGAACAGTCACTAATGAACCCTACTTATGAACCAAATCCATGAGATTCATAGATATTACAGAAACCAACTTAAGAACCAAGGTAAGAGTCAATCCATGAAAATCAAACCAAGCCTATCTGCGAAACTTAGCTCAATGAAACACGTATGCACAAAATACTATTGATCAAAAGCAACCATATGACCTTATCAGTAGCAGCCTGTTCAATCACTGCACAGCCAAGATCAAGGTTATCATTAGTAACAAGCTGAACAGCTTGTTCTAGAAGATCACTCCCAACACTCAAACCCTGAAGTGAATTCCTCAGCTGACTTGATATAGAGCCACGTAAAGGTTCCTAGAACACCAAAACTACAGATTAAAACCATACAATAAAGTTGACAAGGCCTGGAATAACAGAAAATACAAGATATGAGATAAAACCTTGCATGTAACATGCGCTAGACTTCCAGCCAAACTTGCAACCATCAAGTGTGCAGCATTATAGATCCGTGTCTCGTCTGATTCCATAGCATAATCCTAAATTGCATTTGATTAAAGTGATTTAAGACTAAGAATAGTGATTCAATGAATTGTTCAAAAAGTTGGTTGTAATCATTCCAAGATGATACCCAGGCATTTCAGGAATATGCTCCCTATAACTTCTAGGAGAAAATTATAAATCATACAAACATAAACTTAAAAGAAAATATATCCAATGATTGTGAGAAGAAATAGAAGCTTTATATAGATTAACAAGAGAAACAAAATTGAACTCTCATAAGAACAAATACTAGAAAATACAGAAAAGTAACAAAGTTTCTGAAAATGAGCTAAAAGCAGTAAACCAATATGGAGATAAAAAAAAGGAAAGTCATCTTATTGCCTTAATAAAATGGATTGAATAAATTTAAAAGTACTTGGATCTAAGCTTCATTGACTTGACATTTCAGACCTTTAAAACAAGCTCCTTGGTTGTTTGAGTTGCTATAGAAACACTGCGCTGAATAATACCAGCTACAATCTCTTTGATAGCTCTGTCCATTGCAATTGGAACTACCCTGCATCACATTATATGCAGAGTTAATCACCAAGGCACCAAGCAATGTATAGAAAAAGCAGGAAATGATATGACAACAGCATAAAACCTCTGGAAGTGCATGTGCAAGCCTAGAGAACTGAGCTTCTGATTGATAATAACATGAGTTCCAATGTTAGGAATTGACGTGGACAGCTGCAAAGAAGACAAGGGTCAATAATCTAAATAATAAAAATAGTTAACAATTCTTTGAACATGGAAGAATGAAAACAAAAAACGGCCATACCTGACTAACAGAAAAAGGTGACTGTGATGGAGTGGCTTGAAATAGTCCTTGTGCAGAAGGAAGCTGATCAGACAAGCCTAAAGCAGCTAGTTTTTCATCCTCCATCAATGCACCAGAAGAAAGACGCAAGGGCCCAGCATACTAAAATAACTCCAAGAAATAAATATTAACACATGTAATTAACTACTAATAGCAACTGAAAAAATAAAAAATCAAACCTGAGATAACAAATGTGTGGGGCCACCAGAATTTGGTGGACTAGCACCCTCAAGAGATAAATCGACATGATTAAGTGGAGAAATTATTCCAGATTTAACTTCTGCAACCATTGGGGCTTGGGATACCCCAACATCTTTATTAGAAAAATCAGGATTCCCCTCGAGTTCTCTTTTACGATCCTTGAGAAGAGAAGTCGGTGAAATGTCCTTCATATCCACACCAAGGTTCTTGAATAGAACCTAAAAAGCCAAAGAGAAAAAACACAATAAGCAGATAAATTAAATGATTACCAAGCTTCTGTGAGGAAAACCACAATATTGAAGAAAAAAGACCTCATCTTCATATGACATGCTTAAAATATGTAACAGTACCTCTATGTCAAACTTAAGATTCATTTTCAAGTTCGGCATTGAGTAAATCTCAGCTAGTAATGACAGAATGCCCATGGTCCAAGGATTAGGGGGTTGGTATGCCAGACTGCTTTGACACGGCTCAAGAATCTGCAAAATGTAACATATTTATGATAACCCAAACTTAAGGTCAGCACAAGAAATCAGTTAATTTTATAAATAATCATACCTTTGAAGTAAATGGGATAACTGCAATCATTAGCCCCTTCTCATACGCCTGGAAAAAGCAAAAGTAAAAAACGAATAAATTCAAATCAATTGATAGATCATAAGTAGACCAGATGTTGTAGATGGACATAAGAATAACTGAAACAATAGGTTGTATAATCAACTAAAAGTTTAAACTTAAGAAACAAGTACCTCTATAATCAGAGATTTGGGATCTATTTCACGAGCTCTCAGGACTTGATTTCGGCCAATTGTTAACTTCCCAAGCCAACTACCCAAATTTTTTAGCAACGACCGCTCTTCAGAGCTTGATTTTATAAGCTCAGATCCCAGCAAAACCTAAACAACATATGGGATAATAAATCATTTTTTCAGTTATTGGTCAAATTATTCTGCGTGGCTAAATTAATTAAACAACAGAAACCTTGCAGTTCTCATATGTAGCCTGGACGATCTCCTTAGTCAAAGCCTTTGAGTTAACTTTGTCAAGAAACTTCAAATACAAATCATGAAAATTTGGCTCAATGCTTGCTCTGCAATAAAACACATGAATAAGTTAATTCAATAGTAGAAAAATGAGCAGGAAATACAAAAAGTTCAGTTGAATAATCAATGGCATACCATACAGAAAGAGGCATGAACATTTATGTTAAATAAAGTATCCAAGTCTGACCTTTTCATAACCATGTATTGGGCAAACCAAGGATAGTACTGCTCTTTCAGGATTTCAGTGAACTCTTTTCCTTTAGCTTCAATATTTGCAACCGAAATATTATTGATTATGAATGATATCTTGTCTTGAATCTCAGATGCCGGAGCCTACAAAAAAAAGCAAAATTCAATATTCCATGATCATCATTGAGTGGATTAATAGTCTGTTTTGAAGGAAGAGAACTAGAACGGAGTAAAGGGAATATTCTAGCTCGCTTGGGAGTTTTTTATGGGAGGGAAAGGGGATGGAGGCAAACTAAAACCCCCAACAAATCACTTTTTAGAGACCCTCCGCTTGGGAGCATTTAAGAGTCAAATAGTCCACTTACAAGCTTTACATGAACCCCTTTTCTCCTAAAAGACTACTTTAACAACTTTAGGGTAAAATGATGACATTATATAGACTCTCTATTTGCTCCACCCAGTCCACTCCCAAACAAGATGATGCATAATCACATACCTTTCCACCTGTTTACTCATTCTATCTTTCACCTGCAAACTATGTAAGTCTGAGCCAGGTAGGGAAGAACATCAATGGTTCCAAACCCAAAAATTCTTACAGCCACACCAGACTGGAACTAATACTAACTTGAATGTTTTTGGCACTTCCATTGTAGCAAATTCTAAATCCTTTTCTTTCATCATAGCCCAGACCACAATTACATACGGTTTAAATAGATAACATCATCTATAAATATGAAATCTTTTAATTGTTTCCATGTTGATAATAGCAGGAGCAAAAAACATAAAACTGTGATATGCATACTGATTAAGAAAAAAGTAAAACAATTTTCCATATACAAATTAGATGGTTGACAATAACCGCTCATCAAATACCTCTATGGGCGTCTCTCTTCTCTCAGCAGCAGCAACTAGTGTTTCAATGTTCAAAGCAGAGCCAAACCCTGTAATAAAAACAAAAGATTGTTGCATAAGAGCATGTAAAAATGTCAATGTTTTATGGAAGACTGCAAATGAAACATCCGAACAAAGTTATGGAAAATTATTACTGGTAGAAGTAACGCCCCGAGAAGATCGAACAAAACCAGGGGAAGCAGACAGCATAGAAGAACCACTGCCTACACTTTGCGACTGAAATTTAAGGAACAATATTAGTTCTAGATAACAAAATCCCACATACATCACAAAATAATAAGTCGAGAGGCATACTACTTTCTGAATACTAGAAGCATCACTCAAGGGAGCAACTGAAGGCTGCCCTACAGAAGACACCAGTGGTTTCACATCATTGGAAGATGCAGCAGGGGCTTTAATACGATCATCATGAGAACTATCATGTCTTGGAAGCTGAAGTTGAGAAGAAAGTTGTGGCCCTGGCTGAGCGATGCCAGAGCTATTTAACTGAAATGGTGACTCCAAATATCAGAAAAGAAGACAGCAATAACTCAGATTGCATAGATCAAATAAAAAGATCATTGACCCGAAATACGGGAAAACTCTATAATGGGGAAATCCTAACACAACGGCAACCAGATCATCAGCAAGTTACAGATTATTTATCACATTAAACTTCTCCAGCCAAACACATCATACATTATAAACTTCTCTTGAGTTTGCTGCACCAACTCAAAAGCATCTCTTTCTTTATTTTTAATACTTATTTATGCATGGATCTAAAAAGAATAAACTTCAATGCAGGCTACAAAGAGAAAAGAAAAAACTGATTTAACAGCTAAATTCTTGAATGACAGAATCTTAATATTATTGTATCACCATATTATATCCTGCTTAACTCTTAGATGCAAACCAAATCAGATATCATTTATAGCCAGAAAAATGAGCTAATATTTAATTATATATTATCGCCAAGCTAATATTTATTTTGTGACACCATTATTTGTAGATTTAAATTCTACATATGCAACAACAAAAGAACACCACGATTTACCTCCCCGTTTACTGGGGTCACCTGAGAGGAAGCCTGGTGATGAGCAGAAAGATTGTTGCTCCCATCTGACTCCAAGTGACCTGATGAAATCCTGACAAGAGCTCGTTCAATGAAAGCAACAAGCTCTGAATGAGTGGCACGCAGGTGAGATATCTGTAAAATATGGTTGCAATACTGCGGCCACTCAATCAGACGATCCACAAACTGCTCCAAGGCCTTGGTTCCAAACAAAAACATCTGTACATGAGATAGATCAGCAGTAATTCATTAGTAACAACTAAATTACTCCTTTACACCTTCATCGGCAAGAAACCAAAGATGAGAAAGAAGACAACACTAATGCTAAGAAATAACTAACTTTTGAATCTGCAGGTTTACGCAATGCATCTAGAACACAACGCAAGGCAATTCCAAGAGTGAGGTGAGTTACAAGTTGATGCTTGATAACAGAGCCTGAAATTCCAAAAACATGAAATAAGTTTAATAAAAAGGCGGGCTTGATAAAAGAGCCTAAAAAATTTATCCACACCACATTAACAAAAGAAAAATAATATATTTGTAGGTCAGAAAACTATATAGCAAGCTGAATCAAATAAAAGGATAAGTAAGTTATAGACTAAACAACTAGAGTTTTACAAATATTTTGCACATACTTTTAAAACATTTATCCAGATGGATCATGATAACCAAAGAAAGACAAAAGTGATGGCAAAATTTGAACACTAAAACAGCAACAAAGTCTTACACATGAAACATATAGCTAATGTAACAGCCAGAATGGCCCTGAACGGCTAGGATAAAAACTCGTATATTAGGATTATATTGGATTATAACTCACCAAAGAGAACTGCAGCAATTTTGAGCTGTCTTTCTGGATACTTGGGGAAAAATCGGTATTCTTCAAACAGATTCGCAATCATGCACTCAAATATCAGTTGTTCCCTGTTATAAACAGCTCATCGAACCATCATGTCTTAGGAATGAAATTTTCTAGTAAATCCAAATTTTCAAATAATGATAAATGTTAAATCAGATATAGAATGTGGCATGAAGACATGATGAATGCCTTCCTTAACCAAAAATATATATATCAACCAGATGCATCAAAACTAGCATAATCACGTAACCTATTAGGCATGCCAATAGACAAGAGTGGTTATGAATCTGAGAATATTTTTGGAGCAATGAAAGCAAAACCTAGGAATGGTACTGAAGCAACAACATACCTTCTCACAGAAGAATCCTTGAATCGGGCAAGCATTTGAACCATTGCATCAGTAGTCAACTGTTCAGAAAACATTTGATGAAAGTAAGAGTTTGCTTCTGCCTCAATATCATCTCCATATCCATCAGAGGTTGAAGACTCTGTGGTCCCACCATTTTGCAACTTTTGAGTAGAATCCATTATTGTCACATGCAACCTTTCCATTTCCTCGAGAAGCTGAGTAGAGGCTATCACCCCAGTATTAGCTTTAAGAACCTGCACAGGATACACACACAGGAAAAGCAGTTAGTTTCCAAATAAAAACATACCAGATGTAGGGGTGAGCATTCGATCGAATCGAATCGAATCGAAAATTTTCGAGTTAATCGAGTTTTTGAATATCATTTTATCATCCTAACTTTATTTGAAGTTTTCTCGAATCGAGTCGAGTGAGATGGAATTCGAATCGAATCGAATATATTTGTTCGAGTTAAATTTTAAAAAATAATTTTGGGTCCTTGTAACCATTGTCACCCATCGTAATAAAATTTGTCCACCTTAATCAAATTTTTTATTAACTTTCATCACCTCATAATTTATTTATTAATTTTTTATATACTGGTTAGCTTCTTTGCTTGCTTAGTTGTTTCAATTATCTTCAGATTCTTGTCACTATGTATTTTGGAATTAAAAAATATATTAAATGTAAAAATATAATTTTTAATAAAAGTTATTTTAAAAATAAAATGTGAAATTGATACCAATATAAAATTTCAACACGAATATTTTATGGCATAATTAATAATTCAATTTTAATATAAATATTCAATATGACTAAACAATTCAATAATATAAATAATATAAAATGTGAAATTTAATTTAATAATATAAATAGTAGATATAAATAAAATTATTACTATTTATGTTTAGTGATTTTTTTGGGGATAATTTTGATTTTTTATTTGAGAGTAAAGGGTGAGAAGTAAAAGTTTAGAGGAAAAATAAAAAGTTTTGGGGAATAAAAGTTTGAGGGAAAGTAAATAGGGGAGTAAAATTTTGGAGGGAAAATATTAAAAAAAAATTGGAGGGGGGAAGGTTTGGGATAGATGGGAGGTGGGATGGGAAGAGAATAAAAGTTTTAGGGGAAAAGTGAGAGGGAGTAAAAATTTTGGGGGAAAATAAAATGTTTTGAGGGTTTTTGGGAGTAAAATTTTGAGAAAAAGTAGATGGGAGAGTAAAATTTTGGTGGGAAATGGATTTTGGGTAGATTGGGGGGTTGGGAGGGGAGGGGAGTAAAAGTTTTGGGGGGAAAGTGGGAAGGAGTAAAAGTTTTGAAGGAAAAGTAAAAAGGTTTGGGAGTTTGGGGTAAAAATGTAAAATATTATAGTTTGATATTCGAATTATTCGAATTCGAAAACTCAACTCGATTCGAACTCGAAATTCGAAAAAAAAATTCGAGTTGATTCGAATAACTCGATTCGTTTAACTCGAAATTCGAATTTTTTTTCGATTTTTTCAAGTCGAATCGGGTTTTGCTCACCCCTAACCAGATGTGGATTACAAGAATAACCAATTAACAGTCGTACCTTGATAATGGTAGAACTAGCTTCCAAATAAAGATTCAAAACAGCAGTAGTATGATGGAAAGGTGTGGCAGAAAACTCTTGTGATCCAGCAAACTGTATCTCCTTCAAGAACTTTAGGCACTCCTGAATGTTGCATCAGACATGTCAGCCAAAACATTCTTAGGATCAAATTAGCTTCAGTAATCATAAAGGCTGGAGAAGGACTTGATATCACCTCCAAGAAAACATCTTTATATGTATTCAGGTTACCACTCAACCACTTTTCAAAGTCTATGACCTCTTTCCTGGAAGCAAGGACTGCTAATCTAATGCCAGAAGGAAAAGGTATCATCTCCAGCACTGATGATAGAATCTGCAAAAACAAATAAGATACAAGAGAAATTACCAAAAATAAATTATCACATTCAAATAAAAGTCCTTTCTAAGTAAGGAAACATCAGAACACTACTGAAGAACTTAAAAAGAGAGAGAGTAAAAGAGGAGGAACAATTTGACATTAGCAGCAGTCTGATGCAGAATAAATGTTTTATCTCACAGTGCGACGCAGAAGGAAAGAAACATAATTGAAAATCCAAATTACCTTTGACTCTTGACAAACTTCCAAAATTCTAATCATGCCGTCTGGCTCACTGTTGTGTACTTCTACAAATCCCCGCAAGACAAGATTAGCATTCACATTCCATAGTTCAAGTACCATACCAGCACCCAGAGCATTTTTAATTATCATTGGGAAAACTGTGGAAGTGACATCATGCTGGAGGAGATTATAAGCAGTCTGCAAGCATAGACACAAGATTTATTAACCAAAAGTTAAAGATACAAAAAAGAAACATCAGACAGTATGAGAACATATTGAGATTGTGGACATTTACATTAACATGTGCCATCCCAAGAAGCAGGACTTCAGGGCAGTGTTTTAAGGGGTAGTCAAGCATTGATCGAACAAAGATGGTGTGACCCCTTTCAGCTAGTTGACATAGCACATCTAAGAGGTCAAGACACAGCCAGGCATGATTTTCATTTGCAAGGTGAAGCTTATGGCCGTACACTGCATCCAGATAGGCCTGAAAGATTGAACATTATTCCTACTGCAAATATAGCGATAAGAAAAGGAAAGACTACATTTACATAGCTCTTACCAGCTTCCTCGAAGAATGGTCAAAGGTAAATACATCTGGCACTGCTGATACAGCATATTTTAGAAAAGATAGCTGACCTTCACTATTCTTCCACACGGACCCACAAATGGCATGGAGTGGAAAGGGGTCCTGCACAAAGAATGATAAAAAAAACTAAAGCAATACAACAAGCAAGCAACTTCACACTAAAACAAAATAACAATACCTGGCATGCATGTTGATATACAGACATGAAAAAAGTGAATGCTGCTTCACTAGGAATGTAGAACCCCTCATGATCCAGGTTTTCAATAACTCGAATCCAGTTGGTACCAGGAGCCTGTATTCAGCATGCATTACAAAAATAAAGAAAATATGCTCCTTGAGGAAAGGGCTATTGGTAAATCAAAAGACGTCAAGAACCGCATAAATCAAAAAAAGGTATTACTCACAAATTGCTTTATAGTTTTTACGAGAACATCAATGTTCCAGGAGCTCAATGAAGGCAAATCATATGAGGTGTTGCAACCAAGGGCCAGGCTAAATGTTGAAAACATGGTTTGGTTGTCCTCAAGCCCTGCATAGGTGAGGACAATCATGCCAAGTATTCTAGCTATAGTCATCTCTGTCAGAGGTAAGCAAAGAGATAAAATTTCTTTGCAGTGCGCAACATCAACAGTGCATCCATAGCCTAGTTCCTTAATGATATCTGCCATGCTCATTTCCTTCTCCATTTCTTCTAAAAGTGCATCAAAATCATTTTCTCCACATTCATTGAAGAAATCCATATTCCTGCAGAATAAATAAAGTGAACAAAAGATCTATTATCACAGAGTGATTAAAAAACTAACAGACAACATGACACTGAGGCTTGCATGATTAACTGCGGTTTTAGATGAGAAGAACACCTTAAGAAATTAGCCCCACGTGATTCATCTGAAAGTATTGGAGTCAAAATAAACTGTGCAGCACCGTTAGCTTGAACTAGAGATAACATCTGCATAAAGGAATCTACATGCTTGGAAAGAGCACCAGAGCACTGGAGGAACATAACTACATTCTGAATTTGCTCAGTAGAATCAAAAGAGGCAGTATTCGAGTTCAATTCCTCAATCTGAGCCATACAGAAATTCTTCCCTAGAAAAATGCAAAAGCTCCACTTTTATCATTTTGATCAGCAAGAGTACATCCATTTAACAAGTCAATGCCCATTCAAACAATAACTTACCACAGATTTTTATATCAGGATTTTCTGAATCAGATAAAGCAAGACCAATGCCAATTTTCTCAGACATGGAAAACTGCATTGCTTTTGAGAAATTCTCCAAAAAATTCTCACTGATATCCATACTTCTTAGTGACTGACAGAAGACAGTACAAAAATTTGGCTTGTCCATTGCATGTCTAAAAATTGATGCTACAACTTGTTCAGATTGCAAGTTCTTTGAATCTGTCTTGTGAGAGTTCAAGCAATCTAAGCAGGTCTGCAACACCAGAATGCTTCCCTCTATACCATATTCGATGAACTGCCAAAAATAAACAGGCCACATCAGCATGTTATCCAGAAAATTGCAATAAATTGAAAAGAATCAAACAAAAACCCCCATCCAAGCCTGCTAGTTATGTCTTTTGACACCCTGACAAATCAGCGGTATCTTAGATCTTAGTCTTCCTTAACATTCCTGTACATATACTCCTACGGATAAGACGGCACCAAACTAGTTAATCGTGTAAAGAAAGAGCTACAACGTGATCAAGCAATGAGCGTCAACTAGATCTCAACTCAACCTAATTCTATTACCATACATTAAATCTAACAGTTACTTTTGCGAAATTTTAGGGTTTTTGGAGTGACCAGACAAATCATTAGAAATGCAACAGCAAAAAAAATCCCAATCGGCGTATCTGACTACAAAAAAGTTGATTGAGAAAGGGGGGAACACCTGGCAGAGGTCTCGAGAAACTGAGTCGGCGTTGGCTTCGGTCAAGGACTGGAGCAGGAACCGAACGTGAGTTGAGAGCGTGGATGAAAGGTTGAGCATGGTCAGGAGAGACGAATCACGAGGGTTTACGGTGAGTGTAAAACAAATATAAGAGAAAAGAGAGGGATTAGGTTAGGAGTGGCGCGGTTAGAGGGGCTCTCGAGATCAGGGAGACTCAGAGAACCGTTGAGAATAAGTGAAAGAGTCGAGAGCTGTTTGGATGTTAGAATTGGGACAAAAGTTGTGTTTGGTGAAGTGAGAGGGAGACTAACTAATTCCGAAATGTTTAATTTTTATAGCTCATGAAATAGACTCGAAGATATCTTAATCATATAAAGAAAAAGGTAAAATGTAAGGTTTAAATTATACTTAATTTTTTTTCCAAGACTACCATTTTCGATTTGATTTGCATAAAATAAACACGTTTTAACGCATTCAAACTTATATATTTCTATAATAATAATATTAATGTCAACCGAATTAAGACTTAATCAAAAACCTTATTTATTAGATGAGTGTTAAAATAGTTTGTTATAACATAAGAAATAATGAGTTCAAACTTTCGTATATAATTTAAATTTATATAACACATACATTTCTTTAGTTGGTTAAAGTCAAAGTTTTAGAATTGAATCGTTGATCGAACTCGTCAAATCACCGGTTCGTCGATCTGATTGATTCGTTTAATTCGATTAATAAATTATTAAAAATTTATAAAAATAAATATACATATACAATAAAAATTTAATTCAACCGCTTGATTTGTCTTGGTTGTTTTAGGTTATGTGTCCACGCTTTTTCGGGTTTTTCAAATTATGTTATTTTTACAAAATTATTAGAAATATATGAATTTATAAATTCATTTAATAAAATATTAAAATGTATCTTTCTATATTTTATTATAAATATATTAATTAATTATATAATCAATTTAAATTGTTTAATAGATAAAATGATAATTATTGTTAATAATATGTATTAATTTATTATATAATAAATACTGTTTTATTTTAAATTAAGAATTAAAAAAAGAATGTGAAGCCGCAACAAGAAAAAAGAATGTGAAGGAAAAAACAATAAAAATGGAAAGAATGGAAAAAAAGACAAAACAGGATATAAATGTAAAATTATCTATTATTGGGTGTTGAAATTTTGGCTGGAGCAAAGAGCTCCGGTAGGGGAAAAAAAAAAGCCTCCAGTGCGTTAAAACTTCTTGATTGTGCTGCATTGTTGCAATCCAAACAGATTGTTGTGGTGCGGTTGAGAGGGAAAATGCTTCAAACGTGCCGAGGCTAAACCACCGTCCAGAGGGCCCTTAATTATAAACCCAAAAAATAACTTAAAATATAACTAATCTAAATTTTAGAACCATAATTTTTGAAAATTTTACTTTATAACAATTTATAAAATAAAAAAATTCATGCAATCACACATACAACCCAAAAAATGTTTATATGCCTAAAAAAAATCACACTTTATCAAAATTTATTCAGAAAGTTTTAGAAATATGATAAACCGATTTACACTATAAATATTGCATAACCTAATTCTAATATCAATTGTTGAAAAAATCGGTTTGAAAATAGTGAAATTAAGCATAGCGGAATTTTAAAAATATTCTTTAAAATCGATAATAAACCCTTTAACCCAATAATACATGTGTTTTGGATTAAGTGGACTAAGTCGTTCCCAACTTTCAACCACTCGGCCTTCTCCGCTATCATCAACCTCGGTTTGCTAAGTATGAACTCTATACGCAAATTAATAAACACTTCAGTGAAACTTTGAGGGCTAAAAAATCAAAAGACGAATTTTGTCAAAAGATAGAATTTTTTTAAGAAAATAGCTTCTTTATATATTGATAGAATATCAACATATATGAGGTGTATGGTTAACTTAGCCCTTAGTCTCTGTTTATAAAAAAATAACAAGAATTTCAATTGAACAACTCATAACAAAATAATAATATTTTAATAGGAAAAATCAAATCCTACTTGGAGTGTATAAGGTGGGACGACGCCATGCCTTCTCTTGAATTAGGGTTTGTCTCCCCTCCTTATAAAATCAAGCCTATTTGGGCCTCGTCATTTATCGGGTCAATTATATGTGTTATATGGTTTTTAAGCCAACTTATATATTTTTTTCAACCCAATAAATATTTTTCTTACGCCCAAAAATATTATTTATTCATTTAATTAATATAATCAATTAAACTAATGAAATTATTTTCTTAAATTGATTTTAATCTCATTAAAATCATGACAACTATATCGTATTATAATTTATGAACAAATTAATTTAATCAACTTGCTCTCATAAAACTATGATGACTTTATTAATCCATTTTCACTTTGAACTTCAATTATTTAATTTCAAACTAACTAAATAATAATTCGAAAAAATTAATTAATTCACGAGCCATATCTTGTTCATAACGAGAAAACACATTCACCGCAAATAGTGATATATGTGGTCTATTTCTCTAATTTGTCGTTTCATGGGTTATTTACAAAATTATTATAAAAATAAAAAAATAACCAAAATATTATAACTTTTTTTATTTACCAAAAACAAAAACCTGCAAAAAAAAAAACCTGTGGCGGCACCAATGATGCCAAAGGACTAAAATATAACTATCTGCAGTTTCAAAGACCTGACATGAAAATTTACCATTTTTGAATTTTGAGTGAATTGCTGCAGCTGAGCGTGTGGGGCGCACTAAAATTGAAATGTGGCTAATTGCCTTCTAAGCCCTCCTTATTTATTATTTTATTTTTATTCCCTTTCAACTCATTTTTTTATTTAATAAACAAGCCCTCAACCTATTTTTGTAGTTAAATAAGCTCTTAATCTATGATTTTTACTCATAAAAGCCTTTATTTTATTATTAAAGTAAATATATTTTACCTAAATTAAAGCTATTTAAAAAAAGTATAAACTAATTTGCATTTTATGTATTATTTTGGTAATTTGATGAGAATAGTTTATTTAAAAATTTACTAAATTTGATGAGAATAGTTTATAATTATAATTTATTTTTTCTATTTGGGTTACATTTATGGGTGATCACTTTATTATTACTTCGGTTTTTCAACAAGGCATGTCCGGTATTTCTATTAATTTTTTAATTAAATATAATATTAGTTAAGTTACTTTAATAATAAAATAAAGGAATTTATGAGTAAAAATCATAGATTAAGAGCTTATTTAACTACAAAAATAGGTTGAGGGCTTGTTTATTAAATAAAAAAGTGAGTTGAAAGGGGATAAAAAGAAAATAATAAATAAGGAGGGCTTAGAAGGCAATTAGTCACATTTCAATTTTAGTGCGCCCCACACGCACACCTGCAGCAATTCACTCAAAATTCAGAAATGGTAAATTTTCATGTCAAGTCCTTGAAACTGCAGATAGTTACATTTTAGTCCTTTGGCACCATTGGTGCCCCCAATCTCTTTGGCACCATTGGTGCCGCCAATTTCTTTGGCACCTTTGGTGCCGCCACAGGTTTTTTTTTTTGCAGGTTTTTGTTTTTGTTTTTTTATATTTTGGTAAATAAAAAAAAGTTATAATATTTTGGTTTTTTTTATAATAATTTTGTAAAAACCCTCGTTTCACTTTTTTTTTCCATATCATCAATTAATGCAACCCATTAAGGTTATATCGAGCTAGAGGAGGGATCAATTGAGCATATATAATTAGGGCTCAAATAATTTATAATTAAGTTTTGACTATTCGTCTATTAATTACAATATTATTTAGTCATAGAGTCATTCCATTGAACTACCATGACTGAGCTCTCCCTATTATATACCATTACGAAAGCTACTTTATCAGCTGCTCAATTAATGACCTTGTCATGTGTGTGTTACCCTCATAAGACATCATTAATCTTATTAGGATAAATTTATTCGTCCAATGTGATCATGTTTTATCTCATGGTGATTGTTACATCTTCATTTGTGAAAAGTCAATTAGTAACGAATAGTAATTAAATCATTCGTCTTTGGAAGAATGACCCGTGGCAACGTTACTTTCCATCTATCATGTAATACTGATGAGTTGATATAATTTACCCTTTGTTGGGCTATGAATTCCACTATTGTAAGTGAAGCTATGACATGCAAAAATCATATACCTAACATATCAGCTTTTGACTCTATTACAAATTGAATTCAAGCTATCAATACATCAAAGCATACGAGCCATGCACACATAGTCTGTTACTTACTCGGGATTAAGGTAAGCCATAATACGAGCATCACATCTATGTATCTATCTTCCCAAAGTCATTTGCTCCGATACCCGAGATAAGATATCTCTCCATTTAAACTTGGTAAACGACATATTAGTCTTTTAATCGATTTGCTTAGTCCATAATAAACTAAAGACTTGTCTAAATTATCTACTAATACAAGTTGTCTTCTCGCATTAATATTTGTCCACATAATGCAACTCATTATTATATCATTATATAATTAATGAGCTAATATTTTTTTCCTTTTGCTTTTATGTGCAAAAACCATCGAGGTCGATATGGAAAAGATATTAACGATAATGGTGGAGTTTTATTGAATAACCTTGTTCAAAAAAATTACAAGTACATATACATAATCACTACACTAAAGGCACTAGATCCTAGCGCCCTAATGGTGAATATATAATCACTGGTGAATTTTATCTTAAATAAATCTAAAATCCAGTTAGCATTATTGTATCCTTCCAATACAGTGGAAATTCACTGAATAAGATATCATAATTCATGGTACTCTCAAAATATTTTGCAGGTCTAACTATAGCATCCCAATGTTCATGAGTTGGGTTATGTGTATCTAATTAGTCAACATACAATGTATGTTGTATATATTTCAAGTAAAATCCATTAGATGCATCAAACTTCCAATAATTTGTGCATACTCTGATTAAGAAATAGGCTTACTGAATGACCCGGTTTCTAGTGGTGTAAAAAAAAGTGATTTTAGGATCTTGTTTTCGTAAACCAAGTTCGTAAATATTAAATAGGGATATTGACGGAGTTAGTCTGTAGATGGATTAAAATTTAGATAAGTAGTTTAGTAAAAAATGTGGTTAGTTAAGGCCCAATGACTAAATTATAAAAGTCCAATCATTATAGATTTTTCATTAGGAAATGACTTAGGGACTTAAATTAAAATTAACAAAATGTCCAAAATAGCAATTAGACCATGATCAAATTAAATATAGTGGACGATGATGTTATATTTTGATTAATTAAATAAAATATGATTAATTAAGAAAAATGATTAATTAAATTATAATCATAATAATATATATCAAATAAAGCGGAAGGAAACATGAAAACATTTCATCTTCTTCCTTTTCATCCTCCATAGCTAAAGAAATAAAGAAAGCTTCAAACATTTCTCAACTTTCGGCTAAAAATTCAAGTACATCCCTAGCTGTTTTTCTTTAATTATTATAGATTTGAGGTCATGGGAGCTTGATTTAGTTAGCTCATGTGCCAATTTGTAGAACTGTTAAAGTTTTAAGAAGTTTTCATAATTGAAAAATTGATGAAATTGGTGTGAATTTGGTAGAAATTAATCTTAGATGTTAAAAAGAACTAAATTGTAAAGCTCAATTGATAGTTTTGTATATTAGGGATCAAATTTAGTAAAAAAAATGTTATGAAAATTCAATAGGAATAAGAAGTAGAAGGTCCCTAATGAATATATGTGAAGTCAAATTATAATCTGAAGGTCTAGGTCGAAAGTTATGTTTGTCCCGAGTTTAGAGACTAAATTGAAAAATATGTTTAACTTTGTGATTGAATGTGAATTGGTTTGGAATTTGATATTGTGTATCGTTGGATTATTATTCGTAGCTAAAGGCGACACAGGGCCATCTAGAGATAAAGGAAATGTGAGAGTTGACAACAAATAACTCAAGTTTTCGATTTGTATTTCTATTATTCGAATTGATAAATATTTATACTATTTTTCATAGTATGATATTGAAATGAGTTGAAAATGATTATTTGAATTGAATTGTTATGATTGAGACCGGTTATCGAAATATAAGACTAAATTGAATAAAATTGAAAATAGTGTAATTTGATGAAAATATGAAATTGTCTTTGAATTGGGTTGGATCATATTATGTTATGCAATGAAATGATGAATTGGAAATAATGAAATGTAAATTGAACTATATGATAAAATTGGAAAATTGGTTACCCAATTAACTATTCGAATAGAGTCGAATATAATTGGCACGTCATAATATAGATTGAGCGTGAATTATTTCAACTATATGTCAATGAGCGTTGAATACATTTTCCTTCGAACGTTATGATTAGTGTAGGGTACAACTTTTATTTCAATTATGCCGGTGAGTGTTGGGCCCAATCTATTTACTTCGAACGTTCCGGTGAGGCACTAGGTGTTAAATTGGTATGTTGGTTGGTATCCGTGTATCCATTTGAGTACGAGCTATGCTAATAAGGAACATAAATTGTGAATTGGTTGATTGATTGATATTTGAAAAGTGATTAAATGTTATAAAGTTGAATTATAGGTATTTATAAACAATGTTTAATTATCGATAGCATGTGAAAGACCATACGAACCAATTAACAAGCCTGAAGGTGATATGATAAGATAAAAAATGAAATGATTCAATTCGAAATGAAATGTGATCTGATTAGATGTTGAGAATTGAGTTAAAATGCAAATATTGTTGACATTAATGGTAATTGTATTATATGGTCACTTAGATTGATAATTTAGGTAATGTTTAGTTGATCCATTTGATAGAAATTGTGCAAATTGTGGTATACATATATATATATGTTGATATGTTGATTGAGGACCAACATGAATTGTATATGAATTGATTGTTATTAAAATATGAAATTGAAAGTACGCAATTGATTGAAACTTATATTATTTTGACTTGAATCATTGAAATAACATTGAACTTTATCGCTCAGCGTACAGTTTGTTTTCCCATGTGCAGGTTTAGATACATCTCAAGGTTCTGAGCATTGAATCCAACATCTAGCCTAAGATCCCTAACTCATCAATGTTTGTAAAGTCTCTTTCTGGTTCGTTATATGGCATGTACCTAGGTAGAGTCAGTTTGGTTTAAAATGTAAACATTTAATGTTTAAATGGTAACTTGACATGATCAATAGCTTTATTCCTTGTAGTAAGAATTGATACATAATGAAAAGAGCTCAATTGTAGCCATTTTGGTTATCTATACATATGGATGAATATGTGGATTTGGTAAATGCTAAGAATGATACAAATGTGAGATTTCAACATGTATCTTTGAACTTTATAAGTATGAATGATATGTTAATTGTGTTATAATTCATTGGATATGTGTTTGGGTTTTGAAATTGTATTGCAAACGAATTTTAAGTTTATAGGTGAATGTGAACAGGTACCAAAACTTGACCATTTGAAGTCAGTATGTCACGTCTCAACGATACCAGGTTTGTAATGGCCCAAATTCAAAGTTATCGGAATAGTGGTTTCGTAACCACAAATTCGATTTAAAGATAAATTTATTTTAATATTTTTGCATGAATATTGGTATGATAGGAAAATCGTATGAAAATATCGATAGAAAAATTTTACCGATTTAGTGGTTAGTTAGAAAAAGAAATTATAGAAGAAATTGAGTAAAAACAAGGTATCGAGACTTCGATCTCGTAAAACCGAGTCAAAAATATTTTTATAAATATTTATGAAGTGTTAGTAATATGGTATTAAAATTTCGTTAGAAAATTTTAATGTTTGGGTAGTCAATTAAGTGAAAAGGACTAAATTGAAAAAAGTGTAAAAGTTACTAGAAGGATTAAATAGCTCAATTGTTAAATGAAGAGGGACATAAATTGAAAATAACCCCAAAAGGAGATATTTTGGGCGGCATACGCTGAGAAAAATCAAGAGAATTGAAGAATTAAGGGTAAAATTGGAATATTACAAAATTTGCTTTAAAAGTTAGGACTCAAGTGGAATTATCTAGATTCCTCTTTATTTTTCTACATTCCCATCAGCCAAAAACGTCCTAAGCGTTTCTTCAAGCTGGTTTTTCATAATTTTTGCACCAAGTGAGTTAATCCTTGCCTTTTTTCTTGTAATTTTTGTATTTCTAAGACTTTTACAACTAGATCCTATTACCAAATTCATTAGTTTTTGATTTTATGAATGAATTTGAAAGTTGCTATGAATATGTGCTGGAAGTTTATGATGAAATAGCATGAAATTGAAGCTTTAATTTGTTTATGAGATGATTTTATTAGGTGATTTCAATAGAAATTGATTTGTAGGACCTAATTGTGAAAAAGTTTGGAATTAAAGTCTAACGCTAAAATTCGGATTTCCAAAGGTTATAAAGTAGTTTAAAGTGATGGAATAATGTGTTAATTTATGAAAAATCAGCTCAATTGAGAGGTTAATTGAGCAAGGATGAAATTATCATTTATTGAAAGTTTAGGGAAAAATGGTAATTAACCTCATGCACTAAAACAGTTTGGACAGCAGCAGTAGGCTAACTTTGAAAAATCACCAAAAATTGTATAAATTTAATTAGAGGATGAATAAAATATGAAATTAAAGCTTATTGGGTCTAGTTTCTTATAAAATAAATGGTGTAAGCAATGGAATTGTAAATCATGAGATATAATAGGTTTTGTGAGATAAGGTCAGAATGAATTCGGGTTCCCCTGTTCTGACTTTGTAAAATCATTAAAAATTGTAAAAAAATGATTATGAGTTATACTTTATATTGTTAGAATCCTTAATGAGTCTATTTTCAGAAGAAACAAACGGAAACATCATCCAAATTCTGTACAATGAGATAATTAATTTTTAGTGAAGAGGGGTCGGAACTGTCAAGAAGTGAAACAGGGGAAACTTTAAAGAATAAACTGTACTTATTGGCTACACCAAAAATTCTGAAAATTTTATGGTAAGAAGATATGTGAGCCTAGTTTCATGGAAAATTAATGGATCTTGATTTGGAGTTCCGTACCTCAAGATATAAATAATTTAGTGACTGTGACTCAGTGAAACAGCTTTGAATGCACTACAAATAATAATGGAATTATAGAGAGTGTTACATATGAACATGAAAAGTATTAGATTAATGATTAAATTTATTTATTTAGATCCGGAAAATTCAAATACGAAGCAAGATCGAGGGAAAGAAAAAGTTTGGGATTAGTAGATTTTTGGTTACGAACAAGTGTCGAGGTAAGTTCGTGTTACACGTGATGAATAGTTTTGCAATTGATTGTAACAATCACTTCCACAATATGTTTAAAAAGATATACATAAAAACTATGTCATGTTATGCTCTCAAAGGGCCGTCCCATTATATTAAATGGGGACACAAACGCCTCTATATAGGGATATAGTCATAAATATTCTCCATTTGATCAGGGAGTTTCCTTGTATGACTGTAAAATTTTACACTATTTCAAGGGTCTGGAATGCTAGCTCCTGTTATGGAGATCAGATAATCAAAAGCCAATCACCTTCTAAATTTAAAACAAAAAAGGAAGTTAGATGCAGAAGAAAGAAGCTGCCAAGAACATGGAGATGGCCCAAAAAGATGGTTCAAATCTCAAACCAATGGCTTGATTTGCTGAAGTGTCAGATTCCAACAAAGAACCAAATGTAAAATTAGGGTTTGATCCATAGAGAGATTGGACTCCTTGTATATCATCTATCGATAAATCGACTTTCTTTTCCCTAGGCTTCAAGCTCGGATACATAACAGCATTTTTCACTGGGCTGTGAGCTAAACCCAACAAATGACCGATCTCATGAATTGCCACTGATTCTAAATCCACAGCTACAGTCGATTTCTCCACTCCGAAATCAACGGCCCACGTCTCGGCTGCGTCGAGATGAAACCTCCCGCTCTCAGGTGAAAACGAGTGGGCCAGGATCCCTAACACCCCATCAAACGGCTCCCCATCTCCATGATCACCGGTGTAGAACCCTATTTTGATATCAGCGAACCCATAATCATTCGTTTCTACGAAACTGACCGGAATAACCGATGCCCATCTCGAGAAAGCTCGTTTAAAGGTTTTCCTTATATCCGATAAGCTCAAGTAATGGATCAAATTGTCGGGGGAGATTCCATACGTTAGAGTCATTGGAACGGGACGTGCCCATCGAGGTTTCCCGGGAAAGAACACGTAGTTTTTCTTTACATGCAACGTGGGAGATGATGATTCTCCGTCGGGGATACCACATCTCGGAGCTAAAATTTGAGAGAGCATACCGTAATCGAGCTTACCCGTAACCAGAAGGCCAAGCCTTGATTGATAATGCTTGATAGCAGATTCAAACTGAGCATCGAATATATCATCTGATACATTATAATCAGGTGATGTCAAATAACCTAAGTAACGTAAGTATTTCTTGATCTCTGACATGCCACTGACATGTTTGCCTCTCTCGGAACTGAGGAATCTATTGTAGCGATAGTACTTATCGACAGTTGAAACAGTTAGTTCCCTGAATGGGAACTCTGGCACTAGTCTTGCCGCCATGTACGGTGGCAAGTTGTGGAGAAAGAAGATGAAGAGAAGGGAAAGAGGGTGAGTGGATGGTAGACGCATGATAAGGGATATGTTGTTTTTGGGGGCGAATTGGCGTGGAAGGAAGCGTTGTTATAAAGAAAGAACCAAATTTGTAATTATGAAGTGGGTAGTGAATAATTAGAAATTTTGAAACTATAATAGCTTCATGATTATATCTTTTTCTTTGTTTAATTGTGGGATATAATAATGGATAGATTGGCTCGTAATTACAGTTTGTGCTTACAATGTTGTACTGAAATAATGACCACGACCACTTTGGAGGGATGCTCCTCAATCTTTGGTGGTTGATTCTAACTTTGAAGGGCTTCATAATTACGCAATCTTTTTTTAGCTAATTGCATTGGATATCCCTAAAGTATGAACTCTATTCTAAATTGATCCTATAAACTTTAAAACATTATAATTATATATTCAAACTATGAATGTTATATCAATTAGGTATTTCTATTGTTAAAACTATTAAATAATACATCAAATTTTATGTGACATAATTTAAAATAAAAATCTTAAAAGACAAGTAGAATAATACAACATAACTTTTAAAGTTAAAACTAAGAAAAAAAGTACTATCCAAAAAGAGAGTTTACAATAAAGCATTCAGTAAAATGTTTTAAAACATCAAAATCAAGATTTTTACGAGGTTTATTTTATCGCATAATATTTGAAATTTCAGTTAATGGAATAATATTACAAGATGTGTATGGATTGAATTAAACAACGCAAAATGATTCTATTACTTAAATTATAATTCAACATGCAGTTAAGTGTGTGTCTAAATTGTCAAAGTCAAAGGATTTAATATCTATTAATCTTAGTTTTACTCAATTGGTTTAACCTACAATAATATGAACCTTTTCTGAGGGTACCAACAAAAACTTCCAATGACTTGGATGGTAATTGTGTAATATATGTTCCTCAAGGTAAATAGACAGAAGATGGTTTTAAATAGTTATATATATGTTAGAATTTTTTTGTTAATTAACCATATAGATTAATTTTTAAAAATTTAAGGAAATAAGTCGTTTTTTAAGAGACACATTCAATTGAGCGAGCTTTCACACACTCTCTCAAAATATAATTTATTTATCTAAATTTTCAAAAAACTGACTTATTTGATCAATTAATTTTTTTTTGACATATTTAACTAATTTAGCTGAGAAGGTGGACCCAAAATAAGGGGAAAAAATTAAATAATAATAAAGAGTAGATTTATGGGCAAAGGACGAAGGAAGGGGGGCATGTCATGTCAGTGCCTAACAAACTATAGGTGTAGTATTGTTTTCTCTTGAAGGTGAGGCAAAAGGCTATATACAGATTGCAAGCAACTGGAAGTAGTGTGTGCAAGTGTAGGTGGTCGTTAAGACTTATCATTGTTGCTGCTGTACGACTCCATCATCGGTTCCTCAACTTCAAATCTCATGAAAAATACTTCTCTGCTGCCTTCCGTTGCTTCCGAACGTGTAAATCACTCCATATCCTTTCCAAAAAGTAATGAACATGACTGACATGGATGGATCTACCATTTTAGGCAACTACTTACTGCATGGTGTCGCTTAAAGTGATATTAGTTATCCCTTCCTTTTCCCACCTCTCCTCTGTATTTATATTAATCTTCCAATTAGTAAATTATATTCTCATGACTCATGAGAATGTTTTCTTCTTTTTACATGTTTATATAAAATGAATAAAAATTCAATCATAGTAATTAAGATTTAAATTTGTGACATAATAAATTTTAAATATTTAATTTTTTTTAGTGAAAGGTTGGAATTTATTAAAGAAACACCGTACAACAAAACAAAAAACCAACAAACAAGTACAACAAAAGGAAAAAAACAGAAAGGACCACTAAACTCCAAGTCGCCTCTAATGAGCTCTCCCCGATCAACTCTGTCTATGCAAAGAAAAAGAGAAGCTCCCAACACCAACTTATTGATGCTAGTATAACTGTATAAAGAGTAAAACAAACGGAAATGAGATCGGATCAAATGAGGTTGGAGCAAAAGACTCCTTATAGTCGAGGTTGGAGCGATCATCATTGCTTTGGATGTGTATTTAGCAATGGAGTGGAAAGGTAAAAGCTCTCTAATCATTGAGATTGGATCAAATGAGGTGTTTAGTTGATTTGAGAACAAAAGATTGAGGCCGTGGTTGCTGCAATCTATCTTCAAGGATATCGAAAACAAAATGGTTAGAGTTAGTAATGTTTCCTTTTCGAAAGCTGAAAAGCACGGAAATAAGATGGCTTATGCTCTGGCGTTAGCTGGAATAAAAAGGCCTGGAATGTTAAAGGCATGGTGGTGAATATATCTTGAGTGATGTTGTTGTGTTTCTTATAAAGAATCGGTTGTGGTTAGTGTCTAAAGGATCCTTGGTTAATGGGGCTTATGTTTTGGTTGCTTGCACAATTTTTTTTAGAGGGCAGAATAACAATGGGGTCTTTGGGGGTCTAATGGTATGAAATTGTGATGTTATCGCATTGAGATTTTGGTGTTTTGTACTTGGGTGAGGGTCACTTTCATAGGGGATTGTTGCATTTTGCAAATTGTAATATTATTTGCAAATGCTTAAAATGTGTAATAATTCTATCGAGAAAAAAAAAACAAACCGTCGGCACCACAGACGGAACCAATACCCCGCCGCCCGCACCCAACCAACTAATGAAAAAATAGACGCGGGCTTAAGTGAGTGGCCCACCCGACATAATTTAATGTATAATAATTCAGTTACTAAAATGCTGTGTATTTCTTCAAATTATTTAATTCAAGAATGATTTAGTTTCGTTTTATATCAAAATGGCTTACAGTCAGCAGAGAAAGCTTCCAAAACTTCACCTTATCTTTGAGAAATGCAAATGGTTTTGGAATTAATATAACCTTATTTCACATATTCTTCCTTGATTCCCTTTCTTTTGTTGAGACTGTCACCTTTACTTTATAATCATTATCCATTAAGTCCTTATTAGGCTGATTTTTTTGGATAAAACCTTTTTTGGATAATTACTAATATAAAATGTTAAAAGGCCCAAATATTGAAAGCCTATGCCACCACCAGTCGATTATTATTGGACGATGGCCCATTGAGTATAAAGGAATGTAATCCAAAAAAAATCACTTCAAAAGAATGCCCAGCGACTTTCTGGGTTTTCCTCAGTTATGGCACTAGAGAGGTATCTGTATCCTATCTTTCAATTATTTTCATCAAATATTAGCAAAAGTTAAATACATTTCATTTTTTTCTTCATATAACGTCATAGTTATTTCTGTTCCTAGGTTGATCTTCATTCTCTAGCTAAGTACTTTGGTAGCACAATATGAAACTTTTTAACAGACTTAGGGTGAGTTTGGATAGGCGGTGCGTTTATTTACGGTTAGTGTAAAAACAGTGGTGATGGTGAGATTAGATACTGCAGCGATACTGTAACGTAAGACTAAAAATAAACTAAATACACCGCAGCGCACTCAATCGCCCATTCAAACCCACCCTTAAATTTATGATAAAATAAAAGAAGTAACCCTATGTCCAGACATTTGTTGTAAAATAAATAAAATAAAATATAAAAAAGTAGAGAAAAGGGAGAGAGAGAGAGTGCTGAAATAATTGAGGCAGTCCCTTCATTGAGGGTGATGTTTGGAGATGATGGGTTCTTTTATGAGTTACTCAGAGAAAGGGCCCCTTCTTGACTCAGCACCACTCACCTTTGCTTCAAAATCTATGTCTCTGCTCATCTTGGGGTACACCCATCCCCTTCATAATTATGTTTACAATTTATTTTAATCATGCTTTACTTATTTGACAAATTTTGCTTCAATCTTATATACTAATCATGATACTAAAATTCAGGATTGAACTATCTAAATTAAACAGATTGTATGGCATTCAATTATGGTATATCATAAGCTATTGTGATCACCATGCATCTTTCTTTTTCCCCCATTTAGATGACAGGAATAAAGCTTTACTTGTCATCCAAAGCTTACCATTTCTTGCAACATGAATGAATATTATGATGCTATCTTCGATATGACAATGACCCCAAGAACATATTCTCTCCAGCATTATAGAATAATATTGTTTTTTTTATATCGTATTTATTAATTAATGTAGCAGGAACCAATAAATTATATATCCTGCAGTAAAGCTTTTCTCCAGTCCTTTTCTTTAATTTGAGTGAAAGGTCTCATTCACCACCTGCTTTATCGAGTATCAATTCAATTTTCCTTAGTTTGAGGTAGATTTTTTTTACCACATTGGGATATCAGAAAGCTATTTCATCATTCTCACTAAGTTTAAAAAAAAAAAACCCAGACTTCCATGTGAAATTAATCAACTAAGTCCATAATTTACTGCTCAAAACATTAGCTATGCATAAGAAAGTCCTTCTGACGAGGGAAATAATTATTTGTTTGAAGAAGAATATGCTAAATTATAAATATAAACATTTTTACTAACATTAAAGTTGATGTTTTATTCCCACTCTATTTGATAGATAATTTGTAAATATCACTTTCCAATTTTTTGTGAAATTGATAGATTGTTCTGAACGTGGTCTTTTTCGTCTACATTTTATGGAACACTATAAATAAGCATAGCAATCTAGATTTGTTTATTCCTTGGGATCCAAACACTTGGATAAGCAACTAAGAGAATGTTCCTTTTATAGATTTGAGGACACATATGTATGTGTGTACATAATTTTGATGATCAGAGGGACTATTCAGATGGTCCCCTTGGTAGTCTTCATGTAAGCCTAAAACAACAACAAAAAATAAAAATAAAGATATGAAAATTGGTCCCCTCTTTCCTGAGACGGAAGCATCATTTTTATCTCCTTTTTCCTTCTCTTTTATAAACCCTTATTTGCTTGTGTTTCATTAAAAGAAACAATCCTGTGTCTCAGTTCTCCGACTCTGTTGAAGTACGGGGATTGGGCGAGAGGAGGGGGGAAATGAAATTTTGGAAAAATGGATCCTCAACCAAGTTTGTTGATGCCCACGTGTCACGAACCCACTTAAGCAAGTACAAAGTGGGAGTTTCTTCCTAGCTTTTTCACTGAACACACTCCCATGTCTGGTTCCACAATTTTTTTATTATGCAAAAGTATGACCATTGTGGCCGTACACGTGTTTAGGTATAACGTCATTATTTATTGTTTTTGGGATCCCATAATAAGCTTAGGATACCCCGAGCCAGATGTTTCAGTTCAGAATCTTTTATGATGGAACTTGGTTGGTCAACGGGCAGCAACGACCCAACCTTCGCTGGAAGAAACTTCACACCACAGCTTTTGTTTTGGTTTTAAAGATTTCACACCACAATTTGAATTTTTTTTAAATAACAATGAAATATTAATAAATTTTTATATTCTTATATTTTATAATTATTTTAAAAAGTACTTTTAAATTTTAATTAAAAATTACATATATTTAATACCATGGTCGAACTCCAGTCATGTCAACCGCTAGGAAAAGTATTAAAACCCTACTTAACCTTTGATAAAAAATTCATTTAATTCCAAAAGTTTATCTATTAAATCAATTTTAAATTAAAAGGAATGTTTTACCTTTTTAAATTACTTATTAATTTATCTATTTCTTATTTTTAATCTTTATTTTCAATAAATTACAATTCAAAATAAATAGCTTAGTTAATTATAAAATATTTAAATTATTACTAAATTAAATTACAAAATAATATAATTTTTAATGATTAATATGTACATACAAGCCCCGAATATGATGAGATCTAAACCTGAATTAATATGGAACGGAACGCACATATGACTTATATAGAATAAGACTTGAACCTCAGATCTTAAAATTATTTGCATTGTTTGATTATTAGTGTAATAACATGAGGAAAAAACTTATTTATTACATATGTATTATTGGGGGCGGAGTCAGGAGTTGGTGCTTGGTAGGAGTCCTAGTCCTCTTAAAATGGAAAATTTCCCTTTTAACTCATTTATAATTTATTAATAATGGTAAAAATGCACTTTGGTCTTGCAAAAATGATAAATAAAATTAATTTAATCCTTTAAAAATTATAAAGATATAGGCTTAAAATGGTAAAATTATATTTTTACTATTCTAAAAATATACAACTTAATTCCGACTCTCACAAAATTTTTGGCTTCGCCTCGCTTATTACAATAATTAAACACAAAATAAAGAATAGTTAATACAAATTTAAACTTGAAAATAAAAATATGTATAAGAACTCTTGTAGAAAAATAGACATCTTCAAGATAAGTGAAAATTTCTTTCTTTTGGCTAGTCAAATATTACCAAAAGATGTGTAAAAATAATAGATGTAGCGTTAAAAGATTAATGTTGCCCTTAACCTAACTCGTTATTGACTTTGAGTTTATCTTTAAAAAGTGCAATAAATGATAATCATACTTTATTTTTATTTTAATAATTTATTATATATATAAATGTTAACTATTTAAAATTTAATTTAATTGTATATATTAACTTCGATATTAATTTTTTCTTATTCTTTTATATTTATATTTTAATTAAAATCTTTTAAAAACAGTAACTAATTAATTTTACCTAAAATAATTTAATGAATTCAACTTATGGTTAATATATAATTGTATTAAATATATTTAATTTTAAATTAAAGTTAAGTATATTAATTTTATAAGAAATTAAAATTTTATCATCTTATAATTAAAACTAAAAATTAATAAATTTAAAATAAGAATGCATAAATCAATAATTAGAATACAATTTAAAATGGATACACATAAACTTAAAGGGTAAAAAACCATTTGGGTTAATAATGCCACGTGATATTGACAAGTGCCCATCATTGTCAGGCAGCTGGTGTTGTAGGAGTTTAGGAGTATTATTTATTTATTTTTCCTGGTATAAATTTTGACTAAAAAAGTTTTTATTCCTTGAAATAATAGAAGGCGCGTGGTTCTGAAGCGTTTCCACTGCTCATATTTTGCTGAAATCTGCCAACCAGATGACGAAATAATTGATCAGTGCAAGCAGGACTTTTCTTTTTAATGTTTTATTTATTTCTTTTTGGCAAAACGCAGTCTGGTTCTGAGGATTTGTCTCAACTTTTTCCTTCAGGATATCAACATCTCTTTTTCTTATTGTTTTATTTACCACAAATGCCATTTTTTGTGATTAGGGTTACTAATTCTCAATTAATAATCTAATTAATTCATTTATTTTATGAACGAGACCTGAAAATTTGGGATTAAAAGGAAGCAATAAACACTTGTAATAAACGATAAAGGACAAACTTCGTTAATAACAAAAATGCTTTAGCGAGCATTATAGTACGTTGACAATTAGTATTGTCATAACTCAAATCTGTCATATCTAAAGTAATTGTAAGCATTTATTATAGTAGGGGGACTAGTCTAGAGAGTAAAAAATAATAGACAGAAATAGCAAAAGAATAGAGTATCCCCTAAACTGGAGAAGATGACGACAATTCCATCTTAAAAACACTTGCATGAGCAACATTAGAACTTGTACAATACAATACACAAAAAAAGGAAATAATTGTTAAACACGAGAAACAACAAAAGAACATATAAAATTTAAAGACAACACATGTCGAAATTAACTTGTAAAATAATTTATTGTTCCTAAGTACTCTCAAAATAAAAATAAATTAAGAAAACGACAATAAGTCACCATTCGAATATCAACGACCAACCCATCTTCCAAGAGAAATGGCTGGTGATCAATAGAGATTTAGCAACAACAAGCGTGATAAAGGACGAGAAGGTTGAACACGAAAGCGGATCGTAAAGTTTGTCAAAGTCGTGGATTTGACTTAGGGCTCTAGTCGTTCGGAAAGAAACTTAGATTTTGACACAACCTGAAACGAAATTGAATCCAAGTTAGATAAAACAATTAAAATAAATAACTAAAATAAAATAATAAATCAAAAATTAAGGAAGCGAATAAAGAAGATAAATGGAAAGATAGAACGTGGCGTATGGAAATCCTGAGAAGCCTTGGAAATACGAAGAATCCACAACCCCCTTCAACCGGCTCTAATTTTCCCTCCAATATAGAAATCTTAGCAAGAAAAAGTTTGAAGTGATCCCCACAATCTAAAAAGATTGTTAAAACTCTTCTAGAATAAACTCAAGAGAAATTCTTCAAGAGAAATTCTTCAAAAGAAAAACCCAGTGAGAATTTATTAACTTAAAAGATAAATATAATAATAATGAATTGAATTTATTGTGTACAACGCAAAGGCCTATATATAGGCTAGCTAAGTAAATTTAAATAAAACTTTTAAGTATACTAGAACTCTAATTTAATCGAAACAATAAATAGTTTTAAACTAAGCTTTCTTGTTAACATAAAATTCCTAAATAACTTAAAATACTTAATAATTATAAAAAAATTGGAATAAAATAAAATAATAAAAACTGATAAATAAAATATTAGGCTCATATATAATAAAAATTAAGCTTAAAACTCAACCCCAATATGAAACGTCTAGGCTTGTGAGATCAATTGGGGTTCTTGAAGTGGAATGCCTAAGCTTGTTAGCATTTTCCACATGGGCTTGTCATCATAGATTGAGAGTTTAGGCCCACGAACATAATTAGTCTATTCTAATTCATCATTACTCCATAATTCATCGTCTTGAAACTTCAACTTTTCTTCTCGAATTTTTTTCGTGATAAAGCCTTGTACCACTAAGTTGAGTTTTGACTTTATCTGTTTGGATTTGGATCTCGTAATTGGGCCTTAAGGGAAACTAAGCTCACATTTATTATGGCCTTTGAATTAGGCTGAATTGCTCGTATCATTCCCCCCTTTCACAAAAGGATTCGTCCTCGAATCTGTAATATCAAAAGGAAAAAGGTCAGCGACATTAAAAGTGGCACTAACATTATACTCATTGGGAAGGTCGGTTTGATATGCATTATCATTAATGCGCTTGAGTACTTGAAAAGGTCCATCACCACATGGGTCTAATTTTATTTTGTGTTTAGTTGGAAATCGCTCTTTTCTCATGTGGACCCAAACCCAGTCATGTGACTCAAAGATAAATTGCTTGCGCCCCTTGTTAGCTTTGTTGGCAGTTGCTTCATTTGTTTTGGCGATTCGTTGTCTTACTTTTGCATGCATGAATTTTACCAATTCAGCTTTCTTCTCACCATCTAAACTAGAAATGTTTTCTATAGGCAATGGTACAAGATCAAGTATAGTTAGTGGATTAAAACCATAAACAAGTTCAAATATGGAATAGAAAGTTGTAAAGTGAATAGATCGGTTATATGCAAACTCAACAAATGGCAAACATTCTTTCCAATTTTTAAGGTTCTTACCCACAACAGCTCGTAGTTGATTTAGAAGTGGGCCACTTTCTAATTGCCTTTACTTTATCCTTATCGACATGAATACCTTGAGCACTTACTATAAAACTTAAAAAAATTAGTTTATCCCAACAAAAAAGGCATTTATCAAGGTTGGCAAATAATTTTTCAGTTCGCAAAATACCCAAAACTGATTTAACATGAAAAACATGGTTATCTAAAGAAGTTGAGTAAATCAGAATATCATCAAAATATACTAAGACAAATTTACCCAAATAAGGTCTCAAAACATGGTTCATCAAGCGCATGAAAGTACTAGGTGCATTAGTCAAACCGAAAGGCATGACTAGCCATTCATATAAATCAAACTTAGTTTTAAAGGTTGTTTTCCATTCATCCCCAATTTTCATTTGAATTTGATGGTAGCCACTTTTTAAATCAATTTTTGTAATGATACAAGCACCATAAAATTCATCAAACATATCATCAAGCATTGGAATAAGATGTCTATACTTAATAGTAATTTGGTTAATTGGTCGACAATTGACGCACATTCTATATGTACCATATTTCTTTGGCACCAAAATTATCGGCACTGCACAATGACTTAAACTTTCATGAATGTAACCCTTCTCCAAAAGTTTATCTACTTGCTTTTGTAACTCCTTCATCTCTTCAAGATTGCTCTGATAAGCTGGTCGATTTGGAATTGTTGACCCAGATATTAAGTCAATTTGATGCTCAATACCCCTCAAAAGTGGCAATCCTTTAGGTGCTTCTTCAAAGATATCTTTATATTCCTGTAAAAGAGACACAAAAACACTAGGCAAAGAGTTGTAAAGGTTAGTCAAAGATAAACAATTTTGCCTAAATCGGATAATGACGCAAGGGTGTTTAGTGAATAAGGCTCATCGCACATCTTTTCCATTTGCATAAAAATTATGAACCACTCTTTTTTTCTCACAAGAGGATGCACTCACCATTTGGTCATCATTAATTTGGCTATTTTCACTAGACACCTCTTTTCTCTCAGCCTTTTTTGAATTTTGTGTCTTACTTCCCATAACCTCATTATAAAACTTCATCGTTTCGATTTCAAATGGGTGAAAGTGTAATTCTTCCCATGAAAAATAAAATAATATCAATTTAATTTACCATGATGAATAACATCACGATTGTGCTGCCATGGTCTACCAAGTAACAAGTGGGCGACGTGCATGGGAACGACATCACACCAAACATCATCAATGTAAGTCCCAAGTTTAAAAATGATCAAGCACTGTTATACCACAAGGACCTCTGTACCTTCGTTAAGCCATTAAAGATGGTATGGTGTAGGATGTTTGCTATATGGCAACGCAAGAGAATCCCCAAGGTAGCTGCTCACGACGTTAGCACAACTTCCACTATCAATGATAAATTAGCAAAGTTTACCTTTAATCAAACACCTCGAATGGAATATATTACTTTGTTGAAGATCATAATCATCCTTCAATTGGATGTTGAGGGTGCACCTCACAACTAGACAACGAGAATGAGTTAATGGTTCCACCAACTCTTATTTACCATAAATTTTACCGCTATCATTGACATCATTAATTCGGGCATATCTGGATTTTTTTTATCAGAATCAGAAGTATAATCATCATCTTCTTTGATCAATAAAAGTCTCGTGTTGGCACAATCACGGCTATAGTACCCATGCCCTTTGCATTTAAAACATTCAATTTCATGAGATCATTGTTTTTTTGGTGAAGTAGTAGAAGTGGGCTGCTTAGAAGATGAAGAAGAAGGTTTTGTAGGAGCCCCACTTTTCCACTTAAAATGTTTAGTCTCATCATGTTTTGGCAACAACTTACTAGTAGCAAAAGGAAATTTTGAATTCTTGAAAGTAGAATTAGAACTCGTACCTCTATAATATTGTGAAGTACTAAAAGGACGAGATTGACGTTGTTGAAACTGTCGCTCAACCTCAATTGCCTCGCGTACCATATCTTCTAGATCAATGTAAGTTTGAAGATCAAGAACATTGGTTATCGAAACGTTCAAACCATCTACAAACCATACCATGGTAGTCTCCTCATCTTCTTGGTCATTTGCTCTATGCATAAGCATCTCTATCTCCTTAAAGTACTCGTCAACAGATTGATTTCCTTGAACAAGGCATTGAAGTCTTCGTTTAATATCCCTATAATAGTGAGGTGGGATAAAACGTTTTCGCATGATTTGTGTCAACTATTCCCATGAATCAACATATCGTTAATGACTCCTTTGGCGATTTAACACAAGTTGAGTCCACCAACTCAATGCATAATCCAAAAATGCCAATATAGCTAATGAAACTTTCTTCTCATCCGGACACTTATAACAACAGAACATGATCTCCATTTTATCCTCCCAAACACAATATGCATCTGGATCATACTTTATTTACAATGGTGAAATGTTGAACTTTGGTTTAGCGACAGAAGGATGGCCTCGATTAAAAATACCCAAAGTTTCATCAATGTGACGATATCCGTGTCTACCAGTATTAAAACGAATACGAAGTTGTTCATTATCCCTATCATCATGACTATAACAAGCACGAGATCATCGATTTGAAGAAGTCTTCAAACGAGCAACAGCTTGAGTTAGCAGTTGAATATGATTGGAAAGTTTATTAATGTTCTCTTGTAGTTCTGATCGACACATAGTCAAATTGGCCTCAAATGTATCACGAACCTCGTTCAATTGTTGATGTTGAAATTTTACCATCCCCACAATATTCTCCAGTGTAACATCTTGTTCTTTGTCATCAGCTGGTATCTCATCATGGTTTTTTACGGGTACGAGTGTCACAAGTCATAGGGAAAGCCTGGAAAAGCACAACACTTCAAAAGAAAAAATTAAGCAAACCTCACCTATATGCACTCAAAAAAAAATCTCAATGAGGTAAGAATTAATCTTGTGAGTCTTTTAAAAAGTGTCTATATCAATCAATCAGAATGTATTAGAATCAAACTATCAAAGCAAACCTAATAGCACTATGAGTCCAAAATTGGCTTAGACATCAAAGAATTCTGTTGCACAAATGAAGGAATATGCAACGTGCTTTAACCTACTAGCACAAGAAACAAGAAAGTGTTAGAATGCTTAAAGGAACAAATAAAAAAATAAAAACAAATGACAACTTAAAGCTAAGAGTCAATGAAAATTGTTGAAATCCGAAAACCTGAAAAACTGCGAAGCAACTTGACAAACTTCGTTCGAGTTGTTCCCAATTTTCAAAAATCACGAAATTTAAAATGGAGCCTCCTCAAATAATGTAAATCTGATCTGAAAATTTTTGGCACAAAATTCAACCCACAAAATATTTTTTTTTTATTTTTTTGCAATTTTTTGTACTTTTTTTGATCAATTTTTGTGGGAAATATTTTTTATACTCTAAAATAGTGCCAAGAAATAGTATGTAAAATTTCAGATCGTTTGAAAATCTTTTACCCACTGAAAATTATTTTTTTTTGAAAACTGTAGGGGTAAAAATTGTTTTGAGGCTGTTTTTTAAAAATTAATTTATAAAATAAAAAGAACACCTAAAACGCCAAAATCTGATATCAAATGATAAAGGATGAGAAGGATGAACGCAAAAGCGGATCGTAAAGTTTGTCAAAGTCGCGGATTTGACTTAGGGCTCTAGTCGTTCGGAAAGAAACTTAGATTTTGACACAACCTGAAACGAAGTTGAATCCAAGTCAGATAAATCAATTAAAATAAATAACTAAAATAAAATAATAAATCAAAGATTAAGGAAGCGAATAAAGAAGATAAATGGAAAGATAGAACGTGGCGTGTGGAAGTCCTAAGAAGCCTTGGAAATACGAAGAATCCACAACCCCCTTCAAACGGCTCTAATTTCCCCTCCAATATAGAAATCTTGGCAAGAAAAAGCTTGAAATGATCCCCACAATTTAAAAAGATTGTTAAAACTCTTCTAGAATAAACTCAAGAGAAATTTTTGAAAAGAAAAACCCAGAGAGAATTTATTAACTTAAAAGAGAAATATAATAATAATGAATTGAATGTATTGTGTACAACGCAAAGGCCTATATATAGACTAGCTAAATAAATTTAAATAAAACTCTTAAGTATACTAGAACTCTAATTTAATCTAAAAAATAAGTAATTTTAAACTAAACTTTCTTGTTAACATAAAATTCCTAAATAACCTAAAATACGTAATAATTATAAAAAATTGGAATAAAATAATAAGAGCTGATAAATAACATATTGGGCTTATATATAATAAAAATTAAGCCTAAAACTCAAACCCAATATGAAACGTCTCGGCTTATGAGATCAATTGGGATTCTTGAAGTGAAATGCCCAAGTTTGTTAGCATTTTCCACATGGGCTTGTCATCATAGATTGAGAGTTTAGGCCCACGAATATAATTAGTCTCTTCTAATGCATCATTACTCCATAATTTATCGTTTTGAAACTTCAACTTTTCTTCTCGAATTTTTTTTGTGATAAAGTCTTGAATTACTAAGTTGAGTTTTGACTTTATCTGTTTGGATTTAGATATTGTAATTGAGCCTGGAGGGAAACTAAGCTGATCTTTATTATGACATTTGAATTGGGCGGAATTGCTCGTATCGAAGCATTAACTTTTTTCCATCACAACCAATAAAATCAACAAATATGAAAACAATTTGACAGAAATGTATAATTAAAATAAAATAAAATATTTATTCAAACATTGAAATTAAAATTTAAAACATATAATTAATAAAATAAAAGTTTATATATGAAATTATATATTATATTAAAATTTGACATTTCAACTCGTATTTATTGGAAAAGTATGTAGGAGGAAATCCATGCACAGTACACGCTCTGCAACGACATAGTGTAAGATAAAACATATGTAGTATGCTTTTTCGATTTTAAAAGAAAATAATAAATAATAAAAATTTAAATATTTACAAACAAGTGATGATAATGTGTATAAATATTCGAATATTCCCTTTAATAAGTTATGCAAATAATTACTCAACAGATAATAATGTAAAATTTGGTAACAACATTGTGATTTGAATTTTAGATATTGATAATTTTAGATTCTTAATATCCCTAATCCTTAAATAATATTACTTTTATATCAAATTTATCCTTATTTGTTTTATTATTTAAGCCTCAATAATACCATGTAGTTATATTTAAGTATTTGTAACTTATTTTTAGTTGTTAATTAAATTTCTAAAAAATCATTTACCAAATTAGAATTTAATAATTAATTCATTTTGAAATTCGTCATACTTATAGACCATTTCTTAAATATTTTCTCTAATCATAAAATACAATTTAAATTTTTTATTCTGAAATCTTTTGACCAACATAAATTATAGTGGAAAAATTAGAATTTTTTTATTTAAAATATAAACTCATTTTTACCACCTAATCTCATACGATGTAGATGACCTTAATTATTATTAGTAGTGGTAGTACTTGAGAAAAATTAACATGTATCAATCGCATTACATTACCTTGATTTTAATCAATTATAATTTTCTATTATTAATTATTTTTGGTTGAGAAATTGAAAATTATGTATATTATTGTCTTAATTCCTTTTTTTCTATCTTTATGTAGTTGAGTATGGTTTAATAACTTCTTTTAATGTGTTTTAGTAATATTATATTCCGTTAGTTTATTGAATTAAATAAAATAGTCTAACATACATGAGTAGATATTAAATAACATTATAGTTTTTGGTATTTTTTGTGTTCGTTTTATGATACATATTTGAGATTTATTGTTATCTGTGTAACACCCCTTAACCCCAAACCGTCACCGGAACAGGGTTATAGAGTATTACCAAACATATCGGATAACTTATAACTAATTCACAAATAAATAACAGACATAGCATACTTTAATCAAATATGTCATATTAGTTCCATTTCATACTTATAATCAATTTAAAACATCGTTCTAAAACCACAATCACAAAACTCTTATACTTAACCTATATATCACTTAGGTACATGCCACATTATCAAAACAAAAGTACATCACCAAAATTTCTCCGAGGTCGGGATTACTCGGATCTTTGGACCGAGCAGCAGCTTCCTACTAACTCGCGCATGACGGAAACAACAGACGCTGAGTATGGGAATACTCAATGGTATTACCATAATTCAAATTAATAACATTAATGGATAAATTATATACATTTAATTTATGTCTACAATTATTCATTAATTATCCCATACTTTAAATCAACTTGATCATTAATAACAATAAGCAATATTTCAGTCTTATATTTAAGTGTATTCGAACTTATTTCACTATAAAAAATTTATTAGATTTTTCCACATCTCATTCTAATAACTCATTCCAGTTCATACAAATCCAATCAATTTATCAACTCATTCATTATCATTTCTATTTATATTCAATTTATACTTTTAATCTTTTAATAAACATTTAATATATTAAATCAACTTGTTTCACCAACAATAATAATAATAACAACTATTTTTCGATTCGATTCGTTCATTTATAATCAATTTACACTTATAATCTTCTAACACTCAATTTATACATTAAATCCATAAATAAATTTCAATAACTTGTATTCAATTAAATTCACATATTATTTCACTATTTCAAATCATTTTATTTTCATTTTTTTATTTCTCATTTCTCAACAATGGCTATTTCAGTTTGCTTCTCTTTGCTTATATTTTTACATCATCTCGTACTACCAAAACTATTTCATGAACTATATCATTATCTATTTCTTGAACCCATGGTTCATACATTTCATTTCAATACCTCAATTTAATGTCTTATTTCAATTCATATTCAAGATCATGCAATAAAATTTATATTATCAAAATTATTCATTTACCCTATTAACTTGACTCGGACTTTGACGGATACAGGATTCCAACCAATCACACCAATACGGCACATAGTGCCTAATACGATACATAGTACCGATCAAGAACAAATAATTATAGCGATATGATAATGATATTCAACACACAAAGTGTTGAATCTGTAACAGTAACAGTAACAATATTCGACACACAAAGTATCGAATCGATGAATGATAAGATAAGATGAGTCGGCACATAAGTGCTCGATCGATAGTTTCGCAATAACCCGTACTCTTCCATATCCTATGGCATGCCAACTATATCCGACTAGCCCGACTAGTTAATAGGTATTTAATTTACTTTCGAAGAAAATTTCCATATTAGTTCAAGATCAATTATAAATTCATTATTCTAATCAGTTTCACAAGATTGCGATAATTCATTGCTTGATATTTTCACGATTCAATGCAATACACATAACAATATTAAGTATTCCATAATTCGATTCGATGTCGTTTCACATATCAATCTCTACATTCTCAATTTCAATTCTAATAAAATCCATATCAATCACCAATTTCAATATTCCAGTTCAATTCAATAATTCAATTCAAACCATTTCAATTTCTATTCAATAATCACATTTCAATTCAAATTTACTTTCCACTTTCTAATCTACCAATAGATATTCCGACATTCACATGTAATCATACTTGATTCATGTATTCACACTTTTCATATTTTAATTCACTTTTATTCAATTCATATTTTATATTTTATTTATTTATTTATTTAATGAAATTCAAATCACTAATTACTTTTCAATCAACATACAATTCAATATCGCATTAATTCTTTTAATTCAAATCATATCACTAGTAATTTCCATTCAATTCACATACAATTCAATATCAATATTCACCTTATTTTTATTTACTAAACATATTATTCAAAATTCAACAATTGCTATTTATAATTTCAATACCAATACGTATTTTTCATTTAATTCAATCATGATTCTTACCTCAATTTGCTTATCATGTATATTAATTTAAATTTTAACAATTAATAATTAAATTTGAATTATAGTAATACTAACCGAAATTTCTCTCGAGTCAATCCTTGTCCACCTGCTCCTTTCATTTCTCGGACAATGACTATTGCACGACATTAGCTACGCAATTAAACAATTAAAAATTATTAATACACAATTCCATTAAAATATTTCCATTTATACCTAAACTTTCTAATTTAATCCCTTATCAATACTAATTTTATTTTTCCTAATTTAACTCCATATTCTCTCTTAATTCTCACTATATACTCATTTTAATTCTTCAGTTTCATCATAAATCCCTAATTTCAAAATTCTCTCAATTTAGTCCCTATTAATTCAAAACTTATGTTTTATTTTACAAATCAACCTTCTACTAACTTCTAACTTAAAATTCAATCATTTTAACCTCTAATTCATCAATTAATTCAACATGAACAACATCTAAAATTTACTAACTTCCAAAATTTCAACTTAAATCAAGTAGTATTTTGTTCTAGGATACCAAAATATCAAAACCATAAGAAAAGGGACTAAATTGATTTACCAATTGAATTTAGAAGTTTTGAAACCCCTGAACCGTCGCTCTCTTTCTTTTCTTCTTTCTCCTTCTCTGTTTCGTTTTGCTCTCTGTTTCTTTCTTTCTCATTTCTATTCTTTCTTTTGATATATATATATATATATATATATAATATAATATAATATATTAATAATAATATAATATAAAAACATAATCATTACTATAATATAATAATATTTTTAACACATAAAAATCTCATATTTTTATACTTATGCCGCCTCAACTTTGGAAAAAGGCATAATTGCCTATTTGGTCCTTTTAACTTTTCTGTAATCTATAATTAAACTTTTATCCCTATTGCAATTTAATCCTTTTCATAATTAACTATCAAAACGTTAAAATTTCTTAACGAAACTTTAATATTATCCTATTGACACTCTGTAAATATTTATAAAAATATTTACGGCTCGATTTATGATATCGAGGTCTCGATACCTCGTTTTGACCCAATTTACCTAATAATTTCTTTTAAATCACAAAATTCATCGATTCAAAAATATTTCTAACTTTTCATCGAATTTAGTGATCTCAAATCATTGTTCTGACACTACTGAAAATTGGGCTGTTACAACTCTTCCCCCCTTAAAAAAATTTCGTCCTAGAAATTTCTCACCTGATACAGGCTATTAAGTCAAATCTTTCTTCCACCCTTTCAATCGAAGTCCATAAAAATTAATCATAACTCATATCACTTCCGAACTCATATTAAAACTCATTTTAGAAATTGATACTATGCCTGAACTTAATTGAGTAGCTCTGATGTTCTCTTGCCATCACTTTTTCACTAGTAGTATAACTACAAAGAAATTTCCAGTAATTGTCTGTCGAAACATAACTGAGAAACCCGAATTATCTTATTTAATACCTTTGAACGAAGACCTTGGAAACCCATTCAGCGAGAAGAAAACAGATAAGTTAAACCCATTGTGGAGACCCAAGATGTACTGATTCCATCACTGATTATAACTCAATTAACTTTTCAATGAATAACCCACACTGATTAAAACAACTGAGTCGATTTTATCCATCAGATAATAACATTTCAGAATAATCCAATCTTCTTGTTGTCAAAACAATCCAGATATACCATATATCATAATCCTCTCGAACACCAATCGAAAATTTCCACAAATAGCATTTAACTCAAACGAATTTTGACATTCCATTATTGACTTGTTGACATAATTTCAGAATTACCTGAGAAGTGAAAACCAAAATACAAGTTTGAGCTCAATCTTCCTCCATCTACACTTTTGCCGATGTCAACCCTTTCACGAAAACTAGAAAGGAATTATATATAATAAAAATATTTCAATCATTAACATCGAAGCTTTAAACTATACCGAAGCCACAACCATCAGATAGATTAAAAACCATAATGCCATAATAGAACTGACGTTCCAACCGTATAGATAGAACAATACTTCAACATCAATAATGCACTCCAAAATAGATGAAGAAAACCGAAGTAGTCCCAATAACAACCAGTGCAGTAATACAACTTCTATAATCTGAGATCCATATCACCGAGTTCCCATGATCAAACCAAGATTTATAACAGTAATAAATATAGTTACCTCCGGCCAATGAATATCTTGTACGGATGAACCATGGTTAATAAATAAGATTAGACCATAAGAATAATAAGAAAACCGAGATAATAAAATCCAAGATGTGAAGCTATCTTGAATTTTCGAGAAGAAAAACCACATTGAATGATAAAGAGATCGATGATATCCCGAGAAAATCCAAAAGAATATCCCGAGAAAATCCACAAGAATATCCCGGAGAAAATCCACAAGAAGAATATCGCATGCACGCACTAGTAATAGTTGTGATAAAGACAATATAAATTCCATATATGTAATTCGAGCTTCAACCAAGAGAAATAGAAAATAGTTTCATATGAGTCTTATCATCAAATCTTCTATCGAACATAATAGATTAGAAAACCAAAGAAAGATAGAGGAATCCGATCATGAATTAACCGGACTAATAATAATTCCGTCTAACAATACGATTAAGCAACCTTGCTATATGATAAGAATCATATCGAAAATAAATAATTGCATATACCTCGAGGATAAAAGAGCATATAGAATACCCATATAGAATACCCGAAGAGATCATTGTAAAATACTCGATTATAACAACGGCATTCGAGATATGTTTGCAATTTTCAACACAATCCCACTGATTACTAAAGTCATCATTAATCTCGCATTATCCCAATCATTAAAGAAATCAATTCAGAAGAAATTCCGATTAACCTGCTCTTTAAATTTTATACCTGAATAAGTCGATTACTCGTGAATAGCTTTTTCATTAATAGCGACATTATGAATCCCAAATAATCATTTAAAATTTGATATCTTTTCGAACCCTCTTTACTTGCTATCCCATCCACAACTCTGACTGCATTATTATTCCTTCAATTATTGAACTCTTCAATTTCACACTTGTAAACTTAATGAATATAATTCTTGTAAATTCCATTGTTCAGGTGAGGGGGTGAAGGTCGTAAAGCCTCAAAATTTTAACTCTCATATATATATATATATATATATATATATATATACACATAACATGACTTTTATCGTCAATATATTCATTACAAACATTCATTTCGTACCTTATAAATCTTTACTCATATAGGCAACTCCCCTTTCTCTATCAAATACTCAAATATCACTTTCATCACTGTCGGAACTAGATCGATTGGAGACATTTTTGTCTATTAGTAAAACATTTCTCATTTATCAAGGTTACTCCTTAAATGTATAAATGCATATTTTCATCCTTATCTATAAGGATTACTATTTTAAATTTCCATACAAAACTAAATAACATTTACTTATTCACAACTTTAAATTATTTTATTACAAATACATGCTTATTTATTCACAGCTTTGTAACTTATTTTCCATTAATTTCTTCACCGTTCTGGGTTCAAGTTCACGGGGTGCCCATTGGATATTATTCGGAGAATTTGGCTATGCAATTAGGAAATTTTATTGGAAATTTTCAAGATTATGATGGCTCTAGTTTGGGGAAAGAAAATATGAATTTTATGCGTATTAGGGTTCAAGTTGATATTCGACGTCCGCTAAAAAAGAAAGAACAAGTTAATTTTCGCAACAAATGCTCATATGTTAGATTTCAATATGAAAGACTTACTCTTTTTTGCTTCTACTGTGGCCGTTTAGGCCACAATGATTCCTTTTGTGAAGCTAAAATGGAGGCTGGGGCTGATGTTAATGAACTGGGATGGGTTTGTCCATGCGAGCACAGTCCAGAAGAGCCCAAGCAGTGAATAATGTCTGGTTAAGGGAGGAAGGAGGTTCTGAAGGGGGAACGAATAAAAGGGGCGCATTTAGGGGAAACAGAGATTGGGGATGTGTCAAAAAATTCCAGGGAATTGTTGATCCTATTCTAGGTTTTAATTTGGAAGGTAACAGGCTCTCCTTACAATCAGAAAGGAAAAGAGCTCCATTTGCTGATAATCAAACAGCCATGGAACATGATTTGGAGAATGAGTTGATTATTGGGGAGGAGGGGAAAAAAGAGTGAGGGAGGATACCGAAGAAAGGAGTGTTATGGAAGGGAGAATCAGGAGGGTACCTGACAGCAATCTTTCGTTATCGGTGGCTGCCAAGAGGCAAGCCGGCCGGCCGCAATAAAAATCTTAAGTTAGAATGTTCGAGGTTTGGGGAATCCTCGGACAGTTCGTCGGCTTCGGTATTCTTTGAAGCTTCAAAATCCCCAGGTGACTTTTTTGATAGAGACTAAAATAAACAAGAAAATGATGGAAAAAATACGAGGAAGTTGTGGTTTTCAGTGTGGAATTGATGTAGAGTCGATTGGGTCTAGATGAGGACTCTGTTTAGCTTGGCAAAAGAATGTTAATATTGTGCTTCAAAGCTTTTCAAATCGTCATATTGATGTGATTGTTGACGAAGGGGATGAGGGAAAGTGGAGACTCACAGGGTTCTATGGTTCTCCTTATTCAGGTGAAAGAGAAGAATCTTGGAATTTGTTGCGACAACTTAGTACTCAGGGTGATTTTCCATGGATGGTTTGTGGGGATTTTAATGAAATCTTATACAGTTTTGAGAAGAAAGGTGGAATACCTAGAGAAGAAAGAAGGATGAAAGCTTTTCGAAAGGCTTTAGATGATTGTAATCTGATAGACTTGGGTTATTCAGGCAAGCGGTTCACGTGGGAGAGGGGTAATTTGCCAGAAACAAACATTCAAGAAAGACTTGACAGAGAAGTGGCAACAGAGCAATGGCATTCTTTATTCCCTAATACTCTTATTCAACACCTCCCATATTCATTTTCTGATCATTGTCCACTTCTTATTGATATGAACTTCAGAGTTAAAAGGGCGACAGAAAAGAATTTCAAATTCGAAGCTTGGTGGGTTTCAGAGGAGACATTCTTCAACGAAATCAAACGCATTTGGGAAAATTCCACAGGAGATTTTTTATACAGGCTGGAAAACTTAAAAAGAGGATTTGAGAGGTGGGGAGCTTTGGTCCAGCAAAGGAAGAAGATGAATAAAGAGGCTTTAACTTCTATACTGGAAGTTTTACTTGAATCAGAGAGAAGTGATGAGAACCTGGCAGAGATTATTGATACAAAACTCCACCTGAACTTTGAGATTGACAAGGATGAAAGATATTGGGAGCAAAGGGCCCGAATTAACTGGCTGAAATATGGAGATAGAAATACAGCTTTCTTTCACAAACAAGCATCTCAAAGAAGGAAGCATAATAGGATCCAAAGGTTGCAATTTGAAGATGGAAGGGAGACAGAGGATTGCAGGGAGATGGAGGTCATTGCTAGTTCATATTTTTTAAAGTTATTTTCAGCAGGAGGGCAAAATTACTACGTGAAAATTTTATCAGGCATTGATAGATGTATTTCTGAGGAAGATAACAGTAAACTGAAGGCAAGGTACACGAAGGAAGAGATACGAGAAGCTCTTTCAAGAATAGGACCGACGAAGGCTCCAGGAGATGATGGTTTTCCAGCCTTATTTTATCAAAAATGCTGGCCAATTATTGGTGATGACGTCTCCAATTTTTTCCTCCAAAGATTAAATGAAGGTATGGATTTACGTTCAATTAACAAAACAAACATTGTGCTCATCCCAAAAATCCAGAATCCCTCAAGCATTACTCAGTTTAGACCTATTAGCTTATGTAATGTGATCTATAAACTGATTGCTAAAGTCATTGCAAATAGACTTCGGGGAGTAATTCATAAATGTATTGATTTAGCACAGAGTGCTTTTGTTCCAGGAAGGTTGATTTCTGATAATGTGCTACTTGTTTATGAAATTCTTCACACCTTAAAGCTCAAGAGGTTGGGAAAAAAAGGATTCATGGCTGTTAAATTGGACATGAGTAAGGCTTACGATAGAGTTGAATGGGGTTTTTTGGAAGGGGTGATGAAAAAAATGGGCTTTGATCCAGGATGGGTTGAGTTAGTATTGAAATGTGTCTCTTCGGTCTCGTATTCTGTAATTTGCAATGGCAATACTGGACGACCGTTTCTTCCATCTAGAGGTCTCAGACAAGAGGATCCTCTAAGCCCGTTTTTATTTCTTTTTTGTGGGGAGGGAATCTCAAGTTTAATGAGGCTTGCAGAAAGAGATAATGTTCTTAAAGGTGTTAAAGCAAGTAGAAGCGGGCCAACTATAACTCACTTATTGTTTGCAGATGACTGCATTTTATTTGCAGAAGCTACTGAAAGGGGTGCGCGTTTATTGAAACAGATTCTGAAGGATTATGAAGTAAGTTCTGGGCAATGTGTGAATTTTGATAAATCGACGGTTTTCTTCAGTACAAACACAAAAGATAGAGATAGAGAGGTTGTTTCACAGATCCTTGGGGTCAGAAGAGCAAATGAATTGGAAAGGTATTTAGGGCTTCCTAGTATGGTGGGAAAAAAAGTGAGATCGTCTTTTCAAACTCTGAAGGATAGGCTAAAGTAAAAAATCGATAGTTGGAGTATCAAGTTTCTCTCTCAAGGTGCAAAAGAAGTGTTTATAAAAGCAGTTCTCCAAGCTATCCCAAATTACTCGATGGCTTGTTTTTTACTTCATAGGACTCTTTGTACAGATCTGGATCAAATTATAGCCAATTTCTGGTGGCAAAAGAGACAAAATAAAAAAAGTATCCATTGGTGTGCTTGGAAGAATATTTGTTTACTTAAAGAAGATGGAGGTCTCGGTTTTCGTAATTTTACACAGTTCAATATTGCGTTATTAGCGAAGCAGGGGTGGCGTCTTATTAATTATCCGGATTCATTATTGGCCCGTGTTTTGAAAGTAAAATATTTCCCTAATTCTGATTTCTACGAAGCTCGGTTAGGGAATTTACCTTCATTTACCTGGAAGAGCATTTGGGCTGCGAGAAGACTCCTTGAAAGAGGACGTGGATGGAGGGTAGGGAGAGGTGACCAAATTTCCATTTGGACCGATTTGTGGATACCAGGGAATGAAGCAGACAGAATACCGATTCAAGATGGAAATGATAATATTAAATTAGTCTCTGATTTAATTGATTCAAATAGTAGGAGTTGGAAAATAGAGTTGATTAGAAATACCTTCCAACCGGTCATAGCGGAAAAAATTTTGAAGATTCCATTGGCGGAGACAGTACAAGAGGACTTTCAAGTATAGAGAGGAGAACCGACAGGGGAGTTCTCCGTAAGGAGTGCTTATAAACTATTACAGGAAACTAACCTTGATCCTAATGGATTAATGGTACATACCGAGGAAAAAAATTTCTATACTAAACTATGGAAATTACATATTCCTTCAAAAATTCAAATGACAGTATGTAGGATCTCTTGGAACTTTATCCCAACTTTTATCAACCTCAAAATCAAAAGGGTTGTTAAGAATTCCCAATGTCTCAGATGTGGATGTGATGAAGAGGATAGCTGCTATATCTTCCAAAAATGCCCTACATCGATAGAAGTTTGGAATCAGTTGAATCTTTCATGGCTACTGAGTCAGAATAATGATAATATATGGGATTGGCTTACATGGGTCTTTACTAGAGGAACTGATAAACAACTTCAAGTCTTCTGTTGTAGCCTCTGGTTCATATGGTTCAGTAGAAACCAGCTCGTTTATGAAAGAAAGAACATGTCAGGATCAGAAATCGTAAGGAAGATCAGCGATTATATTACAGAACTTGCAGTTACAAAGGAAGGAAAAATTACCCCTTTGTCTCATGAGTTTTCTCAACAGGTATCCAGAAGAGGCAGGACCATTATTCATTTTGATGCGACCTTCCACGATCGAGATTTCGGATCGGCATCGGGATTAATAGCATGGAACGAGGAAGGGGACATACTTGCAACACAGGCAGTTACTCATTCAAACATTGCAAATCCATTTACAGCAGAGGCATATGCAGGATTACAGGCAATAAAACTAGGGATTAGACTGGGAGTCAACAAAATAGAAATTATGGGGGATTCGAGAACCATTATCAAGAAATGTCAAAGCAAAAATTTAGACAAATCGGTCATTGGAGAAATTATCAGAGATATTCAGATTCATAGCAACAATTTTCAGGAGATTGAGTTCAGTTTCATCCCAAAGGCGAAAAACATTTATGCACACACTATAGCAAAGGAGGCCCTGAGAAGTTATGAATGCTGTTACCTGGAGAAGGAAGTCCCTGTGATGGTTCGGAGAGCGGTGGGAAACTTCTGGCCAAAACCTCCAGATTGAAGGAAGTGAAGAGTTTTCTGGAAGGAAGAGTAGCAGAGAAAACGTTTTTATCTTTTATTGAAAGCCTGCTATTCATTATGGCTGGGCATCGGAAATGGAAAAAATAAATAAATGGTATCCAGCTATTCTTGATTTGACTGGATAGGATAGGATTAGGTGCATTTATTTTTTTATTCTTTTGATCGGGATGGATTAACCAGGCCCGTTTTATTTTATTTTTTTAGTCTGTTAGTTTTTTTTTCTTGTAATGGCCTTAGCCCAACTTTTAAGTCTTTTTTATTATGAAATAATTCCAGTCAAATTATTCAAAAAGAAGGATAAACCTTTTATCCGGTCTAAAAGGATTAATTAATTATACAAAACTAAAATTTGAAATAAATCAAAGTCTAAAAGTTTATTTACCTAAATAATGTGATAAATTAATTCTAGAAATAGATGCATCACAAAACTATTGGGGATGTATTTTAAAAGCTAAAACAACAAACAATGAAGAATTAGTATGTGGATATAGTTCGAAAAATTTAAACCAAATGAAATTAATTATATTATATATGAAAAAGAATTATTAGCAATAAAAAAAGGAATAAAAATTTTCTTATATATTTAGCACCAAATATTTATCATAAAAGCGATAATCAGCGATTAACCAATTCCTTACTAACAAAAGTATGGAAACTGTACCTAAAAGGATTAGATGGTATAATGAATTATATATGTACCTTTAATTTTGAAGTATTATATGTAAAAAGTTCTGATAATATTATTGCTGGTTATCTTAGCAGGCCTCATGGATAGAGGTAAAAAACCTCTACAAGTTGGTGAATGGACTACCGTTCACAAAAAGCCCAGTAAAGGGAAAGCAGTAACAAATTCCAAACAAAGAATTGTACATGCTCAAATACCATTCTATCCTAACCAGAGATACTATGTGCCTTATCTAATGGTAAAACAACCAGTTTGAACAAATATTTTATCATATCCAATGGTAAACCAACCAGTTGGAACTTCTTTTCTATTGACCCAAAAAAGGTGACTCAATCACAATGGTCCCAAGATCCAAATTCGGCATCTCAAGCCACTTATGCTGAAACTATCAAGGGAGCAGAGAATTTGTTGAAACAACAATAAATTCAAGATATAAAAGATCTTTCAAAAATAAAAGATTTTTATAATCCTGGTTTATCACCAGATTTATATAATTTTATTAATGAAATCTGGAAAAACCATGCTTCTGATCAAAGAGCAAATTTTAGAAGAGCTTTTATCAGATTTTCACAATTTTAGTTGAAAAAACAACTAAGGAAAATGAATCAAGATTTACTATTAAAATCAATCTTATACAGAGATTGGGATGAATTCCAAATGGAATTTATGGATATTAAGGAGATAAACAATCTTCTTGATATACTTCAATATTTTATTCATAAAGGAAAAACAATTCTATTATGAATAAGATATTTAGAATCATTTATATAACAAATCTAGACAGATTTTACACAGAGAAATATTTATAAAAATAAATGGAATTCTATTATGAATAAAATATTTATAAAAATAAACTTTTTCGAATATTTTCTACAATCTTATGGTTTTACTAATTTTATAGGAGAAAGTTTTCCAACTATAAAATATAGATTGGATCATGAACTATTTGATATAACAAGTATTGAATGAGGTTTTGTAAAAGAAATAGTTGTACAAAAATTTTCTTTTCATCTTTTAAAGGATTTTCCCGCCGTGGTAAAATCTAAATTACAAAACATCATAAACAATGATAACTTTTTCTACTATTTTCTTATTGAAATATGTAGCCTAATTGGTATAGCTGAAAAAGAAAAATTTTATCAGCCATATCAAATATGGATTATTCAAAGGATGATTGGAAGTCCCCGATTATTCGCAGTAAATGAAGTCAAAGAACACTTGACAAAAACCATTGACAAGTGTTATAATGATATGAATTATTATGAAACCCAAGCAGAGATTGATTTAATATCAACAGCTAAAGATCTTCTGCAGCAAAATATTTATCAACTATGGACTGATGGAAGAAGGATAGTGGCATATTATACTGGAAACATCCATGAAAACAGAGATGAAAAATCTTTGCGACTATTAAAAAAGATAGCCGACATAGAAATTGGAGATTATCCATCTCATATTCTGGAGCAAATCTGAATAACATGGGAGACTTGGAATTCACCAAGACTTTCATCAGATTCATTACATTTAGATGAAATTGAAGAAATGAATCTCAACAACTTCAAGAAGACTAAAAGTCAAAAAAGACAACCAAAAGTGAAAACCGTAATAAAACTTATGATGTGACAAAACTTATAAACAAATAAATAAGTTTGGCAACGTCGAAGTTATTATCAAATCCATGATGTGACAAGACAAAAAAAAGAAGTTCAGATGCAACCAACAAAGTTTGCAACGTGAATCTATTATCAAAACACTGATGATGTAAGCAGTGATGGAAGCAGCCATGATTGAAGCAGCCATTAACTCAAGCATGCAACGTGGAATCAACCATGATCATGCAATTAAAGAAGCAACAAGACAAATGAGACGTGGAAGCAACAATATCCATTCAAGACAAAATTTTTATCAGAAACACTGTTCAGGGTTTAAACAACAATTGTATAAAATTTTTGATTTCCTTTATACATAGATAGGAGAATTCAATTGTATAGCATCTTAAAAAAAAATTCTGATATTGAAAAATATATTCTAATCTTTAAAAACATATTTAGCTTACTTTTTCTTTTTAATAGCTTTCCTTTTGTAAATTAAAAAGTCTATAGTCTATTTTACCACCCTTCCCGGAAGGAAAGAACTATAAAAGTTTAGTATTGTAATAAGACAGGTTACACTTTTAACCAAAAAATTGAGGAAGGAAAGAACCATAAATGTTTGAAAAAATAATTTTAATGTATAATAAAAGGGATATAAAATATATAAACATAATAAAAAAATAAAAATCAGATTCCCTAAAAATTGAAATTAAAAAATCTGATACATTTTGGAGTCTCATCTCATCAGCCATTTGTCTCTCTCTATATCTCTATCTCATTTATTGCCTTTTCAGCAACTTCCGCTTCTGTGAATCTTGCAGCTTTCTCTTTCTTAACCTCCACCACTCATCTCCTTCCCCCGTTAGACTTAACACACCCAAATAATAACCAAGAACCTAACCCTTCATTTATTTTCTCTAATTATTCTCTATCCTTTTAAAGCTCCTCCCTCTTTTTTTCTTTTTTTAGAAAAGAAATTTCTTCTTTTGTGTGAAACAATCAGACTATGCTCCAGTCCTCTCTGCGTACGCAAAACCGGCGAAGGTAATCAAACCAAAAAAAAAGAAAAAAAGAAACGATAAACCTATCTACCCCTACCTCTTAAATATATAGTACATATATATATAGGACACTGGTAGCTTCAAGTGCAAGTGTAAGGGCAGAGATTATGGAAAATGGCGGGAGCATGTACTTGGGGAGCAAAGGGCAAACTGGTAATAACAGCATTAATCTCGCTTGGGACTTAGGGGAGCTTAATCCTACAAGTACGAGATTCGACTGGGGAGGCAACGATAATATCAACGCCTTCAATTTGTACGCCTCAACTACCTCTACTACTAGCAGCAGCAGGGCGGAGATGATTTCATCACCTTCCTCCACACTCCCGGTGGCCAACACTGCCGCCCCTGCACTCATGTTCCTTCCTCACCACGTCAATGCTACTCTTACCCATCACTTGAACCAGGAACACTCTCTTTATGCCGGCGATGGGTCTCATATGCACCCCGACCCCCATCTTGTTTGCTTGAAGCTTGGGAAGAGGCACTACTTCGAGGATTCTACATCCTTGACCGAGCGACACCTCGTCGGTGGGTTCTCAATTGGAAAGAAAGGTAATCCCTACTACAATAATAATATTGGGTGCGGCAGCGGCGGCGTAAGTGGTGGAGTTGAGCCTTCGTCACCTATAGCTGTCATGGGGAGTCCAGCGTCGACGGTACCACGGTGTCAAGTTGAAGGTTGTGACGTTGCACTGGTGAATGCTAAAGAGTATCACCGGAGGCATAAAGTTTGTGAGATGCACTCTAAGGCACCCAAGGTGGTGGTGCTAGGGATAGAGCAACGTTTTTGTCAACAGTGTAGCAGGTGACCCTTTTCTTCTTCCTTTGCTTTGTCTTTCTCCATCTTAGGGCTAAAAAGAATCTGCCATAACAGTTCTTGGAGCTTTTAAGTCGTAGTTCCCATTTTATCAAACCTACATTTTCTTTTTCATTCCTTTTTTAAACTAATTCAGTTATAGAAGATATGATTTATAATAATATCTTGAAGAATTAATTTAGATAAATTTAACGCATTAAAAGAGTAATTTACTTGCTATTTTTGAATGGAATTGTAAATTATGGGTGATGATAGGATAGAGAAATGAAAGTAGTAAGAAATGTATGGTAAATTATAAAGAGGTGATGGATAAATGGGGAAATGGGCATAGGTTTCATGTGGTGTCAGAATTTGACGACTCGAAGAGGAGTTGCAGAAGGAGATTGGCAGGCCACAATGAGCGTAGGAGAAAAGGCTCTCATGATTCTGCTTCCAGGAACTCTGCTCAAGGTACTTTTTTTTTGCTCTTTTTAGTCTGTTCTTTAATTTCTATGATTGTGCTGTTTATGGATAGTTTTGTTTTTTAAAGTCCATTGGGGATTTTTTTTTGTTAAAATTTTTTTTCTTAAAAAAAAAGAGAGAAATTCAGACTTCGGGTTGCTTCGTTGGGTTTGATTTCCTTTTAATCTGCGCAAGATTTCTATCACCTGAGCTGGTCACACAGTTGAATCCCTGTAGTTTGAATAAGGCTGGTCTGATGCTGAAATTGCATTTCACAAACTGGTTTACATTGTTTAGATATTCCCTTTGATCTCTTTACGTTGATGGTTTAATCAAAGCAAGCAAATTCTTGTTCGTTTTACACTAATTGAGTACTTGTGATCACGGTAGTGTAGAAGTTAATTATGAATTGGGAAATCTTGGAAGTGTAACGGTATGTCCTCAAACAGATGCTAAATTGAAGACTGGGAGATTTCCATACCACCTATCGTTGCCGAAAGGACGTGCTCTCTCTCTTCTGTCATCTAGGGCTGATTCATGGATCTCCCCATCCGATCTCTCATCGAGATCTAGTACTGCCTTGCAAGAGCTGATCGCTGAAAATCGTGCTGCTGTCCTGGCTCGGCAGCTGGTACTTGATCGAGGCTGGCAATTGAACCACCGTGGGATGGAAGACCTTGGCGTGTTCAGTTCTACAACGGCCGAGCAGCATTCCTTATTACCAGAGCCCCCTCAAGGTTGGGAAAAGTTTCAGGAAACTGGTGCTGAGTTAACATTAAATCTGATGCAAGCATCAAGCTCGGCATCGGGAATGTTTGTGAGGGGTAAATCTGAGGATGAGGAACAAGAGTGTTCGGAGTTGTGGAATTCCTTGCAGGGAACACACGTTGTTTGAATGGAAATTCCCATTATTTATTAGAGTTAGGCTTGTTGTAATAGTCAACAACTTGCTTGGTTTTCTTATCAGAGGATTGAAGTCTGATCGAGGACAATGCGCATCGCTTTGTAACATTTCACTTTTCTCTCACATTTATTGTCATTCAATCATGTAGGGATATGAATTTGTTCTGGAACAGTTAATTTCATAAATGCATTTGGAGGGATTTGCCAGTTTGCATTGACTCATTTGAAACGGTTGGTCGGTGTTGGGTTTTCATCTGTCACACTACGGACACAAAATAGGCCACGTCTTCCTACCAAAAGTTCATGACAATGAGAAGCTAATATATAAAATATATATTATTGTACTGAGAATAACAAGCCCGACAAGAGCAGCTCGGTATCATACAATGCCATATTCTTAGCCCCTCATCTCATCAGCTAACAACAATAATACAATTACATAAAAAAAAAAAATCTAACGCTGGTCCCAGATAAACATTTTAAAATAAACAGGAATGATGAACCATTTGTTAAGGTGAATCTATTAATGCTTTCAAATAGAAAGTCAATTTAGTAAGGTGAAAGGGTCCTTACAATATGGTCTAGCACCAGGTGTTTATCCTCGAGTTAGATTCAAAGATGATGTTCATATTTGATAAAACCAATGTCCACAATGCCATCAACAAAATCAGCAGTGATTGGTAAATTTCGTCCACGCTCCTTTTTCTACAGACATTTCTGCTCAAAGACGATCCAAACCAACTTCATTGCCATCCCCTCTGAAAAGTGCAATGTTCACATCGATAGAAGTACTTTCCTATTTGTTTGATTGCTTCCTCACATCAGGCATATCTAACAAATCTGCAAAAAATGAACAGGCTCAATCAATAGCCTGATTATTATTTGCTACACCCTTTTCAACTTGCACAACAACAGTGGTAGTTGTAAATAGCATAAATAATCCAATGAAAAGACCAGTATGCAAGGCGAGTGGGAGGACTGGAAGGGGTCAAAGAACCATGTGAAAACATGTCTATTGCATTACAATGTGAAAAAAGCAACCTCACACCACTCAACAAAAGGATAAAAAAGCACATGTAGAATTCAGCTTTTGTGATGAATGCACTAGTGAAGTAGCATATTTGTGTACAATAAATCACTACAATGTGAAATAAACCATGACGCTAAGAAATGCATCATGTAGCCTGCTTCGTAAGTCACTGAAACAAGAATAAAGAGTAGAATACGGTTTTCATTTCCGCAGAGTGAAAAAGCAAAAGAAGAATGAAATTTTGTGTGCCAATTTACTAGCTTCTTCATCATACAAATCCATCCTTCATGATATCCATGGCAACCAGCTGTCTAAGTATTTTCCATAAAAAGAATGAAGACATAATCGGAAAAACCTATGACTAAAGCTGCTGCACGGAATAGGAGAAATATGGTTTGTTACTACAAAAGATAGAGATAGACCGATATCTACTCAATTCTACTTACCATGGTTTATCTTTTAACGCTACTAAGGATCTAAGCACACCAGGACTGATCTTGTCAGCGAGGACACCTTTTTCTGATATAAAAAAGGATTTCTCCTTAACATAGCTTTGAAGTTTCTGAGCTTCATGGTCCAGCCGTGCTTGATCTGAATAACAGCAAGGACAAGGATTAATAATACATGCACATTGCACATGAATCATGAAGAGAACTATGGAAAAAATCTAGTGACTGTTAACTAGAACTCTAAAATCATGTTCAAAGCCCCCGATTCTTACAATAATGTTACTGAAAACAATAACAACAACTAGAATTGATTGAGGTGATGTCAAGCAATAAAACCCAATCTATTCAACTACACAACAAAGCTCTATTCAGAATTTCTTAGTGAACAGTAACACTAGCATAATCTTCTAAACAAAGTAAACAACCAAGTCTTCGAAATAAATTAACTTGTACAACAAACCTGTCTCCAAAATACTGTGAGCAGCATGAAATGGTATCTTGGCAAAAACATCAGTTCCTGGGAACATCATCCATGTCTGCTCATTTGAGTCATGATTGCCACAAGTAGCACAAACCTCTTTTACCAAAGGTCTTGATGCAGGGTTCCCAATATTCTTCATCATCGACTCAAAGGGAGATGGGACACTAGTTTTTGTTGTCCGAGCCCTCTTCCTCAGTGCAGTAAGTGCTTCCCTGTTCCCATTTCTCACTTTATCATTTTCAACCAGCTGCATTTCCAATTAATATAACTTTTAACACATCCAGTTACTTAAAAAATTAAAATTCGTATCATACAAATGGTAATTTCTTTTAACTTTTTAATGAAGGAATCAAATAAGTTTTAAACAGTTACCTAGATATATAATTTTATTGGCCTGGTGAACTTATCTGTTCTAGGAACTTAAAAGTCTGACTATAAACTAAGGCTTACCTGGTGCCTGGCTAATAGTAAATGTTCAGCTTCAGTTTCAAGCTCAATCAAGCTTTGCTGGAGTTGCTTCATATTCTCATCCATTTCTTAATCCCCTGAAAACAACCCTGAAATTGAACAACATTCAAGTAAAACTGAAAAGAATCTTGCTCAAATTGGTTCAACGAAAAGTAAAGATTTTTTTTCCCTTTCTCAATGAAGGAAAATAGCAAGAGGCAATGAGAAGAAACAACAACTTTAGATATTTAAGGCAAAACAAAGCATTAAGATTAAGACGCAAAATCCGAGGAACCAAAAGGATCCAGCTTAGATTGAATACTCTCGGGTTTGGTAATTACATTAGATTTTTTCGTAAAAAGAGTGATAAAACATAAATACGTGAACAGTAATAGATTAAAGCAAGAAAAATAAAAAACAACTTACTCTAATCCAATAACCGAAAATTCAAAATTACTTACTTTAATCTAATAAAAATCAAAATAGCATGCCAATTTGACAAGTTTTGACGCAAAATCTAAGTTTTCTCAAATTAGTGAGATTGGTAGCATATTTAGAACTACAAAAACCAAAACAAATAAAAGTTCAGATTTCATACAGTCTATGATAGAAGGGAAAGAGGTGGAAAGAAAATTTAATTTCTTTCCACTACTTTCTTCGTTTGTTAAGAGGAAAGGAAAACGAGTGGATTCACACTTTTCCTTTCCCCCCAAATCAAGGATCCCACAGAGAAGGAACCGGCCCTTCTCAGGAAAACAGCCTCCAACAATTTTTCTAGATTGCTTTTAATCAACCCATGGCCTTTAGACGAGAGAAAACAAAATAAACATGCCGGCATGCAATAAGATAATGATGAATAAGTAGCTTTATGCCATAAGCAATACAATTAGATTGTCCCTGAACTGTAATTCCCTGACAGAGATTTCCCAATTTAAACTGATAGCAATCACAATCAAAGAATAAATTTTTTAAAAAAATGAACAAAAGATTAAAAAGAGTAAAAACTAGAGGTTATGAAAGTTGAAAATTTGTTTAACCCAAAAATTACCTCGACAAGGGCAGCTCTTTTTCGCTGCTTACAAAAGCAAACTCCACAGGGGTCTTAGCTTTATCGCAAAACCTTCTGCAATTTTTCCAGGTAATATATGAGTTGTTTTATAAGAAATAGAGTCTCAGAAGATTATGAAAGTACTTTAGTTTGTTCTATAATCCATTCAGAGGAAAAGAGAAAAATATGAGGAGAAAAAAGAGGGAAAAAAGCGTTTACCATCAAGATTTGCGAAAAAAAAAGCCGACTTCTTAACCTAAGTTCTGAGCGGTACGACACCTTGAATTCAATCCAAGTAATTCATCATCCAATTATTAAGAAAAAAAAAAGAACGAAAAAGAAAAACCCCTAAAACCCAGTTCTATGGGCCTTAAAGCTCTGGGACCGTTATAGGAAGTCCAGTCTAAAACCCAGTTTGGAAAAGATCTATCCTTTGTTAGGCTGGCAGAGTGGTACTAAAGCCGCCAAACAAGCCCCTTGGAACGCCATTTTCATTTTCTTTTTTCTGATGGGCTAATAATACTACGACACGGCATTTCTTTTGGCTTCCTCTTCTCCGCAGTTGCTCAATTTTGAGCTAAAGCTTAGAGGGCAAATCCGAAATGCAGAGCTTAAAGCGTTTGGTAACAAGTCGTCATCGTGACAGTCTAATCCGGTTGAAGAGAAACCTATCCTCGCTTCCAATCAATTCTTCTGCTGGTGATCTTCAAAATCAAGTCTGATCACTTTCTCTCTTGAAACCTTGAGTTAGATCAATTTAGGCATCAATGGGGTATATACTTACGTGTTTATATGTAAAACTTTAGGTGCTGGTTGAAGGTAAAGCGAGTTCTCGAGTAGCGATTCTCAACAGACCTTCGTCTCTCAATGCTCTCAATACAAATATAGTAAAGTTCCTCTTTACATTTGAATCCCTGTTACGTTATCTAGGGGTTTGCTTTATATCTTCTTTGGATTAGATTAACAATTTGCGGAGGAAATTACTTCCCATTGCAGGGCGCTAGGTTGCATGAATTGTACGCATCTTGGGAAGATGATCCCAATATTGGATTTGTGGTCATGAAGGTAATTTCAATTTTTTAAAATACTAATTGTTATTATAATAGTTCAGTAAAATGTTTAGAGACAACTGACAATTTGAATTTTTTTTTTGGATAATTAAAGGGCAGTGGAAGGGCATTTTGTGCAGGTGGAGATATTGTTGCTCTTTATCATTTGATAAATGAAGGTAAAACCTAGATGAATAAAATGTATGCTGAATAGATTGTAGTGTACTGAAAGTTTTTCTTGTTAGACATTATTTATTGTATGGTTGATTTTTCATGGTTATTTACCGTTTAAATTCTCTTAGTGCAGGGAAGATAGAAAAGTGTAAGGGCTTTTTTAGGACGTTGTATAGCTTTATATACCATCTTGGTACATATTTGAAGCCTCATGTGAGTGTTTACCTTCTGTTCCTTGAATGCTGATAATCATTACTTGTTGGTGATTTATTCTTTTCGAAGCTTTATTGAAACGATAAGTTGTTACGGAGTACTGACAAATTGATGATAGAGATATGCATATATAAAGTAATGATTCGATTCTAGGTGTCTATTTTAAATGGCATTACTATGGGTGGTGGAGCTGGAATTTCGATACCTGGGACATTTCGGCTTGCGACTGATAGAACCGTATGTTGCAGTGATTTGTTTTGGTTATTCTTTCTTTCCGCTATTCATTCGACGGTCCTTAGTTTACTGCAGGCTATATATTTGTTACCTTGTAATCATCTTGTTTAAAGGACTCTTATTGTTCACTTTCTCCATTCATAATATTAAAATTGCCGTTTGGAAATTCAAGTAACTTAGACACATGGTTTTCCAGGTTTTTGCTACCCCTGAAACTCAAATTGGCTTCCATCCTGATGCCGGAGCATCCTTTCATCTCTCTCGTCTACCTGGTCACTTAGGTAGGCCTTTACAATATGTTTTCTTTATGCCTGTTCCACTTGCTTTTCTTTACTGGCTTCTTGGACCTGTAATGTATATGTTCAATCATGGATTTACTGTATTTCACTATAAAACTAGAACAATCATCTTTCCACTTAAACAAATGTGTTTCCAGGAGAGTACTTGGGTCTGACAGGAGCAAAACTCAGTGGGGCTGAAATGGTTTCTTGCGGGCTTGCGACACACTACTCAAACACTGATGTTAGTACCGATAGGCTTTTGACTTGGGTGCTTCTTTTTCCTTACAATTTATTCATCTTCCCTGGTTATATAAGATTGGTGCACTTGTTACAATAACAGAAGCTTCCACTGATTGAAGAAGAGCTTGGAAATTTGGTTACCGATGATCCTTCTGTCATTGAGTCTTGTTTGGAGAAATATAGTGATGCAGTCTATCCTGAAAAGATCAGTGCGCTGCACAGGTTAGTTTTCTCATATAGGAGACCATATTTCTGTTACTGGCTCTAACTGCTAATCCAGTGCTTTCTCCTTTTTTTCTTTCTTTCTTTATTATAATATATGATTCATTATTTTGAATTTCGTCCCATTAAGCATGTTACATATATAGGATTGAAGTGCTCAATAAATGTTTCGGCCATGACACAGTTGGGGAAATTATCGATGCTGTGGTAAGCACTTTCTTTCCTTCTGTTTATCTTTTTCAGACCATGTAAGTTAGAAAGCTGAAGTTGTTTCATGAAAGCATTTAGAAAAAGCAAAGGCAAGAAGGCATTGGTTTAATGCAACAATATAAAGGAATACTATATCTTTACATAGCTACACCACCCGTTGAGTGCACTAAAATGTGTGCTAAAATGGGCCCATTACTAATATAAAATGCGTGTTAAAATCAATCTGTTTGCGAGTAAGAAGATTTCAGCCACAACAAAATTTGCAGGATATAATCATTTCCCACATCTAGTTCCTTTTTAATATATTGGAAAATTGATGTAACATAATATATTTATCAAAACTAAAGCTGCAGTGAACTTTCTTGAATAATTTACTGGTAGTTTTTTTTCAGGAAAGTGAGGCATCTGCAACAAATGATGCATGGTGCAATTCCACATTAAAGAAACTTAAAGAAGCTTCACCATTGAGCTTGAAGGTGTCTTTGAGATCGGTGAGCTTCTTTAACTGCCATCCCCCTTCCTCCCCTTTGAATGGAAATCAGGCATTGTTCATGGTGCCCTTATAGTGATTCAGGTACGAGAAGGCAGATTTCAAACCTTTGACCAGTGCTTGGTTCGTGAGTATCGGATGTCCCTTCAAGGGATATCTAAGCGAATCTCTAATGACTTCTGCGAGGTACAAAACTATTTAGATTTTGCACTTTCCAGTAAATGAATAAAATTTCATGGACTTAAATCAGTTATTTTCTTTCATTTCAGGGTGTCAGAGCACGAGTGGTGCACAAAGACTCTGCTCCAAAGGTGTCACCCTTTTTACATTTCGAACGCCTAATGATTTTCTGGATTCTGCTGCCAAACTCGTATTTATTTTTATTTTAAATCTTTGGATATGCAGTGGGAACCTCCAAGCTTAGAAAAAGTGTCGGACGATATGGTGGATCAGTACTTTGCACCCCTCAGTGAATCTGAGCCAAATCTGGAGCTCCCCACAAAACAGAGAGAAGCATTTAACTAGTTGCTATGGTTAGCCATAAGTTGGAAATATACATGGAATCTTATTCTGCTAAGAAAAGATACATTCATCTATGATGGTCGAGAAACGGCAGTTTGCACATTATTGTGCTTTCAAAATTTTTGCGACTTAAAAGATGATGAAACATATGGCTGCAATAAATAGAGCAAGAATTAATAAAAACAAATTATACAACTTGTACCCAGTTCTTCAATCTTCAAGCAGTCTTGCTCGTTATTTATTCAGCTTTATCGGCCTTGTGAGTGCTCACTAATTGCATTTGCACGTCCTGAGAAACCGGTGAATGCTCCTTGTATTCCATTGTGAATTCACCTTTTCCCTGTATACATGATATTACATTTTACATATGATAAAAACAAATCCACACCTCAGAAGGATCAAGCCAATTTCTATGAAAAGATTCTGTGCCTCACACACTCACCTGTGTCATTGATCGAAGCATTGTTGAGTACCCAAACATATTGTTCAACGGGACCTAGAAAGACAAGAGAAATGATATTCAGCTCTTTGGAGAAAGGGGGTTTAATTTTTAAGTGCTACTTGTGATGGCAAATCAGGACTCTACATGCAGGACACAGACATCGACATATGCACAAGTATAACATCACATTCCCACGATACAAAATGATTAACGATTTTCTTTGAGCACTATGGCACGAATCCTAAAATATCTGAAAACCAGAATATCAACATGGGTATTTCAATAAAGATGAACCTGAGTTAACAAGGGAATTCATGAAAGACCGTGGACAAATTCCAAGTGCAAATTCCAGAGTTCGTAAGAAATTTGCTTGGATATGCAGCTAAGCTGAACCTTTCAAAAGAAAACAAGTTTCACTTACATTGACAGTAATTATAGAATCATCTCCATCTTGGTCATTTCCAACAATAACACCTTTCCTCCTACAAATAGTTGAGGATGCAGCAAATCAGATTGAATATCAAAGAATTGCCAAGTCCAAAAAACATCAAGTATAAAACAAAGGATAGACTCACTTATTGATATCACCCGCTACTGTACCCTGAAATTCTGTTGGTACTTTCAACTCAACCAACATTATAGGTTCCAGTATCACAGGCCTTGCAGCACTATAACACTGTTTCACAAGTCAAAATAAGAAAATCCACAAAAGGCTGCCAAAAAGAACAAAAGGGAAAGCAAAAGATATGAACTAATCATTTCATAGAATATCATCCTAAGAACATTAGACATACCTGTCTGAATGCATATATAGCAGCTAACTTAAACGCAAGCTCACTAGAATCTACTGCATGAGATGCACCATCAGTCAAAACAATCCTTATATTTTCAACTGGATGTCCAATTAATGAACCCCTGTACAAAAGAATATGGAAGCAGTACATCAATTTATACTCACAACAATACTAAGTGCACAAGTAATCATTCTGTATTGATGAGTGAGTTTCAAGAATAAGGGAGTAAAGTAAATATACTCACGAATTTGCAGCTTCTTTGAAACCCTTCTCAATTGCAGGAATAAAGTTTGATGGTACAGCTTGTCCAACAATCATGTTCTCAAATTCAATCTTTATTGGAGACCCTGGTGGAATTGGTTCAACATACCTATCAATACAAGAAACCAACATATCCATATCAGTGGACAAGTAATAATCTTCCAAAACCAAATCTGATAATGTAAAACAACTAGTCCAGAACAGAATCAGGGAGGAAGAGCGGTTTCAGACAAGTGATTCAGGCGTCAAGGAACTGCATCTAATTTAAATACAAGATAGATATTATTATGATGTTAATAGAAATACAAGCCAAAGACAGATCATTGCTACTTACCCACATACTCGACCATATTGACCCTGTCCTCCAGACTGTTTCTTGTGTAAATAATCAAATTCAGCACGTTGAGTTATAGTCTCCCTGAAATTCACACGAGGCTTTCCAACAGTTGCATCAACCTGTTTTCAGGAAGTATAAATTATTTAAAACATGAATTTCAATCATAATAATCTTAGAAACTCTTATGTCATATGCTAAACAAATGGGTCAAGACCTTGTATTCTCTCCGGATCCTTTCCACATATATGTCGAGATGAAGCTCTCCCATTCCAGAGATGATTGTCTATGTAAATAAATAATAACAATAACACTGTAAGTCAGTTAATGCAAAATAGAGTTGTGAATGGTATCAGAGTCATCCAAAATAAATTTTCCAACCTGCCCGCTTTCAGCATCCAACCCTACATGAAATGTAGGATCCTCTCTCTGGAAACGGTTCAATGCCTTTGAAAACTAATTCAGAGAAACACAAGATTCATCAGTAGTTAACATCATATGCTATGATGGAGTGCACCAACATATGCATTTATATGAGTCCAAAAAGCACTCACTTGGCCTCCTGAATCTTTTGAAACCGGCTGAACAGCTAATGACATCACTGGTTCAGGGACACTCATAGAGGTCATGGTGTATTTGACAGATCCATTTGTAAATGTATCACCTGGAAACACAATGCCATATGTTATGGTAATTCTTTGAAAGCCTTTCCTGGGTTTTTTTTTAAAGCAAAAAAAGAAGTGGGAAAACATGGCTTTGTCTACTCAACCAACATTTTTTGGCATTTTTATTGCTCCTGTTGTGTAGTCAAGCTCCTTGAATAAATAAATATATAACATCAAAGAATAAAAGCTTTTATTTGTGTATAGAAATATGCTAAGTGAGAATAGGACCTGAAGCGCAGTCTACTCCAAAAACTGCAACTATTTGCCCAGCATGTGCCTCTTGAATGTCCTGAGTATTATGAACCGCAAACAGAACAATATTAAATCAACCAATTGACTAAAACAGAACAGTTCAGATAACAACTAAGACTGATATCAAGTAAAATCTAACCTCCATTTCATCAGAATGCATCCGAACCAAACGAGGTACCTGGGACAAAATAGTAAACATTTAGCATGTAGACTGAGCTCCAAAATCCAGGTTAGCACAGCAAGGAAAAGAGAAACAAATTGCATTGAAAAATAAGGAAAAGTAATTTCATATCATGAAAGTGGATCACATCAACCACAATACCAATAACAGCACATGTTCTGACCTAACAGGACCACAATTTAAGAGCATTATATTAGCAAAGAGGGCCAATTTTTCTCAATTTTGATGAATAGCCACCTTGCTTGTCTGGGTGAAACTAACATGCATAATTGCATGTATGGCAAGTATATGGCATATATAACGGATAACTACTTTTCAAAATTTTAACCAATACTGTTTCTGCCATTAATCACAAAAACTATCTAAAGTCATATTTTAGTTTTAGATATCTGGTATTTCTATAAGTCCATCTTACTCTTCGTAGCTCAAGACCAAATCACACTTGCAAAAAACAAGAAACAAAGAAAAGACCTCCCATACAACACTTGGATGTGCAGGTTCTCACAGGCAAAATGGAACAATGTTGTGTTGCCTAACAAGATCACGTAGGAGGGAAATTAACAAAAAAGGGGATTAAAAAATTGGCCCAAGAGAACATGAAGCAATAAGCTAACTAACCTTAATCTTCTTGCCTGTGTTTATGTTCACTATAAAATCACCCTTTCGAATCACACCCTCGTAGACTCTTCATCAGTTCAAATACTGTTAGCATAATAGAAGCGCTAAATACTAATATAATGCAAAAAATCAATAGAAAATGATGCAGTAGAATTACCTTAGATATGTTAGCTGACCAAACCGGCCTTCCTCCAACTTAAAAGCTAATGCCACAAGTGGTCCATCCGGGGTTCCGGGCAACATAACCTACAAGAGAATTCTAAGGATTACATGAAAAGAAAGAAGTAAATGTTTCACATCAGAGTTGGTAAAAGCCCTTTTATTCATTGGAGTTGCACTATCAATTTTATACCTTCACTTCATTCTTTGTTTGATCAAGAGCATAGTTACTGACTTCAATTGGACATGGCAAGTAACTAAGAACACCATCCAAAAGTGGTTGTACACCCTGAGCAAAAGAGAAAGCATCTGAGAAATGGCATCTCATAACCCGGAAAATTAGTGAAACGAAGTACATAATGCTTATCCCTTCCAAACAATATGAGAAAGGGTATCCAATTGGGTGTGGTGCCTTGTTGCACAAGTTGGTTGATTGTGAATTTAACAGAAACCAAAGAGCAGAATTGATCATAAGTACCTTGTTTTTGAACGCACTACCCATGAATACAGGTACAAATTTTCGAGCTATGGTTGCCCTACGAACTGCTTCCTGCTCCAAATTTTAGGATTCATAGGAAGTTCATAAAGAGGACAAGTAAAAAGGAAAACAGCAGCATTTAGAATTAAAGTTCCTTGGTTTACACTAGGGTAATATTTAAGCTAATTTCACATTTTTTTAACATTCAAGGTCTGAAAAAGAACAATCGGTCTAAAGTACATAGACAGAAAGATGAAGAACCATTCAACATGCAGGATCATTCAAAATTCGATCAGAGGCCATCACATCCACTATTAATTTTTAGAAACAAGTATCAACTTTGATGATTTGATGCATGTAAAGTAACAAAGAAGGCAACCATACTATTTTCTCTGCCATTTTTTAAGTTCAAAACTGATACTGGATGGCAATATCAACTCAGGTACACTCTGTCATTGGAAACTAAATTAGTAAATAAAGGATCATTCCTCAAACAGACCTCAAGATCAACAGATGAAATAGGCTCATCATTTAGAAAAGCTTCAGCTAGTTTATCATCTACTTCAGACACCATTTCTATCAGTTCACGTCTCTCTTCTGCAACTATCGCGTCCATATCTGCTGGTATTTCTTCCGCAACAACTTTTTCTCTGAAATAGTTAGAATATGATTGAAGAAAGTCAAAGAAATGAAACAGGCTCTACACTCAAAGAAAAATTAAGTGAACCATAAATATTAAAACAAACCCGCTGGATCCATGGAAATAATAAGCTTTTAGTTGCACAAGGTCGATAAGACCCTGAAAGTTTTCTTCAAGGCCAATTGGGACTTGCACAGCTGCACTATGATGTCGAAGCTTAGACCTCGCCTGACAACAGACAAAAAAGTTATAAGTGTACCACCGTTAAAGATGTGAAGTTCAGCTCGGTTACATGAATATACATCCAAAATATATACCTGGTTGAGAACTTTCCATGGATCAGCTCCCATTCTATCAAGCTTGTTAATAAAGGCGAGTCTCGGAACTTCATATCTTCTCATTTGTCGATCAACAGTAATTGACTGACTTTGTACACCACCAACACTACACAAAACTAAAATGGCACCGTCAAGAACACGCAGCGCCCTCTCCACTTCAATCGTAAAATCAACATGACCAGGCGTATCGATAATATTAATCTAAAACAGTAGATAAAATTTATGCACAGCTTTCAAAAAAAAAAAAGAAACTGTCAAATTAGATCAAATTAAAACCACTTACGAACCTGGTAATCCTTCCAGGTGCAATACGTGGCAGCAGATTGGATAGTAATCCCTTTCTCTCTCTCTAAATCCATGGAATCCATCTTTGCTCCGACGCCATCTTTGCCACGAACCTCGTGGATCTCGTGAATCCGGCCCGTATAATAAAGAATCCGCTCCGTTAGAGTGGTCTTGCCAGAGTCGATGTGAGCAGAAATTCCGATGTTTCGGAGTCGTTCCATGGACTCTTTCCACCATGGTTCTTTGGCATCCTTGGCTCGCGCGACGTTGCCAGCTGAGAATTGACGGACCTCAAAATTCCCTAGTAGAAGGGCGGCGGTCGGCGAGGGGTAAAACCTCCTCGTTTTGCTGGAGAAGAAGGTATAGAGAAGGCGCGGGACTGCGGATCTTGGGAATCGCGCCATTGTAACGGAATGCAGCGGTGGATTCCCTAGTGCGGGTAAAACCCTGAACCCAAGAAAAGGGGGTTTGACTTTTGACTTGTCTTGGAATTTTTTTGAATATGGGGTGGGTTAGGACCCGGAAGAAATCGGATTTATTTTCTCTAACGCCGTAACGCGACTGGTAATTTGTATCCAAATATAAGGTTTTTTGGTGAAAGCATCCAAATATAAGCTTATTTATATATGTGTTGGGTTTTTAAAAAAAAAGTATATATGAGTTTTTAGAAAAAATTAATCGAATTTCCTCAATGCACATTAAAGGAGCACGTGAGGTTGAAAAATATATTATTTTCATGCATACGCTTTTAGAGGCTGAAAAATGCAAAAGCTAGGTCACGAGAAAGCTGTTTAGAGATTATAAAACATGGCAAAAGGTTGGGATCAGCGGCCTTACAATGTAAATTTTTTTATTTAAATATTTAAAAATTTAAAATAATAAAAATAAAATTACATTTTAATTCTCTAAAAATATAAAAATTTAATTTAATATAAAGATAATATTATATTTTTGATTTCGCCCTTTGATTAGGATGATTGAACAAATACATTTAAAATTAATTTTCTTTTTACCTTTTCAATTCTCACATTTTATCCTTTCACTTTTCCGCTTAAGCACATCATTAATTCTCTTATATTATCCTAATTCCTCTTTTCCGCTCAAGCACATCATCAATGTAAAATAATTTCACGGTGATTTTAATAAATCATCTAAATAGAAGTGTTTGCTTATTCTTTTATTTTTCCTTGTTAATATTTCCTGTTGTACAAACTATAAATAACAATCAATATCGTAGATGAATTATACCATCCCTGACAGCTTCCCCGACTTTACTCAATCCTTTCCATAACTGCAATGCATTGTTTATGCGCAAAGTTTGTGGTACGAAGAACTTGCACCCAAAGCTGACTGTATATTGTCGAATAATGTTGAAACTTATCTTCATCAAGAAAGCATCATTTTGATTGCTCAAATTCTTAAATCCCAGTCCACCACTTTTAATTGGTTTGCACACTTCTTCCCATTTAATTTGACTAATCTTCCGTGCTCTCCCACACAAAATTGCGGATTATTTTCTCCATTTCCAAGCAAATACCTTTTGGAACAACGGTTGATTGTATCACATAAATAGGTATGGTTGACAGTACCGCTTTAGCAAGTGTAATTAGTCCAGCCAAAGACAAAGCACTCGCCTTCTAGCCGGCTAACTTCTGTCTCATACTGTTGATAAGATACTGGAAAGTAGCCTTCGTGATTCATCGATGAAAAAGAGGGACACCCAAGATCTTCCCAAGATCTTCAACAGAATTATAACTCAGTCCTCCACTTATCAGATCCTTCATTTGATTAGAAACATTCTTTAAGAAATACATAGTAGTTTTCTCATTGCTCACTCTGTAGCCAGAGAAATTGCAAAACACTTTCATCACTTGACGCACCACCATCATTTGATCAATTGTAGCCTCCGCAAATAACACAAGATCATCTGTAAAAAAATAAATGAAAGATAGGTGGACTAGATCTTACAAGCTGTTAGGGACGGCGTGATTTGGAATGTCGAAAATGGTAAGGAGGTTAATTTTTGGAGAGATGAATGAATAAAAAATCATAAGAAATTGGATACTGTAATGGCCCAAATTCAAAGTTATCGGAATAGTGGTTTCGTAACCACAAATCTGATTTAAAGATAAATTTATTTTAATATTTTTGCATGAATATTGATATGATAGGAAAATCGTATGAAAATATCGATAGAAAAATTTTACCGATTTAGTGGTTAGTTAGAATAAGAAATTATTGAAGAAATTGGGTAAAAATAAGGTATCGAGACTTTGATCTCGTAAAACCGAGTCAAAAATAATTTTATAAATAATTATGAAATATTAGTAATATGGTATAAAAATTTCGTTAGAAAATTTTAATGTTTGGATAGTCAATTACGTAAAAAGGACTAAATTGAAAAGTTGTAAAAGTTACTAGAAGGATTAAATAGCTCAATTGTTAAATGAGGAGGGACATAAATTGAAAATAATCCCAAAAGAATATATTTTGGGCGGCATACGTTGAGAAAAATCAGGAGAATTGAAGAATTAAGGGTAAAATTGAAATATTGCAAAATTTACTTTAAAAGTTAGGATTAAAGTGGAATATCTAGAATTCCCTTCATATTTTCTGCATTCTCATCAGACAAAAACGTCCCAAGGGTTCCTTCAAGCTGTTTTTTCATAATTTTTGCACCAAGTGAGTTAATGCTTGCCTTTTTCTTGTAATCTTTGTGTTTCTAAGACTTTTACAACTAGGTCCTATTACTAAATTCATTAGCTTTTGATTTTATGAATGAAATGGAAAGTTGCTATGAATATGTGCTGGAATTTTATGATGAAATAGGATGAAAGTGAAGCTTTAATTTGTTTATGAGATGATTTTATTAGGTGATTTCAATAGAAATTGATTTGTAGGACCTAATTGTGAAAAAGTTTGGAATTAAAGTCTAATGCTAAAATTCTGATTTCCAAAGGTTATAAAGTAGTTTAAAGTGATGGAATAATGTGTTAATTTAGGAAAAATCAGCTCAATTGAGAGGTTAATTGAGCAAGGATGAAATTATCATTTATTGAAAGTTTAGGGAAAAATGGTAATTAACCTCATGCACTAAAACAGTTTGGACAGCAGCAGTAGGTTAACTTTTAAAAATCACCAAAAAATTGTAGAAATTGAATTAGAGGATGAATAAAATATGAAATTAAAGCTTATTGAGTCTAGTTTCTTATAAAAGAAATGGTATAAGCAATGGAATTGTAAATCATGAGATATAATAGGTTTTGTGAGACAAGGTCAGAATGAATTCGGGTTCCCCTGTTCTGACTTTGGAAAAATCATTAAAAATTGTACAAAAATGATTATGAGTTATACTTTATATGGTTAGAATCCTTAATGAGTCTATTTTCAGAAGAAACAAACGGAAACATCATCCGAATTCTGTACAATGAGATAATTAATTTTTAGTGAAGATGGGTCGGAACTGTCAACAAGTGAAACAGGGGAAACTTTAAAGAATAAACTGTACTTGTTGGCTACACCAAAAATTCTGAAAATTTATGTAAGAAGATATGCGAGTCTAGTTTCAGGGAAAATTAACGGATCTTAATTTTGAGTTCCGTAGCTCAAGATATAAATAATTTAGTGACTGTGACTCAGTAAGACAGCTTTGAATGCACTATAAATAATAATGGAATTTTAGAGAATGTTACATATGAACATGAAATGTATTAGATTAATGATTAAATTTATTTATTTAGATCCGGAAAATTCAAATACAAATCTAGATCGAGGAAAAGAAATAGTTCGTGATTAGTAGATTTTTATTTACGAACAAGTATCGAGGTAGGTTCGTGTAACTTGAATTATATTCTTAAATGCTTGAAATGTTTGTTATTGTTGTGAATATGAGTTGTATGTTTATTGTATGATAATTGATGAAGTATTGATATACTTGATGAAAAGAGGAAATAAATCCCGGTTGAATGAAAGGAAAATTCAATGGATCTCTGAAAAGGAATTGACAGTAAAAAGGATCTAGCCCGGAAGGGTGATCCTATCCTGATATAGCCCTCCCGAAGAATATGTGGAAAATGGATTTAGCCCGGACGGGTGATCCTATCATGATATAGCCCTCCTGAAGAATATGTGGAAAATGGATTTAGCCGGACGGGTAATCCGAATTAGGTCTGAATTTAGCTTTGGTGGTAATTCGGATCCAAGCTCATTAGAGTAATTGTCATTGCAGGATTTAGCTTGGTGGTAATCCAGACAATACTCGTGAGTTTATATTCTGAGATTTAGCTGGACCGGTAATCCCGTAAGGATGAGGTTCAAGGGAGTGTGCTATCTGAAATGGAAATGTGTGCACATGAATATGAATTGATGGACCCAAAATTGTACACTAAAGTGTACCTCTGAAAATCCATCGAAATTTCAAGTAGTTCAACAGGGTAAATATGGAAAAATAACAAGGAAATGGAAATCATGGTATTGATGAGCTCATCAATCATGGTATAAATTATTGATACATGGAAATTATTGGACTAATTTGAATGTTGAGTTTGTGCATGATAGGGGAATAATGTATGGAATGGGTGTATGAATGTTTATTACATTGTATGGAAAATATTAGGTAAGTATAATTCTTGTTACATGAGCTTACTAAGCACAGAGTGCTTATCCTGTTTCTTTTTCCCCTGTTTTGTAGTGTTAAGAGCTCGGAGGTCGGATTTGGTCGGAGACGCATCACACTATCAACCTCAAGATCTCGGTATATAAAGAAACTTTATTTTGGAAATCAATGGCATGTATAAGCTAGTAAAGTAGATGTTATATGAAATGAATGTATGGTTAGCCATTGGTATGGCTAACAAATTTTGGTTTTGGTATGTGATGAGATTATCTTATGAACACGATAAAGCTATATTGAAAATATATATTGAAATGGATTGGTTGTATTGGATTGGTCTCGATTTAAAATTTGCAGGGGAAAATTAGATTTTTATAAAGGGGTTATATTGAGTTTTTTTTTAAATATATATATATTCGGTAAAATCTGGTAATGCCTCGTATTCTATTCCGGCGACGGATACGGATAGGGGGTGTTACAGATACGATCTGTTTGAATCCAGATTTGCTACCCAATGAAACTGTGTCAGTTTGTAGTATGGTTAACAATAAATGAGAATGAGATATGGATGTCTTAAAAATCATTTGCCATCATCCTCTATTGCATATATTATTGCAGTTAAACCACCAATGGCTAATTATGATTTCGAGGATAAACCTGGTTGGAAATGGAACAAAGGAACTGCCTTCACTTCTAAGTCGGCATATGAGTTATTGAGCGAGGAATCTGATTGGGAAATTGATAAGAGGTGGCAGGTGATTTGGAAGATTAAGGGGCCACAACGAGTGAGAGTATTTGTTTAGCTTGTGGTTCATAGAAAATTTCTAACGGATGCGGAATGATGGAAACGACATATTACAATAGACCCTTCGTGTATTAATCAATGTGAAGCTAGATTGGAGAATAGATCATGTTCTGTGAAAATGTTTGCCAGCGGCTGGCCTTTGGAGTTGCGTGGTGAAGAGTGACAGATTGAATGAATTCTTTGGCCTTAATTTAGTTGATTGGGTTCATGTCAACTTATCAAGGCCGGAATATTTTGCTTTGAATGATGAAAACTGGGAGGTGTTTTTTGGGCTGGCATGCAAAGAAATCAAGTTTTTTTTTTTTGATAATTTTTCTGAGTGGGAAAGCACGCTGGACAAGGCAAAAAGTTTAAGCCGAGAATTTTGTGATAAGACTCAAACTACAAATGAGAAATAATAGGGGAAAGGAGAAGATATGGCAACATGTTTATTGGCAGCGCCCTGAATCGGGATGGCTCAAAGTGAACACAGATGGCTAGACAACTTGATAGTGGTTTTGCAGCAGCTGGAGGATTGGTCAAAGATGAAAATGGTGTCTGACACTTAGGATTTGCAAGGAATATAGGGATATGTAGTATTGAGGCTGAATTATGGGGTATCATGATGGGTTGATATTAGAAAGGAAGATGATGATAAGAAGAGTGATCTTTGTAACAGCTTGGCAGCATTAGACTTTGTTTGTGGAAATTGGTGAGATGGATTACGACAATATTGTCCTATCAAATGTCAAAAGAATAATTGTTAATAATTAGGAAATTGATCTCAAATATATGTTTCGTGAAAGAAATCGACTAGTGAATAGTATGGCAGCTATAACTTTTAATTTGAACCCAAGTTTTACCGTCTTCCCACAGCCATCTAATATAGTGCTTAGAGTGATTGTAGTTTAAATACGGGTAGTTTTCTACATTTACCAAAAAAAATATGGTAGATGAATTGCTGCAACGATTATAAAAGACATAAATGAGTTCCTTCCTACTAGTTTTTTTCTTTTAATGATAAAAAATAATAATTATTGATAAGAAAGAAATCAATCCTATACTGGTGTTATCTCCAATTTTGGTTGTTCATCATTTCCGTTAGGTACTGTAGATGGAGGTAAGGCTGGTGCAGGCTCCTCCTGTTTCTGCCCATCAGAGGTCATTACTTGAACCGGCGGTGGCTTAAGAAGGGTCATTTGCATATAGACGTTATCAGATAAATGGTTCTTCAATTCCCTGTGCTCTTGACACAAGGCACACCAATGCAAGCAGCAGTGGACCAAGCAGGGATGACATGGCGAATTCTGCAGTTAAAACACAGACCACAACTTAGCAAATCACCTAACACCCATAGCTGCTTATGCGCCTATAGATTCTAGATTGGGGGGGGGTATACCTTGAGATGATATTTCTTCTGCAGGGATTGTCGAAACAAGCCATTGTAGATGCCGCACAACCACCAAGCAAAAACCAGGGTCTCACCAATGAGAAATGATGTTTGAGGGTCAATGCCGTGGAAGAATAAGGTGGCTGCTGCAATCACCATCCCGCCTTCTACACATAAAGCATGACAAAAGCATGCATCATTCCTTGTTATATCGTCTCTCAAGGTTTCAACATTTTGCCCGAACAACAAACATGGACAAAACAGACCCGTCACGCCTGCAATAATCATCCAACAATTGCAGCACTGTGAAATCATAAGGAATGATAGTAACTATATGAAAACAAAAAGATAGATTAATTGGACTCTTACAGCTCTCAGTTTCTTCAAAACAGCCAAAAACTCCAGTTGTCCAGTCTTCATCAGCAGGTGGCTCATAGCTTTCAGGTAGAGGTTGCCCACATTCAAGGCATCTATGTACCACTAACTATATATATATATATATATAAAATTATCAAGCTTTGGCTTCCCACCATGCCATACCACTTCAAATAGCCAAAAACAAAAAAAGAACTTGATTTGTTCAAACCATACTCAGACCTAGATCTAAAAAAATGAACTAAAAGAAATGGGTTATCGTTACAAACCCCAAATCCGAGATTATATCAACAGAAACTCATTATAATAAAAAGGAAAATGATTATTAAATAACAATGGAATGGAAATACTACCAACCTGAGGAACTTGAACGGGTTGATTGAGTTCTCCAGGGGTGATCTCTTCAAGAGGCTCTTTTTCCTTTGTAAGCCTTACGTAATGTGATGGTCCCTTGCTTTCATCCATCTCTAATCAAAACATTACAGAACAAAAACCAAAACACCGAATCATCAGATACATTTCAACTTCCTGCATGTGTTTTAACAATGTAAGAGGGAAAAAACACAGAGAAGGTTGAAAGAAATTCTTAAACAAAAAACAAAAATGAATAACGAAATAACCAGCTCCGAATCTGGAAATGTTTCCTTCTTGGCCTTGTATACGAATCAGTCAGTCTTTCCATTTTTTTTTACTGTGATTTTCCATTGCCTTTTCCTACGGAGAGGGACGACGCTAACTTTGTTTTATGGGGAACAAGTGTTGGAAACAAAAGGCTTATTAATAACGAGCAATTTGTTTCATAATATTCATTTCGAAGTTACATAATCCATTGACGTCCTTGAGAACCGAGAAGCCCCAGGGAGGGTTATTACTTATTATATAGTCGAAATTGTTAGAAAAATAACCCCCAAGCAGAAGGTGAAGATTTAATGAGACATAGAGTCGTAATTTAATTCTTAATATAAAATATAATTGTGTGTTTATTTATAAATTTAAAATTTAAAATTAAAAATAATGAAGTTTAAAATTTAAATTTATATCTACAAAGATAAAATATTGTCAATATTTTTATTTTGTTGACTTGGTCTGTGTTTTTCATATTTTTAGTGTTCATTTGGTTATATACTTGGATGGTGAGATTGGCTTCAATAGACATAGTGAAATTAAATATTTTAACAGTGAGATTAAAATGCATAAAATAATTATTTCTCTTGTTAATTTTATTAACATTGTATTATTGAATACTTTCTTAAACAAACCTCTTTATTTATTTAAAGTTATTTTCAAGTATTAACAATAACTTTTATAATAATTAATATTTTTTCTGATAATTTGGAAATTGAATGGTGGTGAAAAGTACGGGGATAAAGATTTTCTCATTTTGTGAGAAAAGGATGTAGATGTAATTTTATAATTTTAGTTGATATTTGTAGACATAATGAATGGATTAAAGCTTAGGGAAAATATGGTAACTAAGGATTGAAACTTGTTGAAATTTGATTGGTTGGTGAAAACAATGATGAAATTGAAATAAAAATTTTCTATATATTATTTTAGTATGGGACGATAACAAAGAAAGCATAGGAAAATGAAAAAATAGATAAGTACTTAATTGAATTCAAGTTAGTTTATTTTAATTTGAATATTTAAGTATTTAGATTTTAATATGAAATGATTAAATAATATATAACTATGATTATTGAATATTGAATATGTATATTGAATTTAGCAATATAATAAATGATAAAGTGATAATTTAGCGGTTAGTGAATTTTATGAAACTAAGGATAAAAGTATAAGGAGTGAAAAATTATTTATTTGTCAATGACGGATAAATGAATAGATGTAGAATAGTGAAATTACTATAGAGAGGGCTAAATTGTAAAGAGTGTAAAATTTGATATATGAAATGAATATTGTGATTAAAGGTTTAAATGACGTGAATAATGATATCAAAATGTTATAAAAATAAATATTAAATTTTCATGAATTTGGAGATGAAATTGGAAAATGTTCAAAAATTACTACGTGTTTTAAAATAGTGAAATAAAATATTAGGTGGAGTTATAAGAAAACAAAGTACTTAATGATAGTAAATTGAAATGTAAAGTGCTAAGTGTTGTGAATACATGTTATGTTATTACTTTTATGAATTGTGAATAAAGTGATCATGTGAAATAAAATATAACGAATGTGTTTATGTGATTCAAAGTGAATGCATAAAACAATACAAAGTGATATATGTGTGATATATCAAATATGTTATATGAAAGTAATTTAAGAAAAGACTTTGATATGTGAATGTAAAAGTTGATTAGTGACTATATGCGTTAAAGTAAAAGTTATAAGTTATAAAGCTAATTTAAATGATTTTATATTTTGGAAAATGAATTAAAAGTTTAAGTATATTAGTGAAAGAAACTGTGAATAAATGTTATTAAAAACTTATAAATTATATATATATGATAAGATTGAATTTAGTTGAGTACTTATTAAACTATTTATGTAGGCTAACACATTTAAACGCATAGGTAAAAGAAATAGATAGAAGCTACGAAGAGTACTTCTTCATGGGGATCACATTGACTCTCAAAATTTCAAGATTCTTTTGGGATATGATTTTGGACTTAAAAATGACATGTACTGTGTTATGTTTAAATTGCACTTAAATGACATTATTGGAAATTACATGGTGTTTGATAATGAAAAAGTAAATATAGTATTTTGAATGTTAACCTATTACATTTTTAAGTGTTAGATATTTAGGTAATTTAATGCCAAATGTGGCATTCGTCGCTCAAGTTATCAATTTAGCTTGGGCAAGGGGTGTTACAGAGAAAAGGAGAGATAAGGAGTTGAGCATTATGATAAAATTTGAGAAAGAAAAGGGGACAATGTCATGTGTCCTATGATTTCTAGTGCTTAAACCGTTTTGAGTTATCATTTCTTCTGAATTCAAACTGTTAGTCTTACAACCTTATGTATCCTATAATATAATTACAATATATATTACTAAATATGTGAACTAAATAAATTACGATATAATTACATTTTATCAACTAATCAAATCTAAAAAATTCGAATTCATTATAATAAACGAGGATCAGGCATGTGACACGGGAGGCAAACAGAGATGCTGACTTTGTAGCGAGGCACTTCAAAGAGGGCCCCCGTGAGAACTGCAGATACTAGAAGATTCACTTGCTGGAAGCTGGAGTTTGCTGATGGCAGATGTGGGAGCTGGCTGAATAATCAACACAAGTCTTAGATAAGGGCGTTTAGGACTTCTCATTATTCAACAAAAAAAAAATCTTTAAAAAGTTAGAAAATTGAATTATGGTGATTTGTCTGTGTTTCCTTTTCGAAATCACAGACTATTTACATTATTTTTTTCTTTTCAAAGGAAAGAAGATATATATTACATTTGAAGTAAATCGTAATAGTTTTTGTTTTAGAATCAGTCTGAAATTTATATAGAATTTTTATTTGATATATAATGCGACACATGGCCGTTAATTTATTTTAATTGTAGGAATAAAATTTTGATTTTAATTAGTTTAATTTTTACAATCACTAGGTGGTACTATTTTAAATTTACTCATTGCATGTATAAATTTGATTCAAAATAATATATACATGTACACAATTCAAGTAACATCAAGATTTCGTATGTATAATTATATAAAATATGTATCACAATTACATATGAAATTTTAAAATTTTCTGCAAGAATAATATCTCAGTCAAACCAAAGGAAGGGCTAAAATCTTGATCTTACTATAGGGTGCCTTGCAAAAGCTAGGCTTTGGCTTATCCAAACAAAACCAGACTTTTGATTACAGAAAACTAGCTAGCAGAACTATGGGAGGAGGAACCATGCACATCAACTTTCCAAAGATTCAGTTAAATTCTTCTTCCACTACTCTCTCTGCTGTTTCTTCTTCCTCTTCACATAATCTTAACCTTTCAGTCCCATCCAATTATGCTTCTCCACTTAGACCTTCTTCTTCTTCTTCTTCTTCTTCCTGTCAAAATGAAATTTGCAAAAGACTAGAAGTTGTAGATGGAAATGAAAATAAAATAGGAACTGGGTCCTTCAATAATTTTATTTTGGGACCAGTTCCATCCAAACCAGAAGTTGAAACTGCTTTAGCTGCTCTCCACAAGTGAGTTGGATTTCTCACTTTCTGCTTGCTGTGTTGATTTTTGTAGTTTTGCATCTCTTATATGAGAAAATTATGCTTATCACTTATTCCCTTGGAGCGCTTCATGCAATTTCGCTTTTGTTTTGTGGACCAGTTACATACATGGGATTTCTTCATCTACACCAGAATTTAAATGGTTGAAGCCTCTTTTGGACAGCTGTCACTCGAGAGGGTTGCTATGTCAAGGTCTTGGTAGAGTTTACGATGGCTTCATCTTGCTCCTCACTGAGCCATCTGTCAAGGTGTTTTGCATATATTTGCTTTACCAGATATTGTTCCTCAAGTTCTTCTGACCATGTTTTTTTTTTGTTTGTTTGCCAAATTGAATCGATGTGCATGTAGAGGCTGGTCGTTTCAATATCATCTGATAAAGCTGTTTGGGATGCTATAAAGAACAACGAGTTGGTTCGGAAGCTCCTTGACTTGCCTCTCCCTGCAGGTCTGTTCCTGATAGCAATAGCATATTATGAATGCCCTTTTTATTTTGTATGATTCGACACTCCCTTCCCTGGTGTTGTGTTTCTTACAGTTGAAAATGGAAGGCCTGGGAATTCTAGCGGTGAAGCAGAGCCAGACAATGACATCTTGCAGTGGATATTGGACTTTGCAAAAGCTAAAGTCACAGAGCTCGTATTGAAATTCCAATCACTTCTGAATGAGGTGTTCCGAAGTGGTAAGAGAGAAAAACCTAATGAAGAAACCAGAGGTCAGTTGGAGGAAGAAATCAGATCTTCCTTGATTCTCTCAATTGTAATACTGTTGATCGTGATTGTAGCTCGGGTTCAAACAGTTTGATCAAACACCCAACTTAAATCCTCTTTCATACAAGGTAACCATGAAAACCAAGAGGGAAGTTCAAGTGCTCGGAGGGAGTGCATCGGTTTCTGCATTCTTCTTCTTAGGATCCAAAATGATAATATAACATCTCTCTGTATTCAAACTGTATACCCTAAAAGTGTAACAATATCAAAGTATGTACCAAGTAAATGAGCCTTCAATATTTGCCTTGAACCTGAAGAAGTTGATGCATAAATGTATGCGTTCTTGTTGCCAGAGAAGTCTGGGTTGATAATGGGAAAATCAGCGTTGGCAGTATAATACACCAATTATAATGTAGAATCTTTATTACAATTAAGGTTAAACAACAAAAGAGAATGTTTTCTATTAAATAACATACCTTAAAAAATCTGATTTAAAATCATGCAAAGTCAGGCGGCAAGAAAGAGTGGCTTAGGGAGGGCGACGAAGAAAGTCAGGCAAAGGGAAGATGATCCCTCGGATGTTGGGGACATGGCGGTGGATAGAGAAGAAGAGGCCCCGGTCACCTTTAAGGATAAGCTTATTGGCTGGGATAGAAATAACAAAGGCGAGGAAGATTATGAAGATGACGATTGATTTAAAATAGGGTGTTATGATTACTGAGATGGTGGATGGCATCCCGAATATAAAGTCTTCTGAGAGAGTTCATACGTTGATTCAAAGAAGTATGTCCAAGTCCATTATCATGAAATTAATTGGTAGGAAGATTGGCTTCAGTGTGCTGACTAATAAGATTATGGGTTATGGAAGCCAAGTGGAGCGTTTCAACTGATGGAGGTAGAAAATGACTATTATCTTGTTAAGTTTCAAGTAATGGAGGACTATACTAAGGCGTTTTCGGAGGATCCATGGGTAATTTACAGGCAATACTTAACGGTGCAACCATGGTCGACGTCTTTCTTGACGGCTCAAAGCTATCCTCATCAAGTGGTAGTACGGAAAGTCTTCCAGGGTTCTCCGGGGCTTTGTACAAGAAGTGCTTATTGAAGGCAGTGGGTAGTACAATTGGACATGTGATCGAGATAGATGAGAACACTGACAACGGAGCTCCGGGTCGATTTGCACGTATGACGGTCAATGTTGATCTCAGGCAACCATTAGTGTCGAAAATAAGGATTGAAGGCAAAGTTTAAAGAACTGAGTATGAAGGGCTACCAAATGTGTGTTTGAATGCGGTATTTTTGGCTATGCGAAAGAGGTTTGCCCAGAAGTTAGGAGAGAAAACCCAACGTCACATGATGATGAGGCCAATATAGTTGTGCAGAATCTGGCACTGGAGGTCCTTGATCGAAGGGGGAAGGTAGAGTCGTCTGGATCTTGGATGATCGTTGCCCGGAAACCTAGGCATCCTTTGAGGAAGAACGAAATCAGGGAGAATAATGTAATTGGGGAAGGTAATAAAAAGACAATTGTGCAGGGATCACATTTTCAATTTATTGCCGATTTAAAAGAGACTGATAGTGCACCAATCACAAATTTCACGGAAGTGAGTAAAAGTATAGGGACTGGGCAGTTGACTAGTTTTAATGTAGGGACAGGCTTAAGGCCCAAAACCAATGGAGTTAGCTGGGCAAGTTTCGTCAATGAAGCAGTGGAGAATGTGGGGGAGAAACAAAAGGAAAATGGTGGACTATTTAGGGTGCACCAAAACAGGTTTTTAGCGGCGTTTAAACAAAAAACGCTACAAAAAATATAGCATTAGCGGCGAACAAATAAAAACGCCGCAAGAAGTCATCAATAGCGGCGTTTTACAGCAAGCGCCGCAAAAGAGTTAAGGGAACGATGCCATTTCCTTTTTTTAGATTAAGAGATATTAGTGGCGCTTTTAAAAAAACGCCACAGTAGACAGGCATTAGCGGAGCTTCGAATAAGCGCCGCAAAGGAGTTAAGTTAAACGACGCCGTTTTCTTGTTGAGCTTTTCAACATTTGTGGCGCTTTCTTTAGAAACGCCGCAATAGTCAAGAATTACCGGTGTTTTATCATAAACGCCGCAAAAACTGCTAAGAAAATGGAGCCGTTTTAAGTTTAGGTTTTAGGAAAGTTAGTGGCGCTTACTGGAAAATGCCGCAACGGTCAAGAATTAGCGGCGCTTTATCATAAGCGCCGCAAAACTGTTAAGAAAACGTTGCCGTTTTTCGTTTATCTTTTCAAGACGATAGTGGCGGTTATCGAAAAATGCCGCAATAGCCAAGATTTGGCGGCGCTTTTGACAAAGTGCCGTAAAACTCTTAAGAAAACGTAGTCGTTTTTTATTTAGGTTTTAGAGACTTTAATGGCGCTTTCTTAGAAACGCCGCAAAATAGAGGAATTAGCGGCAATTCCTCCAAAGCGCCGCAAAGGAGTTAAGCCAAACGATGCCGTTTTCTTGTTGAGCTTTTGTGTCGTTTGTGGCGCTTTCATAGAAACGCCTCAAAACTCTTAATAGTTAACGACGCTTCTATAAAAGCGCCGCAAAACTATTAAGCAAACGATGTTGTTTTTTATTTAGCATTAGGGCTTTAGTGGCGCTTGTCTAAAAATGCCACAGACTGTTAAGAGAACGATGTCGTTTTTATATAGCTTTTAGAGACGTTAGTGGCGCTTATTAGAAAATGCCACAATAGTCAAGCATTAGCGGCGATTTCTCAGAAAGCGCCACAAATAGTTAAGTCGAACGACGCCGTTTTCATGTTGAGCTTCTCCAAATTGGTGGCGCTTTTCTAGAAACGCCGGAATAGTCAACCAGTAGCGGTGCTTTTGGTGAAAACGTCGCAAAAAGTTTGTCTTTTGTTGTTGAGCTTTAGAGGCATTATCGGTTTGGGGATTATGAATTTAAGAGTTATGTTTATTGTTTATTTTTTAATGGATAGGGTTTACACTTTATAGTTTATATATATGTTATGGATCAGGGTTTAAAAATTATAGTTTATATATGTTCTATGATTTAAGGTTTAAGAGATATGGGTTAAGGTTTTATGGATTATGGTTTAAGGGTTGGGGTTAAGGGTTTAGGGGTTAAGGGTTAAGGGAAGGGGTTGTATAGTTAATGTTTTATGATTCAATATGTTTAAGGGATATGGGTTAAGGGTTACGAGTTAAGGGTTTATGATTTATAGGTTTTGGATTTAGGGGTTTATAGTTTTTATATGTTCTATGATTTAAGGTTTAAGGGATATGGGTTAGGGGTTTATGGATTATGGTTTAAAGGTTGGTGTTTAAGGGTTAAGGGTTTAACTAATGGTTAAGGGTTGGGGTTAAGGGTTAAGGGTTTAGGGGTTTATAGTTAATGTTTTATGATTTAATATGTCTAGGGGATATAGGTTAAGGGTTTATGCATTATGGTTAATTTGTGGTTTATGGTTTAAGGGTTGGGGCCTAGGGTTTAGGTGTGTTAGGGGTTACAGGTTACGAGTTAGGGGTTTATGATTTATAGGTTTTGGATTTAGAGTTTAGTGAATAAGGCCTCGTAGTTTAGGGCTTAAGGTTTAGGTTTTAGGATTTTATGGGTTATTGTCTAGGGTTTGTGGGTATATGGTTTAATTTTTAGGGTATGTGATCTAGGGTCGTAGGTCTACTGTATATGTTTTTTAGGATATAAGGGTTATAATGATTTATAGGATTTAGATAATGAAATTTTAAGTATTAAATTTTAATAGAATTATTTAAATTTTAAATTTGCAGAATAATAGAATTATTTAAATTTTAAGATACCAAAATTAAATTAATTTTTAATAACACATAAAATGCCTTCCAACATAATTCAAATTTAAAATTGAACAATATTTCAATTTTAAAAAATTGAACAATTAAAAATAATGGCATATTAATGTATCAAATGTAAATTTTATAAAATTATTAAATAATTGAAAAAATTTAAGAATAGTGGCATTTTCACAAGAAACGCCGCAACAATGTACTAGAAATTACAGAAAACGGCGCCATTTGGTTGGTTGTTAGTGGCGTTTCTATCCAAAACACCGTAGATGGTATGAAATAGCGGCGTTTTTAGGTTATCAAAAATTGAACAAAAACAACGTCGTTTCTGCATGAAGGATTTTAAATTTTTAGTGGTGTTTTTCTCAGAATCGTCACAAAAGATTATCTTTAGCGGGGTTTTGGCTAAAATCGCCGCAATAGTCTATTTAAAATTCCGCTGGACGTCACCGTTTGATTTCAGGGACTTAAAATTTATTAACTAAGACGATGTCGTTTTGCTTAGCTTAGTTTTCCCCCTCCCTTTCCCACACCCAGCCCCTAATTCAGACTTCAAAATCCCTAACCCCTTCCCTCCTCCCTTTTTTTCCCCCCAAAACGAAAACCCTCATCCAGGCTCTAGTTCCACGACGCGTTGTTGTTGTTCTCTACTTCTCTTCACTTCGATTCTTCTGCAACTTCTGACCCAAACCCTTCAAATAAACAAGTTCAAGGTGAGCCAACTTTAGTTTTCATTTGAATTGAAATTTTCGAGCTGTACTCTGGCTTGCAAATCAACCAGATAATTCTTGTGTACTTAAAAACATCTTATTTTATGTTTTATGTTTTATGTTTTATGCTGTCCAAAGTTTTGTTTTTGTTTTCTTTTTAAATGTTATTTACTGTTCGAAGGTATTATTTTTATGTTATGAACTGTTGAAGAATTTTATCTTTTTGTTATTATGAAGCCCCAAAGTTTTAAGTTTTAGTTTAAACTTTAAACCCAGTTTTACTTATGTTTGATGCTGTATTATTTTTATGTTCTTAAGGAATTTTGTTTTATGTTATTGTTATTGTAATGTCTAAAAGAATTTTGGTTTTTTATTTTAATCCCTGTTTTCACTATGTTTGATGCTGTATTGTTTTGATGTTTTAAGGTCTTTAGGTTGGGAACTTGATAGTCATGGATGGTTCCGGGAAATTTAGTGCCTTCCTTTGGAACCTGTTCTGATATAGTAGGACTAAATGTTGATAACCTGTTCCGATTCTGGGAAATTCAGTGCCTTCCTTGAGTGTGAACGAGGGAGATTTGCATGAGGATTTTGACTTCAGCGATGAAGTTCTTAAGTACATAAGTTAGATGCTTATGTTGATCCTCATCATATTGCTTGCATGCTTTTTTATACGGATTGTTATTTTCTTTCATTTTTGCCTCTTTTTTTCATACGGATTGTTTCAGTTTTCTTTCTTGTTCTTAATCCAACTTATTGGTTAAACAAACAAATTTTCTTTTCTCTTTTTTCTTGTGGTATGCTAACGATTTTTTTTTCTTTTATGATTCGCCTTTTGAATTTTTGAGCAGTTTGATTGATATCTTGATTTCTTGATAAGGATGTTGGCTGGATGGGTTTCTTAGTTCGTTCTATGTTTGTTTGCCTCCCGTGAAAACCGAGGGAATCTTATCTTTTCTTATGAAGTGATGAAAAACCCCAAGTCAACTAAATCTTAATTAACCTTATTAGAAAACTACAAAAATCTAAAATTTAAGGACTAGTTCTTACACTATATTTTACTTTCAGGCAGTATTACTTGTATATCTTCAAGGAGCAGTAGGCAGAAACTGGTGCTTTTCAATTAGTGAATTTACCATCTATTAAAGAAAGAAATTGTAAATACTGTTCCTTTTGCCATGCTTTTATTAGTACAGACTACAGAGCTTTTATTAGTACAGAGCTTAAAAACTTTCTTCTTTTTTTCTTTCATCACACTTAGCTTAGCATGTTTGTCATTAGAATTTGGTATAAGATTTATTTACCTTTCAAACTTTACAAAAAAAATTATTGGATGAGAATGATTGTTATTGATTGTTTGGCTGTAGTTACAAAAAAATTATTATTGGATGAGAATGCATGCTACCACGGGTTATGTGTTTGTTAGTTACTCGAGAGTTGAGACATTAACCTTCACTTCAATTGATTGAATCGTACAATTCAATTATTGAGTGTTACTTTATCAATTCATATTAAGTTGATTGTTGTGATAATTAAAATTGATACATTGATTTGAATCTAAATGTAGTTAAATAATCCTCTGTTTACTTCTGTTGTGTTTTTTCTTGTTTTTTTGGTACTAATAAAGTTAGTTGTGTTTTGTTATTTTTTTTGCAAAAGTTTGCTTCAAATTTGAGGAAATTTGAGGTATTTATTCCTATGTTTCCTACATAGTTTTCTTACAAAAACACATCCAAATGTTTAAATTTCTGATTTTGATATATTTTAACTTAATAGTTTACTTATTATTTTTGAGTATTAAAAGAGAGTTTTAATTAAGCTTTTTGGTTTTGAGCCTATGGGTATTTGTTTACTTATAATTTGTGTATGTAACTTTGCAGCTACCTGATTACATTATTGCGATGTTTAAATTATGATTTGATATGTCTCCACGAACTGTTTACCCAAACAAAAACAATCTACAGAGTTTACTAAATTTTGGATTATGCTAATTCTTAAAGCACTTTATGTTTTTGAGTATTTGAATAAATTATGGGCGATTAGTTTATTCGGTTTAATGTGAAAAATTTATCGATTTTGGCAAAGAAATGAGTTATCAAATTTACTCTTAAATTAATAAACTATCGATGTTAGATGCGATTAACGATTGAATGTTAGTGTTTAATAATCATTTTCATACAATAATTTGATCGATTAATTCATTGAATGTCAATGAATTAGCAATTGTGTTTACATAAATTACATAACTTATTAATAAATTTTATTTTAACTTATTAATTATATATATTTATTTAATTTATCTTATATTTTTAAAAGTTGATACATTACATAACTTGCATAGCCTTCATACATAAACTTACATAACTTATATAATATTAAGATAACTTATATAAATGAGTTGGATAACTTATATAATATTAAGATAAAATTTCTAATTACATAACTTATATAATATTAATTTCTAATAACATAACTTAGATAATATTAATTTCTCATTACATAACTTATATAATATTAAGATAAAATTTCTAATTACACATCAATTTCTAAGTTTAGATAACTTATTTATTATTAAGATAAAATTTCATAATACATAAGTTAAATAACTTACATATATAATACGAACTTATTACATAACTTTCATAACTTACATAATACATTACTTAACTTACATAACTCATTTATACTTATAAGTGAAGAACTGAATGTTGTAATTTCTGGTGAAAATCAGACTTCAATAATTAAGAAATGGACCGGTCTTGGATGAATTTGTCAAGGGTAAGCAACGGTTATCGAAATGGAGTACAGACGTTTCTAAATTTTTCATTTCAATACGCAAGCCAAGAGAACATGATTCTTTACCCCTGTAAGAATTGTGTCAACATAAACTGGCATTATCGTGAGGTTGTATACGAGCATCTAATTGTTGATGGGTTTGTTCGGGGTTATAAACAATCGTTATTTCATGGAGAATGCCCGCCTAGTACTTCCTCTTCAAGGATGGATGTATCTTATCCTGATACTGCTTACCATCAGTTTGATAGAGGGGATGACATGGAAGGTATGTTGCGGGATGTATTTAATATGCACAATCATGGTGTCCAGTCGTTTCCGGCGGACTTTGTGGCATCTGATGATTGTAATATTGGTGGAAATGTTTTTACCGAACCGGGAAGTAGTGTACATCATGAAGATCCGAATGGAGAAGCGGCGAAGTTCTACGCACTACTTAATGACATGAACGAAGAACTGTATGAAGGATCAAAATTTTCAAAAATGTCCTTCTGTGTTCGCCTTTTTCAATTAAAATGTTTGGGAGGGTGGACCGGAAACTCGTTGACAATGCTGTTAGAGTTTTTGAGAGAAATGTTTCCGTTTGCAAAAATCCCTCAGTCATGCAAAGATATGAAGAGAATGATAAAAGATTTAGGCCTTGGGTACAACAAAATCCATAGTTGCCCAAATGACTGCATGTTGTATTGGGGCGATCGGAGAAACCAACAGTGCTGTCATGTATGCGGCTACTCTCGTTGGATAAGTAGAAACACAGAATATGGGAACGATGATGAAAATGATGCACAGTCTAGAAAGAAGCTAGTCAAGATCTTGCAGTATTTTCCGCTGATACCAAGGCTTCAAAGGCTTTTCATGTCGTCGAAGACAGCGGAGTCAATGATGTGGCACCATGATAGACGAATCGATGATGGATTATTAAGGCATCCGACAGATTCTTTAGCTTGGAAATCATTTGACAATAAATTTCCAAGCTTTGCAAGCGATCCTAGGAGTGTGAGGCTTGGGCTAGCATCTAATGGATTTAATCCTTTCAAGATCATGAGCATCACAGACAAGATGCTTGGCCAAGAGTGCTTGTTCCTTACAATCTGCCTCCGTGGATTTGCATGAAGCAATCTTCCCTTATCTTATCTATGATTATCCCTGGGGAGAAAGGGCCCGGGAATGATATCGACATTTATTTACAACCACTTATTAAAGAGTTAAAACAATTATGGGCTGGTGTCGAGACATACGATGTGCTGAGAAATGAGAACTTTAATTTACGTGCAGCTTTGATGTGAACCATTAATGACTTTCCCGCTTATGCCAATTTATCCGATTGGAGTACCAAGGGTCGTTATGTGTGTCCTTGTTGTGCTGCACAAACATGTTCGCAATGGTTGTACAATGGGAAGAAGTTCTCTTACATGGGGCATCGTCGGTGGTTACCGAAAAATCATAGATTTAGATTTGAGTTCAGATTTGACAAAGACCAAGAGTTCAGAGAAGCTCCTTCGCAGACCAGTGGCTCTGAAATCTTGTTCATGTTGGAAAATATGAATTTCATTTATGGGAAGATCAACCAACCGCCAAACACGCAAAGAAATAGAAGATCAAATGATGAAGCTGATGATGACTCTGATGAAGAGGACGACCCTAATGAGGTGGACTTGTGGAAAAAAAGAAGTATTTTTTTTGAGTTGCCTTATTGGGAGCATCACCTTTTATGACACAATCTTGATGTTATGTACATTGAGAAAAATGTCTATGAGAACATTGTAGGTACAATTTTAAATTTCAACGGAAAATCAAAAGACAATCTTCAGAGTCGACTTGATTTGGTCCAAATGGAAATTCAGCCTGATCTTCATCCCAATCCACTTCCGAATGAGAAATATCGGTTGCTGCCTTCTATGTTCTCAATATCCAATACGGAAAAAGAACTGTTTTGCATGGTGTTGAAGGATATTAAGGTTCCAGATGTGTATGCATCAAATATATCTCGATGTGTTAGTGTTAAAGATCGAAGATTATATTCGCTAAAATCACATGACTATCACATCTTGATGCAAGATTTACTACCAGTTGCTCTACGATGTTGTATGTCCAAGAAGGTGACGTCTTGTATAATTGAACTATCCAATATAATAAAAACCATTTGTGGCAAAGTTTTGGATGTTCAAGAACTTCAGGAGGTACAGGATCGAGCCGCTTTAACTTTATGCAACATGGAGAAAATCTTCCCACCTTCCTTCTTCACCATTATGGTTCACTTGATAATCCATCTCCCGCATGAAGCAATTCTTGGCGGACCCATTTTCTATTGATGGATGTATCCCAAGGAATGGCTGAGGCGGCATAAGCAGAAAAAAATCTTGGAATTAGGTGATTTAAGGGCAAAATTGTAAATTTGGTAAAACTAAGCTTAAATAAAAAGAAATCTAAAGATTTCAAAGCAATTTTTCTTCAATTCTCAGCCAAAAACAGCCATTAGAGAGCTTCTTAAGCTGGTTTTTATATTTTTACTTCATATCAAGAGCTCGTAGATCAATGAGAAAAAGGAAAATTAGCCGAGTAGTCTCTGAACTATTATCAATTTTACAATCCAACCCAGGTAAGTTTATATGGTTAAACTTTCATGATTATTTGTCAATTTAGGAATTGTATAATATATTTATTCATGTTTTGTTGTTGAAATTAAGATTATTGTAGAAGTATGAAAATTGAATTGAATGTTTAAAACGAGTAGAACGCAGGATTGAGTACGATCATTCCGTGGCAAATAATGAATTGACGGATAAGACCATGGTTGAACCATGGTAATATTTAAATGTAAGACCATAAATGAGCTATGGCATTTTAATGAAAAGACCATAACTGGGTTATGGCACCTTGAATGTAAGACCATGGTTGGACCATGGCAATATAGATACATGTGTAAGACCATAGCTGGGCTATGACATTCTGATGATAAGACCATAATTGGGTTATGGCACTACAAATGTAAGACCACGGCAGGGCCATGGCACTGCATATGTAAGACCATAGTTGGACTATGGCACAAAAAGAACGATGTACTCATATCTGTAAGTCGTTCTTCGATTCAATAAAAAATGGTAAAAGACTTATGTGATTGAATTGAAAGATTTATAAATTATTATTGATATTGATCTGAAGGAAGTGTGTTTATTGATTATATTGTATTTGACAGGGAAAAATGTATGATTTATTTACAATTTAATTTATTATATTATATTAAGTTTAATAAGATCAATGTTTAACCTATTGAACTTACTAAGTTTTATTAAGCTTACTCGTGTTGTTTAATGTTCTTGTAGATTAACGTGTAGTCAGAAGATTGGATCAACACATCAAGCTACACTATCCAGTTTATTCCGGTAGTTTTTGCAATGTAAATTTTGGTTTATATGGCATGTATAGGGTTGGTTTGGCAATGAAATAATTTGAATTGTGGTTGTGAATGTTAAATGTTTGTATACATATAATTAGTAGTAGAATTTGATAAATCAATGAAATGAGTTAAATAGGTAGGTATAAGTAAATGAAATATTTGTGATGTTAGGTCATGTTGAGAACATGTTTTAGCTTGTATTGATTGCTTGGTTGGGATATATTGGTGTATGTGAATGTTGAGTACAAGTTAATGTCAAAATGGGTGAGAAAAGTGGCCTTAAAATGGCTTATTTTTGTTCACACGGGCAGAGACACGGGCATGTGTCCCCTGCTTCTAAGAAAATTTTTTAAATTTTGGGAAAAATTCCCTAAGTATCCGGTTTAGTCCCGATTCACTTCTAAGGTGAATATTGAGCCTCGAAGGTTCATCTAAGGGATAATATGTGTGTTATATAATTGATTTTTAATATGTGTAACAAAAGTTGGGAAATGTCCGTATTTAATTAGTAAAGTTTGGTAATGCTCCGTAACCCTGTTCCGGTAACGGATAAAGGTTAGGGGTGTTATAGCTCTTACTTCTCCCAGAATATCCTGCAGAGGTAACAGAACGGTCATAATCTTTCTTTGACTTCTTTGAGGCCGACTGATATGACTTTCTAGCAAATATTTTACTTGAAGTTCTGATTTCCAGCTCGGCTTGTCTCTTTTATTTACTTAGCTCTTCAGCTTTATGAGCTCGATTGACCAATATGACAAATTATTTTAATTCCAGAATCCTAACTAACAGCTTTATGTCTTCATTCAGGCCTTCTTCAAATCGCTTACACATTGCGACTTCGGTCGGGATGCATTCTCTGACACTGACTGATATATTTATTTCTGAATTAAGTTTGGAAAAATTCCCATGTAATCTGTTCTTTTTGTAGAACGGAAATCAGTGTATTCCACCATTGGTAAGCTGAATCTTTTAACAAGGATATAACATATTTCAGACATTCGACCGATGTACAAGATAATTCATCTAGAACCCTGATAGTATTTTCTAACTAGAATTCGACCCTTTCAAGATCATCTTCAGCTGTTGCTCTGAATTTTTCTACCTCATATTTACAGATTTTATCTACATGAGCCTTACCAGTTCTAACAAGTTCTATACCTTGTGGCATATCGAGAACCGGTTGAGAAACAAGAGGGGGAGGTTGTTGTACAGCTAGATTTGTACTTACAAATTCTATAAACCGTTTGTTCATCATTTGGAAGAAGGCGTCTTTTGCCTTTCCTCCTTGGCCCTTAGATACATGCCTTCTACTACTAGATGTTGCTCTTTGTACTGAAGCTTAAGCATTGCTCTCAGCTTTTTCAGATTCAGCTCGGTTGGATGACATTACTATATGAAAAACATATTTAAAATGGTAGGGAGATATCACACTATCATAGAGTATAAAATGGCATGTATAGCTAGACTCGTATTTGATATGTTAGTTTGAGAATTGGCTAAATCGTAGCTCTAATACCAATAAATGTAACACCCCTAACCCATATCCGTCGTCAGAATAGGGTTACGGAGCATTACTGGAGTTTACAGAACAAATACAGTTAATTTATATCATTTACTATTCATATCTGACATCAATCATATTGTCCTTTAAATGAGCCCTCAATGCCCAAAATACACATTTAAAACAAGTCGGGATTAAACCGAGAACTCAGAAAATTTTTCGTAAAATCTCAAAAATTTTCCAAGGTGCAAGGGACACACGCCTGTGTGGCCAGGCCGTGTTTCTTACACGGTCGAGAGATACACCCGTGTCTCAGACCGTGTGGACATTCGAAATAGGGACACACGGTCGTGTCCCAGCCTGTGTCCAAATTAGGGTGGTTACTAACTCGGGTCACATGGTTAAGTCACACACCCGTGTGCCAACATTCGCTAATTAACCTATACATGCCATTATAACCAAAAATTAGTTTTCTATATGTACCGAAATAGGCTGAGGGATAGTGTGATGATGCTCCGACCAACCTCCAACCTTTACAAACTTCCGAATACTATAAAATAGGGAAAAGAAACAGAGTAAGCGTATAATGCTTAGTAAGTTCGTATAATAAGAAATTTAACTTACCATTTAATCAAAATTAAGGTAAGCATATAAAACATACTAAAACAAGATGGCCAAAAGCCGTAGCACATATCCACATCAACCATGTCAGACACATATTTCATATAAATGTCAAGGAACATGTATGAGCTCAACAATATCAAGTTTCCATGTTCATAACTTTCCACTTCTTATATTCATATATCAATTCTATATACTTCATGTATATACGGGTAATGATTCACTTTTAATTCATTTATTTTCTCATATAAGAATTTTGTCCGTTGAATCATTTAAAATATCGATGGATACCCGGGTAGTACACTTGAAGTGTACAAATCTGTAATCCGTCAATTCATATTCGGAAATGCTCATATGAGCACATAAACAGGAAGCTCTCTCTCGAGCCATATAACGAGAAGCTCATGTAAGCCATGTATCGGGAAGCTTATCCGGTTTGTATAACCGAAAGCTCTTCCAAGCTGTATAACGGGAAGCTCATGCGAGCCAATAATGGGTAGCTCCTAAGAACTATTAACGGGAAGCTCCAAATAGCTTATTATCAGGAAGTTCAAGCGAGCCATATTGGGAAGCTCCGAGAAGCCATTAATCAGGAAGTTCATAAAGAGCCTTTAATCGGGAAGCTCACGAAGAGCCATATAACAGGACGCTTATAAGAGCTGTGGTGTGCCTACAACACATGCAAGATTACAACCGATCGGGATGCTCCGAATAGCTATTAACAGGAAGCTCGCAAGAACCATATAAGGGGAAGCTCGAGAGGGCCAAATTTCAAGATGCTCATGAGAGCTAATAACATAACGCTTTTTTGAGCTATGTTGTGTCCGCAACATATGCAGGACCACAAGCAATTCGGGAACCCTGTATCCATTGAATCTCATTTATCCAAGCAAGACTTATTATTTATCAGGTATTATCGGATATGTGATCAATTTCATACATACAACATTTATACAATTCACGTATACAACATCTCGTTCAAACATATAAATATACACAATTTAATTACACGAACTTACCTCGACAATGTTCGTGTTCGTAGATTATTATTCTGATACTTTTTGTTTTTCTCAATCTAATTCCGAACTAAGTCTATCCAGATGTATACGAGTAAATTTAACTCAATTTAATAAAATTCACATTCAATTCCATCTAATTCACATCTTAGGCAAAATTTCCATTTTACCCCTATACTTTTGATTAATTATGATTTAATCTCTAGGCTCGAAAAATGAATTTAATGCAATTTAATCCTTATTCCAAGCCTAACCGACTTTTACATATAACATTTACAGTCATTTCCTTTACAAAAGTTGTTTATATATCAACAACCTTCCATTTCTACCATAAAATTTCATAATTCATGCATATTCATCCATGGCAAAACTTTAATACTTTGATAACTTTGCAAATTAATCCCCAAAATAGTTAGATTAGGTTATTACGATCTCGAAAATATGAAAATTACTAAAAACGGAATAAGATTACTTACCTAATTAAGCTAAGTAAGCTTGCTTGAGCTCTTTTCTCTTAGCTAGAGTTTCCATGTTTTTCTATTTAGGAAAGATGATGAAAATGATGATATTTTCTTATTTTATTAATTTATCATCTTTTCATCTTTTACTTTCCAATTTCACCCTTTTCTTTAATTAAATTTCAATGGATGAATCATCATACTTATCTACTAACTCCACTTAATGGTCTAATTTCTATATAAGGACCTCAAATTTTGAATTCCATAGCTCTTTGATACTTATAGCTACTAGAACTCAACTTTTGCATTTTATGCAATTTGGTCCTTTATTAAATTAGACATGTAATCGATAAAAAAATTTTAATGAAATTTTCATACGTTATTCTTATCATAATGCAAACCATGCACTAATATTAAAATAATTTTCTTTCTGACTCGAATTTGTTGTCCCGAAACCACTGTTCCGATTTCATTGAAAACGAGCTATTACATATTAAATTTCCTCGCTAAAAAACCCCAAAAAAATGTGGACCATAAATTTTTTTTAAATTTTGATATAATGTGACCTATGCTAGTAAAATTATCAGGAAAGCACCTATAGGGTGAATTGCATTTCGATCCCTTTATTGAAAAAACAGATAAATTAATTTTTATATATTTTGAAGCATACAAAGTAAGTTCTCCATTAAATTATTATGTCACCTGATCATTTAATAGATAAAATTTAACGAATAAATTTATTTGTACATTTTGAAATATATAAAAATTAATTTATCTATTTTTTTAAATGGTCAAAATATAATCTAACCCGAAATAAAAAACCAAAAGTTTTCCTTGAAATAAAGAACCATGCTTTAGAGGCGGCGAAGATAGATATGGGCTCAACTAAGTAAAAGTTTTCCTTGAGATTCGTTCCCTCCACGGCCTTGTATCACTACAGCGAGATGAAACGACATCGTCTAGCTTCTTCTCTTTCGCATTCGCCATTCGGTATTTTGGTTTGCTTTTGCTCTTCTATTCCTTGTCGTTAAGAAATTTTATCAATTCAAACGAGTTGAAAATAATCGAATCTACGATAGTCATTAATATAATAAAATTTCTAAATTCCTATTGCTGCAAAAATTTCGTTGATAATTGATATTTCAGTAAGGATTTAGGTAAGTGTTTCTAGAATGGAATTCTAAAACATATATTTGTTATCGTTAATAATCTGATGGTTATTGATTTCCTCTTCAATTTCTCTTCTACATTTTGCTTTTTAATCATTTAATTTGAACACGTTGTCCAACCAATATTTCAACGAGAACGATCTATGTTTTGAAAATCAGTGAAATTAATTTGGAAGCAGATTTTTCTATCATTGGAATCCTCTGCCCCAAGCTTAGATTAAATAAGCTTGATTGCTCTTCTCCAATCTTTTTTTAAAGGAGCTAACGTGTTATTCCCCCCCCCCCCCCTCTAATTGGTTTTTTAGAGCTTGATTCTAATGAGGACAGCTGAAAGGTGCAGAAATGGAGAATCAAGGACAGGGTCGGTGGTAAGTATTTAAGCCTATTTTATCTGAACTCAGGATATGCTCAATTTTTCCTATGTTTATATATATATATATATATATATATATATATTTGGAGGACCACATTCGATACGGATATCTAACTATGTGATGGACACTTAAACAAGTATTTTTAAGAAAAATGAAAGCCCGAGCGACATAGATTTCAGCTTCCAGAGTATAGGTATTATTTCTTTTTGGGAATGTGCTGTATGTATCTGTATAATACTTAGGTTTCAAGAAGTTTCCTGGTTTTAAAGAGGTTAATTTGCCAATGTGTTTAGCTTGATCTGGTATCTGTTTAAATTAAAAACATATTATAACTTTTTTCTTATTTTTCTTCATCTATTGTTTTTTGTGCAGTTCTTTTGATATCTTTTGCAACAAAATTCCAGATTCTATAACGTATTTCATATCTTGGTGTTATGGTTCTGTTTTTTCATCGGTACATTGGCGTTATAGATCTTTGTTAATAACATTAAGACCTGATCTTACTTGTCTTGAACGACAAAAACAACAACCCTATTTTCAGGCTGAAAATGATGGTCTTGGAAATGACGGGGTTATTCCTCAATTATTCACCTCTTTACCAGCTTTAAATGAAGCTGCTTCTTATCTTGCACAAACAACTAACTACTTGGCTGGTTATTTTTCTGGTTATTCTGGTAAGGTCTCTCTTTTCATCTTGATTTCTTCTATTTTTTTTAATTCAATATTTATCTACAGAAGTTCCATTTTTATTTCTCTTTTTATTATTTTCTTTCCTGGAAGCCTCTAAGAGTTGCTTATATCATTTCTGTGCTGAACTAGCTTATTGTGTTCTTCATTTCATTTTGGTCTATTTCCTTGTGCTCATTGTGTTAACCCATGAATTATGGACGACTTCATTGCAATTCTTTTGGCAATATTGCAGAGAAACTTGCTTTTAGAGATTCAAGGGATTCCATTGTACGTGTGCAAGAAATATCAACATCTTCTTCAGGGCGAACTAAGGATTCTGTAATTAATGATCATCCATTTTCAAGTGGAAGTAGCTCAACATTGTCTGCATCCTCTTGTCATGTAACTACTGCCTCAGCCAACAATCCTGTAGTAAGGACCTCCACTGGAGATCCATCTGAAATTAATGGTGCAATTGCACAATCAAATCATACGAGGCGAAATGGGATTTCCATTTTTCAAGGGTATTTATTCCTATATGCTTAATCATGGATTTCTTTTATAACGAAATTTGTGAAAATAGATCGTGATTTTAAGATATTATCCTGTACTTATGATTTTAAAAAATAGTAGTCATTACACGGGATGCTAAAAGGTCAAAATGTTTACAATTTTTAAGTGGTGAAGTTCCTCAGTTTGTCAGTTTTAATGATCCATCCGTGCACTACAATTTTCTGCACAAAGGTGGGGAAAGGAGGGGTTGGATTAATTCATTCATGACTGGTTGCTTATCATTTGAGCATACTTATTTGTAATTTAAATGTCTTGCAATATTTTGAATAATCTTCCTCCCCTTTCTTTCTTCTTATTTAGTGCCAGAAGTAATTTCAGTTTGGGTATTATAAGGAGTAATGAATTGTTCCAGTCTTTATATAGACACATATAAAAAATGCTCAGGCTTATTGAAAGAGCAAGGAGTACTGTTCGTGGGTCTGCAAATGATATTGGATGGCTGAAACGGGCTCCGGAGATGCCATCAGTTGAAGATGGAACTGGGAGGTTTACAGAAATTCTTGAAAATATTAGGTAAAATGGCTGCTTAGCATATTTTTATGTGAGTACTATTTCCTAGCATGGTTTTGCAATTCTTGATTAGTTGTCTCTCCTTTTTCAGGCATGGTCTCCATAAACTGCCAAGCTCGATGGTTTATTTATTGGTTCCAGGTACCTTTGTAAATTTTCCTCCTTAAAACAACCGTATTCGCATTCTAGGCATTTTGAGAGAAAGAAAAAAGTGGTGAAATTGTAGGGGGATTGAATCTGATATGCTCAAGTAGATATTAGAATATAGGCACTATTTCTTACAGCACTCATTTTTTGGAAAATGCCAAATTTTAACTAAAGGTTTGTATAAACAGGTTAAAACACCAAAATATTGTTTCTTGAACATTTTAGGGAACAAGAAACCTTGTCAGAAACAGCGGTACAAAATCCTTAGTGAAGCTTGACTTCCAGGCCTAGGATATGCATGTTCTATTTTCATTTCAGCTCTGAACACGTCATGTCTTTCAGAGGTGAAATCAAGAATGTAGGTTCATTGATCATTGCTTGCCTTTATATAGTTATAGAAAGCGATTAAAATTCTACCTTAGATTTGAACTGACTAAACATCAGTTACGCAAACTTCTAGCTAAAATATACTAAAATGGAACAAAGGCTGAAGTTGACTCTTGAGTTGAAATTCAAAATTTAACCTTGAACATTATCTTTTGAATGGTGATGTTTGATGCATTAGTTGTCATGACAAAGATCATAGATGTTCTGCGGGATCTTGGTATTATGTTGTTTTAATTTCTTTTTAGAAGTTCTAATTCAGTATTTCTATGTTGCTTAATTGCTTACTTCCAGCAATTGTCATATTTGTCAGGTCTTTTCAGCAACCATGGGCCTCTTTATTTTGTCAGTACAAAAACAAGTTTCTCAAAGATGGGTCTGACTTGTCATATTGCCAAGATTCATAGTGAGGTATATTTAATTACTCTTCTGTTACACAGTTCGGTTTTTTTTTAGTCTACGCTGAACATTACAATCACTAATCAGGCTTCAGTTGAGAAAAATGCCAAAGAGATAAAAGATTACATCGAGGAAATTTATTGGGGTTCCGGAAAACGTGTTTTGCTTCTTGGACATAGCAAAGGGGGAGTAGATCTAGCGGCTGCTCTATCTATGTATTGGTCTGACTTGAAAGATAAGGTTGCTGGGTTAGCATTAGCACAGAGTCCGTACGGTGGAAGTCCTATAGCTTCAGATATCTTGAGAGAAGGCCAGCTTGGTGATTATGTTAATCTACGGAAGCTTATGGAGATTCTAATTTGTAAAGTGCTTAAGGTATGCAAGTAGTCTTTTATACAGTTTCTTTGCTCTTGAGTGTCCATAAATAATTGACAGCAGGATCATACGCAATTACTTTGCTGTGACTTCTGAGTTACCATGAGAGGAACTCAGCACATTCATTGGATGGTTTGGTGATCGTTACCTCTTTTTCAATGGAAGGATTTTTGTCTGAAATGAGTCTACTTTCTGGTGGAAGTCTAGTTGCATGATCTTTTAAATTTGTAGCCCATTGCAAATTATTTTTCTGACAATCTTCATATGAAACATTCCAACTGTAAAGGGGGACATGCAAGCTATGGAAGACTTGACTTACAAGAGGAGGAAAGAATTTTTGCAGAAACACCATTTGCCAAAGGAGCTTCCAGTTGTCTCTTTCCATACTGAAGCTAGCATTAGTCCTGCCGTACTGGCAACATTATCTCGCGTTGCTCATGCGGAGCTACCTATGATGGCTCCCCTCTCTGATGGCCAGCCTGCAAGACTACCCGTGGTCATGCCCCTCGGTGCTGCCATGGCTGCATGTGCCCAATTGCTGCTGGTCAGGTATAAGGAACAGAGCGATGGGCTTGTGGCTCGCTGTGATGCAGAAGTCCCAGGATCTATTGTGGTGCGCCCAAAACGGAAATTAGATCATGCCTGGATGGTTTATTCATCCTTGAGGGATGACCCTTCTGAAGCAGATGCAGCCCAAGTGTGTGAAGCTCTTTTGACATTGCTTGTGGAAGTTGGGCAGAAAAAAAGACATGAACTCTCCATGAAAGATGAATGACATCAAGCAGCTCACCTTGTTGCGACACTTGGTTGTAATAGGTTGACTGGTTGGTACAGGTTTTTTAAAACTGTCTGGCCATACTACTTCAGTATTGAAGTCTAATATTTGATATTGTATATAGCTGAAAGTTAGGCAGATTCAAATGCATGACAATGATCAAAGAATAGGATGCATGTAACGTAAGACCAAAGAAAATAGAAAAAGAGCAGCAACAAGTTAAGACATTCTGATTTCATTGTAATGGCTCAATGATTGTTTGTAAGATTTATATTTCGTGTTATTATATATCTTACTTTTTTTCTTATCATATCATGATTTGTATCAATTTAAAATTTTTACCCTTATATAAATTCGTATTATTTTCTTGTTGTGTATTTTATATTACATTTGGTATTCCTGTACATATGTTATGATATCAAATTTAGGGTTAATTCATGCATTATAGGTTCTCTCTCTCTCTCTAATTGTCTTAATCATGCATTATATTTATAGGTTCCTGTACTTTGCAGAAATTATAATTTTAGTCTTTATACTTTAATTTGATCAATTTTAATCCATATGCTTTTCCAATTAGTCAATTTTAGTGTCTATACTTTTCAAAATTTAAAATTCTAGTCATGACCCAAACAAAAGCAGTTAAATCCATTTAGTTAAGTTCAAGTGCTAATCATGTACTATGCATACGATTGTAGATTTAGTCCATATTCTCCCGTTGAATCATTTTAAGTCCTTATACTTGTCGAAATTTGAAATTCCAGTCTTGACATAAATAACAACCATCAATCCATTAATAGGATTTTAGTGAGTAATACTTAGAAATAACAAGCTGACATCGTATTACACATACAATAATATGTTTTCCGTATCAAATTTTGAAAGTAGCTGACAATTATTGTTTGGTAAGGACGAAAATTTTAAAATTTGAACAAGACTAAAAATGACCAAATTAAAGTAAAAGATTAAATCTATAAATTTTTGTAAAGTATAGGGACTAATATCTAAATTTAACTTTTTTTAAAAGAATCGGTCTTTCAATTCTCAAAAGTACCCTTTAACATTCTCAGAATTTCAAATTTCCTTATTTCAATGTACGCTCAGACACCCAACTGTTCTATTCATTTTATTATTGTTTTGATTATTTTTCAATTTCCTACTCAAGCTCTCTCTTTATACTGCGTTCTTAGATAGATAAAAAGTAAAGGGCGAGAGAAACTGCTGCGCCTAACTCTTCTTCTTATCATTAGAAAGTGACGACCCTTTTTGTTTTCGATTATAATTTTGATAAAATTAGGTTTTTGGTGAGCAACAATAAGAAACAATGAATGAAAAACTGATCGGTTAGGGCTTTCGAATTGTGATGAATTAGGGTCTTGGAACGGATTAATTGGCTATGGTTCTGTTATTGAAGCATTAGTTTTTTTATTCAATCAGGTTAAGATTAAGGTTTATTTAAGGTGGATACACCGTTTGGCCTTGAAGTAGATAAAGGTTGTCTTGGGTGGGTTTCTAGGGGTTGTGAGTGTGAGGGTGGGTTTCAATGGGGAGCACTGGTGAGGCTGACAGAAAGCGGCGTCACTTTGCCTCCATATCTCCCACTGCTGTTGACTCAAAGAAGCAACCATTCTCACCAACTTCTGAGGAGAAAAAGGTATGGTGTTTGCTTCTTATTTTGTTAAAAATTTCTGATTTGAAGTAATTATTGATATCTGCTTGTCCTAATACTTAGTGTTCTATTGAATTACAATTTTAAAAAGTCAAAATTACTTAATTCTGACGGTTTTTTCTTATGTATCAAATTTCGCATTGCTATTTTAGCATCAATTGGATGCATGTCTATATGTGGCTTTGACCTAATGTTTATAAATATTGTCATCAGCAATTTAGTTTAAATTTTGAGGATTTTTCTATTATTTTAGTGATCATAGATTTGATGCTGGTTTATTTGCTGCAAATTCCACTTCTCCTTTTACCGTATGCTTTTGGTTGAACATTTCTTGTTCTTGGATCCTCTGCTGTGCTCAGCTATGAATACGGGGTATTATTATTTTTTCAGCGTGTTCGCTTGGGGTTTGGGTAGGTTGATTTGTCCATGGAGATTTGGAGGTCCAACTTCATTTAAACTTTTTTGGGTGAAATATCCTCATGTTAGAATGGTTTCTTTTATATCTCGTATGTATATTTGACTTTCTTCTAATGCCACCTCCTTTTATTGGTCTGATGCAGCTTGATACTCAAGTTTTGCAATTTCAGAATCAAAAGCTGCTGCAAAAGTTAGAAGCTCAGAAGGTTGAGTATTCTGCTTTTGAGAACAAATTCATTCAACTGAAGAACAAACAGAAGCCATATGATTCTACATTGCAAGTGGCGAACAAATCTTGGGAAGTGGTAAGATCCTGTACAAACTGTTAAAAATTTTGTGCATTCTGCTTACTAGAAAAGATGATAATCGTATTTATATCTTTTAGGTTTTTGCTTTATATAGTAAATTGCTTGATGGGAAATTTATATTCTACTTTTACGATAGCTGATCACTGGCTTGGAATCTCGTGCCATCCACACACAAGAAGCTGGCAGGCAAAATGGTGAATGTGCACCTAATACAGAGGGTGAGGATTTTCTTCCATGCTTTGCTTTCTTTTATTAGTGTTGTAGTCCTTTGTAATGAACTCTGAAGATATTTCCAAGGACTATGCTTTCTTAATGTTATAACTTATAATTTATAAATTCGAGTTAAATTTTGCACTTCTGATTTATAGGAGCTTTATAATTCTTCTGTTGTCAATCTTTGGTTTATTGTTCTGTATATCGACTTTCTGAGAAGGCTTTTGTATTACAAACGTAGATGGGGCTCTCTTTCCTGCTGAGGATGCTTTTCTTAGCAGACTTATGGAGACAGGTGCAACTGAGAGTTCCTCTTCCAATATTTGCCCAGTGCAGATGAAAGAAGATAGAGAACAGACTGCATCTGAAAAGAGTGGGAACATATTACACAATATAGTAGTTGCAATTAATGACCTATGGTGTCTGAAGGATGGATTATATGCTGTAGTTAAAAAAGATCTTCCTATCTATGGTATGTGTTCAGTTGGAAAATGTAAATTGATAGTCTTTTCTCTTTTTGGATAAAATCTTTTCTGGAGTTATTACCCAGCTATGGTATGTGTTTAGTGGAAAATGTAAATTGTGAACTATACAGACTTTTTTTTGGATAAAATCTTTTCTGGATTTTATTATTCTGTTAACTGTGTTAACATCGCTTTATGCTAGGATCATGCAGGCAGAAGGCATTTTGTGACCTAGAATCAGAAGTTAAGAATTTGAGGTTAGCATTAGGTGATATTCATTTGAACCACAGATCTTTGGTAAGAGAGTTGCAGAGCCATAGGGATATTGATGCTAAGAATAAAGCTGAACTTAAACGTCTGAAAGGTAATTTTCTATATGTGGTCCGGATTTGTCTGTTTATTATGCAGTTGTGACATCAACCGGTTGTCTGGATGTGACATTATTAGTTTCCACCTAAGCAAATATATCTTGCATAGATATGTTCTAACTATGTATGACATACTAAATCTTGCATTTATGTTGTAGCATGGAAGAAAGTCAGTATGCATGCCGTCAATGTGATTATTTAAATTTATGCCATCTCCACAACACTTGCACCTTATAAAATCTGTTATTTCACTCTAAAGCTGTGGATGATCCAATCAATGGGCGATACCCTTATATTGTTTTCAAATGCTAGTCAATTATAGAAACCAAATGTCATTGAAGCATCTACAAGTTTGACTCTCGTATTTTGCTATGTGTTTTGCAGGTGAATTAGAAATTGCAGTTGCAGAACTGCAGGTAAGTAATTGCAAATTGGCAACTCTTAAAGCAGAAAGAGATGCAACGAAAGGTGCATTTTTTCCTGTCTTAAACCTCGGGGGTAAACCTGTTGCTGGTGATAAGTTCAAAGATAAGCATAGAGATCTGCAAGAAATGGAGTCAGCCCTCAAAAAGCTGTTGGTAATTCCTGATTTCCTTTTAGTTATCTTGTGAATTGCTGGAACTGAAAGTTCATCTGGATGATTAATTTGAGTTTGACAGGAGCAAGCATCCACTCGACTAACAGAACTAAAAGGCCTTCATGAGGAAAGAATAGAAATATTACAGCAGTTATCAAATTTGCAGGTATGCGTTGCTGATTATTTTCTCTTCATTTCTGAGCTTGCACTTCCTTTTATTCAGTCATATAAAATCAAATAAGTATTTTCGGTTGACAGAACACATTGAAGAGTATAAAGTGCATTTCTTCTGCCCAAGTATATCTTCTGGTGAGAGATCAACTAGAAAGGTCAAAATCAGAAGTTTCGCGGTATCAGGATTTATATGAGAAACTACAGGTTGTTACTGGTCGGTAGTTTCATTTATGCCTTTTGTCTGTCATTTTTGTTGAGGATTTCCAATTCCCATGCTGACTATAACTTCCCTTCTAAAACTTTTAGGTTGAGAAAGATAATCTGGCTTGGAAAGAAAAGGAGTTGAGTATAAAAAATGATATAGCTGATGTATTTCAGAGATCATTGGCAATTTCTGATTCTAGAGCTTCTCATATGGGGGCAGAAATACAGCGACAAATTGATGAAAGAAAGAGAATTGAAGCTAAGCTGGAAGAGGCATCTAGAGAACCAGGTAGGAAGATAAATTATGTTTACTCTGAATCTGAACCATCTGCTGATTTTAATCTTCTGTTATTTTTCTGACAATCTGCTTAAAATACATTTACACTCCAGGAAGGAAGGAAATAATTGCAGAATTTAAAAGCTTGCTTTCTTCATTTCCTGAGGAAATGAGTTTGATGCAGAGTCAATTAGGTAAATACAAAGAGGCCGTCGTGGATATTCATTCTCTCCGCGCTGACGTGCAATCTCTTTACACTACTCTTGATAGGAAGGTTAGTAATTTTATAAGTTGTTTGGTTATTCCTGGTTTTGCTTTAAGGTTTAAAGGCCCTTTGTTCTTTTCTCTATGTAGATTTGTTAAAAATTTTAAACAATTATTGTGAACAGGCGAAAGAGTGTGAGAATTTGTCTGTCAGATCTGTTGAGCAAGTTGCTGAAACAAACAAGTTGCAAGCCATGGTATGGTTGTTTAATATTTCTGCGTGATTCTGATTAAATCTATGTTGAAGAAAGCTGTGATGGGGAATTGATGCTTGTTCAAATTAAAGGAAATGTGCCTTTTATTACCTGTAAAATCTACTCGTATCAACCTTTATGCCCATCTTTTTTCTCAGAGAAGTAAAATCTACTTGTCTCTATGTATTTATATATTTTTTTCTTCACTACAGGTCCAGGAATTGAAGGACAGTGATGTGGAGTTGAAGTTGATATTTGATATGTACAGACATGAATTTACTGATTCAAGGTTTGATTATTTGTGCATGATGCTTTCTTTTATTATCTTCTACAGTAAATTTGTTCTACAGTAAATTCATGTGTAATTTGCATTACAGCCCGACTTTCTTTCCAAGAATTTTATGAATGCCAGAGCAATGTTCTGAAAAAAGAAATCACAAAATTTCTCCTCTTGAGTGCTGCCTGTAGTTAGAATAAGCATATTTCTCTTATGTGTTTTACTTTTTTATCTTTTATGGAAGTTGTCATATGCTAATTATGGAGAATGTTGAATATCTTATATTAGATTGATTATGATATGCTACCTCTGGTTATGTTGTGGATGATGAACTTCCTTCCATGTTGTAAGCATGTTTATTCTAGATGTAAATTAGGAAGTAACATTTCATGCATCAGTGGACTTCTTTGTTTGATTTATTTTGTTAGTCTTTATTTGGTTAGGTGGGCTTTTATCCCCATGGACTTAAAACTGGGGCTTATGATGCTTATATATAGGTTTTAGTATGTTTGGAAGTAGCATTTCATGTATTAATAACTAGGTCTTATGACACATGTATAGCTTTTGGTATGTTTGAATTTTGGAGGTTAGGCTTTGACTTTTACATTTTCGACATTGAGAGTTTGAGTTTATACACTTGATTTTCAAAAAGTTGTTGGATGTATTATTCTGGTTTCTTTGTTCAACCCAAAGCAATAGTACTGATATCTTGCAGCTCTTGATATGGTTCTATTCTTGATGTGCAGTTCCAGATGGTTATAATTCTTTTTCTTGATTGCAGAGATGTTTTGGAAGCTAGAGATTCAGAATACAAGGCATGGGCTCATGTTCAAAGTCTGAAATCTTGTCTTGATGAGCAAAATCTGGAATTACGTGTTAAGACAGCTAATGAAGCTGAAGCGGTATCCCAGCAAAGGTTGGCTGCTGCAGAAGCTGAAATTGCTGAGTTGCGACAGAAACTGGAGGCTTCCAGGAGGTATTAGATTTATCTTCTGAAGAAATTCCCTTTAGCTAAGAACAAATGTACTGGAAGTAATATACCATGGGTTATGAAAAGTGTGTGAAAAACATCAAGTATATTGCTATTTCAGGGGTAAGGCTAGGCTTTCTGATGTTTTAAAATCCAAAAATGAGGAAAATGAGGCTTACTTATCTGAAATAGAGGTCAGTTTCTTCTTTTCTAGGCTTGGCTCTGCATTTTGTAGTTTTTTTTTTTGAGCCTGGTGTTTTGTTTTCTCCCCAGTCAATTGGACAGTCATATGATGACATGCAAACACAAAACCAGCAGCTATTGCAGCAAGTCACAGAGAGGGATGACTATAACATCAAGGTATCACTTATATGGTTTATGATATTCTTTAGATCTGATTGAAATGGTTCAGTATTGTTTTACCTTCTCTATTTATTTGATCTCTTGACAATTTGTTAAAAAACTATTTATTTTTATGATTGTTTTTATACTCACTAGGAATGATTGCTTTTGATTAACTCTATGCTTTCCATATTCATGAATACTTGCATAAAGATTGGGAAAATGTCTGACATGGAATAAACACCTTTGCTTGCAACCTAACCGTGGAAAACTAATGATTAGAGGAGAGTGCATCATTTGGAATCTGGAAGTTCTGTTAATGTGGTTCCATTGTAGAGCATGTGGAGGACTTATACTTGTAGAGCATCCATTGTCTTCTATACAGTTGTATTTTTTCTCTGGAATTTGATCTTGTTACTTATATGGTTCTCTTTCAGCTTTTTCTAGAAGGTGTTGGGTCAAAGCAGCTGCAAGATGCTCTACTCTTTGAAAAACATACCATGGAGAAGGATCTTCAGCAAGCCAGTTCATCCCTTGATTTTTATGAGATGAAAGCTGCAAGAATTGAGGATCAGGTATGCATGACTTATTTTGTATGGAATAATCTTCTACAAGTAATACAAATTTTGCGTCTTGTGCAAATCCTTTTGCAGCTGAGGTTTTGCTCAGATCAGGTTCAGAAACTGGCAGAAGAAAGATTTCAAAACTCGGTTTCATTGGAAAATACACAAAAACGATTGGCAGATATTAGAAGATCATCTCATCAGGCAAGGGAGTCACTAGAGGACTCACAATCTAAGATTGAGAGAAGTCGAGTGGCATTGGTGGAGTTGCAGATAGAATTAGAGAGGCAAAGGTAAATGAATATATTGGTAGTTTCTATGTTTCACTTTGTTCTAAGTGCATTGGGTGAATTCATGTCACTCATTCTACATTTCGTTCAACTGTTAGGTTTAGCAAGAAAAGAAATGAGGAAGAACTGGAAGTGGTGAGAAGGAAGGTGTTGCGTCTTCAAGCTGAGATTGAAGGATCATCAACTGTACAAAGGCTTCAACAAGAACTTAGAGAGTACAAGGAAATACTGAAATGCAGTATCTGTCTTGATAGACCAAAAGAGGTAAAATGTGCAATCCGGATTTAGTATTCCAAGGTGCCAATTGTTCAACTAGGCCCTTTTTTGTTGTTAGCTTGAGCTTTTTATTCTCTTTTGCACTGACAATAGGTTAGGGTGCTTCCGTGCAATTTGTGCAATTTGAATGCTGCAACTTCAAGAATGGTTTTTGACTTTTTAAACTGGTTATATTGGTTCTCTTCTCAGAGAGATACTCTTTTTAACATTGTTTTTATAGCTATGGTTTGTTCAATTCTGTTTCAAACAATTCTCTTGGTTTGTCAATATTTCTCCATCCATTCTCTGCATTTGCTTAGAGATTGTTTGCCTCTTTTCCAGGTTGTTATTACAAAATGCTACCATCTCTTCTGCAATCCTTGTGTACAAAAGATTATTGGAAGTCGTCATCGCAAGTGTCCAGTGTGTGCTGCAAGCTTTGGTGCTAATGATGTTAAACCTGTTTATATCTGATTTTGGAGCGCTCATCACAACTGCTCATCCATGAGATTCGATCAGTGGTCAGCATCTTGAGTGCATGCCATAACACCTGACGCATGCATGGACACTCAAACAGGTTCCCATGTATGTTATATTAGAAAGATGTTAGAAAAGAATGTTGAGAGGAACTAGAGGTCAATGCAAATCCTATGGGGTTGTGCTTGTTTGGTCCCAGATTGTTGATTTGACTTAAATTTATTATTGTATTTATGGTGTTTGCCTCGATTTTTAACTGTTTGGGGAGCTACTGGAATCTTTTTAAGTTATTACGGTTAGTCAAATTTGAAGTTGATTGTTTAAAACAGTTGTCATACGTGATGCTGACAGCATAGTTTTGGGTCCATAAAATAGTCATAGGCGCTTGAGCAACAGTCTAATGTAGAGTTGCCTCCAAGGGGATAGGTTTAAGCAATAAAACAACCATATCTGCGCACCTTATCCGTCAAATCTTTCATTTCCTCACACTCGTAACCTTATCACTTAATCGGGATTCTCATGGCTAGCAAATCCATTTACATGGTTTTGAAATATGGGCAACTAGGCATGGCTCCTATACAAGCTCTTTAATTGAGTGCTGATTGCACACCTAGGATTTTACTTTAAAGTGTGCGAAATTTCTAAATCTGAATTTTTTAGATTTTTTTCTTATCAAACAAATTAATTTAATATTTTTTAAAAATATGAATGATATAATTTTAAAAAAATTAAAAGAAAAAAAATCACACTATATAAAATTAAATATTTTTTTTCTAATATGTAAAAAGGAATAACTAATACTATACTAAAAATTTCATAAATATCATTATAATTTAAAAAATTAAATTAAATTAAAAAACTTGGTCTTAGTCTTATTTCTCAATACTAGACATCTTAAATTGCATCCTTTATTTTTTCATAAGATCGAATTCATCAATGATAGAATCAATTAAAAATTCTCAAGCTCTCTCTTTTTCGATATATGCCACCAAGTAAGTTGAAAGAATATCCTCCATTCTGTTGCGAAACCTTGTTTCCATAATTTTCATGGTTGAAAATGCTCGTTCAGTTGTTGCAGTAGACATGGGAAGAGTTAGCACAAGACGAATAATTTTATCAAGAAGATAAATATTTGACTTATTTGTCTTAGTTAACACTTGACACAACTCAGCAATTGTAGAATATTTCTGCAACTTCGTGCTTTGATGAGCATCAAGTTGAAAATGCTTCAATTGAATCTTCATGTGTAGCTTTTCTTGCTCCGTAAAATTGTTCAGATAAAAATCATTCATAAGCTTTTAAATATATTCCACCCGAAAAGCTTTACAATTATCACGTGAATCCAAGGCGAAGCTAAAAACAAGTAACTCCACTACCTCATCATTAAATCGAGAATTCATTTCTGTTAGCAATGAATATATCAAATCGATAGTACCGCTCAATTGTGATGCTCAATTTTTTTACTTTGTGCTCTTTGTCTCTACATTAAATTCATTTCTTTTTCCCTTGACAGTGTTGGCACCTTATGTAACACCCCCAACCCGTATCTCTCACCGGAACCGGGTTACGGAGTATTACCGGAGTTTACAGATCAAACAGACAGAAATTTCAAACATTTTATATCATCAAAACAAGTCATCAAAGCATCATTTTAATCCAAATTACAAACATACCAAATCCAAATCAATTTGCCTAGTTCGTGAGCACTTAAACATAGAATTAAATTCACATGCACCTATCTAGATTTAGTTCAATTTATCATGCCATAATATGACTTCAAAAACAAAAACAAACACATATTTATATGTATAAAACCAACCAAGATTAAACTTATAACCTCATTTACAATCAAATCACAAAATAATTATTATTTAGACACCCTAGGTACATGCCGACACAAAGGATAAACATCACCACATTTGAGTTTGGGATCGTTGTTGGATGCTGAATCGACAATCAAAAGTTAAGTACCTAACCTGCGCACGGGAAACAAAACTGTACGCTGTGTAAAACTCAGTGATATTTCTATAATCCGAATATTTAAAGATAAGAAATTACAAATATACAATTGAAATATAAACACATATTAATATTTAATTATTATAACAACCATATCATATTTCATTTGTTTCACAAATATCTCAATTCTCATACTTGCTATATAAATAGCTTTTCACAATTTATTCCACATTTTGTTATACAATTGCAATATCATTCCATAGTCATTTCATGAGTATATAACTCATATATTCCATATATTTGTAACATATATCACATTCTATTTTTAATTCGCTATTTCACTTCCATTCTCATACCATACCATTTTAATATCAATTATAAAAATTTATTATTCATTTATCCCTATTAACACGACTCAGACTCGGACGGATACACAAATCCAATCAAAACATACAAGTTTGGCACCCAGTGCCTCATTGAATAATTCGAAGTAATAAATTGACACCCAATGTCTCATCGGTTAAACAGAAGTAAATTGGCACCCAGTGTCTCATCGACTCGAAGTCGAAGAAATCCCTGAATATAGCAAGTATGAGAATTGAGATATTTGTGAAATAAATGAAATATGATGTGGTTGTTGTAATAATTAAATATATTTGTGTTTATATTTTAATTGTATATTTGTAATTTCTTATCTTTAAATATTCGGATTATAGAAATACCACTGAGTTTTACTCATCGTACGATTTTGTTTCCCGTGCGCAGGTTAGGTACTTAACTTTTGATCGCCAATTCAGCATCCAACAACAATCCCGAACTCAAATGTGGTCATGTTTATCCTTTGTGTCGGCATGTACTTAGGGTGTCTAAATAATAGTTACATTGTGGTTTGATTGTAAATGAGGTTATAAGTTTAATTTTGGTTGGTTTTATACATATAAATATGTGTTTGTGTTTGAATCCATATTATGGCATGATAAATTGAACTAAATCTAGATAATTGCATGTGAATTTAATTCTATATTTAAGTGCTCATGAACTAGGCAAATTGATTTGGATTTGGTATGTTTATAATTTAGATTAAAATGATGCTTTGATGACTTGTTTTGATGATATGAAATGTTTAAAATTTCTATCTGTTTGATTTGTAAACTCCGGTAATGCTCCATAACTCGATTCCGGCGAGGGATATGGGTTGGGGGTATTACATTTAGTGGTATCAGAGCTTTGCAAGTTTAGTCGATTCTCGAACTAAATCGAGCTTGAAATTGAGTCTAGAGGTACATGCCATAATTGAGTCGAATTGAGTCGGGATTTGGATGCTGGTATATTTGTTTTTGTTTTATAGTTGAAAATGTCGAATGATTATAATAATTATGTTGATGATAAATGTTACGTTATATGTGTGTATATATGAGAGTCAAATTTTGAGGCTTTACGACCTTCACCTCCTCACCTGTACAGTCTTATACAAGAAAATTTACAAGATTTATATTCATCAAGCTTACAAGTGTGAAACTGAAGAGTTCAATAGCTGAATAAATAATAACGCGGCTAAAGTCGAGGATGGGTTAGCAAGTAAAGAGAGTTCTAAAAGAGTTATCAGATGTTTCTGAAAATTATTTGGGATACGCAATGTCGCTATTAAGGAAGAAGTTATTCACGAGTAATCGACTTATTCGGGTATGGTATTTAAAGAACGGGTTAACCGAAATTTCTTCTGAATTGATTTCTTTAGTGGTCGGGATAATGTGGGATAATTAATGACTGTAGTAGTCAGTGGGATGGTGTTGAAATTGCAAAGATATCTGAATGCAGTTGTTATAGTCGAGTATCTTGTAGTGACCTCTTCTGGGTATTCTATATGTTCATTTATTCTCGGAGGTATATGTAATAATTCGTTTTCGAGAGGTGGTGCTAGAAAGGAAAATGGTGTTGTTACTCAACAGTCGAAGGCTAGAAGGCTAGCTCGAGCCTATGTTGTGGGGACTCGTGAGGATGGTGATGCTAATGATGCTGTGACATGTATATTTTTATTGCATTCAAAACATGTTTACACTTTAATGGATCTGAGATTATTCACATTCTTATGTTAATACTAAATTGGTTGAGTCGGAAAGTTTGAAGTCTGAGATGTCTAGAGTATCAATAGTGGTGTCCAGTCCATTGAGGCAATCTGTGTTAGTGGATCAGGTGTGTAGGATGTGTCCATTAACGATACAAAACATAATCTTTCCTGTTGATTTATTGATAATGCCATTTGGCAATTTTGATATAATTTTGAGTATGGATTGGCTTACGAAGCACGGGGTGATTCTGAATTGCTGTAAAAAGAAGTTTATTATTCAAAGTGAAAATAGAGATAAGATTGAGGTGAATGGTATTCGAACCAGTGGGTCAACCCGTATTATTTCAACAATTCAGGGTAATAAACTTCTTCATCAGGGTCACGAAGCTTTTCTAGCTTATGTTATTAATTCAGATTCTATTGAAAGTCAATGCAGTAAAATTCGAACTGTTTGTGAATTTTCTGATGTATTTCCTGAAGAATTACCAGGATTACCACTAGATTGAGAGGTTGAATTTGCAATTGAAGTATTTCCTGGTACAGCTCTAGTGTCAATACCCTCATATCGTATGTCACCTACAAAGTTAAAAGAATTAAATGTGCAACTACTAGACTTACTGGATCATGGTTTTATATGTCCTAGTACTTCGCCTTGGGGAGCTCCAGTACTTTTTGTTAAAAAGAAAGATGGTTCGATGCGGCTTTGCATTGATTATCGGCAATTGAATAAGGTGATGATTAAAAATCGATATCCTTTACCCCGCATTAATGATTTATTTGATCAACCAAAGGGAGCTTATGTATTTTCAAAGATCGATTTGAGATCGGGTTACTATCAGCTGAAAGTGAAAGAAAGTGATGTACCGAAGACGGCATTTCAAACACGGTATGGTCATTATGAATTCTTAGTAATGCCTTTTGGATTGATAAATGCTAAACCCTAAACCCTAAAACTTAAACCTGTATTTATAGATGTACCGAAGACAACATTTATGGATCTTATGAACTGTATTTTTCAACCATATCTGGATCAGTTTGTGGTAGTTTTCATTGATGATATTCTGGTCTATTCGAAATCTAAATCTGAACATGAGCAACATCTCAGAATTGTTTTGCAAACATTACGGGAGAAACGGTTGTACGGGAAGCTTAGAAAATGTGAATTCTGATTATCAGAGGTTGTATTCTTGGGGCATGTTATTTCGGCAGATGGAATTAGATATGATCTGAAAAAGATTGAGGCAAATGTTTAGTAGAAAGCACTGAGGAATGTGTCGGAGGTTCGTAGTTTTCTTGAATTAGCTATTTATTACCGAAGATTTGTAAATAGATTTTCGAAGATAGCCTTGTCGATGACAAAGTTGTTGCATAAGAATGTCTAGTTTTTTTTGGGATGACCAGTGTCAAGAAAATTTTGAGAAATTGAAGCATATGTTGACTGAAGCGCTGGTTTTGACTTTGCCAGAATCGGAAAAAGACTTTGTTGTTTATAGTGATGCTTCATTGAGTGGTCTTGGTTGTGTTTTGATGCAAGACGGGAAAGTGATTGCTTATGCGTCTCATCAGTTGAAAGCGCATGAACACAATTATCTGACGCACGATTTAGAGCTAGCTGCTGTGATTTTTACTCTAAAAATATAGAGACATTACTTGTATGGTGAGAAATGTTACATTTATATTGATTATAAGAGTTTTAAATATCTTCTATCTCAAAAGGAGTTGAATTTGAGATAGCGTCGTTGGATAGAGCTTTTGAAAGATTTTGATTGTGTTATTGATTATCATCCTGGTAAAGCTAATGTTGTAGCTGATGCGTTGAGTAGAAAAACAACAATTGAATTGCGAGCAATGTTTGCTCAACTCAATATCAGTGATGATGGAAGTCTATTGGCTGAATTGAGAATTAAACCGGTGATGTTTGATCGGATCAAATCAGCATAGTTAGAAGATGACAAGTTGATGAAGAAAAGAGAAATGGTTCAAAATGGTATGTTAAAAAAATTCCAGCATTGATAATTATGATTGCTTGAGATTTCGTAATCAAATTTGTGTTCCGGATATTTCTGAATTAAAAGAGTTGATACTTCGGGAAGCTCATGATAGTCCTTTTCCTTTGCATCCTGGAGGAACGAAAATGTATCGTGATCTATGAGAATCTTATTGGTGGCCAGGAATGAAAAGAGATGCGGTTGAGTATGTGGCTAAATGTTTAACTTGTTAGCGAGTTAAGGCAGAACATCAGGCTCCTACTAGATTACTTCAGCCTATTTCTATTCCTGAATGGTAATGAGATTGCATCACGATGGATTTTGTAACAGGGTTACCTTTATCGGCAAGTAAGAAAAATGCTATTTGAGTGATTATTGATCGACTTACGAAATCGACTTATTTTATTGTAGTCAGGACTGATTGGTCACTTCAAAAGCTTGCTGAAGTTTATATTCAAGAAATTGTAAGATTGCATGGTGTTCCTATGTCGATAATTTCTGATCAGGATCCGTAGTTTACTTCGAGATTTTAGAAACAGTTGCATAAATCTCTTGGTACACTACTTAACTTTAGCACAACTTTTCATCCGTAGATTGACGGACAATATGAGCGAGTTATTCAGATTTTGGAAGATATGCTTCGTACTTGTGTTATTGATTTTGAATCAGGTTGGAACCGTTACTTGCCTTTGGCCAAATTTGTATACAATAATAGTTTCCAATCAAGTATTCAAATGGCATCGTATGAAGCTTTATATGGTCGTAGATGTCGATCACCCATTTTTTGGATGGGATTAAGTGAAAGAAAAATGATCGAGCCAGAATTGATCCAAGAAACGAAAGACATTGTTAAGAAAATTTGAGATAGAATGAAGACAGCTTTTGATAGACAGAAATCATATGCAGATTTGAAGCATCGAGATATTGAATATTCTGTTGGTGATAAAGTATTTCTTAAAGTTTCGCCTTGGAAGAAAATTTTGAGGTTTGGCCAACAAGGGAAATTAAGTCCTCGATTTATTAGACCGTATGAGATCACAGAAAGAGTGGGACCAGTTGCATATCGTTTAGTTTTGCCTGTGAAATTACAGAAAATTCATGATGTTTTTCACTTTTCAATGCTTAGAAAATATCGATCGAACCCATCTCATGTTATTTCGATAGAGGATATTGAAATTCAACCTAATTTGTCATATGAAGAAGAACCAGTTGAGATTTTGGCACTTGAAGTAAAAGAGTCGTGTAGTTATGGCGTAGTCATAATGTAAAAGAAACGACTTGGGAACCGGAAGAGACAATGAGATCTTAGTACCCCACTTCTTTTCAGGTAAATTTCGGGGACGAAATTTATTTAGGGGGAGAATTGTAAGGACCCGATAGTCACAGGTGTCGAAAACTATATTTCCAAAATTTCGTTATTGTAAATTAGGCTCGTAAATATTTATTAATTTACGAAGTTAGTTGTGTGGTTAATTAGGTTTTGGTTAGGGAAAAAGGAAAAGATAAAGTCGACGAGGAGTAGCTCGAAAATCTTGGTTTGTATTTCTATAATCCGAATTTAATTATTAATTGTTGTATTTTGATTTAAATGTTTATGATAAGTAAATAAGGTAAGTGTTAGCATTTTTTATATTGAATGTAATGTATGTGAAATTGTGATTTATGTGATAATTGAGTATTGGATAATTGTGGCATTAGAAAAGTGAATTGAAACCCTATTAACTGTATCGGGCTAAGTCAGATATAGATGGCATGCCATAGGATTGGAAGAGTTCAGGGATTTCTTCGACTTCGAGTCGGTGAGATACTGGGTGTTAATTTACTACTTCGGATTAACTCGATGAGGCACTGAGTGCCAATTTACTTTGGTTTAACCAATGAGACACTGAGTGTCAATTTATTACTTCGAATTATCCGATGAGGCACTGGGTGCCAAACTGGTGTGTTTTGGTTGGATCCGTGTATCTGTCCGAGTCCGAGTCGTGTTAATAGGGATAAAGGAATAATAAAGTTTTATTATTGATATTGAAATGGTATGGTATGAGAAATGGAAGCGAAATAGTGAATTGAAAACAGAATGTGAAATATGTTGCAAATATATGGAATATATGATTTATATACTCTTGAAATGACTATGGAATGGATATTGGCCTAATTTACATTAACGGAATTTCAGAAATATATTTTCCGACACCCGTAACTATCGAGTCGTTACACTTTACCAGAGGAAAGATAATTCCTTAGCAAGACATACAAATCAAAAACCAAGAAAGTCGCTAACCTAATATGTACCGGTATGAGTCAAATCAATTAATTCTGAAATTTAGCTTTAAAATCTATATTGGGCCTCTAAATTTAGTTTTTTAAGGCTCATCATACATTAATATTTGATTATTATTAAAGTTAAATAATTAAAAATAAAAAAGTATTTTGTTAATATAAAGTATAATCTTATGGCTTAAAAGACAAATTATATGAAATACAATGTAATACCCCTTACCCGTATTCGACACCAGAATAGGGTACGAGGCATTACCAGAACACATACACTTGTAAACATATTTAACCGAGTTATAAAACTTCATCTAAATTAAAACTTTCAAATTATTAACATGATTTTATAATTCTTCATAATATATCCTCAAAATATTATATTCATAATAAATAGGACCTATGAGACCCGATACATATTCATGCAATTCACAAGTCTTAATAATTCAATGCTTCATTTCCATTTCATTCAATTCCCAAATTTCTCATGTTCACAATTCAAATCATTAAGTTCAATACTAATACGCATTTATCATTTAACTCAACGTTTATTGAATATACCATTCATTAACACATTTATGAAATTCTCAATTTTTGCAATGAAAATATCACTTTAGCTTATATAACAACATCAATTCAACTCATCATCCTGGTATAAATTTACTACCACTTATCCATTTACTATAATTCTTTTGGGCCCATTTGTCACTTACCATCCTTAATCAAATTAGGGAACGGTTACGGAAAATTGAGTACTTCACTTCCACTTTGCCATAGTATAACTATGGTCTTACGTATGATCACTTATCACTTGTCTCTGATCAGATAAGTGTAGCTAAGCTACCACTTATCACTTGTCACTTGTCACTGATCAGATAAGTCTAGCTAAAGCTACCATTTATCACTTGTCACTGATCAGATAAGTGTAGCTGAAGCTATCACTTATCACTTGCTACTTGTCACTGATCAGATAAGTGTAGCTGAAGCTACTACTTATCACTTGTCACTGATCAGAAGTACTCAAATCCGACGTTCCGCTCAATTTGATCATTTATTCGATTTTCGTATTGTTATTTTATTCTCAATTCATTAACGAATATATCTCATCATACATTATATAATTCATGAAATTAACATGTAATCATTAAATTTCAGCCATATGAACTTACTATTTCATTATCTTTCCACACTCGTTTCCTATGCACATCACACAAGGTATAAACATATCATTCAACCATAGTCGCAAGCTAGTGTATTTAAACATAACTCTTTTTGGAACTAACCACATGATAAACCATTTCAATAGAGATTACATGATCACAACTAAATATGTTACCATTTCAACCACTACTTGGCCAAAGCCTAAGCATGTACGTCAAATATGTTAGCCAAATACACATATAGCATAAACATTATAAGCATGGATGAGCACAACATTTATTCATGTATCACACTTACCAACATGTGTTAATTCATAAACTATTCATGACATTACTTCATGCCAAATCATATACCGAATATACCATACACACATTCTATGAAACTTTATTTTCACACATGAGCTTAGACCATGACCAATAACGCACAAATATAAGCATCATTTCTATTTCATCATTTATCAATTATAATCAAGAATATGACCAATTATACACAAATCATTCATATATTTCCCAATTTTCCTCCTCCTCCTCTCCATTCCATATCCTTAATGTGTATAACACATTTAAACAACATTATCCATACTATCACTATTTTTCCTGTATGTAAATTCAAGCTATCTGTCTAAGTCTGAGTCACTAATTTATTTATATCTCGAGCTACAGAGCTCCAAATTAAGATCCGTTAATTTTCCCTGAAACTAGACTCACATATCTTCTTAACATAAAATTTTAAGAATTTTTGGTTCAGTCACTAAGTACAGTTTATTCTTTAAAGTTCCCCTATTTCACTGTTCGATAGTTCCGACCCCTCTTCACTAAAAATTAATTATCTCTTTGTATAGAATCCGGATGATGTCCCTGTTTATTTCTATTGAAAATAGACTCATTAAGGATTTTAAATATATAAATTATAACCCATAATTATTTTTATACAATTTTAATGATTTTCCAAGTTAGAACAGGGGAACCCGAATTCATTCTGACCTTATCTAATAAAATTCATTATATCTCATGATTTACAATTCCATTACTTACACCGTTTCTTCGATGAGAAACTAGACTCAATAAGATTTAATTCCATATTTTTTTCATCCTCTAATTCAATTTCCACAGTTTATGGTAATTTTTTCAAAGTTAACCTACTACTGTTGTCCAAAATTGTTTTAGTGCAAGATGTTGATAATCAAATTTATAACACCCTCCTTTCCTTTCTCTACAATATTGTCTATCAATTCCTCTTGTTTCCCTTCACTAACATATCAATAACATAGAGCCTTATATAATAAAACCCTACATTAACATCAATTTCATACTTTTTCAATAATATCAAACTTAAAAATATATTGAAACCTTGATGTTCTTACCTTGCTCTATTGATTTCAATCTTTAACTTGATTTTCTCTCTCCTCCAACTTCTATTTATCGAATCTAACTTGATATTCTAGCTCCCCATAGTCTCCTTAACATTTTTCTCTCTTGGTAGCTATGGAAATTCTTTTGATTTCTAGGTGAAAATAGTAAATTTTTGGTGGAATGACCAAATTGTAAAGAAAGCAAAACTTTCTTTAAAGAAAGCAAAACTTTCTTTCTTCCCTTCTCTTCTAACGTGAAATGCATGGGAAAGGTAGATGATTCTTCATCTTTTCTTCCACATATATATATACTAAATAAAATAATAATAAAATGATAAAATGTCATTTAAAAATCAAATTAAAATATTAATAAACTAATTTTATTTATTTATTTAATCTAAAATATCTCCAACATCATCATTATTTTCTAGATTTCTCTTTCTTCTAATTGACCATTTTCCCTTTAGATCTTTTAAAATTCCATCCTTGAGTCATCACTTAATTTGGTAAAATTACGATTTAGTCCTTCATAATTATTCTTCTATTCAATTTGGTCCCAATTTATCCATTTTCCTTAGTTTCTAAATTATTCCACCCTTAAAATATTTACACTATTGGTCTTTCAACTTTTCATATTTACACTTTAACCCTCAAATTTTGAGTATTTACTCTTGGATAACAAAAATTTTCTCACTTTTGCAATTTAATCCTTTATTTAATTAATATGTCATAATATACTTTCCAATGTTGTCATAACTCAAAATTCTCCTTTTTGTAACTTTACTTCCTTACTATATCAAAGATAATATCTTACTGTAAAAATTTTCGGGGTATTACATTTCTCTCCCCTTTAAAATAAATTTCGTCCTCAAAATTTTTCTCTTCGAATTTGTGGTCCTGAAACCACTATTCCGACTAGACCCAAAAATCGGGCTGTTACATACAATCTAGCCAAAAAAGCAAATGTTATCTAATGTGGACACCAAATTTAAAATACGTAATAATTTTTATATAAAATTCAAAAACTTGAAAATTTGAAGGGGTACATCCCTGATTGCAGTGCGCCAGCCGGGGATATCTCAATTCTCATGCCATGTTTTAGAGGTTGCATAAAAGAATGCAGAGAGGTGGTTAATTGGTCTTAATTCTCCTTTGGTTTACTGGGGTTTAATCCCTTTGCGAGAGGTTTTAGAGGAATCCTGCCTTGGAAAGTTGAACCAAACCCGGTTAATTTTTGGAGAGATGTAGCTCAATGAGTTAGTGCAAGTAGAAATATTATCCAAAGATTTTTGGCAAAGAGACTTAAGAGAGGAAGAAGCACGAAATTTGTAGACAGACTCAAATCATCCACCAGTTGTCCAATGGACGCAGCTAAATTAATCAAGCGGCTATGTCTATGACTTGACGTGTATATTGGTTCATTGGCGTTGAAGTACCATTGCAAGCTTTAATTGTTTGCTATCTGTAGGCAGCATGCAATAATGCCCTGAAAAACATAGGATTCGTTACGTTTTTTCTTTCTTTGCTTTCTGCAAAAGAAAAAAAAGAAGGGCTAACCTGTCGTCAGGTCTTTGCTTGCAGCCAGTGGAGATATACAGCTTTTCTTTTCCTTTTGTTTTTTTTTTAAATAATAATAATAATAATGGTTTGTTTGTTTCTTTTCAATTTGGATGCAAGGGAAACATAGGTCTCTGTCTTTTCAGTTCATGCACATGCTCTCTCTCTCGCATCTCTCTCAAAGGTTAAAAATACCAACAAAGACTAGGGAGTATCAGTTTTGTTTCTTAAGGATGCTCTTTCTTTGAAAAAGAAAAAAAAAAGAAAGCTATAATTTTTGCATTTATTTTATCAATTCCTCAACTTATACAAAGAAGATTGTAGTTTTGGAAAGAAGCTACAAATGCGAGGACTTGGATACTAAATTGATCGTATGTGAGTTCATATGATACAAGTTTCTCAAATTTATCTTTTGCTTGTGAATGCCCTGACGAGTAAAAACTACTGCATGTGTGGGTACTTGGCAGTTCCATAAATTTTGCCACTTCAAAAAAAATAGGAGTTCACATTTGAATTTATGGAGTAATATGAATCTTCAAAATACGGATATATAATGTAAAGATTTGGTGGTGGGGCTAACTTTTGGGCAAAATATCATACATGAGCATATTATATATTATTGCTAACACCAAGATTTGAAACCAAAGACCCAAATATTATATTAATGAAGAAAAATGGTTAAACATGATAGGAATGGGTTGATTGAGAATGCATGTGAGTTTCCATTATGGAGTCCAAACAATCCTCGTGCTTGTCAGCATTTTAATCCTTAAATATATATATGACAGATTAAGGTTCTGTCTCATTTCAGTAAAGGGGGCACTAGTTCAAAAGTAATCAAGATTATACATCTCGTGATTTTAGGGATAAATAATAATAAATCAAATCGATTGGATTCGCTTTGCCTTTTTCTTCCCCTTTATAGTTCGTAATGAGACGACCTTAATCGTATAATTACAATTGATCATTAATGTCTTCATGGAATTGGAGGTGGTCTGATTTCGGAGGTCGTGACATCAAACTTGATCCAACTTCATCGCCCCACATAAAACATATGTCGTTTAGCTAATGCACTGCAGTGTGATGTTTCAATGCAGAAAATATGTTGGAAAACTGGAGAGGTTTAAAACAAACAACACAAGGATCCTGTATAAATAATTATGTTTCTTGAATGTTTTCAAGTTTATTTTTCAATAAAATAAATTTAATAATTTGTGTATTCATGTTATAATCATATTTAAAATATTATATATATATATTTACATGTTTATTAAAAGAAAATATTACCTTCTTTAAAACAACCAATTCTATATTTTACTTTCTTAAAAATAACCATATATATTATTTAAAGTTTTGTTTTCACCAAAAAAATTTACCCTAGGTGTGTAATATCTTATTAATCTCGGTGTTACTAGTAGACTCAACATCAACTCAATCAAACTTTTTTAATAATATTTTTATCTTTACAATTTTTTATATAGAATTATTTAAGACACAAAGATTTATTCATAAATATTATATAAATCTTTTATAAATATATTTTGATATAGAATTATTTATTTCTTTCGCCCAACATAATATAATCTAATATGAAATAATACATTCAGCTTAGTGTCACATTATATGTATTAAAAATATGGATGGCCAAGAAAACAACAACAGCAGTCATACTTATAACCAACAAGTTTTTGATGAAAGACATTAAAAAAGAAGAAGAAAAGATTAACCATGCCATATTGCTTGCAGAATAAAGCAGTCTCTTAGTGTTAACCTTAAAGATCTAAGAGAGAAGAAAATTTTTTCTTTGCTCGTACAAGGTATCTGTCGTACTGTTACTAAAGAAGTAGGTTTACAGTTGATAAAGTCATGATCCAACATGGTGTCAAATTATAAATTGCTCTCCTAACCCATTTTAATTAACTGTTTTTGCTTTTATCTTTGTAATTTAGTTCTTTAGCAATAAGATTGACCTTAGACTGACAATTACTTTTGTCTTAATTGTTTATATATACTATATATCTTCAACCTATGTTAGTTATGGTCCCATGCATCTCCCTTATAGGCAATGTGTAATAAAAATAGTAGCACCTACTTTTATATTAAACGTGCTTTGCATGTAAATAACATAACATGTGAATACCATTCATTGAAGTTACTAAAATTAATTCCCAAAACCATAAAGTTCAACAAAAGCATGTAAAAGTTACTAAAATTATAGCCAAATATGATTAGCTTCTTATTATTGTATTTTCCTTCACTTCATGCAATGAAAGTGTATAGGAGTATAATTGTGATTTTAGTTCCTTTGAGTTTTATATTCTCTTCGTATACATGACTTCGGATTACCACTTACCACATTTTGTCTGGTGGGCAACGTTGGGTGTAACTTATATGATGAGAAATACATATAATGTCTGAGATAATGAGGGTGACGTCATTTGTCACTAACAAATAGTGGTTTTTAACCAATTTATAATTAATGCCCTAGGCTTGCCTTTGGGCATTGGGAAATAACTTTAGTTAGATAATGCTGTCACCTTGTCTGGGTTCTCCTACATGTACGTCCACACATCTTGGGAATCTCCATTGCTTTCCTTCTGCCAAATGATGCCACCCAAAAGAAAAGGGTTTATTGTTGGGCAAAAGCACGACTATCCACTCCCTCCATCGCCCTTCATTCCTTTTTAATCACTGTGTTCTCTCCAAATCATTCACGCTATGATGGGTTTGGTTTTGGGGGTCTTTTCCAACTATAGACTGGCGTATGGGAAGGGTTAACTTACTTTTAGAGTCTAAAAGACGCATTAATTGAGGTTACTAGATTTAAAGTTAATATTAGCACTGAATTTCATGACAATAATTTCTCATTTTGCACAAATGTACAAAGATAAAAGTTGGCAGAGAATTACAGTCACAAATTAAAGAAGAACTCGCCATTTATTAACTGTTTATAAATATATATCGTCTGTGCTTATAGTTACAGTAGAGATTTAACCTTTTTATCTCTCATATCAACTGTAGAAAACCTGTTACGATATTGTTGCTACTTCCTTTTTTTCTTTTTCTTTTTTTCTGAACCAAAATAGAAAAGAAACTAAATTCACGATCGAAAAGCGAGTTTTTTTTTCTTGACTGGTTTCCTTCTGCAAAGGGAATGCAGTGGATTATTATGTAAACAGACGAAGAATTTTGGAAGCTATTGACCATAAAAAAAAAATCGATATATATTATCATGAAATATGTTGTTTGATTTTCTAGTAGTAGTCCCAGGAGAACGGCTCCTCAATCCGGAACCCAGCATCGACTGCACATATTTGCCATGTTGAAGAGTAAGACCCAAATCCGTCGCTTCGATCCGTGACATCGATCATGAGATCAGGCAGATCGAACAAGGTATCATCGTCATCGATGGAGGGTGAACTTGAAGCTTGCGATAAATTTGAGGGAGGAACTTCATCTTCTTTGCTAGCTTCAGCTTCAGCTTCGATGTTGCACCGCCTTGTGTCGAGAAATGTAGAGGCGGCCGCTAGGGAAGCGGCTGCTTGGACGTCCTTGGGGGAGGTACTGGCAGGGCGGGGAAGTAGTTTAGCGAGTTGAGGGAAATTAAGGTAAGCGGAGCGGCCTTTGATGGCGAGGGCAGCTACATCATGGGCTCGAGCAGCCATTTCAGCTGTGTGGTATGTTCCAAGCCATATTCTTGATTTCTTCCTTGGTTCTCGGATTTCAGACACCCATTTGCCCCAACTTCTCATGCGTACTCCACGGTATGTCGGATGCTTCTTGCCTTCACCAATATCACTACTCCTTTGCCTTTTCTTCTTCTCATTATCACTATTTTTGGAACAACTTCTCTCGTTTTGATGATCAGAATCCGAAAACGAGTATATCATGGAGGAAGGAGAAGCAGTGGCGGTGGTGGAAGTAACAGAAGAAGAGCTAATTAGCATGTTATGATGAGCATCATTCTCAATATTGGTATGATCTCTTTCCATGACAGATAGAGGACGTAGTTGTTAGTAAAGCAAGAATTTTGAGTGATTGACATATAACATGGTGGTATAGGACTAGGAGCTTATATGATTCTTTATGAATTCAGATTTCCTTTTTTCTTTCTTTTTCTTTTTCTTTTTAATAATAAAAATAATAATAATATAAAGAAAAAGAATGTTTTTTTACCCTCCAATTTTATAAGAAAAATCATTTTAGCCATCCTAAAATAAAAATGTATGTTAACTTTACTATCATGACATAACATGTCAGCACTTAATTTTTTTAAATTTAATAAATTTAATAAATTTAATAACTTTTATTTTAAAAATAGATTTTATAATATTTTTAAAATTTTAAAATTTTAAAAATTAATTAAATGTTGACAGTATCTTTCACATAATAATTCATGTGTATGTTACATCAATAAAATTAATTTTTCATATTTTGGAGTGATTTAACAAAAGAAATACAGATTTGATGATTAAAAACTAAAAATAAATGAAAGATTAAAATGAGAATTAAAGAATCCTGAGTCCATAGCATAAAGCGATTACAGTTCATCTATTTTCTTACCCCATGTGGCAAATTGAATAAATGCATGCCTAGACCTATTAGAGATCATGTTTGGCTTTGGGCTGTTGTTATTTCTTATATTAATACGATTTATATTTAAACAATGATGCAATATTAATGAATGGTATAATTTCAAGTGAAAGTGAATTTATTTAGTTTTTTTTATATAAAAATATTTTTTTTAAGAAAATAACGCAATTCAAATGCATATGAATCCTCTCCATATGCTATCCTATGCTTTAAATATCAACTCTTTTTCACATGCAAGTCTTTAGTGATGAGGAAATGGTAGGCCAGATCCTGCAATCAATGAAACCATGTACAGTGTACATATGAACGTTATCTGAGCTGAGGGCCCTCCAAAGACTCTCCTTTGATTTTTCACATTTATGCTTTTCTTTTTCTTTTTCTTTTTCTTTTTTACTTTTCATTTCTCGCTCTGATTGAAGTGGCTTTAGAAAATTAACACCCACAAGGAGCTAAGTTAAAGTACGTGAGCCTTAGGTTAACTGGTTGCTATGTCGCCTTCAACTTGGCCCAACTATGTCTGATACCTGACCTGCTTGCCTCTCTCCCATAGCTTTCTCAGTTCTCACTATTATTTAATTTGTCTATTTTGTAGAGGGTCAGAGTTCTGCTCTGTTTTTGTTCATTCAACACCACGCATCAAACTCTGATGTACTATAAATGGCTTAATTAAATAAATTAGGAAATGGAAATCTCATGATTGTGATAGGATCTGCACAAAGATACATTAAAAAAACCAAGCATAAACAGATTGTCAAACTGGTTCCAAAGCAGTCGTGTAAAATGAACATGTGGGTTCTGTTATAAGGGAAAGACCAAATCTGATGCCACCCATGCATTCGTTTATAAATTGTTTCTTAACCTATAATATAAATCAACAGTTAATTAAACACATATTGATTTTGATAATTAAACACTAATAAAATCTACTAATCATCATCTGAAGAATGTATTAAGGGAGGATATATATATATATACACACACACACAACACTCGTTTGGGAGAACAATTCATCAACATGAGAGCACATGCGAGTGGGTCATACAGGCAAGATGCTGAGGCTCTGATTTCAGATTTCGTATTATTAGTAGTCAAGTAGCTAGGCAGTAAATTAACCTTCCTTCGACTTACGTACAACCTGTTAATTTTTAATTAATCAATTAATTATGTATGTAAAAACGTTAAAAACACCCATTTTTACTTAATGAAGTGATTTAACAGGTATTGTCTTGTTTTAATGGAGCACTTTCTCGCCACCTTATCATTTTTCAAGAGAACATTCTGATATATGGATAGCCCTAATGAAGGGCACATGGACCACCTATAAAAAGAAAAAACATTGCAGAACTTTTGAGGTCATTCTATAATTGTTTTGTTAAGAGGGCTTAGCCCCATCAAGCTAACTTCTTCTGTCACTCACTCGTGCAATACTGCGTGTTTCATGTTTTCTTTCCCAAGTTTGTAATGTAAGTTTATTTACTTGTCTGCTTCCACCATAAGAACTTAATAATACAAGATCTCAGAGCCTCTTGGAACTTCCACGCCTTCAGTACAGACAATTATGCCATCTCTTTAAAAAGTTCATATTTTTCTATTACCACTTTCAATTATCAAACACCTAACAATTGGGCCATACCGTATCTCAACATTCACACAATTTTCACCTCTCAACTTGCCTTTATTTACACTTCGTCCCTGCCATATTGCATGTTTTCTTTACCTATCACTACTTCCACAACTAGATTTTTTTTTTACTTACTAGAAGGTTAATAAATAAATTCACTGAGTTATCACCAGCGACAGAGCTAGAATTTTTCTCTTAAGATTCTAAATTTTGAGAGGGATCAAAATATAATTTCACCACTATGTTAACTTACAACTTTGTAATTTTTGGAGGGACTAAATTAATACTTCATCAATTCTGGAGGGATAAAATATAAAAAAAAAATTTAAGGTTAAAATGCAATTTTACCTATATACTAACTTAAAAATTTATAATTTTTGGAGGGGATAAGCTAATATTTCATCATTTTGGGAGTTCAAGCCTCTGCTTACTACTTGGCGTCGCCTCTGATTATCAACACACCGAAACATCTTGAATGAAATTCAGAACTTCCTTATGAATATGATTAATACTGCAATTGGATCTTATCAAATCTTTGCAAAGCTACAGAGGTAGAACTATTCTTAGATTCAGGGTACTCCCCCAAGTCTAAAAGCTTATTTGAAATATTGAAAAGTTTGGATAAAAGTATATGAGGCCGAAATAAATTAAAATTACTTAAAATATGAGAAAGACTCGATCTTCAGCATTCAAGGTCTCAACTCGACTTAATCCAACCCTTTTTTGTAATATATTGTACTTTTCTTAACTTTATATCTTATATAATTTATGTCACATAAAATTAAAAATATAATTAATATAAATATTAAAACATGTTAAGTTGTTTATATTTAAAATTTTAATAAAAAACATATAAAATTATTAAATATTAAATTAAAGAATATATGTTTTTCAAAAAATAATATAGGCTTACTTAAAATAAGCTTGGGTTGTTTGTTTACAAATATGGATAAGTTTGGAAAAATTTTAAGGTCAATATTTCAAATAACTCGAGTTTGGACAAACATAAAATGTATTAATATCATATATAAGCTTAACCTAAAATCAATCTGACTCGGCCAATAACAATTTTAAATTATTTTTTTCGATTTAACACTTTTAATGGATGGATAAGTAGATAAATATTTTAAATTACAAAAAGGGTTAGTAAATTGAGTGAGTTATGTAGGTGGGATATTGATGGTGGGGGACTCCATGAAATTTAGTTGAGGTGAGCCACAAAATGGTTGGGGGATTGAAGTTAATTGGTTAATTTTAATACAACCATATAAGATTGGCTTAAAACTAATCATATTCCCATAAATATATAAAGGAGAAATTATGGCACAATAATTGTGAGAGATAAGCTGTTGCCCTACATAATCTAATCCAAACCACCTCCACAAGCAAATTAAGTAAAGTCTAATCAAGTTAAGGGACAAACGGCAAGCATGGCACTTCTGAGCTCTAATGGGGAATATTTTCATTACAAGTTTCTCTTCTTTGTTACCATTGGTAGGTATGCTTCATTCATCAACCCTTAATCATAGATTTTACTCCCAATTATTTAAATTAAACTATTAAAATTTATCCTTTTTAGTGGATGAGAGATTGGATGATAGGCATAGGCATAGCAGCTAATTGCCCCTCAATGGGTTATTATTATTATCATTTGTATTTGGTTGAAAAGACAAGCACATGTTGTTGCAATTGGTTCATAAATTATTTGATGTAACTTGTTTGTCATTTGGAAATGATAATCTAACTTCTTTTCCACTAAAACTAACTATCAAATTATTATATAAAAAATGAGAAAAGTTTAGTGTCAAATTAATAACCGATATATCAGTGTCTTAATGGATGCATATAGATCAGTAATTGTTTAATGTAATTTGAGTATTTATTCAATGCAATCATGTTTATTTTGTTTTATTTTTTATATAAGTATTAGTTTAATTTGTATTGGTATTGTTGTCAGTGTAAAAGGACGTGGGTTCAAGTGCGATCAAATGCATTATGCTCCTATTTAAGGGTTAGGGATGGGTTACGGATAGTTCTAGGTATTGTCTCAAAAAATATATTAGAGAGTTATCCTCTTATTTAAGAGTGAGGAAGAATTATGAATAGTTCTAAGTATTGTATCAAATACGTGCTTTTCTACGTGATACATGTTTTTAATAAGTTATGAATATAAATATTAAAATTTGAATGAAATTGAATAACATAACAATAATACTGATGTAAAGAGAGAGAGAGAGGAGAGCATAATTTTATACATATTTTACTTTATATTGTCTTTAATAAGAATATCGTAAGTTAAATTGTGGACTTTTTTAACAGACATATTATAAAAATAAAATATGTGCCTCTTAATTCAAATTGAGTTTCTTTTCTTTTCTTTTGCAATAATTCATTTCTAATCATGAAGATTTTGATGTTAAGAAGTGCAAAGAGGAGATGATTATATAAAACAGTGACACCACGTCATCTGTATCTATTTTTCAATAGTTTAATGTTACATAAGTGTTTTTATCTTGAATTTCAGCATTTTATCCTGAAATTTAGGATGAAATTGCTAACGAAAATGGATAATCTCTATTTCATACAATCATTTCTCGAACTGAAAATATTTTTAAATTATTTTAAAATTTTAGTTATTTAGAAATATTCCTAATTTAGTGGTTTGTAATTTGTTTTTGTTTTTGTAAGAATAAAACAAGATTTATTGGTGATTGTATTGAATCCTAAAATGGTAGATAAAAAATGATGTGAAGAAGAGTCCAAGATGTGTTGGGCTCCAAAGAGATAAGAACGTAGCCAACTAACTAAGCTCTAGAGTTTATTGTTACTTTGACGGGGGTGGGTTCAAATATGAGTTTTGCCTTTATCTCAACTATTTTAATTATTTCCATGTAAATGCCACACACTTTTTCCGTCCACTCTGTTTTATTTTTGTTAAGTTGATTTTAGCATGTTCGATAAATAAAGTGAAAAAAAGAAGTAGATGCTAAATAGGTATTTTGTGTATAATAAATATTAGTTTCAAAATGAGAATGAGGTTTAAATTTTGGAATCGCCATTAAAAATATTTCTTCACATAAAATAATAAACAACACTTAACTATTGTAGTTAAAATGTGATAAAAAGTGTTTTTCCATCCGAAATATAAAAGCTGGAATTTGTGGACTTTTAACTTTTACGTTTTGGAGTAAAAATTATTAAAATGTCTTTATTTATATTAATTATTTAAAATGTATATGAAAATTAGATTAATTTATATTTTATATATTAATATATTAAATTATTTAAATCACATTTAGTATTATATTTAATTTTTGGGTAAAATACACCAACAATCACTCAACTTTGATCTTAGTGACAAAACAAGCACTAAACTTTCCAAAAATAACAAATTAGTCGCTACTAACCATTTTTTGTTACAAATGTAACAAATTTATCATTTTCCGTTACAGACATAGCTGAGTTACCATTTTTCATCATTCTCTCCCCCTCCCTCCCATCACCCTACCTCTTCCCTTACACAAAAATGATTAATGGTGACTGATATGTTATTTTTTAAAAATTAAATGTCTGAATTTTATAAATCATTAATTTTATAAATAATTTAAATAAATTACTTAAAAATATTTAAAGTTTATATTTCATATATCATTCCAGAAGTGGACCGCCAAGTTTAAACCAGCCTCGCCTAGGCATGTTAAAAGCGTAATTAGCATTTTCCGCCTGCGCCTCAGTCCATAAATTCGAAACAACATGCAGCAGAGGTTGAAAAATCCTGTTTTGGACGGTAAGGTTCAACAATTTGAAGTAGGCATTCCAAGAAACTTATATATAATAATCAAATATAGCATCTGAACATAGTAGATAGATCCTTGAAATGTCGAGGAAAACTGTGATAAAATAACACAACATGCTGAGATGAACGCAAAAATAAAAAATAAAGAGACAAAACACCAATTTAATGTGCTGGTTGCAGACAAAACCGCATACAAGTTCCGGATATGTAGTGATCTAAGCTGGCTGCTGCTATAAAATAAGAGGGGAAAAACATTGAACGCAAACATTTCTTACTGCTGGGCACATTGCACTCTTGGTGCTGACTCATCGTCATCATCATCTTCATCATAAGCTTCACGGTGCCTGTGCTGTCGTTGTTCTTTCCGCCTCTTTACCTCCTCAGCACTGACATCATGCAAAGTAGTCTCCTCACAGTCATCAAGCTCCATGTCTGTCAAATGCTTACTAGGCCTCATGGGCAATACACTCTCGATCTTCCGGCATTGCTCAGGTGAAAATACCCCAGATTCTGGGAAAATAACATGGAACTGGATGACTAGCTTGCCCTTCATGAAAAGTCTCTGATGGTGGGGCATACCCTCATCATTGATAGCCCTGTATTGACCTAAATTTTCAAGCAAGGGGAGAGAAAGTGGAGTGAATATGATGTCAACTTGAAAGGTGGTTCTGAAATATAACTAAATATGCACAGGGATTTTACCAGGCTTAACGACCTCGCCAGGGTTTGATTTAATTAAGAGCTGCCTGCCATCAAGGTGAGTTAGGGCAAACTGAAACCCACATAGAGCCTCTGTCAAACTGAGATTGTGGTCAACATAAAGGTCGTCCCCAAATCTCCTATCAAATTTGGGGTGTTTCTTTTGTTCCAATACAAAAACAATGTCTCCAGTTATTGTATCTGGCTGCAAATGATGCCAAAGAAAACGGTCAAGCTCAAAATACTAGAAAATTGTTACTTAAAAGACAAAAGTACTTCACTTACAGCCTCATCAGCTTGTCCCTCAAATGTAATTTTCTGACCATCTCTCATTCCTTTCTCAATATGTACTTCCAACACCTTCTTTTCCTGAGTAACCTTGTTCCCTTTGCACTGTGGGCATCTATCCCGATCACTGATCATCTCACCTGCAAGGAAGGGAATGAATCTGAGTTCATAAATCCTACATAAAATGAGAACCAAGCCGAAGAAAAAGAAGATCCAAATTTAAATACCTGAGCCTCTGCATTCAGGACAAACATGCTGCATCTGTTGGATCATGCCCAGTCCAATCTGCCGTGTTGTAATTTTCATTCCTGTGCCCTGGCAACCATAACATCTAGAGGAGGCTCCACTCTTTGAACCTTTCCTGTAAATTTTCAGAATGCAAGTGAATAAATGTAATAAACCAGTCATATAGGTTCTCTGCATACGAGGATATAGGTCATAAAGCAGAGAGGGAAAACAAAAAAAACTTCAGTGAAAGACTCATAACAAGTTACTGCACAGGAGTAAAGGTACCAAAGAGCATCAACACCAAAACTTGTAGAAGACCACAATGAAAAGTAAACAAGTACAGGTTTTAGTAAGAACTAAACAGACAACATCAATCAATATAATTTCCCGGGCTCCATGAAATCTTTCCAAGCACAAAAATAGAAGAACATTATACACAACAAAGAGAACTTAGGGGTAATTACAAGAAGATATCAGATGTGAATAATTTCTTCAGAGACATATGAGACCTTTTCAAGCAGGTAAATAGAACATTATAAACAAAAAAGAGAAATGATGGGTAATTACAAGAAGATATCAGCGGTTAACATTTTCTACAAAGAAAATCCAGTTAACCGTAAAAGTAGCTGTGATGGTAGACATACCCTTTACATTTACTGCATATTGCGTTCCTGGAAAGAGAGAGCTTTTTTGTCGTCCCATTGTACAATTCTTCCAGAGAAACTTTAAGAGCATGCACTACATCTTCACCTCGCTTCTGCCTTCTTCCTCTCGAGCTACCACCGCCTATATATTAAAAAGCTTGTGATTGAAATTTGAAATGGAACTACCTTTACCATAAAGTTCAATCAAAAGAGAAAAATACAAAAAGGAAAACAAAACCATTTCTTACCTCCGAAGGCTCCCCCACCGAAAAATGACTCAAATATGTCAAATGGGTTGTGAGAAGAACCGCCTCCTCCCATTCCCTCTTTAAGAGCATCTTCACCATATTGATCATATATTTCTCTCTTCTCTGGGTCACTAAGTACTTCATAAGCATGAGCCAGTTCCTTAAACTGGGAAGAAGTATCAGAAAATAGTGTCACCGGGAGAAAAGTCAAACCCAAACCCAATTCCTTATAATTTTACTTGCATACATATATCTTTGGAAATTATGTACATAAACCAAAAGCTGTAAGTTTTATTCTCTCATGCTTTTAAAAGGAAAACCAAAAGCACATCCAAGAATCTGCCAAATATATTTCATGATCAAATATACTCAAGCTTAAAAGAATAGTATAGATGTAACCTTAGATGAAAGATTGTTTTTCCTTACCTTCTCGGGGTCTCCACCTTTATCCGGATGATTCTTAATTGCAGCTTTCTTATAAGCCTTCTTTAATTCATCCTGACTTGCACTTTTGGGAACCCCAAGTACTTCATAAAACTTGGTGTTATCAGATTTTTTTGGAACACGCCCAAACATGATTAAATGGCTTCAGTTATCTGCGTCGAATAATATAAAGATCAATCTACTACAAACTAGTCCAAATTCTAAATTAACAGTTACATATGATGTAATACAAATTCCAATTAAGAAATAAAAACACAAGTCTGATTCAAAGCCACTAAATTTATTCAAAAGTTTAAATTTCCAAACAAATAAAGACTCGTGAGGCATGACGAAGAAAAAAAATGAAAGACCCAAAACAGTTTAACTACAACAAAACTAGGATACTTACCGGTTAGGGTTTGGAGAAAAGAAATAAGCGATGCAAACCCAATTTAAGGAATAAAACAAAACCCCTAACTCAAAACAATCTAATAAAGAAGCTATCAATTTAAAAATATATATATGTCTAATTCTAAACAATCATAAAGCTCATTAGCATGCCAAAGAACAAAAACAAAAGATCGAAAGCAGTTAAGTAGGAATAGCAAAACTAAGAAACTCACCGATTAGGGTTCTGAGGGAAGAAATGAGCGATAGTATTCAGCGAACGTTAAAAACAAGTTTGAGAATTTTTTGCGAGAGAAAAGCAAGGGATAGCAAGATTCTTCCCCTCAAGTTTCTCCTCACAAATCGCAGAGGAGTTTTACTTGGGGAGGATATCTTCAATTAAAAGAAAATTAAAATTTTATTTTCACTCTTCTTTTTGTTGTTACCACTTCAGCTTAACCGGCTTTACTACAATATCAGAGCTTGTTTGGGGATTGGAAGTAGCAATAGTGGGTGGTGAAAGTATAGTTGAAAGTTCCTTCCTGGGGGAATAACGGTGAGGTGTCACGTGCTAATTGGTGTCAATGGCACCCGATTTCAAGAACGGAGAGACCATTGATAAACACGTTAGGGTTGTAAACAAGACATCTTCACCGTGCAATTTAAATATGGGACGATTGATGTTACACTATAACAACTTTGGCGGCTTACAGCAACCCACCCAGCCATCAGATTGGTCATGATTGATGGCTGAAATGTAACCGCATCGTACATAGGGAAGAAACATGCCATTGCCAAACTAGGATATAAAATAAGATTTTGTTTTTTTTTTTAATCACAAGTGTTTTATTATTTGAGATCAAGTTTGATTGGTAGTTAAGTATAATTCTCTTTCACTAAGAAATATGTTTGATTAAAATATTTAAGGAAAAATTCACTTTCAATCACTTTAGCTACTAAGATATTTGGTGTTGCTATTATTATAATTAGTACAATCACGGTAGATGTCGAACAACATAATTGATTACTATTACTACGTCAGGCTCTACTCTCTTTAGTCATGAGCAATGGTCACAAAATGGAAGAGAGTAGTACAACTCCTAGATAACATTAGCATGGAGCATGGAGCATGGAGCATGGAGCATGGAGCATGGACATGGATATAGACAACCTGGTGCAAAAAGCAACTACCACAGATATGTTTACTATGTTTTTTTATCTATAAATTGTACCAACAATAATACCCTTATTATATATTTATTTATTCATCCATTTATTATTTATTTAAATGCTTGAATATACTTGATTTTTTTCATTAAAACTTTATATTTAACTTCAATTAAGATTATAGGAATTAATACCACATTTTATCCCCTTTTAAAATTTAAAAATTAATCATACCATTACTAGATTAATGCAGTGCACTTGTGATTTAAATAGAGGGGCTCATGATTCAAAGTTATTGAACCGTTATAGATTACAAGATATTGTCCTTAAAGTTCATGGCCAATTTGTTTAATTTACTCAGCAGTGGACGGTTCTAGGTGTAGCAGCCATTGTATCTATTTTATTAAATGTGAAAATTATTTTGTGGATCGCAATTAAAATACTAATGGATAAAAAAGTAATTGAATCTTAAGGATATTTATGCGTTAATGTTAAAGATTTTACCAATTTAAGACATTCGTTCAATCATGATGGTTTAAGTCAAAAAACGTTGTTTTTTAATCCAATTAAGCTGGTTTTTATCAACGAGTAGTCCACCAATCTTGAACTTGATGTCCTGATCTGTTGCCCCAGCAGCTAAGTATATACATTAATTGTTGTTGTTCAAAAGGGATGTTCCGCTGGCTCACTACGCCTTCAAAATACAAGCATTCTTTTTATTGTTGGATACCAAGGCTGAAAAAATAGAAGCTGGGGGCTATAAATGGTGCGTATCAACTCTTAACACTGATCACAAGTGGTAGCTTCTTAATTTTTCATAGGCATTGTCCTTAGTGTTTGTACCTTTTGCTCCTAATAACCAATATTCATAAAGCTGTGCATGAATTGCACCTATATATAACACACATGAAGAGGACAGGTTTCTCCAAATGAATTAGACTTGTGTTCTGCATTCAGTAGGTTTTATCTTGTTTTTATACCCAAAAAAAGAATCCAACATCCCTGAACCATCCAAATGCTCTTGGATTCTTGCAAACCAGGTCAACCTTCTTATTTCCCTCACACTTGCGGTGTTTTGAAGGAGCCTCAGAAATTTAGTAAGCCCATCCTTAGAAAATTCAAAAAAAATTATCATCAAGTAAATGTGGATTACAAATCGAGCTGTCACAATGTAATGTTGTTAAAAAGTAATAATTCAACTTTTATTTTTTACATTTCAATGGGTAAATTCAACTCCATGCAAGCGATGAGTACAAGAGAACAAGCAAACCACCCCATACATGTCGTGTTATCCCAACCTCGTTTGCAGAAAATATCTCACCATGAAAACTATTTCGTTTTCACCACAAATCCACACTAGCCTTTTGCAGCTTCCCAGGAAGACGCTCTTACATTACCTAATGGTGCACGCATTGGGTAATACAAAATAAAAATAAAAAGCATTTTTTTCCCCAGGATCTCCATATTTTAATCGACGTCTTATTAAAAAAATATAGGAAAACAACGACTATAACAAGGGAAGATAGGCATGGGGAGAACAGGAACATTGTGCAACTGCTTCATTGCTTCTTTCCGAACTCCAATCTCCATTTGCAGACGCAAAAAACCTTTGATTCCTAGGAGAAAGCTAAACCTTATGGCGGCATCGATGGATCCCTTGGACACAAAAACTTATCAGCAGAACGTGTTGGTAATGAGGCACGGCGACCGTTTGGACAACTTCGATCCCACGTGGGAAAAGACGGCCGACAGACCATGGGATCCACCGCTCATACAGAATGGCCTACACAGGGCTTTTGGCACGGGCCGTGAGTTTCGAACCCGCCTACCTTTCCCAATCCACCGAGTCTTCGTCTCTCCCTTTCTCCGCTGCATCCAGACTGCCTCCGAGGTTGTGGCTGCCCTTTGCTCCGTCGATGACGATCCTAATGCCAAGTCATCCAACGACGTCGTTGCCATCGACCCTTCCAGAGTCAAGGTCAGGTCAAAACAACTTTTCCCCCTTTTTTCCTTTTGACACTAAACATCCCAAACTATCATCCAGATCTGATCAAATTAGATCAAATCGTACGCGTATTTAAGAACATCTGGTCAAATCGTAAAATATGAGCTAGGTTTTTTATTTTACTTGTCAAATTGTACTAATAATTTAATAACTAAATCAGGAGTTTTGAAATTCGACACCTATTTAATATTTAAATCATAATTTGAGCAAATTTTTTTCTTCATCTCTATGCTTGAGCCCATTTTGTTGTATTTTGCAGGTTTCAATCGAATACGGGCTGTGTGAGATGCTAAATAAAACAGCAATTAGGATTGATGTTGCGCCCAAAGATGGAATCTTTCGTTTCGACGTTCCACAGCTCGAGGCTCTGATACCAAGTGGCACGGTAGATCCTACGGTGGAACCAGTTTATAAAGAGGTAGCATTTGGCTATTTGCAGTGCGTTTTTATCTATTTCCCTTTTTCTACAACTTAAGATTTTTGTCAGTGTAGCTTGACGATGTTTAATCTGCCTGATTTAACTTCTTCGTCTGAAAATCACAGTTGCCGCAATGGGAAGAGACAGTAAGGGATGCAAGGAGTAGATATGAACAAATTATTAAGGCGCTGGCGGATAAATACCCATCTCAAAACTTGCTGTTAGTGACACATGGTAAGCTACATTCTTCGATATTAGACAACAATATGTTGATTATTCACTTTGTCCTACACATTTGGCCCAATTTTTTACCTTTGCCCCGTCGATTTTAAACAATGTCATTCTATTTCTATTAAAGTCGCCGTACATATCCTATGGCAGGGGAAGGAGTTGGAGTTTCAGTTTCTGCATTCAAGGAGGACACTAATGTGATTGAAGTAGATTATTGTGCTTATTCAGAACTTACAAGACAAGTTTATTTGAAAAATGAGTCATTCAGTGCTAGAAACTTCGAGGTGCTTACAGAAAGTGGCCAGACTGGGGTAACTTATATTGCAGAGTAGCAACTTTAATGATTTTGTCACTGGTAGTTTCATAGATTCTTTGCCTTCAACCACGAAGGAGATGACTCTGATTTCATCTGCAGTATACCTCAGTCTTCCTCTTGATGCGTCGGCTTTCCTTTACATTAACATACTTTGTATTAAGAAGCCATGGATTCAACAAATATCAGTATGAAACTGTCTTTTTCTTCCCCTGTTTTGTTTGCTGACAGTGCAGATTGAGATGCCGTGAAAGTGATTAAGGGAAACAATTTCTGTTTCTTGATTGGATAACGCCATTGTTACTGTTTGTTAAAATCTTTCAATGAACAAAGTATGATTATTTTGATCAAGAAAATAGGAATTTGTTCCTTCCTCTACCATTATTATATTTATAGATTACATGAGTTTAGCTATTGTTCATAACTGCTGCTAACAGATTAACAGATTGATAAGAATAACAAACTAACTGCTGAACTGATTCCTAACAACACTAACAACTGTTATTTTGTATTTTAACATTCACCCATCTTCTTGACGGGTAACACCTGAAGAAGACTTCTAAACCGAGCGAAAGAAGAAACAGATAAATGCTTAGGGTGAGTTTGGATGGGTGGTGCATTTACCTGCGGTTAGTGTAAAAACAGCGGTGGTGGTGAGATTAGATGCTGTAGCGATACTGTAGCGTGAGACAAAAAGTAAGCTAAACGCACCGCACCCAATCGCCCATCCAAACCCACCCTTAGTAAAAATGTTAGCAATCTGATCACACGCAGGTACTTCACTCACAACTAAAGACCCATCAGCAACTCTCTCACGGACAAAGAACAAATCTAGCTCCACATGTTTAAACTTAGAATGTAAAACAAGATTCGCAGCAACTGCAACTGCACTTAAGTTGTCACACCAGACAGTAAGGGAATCGTTAGACTGAAGTTGTAATTCTTTTAATAACGAAGTCAGCCAAAGAACATCACTTGTTGCTGCAGCAAGACTTCGATATTTAGCTTCAACTGTGGACCGAGATACAACTTCTTGTTTCTTGGAACACCATGATATTGGGTTATGACCAAAATAGACACAATAGCCAATTGTGGATTGACAATCATCAAAATTCAACCCCCAATTTGCATCGACATAACCAACTAAAGAGAGTCGAGTAAACGGACGAAACACAATCCCATAGTCTAGAGTACCACACAAATACCGCAATATGCATTTTAATGCAACTAGATGTATAGTAGTGGGTGCATGCATAAACTGGCAAATGTAACACCCCTTACCCGTATTCAACTCCGGAATAGGGTATGAGGCATTACTAGAACACTTACACATGTAAACGTATTAAACCGAGTTACAAAATTTCATTCAAATTTAAACTCTTCAAATTTTTAACATGCTTTTATAATTCTTTATAACATATCCTCAAAATATTATATTCATAACAAATATGGCCTACGAGACCCGATACTTACTCATGTAATTCAAAGCTCCATTTCCATTTTATTCAATTCACAATATTTCGTGTTCACAATTCAAATTAATTTCTCAATCCAATATATATATTTCAATACCACACTCTCATACTATGAAACTTTATTTTCCCATATGAGCTTAAACCATGATCATCACATATCAAAGACAAATGTTCTTGACATTTCCATCACATAAACCGAATTAATCAATGCAACTCAATGATATAATCATCCATATATCATTATTATCATATATATATATATATATCATGACTAAATTTCTTAGATATTTGATCAATTGCTTTTCAACACTGCAATAGTTCCTTCGGTACCAATACGTATTTACCATTCAATTTAACATTTACTGATTATAATCGGGCATATGACCATTATACACAATTCTTTCATACATTTTATTGTCCTCCTCCTCCTCTCCATTCCACATCCTTTATGTATAAAACATGCTTAAATAGCATTATACATAATTTCCACTTATATTTAAATTCAAAGCTGTCTATTTGAGTCAGAGTCACTAAATCATTTTTATCTGAAGCTACAGAGCTCCAAATTAATATCCATTAATTTTCCCTGAAACTAGACTCTCATGTATTCTTACCATAAAATTTTCAGAATTTTTGACTTGGCCAATTAGTACAGTTTATTCTTTAAATTCACCCCTTTTTCACTGCTCAACATCACAGACCTCTCTTCACTAAAAATGAATTATCTCATTGTACATAATTCAGATGATATTTACGTTTCTTTTATTTGAAAATAGACTCATTAAGGATTCTAAGCATATAAATTATAACTCATAATTATTTTTGTACAATTTTTAACTATTTTCCAAAGTCAAAACAGGGGATTCCGAAATCAATCCGACCCTGCCTCACTAAAATTCAAATATATAAAAATGTGTAACTCTTTTGCTTCCCTTGTTTCTTTCATGTAAAAATATACTCCTTAATCTTTCATTTCATATCTTATTCACTCTCTAATTCAATTCCCACCATTTTTGGCGATTTTTCAAAGTCACACTATTGTTACTGTCTAAAACTGTTTTGTTGCACATTTTACTTTTTCATAATTTCATTACTTCTTTTCATCCTACTTAAGGGTCGATTAAATATCGAACCAAATATTCATCACGTAACCTTATTCGATTCACATATATTTTCACTTATCTAATTTCCCCGATGAACACTTCGGAACATTAACCGTTACACGGTGGAATCAGCACTTAGCAACCACCTTATAATCAATGATACGGGGAATCAGCACATAGCAACCCCTTTCACAGTCAAGGATACGGTGGAATCAGCACTTAGCAACCATCTTTATATTCAATGATGCGAATTCACATAGTAGCATGTACATAGTACTACACATGTGACCATCACTATCCGATACACGTAATAGCCTGCACATAGTACTACACACGTGATCGAAGTTATCCGGTACGCATAGTAGCCTGCACATAGTACTACACATACGACCTATCATTCTGATATACGTAGTAGCCTACACATAGTACTACACACGTGATCGAAGCTATCCAGTACGCATAGTAGCCTGCACATAGTACTACACATGCGATCTATCATTCTGGTACATGTAGTAGCCTACACATAGTACTACACACGTGACCATCACTTTCACATAGTGGCCTACACACAGTCCATGCCACATATGTGATCATTTCTGTCACTTCATTCGTATCCCTTTTTATTCCGAATGTTCAATCGGGAAATTTCTCACTTTTTTTTTTTTTTTTTTACTAATCAAAGTCAATTCCTTGTCTTTCTTGACTTATAATAACACATTTAACTTATTTAACACTCACATTATTCAATCCAGTCCAAAAATCACATTTTGGCAAAATTACATTTTTTCCCCCAAAGTTTCACAAAATTACAATTTTGCCCCTAGGCTCGGAAATTAAAATTTATCCCTTATTCTTATGTATTGTGACATGTTGAACATTTTTCCCTTCTATGGCAACACCAAATTCCCACTCTAACACTTACTTATGAACATTTAGTATTTTTATCGATTATGTCGTTTTACTCGTTTTCACTCAAAATCGCTTAGCAAAAGTTGCTTAACATAATTTCTAGATTCATATTCTACCATAAAACATCAAAATAAACACATTTCACATATGGGTATTTTTCCAAATATAAACCATAGATTAAATTATTGCTAGAATAAGCAAAATCAAGTTACCGGGACTTCAGAAACGTAAAGAACATTAAAAACGGGGCTTAGAATCACTTACTATGGAGCTTGGAAGCTTGAAAACCCTAACAATGGCTCCCCCCCTTGCTGATTTCGTCCCAATGAAGAAGATGAGCCCAATTTGCCATCTTTTTCCCTTTTAATTCATTTTAATTACTAGATTACCAAATTGCCCCTAACTTAAAATTTTCCTATTTCAATTATCTCATGCCCATTTTTGTCTACCAACTTAACCAATGGTCTAATTACCATACAAGGACCTCCAATTTAAAGTTTCATAACAATTGAACACCTCTAACATGTAGAACTCAACTTTTGCACTTTTTACAATTTAGTTCTTTTGACTAAATTGAGTGCCCAAACGTCGAAATTTTCGAACGAAATTTTCACAAAATCATTCCGTGAAATCATAGACCATAAAAATATAAGAAAAATAAATTTTTCCTCGTCAGATTTATGGTCCTAAAACCACTGTTCCGACTAGGCCCAAAATCGGGCTGTTACAGCAAATGTAATTTACTGCGTAAGCAATATCAGGTCGAGTTAGAACCACATACTGTAGTGTCCCTGCAAGACTTTTGTATTCAGTGGGATTAGAAAGTCGTTCCTCGTTATCTTTAGACAAAGATGAGGAGCTAATCATAGGAGTATGAACTAGAGGTGCTCATGGTAGGTAGCCTGAGAAAAAATTCGGCCGGGCTGGGCCCTACCGTCCCAAAATATGGGCCTAGAATTTTGCCCGGACCCGGCCCGACCCGAAATATGGGCCTAGAATTTTGCCCGGGCCTGGCCTGTTTTTTAAATAAGTACCAAAAATTTATTTTAAAAATTAAAAAAAGTATTTTAAAAATATTTTAAAATTAAAAAAATTTTAAAAAGTATTTTAAAAAAATTTAAAATTTTAAAAAATTTTAAAAAAGTATTTTAAAAGTATTTTAAAATTAAAAAATTTAAAAAAATTAAAATATTTATTATATTTGGTAGGTAGGCAGGCTCAGACCAAAAAGTGGTGCCCGAGGCGGCCGCTTTTTAATCGGGCATCATTTTTTGCCCAAGCCCATATTTCGGCCTATATTTTACCCAAACCCTCCCATATTTCAAGGGGTGGTCGGGCAGCCGCCTACCATGAGCACCTCTAGTATGAACGCTCTTTGCATGAGTCATACAACACCTGTCAAGCTGATCACGAACGTACTTTTGCTGGCATAGATGAATACACCCATCAGAGGAACGAGTCACCTCAACTCCAAGAAAGTAATGAAGATCACCCATATCTTTAAGAGAAAACTCCTTATGCAACTGCTGAACAAAACTTTCGATACATGTAGATATACTTCCAGTAGCAATAATATCATCCACATTATACACAAGAACATATAGAGTGAATGCGTGATTTGAACAAATAAGGACGAATCCAACTTTGATATATAAAAGCCAATTGAAAGTAGGAAACACTTTAACTTGTTAAATCAAGCATGTGGAGCCTGTCGCAGCCCATACAATGCCTTCTTAAGACAACACACCAAAGGTTTACCATTAGGACTAAACTGAACATACCCTGGAGGTTGCTGCATAAACACTTCATCAGTAAGATCACCATTTAAAAAAACATTATTAACATCTACCTGGCTAAGCTGCCAACCTTTTGAGACAACAATTGATAGTATAACTCGAATAGTAGCAGGCTTGATCACCGGACTAAATGTTTCCTTGAAATCACACTCAGGTACCTGAGAACATCCTTTAGCCACTAACCGAGCTTTTCGATAGGCAATCGTGCCATCCAAATTTTTCTTTACTTTGAAGAGCCATTTACACCCGATTACCTTTCGACCACTTGGTAACGGAACAAGTTCTCAGGTGAAATTATTAATGAGAGCATCATACTCAGCCTGAGCAGTAGCACGCCATTTTGTGGTAGAAAATGCTTCCTCAATTGAGTGAGGCTCAAGGGCTTCAGCTAAGAGTGCTTTTGGTTTAAATATGTCAGCCTTAGACCTAGTAACCATTGAATGTGTATTAGTTGGGGGAACGGAGAGTTCGGAGCAGGAACGAGAGACACGGGGTTCGGTGATAATAAAGAAGACAATAGAACAATAGGTATATTATCAAGAACAGAATACGACGAAGGGCCAGAGTTTAGGTTATCCTTAGGAACTACAGAGGTCAAGGGACTTTGATCAGAAGAAAATGACAACGCAGGAGTGTGAACAAGTGAAGGCTCTGTGTGTTTAGAATTACACGGCTGAACAAGTGGAACGTATGTTGGTGAAAAAGACTGTTCAAATAAAGGCGAGGGGACTTTCATACCAGACTTGGTAAACAGAAATCGATGTTCATCAAATACAACATGACGAGAAATAATGATATTGCCATCTGACGTGAGACATTAATAACCTTTATATTGAAAATTATAGCCCAAAAATGTACAAAGTTGAGAGCGAAAATCCAACTTGTGACGCGAAAAAGGACGTAAGTATAGAAAACAACAACACACAAACACTCGTAAATGATCGTACGTTGGATCTTTCCCATATAAAACCTTGTACGAATATTGTCATTTTAACACCAAAGTTGGAAGACGATTGATAAGATGAACAGCACAACTGAATGCATAACCCTAATACTCCATAGAAACATTTGCTTGGGCCAAGAGTGTACGACCCATGTTAACAATATGTCGGTGTTTACGCTCAACCACCCCATTCTGTTCAGACGTATAAGGATAAGACAGTCTATGAATTATCCCTTAATTTACCAAGACAGAAGTAAAAACTCAAAATTCACCCACCAATCACTCTGGAACTGACGAATATTCTTTCCAAACTGAGTTTTGACTAATTACTGGAACTGATTAAAACACTTCATTCTCTGAGACTTCTGCCAAATAAGATATATCCAAGTAAACCGAGTACACATATCAATAAACGAGACATAATACCAACTTTGTCCACAAGCGACTGAGGCAGGTCCCCATAAGTTAGAAACTACCAAATCAAAAAGATTATTATATTCAGTAGCAGAATTTAGAAATGACAACTTATGAGACTTCCCTTTTTGGTAGGCAACACAAACATTATCAAGACAAAACTTATTACAAGCAATATTGTAGTTATTTAAAACAACCTTGACAACAGCAGCAGAAGGATGACCAAGACGATTATGCCACAACGTAAAAACTTCACAACCATTAGATTGATTTTAAACTCCAACATTGGTAAGAGTTGGATCCACAACAAACGTGACAGATTCAGCTAATGGAGAAAAATGATAGAGCCTATCACGAATGTAGCCCCTCAACAAAATGTCCCGAGTCTGGATGTCATTAACAACACAGTAAGTTGGATGAAATTCAAAAAACACAGTGTTGTCAGTTGCAAAGTAAGATACAGACAGGAGATTTTTACGTATAGCCGGAATGCACAAAATATTAGATAAACAAAGTAATTTATGTTATGTAGGAATTACTGAATTACCAATTAAAGAGATCTGAGTAGAAGTTCCATCACCTATTAAAAGGGATGACGTACTTGAGTAAGGAGTAGACCTATTCAACGCAGAAGTATCATGACAGACATGATGTGTGGCTCCTGAGTCTAGATACCAGGACGTAGTGCCAACAGGTAGCAGAACATAGGAATCAATACCATCAAGATTGGACCCTATCTAAGCAGCATGAATATTACACCCAGTGGAATTGGACACATCAGAGGAACGTAGATTAGATAGGCGAGGAAGCCCAATACATGGATCGGACCCAGTGTACACACCAGCCCTAGGTTTGGTTTGCCAAGAAATAGAACCCCCAGGTTCAGGACAAGCATCAGCCCTAGAGAACTCATGATCATGGTGACGCATAAACAAATTATTAAACTACCTCGGATTGAAAATTGGCCCACGTGAAACATGATTTGCTTGAGGCCCAAATTCATAAGAACATCCATAAAGTTCGTGGGCAGCTAACTGACTAGTACCAGCAACAGGCCCAAAATCAGCAACATATGGCCCATGCTCATTCGATTTGCCAGTAGCCGCAACATGCAGCCCAAATGACGAGTCTGGCCCAAGCGCAAATGAAGGAACCACATGCCCAGGCCCAACATGTATACCAAATCCATCCAGGCGCCCAAAACCATCACTAACACTAAGAAATGGATTGGAAACCCTAGCAGACCAGCAACACAAATAAGGCGGCACACTGAACTCGTCAGACGCAAATTCGTTGGGCGCTGTTGAGCAACCAGAAACACCACCAGACGCACGCAACCTAGACATGGACGTTGGACCTTCGAAATCGCGATTATAGCGATAAAAACAGCGTTGAGCTAAGTGCCCAAATCGACTGCAGATTTGGCACTAGATTCGAGAGTGAAACCCTCTACCACGCCCATTATAGAATCGACCACCACGAGCCGGCTCTATCATCAACGGCGACGGCACAGATTCTGTAATATTAGCTTGAATCGGTACCTCTTGAATCACTCGCAGCTGTCAATTTTCATACTCAAGAAACACATCCAAAAGGTGTTGAAAAGGTAACGGTTCAGCCGAAAATGACTCCAACGTAATCATTGCATCAAATTCCGGTGGAAGACTTGCCAAAATAACTTCAAATTTTTTTTACCTCTGAGACCCGAGAGCCTGAGGCATCAAGCAGGGCACAAGTATTTTGGATTCGTGCAACATACTTTGTAATCGAAAGATTACATTTCTTAAGAGAGTGCAACTTATCACGGATTTTGGACACTTTCACACTTGTGACCATCGCAAACAAATGAGTGGTCGTAGTCCACACATCACACGCTGTTCGGGCATCAGTGAAAGAGGACAACAAGGAGGGATGTATGGTAGAGAGCAACCAGGAAGAAAGCAGACGATCTTATTGAGTGTACGCCGACGCATGTGGATTAGAAACAAGAGATCCATCAATCGATTGCACAAACCAGGCGGAGAAGGTAAGGTCCCATCCAAAAAACCTGTTAATTCGTAACATTCAACAATCAATCGGATGTGTTGCTGCCACTGAATGAAACTACTATTGTCTAGTTTAATTGTGTCATGACGAGGAAACGAATGGATGATTCGATCACCAGTAAACGTCAAGCAACCAGGCTTGACTGAAACAGAATCAGTAGAAGTAGTCATGAAAATGAAGAAAGAAACAGAAATACAAGAAAAAAATCAGAGCTCCAGGACCAAGGCGACTGATACCATGTTAAAATCTTTCAATGAACAAAGTATGACTGTATTGATCAAGAAAATAGGTATTTGTTCCTTCCTCTACCATTAAAATATTTATAGATTACATGAGTTTAGCTATTGTTCATAACTGTTGCTAACAGATTTATAGATTGATGAGAATAACAAACTAACTGCTGAACTGACTCCTAACAATACTAACCGCTATTATTTTATATTTTAAGACTGTTAAATCATTTTGAAAGTTGTAGTCTTGATGCGGATATGTTCGACCATAATATATGGGAGCAAAGTCAACTTTGTGGCTGAAGAATTACTTAATACGTTAAACTCAAGACGAGTTTCCTTGTTCTCGGTTACTATGACGGGTATGAGAATGTATTGATGGAATGAATACGTGTTCCTCCGAAGCAAGATACGTAGCATTTTTGGCCCATTTGTTCCCAAACTGTGCCTGCAACTCTACAACTACCCTCTCTTCCTCCATCGTAAACTTGCACAAGAAGACTGACAGAAACTGAAGACCACTTCTTCAAGTTGGGTCCAAGTTTCTTAACCCAACAGAAACGGCATGATTTTGCCAGTTGTCGGGTACAATTGGAGATAATTAGTTGGCTTATTACACTACTCAAAATTTTAAAGCAAGTGGCTGAATAACAACACAATTGCATGTAGAAAGAAAGAAAATAAGGAATTGCTGTGCAAAATGCTATCAATCTATTGTTTGTCAGAGGCAGCACTGACTGCAGTGGTATCAGCACAAATTCTAATCATCAATCACCTGTTGGTCGATCTCTATTTGCACACATTTTCCATCAAGTTTAGATTTAGTTGTATAAAGTTTAGTGCTTAGAAGTTCCTTGTCATTAGAATTGTCAGTTTCTATAGCTGCAACTTCAGTAGCTGGTTGAATGGTTTTGGAATGTTTCCGAGGGTTCAACCACATTGTTGTCAACCGTCTTTTCTTCATCACCAACAGTTCTCAAATTAACATGGTCTCCATATCTGACGGGAGGGCAGCGTCAGTAGTATGATTCTTACTTCTACTCATCCTCATTTTCAAATGCCATAGGTTTCAGCCCTATCAAAGCACTTGTGGCTCCACAGTTCGGGGCACTGATGGGGAAGCTTTCTCAGAAGTGGACATGGATGCCACTGCAGGTTCATTACTGCTGCCGCCGAAGCCATCCCAATGAGTTACTGTACATGGCTCAAGAAGCTGTCCTGTTTGAGGAATATCATTTGGTTGTGCCATCACACTTCTTATGGCAGTTTTTGTTAAAGATTTCTTCACATCCATTTTGACCTCTTAAAGCATTCTTACCAGCATTGTCTCTATAGCTCTGAAAAGACATCATTACCAGCTGCTACAACCTCCTTGAAATCATCCATCTCAGATATGGAGAAATACTACTGATATTCCTTCTAAACTACCATTTATACCAACTACATGATAATTGATTGACTGCACAAATCATTTGCAATACCAGTAGGAGCTTCACTGCAATCTGCAATACCATTTTTATGACTAGACAATATTATGTTCCCTTTCATATACTGAGCCTCATTAACCAATCCTCTATCTTGCCAAATGGCGTTGTTGGTTTGTTTCTGAAAAGGACCAACTAGCGAATTTAAAAAAAAATCTCTTAATCCAAAAAAGTATTCAACACTACGGCTATAATAAATTTAAAAAAAAATTAATACAATTTTATCTAATTACTCTAGTATTTCATATTTGTTGGATTATTTCCTCTCTAAAATTAAACACATTTTTCTTGTCATCATTGACCATGTAATTTAGTTAAATATTTAGAAGATTAAAATATAAATAAATTTTTAAATTATTTAAATTAAATTAAAAATAAAGTACAATGTTTTAAAAATAAAATACATGTCTTAAAATTTTTTTAAAATAGATTAATAAAATATCATATAATTATATTTTAAAAAGTAAAATACATGTCTTAAAATTAAAATACTATTTTTATTCTATAAAAATTAAAATCAGTTATCCTATTAAACTTTACATTCACATCATTAACATTTTTTTTATTATTACAATATTGAAGGAAAAAGAAGTGAAGCAAAATTTGAACTTTAAGTATAATAAAAATTTGAAAAAAAAAATTAATCTGATCTTTTATAACTGGAAATATATAGTGCAGTACGCATACTTCTGCCATCATTGTCCGAAAACAAAACAATCTTCCTAGTTTCAGGATGATGTCGAATTTTCTAAAAATTGCCGCTCTCAAAACTTGCCCAACACGAAACATTTAAAGCCCTCCATAGCATGGTAGAGCTGCAAAATATTTTGTATTCACTTCCATTGACTCCTTACATTGTCGGCAGATTTTTTATGGAGGGTGCAGGGCCACCATTTTCATCTGGCTCTTATCTGCAGCCATTCTGTTTCACTGAACTACGGACAATCTACAGGGCAAGCTCACTACAAAATCCAGGACAGGGTTTGCTTAGTCTTTTGTTAGGAAACGAAGAACATGGAGCAGTTTTGAGTTTGCACCACATATCAATGACACCAATTATCCAAATCATAATCAAACTTAATGCTGACTGAGAATTGTACCTGCCGTGTAGTCTTCAAACATGGTAATTGCGTAGCCTTTAGGCGGAAACTTTAAACAGAGTCCACAATTTACTATAGAACACTGAACTAGAAAACAGAACACGGTAAAAACAAAGAAGATTACGCCACATAATGATTTTCCTGGCAAAGGATCTGAGCATCTAACCTGAAGCAGCTTTCTGCTCCATATTCCCAATCAGATGCATATATAGAAGTCATAGATCATCAGAGATTTCAGTATAATTATCAAATAATAGATGGCAACATCATGTCTCCCAAGAAATGCACATCCTAACAAATTAAGGCCCATGCTCTGCTATGGTGTGTGTGCATGCGCATGTATGTGCACATGCAGGCATGTGGATGAGAGGGGGAAAATAGCTGCTACAGCTGCAACACATCAAATCAGTTAACTTAAAAATCACAAACCTCAATCCAAAAAGAAGTATTAACATATCCCAATCGATACATGCGCCAAAGTGAATTTTTTAATGATTCACAGAATCTGGTTATAGCAAGATTTGGGATTCATAAGTTTCAAATATAAACAAATTACACATTTCGACTGTAAAGGCTGCTGTAGATGCATTGACTATTCACTCTATATGCTTGTATATGCATACATCAATCTATGTATATTCTATATATTCTCTTTCACCCTTCTAAAAAGCAAAGCATGTTAGATATTCGTGCACCTCTAGTTAAAATAATTTATGTACTGTAGTTAACCCAACAAAATGTCAAATCATGCCAAAGAGATGATTAGTTCTATAGCCAACCTAATTGTCATCATAAACACGTTTTTAATTTGAACTCCTATCATGTAATTTTAGCTGCATATATGACAGAGATGAGACTCAGCCAAGAGGACTTAGTTATTCTAGTTTCACTACTTATTGCTGCATTCATAATGGAAAGATAAAGAAAATTAATCTAATCAATCCTTCCATTATTTGAGTCATGGTCTCTCTAATTGTGATATTTCTAAGCCATACAAAGAAACTTCCCCAAGACTAAACCTTGTCATGAGAGGCATCCAAGAGCAGTTTCTTTTTTTAGAGAGAAGACACAAACAACACTTAGACAAACGTATAAAGCATAGAGATCAATCACAAAACCGTAACCCAACAATATATGAGCAGTAGCTCAAGTATGCCCGCGTTTTCAGAACCACTTAATCCGTTAATTATAAGCAAGTTCACAGGACTACTAAAGCCGTTAATCCAATCTGTTTATCGCTAACATGCAGTCAATACTATTCAACCCGTTAACTACTAACACTAGCTCATGTCTACTCGATCCAATATATAATCAACACACGCTCCTAAACATGCAAATTAGAAAGAACAAAGAACTAAATAAGAAAGAAACAAATGCACATCAAATACAAATATGCATTCCAAACTTTCTGGGACGGTAAATAGTTATTATGATCTAACATTTAAACAAGTTCAATGAACAACTAACAAGCGTTCATAATTTATCCAAGAACTAAAAGATCTCCTGAAAAACAATTTCCTTTTACATAAACTGAAAAGGTTAAAATCCTAGTTATGAAACTGGTAAGTCATATTTACAATCTGTATCTTCTCAACAAGATTCATAATATAACAGTCTCTCACCATCCCTCTAAGTTCTAACTTCATCATGGATTAGACAAAAAAACAAGATACATTAGTTAACATCTGATCCGATCCCTACAAGCTCATCCTACAGCTGAAAAGAAAATAAAAAGGAAAAAGTTTAGCAGTCCCCCTGATCCCCCACCTTCCAAATTCACAGTTTTAGCAGCAACCCCATCTAGCCCTGCAATCACCAAAATCGAACCTTTACTCAAAATCATTTGACTACGCAAGTAAAAAGATTAAACATTTTGAACAGCAGAACATCAGACCTTTACAGGAGCCTCCGTGACTCTGTAACAATCAGGCGTTACTGAAGCTAGCCACAATCCAGGAAACACGCACTACAAAGGATTCATAAAGAATTAGAACAATTCAAACTTTGGAAGATCGATAAAGAAGAAATAAAAAACTTCCTTTCAAAAAAATAAGAAAAGAAAAAAAAAAAACTCACATCGAGTTGTTTCTGCACACTCTTGGCTCGCTTCTTTGGCCTTCTAGAGGCCTTCGACCCGGTCATAGCAAAGATATCATCATCAATTTCGTCTCTAGAGAGAGAAACTGAGAACTTTTGTTTCTTCTCCTTCTTCTCAGCCGCTTTCGATTCGGTTACGTTCCTAGATCGCGTCGCTTCCGATCTATGAGTTTTGTTCTCGTGCGCCGCAGCTCCGATCTTGAGCGAGCTTCCATTATGATTCAGAGGCTTATAAATCGGCTTCCGAGGCCTCAGATTCCAAGTTTTGGGAACCAATTCTTCAATGTCTTCAGTAATCAAGCTCTGATCTCCTACATCCGCAACCTCGTCAACAGACTTGTCATTCTTGGCTGGAAAACGTATATAGATCTTCGATCTAGCGTCCGATGGATCAACTTTCTTATCGGAGTTACAATCAACCAAAACATCAGAACCATCGATGAATTTCCTCTCTGATTTTCCAGTTCTATGATCAGGAGAAAAACCTGAAGAATGTCCAATCTTTGAGCGAGCTTCGCACACCGGATTGACCTTCCGGTTATTGTCGGACTCAGAACCACTCTCTCCACGTTGAGGGGATTTGTGCAAAGAATCGGAGAGTTTCCGAAGGCGGTGGTTGCTAGTGTGGTTCATGGCCCATTTAAGGTCATGCAATTGGAAGTTATGAAGAGGCTGAGATTTCAAAGCCGAAGAAGAAGAAGAAGAAGCCATTACAGTGTCGGTTTTGCTTCTGTTTGAATTCCGTTTCCTTTCTGAGATTGAAGGAAACACCACCGATCGATAGAACATGGAAAAAAAATGAACTGTCTGTTTTCTCGACTGAAACAAAACCAAAAGCTAAGCAATTTATTTTGTAAAAAGGAGATGTTGTCTGTCTGAGTTCCTAGGAAGAAGGGGGAGTTTGTCTACGGAAATTAGAATCAAACAACAAAGGTTGTTTTTACTTACCGTTCTACCCTTCTACATCTGCGTCTTTACTTCACCGTTTGGATCGGTTTTTAAGTAAGTTGAAGATGGAATATAAGATGTAACGAATGAAAAACAAGAAACATTCCAAACTCAAACTTAAAAATATAATGTGAAAATTAAGAGACTTTGGTACATAAAAAACAAAACTTACAACTTTTAACTATTAAAATCATTTCATCGTTGGCTGCTTTTTAACAATCACAAAATATTATTAAAAACCACAACTTTAGAGAATTTATTAAAATTTATTATAGATAATTACAAACTATATCATTTATAAAAATTATTTATATAATTATTTTAAAACTATTGAAAATTACAAAATACTATAAAATATTATAGAAATAAGTATAAAAACAAATTAGAAATGTACCTAAAATATTTTAAAATTTTAAATATAATAATACACGAAATATTTTTATAAATTCTCCTTCTAAACGCAAAAATAGAAAAGATAACCACCTAAATCTCAAATTTTATATTTCATTTGTCAACATTATCAAAAGCCGACACGTGTGAGTCGTGTTAAAACATCTTTATGCAAATGTTGCGTAGGTGGCTTACGGGCTTCCCAATGCCTTGTATTTTCAAGGGTAAATTTGGTTGCTAATTTTCAATTCCAGTTAAAATTATTTACAATTTGGGTATTTCATCTTCAAATTATTAATAAATTAACATTGAATTAATTATTTATTTCTTGATTAAATTATATATAAAAATTTCAAGATTATAATTTGTTCAAAATTCTTATATTTTTCAGATATTTAAAATTTAATCTCTCAGTATTTTTATTTTAAGAATTTTTCAATTAAAAATTTAAATTCATTTGTTAACACTATTAAAATTCTTTTATTAATTTGATCGTGTGACATTTTAAAATTAAAAAGAAAAAACTCACTTGATATTCATGCAACACAAAAATAACATTATAATGAACTCGGATTTAATAAAGAATTTTAACGCTACTAACAATCCTTAAAAATTCACATCTTCATGCTAATTAAAATAAAGTATTTAGACTGACTAATGGCATTATAAAATTGAGGTATCAAAATATGTAAAGATTAAAGTATATAAATTAAATCTCAAATTTAAATAAAATATAGGGATAAATTAAAATTTAATTATTTTTATAATTAAAAGAAATAGAAAGATTGGAATTGGAATTGACTCAATCTCGTTTAAAAGAAAAGGAAAAACAATGGACAAGTGTGCATCGTGGAAAACCTTGACTTATCATGAACCGCATACAAATATCATTAACTTTTGCCTTGCTCCAATGAGTATGGATTATATCATACACATACACACGCCTTCTTTCAACTTTCAAGTTCAACTTTGGAGGTGTTCATCAATGGTGTCATTATTGCAAATGCTCCTACTAATCAAGAAACATCAGGATTACTGTGACCCTCACCAAGACAGTTTCAGAATCACAGGATTTTGAATTTTATATGTATAATATTCTGAAGCTAAGGGTGATGTTTGACATGAAAGTAGTTTCTCTCTTCCATTGTTGAATCGGGTGGCTAGAGTTAGTAATCATTGCCTAGAAAAGTTTGATCAGCAACACAGACAAGGAAATATATATATACACACACACGGAGCATTCTAATTTCTAAGCAAATAATAACAAAGCTTTAAGCAACTTGCTTACCTTATTCTAATGAAACTTAGTAGGCACGTGAAGGTGGGGAAACCTTGAAATCCCGGAAAAGATAGGGAGGATTGTAGACAAGGGAGGGATGTCTGGTGGGGAAGAGGTCACAAAGCGACAGGCACACGGGGGTAATCATGTGAAGCATATGTTTGACACATGACAGATCTTTTACTTTAATGGTGCGAGTGAATTCAGGCAGGCAGACACCTACATCTCCCCCATGTAACCTCTCTTCTTTCTTCACTCCTCTCCAACATCCCAAACTTTACCTCCGGGATATTCCTATTACATGCATTGCATAATGATCAAAAATGAAAACAGGTGTCGGATTTTAAGTAAAGGTCACATCACATGGGTAAATCTGAGTAGCATTAAAACTTTAAAGACGAATGTTTTGTTCCTTTATGAAAAATAAAGATTTGATTTGATTAGATTAGATTAGAGCACAAGTTTGCTACTAATTATATATTATATATCATAAACATATCATAGTTGTTTTGTGGTAGTATGATTAGTTCGAGGGATCCTCTTTGTTGATGGATGAGAATCCTTGAGATACTGAATTGCAAAAAGATCCATGCATGTGATGAGATGTCAATCATGTCATTTTCTTTTACAATATTTGGTTGGTAGGTCGAGTTCGTGAGAATCATGGTTTTTACATGCATGGATTGGGGTATATCATCATCATCGTGTACATATACACGCCATTTTATATTGAATCAGCATATATCTAAATATATATACACATATGATGAGTTCCAATGTTGGATATGATTTGTTTGTATATAATATAAAAATCTACAAGGATTGATCAAGCTTGCATTAACATATTTGGATTTAAGGTTTGTTTGGATTAGCAGTGTATTTATATTCGGTGAGGTTAAAAATAACAGCGGCGATGAGATTAATTATTGTAGCAATGAGATTGAATACTGTAACAATAAGATTATAAACAACAGTGGGATGTATGTTTGGATTCAAACGCAGTCATAGCGATGAGGTGATAATAGAAAAAGGATTATTAATGACATTAGATTAGAAATTATATATAATAAAAGTTTTTTAAATTATTTTACTTTTACGAGATTCTTAAAATATGTGAATTTATAAATTTATTTAATAAAATCTTAATTTTAAAAAATTAAAATCATATTTTTTTTTGTTAAGGTTAAATATTTTATATCAAATTATAGTTTTAAATATATATCTTTTGAATAATTAAAATATATATTTATCATAATAAAAAGTTTATATATTATTATAAAATTTCTTATATAATAGCATAATTATTAATACCTACTTCCTATAATTACTAAATATATATATTTGTTCTTGTAACACCCCACACCTGACCCGATTGTCGAATCCGGATATGGAGCGTCACGAATCAAAATCGTTGAAATAACTAATACATTTTTAAAACCAACATTCCATATTGGCGGGTACCCGCTTACCAAAGCGGTGTCCCATTTTTTTGAAAATATGTGGTTGAAAGCGAATTAAAAATAGAACCACGCTACTTCAAAAGATTAAAAGACACAAGTAAATAGCGTTTGGGGGAAGCTTAGAAAATATCCACAAGCTCCAATAAAATTTCTTATTGAGTTATCGCTCGAGCAATGATTTAAAAACTCAAATCATTTTAATTTGATAACACCATAAACCACTTTTAATAATAAGCCAATAAGGTTACAAATAAACATTCATAAATACAAAGTATCGTTTCTCAAAATACAGGTTAATGACTTTCAAATGGTGGCATCTACCAATCATCATAATACCCCCAACAAATACATGTCACACGAAATAAAACAAAGAAGGATTAGAAATGTGTTGCTATTATGGTTGATTCCCTACTATCACGACGTTCAACCTAAGAACCTGGAAATAAGAAGAAGAGATTAGGTAAGTTCAAGAGAACTTAGTGAATTTTCGGGACATAAAATCCCATAATAAAGACCATCAGACATTAAAAGATTAGAATCAAACTGGCAACTAACACGCCATATCTAGCAGATACAATTCTCTCTGATCCAAAGTATTCGCTGGCGGATACTCTCACAATCAAACCTAGCCTACTGGTGGAGACTATCTGTTTTTGGAAACTTGCATATGACGGACACGAGCACAATTGCTCTGCATATACACCACTTTTGCGAACTACCCTAATATAACTGTCAAATATACTGCTTACATTTCATTCAACGTGCACTCTTTATTTTACACACTTGCACTATTTTTTTCCTACATACTTCATTCTTTGTGCTAGCTTCTGATCCTAGTTTTGAAAAACTATTTTGCCTGTATCTTCATACCACTCATTAGATTTATTTACTAGTCATAACCTCCATACCCCCAACATCCCTTATTGTATTCGAACATGTAGGTGTTCCCCCGCAAGGTCGAATTTTCACCTGTCACAGATACAGAACTTGCGCACCAAATGAAGGAGTATTTATACCATGAACATACCAAACTTTTGTGTTTGTTTAATAGTTTATACCTTTGTATGCACCAACTCCTTAAACACATTTCCTTAGACACGAGTACCATAACTAAAGAACAGAGCCACTTACCTCATTGTATAGTGATAAAGGTTAAATGAAATAACACAGATAATAGACTCAATGTATGAATGAATTCACCAGAACTCTTTACTCAGAGCTTTATCTACTCTACAGGTTCCTTTCCTTTGGCACTGGGACTTTCTCTCATTTCTTTGGCTAAAATAATAAAACGACTTCTTTAAACATCAAAAACAACCAAAACTTTATAAAATAACATGAATCTGTAGACATGCAAACAATTTCTGGATAGAAGTTTCCTTGCTATCCAGTAACTAAATGAAAATCCTATTGAACCTATCTTACAACAACTTCTTTCTATCTAGTAAAACTTAAAGAAAAGTTTAAAAGTTTACTGGGAGATAGCTTAAGACAGAAGCTCAGACAGCACCTTCGTTAAAGATGAAGAACTCTTCTGGTTTTCTTCGATAATAACAAAGACTAGCAGAGAAGATAAAACAAAAGTCTTCTCTCCACTACCGGACTATCTTATTTATAGAGAACTCATATCTAAATCACATACAGGTTAACTCTAATTAGTAATTATTCTCACACGCTTTCACTAATTAATCACATCCTAAGAGACTCGCCTTGTGTCTTATTTTTTGACACATTACCTCCACTAGTAGGGGTGTGCAAAATTAGGGTAAAACCGAAAAAATTCGGTTAATCGGTCGGTTAACTGAATTTTTTCGGTCAGGGGTCGGTTAATTATTTTTTAATTTTTCAGTTAACGGTTAATTCGGTTCGAAACCGGTCGGTTAACCGAATTTTTTTGGTTTAACCGAAAAAATTAATAAATAAAATTATAATATATAAATAGGCCCACTATTCACCTAAACCCAATTCAAACCCAAGTATTCAACCCAACTCAATTACCCAACCCAACCCAATCAAATTACAAATAATTTAATAAGTAAAAATAAATTTCTAAAACTAAAACTAAAACTAAAGTCTGAAAGTCTAAAAATAATTTAATTATGTAGTGATTTAATTCGGGTAATTTGGTTAATTCGGTTAACGGTTAATTCGGTTAATTTTTAACCAAAAATAAAAAATATATAATTTTCGGTTAATTCGGTTAACCGACCGAATTAACCGAAAAAATTTCGGTTCGGTTACTTTTTTTGAAAAAATTTCGGTTCGGTTAACGGTTAAAAAATTTGAAAAGTCGATTAATTCGGTTAATATTATTTCGGGTCGGTTAACCGAATGAACACCCCTATCCACTGGGATGTTAAATGACTAAAACGCGTCCCACTAATTACTACACTTACATTAGTAGCGACACAAAAAACACGAGTGGCAGGCTTATTAGGGGAAAAGTCCGCCTAATAAAGTTCCCTCCACAACAAATAACTTGCCAATTCATGAAGTAGAACTCCGCAATATCGGCGAAGTTCTACGAAATACTTCACCACAAAGTTACCAACTTTATCCCATCTGAGTCTTACGGCTTAAGCAGTCTTTACCAGCGTAGTCTCTCAAACAATACTAGTTTGCCAAATGAGAGTGTAACAAGTGCAATACGATAATATAATTAATTTTTATGAAGCACACATTCAAAACAAAAAGCACAACCACCTTGTAAAATATAATAAAAAAACCAAAACAAAACAGGTAAAAATGGTAAAAGGCAAATTCACCGAACTTTTTTTATATTGGAGTTCCTTGCTTTAGTTAAAAACCGAGTGCCCAATGCGATGAAATCTCTTCATTGGCAAAATTTAATGTCATTCAAATAGATGATTGAAGTGCGTTACACCATTTTCAAGAACAATCGTATTTCACTGGAGGCAACCGAGCATCCAAAAGAGCCTTTAATCTCTTTGGATTGAGTTATCCTTAAGATTCCTGAAAATCTAAGAAAATGGTCGAAAAGAAAAGCCAAGTTGTTAATTTGTAATATGTAAAAGTGTTGTCAAATCTTTTTTTTAGGTAAATGATAAAATATGCAAAATATATATATTTAAAAAATTTTATGAGATAATATTTGCTACAATATTAGTATATAAATTTCATGTATCATTATTAAATAATAACATGACATATTATCATTAAATTAAATAAAAGATATAGAGGACTTGTAAATAAATATTAATGATTTTATTTAAGCATAATTAAACATTAAATGTAGTTATTATAATTAAATATTTATAATATTCGGATTTAGGATATTGAGTTTAAGAGTTTAGGGTTTATAAATTTAGCATTTATTTATAATTAATTATTATTTAATTATGTTCTTATAAAGTTATTAGTATTTACTTATAAATACTCCACTATTTTTTGTTTTATTTATTGATGAAATATCTTATCCACGGATAGTGCATCAAATATTCTCCTATATTTTATAGTATTTAAGCTTATAATATTATTTTGCTCCTATCTCAAATTCTATATTCATTCTAGTAGTGAAAAAAAAGATTTCTTTTTACGAGAATAATGTTTTCTGTTCTCAAAATATAAATCACAATTATATGATTTTGTTATATATTCTTGTGTAAAATGACATAATACTCAAAACTACTTATAGTCTCTTCCCAATCAAAAATAGGAGTATAATGCGTTTCAACGTCTTAAAATACATGTTTTAGTTTCTTCCGATCTATAAATAGGAGTATAATATATTTCAACGTACTGAAATACATATTTTCTTATATTGACAACATTACTTATATTAATCGAGTTAGGACACAATAAACTTCGAATGACATATTTTCACAAGCAATATTAACAATCCTGCAAATATTTACCCTTTCAAATTTGTAAATTACTGGGCATAGAATACAAAGCCAAGTAATTCACACTAATTTGGTATATTAGAATTTTACTACGTTTAACGACAACAACAAACAAATACAAACCGAAGCTTAAATATTATCGCAAGCTTATATATGCGACATTAGCATAAATTGAAGGTTTAACTTAAGACTTTTAGAGCAATCATTAGCTCTTTCAAACCTGTAATTTTGTTTTGAAGGAAAATCTGTAAACTTAAGAGTGATTAATGGGGCATTAATTTGCCCAATTTCCATGGTAAGTCCCTAACCAGGTCATCACGAGGATGCAGTTTCCTCGAAAATCTATAAGTCCGTCGATGCGGTTCCCATGGAGAGCAGTGCCAAATCAGCCCGCACGCCTTCTATTGCCTTGGGACAAGACAACAGATGGGGTCCATCCCCCACCCAACACACATTCATTTGCCTCGTGATTTGAGGTTGGCATGCAGGCAAAAGAGCCACTCATGGGCCCGACTTGTGGGAAGAGCTGGGCTTGGGAGAGTAAGAGATTGCTGTGCACATGATTTACCATCATATCTGATGGATTTTCAAAGATCGTGGTCCCTGCGTGTAGGGGGATTGCAGCTGCTTTTGCTGTCCCATTTATTCACATCGGTCAACCAGAGAGAAAGCCGCTTTTTAAGCCAACTTCATTACCCTCCCCAAGACAAGACCTTAACATGATTAATAAAGTTTAAAGATCTCAGTTACAAGTAACACACTTACACACACATCTTAAAGTTCAGCCACGGAGCGTACTTTTTCTAAAACCACAGTTAGAGTTTGAATCTATGGTCAAAAGTGCGTTGAGTTAATTCATGCAATTGCAAGCTCAGCCAAGGGAAAAAAGTTATATAATCATGATTGAGCCAATAGGGTCACTGACATAAGTTATGATTTGAATCTATACCCCATCTCTCTCCTTCTCTGGCTCTGTTTTATCTCTATATATAGACCCATCCTTTCCCTGTTCCACTGCACCAAAAGCAAAAAGGCTGTTAAAGCTCAAGCAATTTTCTACCCTTTATTTCTTCCGTTTTGTTTTTTCTCAGAAACCAAACACAGAAGGGAGAAAACCCAGAAAGAAAGAGGAAACAACAGAGAACTTCGATTGGTTTTGCTCTGGAGAAAGTGAAAGTTTTTGCTGGTTTTGAAAGACAAAAAAGGAGAGATGGGTGATAAAGATGACGGTTTGGGGTTAAGTTTGAGCTTGGGATGTGCTCAGAATCAGCCCTCGTTGAAGCTAAATCTCATGCCTTTAGCTTCACCTTGCATGCAAAACCTTCAGCAGAGGAACATTTGGAATGAACTGTTTCAGTCTTCTGGTATGTTTTTCTCCCCTTTTCTTTCACCAGTTTACGGGGTTGTTATGTTTTTCTCCCCTTTTCTTTCACCAGTTTACGGGGTTGTTATGTTTCATTCCTGTTTCTGTTCCTTAATATGTTGAGATCTGATGTTTTATCGTCTCTTTCCATCTTTGGATTGCATTGCATATCTCTTGCATTCATCACTGTGATTTGACCAACACAACGAAATCAGTTTTTGTGATTGACCGTATGCATGCAGATGGACAGTTGGAAACAAGATCAGTTGCTGGTGGAATTGATGTGAACCAGGCACCGGCCTTGGCTGAATGCGAGGAAGAAGATGTGGTCTCCTCGCCTAACAGCACCGTTTCAAGCATAGGTGGAAAGAGAAACGAGAGAGACCCTGTGTGCGATGAAACCGAGGCTGAGAGACCGTCTTGCTCTCGTTCCAGTGACGATGAAGATGGCGGGGGTGCTGGTGACGATGCCTCGAGGAAGAAGCTTAGGCTTTCAAAGGAACAGTCGTTGGTGCTTGAAGAAACCTTCAAGGAACATAGCACCCTTAATCCGGTTAGTTAACGATTAGTCTTTAACAATTTGATATTTAACAATTTGATATTTGAAGTGAAATGTTGGAGTTGTGTTTTATGATACAGAAACAAAAGTTGGCACTGGCAATGCAATTGAATCTGAGGCCTAGGCAAGTGGAGGTTTGGTTCCAGAACAGAAGAGCAAGGTGAGTTTGTTATGTTTTGTTTCTTCAATTAATTGTTGAGGGTATTCTGAAGGGAAATGAAAACTCAGCATTGTTTTTCTTCATTGGTGCAAACTTTCAGGACAAAATCGAAGCAGACGGAAGTTGACTGTGAGTATCTAAAAAGATGTTGCGACAATCTAACAGAGGAAAACAGAAGGCTTCAGAAGGAAGTGCAGGAGCTTAGAGCATTAAAACTCTCCCCACAGCTCTACACCCACATCAACCCTCCCACAACCCTCACCATGTGCCCTTCTTGCGAACGTGTGGCTGTTGCTTCTTCTTCGTCTTCATCCTTGGCTGCTTCCTCTGCCCCTAACTCAAAGCATCAAAGGCCGGTACCCGCTAGTTCTTGGGCTGCATTGCCATTGCCTGTTACTCATCGACCCTTCAATGCTCCTGCTTCTAGACCATAATTCCAATGGTTTTGGGAGCATATAACAATCAAAATATCAATTATCGTGGTTAGGACGGAGTTAACTCTGATCAGATTCCTGTTGTTTTCCAGAGCTCTGTTAAAACGTTTCCCAACAAAGGATAGCATAGGATGAAGGAAAAATCTACTAAATTGAAATCATAATATGATTTGTTCATGTCATCTTATCTCTTGGATAGTTTCAAGAAAAAAGATGCCATCAACACAAAATCTCTTGAATAGTCTCTAGGAAAAAGAAGCATTACAATGATGAAAGCAATAACTAGCCATCTGTCAGCTTCTCATGGATCACATATGGGAGGCTTTTTTACGCCACTAATTCAAAACTAAATAAATATTTATAAGAATGGTCCAATTTGAAAAATTATGACGTAAAGGAACTAAAAATATATAATGTCGACACCTTGAAGGCTGGCACCCAAGACAGTGTTATTATTTCTGTTGGTTGGGTTGGGGGTTAAAAAATATATACTTTAGTCTTGGCACCGTAATGTTTGGCATATATTTTTTTTATTGGTTGTCTGTATTTGTGTGATCGTCGTTGCCAAAATAAATTGATAATTTTTATTTTTGGTGATTTTTGGTGTTGGCACTCATGTTAGGTAAAAAAAATGTCTTGTGGTTTACATGGTCGTGATAAAGTGGATAGTGAAATAGGACTGCAAAAGTAATAACAGTACGGATAATGATTTGATTTGCTATTGGATAGAATGTGTCTTGAAAATCAATACCTTCCTGTTGATTGTAATCCTGGGTGATAAGTCGAGCTTTGAACATTTCAACTGAGGCATTAGAGTGATATTTCACCTTATGCATACATTTACAACCAGTGAGACTTTTTTTGGGAGGTAAAGAGACCACTTTTCAAGTGCCATTGGATTCCAAAGCTTGTATTTCTTGTTGCATAGCCTTTATCCAACACTTATGTATTACAGTCTCAGAATAAGATTGTGGTTCAACAAGGTGTGATATGGTGGCAGCGAAGTGTTGTGTATGGAAAGGTAAATGAGCATAAGAAAGAGTAAAGAGGATACGAACCTTGTATCGCAAGTGAAGAGGACGGATGTGAACATACAAAGCCTTAAAGCTAAGATGGTTGTGTAGTGGTTCTTGTGGATCTTCGAAGAGGAGGAAATGGGTGTAAGGGTGGAAATGATGAAGGATCCAAAGTAAAAGAGGAAGAAGAAAGATCGAAAAAGGTAATGGGAGAACGTATGGGGGTTGGAAAGGAAATGTGAGTCTTCTGTGGGACCAAAACTAGTGATGGGAAACATTGGAGTAGCAGGAAATGAAAGTTTGAAAGGTAAAATAGTCTCATGAAATGTGACATTTCGATTAACAAAAAGTTTATTCGAAAGAAGATTGAAGAGAATGTACCTTTTTTGAACTAGAGAATAACCAAGAAAAACGGAAGGAATGACTTTAAGGGAAAGCTTATCGTGATAATGAGGTACGGTGGTTGTAACAGCCCGTTTTCAATGAAATCAGAACAGTAGTTTCGAGACCACAAATACAAGTCTGAAAAGAAAATTATTTTAATATTATTTTATGGTCTGCGTTATGTTAGAAATGTCATATGAAAATTTTGTTAAGAAAATTTTACCGATTACATGTTTAATTGATAAAAGGACCAAATTGCATAAAATGCAAAAGTTGAGTTCTAGTAGCTATATGTAGCAAATAGCTATGGAAATCAAAGTTTGAGGTCCTTATATGGCAAATAGACCATTAAGAGAAGTTAGTAAATAAGGATGATGATTCATCCATGGAAATTTAATTAAAGAAAAGGATGAAATTGGAAATAAGAGATATTAAAAGATGATAATTGATTAAATGATGAAAATATCATCTTTTTCATCATCTTTCCCAATTTTTTTTTATGAAAACTTTAGCTAAGAGAAAAGAGTTCAAGCAAGCTTACTTGGCTTAATTGGGTAAGTATTCAAGTCCCGTTTTTATTAATTTTTATATTTTCGAGATCGTAATTACCTAATATAGCTATCTTGAGGATTTAATTGCAAAGTTATTGAGGTATTAAAGTTTTGCCATGGATGAATATAGATGAATTATGAAGTTTTATGGTAGAAAATGAAAAGTTGTTGATAGATAAACAACTTTTGTTAAAGGAATTTTGATGAAAATGTGATTTAGGGATTAAATTGTAAAAGTGTAAAATTCGTCTAGGCTTGGAATAAGGATTAAATTGCATGAATTTCATTTTCCGAGCCTAGGGATGAAATTGAAATTAATTAAAAGTATAGGGGCAAAATGGTACTTTTGCCTAAGATGTAAGTTGGATTGAATTGAATATGAGATGTGTTAAACTGATTTTAAATTCATTTATATAGATCCAAAAAGATCAAATAAAGAGTTAGATTGAGGAAAAGAAAAAGTATCGGATTAGTAGATCTTCGTATACGAGCAAGTGGCGAGGTAAGTTCGTATGTTTCATAAGCATTAAATTATACATGTTTCAATTCTTAATTGAGATAATTATGGTGAATGATTAATTATTAAATTTAATTGTGATTACAATTATTTGGAAATGTTTAACGGAGATTCGACAAAGTAAAAGTCCCGGTTGAACCTTAGGAATAGATAGGATACAAAAGTCATGGCATTAGGGTTATCGAGATTACGTGTAAGACCATATCTGGGATTTGGCATCAATATGAGAATTCGTGTAAGACCATGTCTGGGTATTGGAATCGATATGCGATTTCGTGTAAGACCATGGCTAGCATATTGACATCGATATGAGATTACATGTAAGACGATATCTGGGATATGAAATTGTTACGGTACTATGTGTACGAGATCCCCGAGTATCATTTAGTATTCCAAATGGTTCAACGAGAAAAGTGGATGAAACATGGTTATAAGTGATGGTACAACGAAAGCAAGGTATTCGTGACAGAAATTAACAAGTAAGTGAAAGTTGAGAATAAAAGTACGATCGAGTTAAGCAAGACAGGTACGTACAGAACCTATGTGAGAATCAAATGAAAGTGAATTGGTGAGTTGATGAGAATCGAATGAAAGTGAATTGGTGAGTTGATACTGTATCATGTATATAAAATGAGAAAGGTATGTGTTTAAATATGTTCTATACAAAAATGTGCTCATTTGGCTATATGGAAGTATGAATTGAATACTGTATGAGAATTAAATTGATTAAACTTGTGAAAGCTAAGGTTAGCTATGTAAATGATTATATGATTGAGAATAAGATGAAATATGATATGTGTTATGAGGACGTATAGAACTAGAAACGAAATTTTATGAAATGTATGAAAGAAATCATGAAAGTGTAAAATTTGCAATAAAATAGTTCTAGACAGCAGCAATTGTATAAATTTGAAAAATCACTAAAATTGTAGAAATCCCATTAGAGGTTGAATAAGACATTAAATTAAAACTTATTGAGTCTAGTTTCACATAGAAGAAACGGTGTAAGCAAAAGAATCTTGTATTATGAGATATTTGAAGTTTTGTGAGATAATGGTAGAATGATTTTGGAATCCCCTATTCTGACTTTCGAAAATCATTAAAAATTGTATAAAAATAATTATGAGTTATAATTTATATGATTAAAATTCTAAATGAGTCTATTTTCAAAAGAAACAAATAGGAATATCATCTGAATCCCGTACTAAGAGATAATTTTTAGAGAAGAAGGGTCGGAACTGTTAGACAGCAGAATAGGGACGACTTTGAAGAATTAATTGTACTTATTGGCTAAACAAAAAATTCTAAATATTTTATGGTAAGAAGACATGTGAGTCTAGTTTTCGGAAAATAAAGCGGATCTTAATTTGGAGTTCCGTAGCGCAAGATATAAATAATTTAGTGACTATGAATCGAGTAGACAGCTTGATGTGAACATGAGTAAATAGTGGAAATATGTACAATTTTGATTGTATTATCTTGAGAAATGTTGTGAGGATTGGTAAAAACAGGGTAACAGATTACTTATTATTTACATATCAACTTACTAAGTTTTATAGCTTAGTTTCTGTTATTTTTCAATGTTAATAGTGTTTCGTAGGCTCGCTCGGGTTGGAAATCGTCAGAGATCCCACCACACTATCCAACTATGGTTTCGGTATTTAAAAGGTTTGTAATTTTGGTTTTGTGGCATGTATAGGCTAGTTGGTTTGTTAAGTGTAAAAGTAATTTTAGCTATTGGTGCCTATATGTTTGAAATATATTGAGCCATGAGATTTGGCTTGTTTATAATGTGAGGTTTGATGTGTAGATGGCCTTATAATTGGAATGTGCTTGTGTAGGGTTGACCCTTATGGTTGGCGAATTGGCCTTGGAAATGGCCTATTATCGCCCACGCGGCTGTTCACACGGGTGTGAGACGTCTGTTACTTAGAAAATTCTTAAAGTTTCAGAAATTTGTATGTGAAACTAGTTTAGTCCCGAACCTTCTTAAAAGCATGTTTTAGATCTCGTAAACCTATTTAAGGGACAATGTGATTATGAATAAATGTGATATGATAATACATGATCAATGTATATGAAATGTTTGTATAATGATGTGAATTGTTTGGTAATGCCTCTTAACCCTAGTCCGGCGACGGATACGGGTTAGGGGTGTTACAGTAGCATAACATAAGTAACCGAAAACTTTAAGATAATGGAGAGATGGAGGAGTTTTGTGAAGTTTTTCATAAGGAGATTTCCAAGACAAAACAGAAGTAGGTAATCGATTGATAATTTCGCAAGCTGTTAGCACATATTCTCCCGAAAATTTAGAAGGCAAATGAGAGTGAAATTTCAAGGCTCTGGCAAGTTTAAGGAGATGGCGTTATTTGCGTTCAGCAACCCCATTTTATTGTGGAGTGTCGATGCAAGAGCTTTGATGGATAATTCCAAGTGAGGTGAAAAAAGGTGTGCATGTAGAGTTCAAACATTCAGAAGCATTATCACTCCGAATGACCTGTATATCAGTTGAAATTTGTGTTTTTACAAAGGCAACAGTTTATTTAAGAGTGACAGAAGCATCACTCTTGGTTCGTAAAAGGTATACCCAAGTCATTTGAGTCAAATAATCAACTATAGTGAGGAGAAAACGATGACTACTCTGAGTTGAGATTCTATAAGGGCCTTATAGATCAATATGAATTAAAGCAAATGCACTAGTAGTTTAAGTGTGACTACGAGGAAACGACAATTTAGTTTGTTTAGCTAATGGGCAAAAAGAACATGAAGATATCTCATTAAGATCATGTAAAACAGATTTTAATTGAACTATTTTTTCATTGTGGAAGCAGATGTGTGACCATGGCGAGCATGCCATATATGTGGATCATTATGTAAAGCCATAAAAGAAGAAATAGTGGACAAAGAAATATTGACAATTTTGTGAGGATAAACAAGACTCAAAGAGAGCTGATGTGGGTGATAGTAGTAGAGACCAATATGTTCTTTACCAATCCTCAGCATCCGTCCACTACAAAGGTCCTATAAAACGCAAAAGGAATGGTAGAAAGACACAAAACAATTGAGGTCTTTAGTAAGTTGAGAAATAGAAAGCAAATTATAATTAAAATCATGTATGTATAAAACATTAGTTAGCTTATAAGTGGAGGAAAGGATATGATGACCAATATGAGTAACAGAGGCTAATTTCCCACTAGGCAATTGAACACAAGAGTTGTTTGGAGTAAGAGAAACAGAAGAATTCAAGCATTGAAAATCAAATGTCATATTGTTGGTGGCTCCTGTGTTAAGGATCCAGCCAGACGATGTAGAGGAAGAGAGCGTACCAGCCATGTGAGCAGTAGCAAAAATAGATGAATCCTTCGGAAAAATAGTCATAAGTTCCAGGTATTGTTCCGATGTTAAAATAGGAGCAGATGAAGCCTAAACAGATGATGAAATCACAGGTCCAGCTGAATCAATCGAGAATGTGACATTAGTAGCAATTGATTTCTTGCGAGTGAACTTAAAATCAGGAGGGAAACCAATTAGGATGGAATCACGTTTGTTGGCACTCATGTTTGAAAGAAATTATATTTTTTCTAGTGCCAGCTATTTCGTTGTTGGCAGAAATAGAGTATATATTGGATTTTTTTGTATTTTGGTTGAGTTTTTTTTTTTTGCTTTAACAGTTTAAGAGAAAAAAAAATAAAAATATCAATGTTTTGTTGATGAGGAAATAAATTTTGTTGATGAAAAATAACTAGATGTTAGTGTATGTACATTTTGATGGGCTAATGATAAGTACAACTGAAGAAAGTATAAATAGGAATAAGATCCAATAAGCGTGCAATGCTAGCGGAAATGAAACGGAAGATCAGTATAAAGATAACTACTCGTTTTGGGAAGCAGATGCCAAGATTGTTCTACAAATTTCTTTTAACAACCCGTTTTTGGGTTAAATCAGAACAGCAGTTCTGAAACCACAAATCCGAAGTTAAAGTATAAATTTTATTATTATATTAAAGTTTGCATCATGATAGAATTATTAGGTGAAAATTTCGTGAAGAAATTTTATCGTTCGCATGCTTAATTTGATAAAAAAGGACTAAATCGCGTAACGTGTAAAATTTAGGTTCTATTAAAAAATGTGCCAATTTGCTATGAAATTAAAACATGAGTGGCCTTAAATGGTAATTAGACCATAATTATTTTTAGTGGACAAACTTGGACATTAATTAAGCATTATAAAGAATTATAAGTAAGGTTATTATGGTAATTAATAAAATAAACTTAAATTAAATTAAGGAAAAGAAAGACATCATCTTTCTTCTTGATTTTACTAACTGAATATTATTATCTTGGGAAGCCATTAAAGACCATCCAAGCATTCGGCCATCCTTAGTTCTCATGCATGTGAGTATTTTTCGTCCCGTTTTTAATGATTTCTATATTTTTTGAGTTGTTGTAGCTTAATCTAGCTAGCCCGTGTCTTCGATTTCAAAACTGTTAAAGATTTTGGTAGTTTCCATTGATGAGCTTATGTGTTCTTTGATGTTTAATGGTGAAATATGAATATTTGATGTTAGATTTTCATATTTTATAAAGTGATTTTTTTAATGAAAATGCAAATTATGGATTAAATTGTAAAAAGATGAATATGTGGGGTTAAAAGTGTGAATAAATGTGAAATATGGGCTACTAGGGGGCACTATAGTAATTCGGCCATGCATGAGTCTTGTTGAATTTTATGCATTTTGTGTATTTGTGAAATAGGGACTAAATTGTAAGAAATGTGAAAGTTTAGGGTCAAAGTGCAAATTGGCTTAAATATGTGTTTTTGGACTGAATTGAATGATTATATGATTAAATGAGTTAATTTTGAATACATATAGATCAAGAAAAGAGGAATCCGAAATGAGATTGGGGGAAAGACAAAATTATCGAGTAATCGATCTGATTCGTCAATTTCGAGCACGAGGTAAGTTCGTAATGTGATTTCATTATACTGTATGTTAAATGCTTTGATTATGCCTAAACTGTGATTTCGATATTTTCATTAATGTATGAATTGTAAATATGACTTTACGGATATACTCGAAGATAGAATCGACAAGCTAAAAATCTTGGTTGAAGCTTAAGAATAGAATTGGATACTTGTGAAATGTTATAAGTTGATATACCGATTTGACTTCGGGCCATGATATTAGAACTTCGGGTGCGATTTATTCCAATTTGGCTTCGGGCCATGCATATCGGATAAATTAGTTTCGGGCCATGATAATAGTTCTTTGGATAAGTTACCTTGATTTGGCTACGGGCCATGGTATAGGTACTTATCATATGAGACATTTGAGTATCTGATTTCTATTCCGAATGGTTCAACAAGTAAATGAATGAGATGATTGAGAAAAAGGTTAGTACGAGACGATACAGGTACATACAAAACCTATTCGAGTATTTAATAGAGAAAGATAATGCAATGGTATTTGATCATGTTTTAAGACATGAGAAAGGTTTGTTGTAATTGTATATATGGTGATGTTATGTACAATTAGTTGAATTGCATGTATTTGATGTATTGAATTATTCACTTACGAGCTTACTAAGTTATGAAGCTTACTTCGTGTTATTTTCTTATATTTTATAGAGAATAGCTGGGATCCAAAATTCGTTGAGAACATCATCGCGCTATCGGACATCTAAGTTGGTACTTTTGAATTATATATCTATGGTATATGGCATGTATAAGCTAGTGTCATCTTGGTATGTTTTGAGTTATAATATTAGCCATGAGGTTTGGCATATAAAGGTTGGTGTGTATTTGGCCATATGAATTGGTTGTTTAAGTGTTGAGAAAATGCATGTTTGAACTTAAGATGAATTGATGGTTATAGTAAGTTAAATTGATATACTTTTGAGTTAGTTTGATACTAAAATTGAAATGAAATGAACAAAGTTTATTAGATAACTTTTATATAGTATTATGAATGTTGTTGATCAATTTGATAAGTAAATGTTTTAGGCATGATTTAAATATGTTTGAATGTGAAAATGTGTTGGTTTCCATATTAATTGTAAATTGTCCGATAGGTCCACTAATGCTCCATAACCCTGTTCCGGTGATGGACACGGGTTAGGGGTGTTACATTTCCGTTTTCAACAGATCCATTGAAGTTCTCAGATATGAAACTTGTTCAACAAAGATCTACGATATGTTCGTAGATGATGATGATATGGCCACAATGATTGTAATTTATTCCTTGAGACTGAGAACCTCCCAACCAGTTGAGTTATTTGGAGAGTTAGTCGATCCCGAACCCGTTTAATTTGTCCCTCCAGTAAGTCAACATCACGAATTTAACTTTGATCTTAATGTCTGTTTTTAAGATAAGTTAGACTATGGAAGGACATCACAAACGCTCGGAAATCCAAACTACGGTGGAAGTCCATCTAACAACCCAATCCCAAGTCCTCGTCTAGAGATACATTCAAATGTATTAGGCACCATAGCAGATAGTGATGAAGGGTCTGATAATAAAGATCAGTTCCACTATAATCTTGAAGAATTTAGTAACCCCGATTTGGATGAGGTCCCGAAATTTATATACGATGAAGGCGTGGTGGAAGTTCAAGATGTACACCTCTTTTAATCGAGAACATGGGATTTGATATATTTATACGGAATGATCTTGTGGCCCACATGTCGAGCGTAAACCCCAATGCGACACTTGCACGTGAGTTCCCCGAATACCCATATATAGTTCCTGCTCACTTGATGGGAGCAGCTTTAAAGGATAGAAAGTTGTTCGTAGGTCAACAATTCGATAATAAGAAAAATTGTGTTTATGCAAAAAAGCGATAAAATATGAAGTTGCTAGTAAACTACAAAGTATTGAAGTCTACACAGACTTCATATGTTGGAGAATGTCGAATGGCTGATAGCGGTTGCACTGGCGAGTTCGGGCTACATTAATGCAAATGAACTCAAATGTGGAAAATCAGAAAATTAAAAGGGCATCATACATGCACAACTACACGTATGACGTAAGGACCCCCGCAAACTAAATGCAACAGCAATCAGCAACTGCATCAAGCTGCTGGTAAAAGACACGGCCACCATTCCTGTATCAGTCATTATTGTCGAAATGCAAGCTTAATTCAATTACAAGGTGTCTTACAGAAAAACATGATCAGCGAAATAAATGGCGATGGAGCAGTTGTATGGTAATTAGGATGTGTCATACAATGAACTTTAAGGATGGATAGTCGCGATGCAACAGTATGTGCCAAGTACCGTGATTGATTTGCAGACATAGTCTTACAAAGGCCTAAATGGCTAACTACAAGCGAGGAGACAAGTTTTCCACCTATTGTTTTGGATGCTCGATCCATGTGTTAGGGCATTATCCCACTGCAAATCGTTGGTGCAGGTTGATGGTACCTGACTTTATGATAAATATACGCAAATACTCCTAATTGCGGTTTACAGAAGTCGAAAAAATGAACCTATTGTCGATCATTTTTGTCATATTGGAGTCCGATAAATTCGAATTGTGAGAATTTTTCCTAAGGAACTTACGGAGGCATGTTGTTAGGTAAGACAACATTTGCATTATTCTGACAAATCGAAAGAACTAATTGTTGCGATTAGAAGTTTTAGGATTTCGTTGGGTACTTCTTAGATTTGGGTATAATTGTTTGTAATTACACCAAGGTGACATTTTTAGGTAACCATAGTAATTGGTTGGTCCCACCGAATTGGATGTAATTGGATCACCTCAATTACAATTTCCAATTCTTAGGGGGGGAGTGAGAATAAAAGTAATTATACAAGGAATTACATCCAAATCATATTTTAAAAAATTATTTTTATACAAGTTATAAATTTTGTATTACAAACATGAACACGAATGAATGTTTGGGTTAGTTATAGTAAAAAAAAATCTTTTATTATAAATTCTAAAAATATATTATAAAATTAATTTGTGTATATTATAAAATTATAACAAAAATTATATCATTTCAATCCTAACAAATTTCTAGAGTTACAACTAAAAGGTTTATTATAAAAAACAATTTATAAGTTATAAAAGTGTTATATATTATTAACATAATTTATTTATGTGTTCATGTTATATATTATTAAAATAATATACTTATTTTAAAAATGTTATAGCTTTTTATCATAACTTTGTTATAAATAATAATTTAATAAATTTATGGAAAAAATTATATTTTTATACGAAAAGTTACGAAAGTTATTGGACGATTTAAGGTTATATATTATAAAAATATTAATATAATTTAATATAAAATATTAAAATAATTTAATATAAATTAATATAAAATATTTTACTATAATATTAAGATTAATATTAAATATTAATTTAATATAAAATATTATTTTAAATATTATTCTTTTATATTAAATTGATTTGAAAAATACATTAAAATATTAAATGGTATATTTGTTATTTGAGTTTTTTTTACTATTACATATCTATCTCCTCAACTAAAATGTACCATTAACAAATTTTCGACACGGATACATATGGATCCTTATCATCCTAAAATGACTACTGTTATAAGTATTAAATCAATATCGATTCATACGATCAATAATTGGGCCAAAGAAAGAACTTTTATTTAATTAGTTTCTTTCTATCATTATCAAGATGTTTGGTTTTAGTCAAAATTTGACCACAATTTTTACATCATTTAAAAATACTGCATTTCTATGCATACCATTTTATTCCTTGAATTGAAAGAAATTCATAATTCTTGCTGGGTGGCTAAGGGATAAAATATTTTCAAGAACAAATAAATCATAAACTTTTTGTCTTTTTGATCTCTTGCAATAAATTCATAAAAATAATTTTTATCAATATAAATTTTTTCTTCGTGCATAAATACTTTTACCATACTTATTTTCTTTGATTTAACCAATTAACCAAATCACTGTTATAAATATTTAATTCCGTTAAATCCCTATTCCAGTCAAACAAATCTTTCATGCACACATCTTCAAAGTTTAGCGACGGAGCGAACTTTTTCTAAAACCACAGTTGGAGTTCGAATCTATGGTCAAAAGAAAGTAAGAGGTGTTAAACTACCCTTGAGTTAATTCATGTAATTGCAAGCTCAGCCAACAGAAAAAAAAGTATATAACCATGATTGAGCCAATAGGGTCACTGACATAAGTTATGATTTGAATCTATACCCCATCTCTCTCTTTCTCTGGCTCTGTTTTATCTTTATATATAATCCCATCATTTCCCAGTTCCACTGCACCAAAAGCAAAAAGGCTGTTAAAGCTCAAGCCGTTTTCTACCCTTTCATTTATTCCGTTTTACTTTTTCTCAGAAACCAAACACACAAGGGAGAAAACCCAGAAAGGAAGAGGAAAAAATAGAGAACTTCGATTGGTTCTGCTCTGGGGAAAGTGGAAGTTTTTAAGACAAAAAAGGAGAGATGGATGATAAAGATGACGGTTTGGGGTTAAGTTTGAGCTTGGGATGTGCTCAGAATCAGCCCTCGTTGAAGCTAAATCTCATGCCTTTAGCTTCACCTTGCATGCAAAACCTTCAGCAGAGGAACATTTGGAATGAACTGTTTCAGTCTTCTGGTATGTTTTTCTCCCCTTTTCTTTCACCAGTTTACGGGGTTGTCATGTTTCATTCCTGTTTCTATTCCTTAATATGTTGAGATCTGATGTTTTATCGTCTCTTTCCATCTTTGGATTGCATTGCATATCTCTTGCGTTCATCACTGTGATTTGACCAACACAACGAAATCAGTTTTTGTGATTGACCGTATGCATGCAGATGGACAGTTGGAAACAAGATCAGTTGCTGGTGGAATTGATGTGAACCAGGCACCGGCCTTGGCTGAATGCGAGGAAGAAGATGGGGTCTCCTCGCCTAACAGCACCGTTTCAAGCATAGGTGGAAAGAGAAACGAGAGAGACCCTGTGTGCGATGAAACCGAGGCTGAGAGACCGTCTTGCTCTCGTTCCAGTGACGATGAAGATGGCGGGGGTGCTGGTGACGATGCCTCGAGGAAGAAGCTTAGGCTTTCAAAGGAACAGTCGTTGGTGCTTGAAGAAACCTTCAAGGAACATAGCACCCTTAATCCGGTTAGTTAACGATTAGTCTTTAAAACGTCAGGTAGTTTAACAATTTGATATTTGAAGTGAAATGTTGGAGTTGTGTTTTATGATACAGAAACAAAAGTTGGCACTGGCAATGCAATTGAATCTGAGGCCTAGGCAAGTGGAGGTTTGGTTCCAGAACAGAAGAGCAAGGTGAGTTTGTTATGTTTTATTTCTTCAATTAATTGTTGAGGGTATTCTGAAGGGAAATCAAAACTCAGCATTGTTTTTCTTCATTGGTGCAAACGTTCAGGACAAAATTGAAGCAGACGGAAGTTGACTGTGAGTATCTAAAAAGATGTTGCGACAATCTAACAGAGGAAAACAGAAGGCTTCAGAAGGAAGTGCAAGAGCTTAGAGCATTAAAACTCTCCCCACAGCTCTACACCCACATCAACCCTCCCACAACCCTCACCATGTGCCCTTCTTGCGAACGTGTGGCTATTGCTTCTTCTTCGTCTTCATCCTTGGCTGCTTCCTCTGCCCCTAACTCAAAGCATCAAAGGCCGGTACCCGCTAGTTCTTGGGCTGCATTGCCATTGCCTGTTACTCATCGACCCTTCAATGCTCCTGCTTCTAGACCATAATTCCAATGGTTTTGGGAGTATATAACTATCAAAATATCAATTATCGTGGTTAGGACGGAGTTAACTCTGATCAGATTCCTGTTGTTTTCCAGAGCTCTGTTAAAGCGTTTCCCAACAAAGGATAGCATAGGATGAAGGAAAAATCTACTAAATTGAAATCATAATATGATTTGTTCATGTCATCTAATCTCTTGGATAGTTTCTAGAAAAGAGATGCCATCAACACCAGATCTCTTGAATAGTCTCTAGGAAAAAGAAGCATTACAATGATGAAAGCAATGACTAGCTCTCTGTCAGCTTCTCATGGATCACATATGGGACGATCTCCGGTTGGGAAATCCTCTCTATACAAGTATCTGGAAAATAACGTAACAATCATGACCTTGTTAGTCATTTGCAATGTCAAATCCACAAGTACGGAGCATATTCGATTTGGTCATTCTAGAAAAAAACTATCAGGTAATGATTAGTCAACAGAAGGAGAGGCTAGTTAGTAATCGTAGTTTCAACATTTTTTTATAGCCAGCAAGCCCCAATGAACAACTATCCAATTCACCGTCTGCAAAGCCAAAATCCAAAATAGAAAAAAAGTTTGTATTTCTGTGATTATATAAAAGGAAATCTGTTTTTGTTTTTTTGTCAAATCTTTGCATTGGTTGTCCTGGGTCATGGGGGCAGAGCCCTCGAGTGCAATTTTAAGAGCTTCAACGGGTTCATCCCAATTTAATTAAGGTTTCTTTTTATTTCCTTCCAACGACGTCGTCCCCCCACTTTGACCCAAAAGGATCACCCTTTTTTCTCTCCTGGAGCGACAATGCAACGTAGGCCAATTTGGTCATTTAACTCAACGGCCATGACATTTATTACAATAGTTATTACTTTTTAATTCCTGATGTTTGTTTGTGTTTTGAAATAAATGCAAGCCAGCTGTTTTTCTAAAAATAATAATAATTTAACTTTACTCTCTTTGCAACCGGACCATTATTTTCCTTTCTTTTGTTTTTCTAAAAATAATAATAATTTAACTTTACTCTCTTTGCAACCGGACCATTATTTTCCTTGCTTTCAAAGTCTTCCTTCCTTTCCTCAATCAATCAAAGTATCGTTTAATACATCTTCCCCCCCCCCCCCCCTCATTTTCACTTCACTTACCAAAAGAAGAAGAGAAACCCAACAAACAAGCTGAAGCAGAGAAGCTTTTGCACTTTATTAATGGCGGATTCAGATCCTCCCTTCACAAGGGCCAACAGCATACACAGAAACAATGATAGTAATAACTACGCGCTCTTTCTTGGTAAGTTGCTGTTTTTTGCTTTCTTACTCATTGCAATCCCATTGTTCCCTTCCCAACCTCCAGATTTCATAAACCAAACAGTACTCAACAAGTTTTGGGAACTTCTTCATCTTATGTTCATTGGCATTGCTGTTTCTTATGGCTTGTTCGGTCGTAGATATATTGATAATGGTAATCTTGATGATTCTCAATCGCATGCTTCTGGAATGTTCCATGTTTCGTCTATATTTGAAGATGGTTTTGATCATTCCATGCACTGTAGTGGACAGGGTAAAGCTGGATGTTTTAATGTTAAAAATGGTAGCTTTGACAACCCTTACGAGGAAAATGTTGTTCAAGCTTGGAGTTCAAAGTATGTCCAAGGGGAACCCACGGTTGTGCTGGCTCAACCACATTGTGGTGTCGAAAAGTATGGTGAATTGATTTCGTTTAGAGATGATAAACCTTTGGGGTTGCCTGTTAGGAGTTTAAAATCCAGGGCTATGAGTCCTGAATTTGGCAATGGATCGAGTGATTCTTCGGGTCCGAGTGTGATGGATTCATCGGATGGTTCCGATAAGAGTGAAAATGGGAGCTTTAGTGATTTGACTCGCGAAAATTTGGAGGGGAAGTCGAACAAGAGTGGTGCTTTGGGTTCTCCGATGCCTTGGCGTTGGAGATCAGGAAGGGTGAGACAACGATTTGACGGTGGTAGTGTCACACGCCCTTCTCATTTCAGGCCTCTCTCAGTTGACGAATCTCAATTTCAATCACTCAAATCACGGTCTTTACACTCCCAACTCGCTTCCCAATCACATTCACCGAGTAGCTTGTCTCCCTCGCATCCCAGTTCTTCAGAACCACCAAAATCCAAAATGATTGAATCCCTGAAGGAAAGGAATCCCAGCCAGTCTTTTCCTCTGCCTTCACCATTAAAAAGACGGAAGCCAGTAATTGCATCGCATTCTCGGCAGTATAGTGATGGCTCCTTATTGGGGACCCGCTCAAGGAAATGCTTTGAGGATGAATGGGAGGAATTCTGTGACAGCAAAAAGGATGATGGTTCATCAACCAACAAAGAAAGGGTCTCAAGTTATCCCTTGAAATTTGATGCAAAGCCTATAGCTCCTCCAAGGCTTCCTCAAGAGGGAAGTCTGTTCGAACCTTTAGAGGCAGTGGCATTACCATAGTTGGGTCTGGGGATGCCGGAGAGAAGCAGGAAAATCATACAAAGGGATGTGATGAAATTGAAGAGGTTGAGGGTTACAAAGGTGGAAGTGACCCAAAATTAGGAGATTGTAATCCCTCGGTTGTGTTCAACAGGCAGAATCTTGGAGGTAATGCTTACATGCCAAACCCAACATATTCCAGAAACCGGAACCAAGAGTTTGCGGAGAATTCCGAGTCGGAGAGAGAGGATGAAGATTTTGGAGAAAGGTCAGATGAAGCAACCATGTCCGGAGCTACGAGTGTAGCAGGAAGTGATACTTATGAGGTTGATAGGAAGGCTGGTGAGTTTATAGCCAAGTTCAGAGAGCAGATTAGGCTTCAAAGAACAACATCAATTGAAACACTAAAAGGGTTCAACGTGAATTTTTTAGAGTGAAAGTATTTGGTGGCTGTAAATTTCTAATAGAAGAGTTATATCACTCGTCACTCTTAGGAAGTTGAGGATTCTTCATTCTCGTAGTCCTAGCGTGGTGACCTTAATATTTGTCATTCTATAATGTCTTTCTTTATATGGTTGAAGATATGATTTGTTAGTATTATTCTTTTTTGTTTGAGCAAGTTCATGAAAAACCATGTTCAATTAATTGTTACAAACATGTGTTGGATAATTAATTCAAAAGCTGGACAAATTTATTGAGTTTTCGTGTATCGCCCTTTTGATACATTCATTTTATTTACAGATGGATATGAGATAAGTGTCGCTAGAGATGCATGGGTTGGGTCACCAATCTCAGGAAATTTTGAACAAAAATATAAATTCAAAAAGTGTGATTGGACAAAATAAGAGAGATCTATTTTCTAAACGGGTTGATTTTTGGGTAAGTTTTTTTTACTCAGGCTTGATTCGACCCGAATTTGACAAAAAAAAATAGTTGCTTTTTGTTGTTATTTTGGTGTCATATTATTATTATATTATTATTATTTTGTTGTTATTGATTGAAAATTGTATAGCTGTTGTTTTATTATTAATTTTACTATTATTTTAAAAGTATTTGCTTGTTAAGTTGTACCTTTCTTAGTTTATTTTGCTCGGATTTTTTAAATTTTAAATTTTAAATTATTCAATTCATAATAGTTAATCGAATATCCACAAATATCCAAATTCATATATCCTTATTTGTGTTTAGGTGAGAGCTTATAATTTAACCAACTTAAATTTAATAAATTAATTTACTGACATATGCCTTAATTGACCTAAACGAACGACTTAATATCGGTGGGTTAATTAAATCTAAATAAAAACCAATTAAAAAACTTTTCACCCAAATGCAAAAGCTAGGGTTTAGCTGCTTTTGCCTTTTAACTTGTGTTTGAGAGTGAAGATTATTAATTGAATTATTTAAATATTTCATGTATAATTATGTTAAATTATTTAAATCTTATTTATTATTATATTTAATTTTAAAAATAATTTATATTAATTACTTCAAGATTTTTAAAAATTTTATTTTATGGTTATATTAAATTATTTAAATATCATATAATTTAACTAATTTTTATATATATTTTAGAAACTTAAAATTTAATTACCATTTAAAATGTTTATATATATGATCAACTTAATACTATAGTTAGTTTTATGAATATGAATTTAGTACAATATTAAAGAAATCCCAAACAATTAAGCTCCATCTGGAACACCATCTATATTCCATAGTAAGAGGTATATCGTTTTCGAGAATTTTCCTTACGTAGAACGGAGGATCCACGAAATCACGCAGAAGTCCAGGAACGTCCCTTGCCTCCTTCATGATACAATCTGCAACTTTATTTTTGTCTCTCAAAATGTCTCGGAATTTCACCTGCCATTCTTTAGAACACCATGCATGAATCTTCAAATTTCAGTAACCATGACTGCTGCTAGACCATTTCGCAGAGTACCGATTAACGGTGTGTTATCACTTTCTATCCCCATCTGTCTCAAATATTGTGCCCAAGTTGGTTTTAATCTTTCAAGCATTGTGTAACAATTTTATTTTCAAATATTATTTTGATACATATTTGTGAATATTAATATTTAATATTCACGAATTTAGTATAAAAATATAATGAGTTTTTATTATTTAAAAAGTTAGACAAGAAACAAATGTATAGAGACTAAGTGAGTGGTTTTGGAAATTGTTTTTGGAAGAAAGAAAAAGGTGTTGAACTTGCGTTAAGTTAATTCATGCAATTGCAAGCTCAGCCAAGAGAAAAGGGTTATATAATCATGATTGAGCCAATAGGGTCACTGACATAAGTTATGATTTGAATCTATATAAGTCATGATTGAGCCAATTGCAAGCTCTGTTTTATCTCTATATATAAGTCCCACCCTTTCCCTGTCCCACTGCACCAAAAGCAAAAAGGCTGCTAAAGCTCAAGCCATTTTCTACCCTTTCTTTTCTTCCGCTTTGCTTTTTCTCAGAAACCAAACACACAAGGAAGAAAACCCAGAAAGGAAGAGGAAAAAACAGAGAACTTTGATTGGTTCTGCTCTGGGGAAAGTGGAAGTTTTTAAGACAAAAAAAAGGAGAGATGGGTGATAAAGATGACGGTTTGGGGTTAAGTTTGAGCTTGGGATGTGCTCAGAATCAGCCCTCGTTGAAGCTAAATCTCATGCCTTTAGCTTTACCTTCCATGCAAAATCTTCAGCAGAGGAACATTTGGAATGAACTGTTTCAGTCTTCTGGTATGTTTTTCTCCCCTTTTCTTTCACCAGTTTACGGGGTTGTCATGTTTCATTCCTGTTTCTATTCCTTAATATGTTGAGATCTGATGTTTTATCGTCGCTTTCCATCATTGGATTGCATTGCATATCTCTTACATTCATCACTGTGATTTGACCAACACAACGAAATGAGTTTTGTGATTGACCGTATGCATGCAGATGGACAGTTGGAAACAAGATCAGTTGCTGGTGGAATTGATGTGAACAAGGCACCGGCCTTGGCTGAATGCGAGGAAGATGGGGTTTCCTCGCCTAACAGCACCGTTTCAAGCATAGGTGGGAAGAGAAACGGGAGAGACCCTGTGTGCGATGAAACCGAGGCTGAGACACCGTCTTGCTCTCGTTCCAGTGACGATGAAGATGGCGGGGGTGCTGGTGACGATGCCTCGAGGAAGAAGCTTAGGCTTTCAAAGGAACAGTAGTTGGTGCTTGATGAAACCTTCAAGGAACATAGCACCCTTAATCCGGTTAGTTAACGATTAGTCTTTAAAACGTCAGGTAGTTTAACAATTTGATATTTGAAGTGAAATGTTGGAGTTGTGTTTTATGATACAGAAGCAAAAGTTGGCACTGGCAATGCAATTGAATCTGAGGCCTAGGCAAGTGGAGATTTGGTTCCAGAACAGAAGAGCAAGGTAAGTTTGTTATGTTTTATTTCTTCAATTAATTGTTGAGGGTATTCCGAAGGGAAATGAAAACTCAGCATTGTTTTTCTTCATTGGTGCAAACGTTCAGGAAAAGGTTGAAGCAAACGGAAGTTGACTGTGAGTATCTAAAAAGATGTTGCGACAATCTAACAGAGGAAAGCAGAAGGCTTCAGAAGGAAGTGCAAGAACTTCGAGCATTAAAACTCTCCCCACAGCTATACACCCACATCAACCCTCCCACAACCCTCACCATGTGCCCTTCTTGTGAACGTGTGGCCGTTGCTTCTTCTTCGTCCTCATCCTTGGCTGCTTCCTCTGCCCCTAACTCAAAGCATCAAAGGCCGGTACCCGCTAGTTCTTGGGCTGCATTGCCATTGCCTGTTACTCATCGACCCTTAAATGCCCCTGCTTCTAGACCATAATTCCAATGGTTTTGGGAGCATATAACAATCAAAATATCAATTGTCGTGGTTAGGACGGAGTTAAGTCTGATCAGATTCCTGTTGTTTTCCAGAGATCTGTCAAAGCGTTTCCCAACAAAGGATAGCATAGGATGAAGGACAAATCTAAAAAGGTGGGTTTGGACGGGAGATAATGCGCTTTTTAGCTTATTTTTTGTGGTTAGGACGTCGTCCCATCCTTTGACCCTAAAGGACCACCCTTTTTTCCCTCACGGAGCGACAATGCAACGTCGGCCAATTTGGTCATTTAACTCAACGGCCATGACATAATTACGATGGTTATTACTTTTTAATTCCTGTTGTTTGTTTGTGTTTTTAAAAAAATGCAAGCCAGCTGTTTTTCTAAGAAAAAAAAAACTTTACTCTCTTTGCAACCGGATCATTAGTTTCCTTGCTTTTGTTTTTCTAAAAAAATAAAAAAATTCAACTTTACTCTCTTTGCAACCGGACCATTATTTTCCTTGATTTCAAAGTCTTCCTTTCTTCCATCAATCAAAGTATAGTTTAATACATCTTCAGACCTCCCCCCCCCCCCCCATTTTCACTTCACTTACCAAAAGAAGAAGAGAAACCCAACAAACAAGCTGAAGCGGAGAAGCTTCTGTACTTTATTAATGGCGGATTCAGATCCTCCCTTCACAAGGGCCAACAACATACACAGAAACAATGATAGTAATAACTACGCGCTCTTTCTTGGTAAGTTGCTGTTTTTTGCTTTCTTACTCATTGCAATCCCATTGTTCCCTTCCCAACCTCCAGATTTCATAAACCAAACAGTACTCAACAAGTTTTGGGAACTTCTTCATCTTATGTTCATTGGCATTGCTGTTTCTTATGGCTTGTTCGGTCGTAGATATATTGATAATGGTAATCTTGATGATTCTCACTCGCATGCTTCTGGAATGTTCCATGTTTCGTCTATATTTGAAGATGGTTTTGATCATTCCATGCACTGTAGTGGACAGGGTAAAGCTGGATGTTGTAATGTTAAAAATAGTAGCTTTGACAGCCCTTACGAGGAAAATGTTGTTCAAGCTTGGAGTTCAAAGTATGTCCAAGTGGAACCCACGGTTGTGCTGGCTCAACCACATTGTGGTGTCGAAAAGTATGGTGAATTGATTTCGTTTAGAGATGATAAACCTTTGGGGTTGCCTGTTAGGAGTTTAAAATCCAGGGTTTTGAGTCCTGAATTTGGCAATGGATCGAGTGATTCTTCGGGTCCGAGTGCGATGGATTCATCGGATGGTTCCGATAAGAGCGAAAATGGGAGCTTTAGTGATTTGACTCGCGAAAATTTGGAGGGGAAGTCGAACAAGAGTGGTGCTTTGGGTTCTCCGAAGCCTTGGCGTTGGAGATCAGGAAGGATGAGACAACGGTTTGACGGTGGTAGTGTCACACGCCCTTCTCATTTCAGGCCTCTCTCAGTTGACGAATCTCAATTTCAATCACTCAAATCACGGTCTTTACACTCCCAACTCGCTTCCCAATCACATTCACCGAGTAGCTTGTCTCCCTCGCATCCCAGTTCTTCAGAACCACCAAAATCCAAAATGATTGAATCCCTGAAGGAAAGGAATCCCAGCCAGTCTTTTCCTCTGCCTTCACCATTAAAAAGGCGGAAGCCAGTAATTGCATCGCATTCTCGGCAGTATAGTGATGGCTCCTTATTGGGGACCCGCTCAAGGAAATGCTTTGAGGATGAATGGGAGGAATTCTGTGACAGCAAAAAGGATGATGGTTCATCAACCAACAAAGAAAGGGTCTCAAGTTATCCCTTGAAATTTGATGCAAAGCCTATAGCTCCCTCCAAGGCTTCCTCAAGAGGGAAGTCTGTTCGAACCTTTAGAGGCAGTGGCATTACCATAGTTGGGTCTGGGGATGCCGGAGAGAAGCAGGAAAATCATACAAAGGGATGTGATGAAATTGAAGAGGTTGAGGGTTACAAAGGTGGAAGTGACCCAAAATTAGGAGATTGTAATCCCTCGGTTGTGTTCAACAGGCAGAATCTTGGAGGTAATGCTTACATGCCAAACCCAACATATTCCAGAAACCGGAACCAAGAGTTTGCGGAGAATTCCGAGTCGGAGAGAGAGGATGAAGATTTTGGAGAAAGGTCAGATGAAGCAACCATGTCCGGAACTACGAGTGTAGCAGGAAGTGATACTTATGAGGTTGATAGGAAGGCTGGTGAGTTTATAGCCAAGTTCAGAGAGCAGATTAGGCTTCAAAGAACAACATCAATTGAAACACTAAAAGGGTTCAACGTGAATTTTTTAGAGTGAAAGTATTTGGTGGCTGTAAATTTCTAATAGAAGAGTTATATCGCTCGTCACTCTTAGGAAGTTGAGGATTCTTCATCCTCGTAGTCCTAGCGTAGTGACCTTAATATTATTGTCTGATACTTTTTTTTTTCAAATTTAACCATTATGAATTGAAATAATAACGAATAATCTAATGCAAATCATATATAATTATCTGGTACGTGCACTATGTTTGTTACAAGTGGTGCATCCCATTTTTTATTTTAAATATAATTGTTGCTTCTTTTTAAGCAGAATAAAATTTTATAAATTGAAATATACATTATTTTTTAAATACTATGAGTGACATATTACATTCTTTCCATATTTGTTTGGTATAAATAATGCTTTATTGGGTAAAATACCAAAAAAAGTCTCTTTTTTTTAAATTTATCGAAATAGGCCTGGTATTTTATTATTTACCGGAATGGACACTTTTTCCCCTAAATCGCGTCCACGTCAGCGCGAAGTCAGGGGACATGTTAGCAAATCGCGTTGCTGAAATCGTACAAATTTTTTTTTGCCCTTTCATTTGTTCGACGGATATGTGCTGCTTTTCAAGACGAGTCAATTCTCTAGCCATTGCTGAAATCGTACAAATTTTTACGATTTAAAAAAATTTAAAAAATAATTTTTTTAAAATTATTTAAAAATAGGGATTTAAGAGCAATTTGAGAGCAATTTGAGATTAAATATGGATTTGAGAGAAATTTGGAAGGAATTTGAGAGCAAATTGAAAGCAAATTTGAGAGGATTAGTTTGTGAAAAAAAACAATAAAGGGTGGGGGTATTTATTGATTTCTTTTTTGACCCGTTGGGGGGCAACGGTCAAAAAAATGACCGTTGCACTGGTCACGCGAGGGGAAATCGCGTCCCCAAGGGCGCGCTACGTGGCAGCAAATCGCGTCCACGTCAGCAAAGCGCGTTGACGTGGACGCGATTTGCTGACACGTCCCCTGACTTCGCGCTTACGTGGACGCGATTTAGGAGAAAATGACCCATTCCGGTAAATAATAAAATATCGGGTCCATTTCGGTAAATTTTAAAAAAAATGGCTTTTTTTGGTATTTTACCCGCTTTATTGTTTAACATAATTTTTCTAAAAAATTAATTAGATGTTTATCAATTAATAATCAATACCTAACAAAATAAATAAAATTTCTTTCATAATTTCACTAAATAAATCAAATTTCTTTCATAATTTCACTATTTTGTTACTACTATTTTGTTGTTATTATTTGGATATTATATAAATCTTATTTTATTGTTAATTTTGTTATTATTTTAAAGACCTTTGTTAATTTTGTTATTATTTTAAAAGCATTTGCTTGTTAAGTTGCGTTTATCTTAGTGTTATTTAAAGTATACATATTTTTTAAAATTTATTTTCAAATTGTTGGGAAATATTTATTTTGATATTTTTAGTATTTTTGATGTATTGTATACATTTTAAAATTATATAAAAATATAAAAATTAATATTGACGGGTCGGGTCGTACCGAGTTTTAACATTTTTATCCGGGTTAGGCTTGAGCACAATTTTAGACCCATTTTTCGAGTCGGGCTAAGCCTAGGCCTAACAAATGGGCCTAAATTTTTAGTTGAGCCCGACCCGGCCTGACCATGCACATCTAGAGCATTCCATCAATAAAAAAATTAATAAATAATATAACAAGGTATATAAGTTCATATTGCGCCAAGTGACCCTCTCTTATTTTTTTCATTTAATTTCTATTTTTTATTTAATATTTTCATCAATTTAATAACTATATTTATTTTTTAATTACTCCATGAATAAAAATATAAATATTTATCCAATACCTTTTACACTTGTCGTCTTAAAAATATTTTACAAATAATCAAAAGTTAATTTAGGGGTAGGTAGGTGTTTAGTACTTCAAAATTGTAAAATTGTTTTCAAATCCTTTAAAATTATAAATTTATAAATATATATAATAGTAAAATTATCTTCTGACTCCTCCAAAAAATTTATTATTCAGATCTAATCCTTCCTAAATTTTATTCACACATTTTCCCTGAAAATAATTATGGCTATTATGATAAATTCTATTTTTGTTAGAGCTCATTCTCCACATTATCGTGTTTAGAAATAGTTCAAGAATTGTGTAATTTTGTTGGAACATTTCCAATATATATATAATATTTCAATTGTTGCAAATGAAAAGTTATAAGCAACAAAAGTTATATCACTTGCTTATTAATCAAGAGTTATCACATTTCATAAAGATGAATTATGTCTCTTAAATTCAAAAATGATATCACTTTATTATTAACAATGAATCATGATTATTAATTGAGTAATTATATTTATTGGTAAAATATGTGATTATCCATTTAGATAGTTGTGTTCCTATGATGAAACATGAGAACTCCTATAAATAGGAGCTAAATTTTATTTTGTCTGACACACCTTAAATCATAGAAACAAAATTTCTTTCTACTCTCCTACCATAATTATTTGCATTGCTAGTTGTCGAAGAACCACTAATCATTACAGTTGAACTGCTAATGATAAAAATATATTGGTGGATGAACTATCCGTTTATGCAAAGAAAAGTTGATGTGGATAAACCATTGGTCAAGCATATGACTGCCACAAAAATACATTGTGGATAAATCACTAGTTGAGCATATAAACTGTGACTACTTCCTCCGTTCAATTGTCCCACCCCGTGCAATGCAACATGGCTTGTTCAAAATGGATCAATATGGTAACATTTAATTTTGATTTTAACAGAACAATACGATAGTAATCAATATGCTTATTATGTATTCGATTTAATAGTAACATAAGACATGTTGTACGTACAATCTCAAATACAGATACAATAAACATACGTATTAGTCACAGTTCATGCAAATATATATACTTATAATATTAATTCAATCAATCAGATCATAAATTCTAACATTATTCATATCATCATGGTTTTAATTGAATAAAATAAAACACTAAAAACATACCAGGAACCATTCAGGGATTAAACTGAACAAATCATATCAATAACCACCCATGTGGGTTCTCAAACCCACCTAATCCCCACTATACCTACTTCGGGACCCACTTCATATAATATATTTATAAGTATCAGTTAAATAAACATAAACCAAAAATTTTTTTTTTATGAAAAAAAGCATGAAATACCTATAATTTGTACTCCCACCGCATATGAGACATTATTTTGATTGTCGCCATTAAAAAAAAAGTCATCGTGACCCTTTAATTGGTAAATAAAATATAACTTCAACACGAGTTTAAAAATTCAAAAAATAAAATCCGTACATACTATCCAAATACAAACAATGTCTCAAATACATCATAAATGCCTTCAAATGCAATACAGGTGCACAAATTAAGTACTATTAAATTAATAAAATACTATTAAGGTAATCATTAAATTAAATTTTTATAAATGGTTTTTTTTTAAAATTCGCTTATTATATTATGCGGGGTGGGCGGGTGGGGATGAGGTGGGTACAATGTCATACCCACACCTGCCCTACCACCCACGACAAGTCTAATTTTTGTCCCATCCCCGCCCCACCACCCACGAAACCTATACCCATCCTCGCTCAATTGGGTGTGAAGTGTGGCGGGATCCTGAGAAACCCGGGCCATTGACACCTTTTTATGCTATTATCAAATTTTTAAAGATTTTTCCGTAATGTTTTACAGTAATATTAGTTTTAAAAATTCACTTCTAAAATATTGTACATTTATGATATTAATATTTTATATTATCAAATAATTTATTCTTGAATATATACAAAACTTTTATCAAAACATGAATAAAATGTTGAATTTAAAATTATAATATACATTTAATTAATGCATGGCACGAGTATGCAAATTAATTTGTAATATATTTGAGAGCTCAATCTAAAAAAAACTTTAAAATATATTCAATGTTATGTTGAATATTTTCAATAACTTTTCACAATTAACATATATTTATTCAAGGATATTTTTTGGCCATAATGCAATGGTAGTTTAAAATTAATATTTAATTTTTTTAAAATAATCTTTAAATAAAATTTAACAAATATTTTAAAAACAAGTTATTATTAAAATGTAAAATCGGCGGATTCAATTACAAATGTGATTGATCCACATGACTTAACTATTTTCATGTACTTTTAAATAAGTTTAATTAAAATAACAAATAAAATCGAATATGTAGATTTGATGGATTTACTTTACCTTCACGCACCCGAGTGAGATTTATGCGCCTAGCGTTGAGAGATGTTGTTTGTCTTTTAGAATTTTCTACCATTAGACTTTTTAAAGAATTGAATTTGCATAAAACCCCGCAGTTTATATTTTGGTAAAACTGGAATTATATTTTATTTTTATTACAAAATGTATATATTAAATTAATTGTTTTTGTTAAAAATTTTATTTATTTTTATATCCATTTTTAACAATAAATTTTAGGGTAAACTACAAAAATAGTCACTTTTGTTTGCCTCAGGTTACATTTTAGTCACTTATATTTGAAATGTTACGTTTTATTCACTTATGTTATTATTTTGTTACGAAGTGATCACTCTTCCGTTAAATTCTGTTATCTCACTAACGCTAATCCTACGTGGTAGTCCAACTAGATTTTAAGTGTCAACTTATCTTAATTAAAAAACTGTTCATCTCCCTTTTTTTTGTTTTATTTTTCGGTTGACTAAGAAAGCAGTCATGCCTTTGAGCAGGCCTCAGTAATCATCAAAAGCTTGACTCCATATATTTAAGAACATAAAGCTTCTGCCTTTTTTCTGTAACATAAAAAAGATAAACGGAAAAAGAAGGAAAACCCCACACCAAATTTCTCTGCATTTTTTTTTTTTGCTTCCACTTTAACCCATTGAAGTAGACATGTTGGCGACCTTATGGATGGAGGAGCTTTCACCAACCAAGAGTAAATAGCTCTACCAAACAGCAGCAACAACAATATCACCAGTTCAAGCTTTGAATGCCTGCGCCAAAGCTAAGAGCTTTTGGGTTTCAAAATCTTTTAGAAGCTTGTGTTACAAAGCTATGGAGTCCAATGTGTGTTGCTCGCAGAGGTTAGAGTATAGTGGTATGATAGTAAATCACTCTGTGTTTTGCCCTTCACCTGGTCCTTTTGAAGAACAGCAAATTGAAATGGAGGGTTTGGTTGAGAAAGGAGGACTCATTAAAGAGAAAAATGAAAGCTTAGTGAGAATGGGGTTCAAATGGGAATATTTGCCGAGTTGCTTGAAGACAAAGGTAGGGAAAGTAATTGAAGTTCTGATTTTTTTAACATCTGAAACAACCGGGCATGAGGAGGAACACAGTCACAGTAGTTCCGAGGAAGGGTATGCTGAAAAAGAAAACTAAAAAAAAGGGGGAGATGAACTCTTTTTTTAACTAATATTTAGGGTTTAAAATTTTTAATTAATTAAATTTATTTAATTAAAATTTTATTCTCATCCCATTAGGAAATCTAAGTTGGCACTTAAAATCTAGTTGGACTGCCACGTAGGATTACCGTTAGTGAGATAACAGAACTTAACGGAAGAGTGATCACTCCGTAACAAAATAATAACATAAGTGACTAAAATGTAACCTGATGTAAACAAAAGTGATTATTTTTGTAGTTTACCCTAAATTTTAATAAGGATTAATTTGGTATTTGATATATAGAAAAGTAAAATGCAGAGGATTCTCGTTTGTACTTTTACTATTATATTTCAACAGTGGATGAGTAGGATATTTTGTATAATTGCACCTTCTCAGCCTTCAGTTGAGTTCACTCCTTATCCTTTGCTTTCATAGTTTCGTTCCATTTTCCCTAACAAACCTGCATCAGATCCGATCAGATTTAACTCAGATCCATCTGTATCGGGTCTTCTAAATTCCAGATCTTTACTTTTCTCAAGTAAAGGAAGAAAGAGGAAGGGAGAGATGAGAGAGATTATTAGCGTCCACATTGGCCAAGCTGGGATTCAGGTTGGGAATTCATGCTGGGAGCTTTACTGTCTTGAACATGAAATCCACCCTGATGGAACAATGCCGAGCGACACCTCTATGGGCGTCGCACACGATGCTTTCAACACTTTCTTCAGCGAAACGGGTTCGGGAAAGCATGTGCCTAGAGCTGTCTTTGTTGATCTGGAACCCACTGTTATCGATGAGGTCCGGACCGGCCCTTATCGCCAACTTTTCCACCCTGAGCAGCTTATTTCCGGCAAGGAAGATGCTGCTAATAATTTTGCCAGAGGCCACTATACAATTGGGAAGGAAATTGTGGATCTCTGCCTAGATCGAGTTAGGAAGTTAGCTGATAACTGCACTGGTCTGCAGGGCTTTATGGTGTTCAATGCTGTCGGCGGTGGAACCGGTTCTGGTCTTGGATCTTTGTTGTTGGAGCGCTTGTCGGTGGATTATGGAAAGAAATCAAAGCTCGGGTTCACCATCTATCCTTCGCCTCAGGTCTCAACTGCAGTTGTGGAACCTTACAATAGTGTTCTGTCCACTCATTCCCTTCTTGAGCACACAGATGTGGCCGTGCTCTTGGACAATGAAGCAATTTACGACATATGCCGGAGATCCCTCGATATCGAGAGGCCAACTTACACCAATTTGAACCGGCTGATTTCTCAAACCATATCGTCCTTGACGACTTCTTTAAGGTTTGATGGAGCCATTAATGTAGACATTACAGAGTTCCAAACCAATCTTGTGCCATATCCTCGGATCCATTTCATGCTCTCTTCTTATGCGCCTGTTATCTCAGCTGAGAAAGCATACCATGAACAGATATCAGTTCCTGAGATCACAAACGCTGTGTTTGAGCCCTCAAGCATGATGGCCAAGTGCGATCCAAGGCATGGCAAGTACATGGCTTGCTGCCTGATGTATCGAGGAGATGTGGTGCCCAAGGATGTGAACGCTGCTGTTGCTACCATCAAAACGAAGAGGACCGTGCAGTTTGTTGACTGGTGCCCAACTGGTTTCAAATGCGGTATTAACTATCAGCCCCCAGCTGTTGTCCCTGGAGGAGATCTTGCTAAGGTGCAGCGAGCTGTTTGTATGATAAGCAATAACACAGCAGTGGCAGAGGTGTTTGCACGCATTGACCACAAGTTTGATCTGATGTACTCGAAGAGAGCTTTTGTGCATTGGTATGTTGGAGAGGGCATGGAAGAAGGTGAATTCTCGGAAGCCCGTGAGGATCTGGCTGCTCTTGAGAAGGATTATGAAGAAGTTGGTGCTGAAGGTGGAGATGATGAAGAGGAAGGTGAAGAATATTGATGCTACTATCGCAATATCATTTATTTTGAAGATGATGGGTTCACCCTGTGAGGGTATCCTGTTCTGTCTTATTCGTGTGAGGTTTCTCAAATTATGCCTACGGAATAAATTTAGAGTCGTGTTTGCTTGTCATTTTTTTGTTGTTAGAAATGCTTGTCTTTTACTTATGATGCTCCATAAGAACATGAATAGCCTTACAAGCTATTGTTCTGTTTTTCATGTTGTAAGATTTGTCTAATGCCCTTTTATGCTATCAACGGAGTGATATT